>NC_057354.1:72445653-73730653 GCF_016509475.1 Prionailurus bengalensis | reverse complement strand
TGGAAGAGATTTCTGAAACATCTTTCAGTCTGTCAGCCTTAAAAGGTTTGTAGCTTTCCATTCTTTTTTTTTTTTCTTTTTCTTTTTTTAGCCTTTCTCATACTGTGACCTTAATGATACGGTTTATAATTGCTTGAAAAATTGTAGAAATATGAATTTATTGTTTTCCTAAAGTTTTAATGTTGTTTGACACTTACAAAAGCGAAGTGTTTTTTGTTAAGATTCATTTTAAAAGACTGGTATGAATAAACATATTTAAGCCCCTCCTGAAAATCTAGATCTAAAAAACAAGATATTTTAAAATTTATATTTGGCACAGATAATACATGAATAAAATCTCATTAATTCAGACCCACTGATTGGGAATTTGAATTTGGGACTGATGTATATCTTTGTACTAACTGTGTATTAGTTTCTGAAGGGAAAAGAAAAATCTTTTATCTAATGCCCTGTTTACTAATGATAAAACTGAGCTCCAGAGAACTTGAAGTCTCATCCAAAGTTGTACGGTTGCAGAGCCAGTACTAGATTGTGGTTCTCTTGAATCCCAGCCACGGGCAGTTTCTTCCGCCATATCTATATAGAAATTATAGACCAATTAGAAATCATTCTTATCTAGTCATTGAAACTGTTCAGACAGTAACTCTTATATTAGGTAATTTGGTTAGTCATTGATATTGTACATCTCAAATCTGAAATCATTCCTTTTAATAAAATCAGGTCTTACTGAATAGTTTCTAATGATGGTAAGGAATAGTGAAGATATCTGCATTTATTTTAGCTTATCACCAATGGTGATTTTTTTGAAGGTTAATAAATGTTGGAGCACATTGAGAATCCTACATTTTTATAAAGCAGCATTTGTTCATCTAAAAATTTGAGTGCTTTAGTAGAAAAATAAAGTACTTTACTTGTTGATTCTTCTAGGATGCTTTTTATTTGTTCAGTAATAGTGACATCTTAGATAAGTTTGAAAATCCTTTTCCATGTGGGTTATAAAGTAACATGTTTATAACAGCAATACAATTCATTAACTTACAAGTTAACCATAAGGTTGAAATTTTCTTTTCTTTTTGTTCATATTTAACACCTGGATAAGATTGGTGATAGTGACTGTGATGGTGTTCATAATAATAACAGCAGATAACAGCCCTACATTTACTAAGAATTTATTATATGCTGTGCACTATATTATGTCCATTATATTTGTTATCTTATTAATGAAAAATTTTGTTAGTTCATTTTCTCACCTAATCCTCACAATATCTCAATAAGATCATTCCTATTTGTATATACATTCTATAGATGGAGAAACGAGGTACAGAGGGATGGATTTTAGTGACTTGCCTGAGGTCATATAGCTAATGTACAGAGTGTAGGTGATAACAACACTAGAGTCTAATTGCTTGGCTTGGGGCACAGGGGAGCCTCACAGGAAAGAATTACATTACCAAGGGCAGTCTTTATCATTTGCTTCCTCTACTCTTTCACTGTACCCTGTTTTAAAAATCTGCATTAATTATGAGAACCGTTCCTAGCAGAGACTTACAGTGAGGCCTGCATGTTTATATGTTCTATATCTCCCCATTCTTTAGGACCCAGCTCAGTTTCTTTTTCACAGTCTTTTAAAGTTTCCTCCAGTTTTTTTTTTTTATTTTACTGATGAATTCTCATGGTGGTGCAATAGTTATTTTATTATTTTTGTCATTGTTTTATATGTCTGATCTTCCTAGAACTGTAGTGTTGTAGAGTTAGACAGGGCGTTAAAGAAAAGTCCACATCCCCATTTTTAGGTTTTTATTTCATTCTACTAGGTTGAATTTCTTGAACAGTATCAGCTCAATAAATGTTTGCTGAATGTCATAAAACTCCTAGCATCACTTGCTATCTCTTTATTCAGTATGATAATATTCATGACATCATTTTGATAGCATAGGAACACTGCTTCAAGTTCTGGTTATTTCTCACTTGTGCTAATGTATTGGTACAATAGTAGAAACAAGTTGAATAGAACAAAACTGATGCAGATGTTTTAGGCAGGGTTGGAATGAACTTGAGATGGGGAAAATGAATAAATGAAATCAAAGTCTGAAAACAAAGCTGTAAATCATATATAGAATATTAAATTAAAAGCATTTGAATCAAATCATGGTTAGGAGAGTAGAATAAATGCTTCCAAACCATAATGAATGTTGAGCTCCCACTGTGTGTCAGAGACTGTGATGGGCATTTAGAATCTGTTCATCAGTACTCATGGTATATATATACTAACAGGAATTCAGGGCTTCAAGATGATCTTAACATTTTACATTTCACATTTCACATGCATAATTTTCCCCACAGAAGTACTGCTAACAGTAAAGGACAGTTACATACTTTAGAGAGCCTCAAGACCAAAGCAGCTCCTGGAAATGTGGTTTTTCTTTGTTACCTTCTTTACATTAAACATTAACAGATATTTAAGGGGCTCCTGGGAGGTTCAGTCAGTTAAGTGTCCAACTCTTGATTTCAGCTCAGGTTATGATCTCACAGTTTGTGAGTTTGAGCCCTGCCTAGGGCTCTATGCTGATAGCAGGGGGCCTGCCTGTGGTTCTCTCTCTGCCCCTCCCCTTAAATGAGTACACTTAAAAACTAACAACTAACTAACTAACTAACTAACTAACTAACTAATGGATATTTAATATTATACTCAAGAAGGGGCACCTGGGTGGCTCAGTTGGTTAAGCCTCCGACTTCGGCTCAGGTCATGATCTCAAGGTCTGTGAGTTTGAGCTCCACGTTGGGCTCTGTGCTGGCAGCTCAGAGCCTGGAGCCTGCTTCAGATTCTATGTCTCCCTTTCTCTCTGCCCCTCCCCTATTCATGCTTTGCCTCTTTCTGTCTCTCAAAAATAAATGTTAAAAAATAAAAAAAAATTCTACTCAAGAATATATCCATATTTATTTTACTGTAAGAATATCACCCCTCCCCCTGTTCACAATCGATAGACAAATTATGTTTTGCCTGTGAATTCAAGAGCTCTTGGGCACACTGCAGAATTCTCTGTGGGTTGTACATAACCTGACCTTAAGAACGTGGGCCTATGCTTATTTGATCCCCAGTGGCTCTCTGACCATAGGCCAAGAGCAAACTTGCTAAGTTTGGCTTTGTCTGACTCCTTACTATTAATAAACATTATATAACAGTGTAGCACATTTAGTTTTTCTCTTTTTCTTTACACCTAAATTTTTATGGCATTATATTTATCTACACTCATAGAGAAGTAGCTTTTCAGGTAATCCAAAAGCTGTTCCCCTTTGTCTTCAGTGTTTTATAGGAAATTTTTGCTTTAATGATAGCCAGGTTAGGTTACAATTTTATTATGTTTCCCAAAGACAGATTTTTTTTAATGTTTATTTTTGAGAGAGAGAGAGAGAGAGAGACATAGAATGAGCAGGGGAGGGCCAGAGAGATAGAGGGAGACACAGAGAATCCCAAGTAGGCTCCCAAGTAGCTGTGCTGACACCTCAGAGCTGTGACATAGGGCTCGAACTCACAAACCACAGGAATATGACCTGAACTGAAGTCGGACACTTAACCAATGGAGCCACCCAGGTGCCCCTCAAAGAGAGATTTCTTAGAAGAAGAACTGTAGAACACCTATGCGTAGTTTTTCGTAGTTTTAATTTCTTAATATTTTTTGAGTTAGTGGTTTTTCTGCAGATAAATACATTTTTACATCACTGAAGTATCTATTATTTTAGTGAGTGTGTGTTAAGGTTTTTTTCAATTAGTTGTATTTATATCCTGCATTGAACAAAGTTTGAAAGCCTTCAAGATGGTTTTTAAGAACCCTTGTTTTGGATTAGAAGTCTGCTGTACTGGGCTTGAGAATGGAACAATCTTGTCTAGCCAGACTGATTTGGACACGAGGGAAATAGATTTGCATGAGAAAAATTGATGGTAAATAGAAATCGATGTAGGTATGATTCTAATTTACAACTTAGATGGGTTTAAAATGCAGCTTACAAAGTTCATTTTTCCTTAACAATTTAGGTTTTGATTGTACTTTAGAGACCTTTTTATTTTTATAGGTGGAGCAAATATAAGTGTGCCAAATCCAAAGGGATAAAATAATGTTCTAATTTCAGATTTCTTCTTTTTTAATTTTTAGTTGTTGACCTCCTCTACTGGAGAGACATTAAGAAGACTGGAGTAGTGTTTGGTGCCAGCTTGTTCCTGCTGCTTTCATTGACAGTATTCAGCATTGTGAGTGTAACGGCCTACATTGTCTTGGCCCTGCTCTCTGTGACTATCAGCTTTAGGATATATAAGGGTGTGATCCAAGCTATCCAGAAATCAGATGAAGGCCACCCATTCAGGTGAGATGTCTGGAAAACAAGGCACACTTTGGCAACGCTGTAAACAGGATTAATTTTGAGACTTCATTCTATTTGTAGAATTACAGGCATGCATTTTTTACTGTTTAAAGATAATTGTAGATTTTTGCTCAAAACCTATTCCAAAAGCATCTGCTTTTGAGATTTTTGAGATTAAAGGTCATTTCACGGGCTCATGATGGAGAAAACTGGGATTGTGTGTTACTTGCTTAACTCTGCTGTGTGTTAGTAATATATATTCATTAGAACTAGGTATTGGTTCCCTAATTTTACTTTGGAAGCTATCTTTTTAACATGGTAAGGATTGATGAAAGTTATATTTTCTTTATTGCATACTTTTCATGTTGATATTAGAAATACCTTTCTTTCCAACAGTGTATGTTTTTATATAATGCTGTCTTACCATCCCTTCTCTATCTAGTTTCCTCTTCTTGTTCCCTAAGGCATACATTTGTATTACCCTTTGGTGAGCATCTGTATTAGCTTCTTGTCTGTAAACTATCATCTTTTGCCCTTATTTTTTACAAGTACACTCTAGCATCATATCTAACTGGTAATGGGACAAACCTCAGTTTGGGTCTTCTGCCCTCACTTCAGATTTACCATGTTTTTCCCTCACTTAAAAAAAAATGAGATTAAATTCATATACTATACAGTGGTTTTTAGTATGTTCTCAGAATTGTACAACTATCACCATCCAATTCCAGATATTCTCATCACACCAAAAAGATATTTTGTACCCATTGGTAGTCACTTTCTACCCAGCTCCTGACAACCACTAACTCCTTATGTCTTTAAATGAACCTTTTTTCTCAGACTTGTCAATTTCTATCAGTACACCACTATTATCCTCATGTCAGGCTCCCAATTTTGATGTTATCTTTGTTAGCATCTCACATAAAGAAGATAACTATGTTGTGTTGTTTCCCCCCTGCTTCCTCAGTGTAGACCACAAGTCCATAAGCTGTAGCCAAATCCAGTCTGCTGCCTGCTTTTGTAAATAAAGTTTTATTAGAACATAGCCATATTCCGTCACTTAGCTGTTTTCATCATGCTCTAATAGCAGGGTTAAATACTTGTGACAGAGACCATATAGACTTCAAAGCCTGAAATATTTACAAAAAAGTTTGCCTACTCTGGCTGGACTTCACTTGTTACCAAATTGGGTTCTGGTTACTTTGGTTTACTTTGACTTTTATGGATGTTGTCAGATTAATTTTTCTCAAATACCACTTTTATTGTATTTTTAGGCATATGGCCTCCCTGTTCACTACAGGATGAAGTCCACATATCTTTATCTTCTCTCTCATGTGCCCTTTCTAGGGTTTTGTGCCCATTGATGCTGCCTTTTTAGCTTCTCAGATGACCCTATATATTACGTTTTTTTATTTGGTTCTGTGTTTGATTTCAAGATGGAACTTTTTGAAGAAGGCTTCTCTAACACTAGGTCCAAATGATCTGAGGATTGATTTCCTATCTCACTAAATATGGCTTTGAAATGGTCTCTGATTGTTTTGTATATGGAATTTTTTTTTCTCAAATGGATCCTGAATATTTAAAAACTATTTGGTAAGGCAAGTATCTATGTGGGCATGAATGAGTATGTAACTACCTAGAACGTTATCTAGTTGGTATTAATATGTAAATGTAAACTGATTTTCACACTTTACAGAAGAGAGCTCCATCATTTTGCTTATTGTAAAGACTGGTTATTTGTTTCTCTCTAGCTCTCTTCGTATTAAGTAATGATGCTACATAAGTTTTAGGGAGAGACCAACATTGATGAATGGTTCTTATGTCCCTAGCCATTTATGTACAGACTGAATTTTCCCCAAAACTCAATGAGACCGATGGTATTATTCACTTCACAGAGAGGGAAACATACTTGAAGTTCAGTAACTTGAAATTGCAGCTTCAAAATAAATGGCAGAGCCATATCATGCCATAAATCATAGAGGAATATGGTTTTTAGTTAGTTATACTGAAATATATAAAAACATTATCAAGCCAAAACTTCTAAATTATCTACGATATAAATTTCAGACGTTGTTTGATTTTAAAGAAGACTTTTGGGGGAAAAACCTAGTGATTTCCTTCTTTATTTCCTTAGAAACACTTTATTTTTCATTCAGAAGCCTTTTTTGTAGTCATTATAAATTCAGCCAACATGTCAGTTTAATCCTGTTGGACAGTTTTTCTAAGTCCTCCCAGTCACACTGCTAGCAGTGGCACCCTTCAATTTGTATTTGATACCTATGGTCACTGGACAAGATGCTGGCAGTGCTGGCGTGGGGTTATACTATCACGTCCGTGCCGGTTGAATGAATGTAAGTATCCACGGGACTTCATTGGTTGAATTGGACTTCATTGGCCACATGTGTGCCTGCCTGCCAGGCATCTTGTCTTCAGCAAGGATAAGAGCAGTGGTACAAAGCAACAGAATACCAACTTCAAGCTCTATCTGCTTCTGTTCTGTGTTTCTTAAAGCTATACAAATAAATTATTGCTGATTTAAGGGTAGATGTGAGTCTTTGATAATTTTTAACTTGATAATAACAATTTGATATTTGCTGGTTAATCAATAAAAGTTGGCTGAGTGCTATGCCATTGTAATAAAGATATATTCCTGGTTGTTAATAGTTTATACTTTAGTAGGGAAAATGTACAAGTATACACGTTTCCAGGGCTGGATATGGCCAATACTATAATACTGCTACAAAAGAAAGCTACAAAAGAGTGCATTAGAATTGCATAATAGTGTCTTAGAGAAGAAAGAGCCACAGAGGCTTCATGTATGGGTGAGATTTGAGACAGGCTAACTGACTAGATATGCTATTACTAGAGGTGAGAGGAGAGCAGTGTGGATTGGGAAAACGGTATGGTGAACAAAGGCAGTAAGATTAAAAAGTGTTTGATGAATGGCTCATATTTGGCTGCATCATAGTGAGTAGTGAGAAATCAGGTTGGAAAGGCTGAGGAGAGCTCTGGTTGAAAATTTGGAACCATAGAATCACAAAACGTTGGAGCCTGAAGAGATTTAAGAAGGTCTGTTTCTTTAATTTTCAAGAGGGAATCATGACCCTGAGAAGTCAAATGACTTCACAAAGTTACCTTATCTAGATAGTAGCAAGTGTCCTAACTCCTACCTGAAGTCAATCTAAATAGCACTGTTTAGGATAGCTCAAATAAAACTGATCTGGCATTGGCTGAAGGAATGGATTAGGATGCAGACAGATTAGAGATTGGTTTGGAGACAGATAAGAATACCCCAGTTGTAAATAAATGAACACTTGAACTAGAGTGCTAGCATCGTGAGTAAAAATGAAGGGACGTAGTTGGGACATACTACAGAAGGAAACTATAGGATAAGGAGTTATCAGAGGACTGTTGTTTCCAGTATGAGTAGCTAGTATCCATAGACATGGGGGAGTGATGAGGAGAGACTGGGGTTATAAGTAGCTATTTCTGACAGATAGAAAAGTTCTTAGCATTTCTGAGTTGGTTGTACTCTGCCAAGATAAAATGGCTGCTTTGAAACAATAACTGATAAAACAGTTCCTTGCATTCCTGCAGATGACTTTTCTTCTTCATTACAGTTCTCTTCTTAAATAAAACAATCCCAGCTATCTTAGTATAGATTAGGGCATCTAAAAGGGCAGTAACTATTATGTTTTACTAGCATTAGCACTATACTTCTGGCAGCCATTTCACAGCCTGGGCCTTGAAATATTGGGTAGTTTCCCCTGAAAGTTAGGCTGCGAGAGTGTAGTATTTGGGAACAGATAGAATCTTTGTTAGGAAAACCCAATGACAGCCTAATGTCAGCTTGAAGAAAAAAACCAAGTCCCTAATAATAACTACCATTTATTGAGTGCTTCTTTGTGCCTGCTTGTGTTAAGAAGCACTTTATTCAGTGACTCCTCATGATAGTAACTTTCCAAAGTGACACAAGACAAGTAAGTGGCAGAGTTTAAGATTCAAGCCCAGATCAGTCTGACTTGAAAGCAAATGCTTTTTTCTGTGCTCATCAGCTGACAGCGTGCATATCAATGAAATCTACCCATTGCTTGGTGAATTTTTACATTGTGCTTCATTTAGAAAGAGTAGGTTTTTTATGGTAAAGTATTTTGTTAATGTCTTTTTTTACAGATATGTAATTGCTGATTGACAAACATCCAGGAAAAATCACTCTGATCAGTGACAGGATGTGTTTTGTTTTCCAGGGCATATTTGGAATCTGAAGTCGCTATATCTGAGGAGTTGGTTCAGAAATACAGTAATTCTGCTCTTGGTCATGTGAACTGCACGATAAAAGAACTGAGACGCCTCTTTTTAGTTGATGATTTAGTTGATTCTCTGAAGGTAAGTTTATTTGCTCTTCATTTTTGACATAGAATTCAATATCAAAAGACTGGAGTGTAAAATTCTACTTTTCCATATTAAAAGTAAATGACAAGTATGTAGTGAAATCAAATGACAAAGATGTACTGTCAACTTAAGTGTCAAAAATTAGAATCCAATCAACTATTTGAGATGGAAGAAAGTACTATTCTTTTTTAAAGGAAAATAAGTTAGAAATTCATACTTTTGGAGATGATAAAGATGAGCAGTGGGAAAATTATACATTTATGATGAGCACTGAGTAATGTATACAGTTGTTGAAACACTGTACTGTCCACCTGAAACTAATATAACAGTGTATGTTAACTGTACTGAAATTAAAATAAAAAACTAAATTTAAAAAATGCAACAACAAAAAAAGTGAGAACATTAAAGGGAATTTTCACTGTAGGAATGAAGATTAGATTTGATACCAGAATGTGATTTAATCTCTTTGCCTTTCTTTTAGAGTCTAGCACTTAATTTCTTAGCTTATGTGTGATTTATATACACACATAAGCTATTTTATATCTTGGACTCTTTCCTGAAATGTTTATTCTGGAAAAGTTCTGATACTTGGAACGCCTCAACTAATCTTCAGTTAGTAATTACTGGAAGTCTTTCTCCAGTTTTTGGATTTTGCTAGAGTGACTGTTAGAGTCTCACCTTGCAAATAAACTTTCCTGGAGTTCACTGACTCAAAGCAAGCACTAAATCACCTTGTAACATGAGTTCTAAGCACTGAGACTTGAGTTCTTTACATAGAACTTACCATTTGTGTTTTGTGTGTTACTGTCTGTGATCATGCTTAAGATAGACTCATTTCCAGTCTAAGCCTGGGTAGAAATGTACTACGGTGGTATTTATAATTTTTCTTTGGTGAGAAATATGTACGAGATAGCAATTTATCATGCAGACCAAGGATATCATAGCAATACCGTGATTGGGCCTTTTGACTCAGTGAAGCAATTTCTGAACAGGTTACAATAGGTTTAAATGCTCAGTGCTTTTGACAAACATCTTAGCTTTAATAAGCCAGTAGATGGACATTATTTTCAGCTGTGTCCTTTCAGCTTCGGACTGGGAATCTCAGTTACTTACTAATGGCATTAATGGAAAATCATTTAGTTTCCTTTTATTAATATTTCTTTTGTATCTATAGAGTGCTTGCTTTTAGTGACATTCTGTAGTAGTGCTTTGATATTATCTGATGTCAGTCTGTAAATGAAACTATGATGACTGTGTTATTTGGGATGTTTGATTAATTAACTTTCAAAGGGAAAAAATAACAAAATCCTTTGGAGTAAGTGGAATAGAACCTTGTACATATGAGTGCCACAAAAAGCCAGTTCCTATTCATTGAAGTGATATATGCTATATTATAGCTTATAGCTGGGGTAGAACGTGTGAACCATTGAGGAGAAAGGTACTAGTGTGGTTTAAGAGGAAGTGGTTGTGGGTGGGAACTGGTTGAGAAAACACACTATACGTAGTGATAAAAGTTTCAAACAGCAAAGGACCATCTCTGAAGTTAGCAGTCAAAAATTGGTGGTGGGGGGCGACTTCAAACAAAAGCATTATGAAGCTTGATAGAGGAGAGTCATTGTTTTTATAGACTTAATAACAATTGCAACAGATAGAAACCAAAAGTCATCCTTCATGTTTACACAGTTTAGCCATGAAGGCAGCGCTCTGTATGTCTAAAAGATGTTCTTAAAGAAATCTGTTTAAAAATACGGGGCGCCTGGGTGGCGCAGTCGGTTAAGCGTCCGACTTCAGCCAGGTCACGATCTCGCGGTCCGGGAGTTCGAGCCCCGCGTCGGGCTCTGGGCTGATGGCTCAGAGCCTGGAGCCTGTTTCCGATTCTGTGTCTCCCTCTCTCTCTGCCCCTCCCCCGTTCATGCTCTGTCTCTCTCTGTCTCAAAAATAAATAAACGTTAAAAAAATTAAAAAAAAAATAAATAAATAAAACAAATTGATCTGGGAATGATGTGTTATGTTCCAGTTTTTACAAATTTTAATTGAAAGTTTCCACATGTCTTTAGTCAAAAGAAAATTCTGTTCTTTCAGATTTTATTGTCATCTATATACATTTCTAGGCATAGACAGTTATGTGTGGAAATACTTGGCAAAGGCTAGAGGAGCATGAAAACGTTAGAGGAGGCTTGATGAAATACTCTAAACACCTTTTAAATTACAGATATGTGAAAATAGGATGAGGAAATTTTATGAATAAGTTACTTCTAGAAGATGAATTATTTCATTTTGCTGTTAAAGCTCAATTTTTAATTTCCTTTGAAAATTACCTCACGTCGTTGGTTTTTTGTTTTGTTTTGTTTTTTAAGCAGGTATGTTATTCATGATGGAGCTAGCATAAGCGAGAGAAACTGAACTTGATAAATTTTTGCCTTCAGTGACTTTTATATGTGTGACTTTGTAGCAGAAAATGGCACATAATGAGGCAGATTTAGTTTGTGAAACACTTTATTTTTATGAGCGTTTTTTATTTTTTTAAAACAAACATTGTTTCTTAATGTTGGGGGGAAAAAAGGACATGTGTTAGAATTATAGTTTACTACTTTTTGTCCTTACAGATTAGCAGTACTTCTGAAAAGAGAAAAAGAAAAGTTACTTGAATGGTTTCCTTTAGTAGTGTTTTTTGGCAATCCCAGAGCTCAAGGAAAGCTCCTTGATGACTTCCCAGGTGGTGATTCTTCCTGGGCTCCAAACAAATAACTGGTGCTTCAGTATACTAACATATAGAATGAACTTTGTTTGCATTTAGGTCTCAAAACCTGTTGAGGCAAAAGAATAAAAGGCAGGGTGTGTCTTTTTCTCCCTACCTTTGCGAAGGTGATGGGTATGAAGCACTTGGTAATTCAGTTGTAAATTCTGATAATACACACAGAGGGTCTTCCTTTTTTTTTTTTTTAAAAATTTTTTTTCAACGTTTATTTATTTTTGGGACAGAGAGAGACAGAGCATGAACGGGGGAGGGGCAGAGAGAGAGGGAGACACAGTATCGGAAACAGGCTCCAGGCTCTGAGCCATCAGCCCAGAGCCCGACGCGGGGCTCGAACTCCCGGACCGCGAGATCGTGACCTGGCTGAAGTCGGACGCTTAACCGACTGCGCCACCCAGGCGCCCCAAGAGGGTCTTCCTTGATAAGCCTGGTGGTTCTATTATTTGGGGGACTTCAGTTAAACCTTTTCTTTCTTTTTTGTTTCCTGTCCTGGGGTAAGTAGGGTAACTCCAAAGCCAATAAACTTTTTCTTTTTACCCTTTGACCCCCTTTAAAATTAAAAATTGACCCCCTTTAATTAAAATAAAATCTTAATGTCATTGTATGTGAGTGGTACACATTCCATTTGTTTGTTTCCACTGAATAAGGGTACTGTATGTAGAAACACAGGATACTTGCCTAAAATGTCTCTTATTGAAAACAGCTGACAAAAATCTTGACACTCTTGGCTCTTTATAAAAAATACTTAATAGTATCCTTTTCTATAGATAGATTCTTGAGCATTTACCACTCTTAGTCCTCCACAGTTTTTGTTTATATAGAGAGCGTTTTCTTTTTAAAGAAAATGATTTTCCTTCTATTACTTTTTGCCTTTTAGCCGCAGCAGCTAATAGGGAGCCCTATTCTCTCTCCCTAAAGCAAGCAGTTCTTTTTTTTTTTTTTTTTTTTTACTTTTTCAGTATAAAAGAGAAATGTTGGCCCTATTAGACTGATTCATTGTATTTCCTATATTTAGATTTTCAGTCTTTTGAAAGTTTGCTAATAAATAGTCCTGGTCTCTCCAGTTTCCAAATGAATTTGTTAAATAACACTGAATTTTCAAAAACTTACAAGTACCACAGGCACCCGGGTGGCTCAGTCATTTGGACATCTGACTTCATCTCAGGTTCTTGAGTTTGAGCTCCACGTTGGGTGTCAGCACAGAGTCCGCTTTGGATCCTCTGTCTGTCTCTGCTTCTGCCCTGCTTGTGTGCACACACTCTTTCTCAAAATTAAACAAACAAACAAACAAACAAAACTTAGAGGCACCAGCTTTTTTTTTTAAATATGAAATTTATTGTCAAATTGGTTTCCATACAACACCCAGTGCTCATCCCAAAATAAGCACCAGCTTCTAATTGGAATTACTTTGATTTTGTATGATTCATCATTAGGAAAACGGATACGACCCTAAATTCAAGAAAATGAGTGGGAGTCTCATTTACAAGTTCTTAAATGTAGTTCTTAAATACACACGTTATCAAGTTCTGTGGCGTATTTAAAATAATAGTTTTCAAACAAAAATTTGAAAGAGGTTTTTCTATAACTCACTGCCTTCATAAATTTGGTGCCCTCAAATTTATATAATCTACATTTCTAGATTCTGGGTCACAGTTACCATTACTTTTATTTGAAACCTTCTTCCTTAGAAAATTTTAGAGCCACTATTCTTAGCATGTGAAACTTTTTCATCCCTTTGCTCATTACTTTTTTTTTTTTTCCTTGACAGTGAGAGAGAGGAGCCTATTCTTTCAAATGTGATTAAAAAGAAAACAAAACTCTCAAGGTTCATGAGCAATCAGGCCTGTTGAAAAAGACCTGATGTGAGGTGGTGGTTATCTTTGTGCCTGGCCTAAGACTCCTTTTGGCAGTTGACTTGGACAGATACAAATAAGACATGTTTTTGCAATTTCTCTTTTTTAAATTCCCGGGCAGTAGTTCAATTTGTTTTGCTCCTTTGCAGGGAATTACAAGCTTCTAAGTCCTAGAGAAGATCTCACATGTCCACAGATGTAGCAACAATGCATTTCCCAAAGGATTAATTTTAGTCAAATATGGCAGAATTACTAACAATATATCTAATTCCATTCAGTAGAACTTATTTCAAACATTAGTTTTTCACTGCAGCCAAATGTTTTGTCCAGCGTTCAGGATTTGTTTTAAAGGTTATATTTCTTAAAGGGGTTTGTTCCATTGAGTGCCAGACATCAGGTGGGGAAAGGAGAATGAATGAAAGGAAAGCAAAGGAGGAATGTTCTGTAGTAAAATTAAGTAGCAAAAGCTGTGTATGTAGCCTTTTCTTAGTCTGGTGTACTTTATTAGTCTCTGAGAAGTCAGAAAGAGGCAGGATAATTTTATTAACCCACTGATATTTGTTAACTTTTAAATAAGATCCATGACTACAAGAAAACAAGTTTAAGGTAGTTGAACATATTTAGACCACCTAGTTAAGGTTTAATTCTGTTGATTGCTCTTATGTGTGAGGGATCTTTGATCGGGTTCATTTTAAAACAGTGGTTCTCAGTCTGGGCTGCAGATTGGAACCACCTGGGAGCTATAAAATTTACTCGCTACTAGGAAAGGGGTTGGGGAAAGGAAGGAATATTGGGATATCTGTGGACATTGCCTGGAGAATCACAGTTTTTGAAAGTTGTGGCATGAAACTCTAAGCCCCAGGCTATTGTTTTCCCCCCACTCCTTCCTCCCACTACCACCAGGCCTGTTGTAAAAGGAGGATATTTGACAGTCCCCACTGGGCTCAGCTTTGGAGTTTCATGAGTAAGGCTCCAAGTTTCATTAGTGGGATCCTGGCTTTTGAAACCTCAAATCTCAAGAAAAAAATCTAATAATTTTATTTGCCATGTGTTTTAGGCAAAGGTTCTTATTTTTCTGTAACACAGCTTTGGGTGATAAAGCCTGGATTCAGTATGACAGTTCCGTGACTTTCAGTGAAAATATGTTAAAATTGTAAGAAAATTTCTAGCTATAGTTGTCCGAACATCAGGCATTCATAATGTTCCAGAATACAGTTCTTAAATCTGAAAGTGAGCCAAAAAAGGTCTGCACTCCAGAAATAGCTGACCCAGAAGAACTTTGAAATTTAGTTCTTGGGCTCTTATATAGTTATTAACATACACATTTTGACAGTTTCTGCTTTCTCTGGCTCACAGAAAAATTAGAAGGGAAATGGGCTAGGGAAAATGTAGGCAAAGTGATACCAATGAATAAGGCTGTAGATGTCAAAAAAAGGTCATATAATTTTGAGTTTAAAAATGACAGCATGCACTGTCCAAATTTCCATTAATAATGGTTACTCTGTAGGCGGTTTTACTGTATGGCACAGCAGATAGATTCTGGAGTCAGATAAACTTTAGATCACTGTGACCTCTGGTCTGGCAACTTGCTTAATTGTTCTTTGTCTTGGTTTGCTCTTTGGGGATAATAATAGCACTTAACTTTTGGCATTGTGATGAGATTAACTGACCTAATATATTTGCCAAAGGAAAAAAAAAGTTAGTTGCTTTCATTATATAACAGTTCCAGTAATTGTGCAGTTGCTAGATGCATGTCCTTAACTACCATTCCTTTCTCTTCTGATGGTGTATTCTCTGGAAAACCTTACTTAACATTTTTGTTTGGAGCCCCTGAAATGTAAAATTTTTTGCAATATTTAAAAATTCTGTGATACATACAAATGTGAATTTCTGGTTTCTCTCTCAAAATGGGAAATTTGGGCAACATTGGCCTGACATACTTGCACAGCAATATTCTGTGGAGCCGGGGTGTACATGCCTCCCTGAGAGGGAGAATGTGTATGTCTGTCTGTCTGCCTCCGTCCTTAGTCATGCTCCTTCGTGCCTGTCGGTCACTTGTTCCACATTTAGTCCTCCCTCTGTTCTTTTCTTTGCCTTTGGGTAATGTGGCTTTTAGGAAGAGTGTCCTGCAAGAAGCAAGTCCAGTGACATTTGAGTCCCTTAGATAGCCTAGGTGTGAAGTCTTGGGCTTCTCTCCTTGCTGACCTGGGAGTGGAGCCTTGTGGGTGACTTAATGACCAAATTAGGACTTATTTTTAGCCTGTGTGTGTGTTAGTATCTGAATTCTGTCATGACAAAGGTGTCTTTACTGCTAAAGCAGTTTATTCTAAAATGTGGAAGGTTGGTGCTTTTCCCTTTTAGACTTGTCGATAGTGATGGATGAAAACATGAAAATGTTCCTTAGCAAACTTGCTTAAATGCAGAAGTTAAAATTAGCTTCTGCAATAGGAGTCTGTAAAACTCCGAGACGGAAAAGCCTTGCTAACTGGAGTCATGCTGCAGACCTTTCTTACCTTGGCACTTGCTAAGACTGAGGCAGGGTGGGGAGGGGGGTGGTGGGGGAGGGGGAAGGTAGCACTTAATTTTTGATTTTCAGTTGGCAGGTATTAAGAATGCTTGGCATTTGGTCACTTGAACATTAAATTCAGTTGTAGAGGTAACCAGAGTGTTGCTATTTGTAGAACTGAAGTTGGTGGAGGAATCCAGATTGTATTCCTAACCTGTAGTAAATGTGAGCTTCAACACTTTAATTACTGCGTGGTACTCAGCTCTTAGTAGGCGATCGAATTTTGTTGAATGAATGAGTATCTGGAGGAAGACAGTTCAAGGGTCTGCAAACTACTGTCTGACCCATGGCGGGTTTTGATACAGCCTGAGAGCGAAGAATGGTTTTTATGTTTTTTAAAGGATAATGTTCAAAAACTATTCAGAGACAACATTCCAAGAATATATGAAAGACCCCCCCCCCCCCGCCACTATGGCCCGTAAAAGCAAACATGGTTATTATCTTATTATCTTACTTGAAAGGAAAGGTGTGCTGATCCCTCCTCTAGGAGATGGAGGGCTGTTGTCTGTCCCTGACTAATCACTGTAGAAGGTGGCATCATATTGTGTTACCTGCTGACTAGGGCAGAGCTAATGCCAGACACATGAAGGCTTTTAATAGAAAGCAAAGGTATTACTGATTAAGAATAATAAAATCCAGACTGACTTTGTGTTTTAAGTCTTCCAAGAACTGTTTCTATCATGTCATTGAGTCTGTACTATATGATGTCACCAAATTTTAGAATGAAAAGAAAACTCTGCATTCCTCTTGTCCAGCCTTTCATGAATAAAGTATGAAGAGGAAACAAAGGACTTCTCAAAATGAAATCTCTTTTTAGAAGAGCCTTTCCCAAACTGCTTTATTTGATGATTTAAAACACACACACACACACACACACACACACACACACCTAGATTTTAAGACCATGATTACTGAAGTAGGAGAGTTTAGTTAATTCACTGCAGTCCCCTACCCGTAAAGAGGACAGTGAAATCTGACTGCTAGCAAGGTATTAAAACTCTTTATTCTCTAGTTGTCTGTATCTGCTGTGGTAATAATAGCACCCACCTCATCAAGTTAAGAGGAATAAATGAGTTAATATTTGTAAAGCATTTAAAACTGTGCCTGGCA
Source organism: Prionailurus bengalensis (assembly GCF_016509475.1). NCBI lineage: Eukaryota > Metazoa > Chordata > Mammalia > Carnivora > Felidae > Prionailurus > Prionailurus bengalensis. Next base: position 73,713,624 of record NC_057354.1, on the reverse strand, counting down.
CTGATATAGTAAGAACTATATTGGTGTTTGTTAAATAAAGAAAGCAGTGACCAAAAGAATAATAATAGTTTTATTAATACATATACAAGTTTGAGACATCCTCATTCCCAGGGTTAACTGTGGCTGTTAAAACATGTATCACTCGGCAGCCAGTGCTTCTGTTCCTTTATAAAATGCCGGAGCTGGTAATTTTGGTACCTGAAACCCATTCTCACTGATCATAAGTACTCCTGCCTCACTGTTACTTATTCAGATGTCTGAGATTTTAATGTCTGAATTATTCAGCTCATGTGGATCTGAAGTACTTTTTAGTGCTTTAAAATCAGGTTTAATAGCAAATTCTCATCCCTTTTCAGTCTTCCCATGTAAAAGCTAAATGCTGTATTAAAGTTGAAGGAGGAAGGTATACCTTTGGCATGTTTTCTGATCTCAGAGAAAATTGAATTAACTACTTGGTAGTGTAGTCCGGACAAAATGAATCAAATGTATTTTAATTAGGATTCTGAAATTTTGAATTGAGACTGGTGACTTCAAGATGAAATATCCATATGTACCAAATCTCCAACGATTAGGCCTCTAGTAGGTTGGCCGTTAGATGGGATGCTTTTATTTGAAAGCTTCAACTTCATGTGAATTGTGGTTTTAATAGGCTTATGTTATTTTCTTACAGTTTGCAGTGTTGATGTGGGTATTTACCTATGTTGGTGCCTTGTTCAATGGTCTGACACTACTGATTTTGGGTAAGTCTATAAAACTATTTGAATGAAAAACTGTACAATAAAAGATTGTGTGTAGGAGCTTAAAAACATTTTAAAGGATTTTTTTGAAATGTTTGTTTATTTTGGGGAGAGAGAGAGTGAGAGTGGGGGAGGAGCAGAGAAAGGAAGACAGAATCTGAAGCAGGCTCCAGGCTCTGAGCTGTCAGCACAGAACTTAATGAGGGGCTCAAACTCAACAAGCTGTGAGCTCATGACCTGAGCCAAAGTCGACACTCAACGGACTGAGCCATCCCGGCACCCCAAGAGACATTGTAGTGGAGAGAATTCTTATGTTGTGGGGAAGACAGGACGTATATTTGAGGTTGTGATCTCTTCAGCTAAATTGCTGATACTGATACTGTGTATTGAATTGCTACTTTAGTTCCTGAAGAATGCTCCAGTTAATAGTGATAAACCAGATGGGGGCTGGCCTCATCTGATGGTGCAGGCATAAATCACACTAACCTGGGATGCCTGTATTTTATAAGGTCTGTGTGACGTGATTTTAAGCTAGGAATGGCTCCTGCAGCATCCCTTGGTTAATTCACTCACTGCTCTGCAGTGGTTCCCCACCAGCAGGTGCCTCCAGGAGATCCTTGTGTATTTATTAATTCGTTAGGAACACTGCCTAGCTATCTTAAGAGTTTACCATTTTCCGTGTTTGTTCCCTAAACCCTCCCAGTCGATTTTAAAGGCTGTGTATTTCCTTTTTCAGCTCTGATTTCACTCTTCAGCGTTCCTGTTATTTATGAACGGCATCAGGTAATTTCTTAAGTATAGATTTCAGGATACAAGTCTCACTTTATTACTTCAAACAGATGTATTATTGCCAGTTTCCATAGCCTTATAAATATGAAAAATGTGGTTTCTTAAGCCTTTATTAAGCCCTTAATTTGCCGGAACAGAGTAACGGTTAATAAGACTCTACCAACGTTAATTTTCTAGTAACTGCTTTATACCTCTCTTTCAGGCGCAGATAGATCATTATCTAGGACTTGCAAACAAGAATGTTAAAGATGCTATGGCTAAGTAAGTACTTAAAATCTGCAACTTTTGTTTTCTTTTTTACTAAGGACAAGGTGTACTGGACTTTGTATTTTCATCTTCTAGGCATAATGGGTAGCAAATCTTAATCACACTTAAAAAGTGCGACAGTATTGCCACACGATTTTTCTCTACTTTTGGAATAGTTGATTTCTGTTTGCTTTTTGTTGTATTTAAGGCTTTGTTTAAATCTAATTCATCAGGCAAAGTGGCATAATTACAGCTTGTAGTTTGACAGCCTTAAGATTTCATTTCTTGTACAAGCTGAGCAATATACAAGTAGTTCTTGAAGGATAGCGTTTTAAAATACTTAAAATTTAGAAATATTTATATTGACCTTTTGTCCCAACCTTTCCATTTGTAGAATCCAAGCGAAAATCCCTGGATTGAAGCGCAAAGCTGAATGAAAAAGCCAGAAATCATTGACAATAGTTTATCTTTAAAAGGGGATATTCGTTTGATTACATGGGGGAGGGTCAGGGAAGAAGGAAACCTTGACATTGCAGTTTCACAGATCTTTATTTTTAGCAATGCGGTGTCTGAGGAAAATTACCTGTCTTGACTGCCATGTGTTCATCATCTTAAGTATTGTAAGCTGCTATGTATGGATTTAAACCGTAATCATACTTGTTTTTCCGATACGAGGCACTGGTGAATAGAAAAAGATCTGAGAAAGCTGTATATTACACTTTGTTGCAGGTAGTCTTGCTGTTTTTTGGGAATTACAGAGAAAGTGAAGCTGAAAAAAAATAATCCTTTTCACAGTTTGTGCACTGTGTATGGTCTGTGTAGATTGATGCAGATTTTCTGAAATGAAATGTTTAGATGAGATCATACCACTAAAGCAAGAGTGAAAAAGCTTGCCTTTCTGGTATGTTCTAGGTGTATTGTGAATCTTACTGTTATATTAATTGCCAATATAAGTAAATATAGATTATATATATATCTATATATAGTGTTTCACAAAGCTTAGACCTTTACCTTCTGGCTACCCCACAGTGCTTGATATTTCAGAGAGTCATTGGTTATACGTGTGTAGTTCCAAAGCACATAAGCTAGAAAAAGAAAATCTATTTCTAGGAGCACTACCATCTGTTTTCAACATGAAACGATGCCATGCACATAGAACTCCTCAGCATAAACTTCATTGCACAGACTTACTGTAGTTCATTTTGTCACAGACTCTGAATCTATGGACTGAATCTAATGCTTCCAAAAACGTTGTTTGCAAATATCAAACCTTGTTATGCAAAAAATTATAAAATGAAGATTTATACATTTGTGGTTTAAGCTGTACTGAATCTGTGGAATGCATTGTGAACTGTAAAAGCAAAGTATCAATAAAGCTTATAGACAAAATATGTTTGGTATTTTGGCTCCATGAAACTGCACCAGATTAAAAGTATACACACAGTAGACTTTGCTTCAACTAGTGAGCCGTGGCTTGTACTCTTAGAAAGCTTTCCAGTGCGTAGTGCAGCTGTGTTTACATAATCAAATTTATTTGACACATAATGTTTTCAAATTATGTATTTTTTATACTTTGCTAATTGAAAATAAATTCATGCACCAGTATTTTAACATATAGAACACAGTGCAGGATAAACATACATAAAATCATACCATATAAATGTTTACAAATAAGATTTAAGAAGTTTTCTTGACACAGACACTATTGCTCTTTAAATACAGTTGTACATATCCTCATTGATCAATTTATTTCCACGTGGTTATTTCAATACAAGATCTGATTATTATGAAAGGTCGGTGGTACAGTATAGGCAGACATGGTCATCACTCAGCATCGCCAGTTACATGGTTACAGAAAACAGAATCAGGACTGCACAGGGACTCTTAACTGGGGACCCGACAGCCTATCAGGGGATTAATGTAAGGCATTCATAACGTGGCATATAAAAATAGCTTCATGGGTGATCTAATCCATTTAGAATGCTGAAGCACTTCTGGGGTAAATGTTAGTAATCTGTTTAATTGAAAATGCTTCATTTCACTGTCGCTAAACTGACAACTGCAAATAGCCAGAAACTCAAGACCGAGAATTTTGGTTCACTGATGGGAAGGACTGATGGGTGCACGTGTGCTCAGAGTCCCCAGGCCCTCACCAGCCTTCCTTGTGGTGTGTGCTGTCAGCCCCTCCTGGAGTCAGTGGAGAGCCAAGTGTGAAGTAGGAGTGAGGCAGGTCAGGGATGTCGTCTGGTTAATACTGTCCAGGTCACATTGTGTCATCTAGCCAGCTCTGACGAACGCCAAGCTAGCCTGTTTTTGTTGAATAATCTTCCAAATATTGCTTGGGCTTAGGAATTTGTTCTGCTGAGATTTTTTCCTTTTTATCTGGACTTGACCTAGATCAGTTCACCTGAACAAATCCGTGGTGTCAAGTCAGCCCCACTGGGTGGTAGACCCAGTGCAGCCTTGGGTCCCCGCATTTATTAGGATTAAGAGTTCGTTAATCCTAGACCCACTTGAGCTTTTTTTTTTTCTTTTTTTCTTTTTTTTCCTACTACTTTGTAGTAGAGGTTAATTTTACTTCTATTTTGGATTTTGTAGGTTTGGCACTCAACAGTGAAAACCCATTTTTACCCCCTCCCTCCTGAATTTAAGTTTCTTTGCTGCTCACTTGCCACTACTTCTCAAGCAGGGAACTGATGTCATTTAGGAAGCCTCGACATAAACACATGACATGGGTGACAGACCAGGAATCTGTTAAGGGTCCTGTAGCCCTCCTCAGTTTTGAAGTTTTAGCACCATATGTAGAGAGGAGATAATTTGTGGGAGGGGAGACAGCAGCCCACACAACTGGAAACTTTCAAAGGCACTTAATGGATATAAAACTCTGCAAATGAAACGTTAAAAAATTAAGTTTCTCAACTTGTTTGTACATGGCTCATTTGGTTTTGAAAGCTAAATGTGGAGAACTGAGGCTATCAATATTTCTAGTGCTTTAGGCGCATCTAAATTAAGCTGTCTTGTTCAACTCATTTGTAAAAATGAACATTTTTAAAGTATATAGAAACATAATAGCAAAACATCTTTTGTAAAAGTTTTGATGCAAATTAAAAGCTACATATTGGTCAGGGTAACTGAGGCTTTAAATTTCGTTGGTGGGCTACATTAGCAGGATTTTTTTGTCATTGTGGTCAGTATAGTCTCAGGAACAGAGGAAAGCACTCTTAACATTTTAGAACTGACCTTCTTGGCATCACAGTTTTGGAGATTCCAGAGTCTGGGAGCAGTCACCCCACTTCACTAGCACTTGGAACTTGTGCGGCCCGCAGCGTAGGCCTTTCCCAGCAGCTGGTGGCAACGAGGGGCCTCGTCACTGCCCCTGCAGTTGCTGGGTGGTAGCAGCAGCAGCAGCAATAAAGAGGGTTCCGGCATTTACAGACATCGCCACACAAACACACTGAAAAGGCAGATCAGACCGTCATCTTGCATGGCTGGGCATCATAACTTTGTCAAGTGACAAAAAACAATCTTACCAAGTGCTCTCGAGTCCAGTTTAGCTGATATGTGTTGGACATTTCAACTTCTAAAGGCAAATCGGGGATCTTGTCACCAATTAAAGATTTATTGCTTGTTTTTTGGGGGCGCCTAGCTGGCTCAGTTGGTTAAGCATCTGACTTCGGCTCAGGTCATGATCTCACGGTTTGTGGCTTTGAGCCCCACGTCAGGCTCTGTGCTGACACCTCAGAGCCTGGAGCCTGCTTCAGATTCTGTGTCTCCCTCTGTCTCTTCCCCACTCGTGTGCACGCGCTCTCTCTCTCTCTCTCTCTCACAAATAAATAAACATTAAAAAAATAATAAAGATCTATTGCTTTTTTAAAAAGTTCTTGTTTTCTGTTTTGTTTGGTTCTCAGCAGCCTGAATGTGCTGAATGTAAGGACTTTTGACAATTTGACTTCACACTATCTCTCTTGTTACTATTGAAAAGGTTTTATCAACTCCACTTGAGTAGGAGAACCCTTTCTAGTGTTCAACATAGAGCCAGGGATCAGAATAGGCTCCCAGGACTACAAAGGCCTAGGGGTCCTGCATTTTAAAGGTTACTTCTAAGCCTTTCATCGTAATCAAAAGTCACCTCGGATCTCAATTCACTTATTGCTGGCTTGTTCACAGTCTGGCAGGTGCTGCTTTCAATGGGTGTTTCCACTCCACAGGGAGCTGCTGGCAGTATTATCTCAAGGGCTCTAAGTGCCAGCCGCTGTTGGCACAGCGGACTGGAGATGGTGCTCTCCCACGGGCTATCAGCATCCTTGGCCATTTTCTACACCATGCTTTTGGATAGGAAGTGGGTTGACATTCTTTACAGGTGCCTTTTCCACAACCTCTCTCAGACCACTAAAAATATCTGGGGGAACCTGGGCAGCTCAGTTAGTTAAGTGTCCAACTCTTGATTTTGGCTCAGGTCATGATCTTCCAGCTCATGGGTTTGAGCTCCACCTCGGGCTCTGCTCTGTACTGACAGTGTGGACGGAGTCCACTTGGGATTCTGTCTTCTCTCTCTGCCCCTCCCAGGCTATCTTTCTAAATAAATAAATAAACTTTAAAAATACATATATATTGGGATTGCTACACTTCTTTATCCCCCCCAAGAGTTTTGCTTGGGCTGAACAGAAACCTATATTCATGTTGCAGTAAAGCCCTTCAACTACATTAGAGGTGGAGAATAAGAGATTCAGGAATGACTTTGTCCTGTTCCTCCACAATCCAAATAAGGAATGCACTTGGAGGGACAAGAGAAAGTGGCCTTCTTGGAAAGGCTGAAGAGGCTGATGTCATCTCTGGAGCAAGCTGGTAAGGGTCCTTCCAAATCACTGGAAGGCCAGTCACACCTCGCACGGAACATGTGCCTGTTTAACACTCAGCAGCAGTTAAGGTTAAAAGCAGCCCAGTCCAAATAGCTGGTTGAGGATCTCCTGCTACTAACTAGCACTGGGCCTAATGGCTTGACTTCTCACCAGATCTCATGTAAAACTGGGTGACACCCTTATTGTTTCTCATGGTGACTAAGGCTTTTTTTTTTTTTTTAATAATTTTGAGAGCACCTGCGAGTGCTCCCCATCAGGGGTGGAATGGAGGGAGAGAGAGAATCTTAAGCAGGCCCCATGCTCAGCATGGAGCCCAACATGGGGCTTGATCTCACAACTTGTGAGATCATGACCTGAGGTAGAATCAGTAGTTGGGACACCTAACCAATGCTTAACTGACTGAGTCACCCAGGCCCCCCTAATCACCCATCTTAAGAACCCTGGTGATCAGCTGGAAGTTATGAGTTAAAAGACCTATGGATCAAGGCCATTTTAACCTGATTATATGTAATGATGCCTTGGGTTGTCCTACTGAAATCAGCCACCTGGAGTCCCTTACTCATCTGTCCCTCCACCTAGCAATGTTCAGAGGAGGAATCCTGTCCTCCCCTTCTCACCAATCCCAGGACAGCTCTACTGGGGACACGGGCCCTTCAAGACCTGGGTTCAGAGTCACCAGACCATACATGACAAGTCCTTGTTGTCACTATGATGTCAGCCCCTCCCTGTGTCCCATGGGACACCTGATGTGGGGACAGGAAGAGGGAGTAACAACCAGGCCCGGGGAACCAGAGCAGGTGAGTCATGTTCATACCTGCAGTCGTCTCCTCCAGTGCTGACCACATACTTGTCATCGTGAGAGAAACGGATGTTCGTCACGTGAGCTGAGTGGCCAAAGTAACGCTTATGTTTGGCCTGTGAGCAAAAGTGAATGGAGACCGCTGAGACCCTGCTCCTCCTGGAAACCACAGACTACTTCCAGGACTCAAATCTCCCCGTCCCAGAATCCTCCACTCCTGGGATTCCCATTTCGTCTGCACATTTCTTTTAGCCAGCCTTTCACTGATGAGTTTTCCTGTCCCATTCTTGCCTGGGATGGCCAATTTGTACCCCTCCCAACCTCCCTTCTCCCGGCTTCCAGAACTTCCCCTCCAAAGGGAGATGCAAAAGTTAGGGGTCCCCAAATCTCCACAGGACTGGAACAAGATTCCTCTTGCTCTAGATTCTCGATGGCCATCTAGATATGGCCACTGCCTCCTGCAGACTACAGGAAAGAGCCTGGAGGCCGTGTAGGGAGTTCCTCTGAGGAAGACTCACAAATTTTTCTGTGCATGGAAAATCAAAGAGCTTCACCAGCCCAAAGTCATCTCCTGTGACAATGTTGAGGCCAGCATGGGTCACACACGCGCAGTTGACATCAGCCTTGTCCGCATTTCGTGGCCAGATGCCAATGACTTCATCCCCCAGAATGCTGTTTTGAGTAAGAAGAGGTGTCAGAAGGAGATGCATGAGAAGGCTTCCTGTGGTCAGGTGTCCCCTCCCAGGGATAAGGAGAAGAGGGCTATTTTGCATCATTGGCTATGATCATGTGTCTCTTCTGTCCCCTGCCCCCCTGTGCATTGACCTAGCTCTTACTGCTCTGCTCTGCCCCCCCCTTTGCACCCCAAGAGAAAAGTTCCCTCCATTTTTGATTCACTCCCTCTGCCCTCTAGTCCTTTTGGATGTGTATATGCTTGGGCACCTTCAAGCTCACAGCTTGGTGGTGTCCTTTCCCTTGAACTGGCAACGCATTGCTCCTTATCCTCCTAAGTGGCAATGCCGGCCCTCCCACCGTCCCGTCCCTCCTGGCGACTGGAGGCCTCCACTGCAGTGCACCAGGGCTGAGCCAAAAGCTGGGGGGTAGTTTCCCTTTGAACATGCTGGGTGAGTTTGCAGATGTAGGACCAAGGGATTACACAAAAGGGAGGGCTTTGCATTTCAAAAGCCCAGGTTCAAGAAGCCTCCTGCCCCCAGCCCCCAGTCCCCAAAGACAAGACAGCTCTATCTCTGAGCTTTTTTTTTTACATCTGGGCCACATACAAACTTGGAGGCTGAGTCTGGCCTAAGAAACTTCCTTGTGATCTTTTCCTTAAGAAGTGTCTTCCTCCAGGAGCACCTGGGTGGCTCCGTCGGTTAAGCGTCCGACTTTGGTTCAGGTCATGATCTCACAGTTCGTGAGTTTAAACCCCGTGTCGGGCTCCTGTACTGACAGCTCAGAGCCTGGAACCTGCTTCGCATTCTGTGTCTGTCTCTCTGCCCTCCCCTACTCGTGCTCTCTGTCAAAAATAAATAAACATTACAAAAAAAAAAGTGTTTTCCTCCAGTCACCTTGTCCAGGAGGCCCAGGTGATCTTCTCAATGGCCACGGCTTCAGTGACCCGCTTCCCCAGGGGTACCTCATGCACCTGGCGCTTGTAGGCTCCTGTTGACACCTGCGAGGAGAAAGAGGCAACCATGTCCATCAGCTTTCTCTCCAGGCCAAAGGGCCCCCCTTTGGGTGTACTATTTCCCCAGAACATTGGCCAAGCCTCTGGATCCCTAGGACTCTTCAACAAACCCAAGTTCAGCTTGAGGCTGCAAAACCTGTGGTCAGCCTATAGCGAAATTCACATGAGCAGGACGGTTTTCCATTCATTTTCTGGCTCTTTTCCAAAATCCTAAGGCAGCAGTTCCCCAAATGTGGTTCCTGACCAGCAGCTTCAGCATCATCTGCAAAGTTGTTAGAAATGCATATTCCTGGGCCCCACCCCAGACCTACCAGATCAGACACTCTGAGGGTGGGACCCAGCAATCTGTTTTAACAAAGCCGCCGGGTCATCTATGATCCTCACTTAAGTTTGGGAGTCCCTGTTCTTGGACAAACAGATCCTTTGGTACAGATGTAGGTGAGTTTTCTCACAGACGGCAACCAATGTACCTGAGTTTGGAACCATCTAGGACCTGACCTTTGCTTCTTTGGGAATGTTCTAGGGGGAGATAAGCATTTTCTAGAAAATCGCCAGCCCCATCTACTCCTGTGGGTGTCTCTAGCCTGGCCACCCTAGGTTTTCTTGCTTTTCATGGAAAGCTGAGATCTTTCCCACCTCAGGGCCTTCATACAGATGGCCCGGAACAATGTTCCCACCTCTCTTTGTTGGCTAACTCCTACACATCCCACCGGCCTCAGCTTAAATATCACTTGTGTGGAGAGGAAGTGAATCTAAATTCAGCGACTGTTAAATGCTCCCGCAGCACCCTGTACTTTTCCTTTGCAGTACATAATCACAATTTGTAACTATAGGTATATTTTGTGGTTATCTGTTCGATGCTTGTCTTCTCCCTTATAGGGAAGCTACAGGAGAGCAGTGACCAGGCCCATCCTGTCCATCCAAAAGCCTAGCACAGCGCCTGGTTCAGTAAATAATCAATGAATGGGTCCCCTCTCATTTCACAATGGGTTATCCACTCCAGGCCAGCTCACTAATGCACAATATTTGTTCAGAGGGCTGGACAAGACATTGTTCTCTTTTCAGCTGTAAGTCCCAATGGTGGGACCCCTCTCTATCCCTTCCAACCTGTCAGTTGGGACCCAGTGAGGGACCCAGTGAGGAGCCCCCACTCCAGGCTTGGAGTCTGGCATCCAGACCCCAAGTGTGGACGGGCCACACCCGCCCCCCCTCCCCAGACTTGCAAGTGAAATGACTAAATATGAGAAGCCACGTGGGCTTAGGTGTAGCCCTGGAGAACCAGAGGTTAGGAAGCTTTCAAAGGGAGGAAGTAAAAGGAGGGTTAAAGTTATGGGGCGCCTGGGTGGCTCAGTCGGTTAAGCATCCGACTTCAGCTCGGGTCACGATCTCGCGGTCAGTGAGTTCGAGCCCCGCGTCGGGCTCTGGGCTGACGACTCAGAGCCTGGAGCCTGCTTCCGATTCTGTGTCTCCCTCTCTCTCTGCCCCTCCCCCGTTCATGCTCTGCCTCTCTGTCTCAAAAATAAATAAGCGTTAAAAAAAAAAAATTAAAAAAAAAAGTTATTAGGGCTTGAGCTGCCTGCGTCTCTTACTGAAGGACAACTCTACTTTAAAAATTCTATTTCTTCAACATTTTTAAGTTCTCTAGGCCCCTGCTTCTTCATTTATAAGGTAGGGGAAAAGTTGCAATACTGGAAACATTCCTCTAAAGAGGAGATGGGTGCACAGCCTGGCGCAAAGCAAGCCCTCAATTAATATAAGCCACCACTGTTGCTGCTACGATAATGGTGATGATTCTTGGTTGCCCCAGATATTAGCAAAGCTGAGACATACCTGAATGTATCTGCCATCCGCAGAAAAATCCATCTGAATGACAAAGCTTGGAATATCTTTGCAGTAGCCAATGCGGTTCAGGCTTGTGCCCTGAGTGAGGTCATAGAAGTCAACTGTGTGTTCAGAAGAACCAACGGCTAAGAATCTGCTGTCTGGGCTGATTCTAGAAAAAGCAATCCAAGAGCATGGTCTGTGAGAAGGGCTAGTCAGGTCTGCTCTGGAATGGGCCTCCCAAGCTCAAAGGCAATGAGATCTCACTTCATGACTCGCATGTGGTTAGCATTCTAGGGAATTCAGCAATTTCTCTGTATCCAATCCCATGGAAGTACAGGAGTGGATGCATGCAGCCTTATGCAGAATGGCGTCGTACACGCAGTTTTTAACCACACTCTTCGTGGAACTTAGCAAAGACATGTCTGGGAATTAATGTGTGAGGGAGTCTCCTTCCACGGCTGGCTCGTTGAAAGGGACCCTCCCACAACTGAATTCTTCATTCCAGTCATGACCCTTCCAGAAAGGTAACCACAGAGAAGGAGAATGGGTGCCCTTCTTTTCCCTGCCCAGATGACCTGCTATGTACCTGATATCTTGGATAGCAGACTTCCGGTCTCGTTTCTTCCCCCAGACTTTCAGGCTGTTCACCAACAAGATGACAAACTCTCCATTCTTCATGCCAATGGCCACCATCTCCCCGTCAGGGCTGTAGGCTGCACATCTGGCCGCGTGGCCCAGGTTCACCTTGTTAAGCAGTTTCTACATAGATACAAAGTAGCACGACCTAAGCCCTAGGCCTTCTTGGCTGGTCTCCAAGGGAAATCCTGCACCCAGGCCAGAGCAGTCAGGCCGTCTCTGCTGCCACTTTGGGCCTCCAAACGTCTTGCTTCTTATAGTAACTGTCCCTGAGGAACCAAGATGGGCAGTATGTTTTCATCAGAACAGCTTGTGCAGAGGTTGGTCAACTTTTTCTGTAAATGGTTTGGTAGTAAACATTGTAGGGTCTGTGGTCCATATGATCTCCCACAACCTAGACACTATGTAAACAATGAGCATGCTTTTACTTTGTAGAAACAGGCGGCAGGCCAGACTGGATCCTCCAGTCTTAGATTGCTGACCTCTTGCTCAGAGAAAAGAGTTTAAGCTTTGGCACCTCTTGGTTCAAATCCTGAATCCTGTCTGTCACTACTGGCTGGGTGTGTTTGTGTCAGTTACTTCCCCATTTTCCCATTTGAACTTATTATTATTATTATTTATTTTTGAGAGCATGAAAGGGGGAGAGGGAGAGAGAGAGGGAGAGAGTGGGGAGAGAGAGGGAATCCCAAGCAGGCTCCGCACCATCAGTGTGGAGCCCGGCATGCAGACTGAACCCACGAACCGTGAGATCGTGACCTGAGCTGAAGTCAGACCCCAACCAGCTGAGCCACCCAGGCACCCCCCCCCCCCCATTTTCCCACTTGAAGTGATATCAATACCAGTCTTGCAAGGTTATTGTAAGTATTAATGATCGTGTATATGAAGCATCTGGTGTATAGCAGGTATTCAATAAATGATAGCCAGTGTTCATAATACACAAACAATTTTGAAAAGTAACTTAAGTAAAACAACTATACCGTGAGTCTGTTCTTTGATCCTCACACTAAAAATATGACTGAAATATTTACTGGCTATTTTGTAATGAACCCAACTATTTTAATGATTAGAACTTACTTTTTTAAAATATCAGATATGACATGGTAACAATAATTACCGCCCCGGCCCCAACCCCGACTATTTCCTGCTATTTTTTTACTCAAGATGAATTTTTTAAATTATTTTTTTTCCAAACTCCAAGAGGAACTTTATTGGGGATTTATTTTTTTGCTTGTTTGTTTATGTTTGTTTATGTTTATTTATATTTGAGAGAGTAGAGAGAAAGAGAGAGAGAGCACACATGAGTGGGGCAGGGGGCAGACAGAAAGGGCCACACAGAATCCGAAGCAGGCTCCAGGCTCTGAGCTGTCAGCACAGCCCAATGCGGGGCTCGAATTCAGGAACTCTGAGATCATGACCTGAGCTGAAGTAGGATGCTCAACTGCCTGAGCCACCCAGGTGCCCCATGAACTTTTGTTGGGGTTTTGACTGAAATGTCCTATTTGGGAACATTTGAAATTTTAAGTCATTTTTAGTCTTCCCATCCAGGGAAGACATATCTCTTTATTTTTTAGGTTTTGTGGATTTTTTTTACAACAAAGAAACTTCATTTCCAGATTATTCCTGTCCTGTAGTTACACGTGGGTATATGCAGCTAACAGACAGACAGATTGGGCGTGTGTGAGTGGGACTTTCATCACCAGGCTTTCTAACTTAATTGGAGACCCACCGCACCCCCCAACTCTGGATCCAACCCTCCTCACTCTGGGCTCTGGCCAGGCCCCACCTGTGGGCATCAGAGCACAGTGGACCCCTCACCTTGTCGGCCAGGTCCCAGATGCGGGCTGTGCCATCGTTGCTGGCAGAGATGAAGATGTCCTTGGAGGGGTGTGTGGCCAGACCCCAGATCTCCCCTTCCATGTGCCCATCAATCAGGATGTTGGAAGCGGCATTTTTTTCACCAACTTCAATTATTTCTCCGTCTTTGGTTCCTACTAAAATTTTCCCCTGTTGTCACAAAAACATTATTAGGAAAAAGACGCTGTATGATAGTACTCCTATGGCGCACCTGGTCCAACATGTAGAAGAAAGTCCAACGGTGGTTGCTGAGTGTTGCGGAGGGGGAGGGGCAAGGGGAGTGAGGACTTCATAGCTACAGAGTTTCAGTTCTACGAGACGCAAAATGTTCTGTGGGTGGATGGTGGCGATGCCTGCACGACAGTGGGAATGTACTTTATACCGCTAAAGTGTACACCTAAAAATGGCTAAAATGGTAAATTTTATGTTACTTATATTTTGCTACAATTTAAAATGAAACATTTTTATGATCTATTAGGAATCTAGTAGGTGAGAGATTGGTAGGCAAATGGATGAAAATAGGTAAAAAATAAGATTGGTATTTTTTTTTTTTAATTTTTTTTTTCAACGTTTATTTATTTTTGGGACAGAGAGAGACAGAGCATGAACGGGGGAGGGGCAGAGAGAGAGGGAGACACAGAATCGGAAACAGGCTCCAGGCTCTGAGCCATCAGCCCAGAGCCTGACGCGGGGCTCGAACTCACGGACCGTGAGATCGTGACCTGGCTGAAGTCGGACGCTTAACCGACTGCGCCACCCAGGCGCCCCAAGATTGGTATTTTAAATAATAACTTAAAGGCAAACACTATTAGAGCAACGTGGGAAAGTGGCCCCTGCTGGCAATGGTATTAACGCCAGAAGAGCCGGGACAGGTTGTGTTGTTAACAACAAAATCGCCCGCCCTTCCGTGACCTCCTCACTTTTCCTTTTCTCCCTCAGCCATGGATGAGTGTGTCAGCACAGAGACTGCCATCATCTGGTCTCTGCCAAAACATTCCACTGACGGCAAGCTCATGACAGAGCGGGGTAGTCTGTTTCTGTTGTTGGACCGTTCAATGTCTTCCCAAATTCTTCCTCACACTAAACAACGAGCCATCTCTCGAGGACTTCCACATTCCAGGCCTACCTCTGCCTTCATCTCCCAGATGTCTGCCTACCTACCAGATGACTGGTATTTATCGATCTAAAAACAAAGCTCTCGATTTCTAATTATGGAGACTCTAAGTCAGGTCTGCCTTTTTCAATGGGGAACATCCAGAAGGCACATTCTTAGACTGCTAACAATTCAAAACTATAGACACAGGGTATGAACCAGAGGTTAAGATTTGTTTTTTTAAGGACCTCAGAATTTCTTGGGGAATTAAAAAAAGAAAAGAAGAAAAGGAACACACAAGTCATGGCTAAGACTCTGATTTGGCAGCTCTGGGTAAGTACGTGGACAGCCATATATTAAAAACAACAACAACAAGAAACAACTCCACAGTTGTTTCTGATATTCAGCCCAGGTAGGACTTGACAACCTATGGCTTTGAGTCAGACAGTTTGATGGCCCTTTACTGTCCCCCCTTACTGACCATGTAACCGTGCGCATGGCAAATTATTTACTATCTCTGTGCCTACAGTAATAATCACATCTATAACAGTAGCAGCTGACATCCACAGAATGTGGCTCTGAGCCAGGCATAATGGAAGGCATCGCACATTATAACGCACGCGACCCTCACAACCACCCGCCTGGACACAGAAAGGGTACGTAACACACCCAAGGTCATACAGCCAGTGCTGACTCAGAAGAGTCTGTGCCTGGGTCTGTGGGACCCTGCTAAGACGACTCCCACCGCAGTGCAAGTAGCACCTTGGAAGCCTGTTTTAAGGATTTAGCACCCGGGCACAGGGAAAGAGTTAGGCTGAACTCCTTCTCTCTCTTGGGCCCCTTCCGGGCCCAGCCCCATAGGGACAGCTGGGGAAAGACCGGCCCGCCCACTCACTTTGCCTCGGCACACAGAGCGCACACACTCCACCGGCTGCCCCGTCTCCAGCTGGAAGGCCCGGCAGCGCTTCATCTCCTGGTCCCACAATTTCACAGCACCTCCTTCTTTGGTCCTAAAAAGGAGTGAGAGGACCTTGGCAAGTTGGGCCTTATCCTAAGACTTGCCCTTGATGCTCCATGTCCCCTGTCCCTATCGTCAAGGCCACCGGGTCCCAGCAGGACAGACCCTCCAGGGTGGCTTCTTTTTTGGCCCTGCCGACGGGTAGTGACAACCATTTCACTAGAATACTTTCAAATGCCACTATGGCAGAAGGAAAGAAGACTGCGATCTAAAATACCAAACCGTGTCTTGATTAGATCAAACACAAAGAGAAACGTTTCTCTGCTGCTCTGCTTCCTTCTTACATCTCTGTCCCCAGGGGAACTTCTCTCCCCGCCTCTCCGTCCTCCTGTCCCCGAGACCTACGGGAAGTAATACTCGATGAAGAGCATAGTCACTCGAGTCTATTCAAGAATACCTCTCTGGATTTTCCGCTACCATTAAACCACCTCTCTCCTTCTCTGACTTGTACTCTGAAGGTTTTTGCCCAGGGCCCTCTTGGAGAGATGGCAGACTCATCTCCCTGATGCAGGCAAGATGGGAGAAAGAAAATCTGCGTTTTCTCCCAGTGGGAGATGCTTCTGTCAGTTTCTCCCAGCACAATAAGAAAAGATCAGTTGTTCCCAGAGGAGTTTCGCCTTACGGCCGCTCTTTGCCACCGGTCACTATGAGTCCATCCCGGAGGGTCGTGTACATTGTGAAGACAGGGCCCGTGTGAGCCTTGGCCACCAGTCGGACAAGGAAGTGGTCCTTCCACACGTAGACGTCTCCGTTGATGGCACCCGTGAAAGTGAGGTTGTTCTGTAAACAAAGGGACACCTTCCACACTAGGACACTCACAGCACCTCTCAAGAGGGTCCCCTCCCAGCCACCTGTTCCTTGGTTAGGGAACTAGAACTAGAGAAAGAGAAATACACTCAAATTGACCTTCTGTGCTAAGGAAAGGGATAAAGGAATAAAGGTTGCAAGTAAGCCAATAAAGGTGAAAATGTGGAAATAGCTTTCTTGCTGTTTGTAGCTTTGTGGCTATCTGTGCCCCCCATGCCCATGCCCGGGGTTCAGGGTCCCCTCTCAGGAAGCTTCTGCTGGAACTCACAGCACCGAAGGCCACGGAGAGCATCGTCTGCATCTTGGCAGCCTCCATGGATCCAATGACCCCTTTCTTGTAAAGCAGGGCACTGCCTGCCAGGGTCCAGAACTTCATATGTTTGACCCCGACAGACACAAATTGCGTGTCCGAGTCAGGGCGAAATTCCACCACAAATATGCGCTCCAGGTGACCCCCTCGGCTGGCAACCTTGGCGCCTGTATGGGTGAGAGAGTCTGGTGAGGTGGGTCCTCCCACACTCTGAGCTCAGGATGGCTCTCCATCCAGCAAAGCCCAGGGTACACTTCAGGTGTTCCTTCTTCCTCCATGGTACCCTCCCTGCCTCAGGCATGACCCCCAAGGTGGGGAAGAGAGAGGTTGGGAAATTTCCAGAACAGCAGGTGCTGCTAACATAACCCCAATCCCGCTCCACCCCCACAAAGCCACATCCAGGCACCCATGAATGTGCAGGAAGGGATGGCCCTGAAGATATAAGCTTCCAGATATCAGAAAAGGACAAAGGACACCCTTCATCTTCCTATCTCCTGTCTCTGACCTCATCACAGGATTCCTGCCTACCAGAAGTTGAACCTTCCCCTCGAGTGTAATTAGAGACTCGCATTCCTTCAGACTGTTCTTAATTTCTTTCCAAGATTCTCTGCTTTTACTTTCCTAAGAAAAAAAAAATCCTTCATATTCCTTTGTCTTTCATGGGTTTTAGGTTTAAAAATTCTACCTTTAATATTTAATTACCAGGTTTTTTTTCCTCAAGCCCATTCATTTATGTTTTTGTATTCATTTGCTTTTTAACTTTTGTCCCCACCAAATCCCAGCTCCACCATTTATCTGTAGAGCAACTTTGGGAAAATTATTGTCATCTCTCGGTACCTCAGTTTGCTCATCTGTAATTTGGGGATAATAACAGTTCCCATTTTATAAGGTGTTGTGAGGATTAAGGGATCTGGTGCAAGCAAAGCCCCCAGGAGCCGAGCTTGGTGCCACGACTTCTCCGCAAATATCCACTTAGTGTCACCACCCTCTACACCTCCTGCCTTGTTGTCTTTCAGCCTATATTGTAAACCCATCTGTTTTTACCTCATCATTATTTTTCTGCCTTCGAGTTTTTAATTTTTATTTTAAACTTTTCTTTCCATTTTCTCCTAACTTAGTCTTAATGTTTTAGTTCCCATTTCCTCTTAATTATCTCCCCTGTTACCTCATGTGTACTTTTCCCTGCCCCTCCTCATCATTTACCTTTTTAAAAAATTCCGGTATAGTTAATGTACAGTGTTATGTTAGTTTCAGGTGTACGATATGGTGATTCATACGGTGTCTAAACATTTCTCAGTGCTCATCATGGTCAGTGTATTCTTAATCCCCTTTTTCTGTTTCACTATGTGTTTGTTTTTAAGTGGCTCCCCAGTGGAGTGGTGGTCAGTTCTGGCATAGCTGGCCTGGCATCTCAGACTCATCCTCCTAGAGGCCCTTCCCAGGACTTGCTGCACGTCACCTCTCACAACAGTCATTCTCTCTCCACATATGGAAAGTTCGACTTACCAGAAAATACCTCCATACTGAGAGCTCAGAGGTTTAAAAACCCATGCTCTTCAAGGATACCGTAAACTAAGTTAAGAGACAAATACCACACTGGGGGAAAACAATTACAACACTTACAGGGGATGAAAAAGTAACCAGATCAGTAAAAAACTACACATACGGAAAACACAAACAACTCTCCCTTCCCCAGCAGAAAAAGGATTCCAATGACTGGATTACAGAAGAAGTGGCCCAAGTGGCCACTAAATACATAGAGGATCATTCTTGGGAGCCAAGGGGGGTATGCTGTTTTATTTTGCGCTTTCTTCTGTCTTTAAATTTTTTAATGTTTATTTACTTTTGAGAGACAGAGAGAGACAGAGGGCGAGCAGGGGAGGGGCAGAGAGAGAGGGAGACACAGAATCCGAAGCAGGCTCCAGGCTCTGAGCCATCAGCACAGAGCCCAAGGCGGGGCTCCAAGTCACGAACCCTGAGATCATGACCTGAGCTAAAGCCTGACGCTTAACCAACTGAGCCACCCAGGCGCCCCTGCACTTTCTTCTAAGCAAGTGTTTGTTTTTTCCTGGTCTTAATCTATGGACACTTCTGACCGTGGAGATGCCTGTATCCTGCCTTACGTTGGCTTCCACGTTGCTCAGAACAAGTTTCATACAAGTATCTAGGACCTGGGGCGCCTGGGTGGCGCAGTTGGTTAAGCGTCCGACTTCAGCCAGGTCATGATCTCGCGGTCCGTGAGTTCGAGCCCCGCGTCAGGCTCTGGGCTGATGGCTCGGAGCCTGGAGACTGTTTCCGATTCTGTGTCTCCCTCTCTCTCTGCCCCTCCCCCGTTCATGCTCTGTCTCTCTCTGTCCCAAAAATAAATAAAAAATGTTGAAAAAAAAATTTTTTTAAAAAGTATCTAGGACCTGACAACATTCATTTTATACATAATAAGCTCATTTCTTACTCAACTTTGTTTGTGAACTACACACACACATACATACCTGGAGTTCGACAAAACAGTCCTTTAACAAAAGAAGAGTAACACGCATATAAACCTCTCTCAAAACTGTCTCATTTATAAGCAGAACTTGAAGCTAAGGGAGGCCCTCACACAACCATCTCAGGAGAGGTGGTGGTTGGTGACATACCATTAGATATCAGTGGCTCAGAACCCTTCTGCAGACAGCCACAGGCCGATTCCAGCAAAGACAAGGGGAGAAAGTTACCAAAGAGAAGGCATCTGTTGACCATGTTTAGAAGCCGGTTTAAAAGTCCTGGCTCCACCAGTCTGCCCTGCGGCAGTCAAAAGGGGCCCAGGGTGAGAAGGGGTCTGTGTTGGGGCAGGTCCAGAGCAGGAACTGCCCAGAGGAGCAGATGGCAGAAGTGAGGACAGTGAGCCTGGAAAGACTAGCCTGTGCACAGGGCCCAACAGGATTAACCCTCTTCCGAGGAACTAGGCACAGACCTGGTCTTGGCCACTGCAGAAGCGGAGTTAGTGCAGTACAAGAAAGGCATAAGGAAGCAAGTTAGGTTCTCTTATAAGGAAGGGCTTTATGAGACATTTCCAGCAGGGGGTGGCTGCCTTGGGAAGTGATGCAGGCCACAGCCCTGCAAGGGTTTGGTGGAGGAGGGGAGTCAGCCTGTCAGGAATGCACTTGTAGGAACTGCCCCATGGGACGGATCAGGACCAGGCGGGAAGACTTCTCCAGTCCTTTCAACACCACGAGGCTATGAGTCTGTTGTTTAAGACACTCAGCGTCTCATCCGGGGCCGAGTCTATTTCAGGCCAACTCGACAGGACAAGAAATGAAGCTGCATCCCCAAAACATAGATTGTGGGGCCCTCTGGACACAATGCACTGATCAACAAGAAAATGAGAAAGGGACCGAATATGATAAAGGAATCTCATTATAAAAGTCTGCAGGTCCCCAACCTCTTTTTCTCACATGGGGGCTCAGGAGGGATTGGAACTTAGCTGCCATCTCTTTACAGCTCCCTCCATGGGGAGGTGCTGAGATAATGGGTCTCTAGAAGCCCTGAATTGGAGAAGAGCCACCTCTGTGCGCGCCTGGCTCTGAGTGCCCTAGATACAGGCTGCCCTGCCAGAGACAGACCTCATTAACGTCCTAACTAATTGGATCTGTTCTGCCAACCTGAGAATACACTTGAAAGATTACACATCTTTGATTCTAACATGAACATAAATTTAGCAGCAGCCTGTGTGTGTGTGTGTGTGTGTGTGTGTGTGTGTGTGTGTGTGTGTTGGGCGAAGGCAAGAGAGAAATCCTGTTACGGGAAACGTAAACCTTGATTATAAGGTGAATCCCCATTTCACAAAAGCGAAATATAAAGTGTTTTTGAGACTATGGTGGTAAGATCTTGTCCCAGTTCCTGGAATAAGGGAACCAGGGTGATAAGGCTGTGGCAGGATCTGGAGGTCACAGAAGGAATACCAAGGACAAGGAAACTTGGGTAGAAAGGGAGTTAAGATGGAAAAGGGGGAGGCTGAGGTCTTCTTTGTGAGGAGGAAGGCTGCCTGCACTGGGGCACTTTTCCAGAGTGCACAGACCCTCCACTAGCTAGCCCAGCACTCCCCTGGCCATGGAGTCCAGGGACCTGATAGGCAGCTTCTCCAGGAACCGGAGATGGCCCATTTCGGCTGACCCAGCAGCAGCGCCCTTGATGGTTTTCGGGGTGAGGCCCATCTAGTCTGAGCCCAGCACGCAACACAAGCAAGCCTCCCAGATGGACAGACAGCCCGGCTCCTTTTACCTTCCTGCCAACGCCAGACAGTGATGGTGTGCTCAGGGTCCACTCCCACCGATACAAGGAGCTTCCCAGTGGCGCTGAAGTTGATGTAATTCACCCCCTTCGAGTGGAAGCACCGCAGCATAGAGAGCGTGTGTTTGGTCATGGCGTCCCAGATGTGGATTGAGGGTGTTGTTCCTGAATGTGGGAGGCATGACACACAACTAAGGCTGAAGAATGGCAGGGCCAAGGCAAAGCTTACGTTCACCCGGAAGACTTTTTAAGACAAATACTTGGGGGTGTTACAGTTACTGGGCCTAAGAGACCTATAGCCTGACCTGGCCGGAGGTGAAGCAATGAGAAACATCTGTTGTGCTTTTAGAGCCAGAGGCCTAAGAGCGTTTATGTCCACACACACACTTGTGGAGGAGTTTACACAGAGGCAACTGGTGAGATCAGTGATTTGTATCTGCAGTTTGGCCAGATACAAGCAGCAAACACGATACAGCGACACGATTTTGCTGTGAAGATTCAAACTACTCACGGATGGAACAGCCTTACCTTGGGTCTCCGTAATATCAACTGCATTGGGTGGGCAATGGCAATGAGGAAGCGTCAAGGGAAAACAATAGCTAAAATAAGTCATGTTTCTGATAGTGAAGCACTTAACACCAGCATCAGGAAGTTCCAAATTAAATTTAAAAATGGACATGGGTTCAATGAAAACAAGCAGAAGGGTATGTTCATAAAAAACTGCCTTTGAAACGACAAAGTTCAAAAAAAACACACACAACTTTTCACAAATGTGAAGTGTCAATCAGTTCACATTTGTCATTGGCAGTTTGCTAGGGTGCAGAAGAGCTGGGCACACAGACAAGCTACCCTTGCCAAGGACAATCACCAGGCTTCGGACACAGGGCTCTTTAACTGACACCTGGCCGGTGAAAAATTATTCTCCACAAGTCCACAGGGATAGGGGCATCCATTTATTTGGATTATCGGGCTCTGGTCTGACTTTATGATCCCTAAGAATCAACAATCACTGGCTATTTCAACTGAGATGACACAGATATACTGAGTGCTCAAAAAAGAACAGCAATGTCCAGAATGGGTAGATGTCCACAACCCACCAACCCCCTTTCCAGATATTTGCTATTAAGTCAATGTCCCTGCTCAGCTGGGAAAAAGCTCAGCTAGGGCACGACCCTCCTACCTATCTGGCTGGTGGCCACCACGTTCCTGTACTTGGGGTGCTGGTTCACTGTGAGGCAAAGGATGTCATCCGTGTGCTCCAGGTAGAAGCTTTGGCTCCCTAGGGGGAAGACACGGGATGGTGAGCAGGGGAGTCTTCGAGACCTCTCAGGACAACCTTGAAGGATTACATAGGGTCTGGAAGTGCCTTGTCAAAGTGAGAGATCAAGGCCACAAGCTCGCAATTTTAGAATCATCCTTGGGGAGATGGGAGATCATTTTTTACATTTACACATTCTCTTCCAGGCCTGGCGGAAGAGCTGGTATCTATTCTCTAGCACACACCAGCTCCCCTGCCATCCCTCCCGCAGCCTGTGTGGGTCCAGAACACAGTCCAAGTGCAAGGCTTCCAGGGTCCAAAGTGATAATGGAGATAATACTTAACTGAACAAAATGGCACCACTTACTCATCTGAAAGGGAAGTCTGTGGAATAAGAAAATACTTCGGGTATCTCTTTTAAACCATTGTTATTTCTCAAAGTGCCAATCCACTTGGGAGCCTACTGGATGGCACAGGTGATGTATTCACCCCCTAAATGCCCTAACTCGACATGTAACACAGAAAATAGAAGAAATCACAGGAAGTATTTATTATCTACCATGGAAAATGTGTTTGCTGACTTCCAAAGTGGCCACTGTAAACCCATCCAAGTAGCCAACACTACTAGGAGGTAAGTGATGGCACTGATAGACAAGGAAACAGCACATTGCTGCTAAAATGATAGTATGTCTAAAAAAAAAAAAAAAAGGAGAAAATGTATAGAAAATTTCAAGGTCCTCCTCCCCAAAAAGAGATCGTTATGTGCTCAGTGACTTCCCTGTCTAAAAATGTATGCATTAAATAAGTGTGTGGAATTGGGAAGGAGCATAAAATTTTGAAAAAAAGAAAGGGGGTCTGTATTAAGATATAAAGCAAATAAGGCAAGATGTTAACATATTTAAATCTGGTGGCAAAGGTACGTGTCAAATTCATTTCTACATGCTCCCTTTGCCTTGCAGTGTTTCTTTTCAAACTATTTGTTTCATGTGACTCACCCTACCAGTTAAGGGACACTTTGGGGTGCTTACAGTTTAAGTGTTCTCATCCTTATGGTAAATCTGGTTAACTACGCAAAACAAGCAAAACTTGAAAATTTGAGCTACTAAAAAATTGGTCGCCCCTAACAAATTAGCAAGAAAATCTCCCCTGTGCTCTGTTCTTGGTAACCTGCCACAAGGAATTTCTCCACTCCCTACACCCTCTTTCTGGCTTCTGTCCATCCCTCCCAGCATCTGAGCAGCTGATGGGAAACAGGGACACCTCCCTCAGAGGGCTGACAGCAAGGTGTTGTTCGAAAGAAAGACGGCTGTGACCTTTGAACGAGGCCTCCACACTTTCTAGGACCAAATGATACCAGTCTGGAATCGAGTGAAAGGGCTCTATCAGGATAAGAATGCGTCAGTTTGGGGGGCATCTCCAGAGTGGGGGAGTACACACAAAGGGACTAAAGTGGGGTCCTGTCCTCAGAGGGGGGTTCTCGGGCTGAGTTACCCGTGGAGAGGCTCTGGAGGACGCCAGCCGCCGCGGTGTGGAAGATGATGTCCGCACCGTCGTTCAGGTAATGCAGGTTGTTGCGACAGTCGAATCCCCTGTAGCCAAACACGTGGTCGAGAGCCAGCTCCTACGTTCCCACACACAGATAAAAGCGGCTCTCAGAGGAAGTAAGCGCAGAGGCACAAACCCACACTCTGGGAGCAGCCACTTACCTCATGGGAACCGCATGGCTGGTTAGACAGCCAATACCCTACAAAAAGCATTTTGCTTCTTGACTAGCTGAGGCTACAACGCAGCCCTTTCTTTAGTTCCCTGAAAAGCTAGGGGGACAGGCCAACACACAGAATTACAGGGAACTTTCTAAATAGGCTAGATAGGTTTCCAGGCACTGGAGGGGAGTCAAGGTCTACTGATTAGAAGCCCTGTAAAGGTCACCTAGAAGTTGTATGTCTGTCCCTTGGCAGGCACTCTTCAGGGGAGCTGAATGGTGGCCTGGAGGTTTGCTTTGATTCCTGCAAATGCCACTGGGCCTGGCAGGAGCCGGATACTGAGGCAAATGCCATGTTCATTCTGTTGCTTGGTGCTTGCCCTACAGAGTTTCAACATAATTTGCATTTTTTCCCCCCAACAACTAGATGCTGTTCTGGGTTTATAGTCTTTTTCTTCTTCCTGTCTTATCTTCCATGATTAAGCTCAGGATCAGCTATTAATGCGATTTGATGCACACTTCCTGTTGCCAGCACTTCTGTGCCAGGCACTGTGTTGGTTGGTGGGATACAAGGTTAAGAAGATGTGGGTCCCTGATTCTAGGTTCCCTGATTTCTTTCCCCAAAGCTCCTAAAATACCACAACCTCTCCTTACTCCAGAACATTCACTGACTTTCACTGCCTTCGGGATAAAGCCCAAACTCCTAAGTTGGCACAATTACTTCTACTCACACATCTTCTGTACCCTCGGTGAAGCTGCATTGTCTATTTAGCCCATACATCATGAGCTTTCCTACCTTTATAATTCTGCTTTGTAAAATAGCCCTTGCCTGAAGAGCATTTCTCCTCCTTTCATCTCAGCCTTTCCCTACCCCCACGTGTTTCCCAGAAACTGTCTATGTAAAATGTGACCCCTCATCCCAGTGGACAACTGACTCGAGCTGGGCCAGTCACATGGTTTCTCCCAGGAATTTAGAATTGAGGACACTGGTAGGCTGGGCTGTTTAACTAAGTGAGGAGATACAAACTCAGGTGCTGGGTCATACCCATTTGTCTACCAAAATAGTTCAGGAAGTGTGCAGAAAAAGAGAAGGACGCATCAGACAGACAACCACAGTGGGCAGAAAGTGGCGCCATCTTGGTTTATGATGGCTTTTTACCTTCCGGATCCTGCATCTTCTGGCTTGTGCTCTGTTTCATGATAAATCGCCCCAATTAGTCCCCCTTTTCCAATAAAAAGTTTTAAGATGGATTCTTCTGTCTTTAGTGAGTTCAAAGTGTGGTAGGAGAGACAGATGAGTAAGAAATAACGGCAGTAGTGTGTGTGACAAGGGCTGTGGGTGAGGGGTGTGTGTGAGGGAGTGTAGGAATGTTCAGGATGAGGAGAATCAAGGAAGACTACACTGAGAAGATGCCAGAGAAGAGCTTGGAAAGACCAGGGTGTGGGCATAGAAGAGGAGGAGGCTTCTAAAACACAGGGGCCTGAAAGCCCATGGCAGCTTCAGAAAACATTAGGTATAGGGCTTGGGGGCTGGAGATTTGAGTTGCAGTGGCAAATCACAGGTGCTGAGGCTGCAAAGGTGGCTCCTGGGTCAGGTTTTGAAACCATGCACTTGAATCCCACAGGCAATGTGGGAATCTCCTGGGTCTTAAAGCTGAGGTGAAGTGTGAAGTATTCTATTTGAGAGAGCTAATTCTGTGGGAAGCAAGACATGTGTCAGAGAGGGAGGGGACTCTGGAGGCAGATACAACAGTTAAGAGGCATCTCTTAGAAAAGAGAAGGTCCACAAAGCTGCAATCCTCAAGTATGAACAACTGAATTTAAATCTCTCTGCGCTTCCTGGCTTGGAGATCTTGGGCACAGGACCTAATTAGTCCCTTAGCTTTTCTGAGCTACTGTCCTTATCTGTAAAATGGAAATAACAGTACCTTCCTCATGGGTTTGACAGATTATATGAAATACTTCATGGAAAGCACATACGTAGTACCTGGCTCATGGTGGGTGCTCAAACAACGTTAGAGACAAAGAACAAGCTTGCATCCTCCCTGTGTCTTCCCTGCCCCCGAGTGGGACTGGTCTAGGGGAAAGGAGACAGGTTTGAAGGACATGGGACATTTGTAAGTCAGGACTGACAGGACCTGGTGGCAGGGCTGAAGGAATATGACCCGGTGGGCGTGATTCTGGGATGGGGGACACAACACTCTGTAGAAGGGAGAGGAGACAAGAGAGACCCATCAACTGCACTCAAGTTTACTTGAAGGTATCTCGCCATAAGCAGATGGTAGTGTCCACTGGGCAGGTCTTAGAACACTGATCTTAGACGAAGACCAAAACAGCTTAACTTTCTCACCTCAACCAGTTTCTTTTTTTTGGTGATGTTGTTCTTCTGGAGTTTCTCAGGCTGGGGGGCTGCTCTGCTAACAGGCGGTCTGGAGCAGAGAGTGACAAAAACAGAACAAAACAAAACAAAAATACAGTGTTGAACAAAAGGCAGCAAGGTTGCTTGTCCAGTGTGCTCAGCTAAGGCCAGAGTCAGGCTCCCCTCTCTCTTGTCCCCCACTCCGAGGACCTTCCACTGGGTTTGTTTGGTCCTGCTCCCTCCCTCGCTCCCCAGAAAAAGTAGATTCTGACGTTCAGGGTCCCATGTGATGGGGGCTGGATTTATCGGCGTTGGGGTGGGCTTCCTCACACACCTAAGGCATCATAGTCAGGGATCAGTCCCTCTACCTCCTGGGAGCCAGGAAGAACACCTGGGCCAGAGAGGCTGGTTTTAAAACTAAAGAGGAGCCTAAGAATGAGAAGGAAGGGGCTGTGCTTCCCGAGTCTACTGGCCATTTTTCACACAGGGATATGCTTATGTTGTTCAGAATTAGGTGGTCAGAGATCATGCCGCGGTGTGAAGTGGGCCTTACAAGCCAGGTTTGGGAAAAGGCTCGGCTGGCCAAGTGCCCAGGTCATTTATGCTACACAAAAGGGCAAGTAGGAAGTATGGGAATAAAAGACAGAAAGAGCACCCACTCTGCCCTATACCTTAGGGTTATGGTCTACATTAAACTGCTATCATCATCCCAAAGTTTGCCTTTCCCTTCTCAGTCTTGGATCTGGGCCTCCAAACTTAGGAAAGAGTTTTTATAACGGGTAAGCTCTCTACTCTTGCATGAGCAGGCCAAGGTTTTGTAACACGGGGCTCCCTTAAATCAGACTTCTCGGAGTTTAGGAAATGGGTAAGGGAGACCTGTAGCAGGTCCTGCTGCATGTTGCAAATCCATTAGTTATTGCTCTTGGGCTATGCAAAGAGAAAGGATTACCTTGATCCCCTTGTAAGCAGCAAACAAAGCCAAGTGAGAAACTTAGTACAGTTTAGAGCCGCATTAGCAACCACCTCATTCATGCACAAGCATTATCCAAGTGAACAGACATTCCTGTGTGGCACAAACCATGCTTCCCGAGCATGCCAGCAAAGAACTAAAACAGAAATGAAAGAGTGCACCAGTCTACAAATTCAGAAAGCTCATACCCTGGCGTCTCTGGGCAAACTCTGCACTAAAGCGCCTACAGAATAGGGAGAAAAAAGGAAGCCTTGTCAATGCTTCCCGCACGCTCTCTGCGCCTTTGCGGATGCGCCTGGGGACTCTGCTTATTTGAGAGTGTGCTGGGGGAAAACTTGTTGTCAGAAAAACAATAACATCCTCCTGGATGTCGTTGGGAGTTATGCACAATGGATGCTTTGTTTCCGAATCCAGTTCGACTCATAATTTAGCCTACTAATTCCCAGTGTTTCTTGGTAGGGCAGCTTGCCCGCTGGAAAGGCTTGCATTTTCAGGCTGGGGAAAAACAAGTTACCTTTATTTTCTGAGAAAGTCTTCAATCAAAACATGTTATGTAATCATAAGTGATAATTGGACCAAATGGTATTATTATCTGCACTGAAGAATAGGGAGTGAGCACATCTCTGCAAAACGACACCCCCGGCTGATGTCACCGCTGCCAAATTGAGCAAAACCGGGAGGCTGGGGGCATGCCAGTTCTCGCAATTAGACACTTCCTTCACATTAATTATCACTTCCCAGGACATCTGCTCTTTCTTCTGTTTTAGTGGGACTTTCAAATGAAATCCGTGGGTTTCTTCTTTCACCTAAGAATGTTTGAGTGTGTGACAAAAGCAAGCCGAGGTCTGAGATGGGAGCAGTACACTGGGGCTACAGCGTGGTTCAAAGGCAGAACTGGAGATTAAACGCAGGGCTTGTTCCCAGGGTACACACAGGTTGTATAATATGTCACATATTATACAGTGTATACGAGGTATGCATACAAGCACAAACACTGCGTATTTATATATACAGGAGATTGTATATATATACACATAAAGGCAATCCGATGCTTTTTTTCACCTTGATTTTCAGTTAAGAACTGAAAAGTAAAGCAATCTCAGAATGTTTCTTTCTTATTTCACAAGCATATGTTTATGGCTGTATTGCTTCAAAACTGAAGATGAGAGGGGCAAAAGGAAGAAACCTGCATGGTGGCAAATTCAGCGGATTGTTAAGTATAGACCCTTCGCGGTTGTGGATTCTGCATGAACGCTTAGTACTGGATGCTCATCGAACACCTGGGCTTTTCCAGAGTGCTGTGAATACTTACTTGACAATTCCCTGCCTCCAAAGGAAAGCAAGTTAAAACACAATACAAGCATTAAAGGCTTCTTTCCAGGCATCTGTAAACAGTGTTCGTAACATCAGACGTGGGAGGAACTGCCAAAAATCTCAAACGCAGCCAAATGCTGGAGGTTTGGCATTTTTCAGCAGATCTAAATCCTTCCAGATTCAGATTCCATTGGAAATGTGACTCTGAAAAGCTTTGCTGAGGTGGGAAAGAGCAGGGTGTGTGAGAACATTCACTCACTTTTCAGTCCAATAAACTCTTTATAGCTGGTTGCCCCAGCTGGCACTCAGGACGGGAGAGCCAGGAAGGGAGTGAGAGCAGTGAGGATTAGCGCTGGGGGGCGGGGGGGGGGGTGTGTGTGGAACTCAGGAAGGTTAAGAGCCTGATAGGTAAGGTGGTGGGGAGCCCCGGTTGGGGGAGGGGCAGAGACACAAAGGGACCTCTGGGGGCAAGTGGAACTTTGAAGTCACTCAGGGAAACAAAGAAGAAATAGAGTTTCCACTGGGCAAGAAACTTAAGAAGGGAACCTGGCAAGAGAGCAAACAAATTGGATAATCAGGAGAGAGGACTATGGACTGGCTTGAGCTCCAAGAGAGCACAAGAGCAGTTTGCCAAGGAAGAGAGTAGAGGCAAGAAGCCAAGGGGAGGCCTGCAGACTCAAGCACGTGACTTGGTGTTAAGTAACGAGGCAGCACTGTTCTTGTCCAGTGCCAGGGGTGCAGGCTGCCAAAGACGCACCCCTACCCGTGGATACAGTCCCTACCTCATGTCCCCATGTCCTCTGTGGAAACAGCACACTCTTGGGCAGGGAAGGACCATGAGGAGGTCAGTCCACGCTGCAATCCTGTTGTTCAGCAGCTGGGCTGCTTAAGAGAAAGCTTAGGCTCACTTAAGATGAGTGGGATCTTAAAACATGGGCTTGCACCTCACGGAGGCCACCAGAGGTAGCCAGTGCCCAGTGTTTGCCCCTCTTTGTCCCCTCCCCAGGGTGCTGGGATGACAGAATGAAGGGTAGAGCAGAGCACATGATTACCTGAGATGCACAGGAGAGGGTTCAGAGCCAAGGTTTTTAGGGAAGCTTCTGAAATGACTGAAGATGTAATGAAAATCAGTCACAACCCCAGATGAGCACAACACGAAAGCCAACTGGAGAGTGAGGTTCAGAAAGCTAGTAAGAAACAAAGTTGTTGCAAACAGCTTCTATAAAGAGGGGTGTTGGTGTGGAGAAAATCAGCTATATTTAGCCAAGAAATGCAAGTTTAGATTTGTTTTCAGTGTTGTTAGTCAGACAATGTTTAAAGTGTCCTCGGAGTATGAAACATAGCTTTCTTCAGATTCCAAAATGGGCCATAAAATGCTCCAAGGGTTTTCAAAGTATCTTGGGAAACTAAACTTTTGATCCCTTTCGGTGGGAGCCAGCAGACGACCTGAGCACTATATTTCAACATTGTCTTCCAGCAAGACCTATCAGCCCAGGTGGGCTGCAGGTACTCAGGCCTAGTTGTGTTTGCACCTGTGCATTTTTCTGGGGGAAACAAGAATCTGTTTTAAACAGATTTTTTAAACAGATTTTTAAAACAGATTTTAAACAGATTTTTTAAAACAAAAATCTGTTTTAAACAAATTTTCAAAGATGTACATGATTTGAGAGAGAGAGAAAGAGATTAAGAATCATTGCTTTAGGATAAATCCATGTTGAGGAAAATGCTACAAAGCCATGGGAGATCTCTATTATCAAAACAAAAGGAACTGGATTCTGTTAAATGTATTCCTATGTCTTCCAGAACCTCCTGTAGAGCTGCTCAGTAGTAAAGTGGAGTGGAAGGAAAAGAGTCAGACAGGAGAATTATGGGATGCCCTCAGGGAAGCCTGCCATCTTGAAAATGCTTTGGACTGAAGCCTATAACACAGTCTCATCTCCCCATGCTTTTGAAAAAATGGGGATACAGTCCCAGACTTGGACATTTTAAATGAGTATCAATTTATTGGGGGAGAGGGTGAAAAACTGAGGTCATAAAGGATGGAAAGGAGGGAACTACGAGTAAGGTGGGCAGGCTACTGAAGAGGCTACTCTAATAATCCAAGGGAGGGATGATGAGGATCTTGACTAAAGCAATGGTTGTAGAGAAGGAAACAAGTGAATATTTAAAGAAATAGTGGTGAAGTAGACTTCAAAAACTCTTGAATTGATTAGATCTAGGGGTTGAAGGAGGAAGGGAATGCAAGTGGAATACCAGTTTTCTGCCTGAGCACCTGGCAGGAGAAGAGTGAGGTTGTAAGATGGTGCCATGTCAAACTTCAGACGTCTACGGTCTGGCTTTACTCACTAGAAGTGCAAGTCAGAGGTGGGACTCAAAGAATCATCATCCAATGGGTGAAATACAGGAGATTAATCAGGAAGAGAGTTGCAAGCCTGAGGCCCAACACCATGTGAATGGCTAGAAGAGGAGGCAGACAAGGGACACTGAGAAGAAATGATGGAAGAGGTAGGACGAGGGCCAGGAAAGATGGTTTCTAAAAAGATATAACTTCACTATCCAATATGGTATCCACTGGCTACATGTGGCTCACCCAAATTAAGGTGTGCTGTAACTGTAAAATATATAGAAGACCCAGTAAAATATTTGAAGACTCAGTAAAAATAATTTTTAAAAAATATAAAATGACTCAATAATTTTCACGATGACATGTCGAAATAATATTTTTAACATATAGGGTAAATAAAACACATTGTTAAAATCAACTTCACCATCTCTTTTAACTTTTTAAATGTTTTAAATGTGATTACTAGAAAAATTACCTATGTGGCTTGCATTGTATTTCTATTGCACAATGCTACTCCAGAAGAAACAAGTTCTTCCTTTTTAACAAGACAAAGAGAAGATTTGGGAATCAGAAAGTCACCATGCCAGCAGAATGGCAGGGACAGAAGACAGATGGAATGGACTAGAGAGTGAAGGAGAGATTTGGTAAAGCCTGGATGAGAAGGGGAAAGGAGAAGGAAGGTAAGGGTTGGAATATGTGTGTAAATGTTTGGATCAAAGGATTTACTTATTTCCTGAACAGAGTTTGGTAAGGACGGCAAAGACTGAAATGCATTTCTTGGCTGAGGACATGAATCCTGAGGGAGCAGCACAGGAGATACAGGAGAGGAGAGCAATGGTCAGGGAGCACCGATGGCTGGGAGGCTAAGGTCCAAGCAACCAGCTGAGGAACCCACCTTGAATAGGAGGAGGGACTTCATCTCTCTGAGAGGAAAGGATGTGAATGGTTTACATGGGTTGGAAGATGGGAAACAAGATGGAGGAGAGATAAAGAAGTGCCAAGATGGAGTTCATGCCCAATAGCTTCTGTTTTCTTGATAAAGTAGGGGAGAAAAGCCATCTACCAAGAGTGGAGGGGTAGGGTTTGGGCAGAAAGGTAAGGAAGGGGCAAAATTGTGTTTGACTGCTGAGTGGCTGGCAGAGGGAGCCAATCAAAGACAAGAAAGAAAACAAAGGAACAGTGGAGAGCACCTTAGTGTAGCTGGCAACATGGAGTCTGGTGAGGGCAATCTGCACCAGTGTGACCTTCTAGTCAGAAGAATGGAAGTATGTGCTATAGGAGAAATACAGGGATGAAGGGCCAAGAAGACTGGAAAAGTGGCATTCAGGCAGAGAAAAAATGGAGGTATCAAAGCATATAGGGTGCTTTAATGAGGATCAAGATTAGGATTACCGGGGATGAGAAATCTAGAGGAGAGAAGTTTAAATCACTGAGGGAGAGGAGAGCTACTGATGGTGATGTAATTCATGGCTGGCAGGAGCCAGCTCAGCCAGTTGACCATTAGCTGAACTCCTCAGACAGGAAGTTGATAACTGACAGGGACAGGGAGGGGGAGAAGATGGAACATGATGGAAACTTCAAAGGATTGGGGTGGGGCTGCTTAAAGAGAGAGGCAATATGCTTTACACACACCCACAAAAACACACAGATACTCCAAACATTACAGTCAGGGACACTGTTTCAAGGGGGGCAAATCATGCACCCCAACAATTGCTTCTGCAAACACCTCCCCAGTTACCACCTCGTGACCATACAACAGTAGAAAAAGGGAGAGTATTCACCCCAGTAGCGCCCACTCCCTCCAAATGGAGATCTGAGAGATGTTCAGAGACTTGATAAAAATAACTGTTTCCAATCCTGCCACTGTCTTGTAAGAGAAGTTCCCTTTCATCAGAAAATCCCTCACCTGTGTGTGATGCATTCTTTATCCCCAGGAGCAAGTGGGTTTGAGTCAACTGATTATACTGTAAGAAGATGATTTCCTGGGTCTATTAATCTTTCAAAAAAAGTCACTTTACCTCTGCATTTTCAAGCCCTGGCACATTTTCTTTTTATGATAAAAAGTGAACAAACTACTCTTTCATGAATGGCAGGTTTAACTCCTAAAATTATCAGTTATACGGAAGTCATTATTTTGCTTCAAACAATAGGTAAATCAAGAGAATAAGGAAAGTCATTTATGAAGGTAGCTTTAAATTCCCTTTAAAAAACCAACTATTCGGCTTTCGGCAGAGTTACATAGCCAAACAATAGGCCTTTGAAATGGTTAATTTCAGCATGTGGGTGGTTTAATAGATATTGTAACTTCACTTCCTTCCACCCTATTAGAGAACAGGAAACTTGCTACCTTTTACCTACTCAGAGCAGCTGTGAGTGCAGAACTCTACAGAATTAAGGGGCAGAGTAAAGAAAAACTCTGCCTAGAGAGAAAAGCTCTGGGTGAATGAGGTCACACCTTGCCGAGGTCATGGTGTGCCCTGTATGCTTGCACTTGCTGTCCTGGAGGAAAGTTTGAGCCTAGTTTACACACAACAGACAGGCAATGGCGGGTCTCTGTATGAACTCGGGCTTGTTAAGATCACTCCATCATCACAGATTGGAATGAAATGTAGAATCAGAGGTTCCTCCCCATTTATCAGACCAAGTTTAGGATAGGATGTAGTGGTTTTGACAGATCTCAAAATGGTAAATTTTAGAGTAAATTTAGAAGCACCTGTTAGCAAGATTGTCAGTTCTTAGCAGCCCTTACAATCCGAGCTCACAAAGCAGCCACTGATCAATGATGACAAAGGGCCTCTGTGAGGCCAAGTGGAGCGAGGAAAGGGAAGTGCCAGGCTGTTTAGTCGTGTATTTCTCCATGGAGGGGAGAACTGTCCTGATTTGTCAAGCTCATCATGCTTCAGGCAGACGTGAAATGGGCAGTGACTGATTACATACAGCATCTCTTAAAAACTGGGGGCAGGTTTTTCTCCCTAAATATAGCATAAAAGGTTAGAAGAAAAATTGGGATTACCTAGAGATGGTGGTTTCTTCCAATTCAGGGAACCCTATCAAATCTTTGCTATATTTTTACACTTCGTCACTTGTGAGCATGATCTTTGTTTCACTGTAAATCCGCTGACAAAGAAGGCCTTGCATGTAAAATAGGTGGGATGGCTACAATAACACAGACTTTTCAGTTCTTTTTGCCTTAGGTTATTAGATTTGAACCAAACAGACATTTAATTCCTAACAGACAGATGGTACGAAGATAAAATTATTTAACCAAGAGCAGTCTCATGGCCAGATTCTACATGGGTCACACCATTCCCCACAAAGATGAGATCACCCTTCGGTGCTAACCAAATGAAGGTAAATGTGGTTGTTGACCAAAAAGGGATTTGTAGAGCATTTTGAGAACAGATTAATTCATGTATATATTAAGAGAAGCAGGTTAAGTAAATTCATTCGTTCATCTACTCATTCAAAAAATATTTGTTTACTATGTGCTATCAGCAAGGCACTGTGTTAGGCACGTGGTGAGAACCATGACAGTCACAGTGCTGACCCTTAAGGAACTAAGACACCCATAAGCATAGTTTACAATCCAGCAGAACTTTAAATATCTTGATACAAGGAACAAAATATTAAGAATCCAAGGATTTGGGGCTAAAACAATGAAACAAAAATAAAATTTCCTTTATGTTTCTTTATAAACCCGTAATGTATGGTTTTCTTTATAGGATCTTCTTTTTGCTTAAGTTCATAAATCTATACAAGTGGATTCAGAAGGGATATGATAAAGTAGGAGAAGATAGATTTTAGGCCCTTCCCCGTTCAGCCCTAAGCACAATTTAGGAAAAGGTCTGTAAACCCCGAGTGCTGGAGTGCAGTCTTGAGGTCATTTGGTGGTGGGATCCATCAGTTCAGAGATGAGGAAACCAACATTTATAAAAGGCTCAGAATCTGCTTCTAATTGTGGATTGGTAAAAGCTTCTTGGTTTCCTAAGGAACATATGGCATAAGATTGAAAGTTAAAAATGTATCAGAGGAACTAAAATATTAATGTAGAAGCATTCACAGATTCCTTCATTATAATTCTCTGCTAAGAATAATTCTGGCAATGCCATCCCAGCGTCTCCTCATACTGGGTGGCTGAGATGGATGGAGGGTGACATTATTTTGTGCATCAGGGAGGACTGGGAGAGGGATTCCGCTGAGAACCAAACATCCCCTCATACATGCTTGGGGGTACCCAAACCATCTCTTCATAGTGGGGGGGTACTGAGATGGGGAGGAGAGGATCGCCCTTCAGGATCCTGGTTTGCCTATAGGTCCACAAGTGGGGGTGACTGAAAGATACTGAGATGCTGACAGCTGAGGTTAGTCAAATGGGGGTGAGTAGCGCAGGGGCCCCCTGGTGCCTGGGGACAAGTCCTTGTGGGGGGGGGGACTACTGGAGGCACCACTCATCCACCCACGTGGAAGGAAGCTCACAGCACATATGAATGAGGACGGGAGGTGCCTGGTCCCCTGGATCCCTTCTAATCACCTATGTCACACACTCCCTGCCAGAAAAAGGGGACAGTTACCCTCAAAGCTGCAGGTACTAGGAGTAAGGGCCTCTCCATTTTTCGCCATTGTTTGGAATTGCCTAAAGGCAGGAGCCAGATGGTGACTAACCTGAGAGCTGGAAGGATAGCCAGGGGTGCCAAATGCTTAAGAGGCAGAAATTTCCAAGCTGGATTATGGGTATACAAGCAAGATGCCAACAAAATCTCAGATTCTGATACCTAACCAGTGGGTATCAGTGACTAGAAATGAACCTAAATCTTGTTAAATTGTTAAGGAGTTTATTCACTCAATCAACAATCATTTACTGAACGCTAGCACTGTTATCAAATTTGGAGAAAAGGCAGTGTATCAGAAATTTTGCTTTCACGGAGTTGACATCCTAGCTGCAGGAGAGGAGCTTTATGCCCCAAATCTGGCAAACAACAAAGGCTTGTTTCCCAACTCTTAAGGCCTCCAACCAATAGGAGGAGAATAATAAAGTGAAACCCAAAAAGGTCATCCCCCACAAAGCCAATCTCGACTTGGCAAAAAAGAACAAGGACAAACAAAGATCTTGGCAAGTACAACACATAGACCAGAAGGATGACCAAGGACCCTATCTCACACCGTGCTGGAGATAACCTCACACAACCTGAAACCAGAGCATGCTGAGGCAAGATTCTGGTAAAGCCAAAGTCAGTTTCCTTGATCTCATGTAAACACGTTGCAGTGTGTGAGAATTGTTTTATAGTGGTTATACCTCCTGAGCTTGCAGGCATTGATTCAGACTATCCTCAACATTTGGGTATGTGTTTAGGGTGGAGAGAGAATATAAAAAGGTATAAAATAAAACCTCAGGAGAACATTAAGGGAAGCCTCTTCTACTTGGAAAAAAATCCTCATAAGCATGGCTGTCTGTCTCACTGGGGCACTCTGGGGACTTGGGAAGCCTTAACACTGGCTTAGGAAATGCTGTTAGTTCCTGCCTTATGTAACCATGCCTAAAGCTTTCCAGTACTTCAAAATTAAAGAAACTGTACATCTCTAACTTTTGTATTGTCATCTTTCCATCATTGGCATGACTGTCCTATTGTGATGACCAAGCAGATTCCTGTCAGAAGTGGGATTAATGCCAAGGACTCTCTCATGCCCTTGTCACAATGTAGCCAGCCACTTTCTAGATAAACATGACATCTACTGAGATTTTAGATATAAAAGGAAACCCCAAGGGAGTGGAGTGTTGCTTTGACTTTAACTGAGCCAACTCTTTCTGTAAAAGTTAGAGACTCCAGAATCAAAAAACAAGAGGAATTCAAAGATGCCAAAGGTTTCAAATGTTTGAGGTAATGGAAGCAATGACAGAGTTGATAAAAAACTGTTACCAATTAACATTTACTTTAAAAAAAATTTTTTTTAACATTTATTTATTTTTTTGAGACAGAGACAGAGACAGAGCATGAACGGGGGAGGAGCAGAGAGAGAGGGAGACACAGAATTGGAAGCAGGCTCCAGGCTCTGAGCCATCAGCCCAGAGCCCGACGCGGGGCTGGAACTCACGGACCGCGAGATCGCGAGATCGTGACCTGAGCTGAAGTCAGACGCTCAACCGACTGAGCCACCGAGGCGCCCCAACATTTACTTTTAAAAATGGCCAAAGTGGAGAATAATTTCAAATTAAAAATTGTAACTGAAAATTTCTACTGAAAAATATGTGAATTATCCCAATGAAGGCAAGCCCAGAATGAGGTGGCTTTACTAGTGCAATCTACCGAGCATTTAAAGAAGAATTAACACAAATTCTTCTCTAACTCTTCCAAAAAACCAAAGAGGAAGGACCATTCCCAAACTCTTTTTACAAGGCCAGTATTATCTGGATACCAAAACCAGAAAAGGACACCACTAGAAAAGAAAAATAACAGGTCATTATCTCTGATGAATACAGATGCCAAAATTATCAATAAAATACCAGCAAACTGAATTTAGCAGCACACTGAAAAGATCATTCACCATGAGCAAGTGAGATTTATTATGGGGATGCAAGGATGGTTCAAAATATGCAAATCATCAGTGTGATACATCACAACAGGATGAAAGAAGAAAATCATATGATCATCTCAATAGATGCAGAAAAGGCATTTGATAAAATTCAATATCCAATCATGATAATAACTCTTAACAAACTAGGCACAGAAGGAACAAATCTGAACATGATAAAGGTCATACAGAACAAGCTCACAGCTAACATTATATTCAATGGTGAAATGTTGAAAGCTTTTCCTCTTAGTTCAGGATGAAGACAAGGATGCCCATTTTCACCACTGCTGTTCAACACAGTACTGAGAGTCCTAGCCACAAACAATTAGCTAAATAAATAAATAAATGTATGTATGTATGTATGTATGAGAATTGGAAAGGAAGAAGTAAAATTGTTTTTATTTGCAGATGATGTGATTTTATATATAGAAAATACTAAAGACTCCACCAAAAACCTGTTAGAGCCAATCAATGAATTCAGTAAAGTTGCAGGATACAAAATTAACATACAAAATATCAGTGGCATTTCTATGTGATAACAACAAATTTTCTGAAAAAGACATAAAGAAATTAATTTTTTTTAACGTTTATTTATTTTTGAGATAGAGAGAGAGACAGAGCATGAATGGGGGAGGGTCAGAGAGAGGGAGACACAGAATCCAAAACAGGCTCCAGGCTCTGAGCTGTCAGCACAGAGCCCGACGCGGGGCTCGAACTCACGGACCGCGAGATCATGACCTGAGCCGAAGTCGGCCGCCCAACCGACTGAGCCACCCAGGCGCCCCAAACCTGTGTGCTAAATTGATCCCATTTACACTAGCATCAAAACAATAAAATACTTCAGGAATTAATTTAACTAACAAGGCAAAAATCTCTATGTTGTAAAGTCTAGGACCTTGATGAAAGAAGTTGAAGAAGATACACATAAATGGGAAGGTATCCCATGTTCACAGATTGGAAGTATATTGTTAAAACGTCAATACCACCAAAATCCATCTATAGATTCAATGCAACAATCCCTATTTAAGATTCCAATGGCATTTTTCCAATGGTCAGAGGCAGAAAAAAACCCTCCTAAAATTTATATGGAACCACAAAAGAGCCCTAGTAGCCAAAGAAATCCTGAGAAAAAAAAGAACAAAGCAGGAGGCATCACACTTCCTTATTTCAGGCTATCCTGTAAAGCTACAGTCATTAAAGCAGAATGGTACCAGTTTAAAAACAGATAAACAGACCAATGGAACTGAATCAAGAGCCCAGAAATAAACCCAACCATACGTAGTCAACCTAACATTTGACAAAGGAGCTAAGAATATTCAATGAAGAAAAGACAGTCTCTTCAATAAATAGTTCTGGGATCATTGGATATTCATATGTAAAAGAATGAAACTGGACCCATATCTTATACCACTCTCTAAAATTAACTCAAATGTATTGAAGACTGAAAAGGGAGACATGACACCTTGAAACTCCTAGAAGAAAACATAACAACAATGTTCCTTGACATGGGTCTTGGTGATGAGTTTTTGGATAGAACACAAGCACAACAAACTAAAAAATAAACAAGTGGGACTACATCAAATTGAAAAGCTAATGCACAGCAAAACAAACCATCAAAAAATGAAAAGACAACCTACGGAATGGGAAAAAATAATTGCAAACCATGTATCTGATAAGGGGTTAATATACAAAATATATTTTAAAAAACTCATACAGCCCAGTGGCAAAAAACAAAAACCTTAAAAAAAAATGGGCTAAAGACCTAAAGAGACCTATCTCCAGAAAAGATATATGAAAGGTCAACAGGTATGTGAAAAGATGGTGAACATCACTAGCATGAGGGAAATGCAAATTAAAACTGCCATGAGATGTCATCTCACACCTGTT
Source organism: Prionailurus bengalensis (assembly GCF_016509475.1). Lineage (NCBI taxonomy): Eukaryota > Metazoa > Chordata > Mammalia > Carnivora > Felidae > Prionailurus > Prionailurus bengalensis. Next base: position 73,674,295 of record NC_057354.1, on the reverse strand, counting down.
AGGCCATCATCAGGAAGACAAGAGATAAATACTGGCATGGAAGGGGAGCAAGGAGAATCCTCGTGCACTGTTGTGGGGAATGCAAACTGGTGCAGCCCTATGGAAAAAAGTAGGGAGGTTCCTCAAAAAAAATTAAAAATAGAACTACAATATGATTGAGCAGTTCTATATCTGGGAATTATATCCAAAGGAGCCAAAACCCCTAACTCAAAAAGATATGTGCACCCCCACGTGCGCAGCAGCATTATCTACAATAGCCAAGACACAGAAACAACCTAAGTGTCCCTCAAGGGATAAAGATAAAGAAAATGTGGTATAACCACACAATATTATTCAGCCATTAAAAACCGAGGGAATCCTGGCATTTGCTAGGTGCTGTCACTTTTACATGGAATCTAAAACAAACCAAACCCACAGAAAAAGAGACAAACTTTTGGTTACTAAAGGTGGAGGGGGAGATGAAGGGAACCTGGAAGAAGGTGATCAAAAGTATAAACTTGCAGTTATAAGTAAGTCCTAGGGATATCACGTGGAGCATGTGGAACTATATAGTGAATACCGCTGTATGAAAAATGGAAAGAGAAGAAATCCTAAGAGTTCTCATCACAAGGAGTAGGTTTTTCTCCTCCCTTTTCTTCTTTCTTTCATTTTTGCTGTATTTCTATGAGAGGATGGAGGCTAGCTGAACCTATTGCGGTAATCATTTCAAAATATATGTAAATCGGCCATTGTGCTGCAGGTCTTAAATTTATACAGTAATGTCAATTATTTCTTAATAAAACTGGAGGAAAAAAACAAAACAAAAGAGAGGTATGTTGATATTTACCCAATACTGGATGACAGGGAAATGAAGAAATATATATATATATATATATATATATATATATATATATATATATATATGTGTGTGTGTGTGTGTGTGTGTACTAAATATTTCCCTTGACAGCAGCTGGACCTTGTAATTCTATATTATTTAGAAACATCCCACTAAAGGTGATATTCAAATTTAAAAACAGTTTTTAAATTATATTCCATACGCCTTCTCTGGAAAACAAATAGTATTTAATTAAGACACAAAGCTTGCTTGATACAAGTGTATGAAAGCACTGTTTCTTGAAACTTCTTTTTACAACATGATTGTGTGCTTGTTACCTAGTCCCAGGTAAAACAGCTCAACATCTAGACTAAATACATTTAATAAAATGATGACCACAACTAGAAATGTCCCAATTTCTAGTTATCCATAATTCCTAAGTAAGCTACACTAAACTGGTGCTAAGACAATATAATATCAGTATTAAAAGTGAACTTTTCTACCTCAGACATCTATTTATTTATTTACTTGTTTATTTATTTAGCAGTCACTGCAGAGCCCAATACAGTGTTTGATCTTGCAAACTGTGAAATCATGACCTGAGCTGTAATCAAGAGTTGGACGCTTAACTGACTGAGGCACTCAGGCGTCCCTAGACATTTTTTTAAAGGGAGAGATGATTTTCCCAGTATGAGACAGGCAGGAAAGGGGAGAGCAAGGGAAAAAAAGTTAGCATTCTCAGTGTACTTCATGTTTTCTATAAGTTAATTCTTCTGGCACTCCTAGACAGTGGTGTAAAACTATGGGTCATCAAAACTGACCCATTTAAATTGGGTAGAGTTTTAAATGTCTCTAATGATTCTTGATATCAATTTGGTTATATCTAGTCCTATCTTTAATTGATAGTATATATTCAAAGGCATTTATAAATGATAGGGATTACTGTTCAACATTAAAATGGCAAGAGTTCTTTTCTGTGATAATAATATCAGTTTCCATTTAAAAAAAAAAGTAAGGAGCATGAGCTGGATATTTTCCATGCACCCCTCCATGTCTACTCTCCACCCTTCTTTCCTCCTGCGCTGTGCCCTCCACAGCTGGCCTTCAGGGACAACATCAATAGACTCTTTTGCCCTTACCTTCAACCTTCCCCTTCAGATCTCAGCTCCTGTAAGTAGTCTGCTCCTACAGCTAATGTTCCCCACATTTGGCAACAGCTCCCCCCCTGGCCCCTTCAGACCCAAGGGTGGTGATGGCTTCCAGCCATTGCTATTTCTGAGGTGCTACCCCATCCCTATTGTCTCTTAATCCTGCCCACACCTTTGTTACTAGTCCTTTCATTAAACTCTCTCCACATTACTTTCTTTTCAGAGTGCTTTATCTCCTGCTGGGGCCACCACCAACAGAGGGCTTGGGTCAAACCTAAAAGACTTAGGTTATACCTCTCACTGTCCACTAACTCTAAGAAATTCTAAGATACTAGCTGCCCTGCATTTTTACATTCTTTGAAGCTAGAGAGCTAGAACCAAGAATCAAAACCAGAAAAGGAAAAGAAGCTTTCTCATCTTTTAGACAACATGCCATCCAATATAATCTTTAGAAATACAGTATATGAGGAAAAGATAGCATGACAAAGCTCCTATTAAAACAAGGCAAAAAGAGACTCTCTCTCTCTCTCTCAAAAATAAAAATAAACATTAAAAAATTTGTTAAAATTTTTTTAATGTTTATTTTTTTTTTTGAGAGAGACAGAGGGCAAATGGGGGAGGGACAGAGAGAGAGGGAGACACAGAAAAAGAAGCAGGCTCCAGTTTCCGAGCTGTCAGACAGAGCCCAACACAGGGCTCGAACCCACAAACTGCAAGATCATGAACCAGGTTGAAGTCAGAAGCTTAACCGACTGAGCCACCCAGGCGCCCCAACATTAAAAAAATTTTTAAATAACATAAATAAGATAAAATAGAATAGAATAGAATAGAATAGAATAGAATAGAATAGAATAGAATATCAGTATACCTGATGACCTTTAAAAAAGTGTTTTCTTTTTCTGTTTTAGGTCTGCAATAATTTAAGCAACTTCCAGTAGTTATGGGGAACTAATGTGCCCTCACAGAAACCAGATTCCCTGCTGGGACAGGAAAATCAACGATAATCATGGGACCTCTTGTCAAAAAACAAGGACGATTTCAGAAGTACATGATAGTGTTTGTGGAAAGGCCACATACACCAACCCAAAGAAAGGTCTGCTAAAGACCACACAGTCACAATTTAAACATTAAACAATGACAACAATAACAGACCATGAGAATTAGCTGAACCTAAAAAGGTTATACTATTACTTCAAGGTTATACAAATAATAAGTATGCTTTTAAAAGGGAATACATACCAACAGTGAACAATTAGCTGGTGCTCATTTATCATCAAAAAAATGAGGAAAGAATGAAAAATAATTTAATTGATTTTTAAAAAGAAAACAGTTATTTTCTTTAATTGATATGATAATTAATTATGAAGTTTAACTACTTGATACTTTAAGAACTCAAATAGTTACCAGTCTGAGATGTCAAAAGTATTTTTCTTGCTAAGGTGTGCTATGAAATGCCAAATCTTAGGCCAGAAGGTAAATGGTAAAAATGGAATTAGATGGACCTGAAGCTTGGGCCATCTGGGAGATGTCTCTAAAAAGTGGCCATCCCCTCCCTGTCTGACTGTGTGCACCGGGCATAGTCATCTGGGGAGTGCCAAGCACAGAGCAAGAGTTTTTGCAAGAGTCGGGGTGGGTAGGGAGGGAATTCAGGGTAGGGTGGGAGGATTCAATTCTCCCATGGGAATGACTAAGGAGTTTGTGGCCTGGGAGAATTCTTACCCCACAGGGGCATCATTTACATTCCAGGAGGTATTTGAGAGGCTTGGGGAAGCTGGTTCTCTTAGAGGACATTGTGTCACTTCCTACTTTATGTTTTCACTTGGTGTATCTTTTGTCATCACCAACACAAGCTTTACATCCTCCGATTGTTGACATCTTCCAACATTTGTATTGCTGTCAAGCTGTGCAAGAACACACGCATGGCAAGGGCAGGAGTCTGTGACCATCTCAGCCAGCAAAGGATTATATGGACATGGACCAGTGACTACTACATATTGTGTCTCACTCTCTCTCTTTCCAAATGGCAATTAAACAAACCAACAAACTATCCTCGTTCTGTCCTCTCTTCACCACCGTCTATTTGGTATGTGATGGTGGTCAACACTATCATTAGTCACAGGACTATGAAGAGCTTTATCCCAACCTGGATGAGAAGACTTCACAACTCCCTAAGATTCTGGACGTGAGGCTGGATACAGTAACTGACCAAGACTCTTTGTGGAGGGGCTACCTGCATTTTCAATCATTCATGTAGATAGTTTAAACTGGAACTTTTTTTTAAAGTTTATTTTTATTTATTTTGATAGAGTACACGTACTCCAGGAGACAGGCAGAGAAAGAGGGAGAGAGAGAGAATCTCAAGCAGGCTCTGCACTGTTAACACAGAGCCCTATGAGGGGCTTGATCCTACAAACTGTGAGATTATGACCTGAGCTGAAATCAAGAATCCAAACTCTTAACGGACTGAACCACTCAGGCACCCCTAAATTAGAGCATTTCAAGAGTGTGCATATGAAAAAAAAAAGGGTGGAGCGGAGTAGACGTGCGTTCTTTTGGGTCTATCCAGAAATCAAATTTTGTTAGCCACCTTGGACTTTTACTTCTGGTGGAGGTGATTACACCGCTAGTCTACAGGTGGCATGTGACTAATTACGAACAGTCAATAAAAGGCTCTGCTTCAAGGGTGGTCACGTGACCCACCAGAGCCAGTAGCACATCATAAAACATTTGTGAGGACTTATCAGATGCAGTTCTTTTGAGCCACAGACACTTGTAAGGTCCAGGCACTACAGTCGTTTTGCTGCCTGAATTGCAAAAACCTAGAGGAAGCAGTACTGAAATATGGAGAGAGAACAGAGAGAATAGCAAGATGAATTTCTATATCAAGTGACACCTAAAGTTACTCTATCCATGGATTTCAGGTGTCTCAGCCAATAGGTTCCTTTTGCTGAGGCCAGTTTGTGTTGGGACCTCCCTGAAACTAAAAGTCCTACCTTATAAATTAAAAAAAAAAAAAAAAAGACATATAAACTTGGTGTGTCCTTGGTAAAGTTGTGAAAGAAACTTCTTAATTTTATAGGCAACTCTAGTAACCTGATGCTGAGGAAATTTCAGGGATGTGTCACCTGATGAGTTCAGAAGAAGTCTTTTTTACTGAAGTAAGAACCCAGTGTTTGGGTACTATCCCTTGTGCTGTGACAGTGGTAGGCATTTTATATGCTAAATTGCTCTAAAAAACTACATCTCCCCCCTCCTGTTTTTCCTTTTCTGAAAAAGAACTGGCATTTCAAGTACTTATCAAGTAATAATTTAAGTTTGCGGATGGACGCGACAGCTGTAATATTGAGAAAACATGGCCAAGTAGGAATGAGGTCAAAAGTTGAAAGCTGTGTCAGGGTAGAGGTGGGAACTTGAGAGACATGAGAGGTTTGGAAAGGTTGCTCTAGACCAGAATTGGAAACAGCAGGGGAAGAAGGAAAGCACTATGGGGCAGGCCTGAGCGTCCAGATAAGGCCTAAAGCATTGGTTCCCTGCACTGGAAAAGATTCCACGGCTTTCCTCAGCCACATGCCACACATGGGCAGCTGACCAGCAGGATTACCCAAGGGTTCAGCCAAGTTGGGCACTGGCTAGCCAAGTGTGGCTAGGGGAAAGAGGCAAGGGTGCTAGAGCAAAGTTGAAGTGGGTGACCAGGGTACACACCCACAAGGGATTACATACTTGGTAGGCAAAACTCAGTATTCTTTTAAGACCAATTATGCGCTTCTCTCCACTTTCCCACTTCTCAGAAGAATTGAACTAAAGATCTTATGACTTCTGAAAAATAACAACTCGTGTGTGTAGACATTGTATAAAGAAGCACAATCCAAAGCCTCACAGCTATTTTAAAATCAAATAACTGAGTCTAATTAGAAACAATTTAGGACTATCTGAAATGTTAGGAATTAGAAACACATTTGCTTAAAAAATAACCGATGCATAATGTACAGCTGTCTGCAAGGCACTGTTTTCAGTATGATGGATCCTGTGCTCATCTCATGGTTCTAAAGAGGAAAAGGATTTAAACCGGGAGTAGAACTTTCTGGAACACTGGTAAGAGGCAAAGTAAGTCCGTGCATTGAGTGGTTGTTCCAAGCTCACTTCTCTTGCAATCCTCAAGTGTTTGTCTCCTGTTAGTCTTACTGGGACTCGTCTTGGCCCAGGTGTTTAGAAAAGGCACACAGGTATACGTAGGTATCGTCAGGTACACACAGGAGGGAACAATGAAGGACAGGTCAAGAAAAGCCTCTGTCTCTCCATGCAGGAGGGCGTCAAGTAGTCAAAGTTTAGATTGTCAGGGTTGACAGTCCTGAATACTGTCAGGGAAAAGCCAGGTGCTGCCTGACCCCATACTCCTGTGGTCTGAAGGACCCCAGCATTTCTGTCCCTGCCTCTCTCTTCGGCCTGGGATGCTGGAATCCACAGAGCCCATTTCTTTTCCCAGGTGAGGACTCAGGTGACGTGTCTTCCCAGCTTATTGCCAAGAGCCCTTCCTACCCCACCTTCCTTCTCTCATCCTGCTTTCTTACAAAGTCTCTGAACACCCACCTTGTATGTACCCCCTTCCCTCTTCTGCAGTTCAGATGCTGTCTACCATCCTATCTCTGAGGTTCAAGTTCCCCTAAAATTACTGAGGAGGACTGGTGGAGACTGACGATTCTTGGTTCTGATTAGGATTTGCCTCCATGGAGGCTGTGGATTCAGACACCAATTGCTGCTCCTTCCCTGCTCACCCCTTCCTGCTGTGGTCGAGCTTTGCTCCCAGCATGCTGTGCAGCTGGCACCCTGCTCTCTGGTTACAGCCCACTCTAGGAACTGAAGCTATCAAGGCCTTTAAGTTATCAAGGATGTTGCTTTCTGTAAAGAAGGCTTGATTATTCCTCCAGACCCTATATTTATCTCAAAAAATGTTTTGTTCGCTACATGTTTTCTTCACTACACCCTGGTGTGAATTATTTTTTAAAATGCCAACAGAGTACTGAAAGGCCTACCCCTGTATCTCTTAATACCATGCAGCATTTAGTTTTCTTTTGTACATATAAGAAAGTCAATCCTGTGGATGCTAACGTATGTACAGCAAGTTCCCCAACTGATATGATGAGGTCGCTTCAGAATTCTGGAGTTTAAGACTGAAAATTCTTAGGGTCCTCTGTACCTTCACCTCTCATAACTTTTCCTAAGCTGAACAGGTTTGAGATCTTTACAGACCTTCCCAAAGAGACATCACAACACAGAAAGGTTAAGATGACCCTCAGTTTAGGTCAGAAACCAGCTGCAGTGTTTGGAATTGTGAATTTGCTTAGATAGATAGATAGATAGATAGATAGATTTATTTGCATTTTAAACAACTTTTATTGAGATATAATTTACATGCCATGAAAATCACTCGCTATAAGTATATAATTCAGTTTTGATTTTTTTTTTAGTATGTAAAAGGTTGTACAATCATGACCATAATTTTAGAATATTTCCATCACCCCAAAAAGAAACTTGGTACCCATTAGCTGTCACTCCCCATCAATGCCCTCTGGCAGCCAGGGACTTTGCTTAGATTTCTAAATCTTAGTGGCTGGCCTAAGTCTCAGCATGACAAAGCACTGGCTTGTACAAATCAGCCAGAAACAACCTTGGAATAATAGCCAAGTCAACTCATTTCATAATGTTATGTGACATTGGAGAGGTTGGGTAATTTTTTTTCAAAAGAATGTTTAATTTAGGGCAAATGTTTTTAAGAGTTCATTATTTAAGGGAGAGGCTTATTTAGGCACTAACATGCATATGGGTTTTTTTTTCTTTACTCTTAAAATTAGGTCCTTTAAAATTATTTCATCTTTGTGACCACTAAAAAACTATGTTACAAGCAAGATAAACTGTAATTTATAGACTACTGCAAAAAAAAATTTCAATAATTTTTTTTTCATCAAAAGAGAATTCTGAACCTTCGTAGTGACATCTAACAAAGATGCTAGGGATGAGTTAGGGAATTTTGCATCAGAGTCCCTCTTTTTGCCTATAGCACACCCACTTTTTATCTAGCTGATTTATTTATTTGTTTATTTATGTACTTTTGAAAGCGAGAGAGCGAGAGAGCGAGAGAGAGAGAGATGAGTGGGGAAGGGGCAGAGAGAGAGAGAGGGAGACACAGAATCTGAAGCAGGCTCCAGGCTCTGAGCAGTCAGCACAGAGCCCGATACGAAGATGGAACTCAACCACGAGATCCTGACCTGAGCCAAAGTCAGATGCTTAACTGACTAAGCCACCCGGGTGCCCCTATCAAGCTTATTTTAACATGTGGCACTGAACTGAGGCAAGAGGAAGAAATATTTTCCTTCTTTATATTTATATTCCTACATACTAGTAAAAAGTGATAGAATAAATTTTTGAAATAATTACTATTAGGAAGAAAGCCATGCTGAATGCAAAAAACAAAACAAAACAAAACAAAAAACCACAACAAAACAAAACAACAACAGAAAACAACCTGAATCTCCTTTCTTATAGTGGATCCAGGGTACCTGTGAACAACCAATCCATGGCAAAACATCTTTGGGATCCATGAAATTCTCGTCAGATGTGAGAGTTTTTACTGAGTATTTATCCTTTCTAGTATGAATATGGTAAATTAAATAACTGTAGAAAAGATGAGCTTTTTTTCCAAAAAAAGCCTAAATATTTGGCTATTTCTCTTATTGATACTTACAATAACATATCAAAAAGGCCTAAAATAACATCTGAAACCTTCTTTCTGTATAAGAATCCCAAGGCAGCCAAATCAAATTGGTTAGGTCTGGAGTCACCAAACCCACCTGAACAAATTGGGGCAGGTGAAAACACAGTATGAGATGGTACCACCAAGTGACCCCGTGTAACGCACAGACTGGTTCGAACAGAGGGTTATTTCTCAGGACCAACAGACATTCCTTCTGGACCTTAGAAGCCCACCCTCCCTCGCTGATCAGCACGTCTCCTGTTGGCCATCACATTTCAGACAGTGCATAGGCTACCCTGACATCCTCTCTGGGCAAGGATAAGCCTGGTCCAATCAAACCTCATGTCTATTCAAGTCATATTCCACAACCAACTTCTGCAAAGTGTAACCCACCCTTTGCCACATATCGAGGGCCATGGATGATTTTCAGCGGCTTAACTCTGTATGCAGGTTAACACTCTGCTCATAGACACAAAAGACTAGCTTAAGTAACAACTCTGAGGGCAAAGAAAATGAACTCTTGTTGAAATCAGGTATAATAAATGCAAACCTGGTGACACCATACCTTTCTTCCACTGAAACTTCTTTCAGCTGCTGGTGAGGTTTGGTGCCTTCCATCTCCCTGATGCTCACAGCATAGATCTTGGTGGTGTAATCAATGGCCTTCTCTCTGGCAACGTCACTGTCATAGCCTCAAACAACGGAAAGAGATGGGCATGGGGTTGGTCGGCAGTGGCACGGGGTTGGGGGGTGGGGTGGGATGTGTGGAAGGGGCAGCCGGCACATGGGGCTCACTCACCTCCGTCCTCTTCGGCATCGGTGTCCGACTCCTCGCTGTCCACCAGCTTGCTCTCCTGGGTCCCCACAAACTCCCTCGTCCAGATCATCAAGGCTGTGTCGGCTCCACCAACTGTGAGCAGCACAGAGTCGTTGTGCAGCCACCTCACGTTGGTGACGTGTGCGCTGTGCCCCACATACTTCTTGAACCTTGCATGCTGGCCCTGTAAAGCCCAGGAACTGGTGACTACCCCAACCAGTGTCATGACTCCTGTCTCCAGACTATTTCATCCATATTATTTTCCAGAGCGGCCTCTAGTGGATACCAACTAAGCAGTTCATCCAAGCAGCAATTTTCCTCCCGTTCTTTAGAGGGTAAGCTCCATGAGGGCAGGAACTAGGTCGCTCTTTTTTTTTTTTTTTTTTTTTTTTTTTTTATAAAACATTACCTGGCTCATCATGGGTCCTCAGTAGGTGGTTTGTGAGGAAACAAATGAAATGTTAGATTACAGAACCTATTTCTGGGAACCTAACGAAATAGAAGCAGCTTGATTCTGTTTCTCTCAAATATGAAACGTACATTCTCCATAGGTCTCCTGTGTAAACTCCTGATGGTGAGTCTGGCTGACATTTGACATCACAAGTGTCTTCCCAGTAATCCCCACAGCCCCACAGTTGTACCACAGCCCAGGCTAAGAAAGAAGAGCAAGGGACTTCTTCTAATTCTGGGGCCTCAAGTAAGATTTCAAACAAACACAACAGTTGCTGCCACAGATGTTTGAAACAAATTTGGACACTGGAAACACAAATAATTGGTTTTAAAACAAAGTGAGTTACTTTTCTTTTTAAAAATGTTTTAATGTTTATTTTTGAGAGAGGGAGAGAGAGAGAGAGAGAGAGAGCGCATACGCGAGCAAGGGAGAGGCAGAGAGAGAAGGAAGGAGACACAGAATCCAAGCAGGCTCTAGGCTGAGCTGTCAGCACAGAGCCCGATGTGGGGCTTGAACTCACAGACCAAGAGATCATGACCTGAGCTGAAGTCAGATGCTTAACTGACTGAGCCACCCAGGTGCCCTAGTAAGCTTCTTTTCAACAAACCAAATAAAAGGTCCGGTTTATTAGTAATTATGGAAAGCTCTTTAGCACTGCACACAGGGCCATACAACATTCATTCCAGGTGGGGAAGGATGAGGTGGAATAGCAGTTGGCTGCTCACACTGTGCAATCCTGACAAGTGGTGGGAAGCCGAAGCTGCCACCAGAAACCAGCTTCCATTTCTGGCTCATGAGCCATAGCCTGGCAAAAACAGCTCCAGTGAGAGCCATTTAAAGAGGGAGGTTTTTTTTTTTTTTTTTTTTTCCATCCTCTCAGCGACTCTTGGAGAATACCTTGAGCAATGTGGGTAGCCACATGTTCTTTCTGAGGTTGTGAGAGGGCCATCAGTGTCCCTGCTGAAAACTTGACTCAATAACGGAAGAGACTTCCAGAGGGTTTTGGACTGGCGTGCTAGGGAACCCGAAACCAGCACAGATACATGGCAGGAGACAGGTGCAGCAGAGTGCATGACTTTGAAATTCTCTTACTCAAGATCTCTCTGTATTTAGCAGACATCTACCTGACAGCAAAGTGGAAATGCCCACTCTGTCGCAGAGTAGTGAGTGTAGAAAGGTTAGGGAAGCAAATAGGCAGGCCATATTTTCAGGAAGCCCTCCAGGGCCACTAGTTTGCTAGAAAATAGGCAGAGCAAAATAAGGATTTCCAAGGGAAACCACTATGTGACTATATGAGATCCAGAAGGCATGGAAACAAAGAGGACAGTCATAGTGGCTGCAGCCATGTGTCCTGCTGGTTTTCCAGCTGGAAGCAGGAACCTACCCATTATATCTACTACAAACACAAGCCGGTTTCTTGAGGAGGAAAAAGTAAAAGAGCCTGAAAAATGCCTCTCCATGCCCTGACTTATTTAAAGCATTACAGGATTTCTAGACAGGGTGGAAGAAAAAATCCAAAAACAAAAGTTCAGAGAAAAATTATTCTAAGTTGATCATAATCAGGTTGTGAAGGAAAAGAAAGGAACAGAGGAGAAAGAGGAAAAAATTCTGAGTCACTGAAGCTATTTAACAAAGCTGGGATTCTTGCAGCAGAGGGGGATTTAAGATTCTCAGAATAGGAACAAGATAACTGCTGGGTAGAACAACAAAGGGAATTTGCAGTTACTAGAAGTTTCTAGGAAACCAGCTGCTCCCCCAGGAGGAAAAGGCCAGCAGGGATGTTTGGTGGCTCCCTTAGGACCTGTGGAAGGAGTCTCGTGAAGACGTGACACAGATGGTCAGATGAGCTGTCCTTCTGGGTCATCATGTCAAACCACGCATTTCTGTAACACTCATAGAGATTCACTACCACAACTTTCCTCTTCCACTGAGTCATGAAAGAACAGAGAATGTCTCCACAAGGCTGGGTGTTAACTGCTGTTAGGTGAGAAATTCCTGAGAGTTTGATGGAAACCTGTGTATCCTCTCCCACATTCACAATGTTTTACATAGTTTCTCTGTCTGTAACATTTAACAGAGAGAAGGTTCCTCTCTGAAGAACCATTCTCCAGAGTCTTTGACTTTCTGGGGAGGAGACTTGAGAACTTGAGGGTGGGTTTTAGAAATGTTAATGACATGGTGGCATTTTAACCGCTCTGGTATAGTGGAGAGACACAGCTTTGCAAGGGAAGGGAGGCTATGGGAGTAATGGGCCAGGTGTCCAAGGATGGGTCTTGTGATACATGATTTAAGGTACTAGAAAAATGGGCAGGCTCTGGGAAGGAGAGTCTATTTTATGGAGGCTGGCAATAATGTGATTATCAAGGGACTAATGACCTCATTGAGAATATTTTAAACTGAAAAGAACACCTTTTTGTCATTGAGAGAATACTGCCTGGAAGAGAGACAGAGTAACTCCTAGAAAAGGAGAACAGGGAAAAGGGTCAAGAAGAAGATACATTAGAGTCTAACAAATGCAACCTGAATTTTGGGCAAAGAGATTGCTGTGTGGTGTTGAGATCTCATAAGTATCATTAAGACTTGATGACATAGAACTCAATGTTAGAACACTACAGTGGGATGGTGTCTGAAAGTGGTAAGTCTGTCCTAACAAAATATCACATTCTGGGAGGCTTAAACAACAGAAACTCATTTCTCACAGTTCTGGGAAGAGGCTGGAAAGTATAAGACCAATTTGGTTCCTGGTGAGAGCTCTCTTTCCTGGCCTCATACCACGCATGAGCACATAGAAAGTGTGCTTATGGCCTTTCCTCAGTGCGCATGGAGACAGAATATGAGCTTTTTGGTGTCTCTGCTTCTTCTTTTTTTTTTTTAATTTTTTTTTTCAACGTTTATTTATTTTTGGGACAGAGGGAGACAGAGCATGAACGGGGGAGGAGCAGAGAGAGAGGGAGACACAGAATCGGAAACAGGCTCCAGGCTCTGAGCCATCAGCCCAGAGCCCGACGCGGGGCTCGAACTCACGGACCGCGAGATCATGACCTGGCTGAAGTCGGACGCTTAACCGACTGTGCCACCCAGGCACCCCTTCTTCTTCTTTTTTTAATGTTTATTTAGTTTTGAGAGAAAGAGAGACAGAGTACAAGCGGGGGGGGGGGGGGGGGAGGGCAGAGAGAAAGAGAGGGAGACACAGAATCTGAAGAGGCTCCAGGCTCTGTCAGCACAGAACCTGATGCAGGGCTTGAACTCACAAACCGTGAGATCATGACCTGAGCCAAAGTCGGATGCTCAACTGACTGAGCCATCCAGGCGCCCCTCTTTGGTGTCTCTTCTTGGAAGGACACTAATTCTATCAGATCAGAGTCCCACCCTGTGATGTCATTTAACCTTAATTATTTCCATAAATGCCCTCTCTACATATACAGTCACATTGGATGATAGGGCTTCGATACATGAATTTTGGTGGGGAAACATTCAGTCTATAACAGACGGTGAGCTCTGTCCAACAGATTCAAAGCATTGGAGGAGGAGGACTACAAAGCTAGAACTATTCATTAGCCTGGGTCCACATATTTGGGAGCAAAAGTGTGCCAGAAAAATCAGGTTAAGAAGAGGAAGAGAAGTGATACTGTCAAAGTTGTTTACATTGACCAGTGGTTTTCAAATGCTTTTAAATTATGAAACTCTTTCTTGCATCAAATCTTACATAGAACTCAAGAAAAACAAGAAACAATCCAACTTATTATAGTGGACAAAGGATTTGTATGAACACTTCACAAATGCCCAGTAAGGAAACAAAGAAATGCTTAGCGTCATTAGTCGTCAGGGAAACATAAATTACAAACACAGTGAGATCCCTGGGACAACTAAATTTTGCAAGTGTGACAATACTGAATGTTGGCACCTGGAACTCTCTTACATTCATTATGAGAATATAAAATGATACAACCACTTTGGAAAGAGGTCTGGTGGTTTCTTAAAAAGTTAAACATGCATTTTCCCCTATGACCCAGAAATTCCACTCTTATGTATTTACATAAGAAGGAGAAAACATGGGGCACCTGGGTGGCGCAGTCGGTTGGGCGTCCGACTTCAGCCAGGTCACGATCTCACGGTCCGTGAGTTCGAGCCCCGCGTCGGGCTCTGGGCTGATGGCTCGGAGCCTGGAGCCTGCTTCCGATTCTGTGTCTCCCTCTCTCTCTGCCCCTCCCCCGTTCATGCTCTGTCTCTCTCTGCCCCAAAAATAAATAAACGTTGAAAAAAAAAGAAGGAGAAAACATGTCCACAAGATTTGTACAAAAAATGTTGATAGCAGCTTTCTTACAATGAAACGCTGGAAAAGCATATGCCCTTTGACAGCCATGTGGGTACACAAACTCTGTTCTATCCATACAATGGACTTCCGCTCAGCTATAAAAAGGAACAGACTATTAGGGGGAATCTCAGAAACATCATCTGCGTGAAAGAAGCCAGACACAAAACAGTACCTACTTGATCATTTATATGAAATTCTAGAACAGGTAAAACTTATCTATTGTGGAAAACAATGGAATAGTCTTTTCATGTGAGAATGATGGGGGGTGGGGGGACTGACCCAGAAGTTAGCATGAGGAAAGTTCTTGGGGTGATGATAGTGATCTATATCTTGAATCTGTATCTTGACAGGTGTTTGGATTATGTAGGTGTATGTGTTTGTCAATGTTCATCAAAAGGAACCTTAAAAAAACCTGTGTAATTCAACTATATATAAATTTTACTTAAAAATCACCATAAGTACATTGCGCTAATGGTGCAGAGCCTCCTTAGGATTCTTTCTCCCTCTCTCTCTGCCCCTCCCCTGCTCTCTCTCTCTCTCTCTCAAAATAAATAAACTTAAAATAAAAACACCATAATCAAATGTTGAACTATAGGTAATGACAGGCATGCTGAAACATTTAGGGGTAAGTATCCTTATATCAACAATTTACTTTGTTTAAAAAAAATTTTTTTTTAATTTTAATGTTTATTTTAGAGAGAGACAGAGACAGAGTGCCAGCTGGGGAGGGGCAGAGAGGAGGAGTCACAGAACCGGAAGCAGGCTCCAGGCTCTGGGCTGTTGTCAGCACAGGGCCTGATGCGGGACTCAAACTTATGAACTGCAACATCAAGACCTGAGTTGAAGTCGGCCACTTAACCGACTGAGCCACCCAGGTGCCCCTAAAAAACATTTTTTTAAAAATATTTATTTATTTGAGAGACAGAGACAGAGTGTGAGTGACGGAGGGGCAGTGGGAGGGGGACACTGAATCCAAAGCAGTCTCCAGGCTCTGAGCTGTCAGTACAGAGCTCGATGTGGGGTTTTAACTGGTCAACTTGAGATCATGACCTGAATCAAAGTTGAACGCTTAACCAACTGAGCCACCCAGGCACCCCTACAATTTACTTTGAATTATGTATAGAATCAGGGCACCTGGGTGGCTCAGTTAAGCTTCCGACTTCAGCTCAGGTCATGATCTCGTGGTTTGTGGGTTCGAGCCCCATATTGGGCTCTGTGCTGACAGCTCAGAGCCTGAAGCCTGCTTCAGATTCTGTGTCTCCCTCTCCTTATGCCCCTCCCCTGCTTGTGGTCTGTCTCCCTTTCTCAAAAATAAATAAACATTTAAAAAAAATTTAAGCTTGAATATGTATAGAATCTATGAATTCTATATAGAACTCCAGGAGTTCACTGTATCATTTTTTGCCTTATCTGTATGCTTGAAAATTTTCATAACAAAATGTTGGGGAAAAAATCTTATATGGAAACTCAATGTATAAAATATAAAATGCAGAGTGGCTCTGGGGTAGTAGGGGTGGGGTCCCAGAGCCCCTTCAGTTGGCCCCTACTTTGTTTGTTGAGGTTGTGCTTGAGGAGCCTCCTTGGAACTCTGGGAGTTGGAGGAACACAGCTTGAAATTTCTGCTATAGACAGCCTACCTGGGCAGGCTGGGGATGCAGATGATGAATTCCCAGGACCAACAACAAATGTAGCTCAGGAGCATGATGGAGTTGTACCATGGGGATTTTAGCTACTTAAAGATCTGCCACAACCCATTTACTAAAACCAGGGTATCACTAACTTTTTGACTTGTCCTGCAAGCAATCTTTTTCCAAAAAATGTAAAAGTAGGAAGGAAAAGTGCTACAGAGAACTGAACTGTGACCACACAGGAAGGGGGTGCTGATAAGTGATGGTGAATTGATGGGAAGGACAATGAAGGGAACACTGGATATACTCAGAAGCGTATCTTAGAAAAACTACCAAAATCATACCCTGACAGGATGTTAACAAATGAAGAATTAAAGAGGAAGGCATTTAAGGAAACCAAAGTTGCTGCCGAGGGAACTGGTGTGTTCAACGTCTTAAGCGCACTAATGATGGAGCGGATAACCAAGGATGAACGCAGAAGTCTTGCACAGAAAACTTTAATATAGTTTCAGGAATGCTAAAGTCAAAAACTAAGATAACTGTAAAGAATTCAAAGATACAGGGAGGACTAGAAAAAAAATAGGCAAAAGTTAGAACACATCTTAGATCACATGATTTCATACAAACGGAAAGGAGATTTACTTATCTCCTCTGTAAAGAGAATGCTCTTCAAACCAGAAAGGGCAAAAAAGAACTATGTGCTTGAGTGCAGGTTCTTTTAACATGACCACACAAGTAAAGTCAGGAATAGCTGAGGAGTTTAGAAGCCAGGAGAGGTGGCCTCAAACACAAAAAGGTTCCTGTATCCAAAAGGGAAAACAAGCAGACTCTGGCAAATATTGATTCATGAGTTGATGCAATCCCTGGAAAATTCTAGGGTGAATTATTACACAAAAGGTCAATAAGCACTTGGAAAAGGAAGTAATGATCACTAGACAGCAACAAGGGTTCAGTGTGAAATACGTGTCTTTTACCGATTGGTTTATTAAAAGGGGAGATTTGCTTGTTTGCTTTCAGCAAGATATCTGCCAAATCATTAATGATGTGTTATCCGGAGTAGGATAGAAACGTGAGCTCCAAGACAGCACAGTCGGGTAAATGTAAATGTCTGATCCTGACTGAAGAACTAGAACTCAATGTGTACATTAATAAACAGAATAACTGAATAGGGCTCCTGACGGTGATGTTTGGTTGTCCTGGTCTTTTTTTATTTCCCGTGATTTAAAACTTACACTTGTGAAATGAGAAGATGACATGATGCTGGAAGGGAAAGTAAACATTTTGAAAAGGTACTTAAAATGTGTTGACAGGTTAGAACAAGGAGGTGAAGTAAGATAAATCTTATTTGGTACAAATATAAAGTTCTGTGCTCAAATTTAGAGTATCAATTGTGTAAGGACAAAATGAGGGATAAGCTGAACATTTCTTTAGAATGAAATCTAGGATTCAGTTGCATAGTGTGGCAGCCCAAAGAGTTGGTGCCATTTTAGTTTGATTTAATACAAACACAAAAACAAAACAAGAAGGTAAAATTCCCACTGACCCTGAACTCGTCAGATTACATCTGAGATGGTGAATTCCTTCTCAGAGGAGACAGTTTAGAATGGAATTGATAACATGGAGTGTGTCTAGAGGGAGGGGCAGCAGGAAACCATGTCCTGTGGGAAATGGCTGAAGAACTGGACACGTTTAGGCTGGAGAAACTGAGATTTCAGGGAGTCGAGGACTATCTTGCTCCATATGAAGGCTGTTCAGCTGTATATAGAGCTAAATGTTTTAATAACTGAACTATTTAAAAATGAATTGGGCTGCTTTGTGAGGTAGTAAGGCCTTCCTCTCTCCAAGGAAGTACCTATTGGAAGGCACTGGCCCAAGATGTTGTAAAGAAATTCTTCCTCTGCAGTTTGTGAGATGTTGGATTTGATGACCAGTGAAGGCCTTTCAAGGAGGAATTCTATATCATGAGAATCTGACACCTAGTAGTAAACAGTGTCATAAAGGTTTTTAGATAGCATAAATAACAATGGTGATGTAGATAACATTATTGATTGCTTATATTTAAAAATCCACTTGGAGGGGCACCTTAACTGCCTCAGTAGGTTAAGCTTCTGACTCTTGGTTTCATCTTAGGTCATGATCTCATGGTTCATGAGTTCGAACCCTGTGTCGGGCTCCATGCTGACAGTGCAGAGCCTGGTTGGGATTCTCTCTCTCTCTCTCTCTCTCTCTCTCTCTCTCTCTGCCCTCCCCCACTCACACACTCTCTCTCAAAATAAATAAATAAACTTAAAAAAAGTCTTTAAAAAATAAAAATAAATATCCATTTAGATACTATGCATAGATTTTAGGTTATTAATGAGACTGAGCAAGTAAATATAATAAACATGCAGTATTACCTTGACAGGATATGAAAAAAGCTTAACAAAACCGAAATCATCTCCAGTGGCTAAGAGGGAACAGTCTTTGGTAAGACTGGCAGCATTTACATCAGTCACATCGCTGTGTGCAGGCCAGATTCCCTCACACGTAGGCCCCAGCACACAGGTCCACGTGTCCCACTCTATTTTCTCAATCTTAAAAAGAAGGAAAGAAATCAATATATTTTTGCACAACCTAGAGATCTTTTTCTTTATTGTAGTTGACATGCAACGTTACATTAATTTCAGGTGTACGTCATGGTGATTCGACAAGTCTACGTGTTCATTAAGGTACGCTCAACAAAAGTGTAGCTACCACCTGTCACCACGTGACTCTGTTACACTACGAATGACTGACTATATTCCTTATGCCGTACTATTTAAAAAAAAATAAACAGCAATAAAAAATGCAGCTGAATAGTTCTTACTGATGACTTTGCCAGCACTAGGCAATTGTGTTGTGATCTGAGGTGCGTAAGTTCTAAGATGCAGTTTTTAAGTGGCATACGGATTATCTAAGTAAACACTACAGTCAGATAACCATTTATTTTTCTATGTATAAAATCATTATTTTGGAATTGTGGAAATCTGACAATAATAAAGTTTTTTAGGGGGCGCCTGGGTGGCTCAGTCAGTTAAGTATCTGGCTCTTGATTTCGTCTCAGATCATGATTGCATGGTTGTGAGATTGAACGCCTTATCATCAGGTTCTGAGTTGACTGTGGAGCCTGTTTAAGATTCTCTCATTCTCTGGCTCTCAAAAAATAAATAATAGAATAGAATAGAATAGAATAGAATAGAATAGAATAGAATAGAAAATCTAAAAAAATAGTTTTTTAGTTCTTGTAGGTTTTAGCATCATTGAAGCCATAAGCTAGATCAGGGTTTCTCAGTGTCAGCACTATTAATGTTTTAGGACAGTTGATTCTTTGTTGTCAAGGGCTGTCCTGTGCATGGTAGTATTTTAGCAGCATTCCTGTCCTTTACCCACTGGAAGTCAGCAGAACCTCCTCCCCAAGCTGTCCCGAGACATTGGCAAATATCCCTGGGGGAAGGGGCAATATTGCTCCCAAATGAGAACCACTGAGATGCATTGATCAATAGGGCTGATTATTTAGCAAATTATTTTAAAAAGTCACAAGATGTAACTTTTTTTGAAGGAGTGCTTTCTAGAAGGAATGAGTAATAAGATTCTGCAGCTAGCCTAATATCCTGTATGCGAGAGAGAGACTACCTTACAAACTTGAAGAGCTGTTCATATTGCATTACTATGACTGTATTCTATCCTTTAAAACTGTTTTCTCTGAAATTCATGGACAAAAGATTTGAAATTCATATAGGCGAAATCCTGATATAATCTAGGCTTTCCTTTTTAAAATAAACAATAGTAACAACACTGTGTATTAGACTTTCCTGGGGGATTTGATCTGTTAACGCACCTACGCATTACAGAGAAATGGCAAGATAAAGATGCAGTTGGGTTTTAGTCACAACGTGCGGAGGTACTAAATGTATTTTAGTCACTCCAACTTCTCCTCATTTAACATTCTGTGCTCCTCCTGGAACCATGCCGAACTGGAACCAAAAAGCAGCGCTGGCCCTGGTGATTTGGGGTGCCTCAGGCAGGACCACAGGCTGAGTTGACTTGAGGTGCCTCCTCAGCAATCATCTCCATTTTCTGGGGTTCTTATCCACTAAACTGGCCTTTGCAGGAAGAGAAGGCAAACGCTCCTGCTGGTTCTGCAAGCAGGCTTTCTGGCCACTGACTCCCTTCCACGTTCCAGATTCTGTTTCTGAGACTTTCCTGTCCATCCCCAGTGCCAGTGGTCTAGGTGGCAGTTTCCCTGACCTCGTTATCTAGGCACAAAAGTGGGCGGTTGGGGTGGGGGTGAGCTGTTATTGCTCACCCTGAGATCACCCCAGCAGATCATCCTTGGCCAGATCTGGACACTGAGGTCCCCAAGCAAATACCCAATTTATTGGAAGCTACAGAAATTGCATTTAAAAGGGAGCATTAAAAAATGATCCCTCTAACTCACAAAACCCAAAAGGGGCAAACTTGTTAAAAATCCTGAACCTTAGATGGAAGAGGGGTCCTCAAAGGGTCTCTTCCATAGCACCTTGCCTTGGGCAGATGTGTCATTACCATCATCATTTTCCAGGGGAAGGAAGATCCAGAGAGGTGAGTCACTTAATCACAGCTGGTTTAGAAGCCAGAGGGAAGTGGGCTCAAGAGAGCCGGCCTCCTAGTTTAGTGCTGCTTTGACTGTGCTGTGCTGTACCAGATGGATTTAAATGGGCATTTTAGTATTCGTCATACTTAACAATTTGCCGAGTAAGGTTTGTATTAGTTTCACCATGGCTGTTAAAAAAAAAACAAAAAAAAAACCAAAAAAAAAACCCACCCTTTTTTGAAAAGGGTTTCTGTAGTGCCTGGGTGGCTCAGTTGTTTAAGCGTCTGACTCTCGATTTTGGCTCAGGTCATGATCTCGTGGTTCTTGAGTTCGAGCCCAGTGTTGGGCTCTGCACAGCAGTGAGGAGCCTGTTTTGGATTCATTTTCTGTCTCTCTCTCTCTCTCTCAAAATAAATAAATAAACTTAAAAAAGAAAAAAGAAAATACTCAATTCTTCCTCACTGGCTTTATTATAGCAAGAACATTTTTGTTCTCTGATAGTGTGGAGCCTGCTTGCGATTCTCTCTCTCTCTCTCTCTCTCTCTCTCTCTCTCTCTCTCTCCTCCAACTCCCCCAAGATAAATAAACTTTTTTTTTTAAGAGGATTTTTTCATCCTTCATAGGTAGCTGAAGGGCCTGACACTACTGGTGGAAGAAATGCTGAGCTGCGTCTCCAGTGCCCTTAGGTGGCAATACCAGAGAATCCCAGGCGTGAAAACATCAGCTGGATGGCTTCCACAAACAGCAGCACCAGAGATCAGCCTCTGGAATACCAACTGTGTACCTCAGAGTGACAGATGAACTCTTCAGAGCCAGAGTCTGGTATGTGAAGAAGCCTTCTTATAACACAAATTTTCCTCTTGTGCAGATTCTTAAACACAGTAATTGCTCATTGGTCCCAAGTTGGTATCCTTCCCCCTCCACCATTTGGTTCGACTGAATTTTATTTTAGTGCACTTATTTTGGGGCACCAGAACATGAAGGGAAAACACAGATGAAGTGATGTAAAATGATGCTTAAATACACAGGAAAAATCCAAAAGGCCCCATGGTCTAGGCTGCCAAGTAGTCACACATGGACCCCTCGAGACTGGGACCACAGCTCCATGGTCCTCTTACTCTCCTGGAGGCTTAATCTCCCTGTCTGTAAAATGAGACTGACAGCCATCACACAAGAATGTTCACAAGACAATAACACAGGTGTACGAAGTGTCCAGTGAATAAAGGACTTAATTTAAAATATCTCTTACTCAAGGCTACAGAAGTTTCTTTAAAAAAGTTAGAATGACAACTGATCAGAGATAAATACATTGGAATCTGGGAGTGAGATCGATTGATCAGCAAACAATTTCCATTAATATAATGCCATCATCTCTAACAACTTATACTTCTTAAGTACCGCACATAGACTTCTTTTAGAAACCATGAAAACATTATGAATGGGCACATATCCCAATGTTTCTGGGAGTACTTTGCAATGATGGGACGGTTTCTCTTAATGACAGACTGAAGTTAGAGGCAGATGCCTATCCCTCAGTGGTGTACCCTCTGACACCTTTCCCTCTAAGGAAGCAATTATTTCCTTTTCGTTCATCAAAGGTTATATAGCAAATAAAAGACTCAGGTTGTCTCCTGGGGCTAAGAAGAGGTCCTTAATGCTCAACCAGGCAACCACCTTTCAGCCATCCATGTTCACTCTGTGGAACCTCCATACAGACCCTGGAAGAAGCAAAAGCACCCTGGCCACAAAAGCACCTTAGCCTTTAGAAAGGCATTAGTTCATGGATTCAAAAGTTGCATAGAGGCTTTGATTTCAACAACTAAGAAATTATGTATGTGGCCAAAGACATGAGGAAAACAGGGAAAAGGGAAACAGTTTGATACAAATGGATGGTCAGGTTGTACATAGTTTTTGCTTTAAAAAGTAATTTTTCTTACCGCAGAAGATAGTGTTGTTACAAATACTTACTGAGAAAGTAAGTTTCAAAAGTTTATGTTCACAGAAAGCTTTGCACCAAGGGACAGGGCATGTCCAATGGAAGAAGTAATATGTAGCATTCAAATTATAAGCTTAGTCATTGTCTTGCAGCAGAGGAAGATTAAGCACAAGGCTGACTGTCCAATGCTCCATCAGCAGACCAGTGAATTCGTAGGTTCTCAGAATGTAGGGAACCAGATTAAGCACCCAGATTTAAGAAACAATCAAGCTTAAAGGTACACTAAATATAATCCATACTAATGGATAATAATGGACAGGCTTTATTAAAAATGCACATTATTAAATCTTCATGAAACACTTTTAAAAAGCTCTGTGTATGACTGTTACCTCCGAAGGTCTTATTATATGCCGTTTGCCTCTCGGAGCTTCAAAAAAGAGTTGTTCTTTGGCACCCGAATTAACTTGCAATAATTTTCCTAGTGTGATAGAATGAAGCAAAAAGACAATTAACATCTGCATTTATCTTTCTGTTGTAAAGATACAAGCATGGTTGCAACTATTTTGATTCATTTTAATCAGGCTCATAAACTGAGCAAACGAATGCTGGATTATCCAGAAGTGCACGTAAAGTCAATTATATGGAAGGGCAGAAACCCCAAAGCTATGAATTTTTTAATGTGGGCCTCATAAAATCTGACCTTGCACACCCCTCATAGAATCAAGCCTGCTAGGTTTTACTCTGTTATAAAAGGAATATCTGTTTTTCAAAAGCTTGACTAAATCTAGGCTTTTTGCTCATTTTCCTGGTTGCACAAATGTGTAGTAAAAGGAAACTGCTTTGGCAAGAATTGTGGCATCACAAGTGAGAACCTTGTGGTAAGCACTCACATTTACCCAGGTCTAAATTCTAAATTTGTACTTTAAAGCCTAGAAACTAGGAGACAGTGACACATAAAACAACATGCAAATGCCTGCCCTCTCCCCCTATCTTACTTGAAAAATTGTAAAGAAATCCAAGATTTTCCCAAAACAACACGTTGAGCAAAAACAGTCTTTCGGTCTGATGTAAAATTAAAATCTAGTAATCACTATGATTAATGTTGAAGAAGAATAGACACCCTGATTCTCCTCTTTACACCTCATTGATCCTTTATGGCTTGAAATTTAAATGACTCAAAAGACACACACTCTAGTATTTTTTCAGCATTTTTAAATCATGGGACATTTCAAACACATATAGAAGTAAGAAGAATATAAAAAAAACCCCTACCGCCCAGTTAATGTTCAGTTTCAACAGTTATTAGCACATGGCCAGCCCTGTTTCATGAGCCTCCACTCAAGGCTTTCACCCCACATGGTTTCGAAGCAGATGTCCCAATACTTCATTGGTAAAAAATTCAGTGTACATTTACATCATACTATTTCTTCCCCTGCTCTCTTTTCCCCCATAACTCTGTACATCTAGTAGTCTTGAAATGTCTTTCTTGCAAAAGTAATATCAAAATAACTTGTCATGGTCTTTAACGTTTAAGTGGGTGCCACCTGGGTCTGAAATCTAGTTTGGCTAACCTTCAGAAGTTACAGGTCTATTTCTCAGTGAATAATTAAAAATAAGGCTCTCTAATTTTGTAACTGAAAACCTTAATTGTTTCTAATTTGCTGGGTTATAACATGGTGATGAGGGGCCTCGACTGTGAGGAGCAAGTGAATTTGAAAAAGTTTCTTTTGAAATGGGGACATTTCCCTGAATTTATGGCTGAACATATACAAACTAGGTAGTTAAATTAGCTTTGGCTATTTAGTATTGTAAGAAAATGAATAATATTTCTCCAATGAACTAAATAGACCTACAAAGTATTTTTTAGTATTTTAAAGAAAACTCCAAAATTATCATAATAGTTAAGTGAAATACTTTAAGACTGCAAGATTATTAGAGGATCTAAACACAAGACACAGGCACCAGAATGCTGTGTAGCACCACAGACACCTGTGGGGTACCAACCTGGCTCATGTCCCACCCCTGAGAACTTCCTTCCCACCTTGCCTGGACCCCTGTGGTTGTGTTTGTCCTCTGATAGAAGACGCTGCCCCAGACGCTCCCAGAGCCTGACCCAGTCAGGCTGCAGATGGGAGTGGGCACTCAAATTCTCTTTCCTGGAAACTTAGGATCTGGGAAACTCAATCAGAGGGTGCCTAGCTGGAATAAGATGGACTTTGGAACTTAGGGTGACTTTGGGGGGCAACAGAACAGACCACATGCAAATGAATTAAGGAAAGTTGTCCTGCAGAGACCCAGGAGAGCAGTAGACTCTGAAATGAGCTGCCTTACAGCAGGAGAAGAGAGAGGAGGGAAGTGCCTGCTTGCTTTTCTGGTTCATTCCTAAAGCCAGTTCCTCAGGAGATGTTGCTTCCTGCTCTTGGATTCTATGAGCTATACCTATATCTTCCAAATAACCTCATTCTTTACTACTATTTAGAAAATTTAAGCTGAGTGGGTTTGAGTTCCTTGCACCCAAGGATGTGAAGAAATTTTAAAAACTGCAGATATTCTTATATTAGGAAAGAGGAATTATGGGTATGATTCCCACCCCCAACCCCAACCCCCTACCATATTCTTTACTGCAGTTACTACTTTTTTTTTTTCAAGCACACAGAAAATATTTAGGTCACCACTCTTTTTTTCTGCTGCCTCTGCTCTGTCATAAAGGCACTGAAATATTCTGAGAACAGAAGCAAAGAGCAAAAAATCTGTATAATCCATGTATAATTGCCACTTAGTAACAATAACTCTATTCTTTCAAAAGTGTCACATTTTTATTCACTAGAAATGTCTACTCACAAGGTGGAAGAGAATCAGAAGAGCCAGATGTCCTCATTACTAAGCAGGTATAGGAAACCACACACCCTGAAGGTGGATAGAGCTATATAATCCACGAAATGATTCACACCCATCATTCTAGTTGTTATATAATTTTTAAGTTAGAACAATTCCAAAATTCATACTAAATGTACCAAATATATCAGATCATTTGCAATGAAAATGGGAATGAGAGTTCTATTATGGCCCAAACTGTTGACTGGACTTTTAGTCCTGATATTTCTAGAAATGAACTAATATCAACTAGGAAATATTCTTCCAAATTTTATCTCTCTCCACATTTTCCCCCTTCTCAGCAGCTTTCATTCAGGGGCAGCTGACATTCCTGCAAAAGGCTGATGGGCTTTTTGGTTCCTTAGGACCCATGGTTGCCATGGACACAAAAGGCTGTGCCACCCCCCACCCCTGATGAGCCAGCTGGCTCTAGCAAATGTGTTCACTATTTTTGACAAGATCAAAGGCATGAAATAGAACCCTGCTCCTAAATTCTGCTCTCTGCCCTTACCGGACCCTCAAGGCCCTGCTGTGAAAAACTAGGCTGGTCTTGAGGCAGTATGGCACATTCCTGAGGTCAGCCACTTTGGGAACTGGGATATCAGGAGCACAATACCAACATGACACATGCCTCATGGCAATCAAATTGGAGTTAAACCAGGGAAGGTCCATGGGCATACTTGCTCTGATTCTCCAGGTAATATAACTCCTCCCTGAAAATCAAAAGTATTCTATTTCCCTCTCCGTCCATAGAACACATTTGGTCTGACACTCTCACCTGACCAAAGGGGCCACATAGGACAGGAGATGAGGCAGGTTTTCAAAGACCTCGGCCTCCTTACTCCCAGTGCCTTTTCTATCACCCTGAGCTCTGGTTGGACCACAGAAGCTGGCTTAGGGCAAAATTGTGGAAATAGTGAGGTTTGCTCCTCTGCCGGCAAAGTGATGGCTCTACATTGGGGGCCTTTATATATAAAGACTATCGCCTCGATGATTGCAACCCACTGATCCTGGCCAACATCTTGTTCTTTCCACCTAGGACTTACTCCTCTTTATAGCCCTAACATCCAACACAGGACCTACACATTTGCAGGTTAAAAAAAAATCCCCAAGGGGCGCCTGGGTGGCGCAGTCGGTTAAGCGTCCGACTTCAGCCAGGTCACGATCTCGCGGTCCGTGGGTTCGAGCCCCGTGTTGGGCTCTGGGCTGATGGCTCGGAGCCTGGAGCCTGTTTCTGATTCTGTGTCTCCCTCTCTCTCTGCCCCTCCCCTGTTCATGCTCTGTCTCTCTCTGTCCCAAAAATAAATAACGTTGAAAAAAAAAATTTAAAAAAAAATCCCCAAATGCAAATAAAAACCAAAATAAGATACCATTTCATACCTATAAGGATGGCTATTATAAAAAAGACCTCCTCCCAAACCAGAAAATGGCAGGTGTTGGTGAGGACGTAGAGAAACTGGAACACTTGTGCCCTGTTGGTAGGAATGTCAAGTGACACAACAGCTGTGCAAAATAGTATGGTGGCTCCTCAAGAAGTTAAAAATAGAATTACCATTTGATTCAGCAATTCCCCTTCTGGGTAGATGCCCCAAAAGAATTAAAAGCAGGGTCTAGTACACTCACGTTCATGGCAGCATTATGCACAATAGCTAAAAGGTGGAAACAACACACGTGTCTGTCTGTAGATAAACAAAATGTGGCATATACACACTCTGGAGTATTATTCAGCTTTAAAAAGGACGGAAAAGAAACAAGAATTTTTTTTTTAATACTAAAAAAGGGAAGGGGGTGCCAGGGTGGCTCAGTCAGTTAAGAGTCTGACTCTTGGTTTCTGCTCAGGTCATGACCTTGCGTTTTTGTGAGTTCGAGCCCTGCGTTAGGCTCTGTGCTGGCAGCACAGGAACCCGCTTGGGGTTCTCTGTCTCCCTCTCACTCTGCCCCTTGCCTACTTGCACTGTCTCTGTCTCTCTCAGAATAAATGAATAAATTTTAAAAATTTTAAAAAGGAAGGAAATTCTGACACATGCTATAATGTGGATTAATCTTGAGGACATCATGTTAGGTGAAATGAATCAGTTACAAAAAGACAAATACCATATGATTCCACTTACATGAAATACCTCGAGGAGTCAAATTCATAGCGACATAAAGTAGAATGGTGGTTAGCAGGGTCCGGGAGAAGGGGAAAAGGGGAGTTCTTGTCTGATGGGTATAGAGGTTCGGTTTATAGAAATGGACAGTGGTGAAGGTTGCACAACAGTATGAATGCAGTTAATGCCACTGAACCGTACATTTAAAAATGGTTAGGATGGTAAACTTTATGTGTATTTTACCAAAATGAAAACAAATGTAAAAGAGTCTTCCCTATTGAAATTGATTCTTCCTATGTCCCATTTTCTCTTATAAATAATATGTAACATGTGAATAAGAACCAAGTGTAGCCTCCAGTGACCACTGTCATGGTGGGATTTCACATATTGTGCTATGTATTTTGTGGGTGTTGGATTCCCAACAAAACACACCGTACTCTATTCTACAGATGCATAAGGCTGCCCCTGACTGTTCTAAATTCTCCTCCCAACATGACATAAATCGGGACATTAGCAAGAGAATTTACAGGGGAAATCACTGTCTTTTTTTTTTTTTAACAATGAAGCAGAGAACATCCAAGAAGTGCAGCTGAGAAGCAGCTGTCTCCCTCTATCTGTTTGGCCTCAATGGTTCCTAGAGGACTGTCAGGCCACCAGTGTCACCTCTGATCACAAATGCCAGCCTAAGCCCTCGGCGTTGTGTCTGGCAGGGAGGGCTCTGACGTGAAAGTGAGAGAGACTTATGTGATCTCCCTTTGCCCTTGTTGAGACTTGCACCTCTTGCAGTAAAGAGCATGCTTTCTTCCATCTATTGCACTATATAAAGTGCCTGAAAGCTGTAAGGCTCAAATAAAGTCCAAATTCCAATGCATCAAGTACAGTTACACATGAATACCTGCTTGGCAGAAGGATCAGTCTATGGCCAGTACTTCAAAAAAAATACTTGAAATAAAATATTCTGGCAACTCTGAAATAATCTCTATTTGGTGGAAGATCTCAGCACCTCTTTCTCCTGGCTGATTTTAGTTGCTTTTCCACTCCAGGCTTATTCATCCTTCCAAAGATGGCAGAGAACACCCCCTCCTGCCCCACCTCTAAATCTTTTAGAATTACTTAATTACCTCCAGGATAAAGTTCAGTGCTCAGCTTCCTAGTAGGAGGTAAAGGTTCCTTTGCATCCTGTCCTGGTCTTTCCCTCCACATTCATCTCTCTTCTCGCCCTTAGTCACTCAATATTATTATTTCTTAATTTCCCCTGTTTCTCCCACCTCCTCATCTTGACATGTCATATTCCTTCTGAGCCTGGAATGCTTCACCATCTGGTGAACTTCTGGTCATCTTTCAAGATCTACCTTAAAGGACACTGCTTCTGTGAGGCTCCATGGACTCCCCTGTTGTGAGCTCCTTCCTTAGAGACACCACTGGGCTTGGTGCTTTCTACCATGGTCAACTAAAACTCCTTTCAAAACTGGGACCCTGCCCATTCCTAAATGCCTACTCCAAACACTAACAACAGCTAAGTCCCTGGGATGAGATTTAAAAGTGACCCCCTCTGGGGCAATGATGCTCCATCTTGGGTGCTGAATGCTGACATGGCCCACTCAGAGGCCCTGCATAACACCTCCCTGTGACTCTCCAGTTCTTGTCCCCATGCCTTAACATTTGGGGGTCTATATTTTTCAAGCACAAGTATGTCTCCCCCACTAAATTATAAACTCTTGTGAACTACTACAGGAACTGTGTCTCACTTATGAATCATCCACATTTCCTGCCTTAAGACTTTGCACATGTAGAAACTAGATTTGTTAAATAAACAGGCAAATTCCCATGGCATCTGTGGGCATGACTTGCAGGAGGTAGGGGGTCGGCTGGGAGTTTTGGAGAGCAGGGTAACTTCAGGTGAGCTGCGTGCAGAGTTCTACCTCTGTCAGAAGACGAAAATTGCTAGAGACTTCTTGGGCAGTTCTTGGGGAGGTGAAGCATTGGTAGAAAAAGGAAAACAGTAAGGAGGAGATACAAGGCAAGGACAAGGAACGCCGAACCCAAAGGTGAA
The DNA here is from genome assembly GCF_016509475.1 of Prionailurus bengalensis. Lineage (NCBI taxonomy): Eukaryota > Metazoa > Chordata > Mammalia > Carnivora > Felidae > Prionailurus > Prionailurus bengalensis. The sequence continues at coordinate 73,644,830 of NC_057354.1, read as the reverse complement.
GTGGTGGCTTGCCAGGGTAACAGAAGGCATCATGTATCTTCAATGGTCTTAAAACTCAATGGCTTGAATTAACAATAATAATAGTAGGAGTAGTGGTGGTGGTAATAAGACAGAAAAACTACGCAAAATGTTAACAGCAGGTGCCCCTGCGTTGTAAAATTACAGTTGCTTATATTTGCTGTGGGTTCTCCACTCTGTCTTTCTCTAAAGCTCCACTGTTCTTCTGTCTGGAAACATGTATGAATGGATAGTGACTTTTCTGAAACAAAAATTTTGTCGTGAAAGCCACAACATACTTTACCTCTAGAGTCCCAGTCAATATGGGTAATATAACTAGAAGCACCTTTGCAGATGCCCACCCGTTTGCTTGTCAGTACGTTGTAAATATCCACAAAGTTATCATGGGATGCCACGGCAAGGTATTTTCCTGTATCTGTAAAGAAAAACATGCAATTAACACCCAAACATTTTAGACAAGAATTTACTTCCAGGAACTTATTTCAAATGGGGAAAAGGTCAAGGAAGTATTTAAAGAGTCCACTCTCATAAATTTTTGCCCCAAACACATTCTAGAAAGTTTCTGTTTTAATCTTTACCTTTTGAAAATTTAATATCAGAGATCATTTCTTTTCTGTGATGGAAGGAGACCATGTCTTCAACAGTGTCAGCATTTACGACCAGGAAACTCCCATCATTCAAGCCAACTGCTAAGGCTTTCCCATCAGGGGAGAAGGCACAGCATCTTCCACCTACAAAAGAATCCACAAATAACAGTTATTAACCAGGATTCTACTATCAAACATATTCAATGAAGAGATGGAGAAATGTGCCTATGTGCATTATGCATAGACATGTTACTGTGCCTTTAACACTACTTGTGAGGAAAACTAAAACTTGGTCATTTAAAATACATCTTCCTGGGGTGTCTGGATGGGTCGGTCCATTGAGCGTCCGACTTCAGCTCAGGTCATTATCTCGCTGTTCGTGGGTTCGAGCCCCGCGTCAGGCTCTGTGCTGACAGCTCAGAGCCAGGAGCCTGCTTCGGATTCTGTGTCTCCCTCTCTCTGCCCCTCCCCACTCAGGGTCTGTCTCTGTCTCTCAAAAATAAACATTAAAAACAATTTAAAAAACATATCTTCCCTTTAAACCCAAGGACAAAGATCAGAATGCTAAAAAACAAAGAAAACATTTTCACTTTGAGGTTTATCCATTCATTTCTTACTACTTGAATACTGGGATTTTCAAAAGACACATGGAGTCAACAGATGAAAGGAGTGAAAGATTAAGAAAACCAGTATCTTTGTTCCCAAGAAAAGAGATGATACTTACAAATGGGAATTCTGGAATTCAATTTCTAGAAACCGTTTTTTGGTTATCATGACCTACACCCAAAACTTGCTTCAGAGACCTTGTGGATCTTGTAGTCACTCCAAGTCTGATCCACAGATCATAATGTGTTATTCTACAGGTGAAAGATTTTATCTTGCCTCTTCTGTACTGGATAACACTCTCTCAAGAGGTGTCTACAAAACTAAACAGTATGGGCTGACAGGGCTCCATGAGCAATGTTTTGTACTGCTCTCTGCAGGGTCACAGGGAGATATTTCTGAATGAGTATGGACTCTGTTGGGGGAGTGGTATTTAATAGGATATCTGTTTAAGAATAGCACCTCCCCCCCCCCCCCCCTTACTGTCAAGGCTTTGGTAAGCAGAGCTCCGGGCATGGAAAAGTCACACAGCATTGTGCTAAGGCATTCCAAAGTCAACTTCCACACACTCCCCTCCATCACTGTTCATGGTATGCTGAAAGCCATGTTATACCAGTAACTTCAAATTGACTTATCTAAATTGTATCTTCATTCATTCACTCAGTAATAAGTTATTTATGTACTGCTATGAGTCATGCATGGTGCTAGGGCCAAGAGGACAAAAGACAAACCTGTCCTTGAGGAGAGTCATCAAGATTAGGTTAGCCATATATTTTAGTGAACAAACCATGACACTTCTGAGAGTGAAAGGAAAAGCTATTAATAATTACACAGGGACAAGCTTTCTAAACTGGGTGGAAAGGTCAGCCCATCTAAGATACATTAGATGTTCTTTTGAACTAAGACTTAACCTAGTGAATAAAGCCCACTGTCTGACATTGAAGTCACTCACAAGGAGGTCTTGGTGTATCATTTTCCCAGTATAAATTAGTGGTCAAATGATTCAATCAGGTAGTGGTTTAAGAGCACAGGCTTTGGACTCAGACATGGGTCTGAATCCTGGCTCCACCACTTACTAAGGGTCCACAAGTCCACTGTAAAGAGAGGCTATAGTATGGCAGAGAAAAACAGCCTCAAGCAGTAGCCACAGGTGTGCTCTCTGAAGCCATGCTGCCTGGGTTTGAATTCAGTTCCGTCACCTACTAGCGGTGCAAGACCAAATGCAAATTGTTAGTAGTCACTGGCTCAACAATATTAGCCACGATTGTTACTATCGTCTTGACATCTTCTCTCGTTTTATCCCCCTAGAGTACATTCTCCACATCTCTCTCACTTGTAAAGCTACCAGGTACAAGTATTTTAGGGCCAGACCCCAATCTCATCCTTTCCTGAGAACTTTTACAAATCCTCTGAGCCTCAGCTCTCATGTTTCCTCCTTGATGAAGTTGTCCCTGGCAGCATGCCTTCCTCTGAGTCTCACCAGTCTCTCCACAGCACTCTCCACCCCACTCTGTGTCTTCTGCAGGCCTATGTAGATGGCATCGACAGGTTCCCTTGCCTTCTGGCTTTGATTGCCTTTGGCCAAGGGGGAGCATGGACAGGAGGCTCGTGGGAGGGAACGAGGAAAGAAGGGAGAACAGAGAGTCTGGGGTATGTACCCCCCCTAGCAGCCTTCCCGTGGGCCCACTGCATGCTGGCTGCATCCCCAGGCTGACGGATGGTCCTAGTTCCTGCCAGCCCCATCATCTCATACAGCTCTAACTTTCAAGGTTCTGGCACTGCTCTCTCTCTCCTCTTGCTCCTCCGGCCCAGGGCTGGTAAAGGCACCAGGCTGTTACTGGTGTTGCACTATCCCTGGTCACTTCTCACTACTCTGCCCACTCCTCTAACAAATGGTCTCCTTTTGAGACTCTCCTCCGATTGCTGTATTTGAATGGACCGTCTGTTGCTGGGCTCTGTTCAACTCTTGTCCACCTCTGACACTAGAGATGGGACCACTCACTGTGGGATCCCCAGTACCTGACACATAGCAGCTACTCACTAACTTGTACTTCCTGGTATACCTCTCTGTTCTGGTGCACATAGGGGTTAAATACAGGTTTACTCATTTTTTGATATTAACTATTTTTTTTTTAATAAAACTGACTTTTGTTTTTCAGTAACAAAATCAGTTGTTAGAGGCTGTTAGACATAAAGATAAACAGCATTCTGGAAATCTGATGTGTTTCAACAGATTCCCATAGCTCTCCATGACAAGAAGAAGGACATATTGCCCCCAGGTGGCAAACGTCTGTGCAATGCAAGGGAAATGAAGGAAATAGTAGATGAGGCCAGCCTTCTGGAATTTACGTCTGTAGCGAAGAACATTGAATTCCCATTCCCTTGCAGATCTGGGGGCATGTGACAGGCACACTCGGGAAATATTACTTGAGCGAATGAACGAACACACCACATTCTGTTGTTTGTAAATACTTTTACAGATGTGTAAGGTGATTGCATGTACCTTTTTTGAGCTTGCGCACTGCCAGCATGCGGTGCTGGGAGGATAATTCCCATATCCGGAGAGTTTTATCGTCGCTCACGGTTGCACAGATGGGCAGGAGAGGGTGAGCTGCCAGCCCCCACACTTCTCCTTCCATGTGCCCCTGTGGGAGAGGAAACAGGGCAAGACAAATGTGGCTCACGCTTCCTGGCTAGCCCTTTGGTGGCACTGCGCTGCATACCCAGCCGAAGAGGATCTTAAACAGCTCACAGTTTGAGCTTCCTTGAGCCAAGATGAAGGCACTAATTTTTTTTTTTTCATCTGAACTTGAGTCTAAAGCTGGTCCTACATGATGCTGAAGCATTCACTGTAAAGCAAAACATGGACTCATTGCTCATAAGCTTTGTTCATATGATGCCAAACATCTTTCCTTTTAGAAACATCTGGATGAATAAGGAAATCCCATCATTTTATCCTCTTGCTTGATATTGAGTTAGCCCAGTATATATAGATACAAATATACTTGGAAAACAGCTTAATCATGACATAAAACACCTTTTTCGATAAACTCATTTTCTAAAAGATATAGGTACCACCTATCTCTATCAGAGCAATATTCTTGTTCATTTAATTCCATTTTAGTCCTGTGAATGCATAATATTTGGCAAAACAAAAGTAAAGAGAGCTCAGTTTTCAAATCAAGCGTCCTGGGAATAACTCAAGTTCAGTGTTGGTTCAAAAATTATTCTACCCAGTGTATATCAGAAGACTGAAAGGTGCTTAATTGACATTGGACCAATTCCATATACCTATATCATATCACAAACACACCTAACTGGATTAGAAATATTGAGATAAAACGATTTTAAAAATGAACAATTAGGAAGAAAATGACTCTGATTCCTACAATTTATTACTTGATAAAGCAGTGTAGAGAATAGATTAGTGCACAGAACAATAAGAGACCAGACTGTTCACTGAATTTCTGCTTTTAGTGGCTAATTAGAAAAAGGCTTTGCTTAGTAAAGCAAAAAGGAAGACCATACAGGCAAGTGAAAGGTGTTTCAGGGAACAGGTGGCTTTCCAGAGAGAAACTGGATGATTCTGGTTTAACAGGGAAATTGTTTGAGCAAAAGAGTAATTTGGCAGAAGATACAAAGTTCCAAATAGAGCTGACATTCAACTAGCTGACAAGGGCCAAAGAGTGAATACATTGCATCTGGAGCACCTCATTAGTTTTCTAGTTGTCTTCCCATCTGAAGCCTCCTACCACAAAGGTCATAGTCAGAGGACAGGTCAGGTGTCAACCCCAGTGTTCCCCCAGAATGGATCTGCTTGGAGCCATTTCACAGACCAAGTTCCTTTTACATTTGGCTTGAGGACAGGACACACCTCTGAGATCCTTTTCAACAACTGTCTCATATATTTACTTAGACATCATATTTCCCTAACGTGACAGGACTAAATTTCTGTGTAACATAGGAATGGACAGTGAGCAAGACAGGCTGGAAGTATCTCAAGTGGCAGAGGAATGAGCTTGGAATCTTACCTTCCTACTGATCACCCATAAAGCTGGTAGTAAATAGGTGCATAATTCAGAGTCGATTATATTCAAAGAATACACAATGGGAGTTTTCAGAACTCATCTCCTATCATTTCTCTCCCCCAACCCAGACTGCCTTCTCTTAAAAAAAATAAGGAATCTATTTCAAGTGACACTGAGTTGCCATATTATTGAAACTGGCAAAGTGGTTCTGACATCTTCCCACAGCAGGGTAGTTGATGGTCTTAATCATGCTTCCTGTTCCTTAACTTTCCCTCAGTGTCCAACCTCTCTCAGAGCAGGCCTGTGAGCCCCAAGAGGATAGGAAGCCCTATTCCACTGTGTACAGCATGTAGCACAAGGCTGATCTCAGCAGGAGCCCAACAAACACTGATTGAATTGAACTACTTAGTTCTGCTTAGGAGGAAATGGCAAAGGAGTGACAGACAAGAAGAGAAAAGAGAGATGCTGACAGAAAAGGAAAAGAACGGTACAAGCGTAAGGAGACAAGATGGTGGTAACCAACATTTTTTTCTGAAGGTTCCACCAGCATTACTGCCTGCCCACAGATCAGGAGGCCACGCCTTCTGCATGGCTCTCTGACAGTCTCCATGCTGAGACATTTGGAGAACAGCCCAGTGTAGTGCAAAAGGAAAGGCTCTGGTATCTGACAAACCCTGGTTTGAAATCTAGCTCTATAGTTCTTAGCACATGGATGTGGACAATTTACTGGGCAGTGGGTCCCTCATCTTTTAAACAATTTCAACTGAGCAAATCTGTTGTGGAGAAATAAATTCTGTGCAACAGTATTGCCTGACACATAGTAGGCACTCAATAAGTGGTACTCGTGGCTGCTTTTATTATTAGAGCAACAGAAACAAATAGGGGAAAGAACAGAATTATAGAGAATGAAAGGCTAAAAGCTTTTATTTTCAAGTTTAAAAGATATTTAAATGAAATTAAGCTCAACTGTAATATTTTTTAAATTAGAAAACAGAATTCAAATCTTACAGTATTGTTTAAGTCATAATATAGTAAGGATGTGGACAAATATTTAGCAATATAGCATGTGTGCAAACAAATTAAAGTTCACTCGGGCATTAGAAAGAAATAGCCACTTTTCAATAAAATTCAATAAGAAGTCATCGCCAGAAAGAAAAAGAGATTCATTGGGAAGGAAACAAAATCAAGATCAGCTGGAGAACAGAGAAGTGACACCTCCTGGATGTACCTCCAGCACATTCTCAATCCTGTCTCCGAAGCACAATCAGCGACAGAGCTTTGGAGGTTTGTTTTTAACACGGAATTCTTTTTTAAACACATTCTTATTCGGGACATACTGAGTGGGGCTTGGGTACATGCATTTTTAAAACCTCACAGTGTTCTAAACCATGGTTATATGTGCACACCTGTCTCCAAGGTGCAGCAAATCAGAGGGCCACTCTCAGTGGGATTTTGGGGTTCATCTCTAACATAGCAAGCTTGTAGGAGACAGAGATGGAGCTCCTCCACTGGACCCACAGAAATCCTGAAACTTACATAATCAGTGCATATTTTTTTTCACTCCACCTTCTGAATGTACCCCCACCCTCTTCCACGAGCCTCTTCCACCCGTAAATAAGGTCCATCCATCACCAAATTGGGCAGGACTATCTGTCATCTCCACACACTCCCACCCGCTGAAGTGAAATTTTTTCACTTCACTGATCTTTGAAGACTCTGTTGATGTTTATTTTAATGTGATTTTACCTGAATATAATTCTTAAGGGGAGAGGGAGGGTAAGAAGTAGGTCATACATTTACATGCCTCAAGACTGAGACTAGACTGAGGCATAAAATCTAAGGAGACACTTGCAGATTTGGTGTGAGTCGAGAAAATAATTTTTTCTGACAGTTTTCTAGATTGAGAGATTGAGAAGAAATATACCTAAAAAGCCTCGTCCATAGCTGGACTTGATTTAGACAATGAGGTTACGGACTTTGAACAGATACTGTAATGGGATAACACTCTTGGGGACTCTAGGGGAGAGGAATGTACTCTTCATGTGGTAGGGATAGTAATAATCAGTGACCAGGGAAAAGAATGCAATGGACACATTCACGAGGTGACCCTCCTGATTCTCCTGGTTTTCATTCCTGCGTAAGCCCTCCTTTTGAGTGTAGCATGACCTGTGGCTACTTGCCAGCCAATAAAATATGGCAAAGGATATGGATGTTCAAGATTACATGTATTTGATGATATGATTATGTCATATAAGACCATATTGCCTATTTTTTTTTTCTCTTTCTTTTGGTGGCCTCAAGGAAGCAAGCAGCCATGTTGGGGAATCCCATGTGGCAAGGTTGTGTGCAGCCTCTAGGAGCTGAAGGTGGCCTTTGGCCAACAGCCAACAAGAAATGGAGCACTCTTGGGGCCACTGGATGGCTCAGTTGGTTAAGCGTCTGACCCCGGCTCATGTCATGATCTCATGGTTCATGAGTTTGAGCCCTGCTTTGGGCTCTGTGCTAACAGCTCAGAGCCTGGAGCCTGCTTTGGATTCTGTGTCTCTCTCTGCCCTCCTCCACTCGCACTCTATCTCAAAAATAAACATTAAAAATTTTTTTTTAAGAAATGGAGCCCTCAGTCCTACAGCAAGGAAGTGAATTTTGCCAACAACATGAGTGATCCTGGAGGCAGATCCTTCCTCAGGTGGACCTCTGATGAGACTGCAGCCGTTTACTGTAACCTTGTGAAACTTGAAGCAGAGGACCCAGTTAAGCCACACTTGGACTCCTGACCCACAAAAACCTTCAAATAAACATGTATTGTTTTAAGTTGCTAAATTTGTGGCAATTCATTATACAGCAATAGGTAATTAACACAGCAGTTGCATAACCCTGAGACTGAGTACCTACTTACACACTGAACCCTAAGTGGCCTCCTTGCCTCACCCTAGTCCTGGCTCTGATGGGAACTGTGCTTTAGAATCTGTAAACTGTACCTGAACGAGCAGTGTCATTGGGCCACTTTTGTCAATTTCCAGGATCTCCCCATTTTTTGTTCCCACCAGGATATGCCCATGTCCCAAAGTAATGGCACGAATTGAAGGGTTATCTTCCAAAAGCAAGCCTGAGGGGGGAAATACAGTACTTAATATTGCAAATATTATATTTAGTAGAACAACAACAAGAAGCCTGATTATTATATACATTCTGTCTTTGTAGTTCAAAAGCAGATACTAGGCAATCCCCCTCGATATTTCTACCAGGGGCTAGGAGCTCTAAATGCAGAAGAAGGAGAAGTGATTTGGTAATGGTTGTCTAAGAACGTTGGTACCATCTTTTCCATTCCTACGAAAAGAAAGATTCCTATTACGTATTTGGGAGTGGCACCTTTTGAGCTGGTTGACAATGCTGCTCTTTTAATGGCATAAGTCTTCAAGCATCTTTCAAACATGTCATCCCAGAGCTCCACAATTCCGTCCTTTCCACCCGTTACAAAACCCTGCAAAGACACACGTGGGAAGAATTAAATATACATCAAAATGACAAGTTACCCACCCGGCCTCAAAAGGGGTCCCCCTTGGGAAAAGCAGCTTTGTCTGTGTTTTCTTCCTAAGTACAGGAGACTGAAAAACCTGGTAACATAGAATATTAATATAATATTGGCTGGAAGCACGCTCCCCTACTTCTGCAGTGGATAGCATGTTCTCACTGTGTATTCCTTACATTTTCCTCAGACCTTTGGTTGGCACTTGGCACCCCGGGTCATGGATGGCCGATTCTGTGCCCAGCCCCCGACTTCAATGTGGGTACCTGGGGAATAGGACCAGCCTGAAAGCCTGGAAGAGTTTCTGGTACCTCATCTCTTCCTAGTCAATGAACTGGAATTAATGTTGCAATTAAAAATGATTATTAAATACTTTAAAATTAAACACTTACTTCCAGGAGAGAACACCATTATTTACTAAGAGTAACTTAGGCAGTTCATGTAACAAAACTATCCTATTTTGTTCAGTGAACATCAATTTCCAGGTTAATTTTTATAAAACCTGGAAAGTAAAATGCCTAACATATTGTTTTACTGAACAGTGTTTGTTTGTTTGTTTGTTTTACTGAACAGTGGTTTTTATTCTCGTTCTAAGCTTATGATTTCTTGGCTTTACTAGTTTTCCTTTCCAGCAAATACATATACCAACCTGCTCTTAGGAAAATCCTTTTTTCGGATGAAAAATACTCAGTAATTAATTGTTTTCTTGGAGACTTAGTTTACTTTACTTCAGTGAAGTTCACGTGGAAATAATATTTTAAAGTTTTTTACCTTAAATTCTGTATTCTCATTACAGGTTTGTAGGGAATATTTAATTCCCAAATTAAATTTAAATCCGGTTTATTATGCTGTGTCATCCTCATCTTTTCCATGATGTTTCAGGTTAACTTACCAAGCAATAAAAGAGTTTAAACAAGTTACTGCACATGAACTTCTAGACCTGCTCAAATTTTGCATTCTACCTTAATCTTATCCAATGTGCACTTTCACCCAAAACAAATTTGCCAATAAGCAACAGCTTAACCACTAAAACAACCATTATAATTGCACATCTAATGAGGACCTACTTCTGTACCTGGATCAGAAGTTCCCTCCTGGGAACAGGTGAATGCAAAATGAGGATTGGCTTAGTTAGGTTTGTTGGCCTCCACTGTTTGGAGGTCAGAGAATACAGATAAACTGGTACCACCAGCAAGGTGGCGGTGATTGAAAAACAGGTTTTTCTGGCAAATGGGTTGAACAAAGTATTTTAGCAGTACTGACAGTGTGATCTTTCTTAAAAACAAACAAATAAAATCGCTGCAAGGCAGGAAGGTAGCTGGACAGATCAGGACAAAGGTGAACTTAAGTGGAGATATAGCAGATGTGATGATTAATTTTGTGTCATCTTGATTGGTCAGAGGGTGCTCTGATCAAATATTATTTCTCTATATATCTGTGAGGGTATTTCCAGATGAGAGCAGTATTTGAATTGGTGGACTCAACACACTTGACCTTAGCCAAAAGGCCGAGAAGCAATGAATTGGTGGACTCAATAAAGTAGATGGCCTTCCCCAAGGTGGGGTGAGCAATGTGGGTGAGAATTGGATAATTCTTTGAGAGCCCAAATAAAAAAGGCAGAGGAGGGGGAATTCATCCCTGTTTTTCCTGTCTCACTGATTGAGCTGAATCATCTCATCTTTTCCCACCCTCAGACAGATTTACACTACTGGCATCCCTCGTTGCCTGGCCTTTGGACTTGCTGTGAATCATACCACCAGATTTCCAGGGTCTACAGCTTGCCGAGGGCAGAGTGGGACTTCTTAGTCTCCATAACTGCACGGACCAGCTCCTTACAGTACATCTGGTTTTTGTGTATGTGTAATCTGTAATCCCACTGGTTCTGTTTCTCTGGAAAACCCTTATACAGCCAGTGAAAAGCTTTCACTCCAACACTCTTGTGAAAGCTGAACCTGTCCACACAGGAACAAACTGGTTATCAACTTGACTTTTGGTCAGATTGCTGAGCAGGATAATAACTGAACCGGTCGGTACTTTGAGGTCTTTCCTTATTGTGTACAAAGGGGGAAGAGAGTGCTGAAATATTCCTCAGGACTCATCTGCTACTGGGTGTGTACATTATCCCAACACTTCTTAAGGGATTTTCAGAGGTGAGAGCCACGAAGAAGGAGTGTGAATAAAGTGGAGAGAAACTGCATGTAAAGAAATGATTATAAATGAGTGAAATTTTAAAAATATTTGTACTCATTTACATTCATGACAACTACTTCCCAATTCAGATAGGACTGGTTTTAGAAGCAAGCATCCTGTTGACGTGGGCCTTCCAAAGACTAATTTATAATTTTTGAAAGCTAATGATGAAAATATGTCATACCTTATCCAATGCATACATAGCAAACACAGGCCCATCATGAGCTTTCACCGTCTTCAGTAGGAGGATATCTTTCCAAATAAAAATATCTCCAGTAGCTGCTCCTGAGAACACTAGATCTTCCATTCGCCCATAAGAAACACACATCATTGTTTCCAATTTTCCAACACTTCCAAAAATTCCTCTTTTAGAGGTGAAGCCCCCACCTGAAGTGGACCAAGAATATGTATTATTTTTTGAAAAACTGACACCTTCTATGAGCATTTGGAATGACTGTCTTCAATGAAAACCCAGGGTGTCTACATTATATATACATATGTACAGATGTATAAATATGGCAGAAAAATCATAAAAATATTTTAAGAGGGTTTCTCATTTACACATTCATTAATTCAATGTTTACTGAATCCCTCCTTTGCGGCAGATACAGTGGTTGATGATGGGGTATAAAGATGAGAAGAAGAAGTTTCTTCATTCGATGGATTTAGGTTCTGGTTGGAGAGAGGACGCCATCTCGGTCCAACAAGACATGTGGCTAACCAAGGTTCAGTGCCAGTTCTGTGCCAGACAGAGGAAGGAGTGACTAAGTGCCAGGGGTAACTAGGAAAGTCTACATGCATGCTGACCAAGGAGAATGAAAACAGCACTGGCAGGAATGTAAAATGTAAACATGTTATGTATGTCTTACCTCAATTATTATCAAGATCTTTAGGGTAGGAAAATGAATCACTGTGTAGGAAAAGGTACATCCTTCAGATTTGTCCTTGCAATGTTCACATTTCCCTGCACTGCCCAACTAGCATTGAGAAGCCCATACCCATTCCAGAAAACTATGCACAGGCTGGTTCTCCAGACATGTTGGATGCCATTGTCTCTTCTTTAAACGTAGAAAGCACTGGAACAGTTGCTTATGTTTTGTTCAGTGTAAGATTAAGTCTGGTATCAAAGCCAATACTAAGAATTCACAATCCCAATAACAGGTCTGGTTTATTGGTGAGAAAAATAAAATGTGTGTGCATGTTCTGACATGCTTACTTACTCATCCTTATCAACATTATGATGCATAAAAATTTATTCGGATCACCTACTGTGTATAGTGTCAGGGATTAATTCATGTGTTAAATTCAGTGATAAATAAAAGAACCTTCAAAGTAGTGAAAAATTTATCCACCCAATCAAAGTGATTATTTTATTTCCTGCTCAGTAGTCTAACACAATGACTGCTTTCAGAACAGATGACTATGAAAATAATTATTTTCACAGTAGAACATTTCCCAAAGCTTTCTAGTTATCGATAAACATGCTTAGCAGCATATAAAATGTTTTAAAACTTAGACATCAAGTAGCCAAGTGAATATGGGATAGCATGTCTTCCTGACACATTTTAATTTTAAATTGCTCGGTAGTGGTGGTGGCCTTTTTTTCAGTTGGATTTTGGTTTTGTTTTCTTTTTTTTTAAAGCTCTTCAACCACATAAACGATAAACCCAAAGAACAGTACCTGCTTGCTGCCAGAATTTGATGTGCTTCATCCCAACTGTAACCAGTTTGTCAACATGGTGTGGGTTACACTTTACCACAAATATCTTATCCTTATGTCCTCTGCAAGAGACCGACAAGAAAAAAAAATCCAGTTTTCATGGAAGCACTGATACAGAGTTTTATTAAAAGTATACATTTGGTTTAACTTGCATCAAACACATGTAACAGGACAAGTAAATTAGAAAATAGTTTAAAATACACATGAGGTCTATATTAAAATCACGAGCTTTGCTTTTCTTTGCACGTTTGAGCCCTCTCTTCTTACTCTAATGTTGCTACCAAAGTGTAGTAGTTTGTTTTAAACAAATTAACAAAGTATTTATAATGGATCAGAATGTCTCCACAAGATAAAATTCATGCCACCAGCATAAGATTGTAATTCTCAGGATATAGAGGTCTTGTATAGGAAAAAGGGGAAGATACTGGAGTCATATTAATGAGAAGCTTCAAATATAATATTCTTTGCTGTGGGCAGCATAACTTTAGGTTATATGAAAGTTCAGCTAGAAATTATCAACTAGGAATGGAAGCCCTTGGCTCATACCAATGGGGAGAGAAAGGAGGTTGTATGTTGATTCAAGGTACTTTAGGATGCTCTGCATTCAGAAATACGAGTTGATAACCAAAGATACAGAAGGACAAATATAAAAATGAAGACTGATTGTAGACCTGGAGCTTTAGACCTGGTGTTCCATAGCGCCAGGAAAATTTTGCTATAGACTATAATCACGTTAGAATTTAAGGATTTACTGGACTTAATAGATTTTAATGGATTTAATGGACTATTTGATGGTCTTCTTTGGTATATTATGACAAAACCTTCATTATGTAAATTAAAACAGTTAACAAAAAGAGCACAGCTGACCAATATCTCTAATGAATATAAATAGTAATATTTATATAATTAATAATATATATAGATAATAATATAATATAGATAATATAAATAATATCTCTAATGAATATAAATAGTAATACCTTGAATAAAATTCTAGCCAAGAAAATCCACTAGCACATCAAACAATCAGACTTTATGACTGAATGCAAGGGTAGTTTATTATGAAGGACTCAAACAGTACAATTCATCATATTAACATGCCTAAGAAAAATTATGTCATTTCACAGATACTGAAAAGTTATTTAACAAAAATCTAACACTCATGTGTGATTTAAAAATAGTCAATTCACACTCAGTAAAGTAGGAATTAATGGAGATTTATCTCTTAGACATTTATATTTCCCTCAAGTCCTTGGCTCTCATTGAAAAACCCAGATTCATTCAAGAATAACTATACACAGGCTGACTCTCCATGTTATGTGCCATTATCCTTTAGAAGCATAAAGTGCTGAAACGGTAGCTTATTCAAGATGTGTTTTTGTGTGTGTGAACGCAAAGTCAGATTCTTACTTAATGTCATTCCCAATAAAATCAGGAACAAGATTATTACCACTGCTATTTAACCTTGTATTGAACATATTAACAAATGCAATTAGGTAAGATTTTAAAATTAAAAGCTTAGGAGCTGGAATGGAAGAGGTAATACTATTTCTATTTGCAGATGATATAATTATTTACCTAGGAAATTCAAAAGAAGTAATGTAAAAACAATGACAAACAAGATAATTTAGTCAAGCTGCAGTGTATAAAATTAAACAATCAATAACCTTAATATATACAAAAAAAAAAAACAACCAAAAAGTGACAACAAATGACTCTATAAACAGCAAAAAAATCAAGGCATAAATTTACAAGAAATTTGTATCAAACATAAGTGAGTGAAACAAAACTCCACATCTGTAAGATGGAAAAAAAGACTTAAAAAATGGTAATACATTCCATGTTCTTGGTTGGAAAATTCAATCATAAAAGTGTAAATACTCCCTAACTTAAAAAATTTTTTTTCAACTTGATTGCAATAAAAAAAGAGCTTTTGGTGTTTATTTGCTTTTTAATCTGGGGTTAGACTCCTTGATTTTAAAGTTCTCATGGAAGAATAAACCAGCAGTAATCATCAGGAAAACTCTAAAAAGGAAAAGTGGGAAGAGTAGCTCTCCTAGATATTAATATAATTTATAAAGCCTCCATAATTAAAACAGTGGGGTATTGGTGCACAAATTGATAAACTAATGGCAAAATAGAACATGTATAAAGAGACCCAAATGAATATTAAAATGTAATATATAACAAAGATAGGATCTCAAATCAAGGGGGAAAAGATGAACTTTTAAAGTAATTGGTGTATGTCACCAAATGCTGGAGGATGTGGGGCAATAGGAGCTCTTGTACATTGCTGATGGGAATGCAGAATGGTACAGGTACCTTGGAAGACAGGCTGTTTCTTACAAAACTAAACATATTCTCAACAAAACTAAAAGGCAGCCTATGAAATGAGAGACGATATTTACAACCACATATCTGATAAAGGGTTAGTATCCAAAATCTATAAAGAACTTATCAAACTCAACACCCAAAAAACAATCAACCTAGTAAAGAAGCGGGCAGAAGACATGGATAGACACTTTTCCAAAGAAGACATCTAGATGGCTAACAAATGCAAGAAAAGATGCTCCACATCGTTCATAATCGGGGAAATACAAATCAAGACCATGATGAGATACCACCTCACACGTGTCAGAATGGCTAAAATTAGCACTACAAGAAACAACAGGTGTTGGCAAGAATGCAGACAAAGGGGAACCTCTTGCACTGTTGGTAGAAGTGGAAACTAGTACCACTCTGGGGAACAGTATAGAGGCTCCTCAGAAAGTTAAAAATAGAACTACTCTACAATCCAGCAATTGCACTACCAGGTATTTACCCAAAAGATACAAAAATACAGATTCAAAGGGGTACATGCACCCCAATTTTTATAGCAGCATTATCAACAATAGCCAAACTATGAAGAAAGCTCAAATGTCCATTGACTGTTAAATGGATAAACAAGATATGGTACATATATACAATGGAATATTACTCAGCCATCAAAAAATGAAATCTTGCCATTTGAAATGATGGCAGCTAGAATGTATTGGAGCTAGATGGCAGCTAGAATGATGGAGCTAGAATGTATTATGCTAAGCCAAATAAGTCAATCAGAGAAAGACAAATACCATATGATTTCATTCATATGTGGAATTTAAGAAGCAAAACAGATGAGCATATGGGAAGGGCAGGGGAGAAGAGAGAGGGAAACAAACCACAACCAATTCTTAACAATAGAGAACAAACTGAGGGTTGATGGAGAGTGGTGGGTGAGAGATGGATTAGATGAGTGATGGGTACTAAGGAGGGCACTTGATGGGATGAGCACTAGGTGTTGAAGGTAAGTGATGAATCATTGAATTCCACTCTGGAAACCAATATTGCACCATATGTTAGCTAACTAAAATTTAGATTAAAAAAAGCAATGAACCACCCCCCCTCCGACCTCGCACGTGTGCACACACGCACACACACACAACAAAAAAAACCCCCTCAAAACTAAATACATTCTTACCATGATACCCTGCAATTGTGTTCCTCAGTATTTACTTAAAGGACTTGAAAACTTATATCCACACAAAAATCTGTATGGATGTTTACAGCAGCTTTAATTGGCAAAGAGAAGACATGGAGGAACCTTTGGTGGAGTCTTTTAGGGTTTTCTCTATATACAATCATGACATATGCAAATAGTGACAGTTTTACTTTTGCCTTACCAATTTGGATGCCTTCTATTTCTTTTTCTTGCCTGATTTCTGCAGTTAATATTTCCAGTACTATGTTGAATAAAAGTGGTAAGAGGGTACATCCTTGTCTTGTTCCTGATCTTAGAGGAAAAGCTTTCAGTTTTTCACCATTCAGTATGATGTTAGCCGTGGGTGTTTCATATATGGTCTTACTATTGGAACTAATAAATGAGCTTAATAAAGTTGCAGAATACAAAATTAATACACAGAAATCGGTTGCATTTCTATACACCAATAACAAAACAGCAGCAAGAGAAATTTAAAAAGATCCCATTTATAAGTGCACCAAAAAGCATAAAATATCTACAAATAAATTTAACCACAGAGGTTGAAGAACTACACTCTGAAAACTGTAAGATATTGATGAAAGAAACTGAAGACAACACAAACTAAAGGAAAAATACATGATGCTCATGGATTGGAAGAATTAATATTGTTAAAATGCCCATAATACCCAAAGCACTTTAAAGATTCAGTGAAATCCCTATCAAAATATCAATAGCACTTTTCAAAGAACTACAACAAATAATCCTAAAGTTTGTATGGAACCACAAAGACCTTGAATAGCCAAAGAAATATTGGGAAAGAACAACGCAGGAGGTTATCAAAATCCCAGAGTTTAAGATACACTACAAAGTTATAGTGATCGAAACAGTATGGTACTGGAACAAAAACAAACACATGAATCAATGGAACAGTATAAGGAGCCTAGAAACAAATCCACGCCTATAAGGTCAATTAATTTATGAAAAAGGAGGCAAGAATTTATAATGGATAAAAGACAGCCTTTCAATGAAAGGTGCTGGGGAAATTGGAAAGGTACACGAAAAGGAATTTCTTATATCTTATACAAAAGTAAACACAAATAGATTAAAGACCGAAATGTGAGACCTGAAACCACCAAAGTCTTAAAATAAAACATGGGCAGTAATGTCTTGGACACTGACATCAATAACGTATTTCTAGATAGGTGTCCTCAGGCAAGGGAAACAAAAGCAAAAATAAATTATCAAGACACCAAAATAAAAAGCTTTTGCACAGCAAAGGAAACTGTCAACAAAACAAAAAGGCAACCTAGTGAATGGGAGAAGACATTTGCGAATGACATATCCAATAAGAGGTTAATATCCAGAATAAAGAACTTATACAACTCAACACCATAGAAAAATCCCATTAAAAAATGGACAGGCATGAATGGGTGGCTCAGGTGGTTGAGCATCTAACTCTTGGTTTCGGCTCAGGTCATAATCTTGCAGTTTTGTTGAGTTCAAGCTCCGCATTGGGCTCTGTGTGCTGACCTCATGGAACCTGCTCGGGATTCTCTCTTCCCCTCTCTCTGCCCATTCCCCGCTCTCATACTTTTTGTGTCTCTCAAAATAAATAAGTAAGTTTTAAAAAAATGGGCAGAAGACCTGAATAGATATTTTTCCAAAGAAGACATACAGGTGGCCAACAGACACATTAAAATATGTTCTATATAACTCATTATCAGAAAAATGCAAATCAAAACCACAATGAGGTATTACCCCACACGCATCAGAATGACTACTATCAAAAAGACAAGAAATAACAAGTGCTGGTGACGATATGGAGAAAAGAGAAACCTATGCACCATTGGTAGGAATGTAAATCGGTGCAGCCACTGTTGACAAAATAGCATGGAGGTCCCTCAATAAATTAAAAACAGAAATATTATAGGATGCAGTAATTTCACTACTGGGTATTTACCCAAAGAAAATGAAAACACTAATTCTGAAAGATACATGTGCCCCTATGTTTACTGCAGCTTTATTTAGAATAAACAAGCTATGGAAGCAACCCAAGTGTTCATCCATACATGAATGGATTAAGAAGATGTGGTGTGTACAAACACACACACACACACACACACACACACACACACACACACACACTGGAATACTACTCAGCTATTAAAAAGAATGAAATCTTGTCATTGTGGCAACATAGATGGACATAAAGGGTATTGCGCTAAGTAAAAAAAGTCAGACAGTGATAAATGCCATATGATTTCACTTACATGTGGAATCTAAAAACCAAAGCAAATGAACAAATCAAACAAAATAGAAAGATTCATAAATACAGAAAACATACTGGTGGGGAATGAGCAAAATAGCTGAAAGGGACTAAGAAGTACAATCTTAAAGTTACAAAATAACTAAGTCACCGATGCAAAGGACAGCAAGAAATAAAGTAATATTTTAAAAATTTTGTATGGTGACAGATAACTACCCTTATCATGGTAAGCATTTCATAATGTATATAAATGTCAAATCATTATGTTGTACACCTGAAACTAACATAATATTGTACACTCTACTTCAATTAAATAATAAAATAAAAATATGCTTTTAAAATTAGAAATGCTTAATGAAGTATATACAGGTCAAATGACAAGTGGTCTTAAACTTTAAAATATTTTAGCAAATAAGTAATAAGAGAAAAAAATGAGGGGGGAGAGATCTGTACCATCTGTAGGTTGATGCAACAGGGCTGAAGGGAGTCCATTATGCTGTTTCCTCCACTTCTGCGTAACTTTGAAATTTTCCATAGTAAGTTAAAAGAACAGGACAGACATCTCCATACCCATTGCATGGGCCCCAGAATGACAGGCAGGGAAAGGAGAAGGAATTGATTTTTGAACTTTCTCCCTTCGTTTGTATCAAAGTCCAAAGTGAAGCATGGACACTAAGGCCAAGACACATCACTGGAAGTATTAGAAACAAGTAGGAGACAGAGATACAAGTTTAGATATGTAAGAAGAGAAAATGTGCTGAACACCAAGAGGACAAATAAACCAGATAACCCTAAGAGACTTTAAGCATCCAAAGATTTCTTGATTGGAGGAAAATCCCCACAGGTTCTAAATCATTAATAAAAACTTTAAAGAAAAGATGCTAGAGAAAACTGACAGGAAAATTGAGAGCAGGTATAACGAATTACATTCCCTGTACAGACATGAGCACTGTTTTGTGTTTATACAATCTCACCTATGAATAAAAATGGATCAAAATACTAGACCAATGTTTACCGAAGAATGTATGCTAAAACGTTGGCTATGTCGTGGGCAGTGTAATTGTGATTTTCATTTTCTTCTCAGTGCTTTTTTTGGACTTTGAATTTCTGTAAGGATCACACACTATTTTGAAAACTCTCTGTTTTCACTTTAAGAAATGTTATTCTAAAAAAAATACACATTTTTAAAAAGGAAAGTGAGAAAAGAAATGTGCCAATTTGGTATACAGGAGGCTTCGTCACATTCACTAAAGGTGTGTAAAGGTAGGGACCTATAATAAATAAAGCAACAAAGCTAAAACGGAAGTACATACACACCTGCTCATCCTGGGCCTACATGGTGTCCCAGGCTTTCCAGTAGCATAGTTATTTCACATTGACAGCCCAATTATTCTTGTTAGGCACCTTGATAACTCTATCTTTCATCTACTGCATTCAAACTTTTGAGATGAAACATATCAAGAATAATTAGCCACTGTCCCCCATAGCCCTATTACTGGTGCATTAGAAATGCAAGTAAAGGGAAAGAAAGGTACCAGATTATCTCATTATTCATCTCTGACACTGACATTAGGCCATTTAATCATGGCCCGTAAGAGATTGACTTTGGTTATTAAATGGGTTACTTGTAGGTTACACTAAAACATGAACAAACTTCAAAAGGAAAAAAAAAGACTTAAAAATTCATTTTTAATGGAGGGAACTGAAATCTTTTATGAAAGTTAACAAAGAGGAAAAAAAAAATTGTTCCAAGAGATTTAATCAAGTCTCAGAGAGATCGTGCAATAAGATCTCTACATGCCAATCTTGAATTTCTCTAATTTCTCTGAGCTGATAAAAAAGAAGCTTCGATTAAACATTTTCACAACGGAGGGGTGGGTTTGGAGAGTGCAGTGTTGTTCTGGAGGCACACCTTCCCACTGGGCACCTGCAGCATTGGTGGTGACACCATCATGGCTACTGACTTGCCCGTCCCTCCACAGGGAACTCTCACATCCTGGGAGATAGGGATTATTGTAGAAGACCGTCTGGCCAAAGCAGTACCGTCTGGCCAAAGCAGTGCCGGCTGCCAGAAGCAGGCTCACTGCTAAGCCTTGCTAGTGCCCAACACTGGCAATGATTTGACACACAAAAGTGCAAAGGAGGGGTGTCACTGATCTGGCCTTTCTAAGAGTAAATTAAGCCCTCTCAGGAACCAAGAAGACTCCTTGAAGCCAGTAAGGTACCATCAGTAAAGTATCACATGTTTTCCCTTGTCACTTCTTTCAGGTCCCAGTTTTTTTCTTTTTAAGATATATACATATATATATATATATATATATATATATATATATATATGTGTGTGTGTGTATGTATGTGGGTGTGTGTGTATATATATATATGTATGTGTGTATATATGTGTGTGTGTGTGTATGTGTATATATATATATATATATATATATATATATATATATATATATTTAGTACTCTCTACACCCAATATGGGGCTCAAACTTATAAACCCCAAATCAAGAGTTGCATGCTCTACTGACTGAGTCAGCCAGACACCCTTATGCTTCAGTTTTTAATGTTTCTATCTGCTTAAGTATGTAACTTAATGTCATAAATAGGTTTTTATTTATGTGTATATTTATATGATCATATAAATATGTGTAAATGTGATGGAAATAGGCATTTATGGAAATATTTACTTATTTGTTATTTTAAAATCTAGTAGTCTTCAAAGAACTTTAGCAATCCTTGACATTCCTTCTTGGAAAGAGCCCTGGTTAATATTACAATGCAAAAATATTCTTGGAGGGCAATTTTGCAGGTGTCCTGTTTTAGGAATGTGACATAAGGCTTGGGAGCAATTCCACAAATAAAGTGTGTTACTAACATAATGATGTTAAGTCACTTTGTGTTAACTAAATAGAAGTGACACTACCGAGCATATCGAATAGATACCTTTGACATATTAATAAAAATTTCTTTCTTCCATTTCTATGAATGTTTCTGGCATACAACAGGGGAGACACAGAAGGTTGCACAGGGTTTTTTTTTTAGCAGGAAAATTGCTTTTCTGTTGCTTTGGAGATGCAGACAAAGGCTTTGCCTGCAATAATCTGCACTGCAGTTTGTATGTTATCAGAAATATTAAACTAAAATTCAGTACATGAGTCTAAAGGGAAAGGAGAGTTCTAATTAAGAGTGGAATCCGAGTGCCAGTTGGGGGTGATAGAACAGTGAGGAATACTTGACAGATACCAGGAAGGCCCACTTGGGCAGGCAGATTTGGGAGCTGTCTTTTGCTGCCAAGAATTTAATCTCAACCGCACTTATCAGAAAAGCTTTTCTTTTTCTCCTAAGACAGTCAGCTGGAGTCCTCAGGGCTCCATCTGCTCCTCCTCTGAGTCCCCGGCAATGGAGAGATTTTCGTTTACTAAATCAAATTGCAAAAAACCCTTTTTTTCTTATGTAATATTGTGAAGGGAAGTATTAATTTACAAAGTGAATACTGGGGTTCAAAGCCATTAACTTAAAATGATTTTATACCGAAAGACAGAAGGGAAATTGGTTAATGTAGACAAGAACTAGTGGAGAGGGAAAGTGATAACCTGTCTTGGGCAACAAATTCGATCACTGGGCCTTGGCTGCCAACCGTGCTGACCTCTGATCATGGCTGGGCACACAGCTAAGCCCTATGTAAGTAGGAGTAGAAAGTAGTGTTGAGACTTCAGGCTGATTCAGCAGGGAGGGAGCCTGGGGTAACGGAGGACAGGTGGTCTATAAACAGCAGACGGTCTTAGAAAAGTCTATTTATAAGACAGGGAGATTAGGGAAACAATTTGCCTGCTTTGAAAGCGAGTGGCAGATGCACACGATGGGGCCTCCTTTTCCAGCATGCGACAGCTTCATGACAAATGGTACCTCTGACTAGAGTGACATTGACACTCCTTCACCAGATGCAAGACTGTAGAAAAACAAGGGACAAGGCCCAAGTCTGAGAAAAGCTGCTTTTCTACTGCTGGAAAAAGCTTTGATAAAGACAGCGCATATATTACTAAAACCCAAGTGACAAGTAACTCCCCGGAAAGTGTTTCAGAATTTTCCAGTTCCCTGAAACAAACATTAACTGCTGTAAGTCAGGTTTGTCACCAGGAAATATTGCAGTATGTTTTCCCTCAGGTGTTAAGCTTTCTGTGTGAATTCCATCTGAGTTTGAAGATGAAAGAAATGTCCCTAGAAAATGAAAACTAGTGACCTTTACTGGAGTGAGATAATCAGCAGGATGCTGCAAGACCTCAGCACCTTCTTACCTTGTGGTGGCTATCTTTTCTCCCTTTTTCCAGTCCCAAAACACAATACTGTGAAAATCGTCTAAACCAACCGACACCAGACATTTTCCATCAGCTGTATGAAAACAACACAAATGTCAAGTGACTCATTTCTTCGATGAAACACCAAAACATTTCATTCACTGTAATGATGAATACAAAATTGATCTTAAGAATATTATTTAGGCTCCAATACATTAGAAGTATCATATGCTGAAGGGACCTCACTGAATGAAATGTGTAACAGTGATAGCTGAGCTTCTTAATGTACAACAACTGGTTGATGAGTTAAATCACTGATCTAACATTCCAGTGTCAGACACGGAGCCGGGAGAAGCCTCTCAGTTATATCTCAAAAACCTTGTCTATTTTATGACAAATCTCATGACATTTATTCAAAGAACCATTTGGCTTTGTGACTATATTTTCAGCTTAAAAAAACTGGGTTCTATTTAAACCTCCAAGATAAGAGCATTTGTAGAAAATAAATTTAATCTCAAAAATTCTTTCACAAGATGATTTTATAATTAAAAAATCCTAACCTCTTTGTTTCCCTATTTTAAATGTAGTAGGCTTGTTATAGGACACTTAGAAAATATAGATAAAGGAAATTTACAAATCACCTCAATTTATAGGCCTACCGTTGGTGTATTTCCTGTCATTTTCTCTACATAAATGTGCCTTTGAAAAACAAAACCAGGATGATAATGAACATCCTATTTTCTGATCTTTTTTCAATTGTTATATAGTGAACATTTTCCCTTAGTATTAAATATTATTTATAAGATTACCAATGGTTACTATAATGTAGACACTTGGGTTGTTTTCCAAGAAAAAAAAAACTTAAAAAAAATACTTTGTATGTACAATTAAATTTGAAAACCAGAATTGTTAACTTGCTTTTTCCCTTCAAGACCAAAGAAGCCGTGCAGTCAGTCTTTCCTTTGCTGCCTCCTCACAAGCCAGATTCATAGGAGGAGTATATGGAGTCAGCGATTCTACCCTAGCTTCGTGCTGGTTAGGATATAGGTGACCAGACTCAACACGTATCAGTTGAACAGTGTCTTCCTGGTCTACGGAGGACGCCCAATATGAGAGGATAAAGAAACACAAGTATGTGATCAACTATTTCCAAGTCTGGGGTCAATGCCACATTAGAGTTGCCAGGTAAAATAAAGGAAGCCTACTTAAACTGTAATTTCAGATAAGTAATGAGTAATTTCTTATTGTAGGTCCATGTAATATTTAAATTATGTATTTACACTTATATGGCCTGAGACATACCTTGTATTAAAATTTATTTGACTTCCTGTATTTCTATTTGCTACATCTGGCAACGCTCCCCAAATGCTAACCAATGCTCAAACTGTGAGTGCCCTTACTGGGGCCAGACACTATTTCCCAAGCTACCGGGAACCATGGTCTGCTCTTTCTCCAGAGGAAGGAGCAGAGTCAGAGGAAGGAAGAGCCTACCTTCACTAACAGATCCTCCTCAATCCTGGACTGCTGATAAGTATGAGGCAAGGATTTGGAAGTTACATGAACCATTTCAAGCTACTAGGCTCAGTATTAGAAGAGATATTTCATGCTTTCCACAAGTCTTAAATGATCATCAGGTGATTACTATAAACAAATGTGTCTTCTGAATCACAATGAATGATATGTCCTTGCGCTGAACCGTTATCAGGCTTTAAATTGTGTGAGATTTCTTTTTTCTTCTTCTTCTTTTTTTTTTTTTTTTTTTAACAGAGTTGGGGGTCAAATTCATTACCCTGAGATTAAGACCTGACTGAGCTCAAGAGTTGGACCCTTAACCAACTGAGTCACCCTGGTGTCCTCAAGGCCTCTTTTCTAATACGTTTGGGAGAGGGGACTGGTAATGGCTTCCTATTCATTACCAATATTACTCACTCTTTCCATACCTTTTGGGATGGCCTGGTTGTGCTTCTGTATTAGCATGCTTCTGTATTTTTGTGATTTGATTGACAGATTGGAGCTTCCTCTGTTTTTAGATTATAAGCTCTGCTAAGGCTTATAGTAATCATATCACATTTCCTCTGTGATCCTCCCACTAAGCTAGTTTCCAATGAGCGTGGAGGAGATTGGTGACACTGAGGATGACGAGGGAGATAAAGATAGAGTGTATGGATGCTATGAAGGGAAAGAAATGTGCTATGTTATCTAGCTATACAAATTTTAATTGTTTTAATGATCAGTTCTTTAAAAAACATGGCACTGGTATTCAGTGTCTTTTTTCCATTTATTAAGTGTACCTTTTGTGTTTTCCTTTGTAACCTGTGTAGCTCTATTAATATGTCCTTAGATGGCAAGCATCCACACATTTAAAATGGCAGTTCAAGTTTTATGTCTTTTAAAGAAGTTCTCAGGGTACATTAATTTTTTTGGCTTTTTATTGGAATTTCTGCAAGGCCCCATCAGCTCGTCCTCACAATTATACAGCTTTCTACCCCAGTCTGTGACTATGAGGAGAAACAAAGAAATAGCACAAATCCAGGGGTGCCTCTACAATCACACCTCTTCTTTAAGATAGTGACCTTTTCTAAAATTCTGCAGGTGGAGGCTATTTCTGCCTGGTTTGGAAATAGAATTGGCTACATTTTTATTTTTTCCCAGTTTTCACACCCCAACCCTCCCCCCCAAAGAGACTTGGCTTTAGCTTTGAAAATCCATTGTTCCTTGACCAGTTGGAGGTTTTGGGGGGTTTTTTTGCCATGTTTTTAGAGTCGAGGTAATGTCCTTTTAAATCTTTCCAGTCACAGTATGTATTAATTATGGATAGTGACAAAGTCCAGAAATAATTCTAAGGTACTTAATGTCAATAGTAAAGGGCATATTAGAAAGAGAGAATTTCTACCCAATTACAAGTTGGTCCTTGCATTCAGGGCTCATAAAAAATGCATAGATTTTCAGAATTGAACACAGTGAAATCCAGTTAGTCTTAGAGGTGTCCTTGGGGAAATCAGTATTATTCAGTGAAGATTGTAAAAAATATGAGGATAATATTAAACTAAAAAAGATTTATGTGGCTGAACCTTTCTGTTTCTTCTCTGGTTTTCTATTCATGTGGAAGCACCTTCTATCTTGTAAGCACAAAAACAAAGATGGGCCCATTTTCCCTAGACAATGCTAATACGTTCACAAAGCTAAGGAGGCACTCAATTTAGTGAGATAATGTAAATTCATTCATTCCTGTTCACAGAGAGTTACAGATTATATTGTAAGAAATGCTTTTCATTAAAAATGTCTTTCCATTTGCTGTGGAACAGTGGCAAGTATAGATTAATCTAAACCCCAATGTATAATTGCTTATTTGTTGTCTATTTTTCACATCATTTGCCTGTTTTGTATTTCCATGATAATTTCTTTTTCTAATAAGGGGCAAATGTACTATCAGGTCTCCACAGAACTTCCTCAAACGAGCTGGCTTATAAGAGATGGCTGGATATGGGGTCCAGAGTACACAGATGGTGCCACCAGCTAGGTAATGACCAATGTTGGTGCCCTGTTCACATGGTTAAGTAGGGAAATCTTAATAATCTCCTGTTTTGACTACTCACTTTTCTATCACTTTTCAAAAGAAAGGTAGAGCTGCTCCTGTTCCAATTCACATACATGTGTGATCTGAGGCTGTTCTAGGACAAGACTCTCTTTTCACTGGGGGATGTTCATGTGGAAGCCTCTCTGTACCACCTGTCCATTCCACCTTTACACTGGCGAATGGGGGTGGGGCAGGTGGAGACACGTGCCTTTGGGCTGAGTCGGTCACACTGAGTGCTCCAGGTAGGACTCTCATGCTAAGAGTTCGCACTAGCCCTGGTGGAGCGCAGAGGCAGCAGCAGACAAGAGGACTCAGCGGGGAGGGCTCTAGGCACAGCTTCTGCCAGCTCACAACCCCAGGCTTAGTGGCCTTTTCCCTGCACTGAGGCCAGGAGATGTGGGTTCTAGCTCAGGATCTGCCACGGTTTGACTTTTAGCACAGCCAAACCACCAAACTCTGTGGATCTCCCATTCTTGGTTGGTAAGGTGATATAGGGCTTTCAGTACATCGTTGCTGAAGAAATATGGCTCCCCCTCCCCCCCACCACCCCAGTCATTGTTATCTGGGCAACAGAGACTATATTGTTGAGACTGAAATATCCTTTTTATGCAGAGAATATTTTGTATCACAATATTCCTTCATTTGCCCAAAATGGGAATTAGAAGCAATGACAGAATCAGCTTCTCAACCTCTTTCTAAAACATCTGGTTTCTCTCCCCAGGCAACTGGTATGAGGGGCTACCTTATGAGGGAAAGATTTCAAAGTTCACTTAACTCTCTTGATCTTTCCCTCTACAAACTACTAGGTCCGGAAGAGAGAGAACTTCCTGGAAATACAGAGGTCAAGTTACTGGGTACCAGTGTATCTGTATTCAATGTCTTTGATCCTCTAATGCCATCCCTAAAAGGTATGTAAGTAACCTTTTGATGTATCTAAATGTAAAAACCAAGAAATTAATTTTACAGAGAAAAGATTCTAATGATTATTAAATTCTATTTATATTATTCTAAATTTCCTGCCCCTCTGTTTATATGTTAATTTACATACACACATTTTCAGTGGAAATCAGTGAATAGATGCTATTTCGAGTTCTATTTTTCTCTTTCACTTAACTTGATACATAGAAATATGTATGAAATACACACAGTCAACATACTTGTCATTTTGAATTACAGCTTTTATTATATGCTGTCAAATTGTCTGCTGGAGTTACTGAGTCAATTTTTAATGTTGCCAAAAATATGAATACTGTATATTAGGTTCTCCATAATTTAGTGCACAATTAGGTTTTATTATTTTATTTAGTTTTGCTACTTTAATGGGTGTCTTACTACTTTTTCAGAGTATATTTATTAATACAATTTTTATATTAAGTATACACATATGTATTGGCTAGCAAAGTTAATTTTAGGAAAAGGGAGGTCTGGCTATTGAGGGAAAAAAGCAGAAGAAATTCACTCACATCCTTAGAAGAGAACCATGTTTGAACTCAAATTATGATTTCCTTTTAGATTTTACTGCTTTATCAAGGATGTATGACACTTCCAGTTTAAAACTGTATGTCCATCAAACTTCTGGAAGTTTAGGACTTTGTATTTGCTGTGACTTGGTGTGTTATCTGGGCTTCCCACTATTCTCGTTTCCTCGGTATTCACATGCTTTCTCGACCTCACAGGCCTGCCAGTGTGGAGTAGGAACTCTTTAGCCTTAAGTTTTACTGGTTCAATAACCACAGAGAGTATTGAGCAACTTCTAATATGATGTAACAATTCAGATTTCTACAGCAGTTTACAGTATGTGAGGATGTGCATGTCACAAAAATATTGCCCCAAACTGTTCCATGTTGCTATAGGTGAAAAAATAAAGTTAATTTTTACCCCAACACAGTTTACAATGTGAAGTACCAGTAGTAATAGTGAAAGGCAAGACAAAGTATATTAGGCAAAGCTCCATTCATGCCTTCACATTTTTCGAAGAGCTTCTGTGTCCAGAGCACTACAATATGTGCAGTGGGGAAGAGAGACATGGGCTCTACTGCCCAAGTAGCTTATTGAATGAGAAACATTGACCCAGACAGCTACTGTACCACATGGACACCAACAGGTAGCATGAGAGCAATGACAACAATGGGCTAAGAGATGTAGAAGAAGCGACAAGGTTATTTCTCCCTGGAAGGCTGTAGGAGAAACTTTCAGCTTGGTCTTAAAGGATGGTAGAACTTGAACAGACACATGGCAGCAGCATGAACAAAGGGACACGGGCAAAAAGAAGGACAGTCCTGCATTTAGGGAGATGTAAAGGAACACGAATGGGTAAGTGGGTAGAAACACCGCTAAGGAAGGTTGAAGCCAGATCATGGAAGGTCATGAATGTCCAACCAAGGGCTCGGCCCTGAGTCAGTCAACTGACATGAGTCTACAGGGGGGCAATGTAACTGTGCTTCCAGAAGATTCCAGAACTGGGTAGGATGGACCAGAGAACATGGGAATGGAATCAAAGACCAATATGGCAGAGATGAGAGGGAGTCTGGGCTTGAGCAAGGAGAGTAGAGAGTGAGGGATGTAGGAAAGAGAATGCGGTTGTGGAGTCATGGAATTTAATGACTACCATTACACACACTGCACATATTAAACATTTGAATGGGATTTAGAAATAAAGAAATTACAGTATCAGTTTTCAGTAAAAAGTTTATACTTTTTTTCTACCGATCTAACTTTTACTATTGGGATTAAAAATTCTAGGTAAAAACACCTTCTGTAATAGGCCCTTATTCTCCTTTCTAGCTTAAAGAAACGGCCTCACCCTAAAGAAAATTACATTCATCAGTTAGTATTCTACTAGCACTGCGTTCAAATTCTAAATTAAAGAGATGGAAAATCCAGTTCTATTTTTCAAATATGAAATTTATTTTCAAAACACAAGTGTTGTCAAGTGGCCTTTTGCAGAGAATTTGCAGCCCTCCCTCTAGTTCTTTGTATTTTAAATTGCAAGTGCTGTGCTCCCACCTCTTTGGAGAGATGAAATTGATGTTCTGAGTCACTGCCAGACGTTTACAACTAAAACTATCTACAGCAACAGCTGCTCTGGATTTCAAATTGCTCAAGCAAATGCAGAACACAGTGTGAGCTCTGGGTAATGACTTGGGAGAGAGGAAATGAACAAGACTGGGAAAGGCCTTTCGTATAATACAAAGGCCACATATTTTTTTTGTGAGGTATTCACATATCTAATTTCCAGTCTAAGAATGGGTAGCTAACATACAAAGGGCTTACTTACCTTATTACAAACAGAACTCAACTGAATAGGAGGTTGTAAAACCAAACCAAACCAAACCAAACCAAACCAAACCAAACCAAACCAAACCAAACCCAGCCCTAAGTAAAGCAGAACCATCAGTGACCTCAGCAGAAAACTGGTGCTTACCTGAAAAATCAAGTGCACACACTCCTCTCTGGTGTTGTCCTTTCAATAGTGACAAACATTTTAGAGTTTGTGTGTCCCACACATGAATAGCAGCATCTCTTCCAACCTTAAATAATAGGATGAGTGTAATTAACCACTTATAAATCATAACAAGAATGATGCCTTAGAATCACTTTCAGAGTTCCTTAGAGTCAAGTGCTGCCCAGACATCCACACATTTGGGGAGCAGGAAGACACTTGGAAATCATTGTTTTCAGGATGATAAAACTGAGGTACAAAGAGTCTAAGAGGCTTGTTCTGGGCATCAAATTGGGGGCCAGCCCAGCCTAACCTGGTACATGGCTCCCAGGCAAGGTACTTTAAAACTGCAAGTCAAACGTCCACTGTGCTTTTTGTATGAGTTCTAGATTTTTCTCTCCTGCCTTTCCAACTCCGCATAAGATTCCACTTCCTGGTCAAGCAAGTCACCTGTGTGTTGTTACAGCAATATCTTCAGAGTTCTTTCACCATCTCAAATATTTTACTCATCCCAAGAAGGCCTGGCTCTGCTTTTCCTCCCAGGAAATGACAGTTTCATGGCCTACCTGTTGGTAAGATGGATTCTCCTTGAGGGAATACAAGCTTCTCTGACACTAATCCCCAACAACAAAATTTTAATAAAGTGGTTTTCCTCACTTAATTGTAAGGGAAAGAAGAACCTTGTTGGGTGTAGTGACTATAAAAGGGAAAATGGGACATAAAACAATGCACATAACTGGGCAGAATCCAGCCAACTGCCTCACTGGTGTCTGGAGCCCCGGTTACCCCTGGAATGGCTACTGGTGCACTGGTTTGTCAATGGTCTGCCTCACACCAATACAGTATAGAATGTGGTGTATTAAGTATACACACATGCACTGGCTAGCAAAGTTAGCCAATATATCGGTTAAAATATAAAATAATGATTTAGGCAAAATGCATGACTTTAAGTTTTATAAAAATAACTATTCACTAGATGTTATACTAGCACTAAAAGATGGTTCATTCAATAAACACTCACTGGTTACCTAGGATATACGAAGTACTGGGTATACAGTGATGAGGAAAATATATTAAGACTGCATCCATGGAACTTACTTTAGTTTTAGCTAATCCTATTTATGGATCTCATGTCAGAAGGAAATCTCTCAGAGGCTTCCCAACAGTGCTGTGTAATGTACTGGTTAATTCTTCTACTATCATGAAATGACGCAGCATTTACTGAATCCTCACCTTATTGCCTCTTGTTTGTTTCTACCAAGTATTTCTTGAACTAGTATGTAAAGTGGACTCAAAATGAAATCCTCTTGGGCTAGACCACCATCCTAGAGGAGAACTACACACCTGCCCGGTGGCCACGTAGTCTTTCACTGGATGGATGGTCAGGCTGAGAATGTCATCATCGTGCCCCAGGTACAGCCTCTGGGAGTGTTGCTGCCTGTTGTACACAACAGCAACTGCAGCAATGTGATAGACCACTTCTCCGGTCTGCGTGTAGAACAGATTGTTTCTACAGTCGTAGCCCCTGTAACTGAAGCACAGGTCCAAGACATGCATGGTAGTTGAATGAACAGTGAACGAACAGAGCAGGAGAGGTCAGGAGGTAAAGCTAACATGTTGATATGGACATGCACAAGGAGAATCCCAGGGATCTCCACAGCTGCCTAGGACAGTCGTCTTCAACACGGGTGTGAGGGCGTCTGAGGACATGTGGCAACTCTCTAACAGGGCTAATGTGTGCTGATAATTTTAACAGAACTTGTTTCTAGATCCTCAACTACTGTATGTGCTCTTTCTTTTTTTTTTTTAATGTTTATTTATTTTTGACAGAGCGCAAGAGAGAGACAGAGCATATTGGGGAGGGGCAGAGAGAGAGGGAAACGCAGAATCTGAAGCAGGCTCCAGGCTCTGAGCTGTCAGCACATAGCCCCACGCGGGGCTCAAACTCACAGACCGTGCGATCATGACCTGAGTCCAAGTCGGACGCTCAACCGACTGAGCCACCCAGGTGCCCCTGTATGTATGTGCTCTTTCTTAAAACTGACCAGTCTGAGAACACATCTACGATGGGGAGGTTTCCCTTCTCACCTCCCCTTTCTCAATCACCTTCCTCTCATGTTAGAAAGTCATTCCTCTTGTCCACCTGGACTTTCACTGTGGTGTATTACCCTGGGGCATCGAAGCATCCAGGGACACCAAAACAAACTCAAGTGTGGATGTTGAAAGTGAATAATTCCAACAACTAGGTATGAAATTCTTCTGTAAGTCAAGTCATTTCCAATTCTTTGCTTTTAACAAAATTGAAGAGTGATTTGACTGAATTGACAGGTGGCAGATTAAACTATATTATTGTGTGATGTATCAAAATCATGAAATAGATCATCTGTATTGCAAGAAAAATTAAAGAATTGAGTAACATTGCTATGATAAAGTTGCTTCCATTCTCTTTTACTTATTCATGTAAATAAACTCTCTCTGTGCTTGTAACTATTAAAAAATGAAAAATGGGAATAGAACCAATGCTAAACTGTCACAATCTAGCAATAATACACACACACACACACACACACACACATGCATATCTGAACTCAGTGAAAAAAATCTTAATTTTTTTCCAATAAAATTTTTTACATTTAGTAACTACTTATTAGAATCTGTACTATATTTATGTTGGTCTGATAAACTTTGTAATACTAATAGTTGTAACAAGAATTCAATCCAGAAAAAAATTAACACTCATAGCAGCAATGTTCAATAGAAATATTATGCAAACCATGTGGGTAAGTGAAAACTTTCTATCGTCATATTAAAAAAAGATAAAGACAAACAGATGAAAAATGTTAAGAACTTTTAACCCATTATGTCTAAAATATTATCATGCAATCAATAGAAAACATTTAATGAAATCTCTCTTTTTTCATGCTAAGTCTTCGAAATCCAGTGTGCATTTTACACGTACAACACGTGTGCATTGAGACTAGCCACATTTCAAGCACAGTGGCTTTCAGTGGCTAGTGGGTACCATACTAGATAACACGAGTTAGAGACTTAGGATTGCAGGGAATTAAATTTAAACTGCACTTATATACATTTCTTCCCTCGCAGAAGGTATGATAGGGTGATCAACAAAAGGCTTTCAAGCATAAAAATATTACATTAGTGTAATATTCATGTAGTATTCTATGGGAGAAGTGGAACAGAAATATGAGCTCACGTATTTTTAAAATTGATGATGGTGAGAAACAAATATCAATGACATTTAGGTTCCAACTGATCCACGTAAATGAATGATGTATTAATAAAACACTAGATGTTATATTCTTCACAATCATTTAACCTTACGTTGAAAAAAATTTTTTTTTATTTTTTTAATGTTTATTTATTTTTGAAGGGGAGAGAGACAGAGAGAGAGAGCATGAGCCAGGAAGGGGCAAAGAGGGAGACACAGAATCCAAAGCAAGCTCTGAGCTGTCAGCACTGAACCCAATGTGGGGCTCAAACTTATGAACTGTGAGATCATGACCTGGGCTGGAGTTGGGACAGTCAACCAACTGAGCCACACAGGCACCCCAAAAAATTTTAGATGTCAACCTCAAGGGTGATAGGTTGTGTATGATATGATTTTCAAAATTCAAAATTATTTTGGCCATATGTGAGCAAAATTGTTTAAAGGAAATGCTGTCAGAGTGGAGCCAACTAAATAGAACAGGAGATATGGGGATAATGGGAGCAGCAATGGCAGAGACAATGGAGCATGATAACAATGGCCACAGAAACATACCCATCATGGAAGTCACTGAAGCAGGAAACATCTAGATACACACACTGTTATGGCCAGAGAACATCAACTAAGAATACTGGACAGATAATCATGGTTAAAATATCAAGTTCAGGTAAGTACACACTGGAGAGAAGAGCCAGCCTGAAGTGGGTCAGCACCAAGAAGAGAGGACCCCACTGCTCTGCTGATAAGGCTGGTGACAGGCACCCACCCGTGTATGAACTGGAGTTTCAAGCTGTCCTCAGGAGCCTTTTCTCTTTTGAGGAAGGGCACTGCATGGTTTTTCTCTTTACTTTGTTGCTTTAGCTGAGGTAGATCTTCTTTGTAAACCTTAAAGCATAGCAGAAACATTTAGTTGAGACTCTTCAGGTTTCAAAATTATTAATATCTTGGCATTCTCAGGAGATCTTTAACTGTAGGAAATCAAGTTTTTGAGAACATGAGAAGCTAAAAATGGTCACAATAAGAGTTTCAAATATGTACCCAACATCAGAGCACCTAAATACATAAAGCACATACTAACAGAACTAAAAGGAGAAATAAACATCAATGTGTAATAGTCGGGAAGAGTCGCTCTGAATAATGGATAGGTGATCCAGACTAAGAATCAATAAGGAAATAGCAGATGAAGAACACTGCAGACCAAGTAACCTAGCAGACATAACCAGAACATTCCATGTCTCAGTAGCAACACACACATTCTTCTCAGGATGCCTCATATGTCAGGCCACAAAACATGTCTCAATAAATTGAAAAATATAGAAATCATATCAAGTATATTTTCTGGACACTGTGGTATGAAAGTAAAATCAGTAACAGGAAGAAAGCTGGAAAATTCTTAAGTATGTGGAAATTAAACCACACACTTTTGAACAACCAGTGGATCAAAGAAGAACATAGAAACATAGAAAATATCTTGAAACAAAAGAAAATGGAAACAATGTAACAAAACTTATGCGCTACAGCAAAAGCAGTTCCAAGAGCAAAGTGTGTAGCTATATAAACATACATTAAGGAAAAAAAACCTCTCTGATAAACAACGGAACAATGTACCTCAAGGAACAAGAAAAAGAATACATTAAACCCAAAGTTACCAGAAGGAAGGAAATAATAAACATTAGAGTAGAGGGGTGCCTGGGTGGCTCAGTTTAGTGACGACTGCGGCTGAGGTCATGATCTCATTCATGGCTTGTGGGTTTGAGCCCAGCA
The DNA here is from genome assembly GCF_016509475.1 of Prionailurus bengalensis. Classification (NCBI taxonomy): domain Eukaryota; kingdom Metazoa; phylum Chordata; class Mammalia; order Carnivora; family Felidae; genus Prionailurus; species Prionailurus bengalensis. Next base: position 73,610,086 of record NC_057354.1, on the reverse strand, counting down.
TTGGGCTCTGTGCTGACAGCTCAGATCCTGGAGCCTCTTCAGATTCTGTGTCTCCCTCTCTCTCTGGCCCTCCCCAACTTGCATTCTGTCCTATCTCTCAAAAAATAAATAAACATCAAAAAAATTTTTTTAAACCATTAGAAATAAATGAAATAGACAATAGAAAACAGACAATAGAAAAGACAAACAAGAGTGGCTTCTTTGAAAAGATAAACCGAACTGAATACCTAAGACATGAGACTGCATTTTACTTCCTAATGAACAAAACTAACTTGAAATATCTTTTAAATCACTGGGGTTCAAGATTTTAAGTTTAAATAATACATATTCAGAAAATATGGTATTAATTTTCTGGTAAATAAGAAAGGAAATTACTTGATAAAATCATCAATAAAAATCAATAAAATATTTTGTTGTAATTTTTTCTAAGGTGAGAAATCTCTTGATTCATTTGCAAAACACAGACCTCATGAATCATGGTGATCACTCTCTGGAATTATCTTCAGTCATAATCTTATGCATCTTGACAGATTAGACTCTGAGATTTAGAGCAAAGTTTGGTCTAACCTAGGACCTAAAATGTGCTGCTGATTCAGAGAACATTTCCTACAATTTAAATGTAGTTAAAAAATTAGTCTGTTTTGCTACCATGTATATATGCCCTACTATCAACAGATATCAATTTAACACATTCAAAATGAAGTACAATCTATTAGTAATTGCTCATCTTCATAGGGAAAATTTTCATTTGATAAAGCTATGTAACAAGAAAGATGATATAATTAAGTCTGTTTTAGATTTAATAAAAAAATTAAAAAAAAAAAAGAATTCAGAAGATACCTCATTATTGCTTTGTCTACTGCAGATACAATGAATTAAGCTTGTAAAATCTTAAGCTAATTATCCATCTGAGTCCATGATGCTTTCTTCAGCTCATCAACTCCTCAAGAGCACTGAATTCTGGTCTTGGCATTTCTACAGGTTATTGGAACAAGTCTCATAAACTCTGTGGACCTAAGATTCTCATTTGTAGAATAGAATAAAACTTTCTTCTCAGGAGTAATTCAAGAACAAAAAAAATAATGTAAATCAAGAAATATAGACAAAAGCTTCAGAAACTAAGATACCAGGGAGAATATATAAATCCTAGGCATGGATTTCAGTATAGTCAAGTCTTTTCATTCTTTGACTAACACCTTTTATTACATAAAAAAATCCCAACTAAGATATTGCTTTTCTTTTTTTCCTAAATTTTATGTTCACTTTGCTTAAATTCCATGTCCCCTGGATATGAGGACATAACATTATTCACTGTGTATATATTTCTACGTTAATAATTTCTTTTCAATCCTCATCTTTAGTTTTGTTGCATAATTCATTGTATCAACACATGGTCAAGCTGACTTAGTCACGAAGTTGACCCAAACCATCAGTCAGACTGCCTCTCATTTTTCAAACACTAAATCAATGAGTGATAATTATCATCTGGAAAGTTTCAGTGCTTACGCAGTGGCAAAGCCAAGCAATATGCAGAATGTATGCTTTGGAGAGCAGCCCAGATCCTCATTCTTATCTCAATACTACGGGTGAGGTGGACGTGGGCAAAATAGTTAACATCTCAGGGTTATTGTGAGGTTGGATTTGGTGTATATACAGAGCAGGATCCGGCCCTGTAGAGACAGGTAATACACAGCAGCTGCCACAGGCCTATATGGTAAGTCTCCATGGGCAACAGTGACATTTGCTATGTCTGAAACCGGAAATCTTACTCCATGTTCACTGACAGAGTCTACTTCACATACTTTCATGATATGACAAGAAAGAAAATAGAACACCTTCAGTTATCAACCATAAAAAAGGTGAGATGTCTCCAGATTCCTATGAAGGAATGTTCTCTTTAACACTCACTGTTCAGCACTAAAATGAAATGTCTACTTTAAAAAAACTAGGACCCAATTTTTTTGAAATTGTGTAACTTTTCTACTAGCGATAATTTCAGTCTGGAGAGATCATACGTATTGTATTTGGGTTTTAACTTCAATTAAATGGATAACGGTATATGGAAGTTGAGAGAGAAACCAGGACGCTAGTTATTTTGAAAACCACCATGGCTTTAAAGCTACCAATTCTGTAAAGAAAACATGCTTTAAAATTTTATTATCTATCTCTCTATTTATTTATTTATTTATATTTAGAGAGTGTGTGCATGAATGAGGGAGGGGCAGAGTAAGAGAGAGAGCGAGAGAATCCCAAGCAGGCTCCACACTGTCAGTGCACGGAGCCCTACATAGGGCTCGAACTCATGAACCATGTGATTATGACCTGGGCCAAAACCAAGAGTTGGATGCCTAACCAACTGAGCCACCCAGGCACCCCAGAAAACATATGCTTTCAGATCTGCTAAGAAAATTAAGAATCCTTTAGCTTACTTGCACATTTTTCTGCAAAAAAATATTTTAAGTTTTAGGCGCTCGAAAGGCAGAAAACTCTGTCATGGGTTCAATTTAAAAATTTGGTACTACTTTCCACTAAAAAAATTTTTTTTAATAATGTGAATGGGTAAATGCCTTATTTTCAATCTGTGCTTAAAGACAAGAAGTAGGTAATTTTCCTTATTCTTGTCTGGATTCTCTTCTGCTCAAGTACCAGCCATTTTTAGTGCAACATCCAAATCCAGTGAGATCAACATTCTGGGCTGTAAGGCATTTGTTAGGAGGCCCTCTGCTTACTGACCTGGCGATCATAATTGATTTGAGTTTCTTGCTCAATATCAGAGTCCAACTCTGGCACATCAGATAAATCCGAATCAGACTCTTCACTGTAAGAATCAGTGCCACCTTCTGCAGAAACACAACCCGTGAGAAACAAGCAAAAGTTCTGAGACCCAAAATAGCTTATACATTTATTTAAAATATTTTCTTTCTTCTAGCAAAGTAAATTAAAAAAATCAATATAGCTTAGTTTTCCTTTGATGTAGGTTCTTAAAACGTCTCCCCCCGCCACCATCCCTTCCATCTTTTGGTTAAGTTCAGCACATCATCTCACCCTTTACAGTAGCGTTAACAGACCTGGGCAATTCTCCCCCACCCCTCCCCAGCAGACAGAGCTCATTGCCACACTTCTGTAACAAATCTTTGTGTTTTAAATCTTGCTTTGAAAAGGGCCAGAGAGAGAGAGAGAAAGAGAGAGAGAATGAAAGAAAGAAAGAAAGAAAGAAAGAAAGAAAGAAAGAAAGAAAGGGAAAGAACGAAACAGAGAGAGAGAGAAAGAAAAGGCAAGGCCAGGGGAACGTTTTACCAAAATGAAGGCTGAAATAAAGGGAAATCTAACCACTTAGTTCTTAGCCTTTGCCACATCTACCAAGTGGCAGTAATTGCCAGGGTCAAAACCCCTGCAGAAACTGTCCCAATGAAAACATTTCCTCACATGGTTTCAAATTTTATTACCTGATTACTCCTGCTGGCATGACAGTAAATTAAAAGACTACACATCCAGTGAACTGGAAGACTTCAGTCCCAACTGTGGACCATTCTTTGAACTTCACTCTGGAGCCAACTCCTAAGGTCACTCTGTCCCTCTGTCCCCCTGCAGCCTAAGTAGACCCACCACAGTTATAGTTGTCCTAAGGAGGCTGAGGTAGATTTGTTCCTGACATTCTCAAAGGCTAATTCTTCATGTAAACCTTTGATCTTCAACTGGCATCTGGTATAAGCAAAATCTTTTGAAGGAAATTAACCAACTAATTCACATATAACTCAAAAGTTTTGTTTTTACTTTTAATTTTAAATTTTATTATAGGGATGAATTTTTCAAAAATTGCTTTAACTCTTTATGTCCAGGAGAGATGTTAGAACATTCTTTGAAATTTTTATTGCCAAAAAAAAAAGCTTGAAAAATTATAATTGGTTTTACCCTGGGGTGCAGTTTCCAGCAGACCGTTGCTGACACCTTCTGGAATAAATCTCCACTGGAAAACTGAGTGGTCAGCCCCTCCTGTGCTCAATACCCACTGAAAGTCATGGGACCAGCGGACATTTGTGACATGTGCAGAATGGCCCACATACTTTCTAAATTTGGCTCCTGAAAAGATATTTTGAAGACATTAGTAATGCAAAAAATACAATTCATTGATTAAAATATTACATTCTGATTCATGCTGAAAAGTGAAATCTTTCAATACATTAGAAAACATAATTTTCAGTATTATATATCTTAACAAGCAAAGCCTCCAAAAATTATCTCAATTATTCCAGTATGGATTAAGCTAAAAATGGCCTTAAAATTTAAGTCCTGCAGCTGAAGACACATCTGAACCTTTTCCAGTAATGCCTACTGCTTCACTGATTCTGCAACTAAAAATGCTTAAGCATGATTATCTTACACATTCTTATTTAAATACAAGATAAGACAGGTGGTCCTTTGCAATAGGGAAAGAGAGAATCATTCTGTGGGAAAAAAAAAAAAGTCAAATTACTGTTCAGGGTCATGTGGATGTAGAGCTGGAAGAATTAAATTTGGTTCCCTGATTGCTTTACTTAGTAAACACCATCCCCAAGGTCATGAATGCAGAAGAAAAGCTATTTGCACTTATGGTTGTAGCTGAACTACTGCAGTAAAGTATCCAGTATGTAGTTGGTACATGGCAGCATGAAGGAAGTCAGGGAAGTAAGCAGGGTCCGTGCTATCGTGTGGAGGCCTCATACTCCAAAGGCTACGGGAGATTTCAGGGGCCGGCAATCCTCCTTCGGAAATCATTCTACCTATTGTAGGCCCTGTAATGGAGCCTCTTTAATGGGGGAGAAAGCCACCTGTTCAACTAAAACATGTTTAAAATTCAAATACCCATTGGAGAGGTAATGATTTAAAGTTATATGAAGGTGGGGCGCCTAGGTGGCTCAGTCAATAAAGTGTCCAACTTCAGCTCAGGTCATGATCTCACAGCTTGTGAGTTCGAGCCCTGAGTCAGGCTCTGGGCTGACAGCTCAGAGCCTGGAGGCTGCTTTGGATTCTGTGTCTCCCTCTCTCTGCATCTCCCTCCCTCCCTCTCTCTCTCTCTCAAAAATAAATAAACATTAAAAAATATTTAAAAAATAAAGTTATATGAAGGTGAAAATGACCATGCTATTTAAAATATACCACCAAGCTGCCCGATTTGAGCGCTCCTGCTACTGTTTGCTTTTGTTTCCTTCATAGCCTTTCTCACCAGATGTGTTTACATTTTGTTTATTGACTCTGTCCCTTCAGTAGAACAAAAGCTCCATGAGGACAGGGATTTGTGCTTGTTTTACTCACTGATGTATCTCCAGCCTCTAGAATAGCACGTAACAAATATTTATTGAATGCATGAAAACCACATCCATCTCTTCCCAGGCTTTCCTTAGGACAGTGTCACTTTTTAAGGCCTCTCTTTATTCTCTGAACCACAGGGAAGGCTCTTATCTCTCTGCTGGTCCTCTCTCCCACGGCTTTACGTACTGTCAATATGCCCTCAATTGCTGAACATTCATTTTTCAGCTCTCAATTCTCCCTGGACTGCAGATGGCCTGTGTGCCATGTCTAACAGGCGCCTCAAACTTATCATGGACAGCACAGACCAAGGAGTGCCCCTTACCCTTCTCTCTTATCCCCATGTCTGTCTGTCTGTCTGTCTCTCTCTCTCTCTCTCTCTCTCTCACACACACACACACACACACACACACACACACACACACACACCTTTTTCCTTGCTCATTTTCCCCTCTTCATAAGTGGTGTCATCATCCACCCCCACTGCTCACACCCAAAACTCATCCTTGGCTCTTTGCCTCTATTCCCACATCCAAATCCACCAACAATACCTTCAGCTCTACCTTGACACTGTTTCCTAACCTCATGCACCTGTATTCACATCTGTTCCTAATACCTTTGTCCAAGCCACAAAATCTCTCACCTGGACTTATGTGAAAATCTACTCGGAGCCTTCACTTCCCTAATTCATCCTACATGCTATCAAAGTGGTCTTTTAACAACTTAGATGGGTCATGTCACTCCTCCATTTTAAATCTTCAATAGTTTCCTACCACACTTAAAAGAAGACCCAAATTTTTCACAATGGCTACAAGGCCTTTGTGACATGGTCCCCACTGCCCTCTGCAGACTCTGAGTACACAATGCTCCCCTCATTCACCATGCTGTGGCCACCTTGACCTTTCTGTTTCTGTACTGCCTCAAGCTCGTTCAAGCTCTACTGGAGGCCAATGCTTTTTCCTTCAAGGCCCAGACTTTATGCAACTCATGTCTTACAACATCCAGGACATTTTTCTTGGGAGTTCTTCAAGGAGTGTGTATGAGTGTGTGTGTCTGTGTGTGTGTGTGTGTGTGTGTGTGCGCGCGCGCATGTGCATGTTTGTGTGAAGGATTAATGGGGCAGCAGCACAGAGGTGAAACAGGAGATTCTCAGCCTTGAGCCTTCCTTTGGAGAAGGGGTGGTAAGACACGGCAAATGTCAATGAGCTAGGCTTTGGATTTTTACCTCATGGAAGTGTCTGTGCGATGATGGTTAAACAGAATGTAGTCTAAGCGACACCAGGGAAAATGATCAGGATTGATACTAGTTATATGAAAAGATTTGAAAACTGTCAAAACGAAATGAGAAAAATTGGTTTGACCATGTAAAAATAATAACCATTGTAGTCATTTTCATTAACTGCAGAACATTTACGTCTCAATACTATGCAGCAGAATCCTACACACAAGTAATTGTAAATGTGTCAATGAACTTGGTTGAGAGTTTGATTTAATCACAGAGAACTATAATATTTGCTCAGTCTCTACACTTCTCATGGTCACTAGCCCCTTCTCATACTTGGCTGTTTACAGGTTCAAAAGTTGGGGGACTACCCACCACTGATACCCTGGGCTACAGGGAGACAAGAGCCACCAATTGTCACCATTCCCTTCAACAATCCCCCTTTAGAAACTTCCCTGCCAGTAGTTCTGGCACAGAAAGGCCACAAAAGCCTGAATGGCTCTGAGACAAATTGCAAGATTTATAAACCACTTGCCATGAAGAGTAGAACAAGTAAATTTGCTATGAGAATACGAATAGTTCCACAGATTGCTGAGGTGGGTTTTATTATTCCCATGATACCATCACTCAGCAGTCAACCTCCCCTTACTCTGCAGGTGTCTCCTGGGTTCCATCATCCTCAGGGTCAGTTTACCCATCAGGGGGTCTTGTTTGGACAGGCAGCACTATTCATCGCCTCCCACCCCCCTTCCCCCATTCTTATCAATACATTCAGGATCTCCATTTCTAGACCCAAATCCACTCTACAAGTCTTGGGAATACGCAGGAAACTCTGGGTGAGTTACCTTCTTTCCTAGTCTTCACATGTGAGGCCAACAGTATTGTTTCTAGCCTCAGGGATGTATGTTTCTTCTCAGTTCCCAGACCAGTTGCCTAACTCACGTTCTGCAAGTACATTACTCAATCCAACAGGACACACCCTATTACTCAAAAAGCCCATTAGGGAGAGGAGAGTGTGAATTAGGCACGGGAGGTAATTTTGTGCCTCAAGCATTTTAAACTGATGGCCATGCTGTCAAGCGTAAATGATGGTTTGCTGTGCATTTTATGTTCAATTCTCTACCATAACTGTTGCTGCTTCAAAACTGCCAGTTAGCCGAAAATGACATTCTGATTACATTTTTCCATCCCTTCCCTTTCTTAATTTAAAAATTGTTCAAGTAGGGGCGCCTGGGTGGCGCAGTTGGTTAAGCGTCCGACTTCAGCCAGGTCACGATCTCGCAGTCCGTGAGTTTGAGCCCCGCGTCAGGCTCTGGGCTGATGGCTCAGAGCCTGGAGCCTGTTTCCGATTCTGTGTCTCCCTCTCTCTCTGCCCCTCCCCCGTTCATGCTCTGTCTCTCTCTGTCCCAAAAATAAATAAACGTTGAAAAAAAATTTAAAAATTGTTCAAGTGAATGAATTTTCAAGCAATAACACGTCCCTGATGATTACTTTCCAAACATCTGATTTTCAGGGTGCTAGTGGGGAGTCTCAGAAAAGCCTGTGTATGGCCTTTGTCTAAACTTTTTAAGGAAAAAGAAGACAGGGTCATTACATGGTTAACTCAGTCACATTCCACAAAGTCTAAAGGTGCAACAAAAATTAAAGCGACAACATTTTAACAACAGTAAGACAAAACAACAAAATGTGAGAGGAGGAAGAGTTCTTTTGAACCAATCTTCACTCTCAAAAATTTCACCAGTTATGTAAATTGGGTTTGCAAAATAAGCACTACAACAAGCAGTCCACGAATTGTGTTATCACCAGAGTATTCACTTTCAGATTTTATCTAAAAAGATTTTGCTTTGCTTTCCATGTATAAGCACAATTAGCAGTGAAGCCTAAGAGAATTTTAATTACAATATTTTAATGTAATATGTGATTTAAATTATGAGTATTTATTCACATAAATAAAAACAAAACAAACTATGATTTGGTTAAAATGTAAAACATGAAGCTTATGAATTACAAACTGGTTAGTAATAACTGAACAAATTCTGCCTTAAATTAGTAATTTTAAAATATCAAATAGTCTGGTTTACACTGTGTACACCTTCTAGATTTCAATGAAATATCTCTTTTGGCCTTACCTTTCTTGAGACAAGGAAATTTAAACAATTTAACCAGTCCAAAATCATCTCCAGACACCAGCACTGAGCTGCTGTAATTTGCATCCACCGAATTGATGTCAGTGACATCAGTGTATTTAGGCCAAATTCCACTCACTTCGGGGCCTTTCACACATGTCCAGGAGGCCCAGGGAATCCCTTTGATTTCTTCTTTACTTGTTAAAGGCTTCCCAGCTGAAAATAATCAATACATAGCAACATAATGTTACATTTAAATAAAAAGCATATTCTATTTGTTTTATTCCTTTTCCATATAGAGGTCTATATGGAGGGTTTAAAAAAAAAACTTCCATAAATCAGGGAAACTGTAGATTCTAATCTCTTTACCAAATTTATGATTTTTTTTTCTTCCAGCAGGGTTTAAAGAAAGTGTATGATCAAAACTCAGATACGGAGACAAGAAAGAAAATGATCACTGTACTCAATGTAATATCTGAAACTACTACACAGCTGGTATACTTTGATTATTGAAAGTCATATTGACTTTTATGCAATCGTATGTTATCACATTTAGTCACCAACATTTTGCCTGATTTCTAAGAAGTTTATTCTGGACTTCTACCTTTCATAATTCAAGGAACCATAGAAGTGATTTTTTAAAATTTAGGCTCAATGGGGCGCCTGGGTGGCCAGTCAGTTAAGCATCCGACTTCAGCTCAGGTCATGATCTTGCGGTCCGTGAGTTCGAGCCCCACATCAGGCTCTGGGCTGATGGCTCAGAGCCTGGAGCCTGCTTCCGATTCTGTGTCTCCTTCTCTCTCTGCCCCTCCCCCCTTCATGCTCTGTCTCTGTCTCAAAAATAAATAAACGTTAAAAAAAATTTAAAAAAATAAATAAATAAAATTTAGGCTCAAAAAATTAGTATGAAAAGTTAATGGATTTTAAATTTAAAAGCATTAGAAAATGAAAACTGTAAGTGGTTGGGGAAAATAGCCTTGACAGTGTGCTCGATATGTTCTCAAATGTGTGGCAACTCCAGGCTTGTACCAAAAGCAGGTGAGGGATGTCCCCAGAGGGCATGCAAAGGCAGAACCACACTGATACAGAAATGCTTGGGAAAATGTCCAGCCATACACAGTTTTAAAATTCAAAATCAAGACAATTTAGTGTACCACCTCAGAGTTTCTTCTTCAAAAATAAATAAGTATTTTCAAATAAAGAATCATCTGTGAGAGTAGGTGCTCTCATGCATTACTGGTGCACTGCCAAACTGGCATGCAGAAATTCTGGACTGGAACAGCATGACATAAAAATTCATTAAGATGACCATAAAATGAGAGAGTTGACAGAACATAGTCCTTGACCCAGCATTCCCCCTTTGGAGAATATCGTCCAAGGAAGTGACTCAGAAGAGAAAATCCCACCTGTACCAAGATATTTCAAGATGCACGGTCTGTACCAGCAAAGAAACAGGAAATAAGCCTAAATGCTCACTAACGGGAGAATGAGATAGCAAATTGTGATATTATCACTGAGAGGATTTTACTTTGTTATTGCAGGTGAGAAATGTGTATTCCTTAATTTTTCACATACAGAAAATACATATGAAATAATTTCAAGCAAAGAAAGTAGACACACAGAAATATGTTCCTAGTAATGGTGTGCTAATGATTTAACAGGGCAGAGAACTTTTCTAAAAAGCTGAAGTTACATTAGATGGTGTATATTATTTTACATACAAATTAATTATTCAATAAGAATTTTAAGATGAAATATAATTACTTGAGGACAAGATTCATGTTAAATATTATACTTTTCCACTTACATTAAAAAATCATTAGTCACAGATTACAATACAGAAACTTGTCTTTTATTTCTACCATTTTAGTATTACAAACTAAATGTTACTGAATGTTATCGAAGTCTGATGAATCTCTTCTAAAAGAGACAGCAGAGGTCACAAATAGAAATTGTGTTTTTTTAAATCCTAATTAGCATATTTCACCAAATAATGCCTTAAGGGCTTCCAATTATGAAGAACACAGATTTTGGAATAAAATCATCATAGTAAATAAGGACTGTGATCCTCAAATATTTAGCGTTTTTTTTAGTATTTTTCTAGGCTATTTTTCCTGTCACTTATCTTTAGGCATTCTTTTAATTTCTAAGTATATATCTTTTGCCCATTATAACCATTTCAAGTATTTACGTCCAGTCTGCGCCTCATGTTTTCATGATCTCTTTCACTGTGCAGTATTTTTTAAAATTTTAACGTGTTCCAATTTAGTTATCTTTTCTTTGGGAGTGTGAGATTTGGGGGGTCGTGTTTCTGAAAACATTCCTTGCCCTGAGGTCATGATGACATTCTCATACATTTGCTGACTCTGGTTCGAAGTTTTGATTTTCACCACCATCCAGGGCCTGCGTGACTCACATGGCATCTTGTAGAACAGGCGTTCTCCCGCGCCATCATTGGTCTGCAAGTATTTGCTATCCAAAGACCAGTCAATGTGTGTGATGAAACTAAGCGACTTGCTGCATTCTCCAATTTTCTTATACCGCTGGGCAACGGCATACACGTCCACTGGGCCATCATTGGATCCCACCGCGAGGTAAGAGCCATCTGGAGAAAATTTCATTTCATGAATGACTTCTTTTCGATCTTTGATATGAACCACTTCTGTCATATCTCTATAAGAATAAAAACCAGCAATAAAAAGTGATAAGCAGCAAATCTAGAAATAGGAACCCCAAGCCATGTTTTAAAATTTGTACGTCAGAGAAAAAAATGTTTCAAAAGAGAGAGAACACGTGTAAGAACTAAAGGAATAACTTTTGGGGAAAAATAAAAAACTATTTACTTAGTTTCTGGCCAATTTAGGCAAAATTAACCAACATTTTAAATACTATCTGGGCTTCCAAAGTAAAAACAAAACAAAACAAAATTTAATGAAATGCATATTTGCTTTCATGTTTAATTGTTATTTTCCCCTAAAACTTTGTGCTTCAAAAATTTGGGGTTTGTAAAATTGTTTTCAAAACATGCCCTGGAGAAAGGTAAACGTCCACCAAGGGTAGCATAAACATCAACCATCTTTTTTATACTTTAAGATCAAGTAACCAGTGGCTGTGAAGCTTGATGCTTACTGTTGCAAAAAAGAGCAAGTCCAAAAAGCATAAGAGGAAAATTTCTTTTTAAATATTAAATTCTTATGTCATTATTTAATTGTTACCAGGAAAGGTCAACAATGCATACATCATGTCACTGGAATATTTTGTATCCTTTCCGATCAGGTTCTGGTAAGAAATGCTGCCTGCATTTGAAAGCTGCCACCATGAGACAGAATTGTGGCTAGCAGTCTCCTAGGCCAGCACCGAAGACTTCACCCACTGCCAACACAATCAGTGCATACATGATGGCAAATATGTGCTTCTATGTGGTAATTCCCCTCACCAGCTATCACTTATTAATAGCAATATATTATATAATATAATGTTTAATATCATCAAATCGGTTTTTTGGATTTTTGTTTGTTTTGGCTTGGGAAATCCATCAAAAAGAAAAGAAAATCTGGTAACTGGCCATCTTTCCATACCATCACTAAGCAGAGAAAGAAAACGTTGCCCATCAACCCAGCATTGTTATGTGTGGTTGGTAAGGAGAATTTAGTGTCATAAACTGTGCCAAGATCATTTTTCAAACCTATATAGAATTTTCTATGTGCAAAACATGCAGTATCTAATTTACAGCTGCATTTTCTTTCTGTAATCACAAATTGTAGAAGCCATAAAAAACAACCAGTGTTATTTAGAGAAATTACAAGTGTGGGTCATAATTTTTGTCCAGTAAATATAGCGTGTTAATAAATATGAAATATTCCATTTTATTTTTCATTATAGGTGGAAAAAATTTTGACTCAAGCTCACCTCTAAAAATCTGGCACTGCTAGAGACTGCTTTCTCATTTCTTTCTCTTTTCTTGGCTTCCTATAAGCCCAAACCCCCTTGGGACCAGATGAACTTAGGAGTTCATTATTCAGTGGATTTTAGAAAGGTTCATATACAATATATTATGTAATACCCTCCATAGGAGCTAGGGCAACACCCCATATTAAAAACATTAATATTTTTGTAGTGAATCACATTATAGAGAATTATTCCTACTAGGAGATTAATAGGCAATAAACAGTCTCAGATCAGTTCATTGGGTCAAGACGTGCTGTCAAAGAAGTTGCCAAAGAACGGTGGATTTTCAGAGTGTTTGGATTTGGGAATTACAGATCGGTGACTGAATCTAGAATGTTCCTACTTGAAAGAATAAATGCATTTTTCCTAAAGTCCAGGCATACATTGTGACCAGGAGAACTAGTTTAACACAAGAGTATTTCTGATATCATTTTCCCTAGCAGCACGTGCCTGACTCGGAGAACAATGAAAGAGCCGTCCTTCATGCCCAGGGCCAGCTGAGATCCATCCGGGCTGAAGGCCACACTGCGAACTGCTTCCTCCATGTTACAGCGGGCGATCAAGGCATGGTCAGCCAGGCTCCATAGCCTAAGCACAAGGACAAAGTAAAAACAAAACCAGTTTCTCAGCCATCGGCCAGCCCTAGGCTGGAAGGCTGTTCACCACTCTGATGATGATGACAACACAGGACGCACTAATTTCATACTAGTGTCCTTCCTCACGGCATGTCTGGCAATCTAAGAAGGTGTTTAGATTATCATTGGGTCATTTGCACCATTTGAAATCCCCAGCAAGAACTCTAAGACCAGAAAACCATTTCCAAAGATTTTGAGATTAATCAAATAAAGACATTTTAAACACTGGGGCGCCTGGGTGGCGCAGTCGGTTAAGCGTCCGACTTCAGCCAGGTCACGATCTCGCGGTCCGGGAGTTCGAGCCCCGCGTCAGGCTCTGGGCTGATGGCTCAGAGCCTGGAGCCTGTTTCCGATTCTGTGTGTCCCTCTCTCTCTGCCCCTCCCCCCGTTCATGGTCTGTCTCTCTCTGTCCCAAAAATAAATAAATGTTGAAAAAAAAATTAAAAAAAAAAAGACATTTTAAACACTACTTCACACAACATCTTGCTATTCTCTTTGGAAATTAAACATTGTTCTTTATTTATACCAAGAATTGTTAATAACATTTAGAGAAAAAGAAGTACTACTAGGTGTTATTGTTAGTTTGTTTAAAATAATATGAGTGTCCTTCTAATAACTGTGTTATTTAAGTGCAGATAAATGGAAACACACATTACATTTATTGGCCTCCCTGGCAAGAAAGAGTATCTGTCTACAGTCACCTGCTGTCATGCTTCACAAGGCCTCTGGGTGTCCCACTGCAGATAGATCCACTCGCCCTGGTTGAGGCAGATACTTTAAGTGCCCCTGGCTGATGGGCACAGCTACTGCTGGAGAAATGGAGGTCAAGGGGCACGTGCCCCTAACACAGTTTGCAGCAGCTCCTGGAACACCTAATCCAGGCACCTCAGACTGAGTGAACATGGACTAGGTATTTGAAGATGCAAATAAGCATTTAAATGTCAGTTGTGATTGGGTAACTGACCTCTATCTGTTAGTACTCTTAAGACAGGCTTCTCTTAACATACAAACATTAGTATCTGCCAGAGGGGACAGAGAATCTCGAGTTCCGCCATAGGGAAGCAAGAATAAGTCACATGTGGTGCGGTTTCTCTAAATGCATTCTGCCATCAGGATGGACGGGGGCATGCTCCTTAAAATGGAGAGTTGCACAGTGAAGAGCTTACTGATCCCTTAGGCAGCCTGCACTGTTCAGCCTAAAGCTCATGGTAGTCTTTCAATACCTCGTCCATTATTCATAATCTCATGCTGCTTTTAGCCTTGTACTATTTTAAGCAATGTAAGCTTTGCTTTACTAGCATGCAGAAACCATCACTCCCCAGTAGACTGTACCATCCTATAAAGTCACTAAGCTGATCTTGCTCAAGAAATTAGGAGTCAGACCCTTCTTAAATTTCAATACTCCGTGTAAAATAACATTTGTCATTTGAGCCAAATTAATGGTTAAGAGGAATAAGACAAATTCTGACAGCCAGGGCTCCTTGGAGATGTTTGCAATTTTGAGACTCAACTAATTTGTCGAAATACAAAAGCCAAAGACTTTCTTGAAATCATTTCTACCTGTATAAATATAAATCGAGTATCTCAGGTGTTTGAGTTGGTGGTACCATTTTGCCTGTTCGGGGAAAGCTCAGAGTAAAGGAAGGAAAAGGAAGAGAAGAGGAGGAAGTTGGGTAAAGAGAAACTTAAGCCAAATAAACATTGATGCCACATGGAGACACACTGTGTTTTCACTGATCTTTAGATTGATGGGGCTTCAGGGCCTGGTAAAGATCACAAAATGGATTTACTTTTAAAATTATATCTCAGTAATGAGCACACTGTGTCTTGATCAGATTCACAGACATACAGAGTAAGAGCAAGGGAGAAGCGGGAACCTGCTTCTAGTCTACAAAATTCTAATTTAGCTACTAGAGCCCAGAAGCAGTAATCAATCAACAAACTGATGGACCAGCCTCTCCCTCCCACTGGCATACACACTTTCTGGCCTGCTTGTCATTGGGCACATTTAAAGGTCAGCAGTAAATACAAAAATATTGAAGTCAGTGTAACAAACTTCATCACACACTTCTAAACCCTGTGTTCAGTCCTTGAACAGTCACAAGGACATCAGAGGTATCCTCGTATTGCTCATTTTATGCAATGCTGTGCTCTCAAAGAATAACAAATGATCCACAGCAAGAATCCTTGAGGCCCTAATAAAATTGCCTATTTTCTCAGGAACCAGCACTTTACTTTGATTTGAGGACAATGTCCAAAATTCCATTCGAGAATTTGCAAAGAAAGAACTGTTTACTCACATACTGAAGGCAACTCTGAAAATCAGAACTTAAGTTCTTTTGAAGACGAGTTCATGAATTCACCAGTGGAGATGAAGGTAGGAGAAAACGGAAATGCCATGTGCAGCCCCCTGCAGATGACCCAGCATATGAGGGGCAAATATGATCTTAGCACAGATGAATGCGCTGAGCTCTCATCTTTGATTGAAAGAGAACTGGGAGTCTATCTAACCAGGAGCAGTGTATTTTCACTCACTCAGAGCACTTTCACGACTTAAGATACAGCCAGAGAAAGGTGGCAACACCAAAATGCTAAGAAGCCAAGTGTGGTTGGGCTCAGTGTCTCAACGTTCTGTTTGGAACATGTGTGGTTCTACACTGTGGTTTATCTGTCTCTTGCATAACAAGCAAATTTGGGCACAGTTACTGTGTTGTCCCAAGGCAGTCAGTGCATGACGACCGCCAATGCCAAGGCCTCACCTGACAGAGCGATCGTCACTTCCCGTCACAGCCAGGGGCTTCTTGGGGTGCAGGGCCAGAGCCCAGAGCTCCCCCTCACAGTGGCCTTGCAGGATCAGCATTGGCTTGTCTCGTTCACGCACAATCACTTCAAATATCTCACTGTCCTGGGTCCCTGCTAGGAGGCGGTCTGCTTTCCAGCACACGCTCCGGATGGAGAGGCCTGAGGGAAACAAGCAATTAAATAAAATGAAAGCGTGTATTCACACCATTGACGAAGAAAGGAAAACACCTACATGTCCTTTCACCAGGATAGCATCTGATGTAACACATCTTAAAAACTCCTGAAGGAGAAACACCAACACCACACGCCATCCTGTATTATTTACCATTTCCTTACCCCTCACCATCTGGATTTTACACATGAGTAGTCACTCTTTCCCATCTGACTTAGGATAACCATGTGTTTTTACATCAGGATGCATGTGAAATACTACATCTTAAAATGAGTATGAGAAAAAATAGGTCTTTATGAAAACCTATCCCTTTTTGAAATAATGTACTTCTGATTTACTACGGAAAAGTTAACAGTCACTTCAGTCTTTAGGATGCTAACACTGTATTAAAACTTAAAAACAAAAAAAATTTTAATGTTTAGTTTTAGTTTTGAGAGAGAGAGAGAAAGAGAGAGAGAGAGAGAGCACGCACGCAAACGAGCATGCACCAGTGGGGGAGGGGCAGAGAGAGAGGGAGACACAGAAGCAGGCCCCAGGCTCTGAGCTGTCAGCACAGAGCCCCATGCGGGGCTCAAACTCATGAGCTGCGAGATCATAACATGAGCCAAAGTCGGACAGCTTCACCGACTGAGCCACCCAGGCGCCCCTAATGCTATGTTAAAATTCTATGTGGGTGATACTCCAGAATGGCTAATTGTCATATCGGGTAAGTTTACTATGATCAGAACCTAGACTCATTTTTCTGGATAAACAGATGTACCATGTCCCAGAAATATGCAAATGAAACTGATTTCAGTCTCAAAATACCATCAAACATTTGTCAGTGAAGATGTTATTCTTCCCCCACTTAAGATTTTATACAATGCTCTCTAAAGGCACAGTACTTCTTTGAAACACAATCTTCCACCTCAGGAGTACTTCATACTCTCCAGGCAGGTCTTTATTTGCCTGTCTGATTTGTGATCTCTTGAACTTCTTGTCAGTTTTGTTGCTTACCAGGTACATTATTTATTCACTTGGTGAGTTTTCTCAGGTCTGAATTAGAAATACAGATAGAATCCCACTTTCATAAGTACTGTAAATAAGGCAGGGATGTGGTAAGCTTTGAGATCTGAGTCGTCTCCCCAGTGGGCTTCGTGTCTTCGGCGTAGAAAGTACCAGAAGTCAGAGCACAGGTCTTTAGTCCTGCTCTACACTTGATTGGCCAGACACACCAGGAGTGTCCCTTTCTCTCTGGAGACCAGTTTTTCTCTGCATTAAATGCAGACTATAATTAAGGAGACCATGTAATTTATCATCCAAATTGTGACTACTTTGAAAGTCAAATTAAATTTACATACTTCAAAAATGTTTATTTTTTTCCCCAAGAAAGCAGCTTTACCATGTTAAAATAAAAAGTTCTATCAAAATATTTTCAAAGATAAAATTATAGTGACACTGCATTACAAAATGAAAAGTCCAGAACAGAGGAACGAATAGGCAGGGCACAGAGGATTTCCAAGGCCCTGAAACTCTTCGCTATCATGGTAGATACATGTTACTATGCATGTAATATGCACAGAATATACAACACTGAATGTGAACTCTAATGCCAACTACGGGCTTTGAGTGATGATGCATCAATGTAGCTTCTCCCATGGTAACAAAGGTACCACTCCGGTGGGGGGTGTGGATAGTCACGGAGGCAGGGCATATATGGTGGCAGGGGGGATAGGAGAAATCTCTATACCTTCCATTTAATTTTGCTGTGAACCTGAAGCTGCTCTAAAAAAATTAAGTCCATAAAAAAAAAATCCAGGACAAATGCTAAGGCAAATGGGATGCTGGGACAAAAGAAGGGTTAACTGGGGGTATATGGGCACACTTTGTAATCCTCACTTTAATCAACTCACAGTGGCCTTAAAAGGATCCGATGAGATGATGCATTTATTTACAAAAAAAAGTATTTTTTTTTTTTGATGCACAAGCCTATTTTTACACGCAGTAACTCTCTTTACCCCTTGCTCTGAATGCAGTTACATGTCTTGAAATGGAAGGAGAAAGCACACCGGCAGATTTATTATTCCTGCTTTTAGTAAGTAGAGATACCTTGGCAACGGTTAGTTCAGGGTCATTCAAAACCTTTCTAGCAAACATCGCGACAGGCTTTCAAGGTTGGGACGGACAGGGACGTGGTGAAAGCAGCCAGAGGAAGACTGCAGAATGACAGGGCAGGCAGCTTAGCGGCAGGCAACTCTGCCTTATAGCAACAATCTCTTTGCCCTGTCCCTTTCTTGTCCTTATCTCTTTCTCACGCTTTTCTAGAGGTTTAGTTACCACTCTCTAATTAACACAGTCCAGTTTCTTCCAGGAGGGGAGTCAATTTGTCTCCCTGCTGTCCTCCCAGCAGATCCTCCCTTAGGATCACCTATGATTTTATTCCAGAAGAGGTACAACACCTTGTTCTTCAGAAAACAGGAAGTAAAGAGGGATGTTAATTCCACTGCAGTATCAGTAAAATCTCAAATAATTTACTTTTTATTATATTTATTGTCCGTTTCATCTCACTAATGTCTGTGAATACAGGAGTTTTCTCAGTTTTATACACTGTTGTATCCTCAGTACCTACCACAGTGTTTGACATGTAGTACATGCTCAATGAAAATGGCTGAATAAAATAAAACATTAGAATCACAAACATTTCTTGTGTCCTTGGAGATAACCAAGAAATAAAAGAATATCCTCATCCTCAAAGAAAACCATTTAAAGGAGGGATATATTGACTCACTCATTCAAACAATTTTTATTAAGTGCCTACCATGTGCCCAAGACCAGAGCTTGAACAGTGAACAAGCCAGCCCATGCCCTATTGGAAATTACATTCTAAAGAGGAGCAAGACATTTGTAAGCAGACATTTATACACCAAAAATCAATTAAAATGATATATACAAGGTTCTGGTTCAAGATGGAATGTAGGAGGATCCTGAATTCACCTCCTCCCATGGTCACACCTAATCGACAGCTACATATGGGACAATTCCCTCTGAAAGAAATCCAAAAGTACTTGAACAATTCCTATGTACCAGGCAAACAACAAAACACACACACACACACACACACACACACACACACACACACACACACAAACCCTCACATCTAAATGAGTAGGGTAGGCTCAGACATAATCTCAATATAAATCCCACCCTTGGGCCAGTAACCCACGATTGGGAAGCTCACAACTATGAGCTTCTTTCTGAGAAGTGGAGGGTTTGAACACCACATCCGGCACTCCACTACTTAAGACCTGCACCTGAGAGGTGAACCCCCCAAATACCTAGTTTTGAAAGCCAACAGGGCTTGTATCCACAAGATCCACAAGGTTATAGCAAACTGAAAAACAGTGGGTTCACTGTGCCTATATTCCAGGGTCTGGTGCAGGGGTAGCTGAAATACCCAGTCTTTCTGTGAAACAAGCCTATTTGCTTAAAGTTTCAGTCTGAAGGGCAGGCATCTAACCTAACACACATCTAGAGGCCTACTGAAATACTCCGCAAAGACTGAAGAGGCCAGAGGGTGCCACATAGACACTTCCCTCTGCCTTCCAGCTTGCTGTTATCTCCAGGAAAGATACAAGGGGCACCATGGTTTTTGTGGCTACTGCCCAAGGGTCACCCCTTGAACTTTCCGCCAGCAGTGCCTACATTCATTGATCCTACAGGACTGTAACAAATGGAAAAACAGTTTTATTTTTTATCCTTCACTCAGATTTAATAATTATCAAATTTTCCCACATAAGTCTCTATTTCTTTTTTATTTTAAAAGCAAATTTCAGTAATCATATAATTTTGTACCTCCCATACTTTAGTTGGCATCTCTAATAATATGGACCTTTGATATAGCCATAGTACCATAACCATACTTGACAAAATTTGGTATCGTCCAGTTCACAATAAAATTTCCCTTATTATCTATAAAATATATTTTACTTTTATTTATTTTTCCTTTTCAAACTTTTATGTAAATCCTAGTTAGTTAACATACAGTGCAATATTAGGTTCAGGAGAATTCAGTGATTGATCACTTACATACAACACCCAGAGGCAAATGGAGAAATCTGAGAAGCCATTCTTAATCAACTACCCCCTAAGGCAGCAGAGACAAAGAGGACTGAGGTACCATCTTTCTGTAGAAAAGGCCAACTACTTTATCTTCAAAGCTGTGGCCTGAAGGGCCAACTTCTAAATAAATACACATCTAGAGGTTGAATGCAATCCTCTCCAGAGATCAGGGAGGCCGGTGGGTACCATCTTTACACTGTCCTTCTGTCCTACCAGGTCATCAGTGTCTCCAAGAAAGGAGCTTATGCACAGGTCTGGGACCCCAGCTTTTGTACCTTGCCCTCAAAGGATACATCTCTTGATAACCTGGTTCTGAAAGCCACCAGAGCTTGTGTTCACAGATGCAATGGCAGGGTAAGCAAACAAACAAAAAATTCTTAACTAGCTATCACCCCAGGGCTCAGTGCAGAGAGAACAAACAAAAATGCCCATCTCTGGCTCTTTCTCTGAAATAGCTACATGTATTTACTTAAAAAAATTTTTTTTTAACATTTATTTATTTTTGAGACAGAGAGAGACAGAGCATGAATGGGGGAGGGGCAGAGAGAGAGGGAGACACAGAATCGGAAGCAGGCTCCAGGCTCTGAGCCATCAGCCCAGAGCCCAACACGGGGCTCGAACTCACGGACCGCAAGATCATGACCTGAGCCGAAGTCGGACGCTCAACCGACTGAGCCACCCAGGCGCCCCTACATGTATTTACTTTAAAAGCTGCTGTCTGAGGTCTGGCTCCCAGTCAGATTGAATATAGGTGCTAAGATCCTACCTTTTGGGACACTGACAGGTCTTAGCTTACCCTCAACTACCAGAAGTGACAAAGAACGAAGTAGGCTGTTTATACCATCATAAAGGTTTGAAAGACAATCAAGAGCTAGGGCAGCGTTAAACAGTAAGATTCAGGGGCTCCTGGGTGGCTCAGTCAGCTAATCATCCAATTTCAGCTCAGGTCAAGATCTTGCAGATAGTGATTTCGAGTCCCATGTCCAGCTCTGTCCAGTTCAGAGCCTGGAGCCTGCTTAAGATTCTGTGTCTCCCTCTCTTTCTTCCCCTGTCCCACTCATGCTCTGTCTCTAATAAACATTACAAAGAAAAAACTTAAAAAAAAACCCAATAAGATTCATCTACATGAGGCCATCTCTTTAAGACTGGAGAGGTGGCTGTTTTATCTAAAGCTGAGAAACCAAGAATGAGAGTCAAGGAAAAAATGAACAAACAGAAGTATATGCTCAAGAGAACAACATAAAAATCTCAGAAAACACCACAATGAATTGGTAATAAGTCATCTACCTGATAAAGAGTTCAAAAATAACAGCCATTCAGATGCTTACTAAACTCAGGAGAACAAAGCATGAACAAAGTGAGAATTTCAATGAAGAAATTAAAACTATAAGAAAGCACGAAAGAGAAATCACAGAGATGAAGAATATAATAACTGGATAATACACTAGAGGGGTTCAACAGCAGACTAGATGAGGAAGGAAAAACATCAGTAAACTCAAACACAGGGCAGTGGAACTCACCCAGTGAGAGCAACAGAAAGAAAAAAGGATGAAAAGAGTGAAGACAGCTTAAGGGACTTATGCAACAATATCAAGTAGACTAACATTGGCATTATAAGGGTCCTAGGGGAGAAGAGAGAGAGAATGGGGCAGAAAACTCATTTGCAGAAATAATGGCTGAAAATTTCCCTACCATGGGGAAGGAAACAGACATCCAGATCCAGGACACACAGAGAATTCCACATAAGGTAACCCAAAGAAACCTATACTATGACTCATTATAATTAAAGTGTCAAAA
Organism: Prionailurus bengalensis; assembly: GCF_016509475.1. NCBI lineage: Eukaryota > Metazoa > Chordata > Mammalia > Carnivora > Felidae > Prionailurus > Prionailurus bengalensis. The sequence continues at coordinate 73,588,000 of NC_057354.1, read as the reverse complement.
GTTAAAGACAAGGAATCTGATAGGCAGCAAGAGAAAAACAATTTAAGACTTAAAGCAGATTTTTCAGCAGAAACCTTGCAGTCCAGAGGGATTGGCACAATATATTTAACTTGCTGAAGAAAAAAACTGCCAACTAAAAATAGACTACCTGTAATAGTTGTCCTTCAGAATTGAAAGAGAGAGAAAGACTTCACCGCACAATTAAAAGTTCAAAGACTTCATCGCCACTGGAACAGCCTGACAAGAAATGTTCTAGGGACTTCTTCAAGTTGAGATAAAAGGGCACTGATCAATAATAGGAAAACATAAGAAAGTTTAAATCCCATCTGTAAAGGCAAATATAGAGTACAATTCAGAATAATTTAATGTTGTACAGGTGGTGGGTTAATGACATATAAAGATAGTATGAAAGTTAAAAGACAAAAGTAATAAAAACTATAACTATAATAATTTGTTAATGGACAAAAGAAAAAAGATATTAAGTTGTAACATCAAAAACAAAATAGGGGCAGGGAGGAATAAAAATGTTAAGCTTTATTAGGCATTCAAACTATTATCAACTTAAAATATTCTGTTATAAGTTGTTTTGTAAAAGCCTCATGGCAATCACAAAGCAAAACTGTAATAGATACAGTAAAGACAAAGAAATCTAAGCATACCACTACTGAAAATCATCAAATCACAAAGAAAGCAAGAGAAGAACAAAGGAATTACAAAATAGTCGTAAAACAATGAACAAAATGACAGTAATACCGATCAATAATTACTTTAAATGTAAATGGAAAAAATTCTCCAATCCAAAGACACAGGGTGGCTGATGGATAAAAAAAACCCAAAGACCTATCTATGCACTGCCTACAACAGACTTATTTCAGATTTAAGGACACACAAAGACTAAAAGTAAAGGGATAGAAAAAGATATTGCATGGAAACAGAAACCAAAAGAAATCTGGGATACCTATACAAGATAGGCTTGAAGACAATGACTGCACTAAGAGACAAAGAAGGTCATTATATAATGATAAAGGTGTCAATCCAGCAAGAAGACATATTTGTAAATGTTTATGCACACATCACAGGAAAACCTAAATATATAAAGCAAACATTAACAGACCTAAATGGATAAATATGTACAGCAATACAATACAGTAGCAGACTTTAATACCCTACTTTCCTCAAAGGATAGATGATCTAGACATTAAATCATAAGGAAACAATGGCCTTAAACGACACATTAGACAGATGGACTTAAAAGACATTTAAAAAACATTCCATCCAAAAGCAACAGAAGGTGAGTTCTTCTCAAGTGCATATGGAATATTCTCCAGGATAGATCACACATTAGGCCACAATTCTTAACAAATTTAAGAAGACTGAAATCATACTAAACATCTTTTCTGATCACAAAGGTATGAAATTAGGTGTCAATGACAAGAACAAAATTAGAAAATTCACATATATGTGATGATGAAACAACATGCTACTAAACAATCAATGGGTCAAACAAGAAATCAAAAGAAATTTTTAAAAATGAAAATAGAAATACAACATACCAAAACCTTTAAGATGCAGCGAGGGCAGTTCTAAGAGCGAAGTTCACTGAGATAAAAACCTACATTAAATAACCGAAAAGATCTTAAATTAGCAACCTAACTTTATACTTCAAGGAACTAGAAAAAGAAGAACAGATGAAGCTCAAAGTAAGGAGAAGGAAGGAAATAAAGAGCATAGCAGAAATAAATTAAGTAAGAGACTAAAAGACAATAGAAAATATCAACAAAATATAAACAATAACAACAAAACTAAGAGTTGGGTGTTTTTTTGTTTGTTTGGTTGTTGGTTTTTTTTTTGTTAAGAGAAAAGCAAAATAGACAAACCTTAAGCTAAACTCACCAAGAAACAAGAGAGGACTTAAATAAAATCAGAAGTGAAAGAGGAGACCTTGTAACTGATACCACAGAAATACAAAGGATTGTAAGAGACTGCTATAAAGAGATATATACATACAAACTGGACAAACTAAAAGAAATGGAAAAATCCCTAGAAACATACAATCTACCAAGACTGAATTATGAAGAAGTAGAAAATATGAGCAGACCAATACTGAGTAAGGAAATTGAATCAGTAATCAAAAACCTCCAGCAAAGGAAAACCCAGTATCAAATGGCCTCACTGGCAAATTCTACTACACATTTAAAGAATTATTATCAATCCTTCTGAAATGCTTCCAAAAAATATAAGAGGAGGAAACCCTTCCAAACTGATTGTATAAAACTCGATATAAAAACCAGGCAAAGATTTCACAAAAAAATTTACAGGCCCGAGTTTAAGCTATAGTACAAAGCTGTAATCATCAAGACAGTATGGTACTGGCACAAGAACAGACACTCAGATCAATCAAACAGAATTGAGAAACCAGAAATGGACCCAGAAACATATGGCCAACTAATCTTTGACAAATACTTAATAGAATAAAGACAGTCTCTTCAGCAAGTGGTGCTGGGAAAACCGGACAGTGATACGCAGAAAAATGAACCTGGATCACTTTCCTACCACCATACACAAAAATAAACTCAAAATGGATGAAAGACCTAAATGTAAGACAGGAAGCCATCAAAATCTTTGAGGAGAGAGCAGGCAAAAACCTCCTTGACCTTGGCCGCAGCAACTTTTTACTCATCATGTCTCCAGGGGCAAGGGAAACAAGAACAAAAATAGACTATTGGGACCTTGTCAAAATAAAAAGCTTCTGCACAGCAAAGAAAACAATCAGCAAAACTAAAAGGCAACCAATGGAGTGGGAGAAGATATTTGCAAATGACATATCAGATAAAGGGTTAGTACCCAAAATCTATAAAGAACTTATCAAACCCAACACCCAAAAAACAAATAATCCAGTGAAGAAATGGGCAAAAAACATGAATAGACACTTCTCCAAAGAAGACATCCAGATGGCCAACCAACACATGAAAAAATGCTCCACATCACTCATCATTAGGGAAATACAAATCATAACCACAATGAGATACCATCTCACACCTGTCAGAATGGCTAACATTAACAACTCAGGCAACAACAGATGTTGGCGAGGATGTAGACAAAGAGGATCTCTTTTGCAATGCTGGTGGGAATGCCAACTGGTGCAGCCACTCTGGAAAACAGTGTGGAGGTTCCTCAAAAAATTAAAAATAGAACTACCCTATGACCCAGCAATTGCACTAATAGGTATTTATCCAAGGGATAGAGGTATGCTGTTTTGAAGGGGCACATGCACCCCAATGTTTATAGCAGCACTGTCAACAATAGTCAAAGTATAGAAAATGCCCAAATGTCCCTCGATGGATGAATGGATAAAGAAGATGTGGTATAAATATACAACGGAGTATTACTAAGCAATCAAAAAGAATGAAATCTTGCCATTTGCAACTATGTGGATGGAACTAGAGGGTATTATGCTAAGAGAAATTAGAGAAAGACAAATATCATATGACTTCACTGATATGAGGACTTTAAGATACAAAACAGATGAACATAAGGGAAGGGAAGCAAAAATAATATAAAAACAGGGAGAGAGACAAAACATGAGACTCTTAAATATGGAGAACAGAGGGTTACTGGAGGGGTTGTGGGAATGGGGATGGGCTAAATGGGTAAGGGGCATTAAGGAATCTACTCCTGAAATCATTGTTGCACTATACGTTAACTAACTTGGATGTAAATATTAAAAATTAATTAAAATAAATAAATACAGAGAACAAACTAAGGTGGATGGGGGGGGCAGAGGGTAACTGGCTGATGGGCACTGAGGAGGGCACTTGTTGGGAGGAGCACTGGGTGTTGTATGTAAGCCAATCTGACAGTAAATTATATACATTAAAAAAAATTATAGGCCACTTGCCTGATAAGCATAGATTTGAAAGTCATGAAAAAATTTTTGCAAATCAAATTCAACAATACCATAAAAGATTCTTACTCCATGGTCAAGAGGGATTTATTCCAGGGATGCAAGAATGGTACAACATCTATGTACCAATCAATATGGTACACCACATTAACAAAGTGAAGGATATAAATCATATGATCATCTCAATAGATACAGAAAACGCATCTGACAAAACTCATTATTCATTTATGACAAAAACTCTCAACAAAGCACACAAAGAGGGAATGTAACTCAACACAACGAAGGCTACATACGACAAGTATACAGCTAACATTATACTCAATGGGGAAAAGCTAAAAGCTTTTTTCTAAGATGAGGAACAAGATAAGGATGCCTACTCTTGTCACTTATTCAGTGTAGTATTTGAAAGTCCTACTCAGGGCAACTTGGCAAAAAAAAGAAGTAAAAGGCACCTAAATTGTTAAGGAAGAAGTGAAACTGTCACTATTTGCAGATAACATGATTTGATATATAGAAAACACTAAAGGATCACAAAAAATTTAGAACTAATCACAAATTCAATGAAGTTGCAGGATACAAAATCAATACCCCCAATCAGCTGCATTTGTATATGCTAAAAATGACCTATCAGCAAGAGAAACTAAGTAAACAAACCCACCTATAATTGCATCAAAAAGAATAAATACCTAGGAATAAATTTAACTAAGGAGGTAAAAGACCTGTACACTAAAAACTGTAAGACATTGATGAAAAAAACTGATGATGACACAAATCCATGGAAAGATATTCCATGCTTATAAACTGAAAAAAATTAAGATTGTTAAAATAAGTAGAATGCTCATACGACACAAAGCACTTTGCAGTTTCAATGCAATCCCTATCAAAATTCTACTGGCATTTTTTGTAGAATAAACAACCCTAAAATTTGTTGTATGGAACCACGAAAGACCCTGAATAGACAAAACAATCTTAAGAACAAAGCTGGAGGCAACATGCTTCCTGAATTCAAATTCTATCACAAAGCTACAGTAACCCAAACAGTATGATATTGGTGTAAACAGAGATACACAGATCAGTGGAACAGAATTGAGACTCCAGATATATAGAGACTCCAGAATTGAGACCATAGATATATGGTCAATTGATTTATGACAAAGGAATCAAGGGACAGTGGGAAAGGGACAGTGTTTTCAATAGTGAGTGTTGGGAAGACTGGACAGCCACACACGGAAGAATGTAACTGGACCACTATCTTACACCGTACATAGAAGTTAACTCCTTATGGATTCAAGAATATATGAGCTGGGTGGCTCAGTTGGTTAAGCATCAGACTCTTGAATGCAGCTCAGGTTGTGATCTCATCGTGATTGTGGTATGTTGAGTATGGGGCCTGCTTGGGACTCTCTCTCCCTCTCTCTCTCTCTCCCTTCCCTACTCACACTCACACACACACTCTCTTTCAAAACAAATAAATAAACATTTAAAAACAAAAAAGAGCATAAGAGCTGAAACCATAAAACTCCTAGAAGGAAACGTAGGCTTTCTGAAGTCACTCTTGGCAATGATTTTTTTTGCCTGACACCAAAAGTAAAGGCAACAAAAGCAAAAATAAACAACTGAGACTACTTCAAACTAAGAAGCTCCTGCACAGCAAACGAAAGCAAAAGCAAAAGCAAAATGAAAAGGTAACCTACTGAAGAAAGTATTGGCATATCAAGTATCTGATAAGATGTGAATATCCAAAATACATAAATAACTCATGCAGCTCAAGCAAAAAAATAAAATAAAGAATCCAATTTAAAAATGGGCAGAGAATGTGAATAGACATTTCTCCAAAGAAGACCTACAGATAACCAACAGATGCATGAAAAAGTGCTGGATATCACCCATCATCAGGGAAATGCAAATCAAAACCACAATGAGATACCACTGCACAATGGCTATCATTTAAAGAGACAAGAAATAACATGTGTTGGTGAGGATGTGGAGAAAAGGGAACCCTTGTGCACCGCTGGCGGAAAGGTAAACTGGCGCAGCCACTGTAGTAAGCGACATGGAGGTTTCTCAAAAATTAAAAATACAGGGGCGCCTGGGTGGCGCAGTCGGTTAAGCGTCCGACTTCAGCCAGGTCACGATCTCGCGGTCCGGGAGTTCGAGCCCCGCGTCGGGCTCTGGGCTGATGGCTCAGAGCCTGGAACCTGTTTCCGATTCTGTGTCTCCCTCTCTCTCTGCCCCTCCCCCGTTCACGCTCTGTCTCTCTCTGTCCCAAAAATAAATAAACGTTGGAAAAAAAAAAATTTAAAAAAAAAAAAAAAAAATTAAAAATACAACTAACACATGATCAAGCAATTCCACAGACAGATATTTACCCAAAGGAAACAAGAACACTAATTCAAAAGGAAAATGAAACTCCATGTTCACTGTAGCATTATTTACAATAGGCTGCTTCCATGTTCGGGCTAAGGGTTTATCGGTGGATAAAGGAATAAAGAAAATGTGGCATACATGCATACACACACACACACAGGAATATTATTCGGCCATAAAAAAGGAGACACCAATTGAGGGCATTATGCTAAGTGAAATAAGTCAGAGAAATACAAATATTATATGAACTCACTTTTATGTGGAATCTAAAAAACAAACAAGCAAACCCAAATTCACTGATACAGGGAACAGATTGGTGGTTGTTCAGGTGTGGGGTGGGGATGCGAGGTAGGCGAGAGGTAGTCAAAATATACAAACATAGAGTTCTAAAATAAGTTAAGTCCTGGGAATGTAACAAACAACATGATGACTATAGGCTCACAACACTGTGTTGTATATCTGTAACTTGATCAGAGAGTAGATCTTAAAAGTTTGCAGTAAAAGAAAAAAATTGTAACTGTGTGGTGACAGACATTAACTACACTTACTGCAGTGATCATTTTGCAATATATACACATATTGAATCATTATGTACACCTGAGATGAGGTCATATCAATTACATCTCAACAAAAATGATGGACACGTACAGATATACGCACAGGTCTCAGCAGTGTGTTTAACTGTTATTGAAAGAACCAAACCCCAATCCCCTCCTAATTCCACTGTCTTCAAGACTCCCCCTTTCTGAGCAGGCCTGGCACCTGTGGCTGTCCTGTAAGCATGAGTATGCCAGTTCTCCCCATGGCCTCCAACAGCACGTCCTCTTCCATGAGGCTAAATGGCTCGAAAACTGAAATTTCTCCCAGAGATCTGGCATTTTATTTGGTCCAGTATACAAACAGTTTTTTCTCCCCACCACCCCGACTATTCTTTTACCTACTTATTTTGGGGAACAGATTCAGAAAGGTTAAAGATTATAAAAAACAATCTGCCACCTGGAAGTGACATATGTTAACATTTTTACAATGTTTGATTTGTCTTTTAAAAAGAGGTTTAGGAACAAAGAAAAACTTTCCAACTCAGTGAAGACTGATGAGCCTGTCAAGTTATACAGCGCCCACTGTGTTCTCAGACTGTGTCCAGAGGGTTCTTGGATTCCTCCATAGGGCCTAAAGGGTTTGGCAAGGAGAGGGTGGGAAATCGAGACCAAGAGTCAGAGTTTGAGGATCCCACCTCTGTTTTCCCTCAGCACCTCACAATTTGTTTAATAGCAGATTTCATTTGATAAAAAAGATTCCACTCAACTAATCAACATATGGGAGAGGCTTTACAGAAGGCAAAAGCAATAGAATAAAGTTGATATGGATAATTTCTGACTAAATATGGGCAGAGGGAGGAGAAAGAAGGAGGAAAGGAGTTGTTACATTTTCATTGTTTACAATATAAACTTAATGAGATGTGAACATTTTCTGTCAGAGACCAACTCAGTCTCTCCATAAATACTTAGTTCTTCCAACAGATAAATTATGTTTTGCCACATCAGATAGGTCAATCCCAGGAGTCTACCTAAAAAGATGGATAGGATACTGGACCACTCTGACATCCAAGGTAACTGTTTAAAATAGGAATCACTTCCTGAAAACACCTAGCAGGCATAGAACTGTATTCAAGTTTGCTAATAATATTCTATTTTCATCATTTCTGAACCTAATTGCTGTTCTGCATGCAAGACTGGTGAAGAGAACAGCGAAGTCTCTTCTGGGTACATTCTGGAGAGTCCCTGGTGTTGTGGCAGATCCCTGACAGGGTTCTGACAGTATTGTTCTTCTCTTGTCTACTAAGACTCGGTTTTACCTTTTCTGACACAAATGCAGAGAACAATAATGTAATTGTGGTTTCCTAGCCAGACTGGCCAAGATTGCCGTTGCATTGAGAAATGACTAAGCTATTTTTGCTTTTTGTCTTCTGCTATGGGAGTCAGAAAAACATAAGCTATTATTTTAAATACGGATAGAAATCCACTAATAATAAAGAGAGCTCCAGGAAAAACCATCCTAAGTATTTAAAATCACAGTTCTCTTTTCTTCTGGACAAGTGCATGTTTCAGAGACTTTTGACAGTATGGGCTGAAGGCATTTTGAATAGGTGAGGTTGCCTTCTTGGGCACTCCTCTACGAGAAATGTGGGGCTCTGGCCTGTGCTTGGTCCAGATAGCCAGCAGATGGCAGTAAAGAGCAACCACCCACCTAAGCAAAAATCTACAGCAAAGACCAAAATCTCACCAACCCTTCGCACAGTTTCATACTCAGAGCAGAGAATGAGTAGTAAACAGCATCCTTCTAATCCTTTTGGCGCATGTCCTGAAACCAGGGCAGGGGTAGATCTAGTCCATGAGTACATGAATATCCATACAGACCTAGAGGACACTGCTTATTTTCCATCAGTTCACCAAGTGGTTGAGTATCTGGGCTGATTTATATGCCAGCCCCAACCCCTCCCAGCTGTGACCATGGCAAGCCATTTAATCTTTCAAATCTTCAGTGTCCCTGTCTGTGAAGTGGAGAGAATATCAGCACTCATACTTTGCAGCACTCTTATGAGGAATCCATGCAATCATATATTTAAACACTTCACCTAGTGTTTGGCACTTAAGAAATTAATAAATCTGAGTTGTTACCTTAACCAGCAAGTTTTTGTTAGTCTCAGTGGAATGCACCTTACTGTATGTGCAGTCCGAGTCCAGCTCCCGGATGATTTAACACGAGGAGCTACAAAGAAGTTGCAGTTACTTCCTTGTGTTATATCTTAGGTGCTGTTGTTGTTTTGATGTGCTAGCACCACAGACTGGTGGAAGGAAAGGCTATGGTCCAACACGCAAAGACAGAACAAACTATTTGGGGAATAAAATGGTCTTTTCCCCCAATTATTTGGTCCAAGAAGGGAAGACAGTGTGTGTGTGGATGGGGGAGTGGGGGGATATTTGTGTTCTTAAATCCAGGGCTCGTAGGGCCCTATTTAAATATAGGGCTCTGCTATACAGCAAAGGGACAAGAGCAGTTGCTCGGTCCTCATTGTGCATTATAATCTACAAGAAAAGCATTTTTTAAAAATGTTTTATTTATTTTTATGTTGAGACAGAGCATGCGAGCAGAGGAGGGGCAGAGAGAGAGAGGGAGAGAGAGAAAGAGAGAGAGAGAGAGAGAAAGAGAATCCCAAGCAGGCTATGTAAAAAGTGTTTTTTAAAAATATGGATGCCTGAACCCCAACAAGAAGTTCCTCTTGGTTGGCTGGGAGTGGGGCTAGGCATAGGTATTTTTAGCACCCCAGGGCAGAGGAATGCTTGTTGAGAACCACTGCCAAGTGGTTCCCAGGCCAGCGTGTGTTATCAGATTTAGTTCCATTGTTTAAAATTCAGATTTCCAGCTACATTACCAGCTGATTCTAATGCAATGGTTTTTCAGGTACAGGTTGGAAAACTCTGCCCTAGCGGATTAGAGAGTCCAAGTCTGATGACCAGAAGGCAAAAGAAAGTGCAATGATGAGAAGTCAATTCTGAGTCAAACAAGCCAGCTGTGTAAATGGGCAGGCATGATCCTCACTGGCATTACCCAGGCCTGTGCCCAGAACTGCACATATATGCTGGGACTGTTCACGACTTGGGAGGAGGCCCCATGGACAGCGCCAGGCCTTAAATGGGGATGGTAAATATCTGTTGAATAAATGATGAAATTACAGCAATGACCATGTATATTAATAGCCCAAAGTCCCAGAGTGATCATGCGACAGAGAACAAAAATGAGGATTAGGGCAGACCAAGTCTGGAGCAAACACTCTTCCCCACAAAGGTAATGCCCTTCTCCGTGGATATGCTTCCAGGACATGGTACCAATAATGAAACAAGATATGGTGATGGCTTGCACCTATAAACCTAACCTTATTAAAAATGGATTACTAAGGAGCACCCTCAGTAAAAAGGTAAAAGGTAATAAAAAAAAAAAAACACACACACAAGAGAGAATTCACTCAGTTGGAGGGAATGTAGGGGGAGGATGAGGACATGACAGCAAGGACCTCTGATGCCCCTTGATTCATCTTAGGATAAAGTGGCTAAGGCCACCAAAGGGGTCTGGAGCAGGCCAGGGACTCCTGATGTCCTAAGAATAATGCTGAAGGCAGAGTTTGGGAACCTGGAGGAAACTAGGGGGAGGGAAGGTGTGCATCTTCCAGGGATTTGTGAGCACAGACGACTAAGTGACAGGCCTGGCATTATGATTTTCAGAGCTCAACACAAAATGCAAACATGGGACCCCTTGTTAAAAAAATCATTAAGAATTTCAAAGATGGCCACAGAAAAGCACTCAACCAAGTGCTGAGCCCTTCTGAGAAGGGGGCCCTGTGACCACACAGATCTCATGCCCTGGGAGCTGCCATGCCTGGAGACCCCCCGGTTAAGGGTTAAATGGGATCCTGCAGGGGCGTCTGGGTGGCTCCGTCGGTTGGGCACCAACTTTGGCTCAGGTCATGATCTCGTGGTCCATGAGTTTGAGCCCCACGTCGGGCTCTGTGCTGACAGCTCAAAGCCTAGACCCTGCTTCGGATTCTGTGTCTCCCTTTCTGTCTGCCCCTCACCTCCTCACACTCTGTCTCTCTCTCCTTCAAAAATAAATAAACATTTTGAAAAAATGTAAAATGGGATCCTGCAGAACACTTAGCACAAAGGCCTCCATGGACACTGGGAGCTGCTGCATGAGTTGTCGGGCCTTGCCACAGGCTGGGCAGGGGCTAGTCCTAAATTAGTCTGCAGGCTTCCTGCAGCAGGAAGGACTCATGGCCGGCTGCTCATGTCTCTAAGGGCTCTCTGCCTGAGAATTCCAACAGACTTCCTAATGAAAGTTACTCTTTACTAAATCCTTGGCTATTGCAAAATTCAGTCCACAAGATTCCAAATTCTGTGGCCATAGGAACTCTGAAGAATCCACACAGCCTAACAGGACCTCTGAAGGCAGAAACACATGACCAAACCCACACAGCAAAGGAACTCCCAGGCTGGTTTTTATCTAAGACACCTTCAAGAAGAGTGTTCACAGGGGAATTACTATCAGAACAAACCAGACAGTCAGCTTCTGCTCGTGTGACAGCACATTCCACCTCGAGTCTGAACAAACAACACCGCACATGTCCCCTGGCGGCCTATTTCACCATCCCACCTTCTGCTCATGCTTGGTCTCCTGTAGTACCTCCAGTTCTTGAGCAGAACAACGGTGAAGCAGGTGGCCTGGCCCCAAGGACAATGGTGGGCAGACAGGGGGAGAGGTGACAGAGGGAGGTAAGAAAGCCAGCCAAGGAACCACCAGAACAAAAGAAGGTGCTTTCTCTGTTTCTACTGTAAACCAGGGTGCTCACAGATTTGAGAGTTGGTCTCTTGAATATTCTATACCAGGTCTGCTCAGCCACAGCACTGTTTAACATTGAGTGCTGGATAGTTCTTCCTCGTGATGGTGATCATTGCAAGGTGTCACTGTAAGATGTTCGGCAGTATCCCTGGTCTCTACTCAGATATGCCAGTAGCACTCCACAGTTGTGACAGCCAAAAACATCTCCAAGCAATGCCAACTGTCCTCTAGCAGACAGAATCAGCCATGACTGAGAACCACTTCACTCTATGATCCTCAGTGTACTTTGAGGAAGCCAAAGGGCATTAAGATTAGTGGGGAAGAATAACCTGGACTGCCACTTTCAATCCTGTCCTCCACCCTTCCCTCTGTGCTCCAGAACAGGGTGACCTATCTGAGGTGATGGGCATGATATGTGCCTCCCTAAACCTTTCTCTGACCTCTGACCACTGGTGTTTAAGGGCTTAAGCTTGAATACAGCAGGCTGACTAAAGAAAGGAACCAAGCTCTGTGTCCCCCTCTGTGTCCTTGTCACTTGTGCTCCTTCCCAAGGCTCTGCACCCCAGTCACTCACATAACGCACCTTTCATTCCCTCATTGGCAGCTATTTCCAGGGCACCTGCAGGTGCCAGGCACTGTTTTAAGCCCTTAGGAAGCATCAGTGAACAAAATTTCCTGCTCTTGTGGAAACAGACAAGAGCAGTAAACATAATAAAAGGCAAATTATATTGTTTGTTACAAGGTGAGAAGGACATCTGGCAGAAGGAGATGGGGAGTGCCTGGGGGAGTAGAGGCTGAGGGGATTTCAATTTTAAATAAGACATTAGGACAGGTTCATCTGAGCTAAGTCCTAAAGAGGAGGGCAGTAGTCACGCAGACCCCTGGGGACAGTGTTGCAGGCAGAGAGAACAGCCTGGGAGCTCAGAGGTCACAGGAGACAGTGGCAGCCAGGGCAGAGGGCAGAATGGAAGGAGGAAGGCATGAAGGGGAGGAGTTCATAGGCCATCTGGAGGACTTTGACTCTTTTTCGAGTAGAATAATGTGATTTGGCTCATGTAAGATTTTTTTAAGTTTGTTGATTCATTTTGAGAGAGAGAGAAAGTCCAAGTCAGGGAGGGGCAGAGAGAAAGGAAGACAGAGAGAATCCCAAGCAGGCTCTGCTCTGTCAGTGTGGAGCCTAACACAGGGCTCAAACCCATGAACCATGATGAGATCATCACCTGAGCTGAAGTCAGATGCTTAACCAACTGAGCCACCCAGGTGCCCCTGGCTCACATAAATTTTGAACAATCTCTCTAGCTGCTATTTTGAGAAGCAGGGACACGAGGTATAAATATAAAGCAACTGCAGAAATCTATGTTAAAGACAGTGGTTCGGGCCACCAAAGGGGCAGCAGATGTGATGAAAAGTCTATGAAGGGTTATCTTGTAAGGGGACATGAGCCTCCTACTCTTGCTTAATGCTGAGGTAATGCTGCCTAACCTAATACAAGACATCTCTGGATTTGAAGTTTATATAGTTTATTAGAGAGAGCTACAAGTCAACAAATATGTGTTTGAAGTTAAAATAAATACACAAAAAATTCCTAAGTAAAATGCCTGAAACATGCTTTTTAGATGAGCTCATCCAGTTGCTAGGCATGTATCTGACACTTGGTAAATGCTTAATAAATGTTTATTCAATGAGTAAATATATAATACATCCTATACTGTGTGAATAATTACCCTATTTCTTTAGACATAATCATTTACAACCACTATATCCAAGTATTTTATTACCATTGATGTAATTCATTTTGGTTGCCTTAAGAGTTATTTTTGGCTTTTTTGTTATCGCTGTAAGTCATTTAAGCTTCATTATTTATGCAGATCATAAATTTGTTTTAAAAATGATCAAACTCAAAATGCATTGTTAAGTTTAAAGTGAGATAGGAGTTAGAGCCTGAATCCTACAATTAGCTGAACGCCAAGGACTCTGACCTCACTGTATTCATCCATAAGGTGAGAGCTCTACACTCCAAAATCCAATGTCTTTACCAGCTTGCAAATTCCAGAATTTTTCACTGAAAAACATTTAGGGGTTCCACTATCCCATATATCTGAGATTCCTTGGGGCAGGTTGCACTTGGAATTGTGGAATTCAGAAAATTTTGGGTTTTGGACTCATTTAATACATCCAGTGGGGTCTGGGGCAGCACCTTGAAATCAAATATTTCTGTAGTGATGTGTAAGAATATTCACACATATGAAGACAAAGAGCCTCATTTAAGTTCAGGTCAAGTTTCACTGCTAAATTAGTTATTAAAAGTTTTTTAGAGAAAAAAAGAATGAAGTTAGACCCTTGCCCTACACCATATACAAAAATTAACTCAAGGGGCACCTGGGTGGCTCAGCCAGTTAAGCATCTGACTTTAGTTCAGGTCATGATCTCACAGTTAGTAAGTTCCAGCCCCACCCCTGGTGAGCTTGAGCCCTGCCTGGTTCGGGTGAGCACAAGCACTGCTTCAGGTAAGCATGAGCCCCACGTACAGTGAACCCTGCATCTCTCTCTTCCTTTCTTTCTCCCTCTTTCTCTCTCTGCCCCTTGTGAGATTCTTTTTCTCCGTGTCTCTGCTCCTCACTCACTCCCTCTCTCTCTCTTTCCAAAAAAAAAAAAAAAATTAATTCAAAATGGATCAAAGATCTAAACATAAAAGGTAAAAACATAAAATATTTAAGAAAATATGGGGGGGGGTCTTCATGATACAGTATCTTTGGCAATGACTGTTTGGATATGATACCAAAAGCATAGGTAACAAAAAAAAATTGGGCATCAAAATAAAAAAAAAAAACTTTTGTGCATCACAGAACATAATCAACATAGTGAAAAGGCAATTTATGGCATGGGAAAAAATATTTGCAAACCATGTATCTGATAAAGAGATAATATCTAGAACATATAAAGAACTCTTAAGATATGACAACAAAACACTAAACAACCTGATTCTAACATGGGTAAAAGACTTGAACAGAAATTTCCAATGAAGACATATAAAGGGCCAACAGGCTTATCAAAAAATGCTCAACATCATTAATCATTGGGAAATGCATATCAAACCCATGATGACATAACACTTCATACATATTAGAATGGCTGCTAGTAAAAAAAAATAATATTTGGCAGGGATGTAGAGAAATTGGAATTCTGTGCCATGTTAGTGGGAATGTAAAATAGTGCAGCTGCTATGGAAAACAGTATGGCAGTTTCTCAAAAAAATTAAAAATAGAAATACCATACGATTCAATAATTCTACTTCTATCTAGATCTATCTATCTACATATTCAAAGGAACTGAATGTAAGGTCTCAAAGAAATATCTATGCATCCATGTTCATTGCCGCATTATTTACAATAGCCAAAAGGTGGAAGCAAGTATCCTTCACAGATGAATGAATAAACAAAATGTAGTATATACAACAGAGTATTATTCAGCCTTAGGAAATTCTGGCACATGCTACAACATGTGAAGACATGTTGCTAAGAGAAGACATGCTAAGAGAAGTCAGTCAAAAAAGAGAAAATCCTGTATGACTTCATTTATATGAGGTAATTAAAACAGGCAAATTCATAGAAATGCAAAGTAGAACGGTGGCTGCCAGGGGCCAAGAGAAGAGGGGAAAAGAGAGTTACTGTTCAATGGGTACGAAATTTCAGTTTAAGAAGATGAAAAATGTTCTGGTGATGACGGTCATGATGGTTGTACTACAGTGTGAATGGACTTAAATGATGCCACTGATTATATCCACTTAGAAATGGTTAAAGTGGAAGACTTCTGGGGAAGATGGTGGAGTGGGAAGATCCTAAGCTCACTTCAACCCACAGATATAACTAGATAATGCCTACATCAGTGTAAGGAACCCAGAAAAGGACCCAGAGATTGGCAGAACAAACTTTCCTCAGCTAAATATACAGAAGAGATCACATCAAAGAGGATAGGAGGAGCAGAGATGTGGTTGGGAGCTAAATGGACCCACAAGACTGTCCATGGGAGGGAGGGATACTGCAGGAACAGAAAACAGAAAAATAGACTCTGACACCAGGGAACCCACTGAAAGAAGATCAATCACCATAACATTTGGCTTCAAAAACCAGAGGGGCCAAATTTTGTGAGTTCTTACAATCAGTAGGGCCTAAAACCTGGAACTTTAAAAATCAGCAGGCTTAGGGGCGCCTGGGTGGCGCAGTCGGTTAAGCATCCGACTTCAGCCAGGTCATGATCTCCCGGTCCGGGAGTTCGAGCCCCGCGTCAGGCTCTGGGCTGATGGCTCAGAGCCTGGAGCCAGTTTCCGATTCTGTGTCTCCCTCTCTCTCTGACCCTCCCCCGTTCATGCTCTGTCTCTCTCTGTCCCAAAAATAAATAAACGTTGAAAAAAAAATTTTAAAAAATCAGCAGGCTTAGCTCTGGGAGAGCCAGGAGGATGAGAGGAAACTGAGTCCCCACCCTTAAAGAGCACAACAAACAGCCCTGTGGAGATATAGCGTGAAAGGAGCAGTTTGAAGAATGCCAGTGGTATACAGGAAGGAAATTTGCTTACTAATCTCAGAGCATGCAGGAGGGGCAAGGATCATTGGGCGACTTCTCCAGGAACACAGGCACTATTTCTTACATCCATCCCCAAACCAGACACATGGACACCTGCATGAACCAGAACAGCACGAACATTTCTACCTACCTTGCTTAATACTGCATCCTACCCTTGTGTTCCCTTGTGGATATTACCCCTCCAGAAAGGCCTCAGCTCCAGGTTCCCTTCCACAGTAGACCCAAGCAGACCTTGCTAACACCACGCACTCCACCCCCATGTTCTTCTGCAGTTCACTGCTACCGCATCTCTGGTAAATGCCTGGTCTGACTGAACTCAAGCCCAAGAAGGATCCAGACAGGACCACTAACAACATATGGGACAAACACTGCTTATAACAGGCAAAGAGACCTAATGCAGATGACAAAAATGAAAGCAAAAGTGGCTCAGCCCCAACAGCAGGGCACATGCAACAACATGGGAGACACCCTTGAAGTGCCAGGTTCTGGAAAACAGGGGACATTAAACTTCAGGGTACTAAGGACCTCTTCTACATAAGGCCACCACTTTCAAGGACAGGAGAAATAGCTGGCTTGCCTAACACAGAGAAACAGATAAAGAGAGTTAGACAAAATGAGGACACAGACAAATGCCAAATGAAAGAACAGAACAAAATCACAGCAAAAGAGCTAAGTGAAATGGAGATAAGTAATATGCCTGATATAGAATTTAAAGTAAATGTCACAAAGATACTCACTGGGCTTGAGAAAAGAATGGAGGACCTCAGTGAGACCCTTAAAGAGACAAAAACAAAAGAAGAACCAATCAGAGGTGAAGAACTCAATAACTAAATTAAAAATACACTAGAAAAAATAAATAGCAGACTAGAGGAGGCGGAAGAATAGATCAGTAATCTGGAGGACAAAGTAATGGAAAGCAAGCAAGCTGAATGGGAGAAAGAAAGAAATAATAAAAAATGAAAATAGTGTTAGGGAACTCAGTGACACCATCAAGCATAATAACATTTGCATTATAGGTATCCCAGACAGAGAAGAGAGAGAAAAGGGGACAGAAAATTTATTTGAAGGAATAATAGGTGAAACCATCCTCAATTTGGAGAAAGAAACAGAAATCCAGTTCCAGGAGGCACAGAGAGGCCCTGACAAAATCACACACACCAAGGAGGTCCACACCAAGACACACTGTAATTAAAATGGTGAAAAGCAGTCATAAAGACAGAGTTTTAAAAGCAGAAAGAGAAGGGTGCCTGGGTGGCTCAGTTGGTTGATTTTGGCTCAGGCCATCATCCCAGGGTTATGGGATTAAGCCCTGTGTTGGGCTCTGTGCTGAGTATGCAACCTGCTTAAGATCTCTAGATCTCTCAATCTCTCTCTCTCCCTCTCCCCTCCTCTTCCCCGTCCACTGCTTGCACTCCCTCTCTCTAAAATAAAAAAAGAAAGCAGAAAGAGAAAATAAAAGTTACATACAAGGGAAACTCCATAAGACTATAAGCTAATTTTTCAGGAGAAACTTTGCAGACCAGAAGAGAGTGGCATGATATAATCAAAGTGCTGAAAAACAAACAAAAAAACAAACAAAACAAAACAAAAAAACACCTAAATCCAAAAATATCCTATCCAGCAAAGCTATCATTCAAAATGGAGAGAGTTGGGGTGCCTGGGCCACTCAATTCATCAAGCATTTGACTACAGCTCAGGTCATGACTTGCATTTCCTGGGTTCAAGCCCCACATCAGTCTCTGGGCTAACAGCTCAGAATCTGAAGACTGTTTCAGATTCTGTGTCTCCCTCTCTCTCTGCCCCTCACCTGTTCACACTGTCTCTCTCTCTCTCTCTCAAAAATAAATAAACATTAATTTTTTTAAAATGAAGGAGAAGGTTAAAAGAACTTACAACCACTAAACCAGTGCTACAGGAAATGTTAAAAGGGACTGATTGGAAAGACCATAAGCAGTAGTGCAAAGAGTAGGAAACACAAAAGGAGTAAAATTAAGTATATCTATAAAAATTCAGTCAAGAGATTCACAAAATAAAAGAATATAAAGCATGAAACAATACACCTAAAACCTGAGGAGAGGACAGGAGTAAATAATGGATTCAAATTTCAGTAACTACCAAGTTAATATAGATTGCTCTATGCACAAGATGCTATGTACAAGATGCTATGTAACCACAAATCAATGCACAAGATGCTCTACGCACAAGATGCTATGTACAAGATGCTATGTAACCACAAATAAAAAACCACTAATAGATATGCAAAAAACAAAGAGAAAGGAATCCAAGTATATCAGTAAAAAAAGCCAACAAACTGAGACAAAAGAACAAGAGAAGAAAGGAACAGAGAAGAATTACTAAAACCACCATAAAATAAGCAATAAAATGGCATTATGTACATACGTATCAGTAATTACTTTGAACATAAATGGACTAAACACTGCAATCAAAAGACACAGGGTGATGGAATGGATAAAAAACAAGACCTATCTATATACTGCCTATAAAAGACTTGTTTCAAACTAAAAGCAACATGCAGATTGAAAGGGAAGGGACAGAAAAGCATTTATCATACAAATGGGAGTAAAAAAAAAGCTGGGGTAGCAAAACTTACATTGGACAAAATAGACTTTAAAACAAAGACTATAAGGGGTGCCTGGGTGGCTCAGTCAGTTAATCATCTGACTTTGGCTCAGGTCATGACTTCATGGTTCATGGGTTCGAGCCCTGTGTCAGGCTCTGTGCTGACAACTTGGAGCCTGGAGCCTGCCTCAAATTCTCTGTCTCCCTCTCTCTCTGCCTCTTCTCTGCTCATGCTCTCTCTCTCTCAAAAATAAAAATGAACATTAAAAAAATTTTTTAAAACAAAGACCATAATAAGAGACAAAGACCACACTATATAGTCAGTAAGGGCACAATCCCAAAAGAAAACATAACAATTGTAAATATTTATGCACCCAACATAGAAGCACCCAAATACATACAGCAGCTAATAATAAACAAAAAAGAAATCATCAATAGTAATACAGTTACAGTAGGGGACTTTAACATACCACTTACACCAATGGACAGATCATTCAAACAGAGAATCAACAAGGAAACAGTGGCTTTGAATGACACATTGGGCAAGATAGACCTAACAGATAATATTCAGAACATTCCAACTTAAAACAGAATAGACATTCTCTTGAAGTGCACATAGAACATTCTCCAGAATAGATCACATATTAGGCCACAAAACAACTCTCAACAAATTAAAAAACAACAAAGTCATAGTATGCATCTTTTATGACCACAACTCTATGAAACTAGAAATAAACCACAAGAAAAAAATCTAGAAAGAACACAAATACAGGGAGGTCAAATAACATGCTAGTAAACAATGAATGGGTGAACCAAGAAATCAAAGAGAAAATCAAAATGACATGGAAATGAATGAAAATGAAAACATATAGGTCCAAAATCTTTGGGATGCAGCAAAAGCTATTCTAAGAAAGAAGTTTATAGCATTCCAGGTCTACCCAAAAAGCAAAAAACCCCCAAAAAACAAAAAAACCAATCTCAATAAACAACCTAACCTTTCACTTAAAGGAGCTAGAAAAAGAACAACAAACAAAACTCCAAACCAGTAGAAGGAAGAAAATAATAAAGACTAAACCAGAAATAAATGAAACAGACTAAAAAACCAATAGAACAGATCAAGAAACCAGGAGCTGGTTCCTTGAAAAGAGCAACAATATTTATTAACTTTTAGTCAGTCTCACCTCCCCACTCACCAAAAAAGATAGAGAGGACTCAAATAAAAATCTTTTCAAGTTGGGCAGTACATAGTGGATTTCTGTTACAACATTGTCAAAGTGTGACAGGTGGGGCACCTGGGTGGTTCAGTTCATCGAGTGTTCAACTTCGGCTCAGGTCATGATCTCAGGGCTTATGAGTTCAAGCCCCACATTGGTCTTGCTGGTGTCAGCACAGAGCCTGCTTCAGATCTTCAGTTCCCCTCTCTGCCCTTCCCCCACTCAAAAATAAATAAAATGTTTAAAAAAGTAGTGAAGGCTTTATAAAGGATGCATATTTTTAAAAAAAGTGTTTTATTGTTTATAGTAAGGAGAAGTAAAAAAAAGAGATGTATTAAAATCAATTTGGGGGTGCCTGGGTGGCTCAGTCGGTTAAGAGTCCAACTTCAGCTCAGGTCATGATCTCATGGCTCGCGAGTTCAAGCCTCACATAGGGCTCTGTGCTGACAGCTCAGAGCCTGAAGGCTGCTTCTGATTTTCTGTCTCCCTCTCTCTCTGCCCCTCTCTGTATCTCCCTCTCTCTCAAAACTAAACATTAAAATAAGTAAATAAATAAAATAAAATAAATTTAAAGTAAAATATTGAGAAAATAAGAGTATTGGTAGTAAGCAGTGATTGTAAAAATCAAGAAGGTGGCAGGAAAGTGGCTGCCATTTGAGGAATGGCACAACTTCTCAAGGCTCCCTTGGGTTCAAACTGCAGCATGGTCTTTAAGATCCTTTGAAAGCACAGTCCATTACTCCCATGGAAATAGGGATCTTGTCTCACTGGTCATCCATCTACAAATGCATGCATGCCAGTCTGTCTCCTGATAAACTGTAAGCCCAGGCACCACAGGCCACATTTATGATGTACAGGCACACTTCCTGTCTACCATGCACCACCTCTATCTGCTTTGACCTTGGCAGGGACATGTATGTAGGAGTCTGTAGAGAGTGAAAAAAATGCAGGCTGTTCCTGACCATCTCCCTCTGACTCCAGGGACAGGAGTTGGCCATGCAATCAATATAAACCCCCACTTACCTAGATGCACATTATGCACTGGCTTGTGAACTCTCCTTTGAGACCCTTAAGTCAGGGACTCAGTATCAGGTAGAAAAGTACAACACGGTAAGTATGGCTTCTGCTATGATATCCACTTTAAAATCTATCTTTTAATTTTGTGATATAGTTTCTGGATGAGCTGGATAAAGTGCCAAAAAGGAATCATCATTGCTGGTTTATGCTCCCCAACATCTAGCCAGTTTATGGTCAATAATCCCACCTAGTAAATTAACTCATCTCTTGTCTAAGTACATGATTTTCTCTCCATTTACCTTGAAATATATACCAAGAAGTTTCATGATTCAAAGGCAAACGTTTTTGGCTGCTTTACCAATATTTTTTACATTGCTCTTATGGATGCTTGCTTGCTCATATCTGTTTTAAGTATTTTTCTGAATAAAGTTATACTGGCTCATGCACTATGGCAGAGAACTAAAGGGCCTCAACTGTCTCCTTGTCAATGCAATGAAGTGGACACGACATTTTACAACTTGGTATGGTGACCCCTGTACCTGGTATTCAGAAATGCATCCAAACATGATCCAGAGCTTCCATAAGAAAATAACAATCCAATCTCCAGATTAGCTTTTTGTATTTAAAAGATATTTTAGGAAACTGGACTCTGAGTACATATAGGAAGTACAAGATCCAGCTCACTTCTGTACTGCATAATTTTCAAGAAAGTTTTGGTTGACAACAATATTATTCAAGGAGGATGGCCTAAAGAATAGGTAGTATTGGGGCGCCTGGGTGGCGCAGTCGGTTAAGCGTCCGACTTCAGCCAGGTCACGATCTCGCGGTCCGTGAGTTCGAGCCCCGCGTCAGGCTCTGGGCTGATGGCTCTGGGCTGATGGCTCAGAGCCTGGAGCCTGTTTCCGATTCTGTGTCTCCCTCTCTCTCTGCCCCTCCCCCGTTCATGCTCTGTCTCTCTCTGTCCCAAAAATAAATAAACGTTGAAAAAAAAAATTAAAAAAAAAAAAAAAAGAATAGGTAGTATTCTTCTCTCAGTCCTCTGGAATCTACCTCAGGTCAGCAGAGAGCTCTGAGCACCACCAGACCACTTGGCCTTTGAAGAAACCTCTGTGGCCACACTGCTGTCAGCCTGCATCAAGGGGCTTCGTGGAAAAGAACCTGATGAGTAACGGCTCACTTCAGGCCTTTCGAGGACTTGGGTCTCCTGTCACAGAACACTCTCTAGGAAGATCCTTGGGAAATTTCTCTCTCATTTCAGCACTGGGAGAAATTCACCTTCACCTGAGCAGTGAGTCAGTTTTCATCTTGTGGACAGCATAAGTCACGGTACTGAGCACCCCCTCCCTCAGCGATGGCTGGAGGAGCCAAGAGCAGCATCTGGGGCCCCTCTGCAGCAAATAGTAGAGCCCCCCCCCCCACATACTTAGTGTACCAACATCGCCTAGGACTTCATCTTATCTTTTCTGTTTACATTTCCACTTTAAATTCTCTCAAACCCCAATTCTTTGTCTGTAAGGGTGAGATTATAATATGATGAGAATTTAAATAGATGTATATAAACTGCTTTGTATTGCCTGGTACCTATGATGAAAATTTAAATGTATATAAACTGTTTTGTATTGCCTGGTACACATACTCAGTATATTGTAATAATAGCTAATATTTATTGAGGGCTGATTATACCATGACTTAGTCTAAGCACTCTGTACATGTTTTTAATCCTCACACAACTCTACGTGGCTGTTGCTAGTATTATCCTCATCTTAGAGAGGAGGAAACTGAGACCCAGAGATTTTTAAACATTTGACTCAAATCTATCATAGGCAAAACTTAGATTTGAATCCATGTCCCCAGCCCTGATCCCAAGTTAACCTCTACTACTATGATAGCTACTACTTTAAAGCTAATTTTTTGGTCTTGTTTTACCTAGCAATTATTTATTTACTTATTTTCAGAGGCTGGGTGCAGTCTCATTTAGGGTCACCAACTTGTCCAGAATTTCCCAGTTTTATAATTCAAAGTCTCATTTCCCAAGATACCACTCGGTGGTTTTCTCATTATGTTATTGATCTTTGTAGCAGGACCATTGTAGTACACACAGATACCTTCATGCAAATGAGAAAGAAGGGGTATCCATTTGTTTTTAAAACACTTTTGATCGTGTATGCAATCCATTTATGTAAACTGCCTTAAATCCTTTCCGGAATAAGATGGGTACAGAAACAAATACAAATACAGAACTTCACATTGTATTTAACACTTTTAGAGTTATGGGTAATTATTACCACATGCATTACCTTTATATCCTTGTTCTGTCTCCCTGAGATCAATTTTGGTTATTGGTTTGAAATCAGTATCCCATAATCGAATACACCCATCTCGTCCACCAGTGGCAAAGCCTTCTTCACAAGCATACATGCTAAAGATTCCAGCCTGTTGAGTAAGGCAGATTATACTCAATACTTGAAGGATTCTAAATAGTCATTATAGTTGGAGCTTCATGATTAAAAAAAAAGCAAAAACAAAAATGTTTTTAAAAACCCTTGTTCTCGGGGTGCCTGGATGGCTCAGTCGGTTGAGCGTCCGACTTCAGCTCAGGTCATGATCTTACAGTCTGTGGGTTAGAGCCCCGCGTCGGGCTCTGTGCTGACAGCTCAGAGCCTGGAGCCTGCTTCCAATCCTGTGTCTCCCTCTCTCTCTGCCCCTCCCCCGCTCTCACTTTGTCTCACTCTGTCTCTCAAAAATAAATAAATGTAAAAAAACAAACAAACAAAAAACCTTGTTCTCTATTGCAATCCTGACAATAGAACAAGTAGCCATTTATAATATCCTTCATTTTGGCTAAAGTAAAAATTAATCATGACTACCACCAAAGCAAATCAGTTCAAATGCTCCTTTACCATTACTAAACTGATGGCAATTTGAAAAAAACATTATTCACTAATTCCTTGGTTAAAGTAGATATGAAGATCAAACTCCTTTAGGTGACAACTGATCCTTATAAAGAAAAGACAACAATAGAGGTGTTTCATATAAATCACTTCTCAAAATAATCAGGCAAAGATATTTGAGCTGGGAACAGAAACACTTTTACTGGTACACAGGTGCCTGAAATGCATCTCAATGAGTTCAAGAAGGCAACACCTGAGCCTAATTGAAAACAAATTACATTTGTGTTAATTTGTTAAGCATTATATGAAGATGCTTTTTTTCCCCACACCTGATATAGCCCCGTAACTTAAAGATGCTTCTCCACAGGAAAATATTTTACCTGGTCTATTGAGAAGTGCTGTAAGAATATACTGTTGACCTAAGATCCAGTGTGAAGAGAAATGAGGTTACTAAGGCAGCTGCTTTTATGCATGGGGACAAATGCTGACCTCTGAATGGTTTCAAGATCGGTTTCATAATTAGTGAAGCCAAGAAAATTGGTTCAACATACAAGCCAATGAAAGATCTAAAATTTTACAGCTCTTTTGCTAAGACGTGCTTAAACTTTTCTTTATTTAAGAGTAATGGGGACCAATTTGGAGTCAGGACCTAAGCTACAGATCTGGTGAGTTTCTAAAAATTGTTTACCAAATTTCCATATACTATAATAGGCTTTAGCTTTCACATCTCCCCATTCTTCTGGGCATTTCCATTTTATCATCTATAGATACAGCAGTGTAACCATTATCATAGGTGTCAAAAGAGAGCAGAATGGTCAGAAGTAAAGTTTGCCCATGTTCTTACAGAGCAGATCATCAAAAAAGAAGTGTGTCAATGGTTTCTGTTTGCATTTTAAGAACTTGTGATTTGGATTTAGAGGTTACTTACTCAGAGTGCGGAAAATCTACCCTTACTAACAAATGTAAAAACAAGAGTTGTCTACATATGGGCCACAGGCCAGCAGCAAAGGCATCATCTCAGACTTACTGAATCGGAATGTGCATTTTTAACAAGATCCCCAGGAAATTCACAGGTACATTAAAATTTGAGAAGTACTGATCTATAAGATAAAACTGATGATGAAACAGTCCTGTTCTTCTAGATGTGGATGAATAACACTAATCAACCAATCAATGATTGAGGTGAAGGTTAATTAAATTATTGAGCTTTTGAACTATTTCTTTTAAGGTGAACAAGAATAGCTATAATTGGGGAAATCTTTGATGAATGTTTAGGTAGTTTTCAGCAGAGTTCTGCTGATTTTAATACAACAGGAAAACACACTTATTTGTGATATCAACTTATTTAATAATCACCAAATTTCCACATGGACATACTCACACTGTGTGCTCCTTGAATGGTGCGGACTAAATTGAGCCCTTTCCAGACATAGATGTCGCCATTTAAAGCACCAGAATAGGTGATGTCATCTTTGGCACATGCAAGGCAAAGGATGGTCTGAAGATCCCCTGTTTTGCCAAATATCCCTCTTTTTGCAGTCAGGGCATTTCCACAGAGTGTCCAAAACTGGAAAGTGATTAAAATACATAGATCCAAAAATAACGTATTCATCCTGATGCATCACATCATTGGTATTTGCTTACATTTCAGTACGTTTCATATAATTTGCTATAGCTGAACTAGGCACACGTAATTTAACTTGCTCTGCGGCAACCAATGGAATCACAAAACCTTTTAGCCAACTACTAGCAGCATAATAAACACTTTTAGCAGTGTTATTAAAACTTCCCAAGCTCCAAAATTTCCAAACTTTGCTAATTGTTTAACGGTGATTAAATACAAAAGCTCAATGTTCTCAGAGTTGGAATAAAGTGAGTGAATCATCATGTCTTTAACTTTTGGTCAAATTACAAAAGCAGTATAGGTTCATTGTAGAGGAGTTTAGAAATAAAGAAAAGTATAAAGAGGAAAAATGAAGTATCTACAGTCTCCTGTTAACACGTGGATGTATCTTCCAGATGTTTTTTTGGTGTGCGTGCATGTGTATGTATGTATTTGGATATCATGTGTTTCTAACTTGAAATGTTATATATCTTCACTGTAGAAATCTTACTCAAAAGCTTCCTAAATATGAGTTATCTTCCCATATAGCCAAATAACTAAGCTTTTCAATTTTCACTGAATAATTTATCATGTGAAAGACCATAAGCATAAAGCTTGAGCCACTTTATAGAAAGCAACAAGTAGACTTCTGTGGCTATACAGAAATTAAGTATTTTTTTTTTTGCCATAGTTTTTAAAATGTATGAACTGGTATAACTTTACTGCTAAGTATATAGCCCCTCAACATTTATAAAGGCTCTTTACATTTATTTGATCTTCATAATACTCTTGAGAACAGGCTAAAGCAGCTATTCTTATCATCCCCACCTGGAAGTGAGGGAAAGGGGGCCTAAGTGGTTTGTTGAAGGTAAGGATTCAATGGGGGTTATACATGAGAAAATACTGAGGTCTTGATCTTTGCTTTGAGAAATTTCAATCATTTTTAAAAGTTTATTTATTTTGAGAGAATGAGAGAGAGAGGAGAGAGAGAGCAGGAAAGGGACAAAAGGAGAGGAGAGAGTGAATCCCAAGCAGGCTCTGCATTGTCAGTGCAAACCCCAACTCCAGGCTCAAACTTACAAACTGTGAAATCATGACCTGAGCTGAAACCAAGAGTCAGATGCTTAACCAGCTGAGCCACCTGGGCACCCCTGCCTTGAGAACTTTGAATCTAATGAAGATACGTATAAAACCAGAAATAATTTCAAAGCAGCATATTTAGACTACATACAAGTGCCAAGAAAATTCAGAGAGAACCATGTTGAATTAACTGGAATGAGCAAAGCTAGGATTTGGATCAGTGGTGAGAAACAAGGTGCATCTGGGATTAGGAGAGCAGGACAGGCAAGTCCAGGTGACAAATGTGTGAGGAAAAATCAGTGACAAGCCAAATATTTTGTGCCTTAGGAGAGGAAAAATGGTGGCCCTCTTAGTTAAGTATTGAGGGAAGGAGTTCTGGGCTGATTGTACTACCTTGGAGGTGCAGGACTCTGGCAGCTATGGAGGTGACGGCCCTTATGGAGGATGAGAGGCAGGTGTGCAACCACTTGAGACAATATAGAATTCTGCTCTCATTAAGGAGCAATTCTTCTCTCTTCTGTCAACTCCAGTGATTTGTTTCTTGGGTATTTACTATTTCTATGAAAAGGTACTCAAGTATAATACGGAAAGAACAAAAAGATTTGGGGAAAAGAGGAGTATGTATTAGCTTTGGGAAAACATTTAAGTATTAGCTTTGAAGCTGAACAGGGGTGCCTGAGAAGCACAGTTGGTTGGGCGTCGGACTTTGGCTCAGGTCATGATCTTGCGGTTCTTGAGTTTGAGCCCAGCATCGGGCTATCTTCTGTCAGCACAGAGCCCACTTTGAATCCTCTGACCCGTCCCCCTCTCTGCCCCTCCCCTGCTTGTAATCGCTCTCTCTCTCAAAAATAAATAAACTTAAAAAAAATAAAATAAAATAATTTTGAACCTGAACAAACTATTAAATGTAAACACCTACTGGTAGTATAAACATGCCAAAACCCAAAGGCAGATGTTTCCTTTTCTCACCATATACGAAGATTAAAAGGACAATAATTTTAAAATCATTATTCCTAAAAAAGGGTAATTACTTTGCAGTTATTATTTCTCTAACTCTAGAATGTGCACCTCTGATCTGAGTTACTGAAATATTCTAATGAAAAACCACAAAGCATAGAGAGACCATTATTCTCAGACACAAAGGTTTCTAATGAAATCACCCAGTCAGACGGAACAAGGCCAACATGAAACATTCCAAATAATCAAATGACTCTCTAAAAAGGCACATATAGATGTAACACCAGAATAGGTATGAGAGTTTTTGTAGAAATGGCAAATCTCTCAATTCTCTGTTCCTGAAAAGCGCTTCCTGTTTGGAAAACAGTGACAATTTTGGATAGCAACATACCAGCAAATCCACATCAAAAGAACAGATGTAGTTTATCTTTCCCAGTCTCCATTCCCAGATTGTAATGCAAATTTTGTTAGAACTGGCAGATACCTTGGAGTTCATTTGGCCCTAGGTAATCTCCAAAGTCCCTTCTGTCTGTGACTAGAGACTAGAGAAGGATCAACAATATCCACAAACCTGGTAGGCTCATTTGCTGTAAAACCAACCAAGCATGACAATGATCAACTGCTACTGTTTTCAAGCTTTCATTTCAGATAATTGTTATTTGCCTGTCTGCCAACACTGGGGATTTGCAAAAACACAAAGGATTTCACCCTAGCTACAAAAATGTCACATAAAAATATTTTCTTGGAGTACATCAAAGATTTTGCATTCAGCTTGTGACTGGAATCATTCATTTGCTGTTAGGTAGGTTTTTGCAGGGTGGAGGGCGGGGGGGGGAGTGGGGTTCCTGGAATTGCTTGTAGAAAATAAAGATAGTGAAAATATTTGTTGGAAGCCTGCTAAAATTTGTTATGGATTTCTTTCTTTTTAAAATATTTTTTTAAGTTTTTACTTATTTTTGAGAAAGAGAGAGCGCAAGCACTTGTGCACAAGGCTGGGAGGAGCAGAGAGACAGAGACACAGAATCTGAAGCAGATTCCAAGCTCAGAGCTGTCAGTGCAGAGCCGGATGTGGGGCTTGAACTCACGAACTGCGAGATCATGGCCAGAGCCGAAGTCGGATGCTTAATTGACTGAGTCACTCAGGTGCCCCTGTTGTGGATTTCTTTCTAAACAAAATTAATAAAGATGGGTAGATGGGCATTGGGAGATTATTCCATTTGAGGTAAAAATACTTAATTTTGCTTAGAAAAAAAAAAGTGCCTGTCTGCTAAAACATAATTAACAATTTATTTTTCTAAATGTTTATTTTTTGAGAGAGACAGGGTGCAAGTGGGGGAGGGGCAGAGAGAGTGAGACAGAATCGGAAACAGGCTCCAGGCTCTGAGCTGTCAGCACAGATCCCAATGTGGGGCTAGAAATTACAAACCGTGAGATCATGACCTGAGCCGAAGTCAGACACTCAACCGACTGAGCCACCCAGGTGCCCCCATAATTAACAAATTTAATGGGATAAACAGCTTTTAGTGTTTTCAAATGAAGCTCCTGGGTTTTACATGTCTTTGTTTTTGGAATTAACTGATTAGAAGAGTTAACCAAGGATGAAAACAAACAGGGAAGAAGCTGGAGAATTCTATCAGTTAAGCAGCTAATCTATTTTTTTAATATTTTGTTTTTTGGGGGAAAATCAAGCCAAAATAGATTATTGAAGAAATAATTTTCAATGGAAAGACCTCTACACAGGGAGCCAGAGACTGAGTTTAAATCTTATCTGTACCACCATTTTTGTGATCCCAGAAGATGGGAAAAGAAATTAACATTGTGCCCCTACTGGTTTCACACACTGTGTAATGTAATACTTAACACACTCATAAAGTAGTGATCCACAACCCCCTGGTTTCATGGGGGTGTTTTTTGGGAGAGAAATTCAGCCTCAGGGAGATTGAACAGCTTTCCCAGAGACAAGCAGGAGATACAAAGAGGATTCCAAGTCAAATAACTGCCTAGGTCTTGGCTTCCTCACTGTAGAATATGCAGACTGGATGATGGCCCTGTGATCAGAGTCCTAGACTTCCATAAGGCCACCATCACCTGATGGAAACCAGTCTCATAATGAACTCACATAATTCTTTGCTTGTGGGTAAAAAAACAATTCAGTGCCTTTGCCATTTGTCAGACAGATTAGAAATTCATGTTGATGGATATGTATCTTTGATTAATAAAAATTATAAAGGGAATTATTGGTAGGACACTTGATACCTTTGAATAATAGAACCTATATGCTTATCTTTTTTTCTTCTGTTTTTTTTTTTCATTACTTTTTTCTGATTTTGGAAAAAATATGTTACTGTAAAATAATTTTAAAAATAAAGAGACAATTTAATCATAAACTCTGTAGCCAGTGTTAACTGCTTAACATTTTTTGGTATCTTTCCAATTTATTTCCTATACAAAAATATACTTTACTTCTAAAGTAAAAAGAAAAAAATAAAAAAAAAATTACCTCACCTAGTAGACTGTAAATAAATCTTGAATATTTCCTAATAACATTAAATAATCATCTAAACCATGACTTATAATGATTGTACAGTATTTCTTCCTATGGATCTACCATATTGTATTTAACCACCTGGGGGCAGTTTGGTGGCTTCAGGCCTTCTTTAGTCTGGTTTTATTTGCTGTTGGTAAGTTATTCAGCAATGAACCTATCCTGGTTCACACTCCTAATAATTTCCTTGAGATAAATTCCAAGATATGAAAATATGGGCTGTGTTCTCTTCACGGCAGCACATATACTAATACTGAAAAAAAAAAATCACTACCTCAAAGGATATTAACATTTTTTTAAATTAAAAAAAAATTTTTTTAATGTTTACTCTTTTTAGAGAGTGAGAGAGACAGAGCACGAGTGGGGGAGGGGCAGAGAGAGAGGGAAACACAGAATCTGAAGCAGGCTCTAGGCTCTGAGCCATCATAACAGAGGCAGAGGTGGGGCTCGAACCCCCGGAAACCAGGAGATTGTGACCTGGGCCAGAGTCGGAGGCTTAACTCACTGAGCCACCCAGGCACCCCAGGATACTAACATTTCTAAAGCTATCAATAGATATTATCAAATTTCTGGACTGAAAGACTAGAAATACTCATTTATAGTACTCATTTACATCTCCCCCAGCAAGGTTTGACAGTGTTCAGTCACTAAATCTTTGTCAACACTGGATACACTTTAATCCTAATTCTGATGGATTAAACACTGTTATTTAAAAATTGTTATTCCTAACTAAGAAGACTTAGCATTTTCATCTATCTGGTAGCCAACGTTTCCATTTTTGTCAATTATACATGTCCTTTCTCCATTGTACAGGTTTGCTGAAGGTCTTTACATTTCAAGAACAAACCAAAATTCTATCTAACACGCTTGTGGCTTATACTTTGCTCATGTGTGGTTTGTCTCTCTTGTTTCTTAGCAGTTGGGGGCAGGTAGACAGAAAGTTTTAATGTTTATATAATTGAATCTATAATATTATCTTTATGGTTTCTTACTTTGCTTCTACATTCAGAAAGGCCTTTCACCCACTTGAGAGCAGTTAAACATTTACTTAGATATTCATATAATTATTTTATAGTTTTTTAAACACTTAACTCTTTAATTCATAAAGAATTTATTTTAATGTATGGTATAAAGTAATGATATATAACTTTTTTCTCCCAAATAGATAACAAACTGTCCTAGGGCCCACTGGTCAAGATACTATTATATTCTAAATTCTTACACATATTAACCTCTATTTCTCAGCTTTGTTTTTTTTTGGGGGGGGGGGTATTGTTATTTATCCTTATCCCAATCTGATACATTTTAATTATTTTAGTTTCATAATATGCTTTAGTAAATACAGTATTTTCCTCTTCATTATCCGTTTTTTATTCAAGTTCTTGGTTATTCTCATTCTTTTATCCATCTAGACTAACTCAGAATAATTTAAAAGGAAATGTCATTTAACAATAACAAAACTTCTTGAGATTTTAACTGAAATTGCACTGAATATAATTGAAGTGATGTGTTTAATTTTTAGACTTCACATCCAGAACCAAGGTTGTCTCTCCATTTGTTCAAGCCTTTTGTATTCCTCTGTGAAGTTTTGTAATATTCTTTAAGCAAGTCTTGCATATCTCTTGTTATATTTATTTCTGGACATCTGATCATCTGTCCCTTTCTAACAATTAAGTAAGAACAATGGGAAGGATCATAAAAAACGAGACTGAAAAAAGAACAAAAGAACAGGGAAACAGGAGGAGTTGGTTGGGGAAATAATACAGATACCTATGCCGTTCATACAAAAATGCAGCAATTTGGTACTAGCAGAGATCCAAACATGCTGTAGTCAAGCAAGTAATCCTCACACTCTTTCAATTATGAACTTTAATCTCTATTGTGTACAAATCTGTAGACAGAAGATTCTGGGTCACATCCCAGGGTCCAGAGGAAATTTCTGCTATGTTGGAGCAAAGAAAGTTAATGGTGTTAACTGTGCTACCCATTTAACAAAGTAGAAAGAAGCAAATAGCTAAAGGTAGGTCCTGGGCTACCTGTGGTATTTGAGGCTGTGTAGTCTAGGGGAAGGCAGAGGCATTTAAAAATCAATGGCTCAGGTAGGCTCGTACTGTGTATCCCTCTATTTTTATGTCCAACCCAACGCTGTTCCTTCTAAAATAACTTCTCAACATGACAGAAAATGTTTTGATATGCAGTATGTGTAAACATTCATCAAAATGTAAAAACTTAATTACAATATTAAAATCAGAACTGTTTTAAAGCATGCAATCCTTGAAATACTAGGAGTATTTGGTTTAGCATTTGATTAACACAAAGTTTTATTTTCAGCTGCCTGCTGGGCACTTCACCCGATGGTCCTTACACTGTAGTTCTGAAAGAGAGCCCCCTCAGCTGATGTTAGCTTGCTTCAAGATCAATGCAGTAAAAGGGTCCAAATTTTAGAAAAATAGAGCCATTCCTCAACATCAAATTATATATATATAAACACCTTAAATTCTTCACATAAAAGTTACCAAAAAAATTTTTTTAAATAACTACTTTACCTTTATATGTTTTACTCCACAGCTAACCACTCTGTTTGGCTGATATGGATCCCAGGAAATATCAAAAATCTGTTTAAAAGAATTAAAAATTACTCTGTTGGTAATATATGTGTTTTTGCCTTCTTTCAGATATCAGTTCAAATGCCAAGACTCTATCCAAAATTTAGAATACGCTGTTAGTTGGATGGACTGAAAAATGGGCGATTTGGCTCTGGGGTTGGTTCAGGAATTGCTAACACATATTTTGTTGCCTCCTATCTACTTACCTTAGACCTGAATAAAGAAATAATAATTAACCACAATCAATGAGACAAACTGGTGTCATATTTTTAACTTGGTTCATCCAGGGTAAACAAATTGGAATGCTTTAGAATAATTTTTTGATCCAATTTTTCTATACCTGTACACAATGCTAGTAACATACTTTGACATAGCTTTACAATAAAAAACCAAAAGAAGTATGAAGTGTTTTATTTTGAGTAGGAAAATGTTTAACAGTCAAATGCAATTCAATGTGGCCAACACTTTCTTGTAATCATGGGCAGGGGCATTTATTTGGCACATAAATTAGCCCACCAAAAATAGTCCTTTAGCCTCTCATTTTAATCTGACCCAAAATACTATTCTATTTTGCATTCCCCAAGGAACTGAAAACATATCCATTAACACTACTGAATGTTCTTTAAGGAAAGCTACTAGACGGTTTGCAGGCAGTTCTTTTTCCATTTTTGGAACAAGGAAGAGAAGACTGTCAACCTTGAGGGTCAGATCACCTGTGGCAAAGTACATATTTCACCAGCCAAACTGAAAGATTTGTATCTAGTGGGTCTGAAATTTGGTCCATGCAGCTGCATTTTTAAACAGACCCCAAGAGATTCTGATGCAGTCAGTCCAAGGACCGCATTCTGTGAAGCTCTAATAGAAAAAAAGAGTAATTCTTAGGGCCAA
Source organism: Prionailurus bengalensis (assembly GCF_016509475.1). Lineage (NCBI taxonomy): Eukaryota > Metazoa > Chordata > Mammalia > Carnivora > Felidae > Prionailurus > Prionailurus bengalensis. The sequence goes on along the minus strand of NC_057354.1, from coordinate 73,554,373 downwards.
TGTCTAAGCCAGATAAAGAGCTCATGACACTAATTTCTCATCACATAGGAAGGAGCAATATGGATCAATCATCAGAGAGAAAAGGAGGACTACAGAAACAGCACTGAAGAAAGAGCACCTGGTCCAAGTACCAAGTTTCAGTAAGGTCCAGTGCCCATTTTAGCTATGCAACCTCAGGCTAGTCTCATCATCTCTAAAATACATGATACCACCTCAGTTCTGTTATGAGGGCAATGAGTGTTATGAGCACTCAATTACAAAAATGAGTGCTAGGGATTAAGTATTTTCTCCACTAAAATAATCTTGAAGATAATCATTTGCCCATAAGGAGACATTAATAATTCATATTGGCACCAGTAATAAAGAACAAAACTGTGTTCTCCCAGTTTTGGGAGACACTGTGTTTCTCCCAGACAAATCATGGAGTCTGGAAGAACAGTGTTCAAAAAGAACAGTATTTCATTAAAACATTCTAGGATCTGAAAATTATACATTTGCACTAGAGTAGCATTGTACTTTTCATAATCTACTTCTAAGTGGAAGGTATAAAGTACATGAACAAAACAGTAAGAAATAAATTCACATTGATCTAGTCTAACTCAACTTACTTTATATGATACCATGGGATTATCACATAAGCAGAAACAGTAATATACAAAAAGTGAGCATTACAAGTATTTTCAAACTGTTCATTAAGTACTAAGTTAATACTGATTAATTACCAGTAAGTTAATAATCTGGGAGCAGAGCCCAAGCATCACTGCACTATAAAATCTCCCTAAGGAATTCTTACATGTTGCCAGGGGTAGGAACCATTGGGAACAAAAGGGTGCTGGAGCTCCTCCAACACTAAAGTTCCAAGGTGGTCATTTCTGCACTTTCTGAGAACTTAATCCTTGCGTACAATTTGCTCAAATGTGCCGCAACAACTATCGGGTCACCTTAAAATTATGATTCTCCCTCAATGAATATACTGTTCATTTGAAAAAAATTTTTCAGAGTTCACACTAAGGAAGAGATGATGAATTTCATATTTAATTCAGGCCTCATTCTCACTTACACTGAGAAGAAATACAAAACTATTTATCAATGTAAGATAATCATGCCAATTCACTTTGTTTGAAATTATAAAAAATAAAGTGGTCACATTATTTTAATTATGCAAGAGAATGGAGAAATAGATTTCTGACCTGCTTCATAACCTACCTTGCCTGCTATGACTGTATGAAATTATTTCTGAGCACACTAACTTCAATATGATAAGCAAGGCGCAATCTTAAGATTCTCAAATATAACAAAAATCCCTAAGTTGTCATTATACTCATTTGAAGTTAAAATGTATACACCTGTAAACATATTTTGTGAGTATTATTTTCTAACAACTAATTCCATTTCTAAAGGAATACATCAAAACTTTACAATTTAAAATTCAATTCTATTTTGACTTTATGATGAAGAAGCTAGATGCCAATATCAAAAATTTGCTTTGCCTATGAAAGGTAGTAACAATTTAAAGAAAGCATCCAATCACCAGAAGAGATCATGCCAACACAGCTATTAGTCAGGAATTGATTTTTTTTTTTTAAAGTCAGTTTTTAGGTTGAATGTGTAGGAGAAATCTTTACATGGAGAATTTACTTTTAAAAATAGTACAAATCTGGGAAGCTACTTCACAATTCGCTCATAGTTATGAAAACTGTGTGGCTTGATCCAACAAGCTCTTCTTACCCGGTCGGAGTGGCCGGTGGCTGAGGCCAGAAGTTTTCCCTTCCTCCAGTCCCAAATGCAGACTGTGTTTTTTGCATCCAGTCCCACAGAGGCCAAACGCTAAGAATAAGAACAATAATTTAATAGCTGAAACTGATAGGCACATTCCTGACTATCCATGTCTTCTTTCAACAAATGGTCACTGATTACCTACTCTGGGCCAGGCATTGAATGTATGCAAAAAAAAAAAAACCAAATGATTTCTCAAAATCTATTTAAAGTCCACTGCTAAAGGCATCACAGATGACTTCCATTAGCATATACTACAATTTCAAAAACCCAAAAGCTGTGACTCGTTTGTCGCAAAGCCTCTAATTTAACCAGGTGAAATCAGAGGAACACAACTTGAAGACAAGGTTCAGATTTTTTAATTTTTAAATTTAAAATATTAATGTGAGATTAAAGATAATCTAGGATTCCATAATCTAAAAGCCTTGCCCAACTGCTAAAATCAAAGGGATTGACGAACACATAGGGAAGAAATACCTGCTAAAATCAAAGGGATTGACGAACACATAGGGAAGAAAAACCCATAAATGAACGTTACATTCATTCTTAATCTTCATAGTTTCACAAACATTTTGGGTGACTAACGAGAGTATATACTGCTGGTAAAAGAAATCTGGTACTTCATCTTCCAGTCTACATTCTTTGGGTTCATTTCAGAACTCATTCTCAAGGAAAAAGAAAATTCAACACATTTAAGTATACACAACATCAAAAGTATCAAAATATGTATTAGAAACACCAACATCAGAAAACCTAGTAGGATGCCACACCTAAGGAAACAGCCCTGTGTCATGGATAGAGGTCTGGAATGGGTGTAAGGAGATTTGGCTTCTGTTTTGACTTGTGAGGAACCAAATCTTGAAAAATTAATTAACCTCATTAAATTAGGCTTTCTCATTTGTAAAATAAATGCAAAATATCTGTTATGTCTACCTTGTAGGATTATTGTATGGGTCAATGCAATCAGTGAAATGATGTAAGTCAAAGTGTTTTGAAAATACAGTGTCACTCAAGTTTAAGAGTATCTGAGCTTATGTGTTTCACTATGTTTGAGTGTGTGTGTTTGTGTGTGTACATATATGTGGGATGACATATGGCCACATATAGCTACATGTATATATGTGTTGTTATGCAGGGATTACTCAGGTTTCTTCAGTAAAGATGGCTTCTATTAGTAGTGTTTAGTATAAAAAAGATATAGTTGGAAGTTTTAAAAATATGCCCTCAAGAAAGAGGGTCTTTGCGGTGTTTTTTCCCGTTTTAATTGTGCATTCAAGCAATGAAAACTGTAATATGTGGTTGCATTTTTATCCATATAAAAAAACTTAAAGTGGTGAATTTCATTTGGCTTATTCTTTTGCCTTTTTTTTTTTAATAAACACAGGCACTAAAGTAAAATCCACATTTCTTGATGGAAAAAAGAAAAGCCAAAAGTTATCTATTTTGTTCATTTGTAGACAGTGACAGGCCCCATAGCTACCTAAAAAGCATTTCTATTGCCTTTTGTTGTTGGAGAGGTGATGGGCCATTTGTCATTTTCTAAATATCACTTGATTCCAGTGAACTATGTCCAAGGAATAAGGCAGATCTGAAGCAGTAGGCATCAACAAGCCAAGAAATTCATCACAGCAAGCAAATAGGTTATTCTTCTCAACTGACAGTTAAGTGCCATGCAGTCCACCCCCAACGTCACCCTTCCAAATGGAACCTACAAATGAAAAAGATTCCAACACAAATCACACGGACAAAGAATTAAACATTAAAGCTGGATTTCCTTCTGCTGCATGGCATTTTCTTGTGATGCTTCTGAACACATTTTTGACAATGTTTGCTAGAAAAACACAATCAGACAACGTGCATATAAGTACACATCTAAGCATACATTTACACTTAGACTTGTGTATGCATTCTGGTATTCATTGATTTAGTCAGGAAGTCCGGAACTACAAATCTGGACAAATGTGACTACCCAGGTATTTCTCCTTATACATGGAATCACAGTGGAATGGATGCATTATCCTAACTAAAGTAGATGTGATTAGAGTAGTAAAATAAAAAACTATACATTCCAGGGGTCTACATATGTAGTGAAGCTAGTTCAAGAAAAAAAAAAATGCAAGAGTGATCATTACCCTCTGAAAACAGCAGGAAACACTAAGTAAGCTGTTTAAAAAGTGACTCAAACCAGCTCAAGTCCCGTGATCCACTCAACTTTCCCCAAACTCTCAGGCCTGTCAAGCCTCTATGAAGAATTTCATAGGTCTTTACACAGCAAGGACCTGCAAAATGAACGCTGAAATTTGCCAGAACCTGGACTGAAATATTAACTGGCAGAAATACAGAGGAAGGGTGGCCCAGGATAATGGAGAAGGCTGGGGAAAAGGCACAGCCCTAGTTAGGAGGTGGAGGCAGTGGAAGCCAGGAAAGGTGCCTTTCTGTGTGCACTGCCCTTTCTGTAACATATTTTTAAAATGGACATGTAACTGACATCTGTAACGTTAACAAACCTTTTCTGCCAAGGGTTGCTGGAAGTCAAAGGCAAGAAAGAAAGCTTGTTAGGGGTCCTGGGAAGGCTTCAGGAAGTATGTCCGTTAAAGACCTTTGAAACGTCTTAGAAGAATGAATCATTTTAAGGGGCAAAGAAGGTGAGTAGGGCACCAGAGACGGAGAAACACAGCATGAGGGAGGGGCTGGAGGAGCCAAAGTGCAAGGTCTGGTAGAGGAATCTCACCGCCTTGTCCAATCTGACTTCAAGGAGATAGTGAAGCCAAGGCTAGAAGAGTCAGTTAGCCCACAACACCCAGACACAAATTATAGACTTATTCACGGAGTTCTCCAAGCTTGGGTTGTTTTTAAAATAATGCTCTCACACTTTTTCTAGTTGGTGAAATACATTAGCAAGAAACTGTGTGGAGACCAGTCAGAGGATACTTCAAATGTCAGGCAGGACATGGATTTGTAACTTACAGGATGGTGGCAGAGAATGGGAGGGGACAATGCATGTAAGGGTCACTGTAGAGATACTCACAAACACTCATGAATCAGTAGCAGCTTGAACTGTGGGGAGTGGGTAGGGAGAAGGAGGAGTTAGAAGAACTTAAAAAGTCAGAGAATTTTCTCAGTGAATTATTAGGAGGTGGTGAATTATTAAGAGAGGACATTCTCAAAGCAAAGGGAACCAAGGAGATGCTCAGGGCTTGAAGTATATGAAAAACGTTTGGGCCAACACTAATTCCAAATAGGAAGCTAACATTGGACCTGGGTCACGATGGACCCAATCAGCATGAGTTCATGACTTCCTTCTGGAAGCTTTTCAACCAACGCTAAGACTGGGGGAACCAAAACTGGGGCCTACCCAGAGCTGGGTATCAGTGCCACAGCTTGGAAAAGGATCCGACATGATTCTAGGAGGCAGACAAGGGGAGGTGGCAAGGGTTAGTAGACTTTCTGAGCCTATAAGCTTCATGCACTGTAACTCCAGGTGACTCGTGAGAAGTCATTACAGAAAACAGAAACGGAAAAAGATACATACCTGTCCGTCTGAGTCGAAAGCCAAGCAGGCGACTCCATGTGTATGGACATCCTTAAGAATAGACACAGTCTGGACATTATAGGAATCCCATATACATATATATGGTTCCTTTCCAACTTGGCCAGTTGCAACAAGAGTTTTATCTGGGTGTAAGGCAAGGCTGAAAAATAAAAAAGCCTCTTTTCATTTCCTCCTGAACAAAGTTAGGAAAAATAATTGATTTTCTTTTATCCACATTTATTTCTCAATCATCTAGCAAGATAATCTCATGAGAAAAAGTCTGAACTGTCCTCAAAGTATTAAGTTACCTGACTGGTCTGATGGAAATGTTGAATGGAAAAGAGAGGCTTAGCACAGTTTAACAATAATTTCATCTGATTTTACCCATTTGGTTACCTTGAAAATCAGACACTATTATAATTCCAGGATTAGAAAACCTACATGGTTCTAGAATTGTTTTATGTCAAGATATTTACTTAATGACGTTCAAAGTATTACTCAGCTTTTTCAAGTTAGCTTTTGACTTTAATTTGAGGGGGGAAAAATGTTGTTGCTAGGAGACAATGTGCTTCTCAGAATTAATTAAACCTGCCTACACAAGTGCTGGATCCCAACTTCATTAGGATTTCAAACCACGAAGGGGTCCCAGAGTCAAGTGCTGTTTCTGTGTCTGTTACCACAGATTATGCATTTTCAATGACAATTCCTATTTTACACAAATCACTGTAACACCAAGAGAACCACAAATTACTATGCTTGTGGTCTTTGTAACATTTTTCCTCTGTAGTCCAGTCAAAATAAAACTTTGTCAAATGCCAACGAGAATTTCAGGGAGTCTGTACTAGTCCAGAGGGGGAAATGTCATTATTGTTATTCCTAGATGAGCAAGGACTCTTCATGTTATATAATCATTGTGTAAAGAAGTTGTGCCTTTCTAAAAACAGGTGTTGGGAATTGAAAAAAACAAAAGGGCACATACCTATATGAAAAACCAGCAGATGACTGTTTACACAATAGAAGCGGAATTTTTTTTCTTTTTCCGATTTCAACATCTATTTACACAATTAGCAGAGTTTTGTTTCGTTTTTACTTTTCAACTTCAGCATGATTTTAATACAAGTAAATGCTCTATAATCAGATACCTGAATTTGCACTCAATGCCCCTATGACCTCTGGTTCTTTGGGCCTGTTGATCTCTTTTGCCTCAGGTTCCTCATCTAGAAAATGGAGTTACTACATAAAAGTAGACAATATACAGAACACAGAGCATTCAGCACTGCACCCGGCTCAGAGTAAGCACTCAAAGCAAGTATCATTATCATCATTGTTTTGTGTAACTGACATCTAGATACAATTAACATATGCACAGCTAGGTGGATACAGTGCCTCTTTCAAACACAAATTACTTCCTGCTTCTTTCAGGGCCCACGTGTGTTCTCCACAAATTCTGCAGCAACCAAGCCCCTAAACAATCCCCCATGGCACTCTTTCCACCAAGCTCCCTTCCTGGGCCTCCACCAAACCTAGTGTCTTTTGCACGGGACCGGGAGTACTATCCCCTTTCAGCATTGAGGGTCCTCCCAGGCTCCTGCACCCTGGTGCTGGAGTGCAGCTGGTCTTCCCAGGAGCTCCCAACACCTGTCACTGCACACGTCCTTGTTCCTGGAACTGCTCCCTAGACTGGAGGTGCCTTCTATCTGCACTCTCCTCCCAGGCTGGGTGCTACATGGGGTTTTTGTCTTCTTAGACAAATAGAGTGCAGGTGGAGCCTACAGTGGGTGCTCTGTAGCTGTGGGGAAGGAAGGTGCAATTATGGGGCTAGATGCAGGGGCAGGGAGAGGATGGCTGGGAGACACTGAGCATCAGGGGCCCAGAGGACCAGAAATCAGGCCCCAAGTGCTGCTGCCACAACTACTCTTGCCAGAAGTCTGATCTAAGGAGAGATCAAGAGTTCTGCAGGAGGCGGTGGAGGAGTACAGGGAGGAATCATACCTGGGCGCCCCAGGTGCCAGAGGCCCCTCATGAAGGATTAATCTATAAGAAGTTTGGCTCACATCACCTGTCAAGCCAAACCCCAATCCTCCACAATGCCTCCTGCCCCTTCCCCTCCACTCAGAGTTGCAGCGTAGGGCACTTGTCCCAGGGGCCAGTCCTGGTGTTGGGGACCTGGTTTTGGCCCAAAGGCGGGGAGGTACTGCTGGAGGCCAGAGCTAGGGAGTGAAATGCACATACCCCAGCCACAAGTCTACCACCTTCCAGGAGGAAGAAGGGCTCGGACAGCAATCGTCTTCTGCAGGGGTCCCTGGGGCCCAATCCAACAAGTGCAAAGGTCCAAGCCCGCAGCAACAAGAATACACCATCATCGTACATCCTCAGGGCCAGTGGTTTCTCCTGGCAGCAGCAAGGTGTCTAGAATTGTCCCAGGAGATCAGTGCTTCCTGTTCCTTGAGCCTCTCCCTGAACAACATTCTCAGGGCTTTGCTCTCCCTCTCTCTGAGGTAGCGTTCTGCAAGCGTTCTGCCAGTGTTCTGCGATGGGTCAGCTGGCTTCTCCACCCCAGCCCCCTCCATCAGCAAATGTTCTCCTGTGAATGGGCTCTGGATGCCCATAAGCCTGTGTGGGGTGGGGGCGGTGCACGTTTCCCATAACGGCAAACAAGGGGCAGGTGTGCTCTGTGGCTTACCACGTGGGGGGAGTGAGTGCAGACCCAGATGCACCAGCAGGGAGGGGATGCGCTGGTAGGCGCTGAGTGCCAGAGCAGCTCAGAGTGCAGATATCAGGTGCCCTGGTACTGCCCTCCACCACTCTCCCCAGAGGAAGCCCCTCCTCACCAGATCTAGGGAATTCTAAAAGCTGGTAAGAAGAGGCTTGGGATAAGAAACACCTGGGTGCCCCAGATCTGAGTGACCATCTAACAAGTGCTTGCTGGCAAATGTATCCTCAGGAATCTTTATAAGGAGAACCAGAGAAAAATAACATACATAAAAGGTGCAGAGGGCATCCAGGTGAAAAGATGGTACTCACAGTTAGTCTTGCAGAGAATAGCAGAAAATGAGATGGGTCAGGTAAGCCAGGGCAGCCTTGTAAGCCTTTTTAAGCAGGCCAGGAAGTTAGGGCACCACTGACAATTATTAGAAGACATGACATGAACAGGTACATATTTTAGTAAGGTAACTCTAACAGCAGTGAGGCAGTGGGAAGGACAGATGGGTGGGAAATGTTAGGAGAGGAGGCCATGAGGCCAGGAAGGGAACAGGTGACAGATAGTGAGGTAAGATGAGGTAGATGGGGCAGAAAAAAGGATCAATTAAGAGATATTTAAGGGAAAGAGGTAAAGAGGTTGAAAATGCCAAAAGCGAAGGAAAAGGCTGAGCATGTCAGAGCTGACTGAAATTTTTTGCTTGGGCAACTTTTAAAGTCACAGAACTTGTAGCACTAGAGTTTAAAGCCTATGAGGCCTGATTCTGGGAAAAGATGGCCTTAACCCAATTGTTAGTGGGAAACCAAGGAGATCCCCCTCAAGTTAGCACCACACCTAGAGTCCTAAGTGCTATAAAAAAGAGGATCTGATTGGACAGTATGATCCACGAGGGCAGGGGCTCTTTCCATCACTCTACACATAGTTCCTGAGGCAGAGTTCACGCGGCAGAGTATTCACTAACAAAGTGCTTGCCAAAGAGGGAGCAAATGATGCCACCAATCATGGCTGCCATACTGCCTCTCCACACTGACAGTAAGTTCTTTTTTTTTTTAATATATGAAATTTATTGTCAAATTGGTTTCCATACAACACCCAGTGCTCATCCCAAAAGATGCCCTCTTCAATACCTATCACCTCCCCTCCCCCCCCCCCCCCCCCATCAACCCTCAGTTTGTTCTCAGTTTTTAAGAGTCTTTTATGCTTTGGCTCTCTCCCACTCTAACCTCTTTTTTTTTTTCCTTCCCCTCCCCCATGGGTTTCTGTTAAGTTTCTCAGAATCCACATAAGAGTGAAAACATATGGTATATGTCTTTCTCTGTATGGCTTATTTTACTTAGCATCACACTCTCCAGTTCCATCCACATTGCTCCAAAGGGCCATATTTCATTCTTCCTCATTGCCATGTAGTACTCCATTGTGTATATAAACCACAATTTCTTTATCCATTTGTCAGTTGATGGACATTTAGGCTCTTTCCATAATTTGGCTATTGTTGAGAGTGCTGCTATAAACATTGGGGTACAAGTGCCCCTATGCATCAGTACTCTTGTATCCCTTGGGTAAATCCCTAGCAGTGTTACTGCTGGGTCATAGGGTAGGTCTATTTTTAATTTTGGGGGAACCTCCACAATGTTTTCCAGAGTGGCTGCACCAGTTTGCATTCCCACCAACAGTGCAAGAGGGTTCCCGTTTCTCCACATCCTCTCCAGCATCTATAGTCTCCTGATTTGTTCATTTTGGCCACTCTGACTGCCGTGAGGTGATATCTGAGTGTGGTTTTGATTTGTATTTCCCTGATGAGGAGCGACGTTGAGCATCTTTTCATGTTCCTCTTGGCCATCTGGATGTCTTCTTTAGAGAAGTGTCTATTCATGTTTTCTGCCCATTTCTTCACTGGATTACTTGTTTTTCAGGTGTGGAGTTTGGTGAGCTCTTTATAGATTTTGGATACTAGCCCTTTGTCTGATATGTCATTTGCAAATATCTTTTCCCATTCTGTTGGTTGCCTTTTAGTTTTATTGATTGTTTCCTTTGCTGTGCAGAAGGTTTTATCTTGATGAGGTCCTAATAGTTCATTTTTGCTTTTAATTCCCTTGCCTTTGGGGATGTGTCGAGTAAGAAATTGCTGTGGCTGAGGTCAGAGAGGTCTTTTCCTGCTTTCTCCTCTAGGGTTTTGATGGTTTCTGTCTCACATTCAGGTCCTTTATCCATTTTGAGTTTATTTTTGTGAATGGTGTAAGAAAGTGGTCTAGTTTCATTCTTCTGCATGTTGCTGTCCAGTTCTCCCAGCACCATTTGTTAAAGAGACAACACTGACAGTAAGTTCTATACAGGAATTAGAAAATGAAGAGGAATGAGTGTTTTCCCCCTAGATGGTCAGAGACGCTATCAAGAAACAAACAAAACTCTTGCTGTGATAACAGCTTCTGTTTCTTCTGGGTTTTTTTTTAAGTTTTTAAAAGTTATTTACTTAGAGAGAGAGAGAGAGAGAGAGAGGTAGGGGCAGAGAGAGAGAGGGGAGAGAATGAATTCCAAGCAGGCTCTGCACAGTCAGCACAGGACCTGATGTGGGGCTTGAACTCAAACCATGAGATCATGACCTGAGCCAAAATCAAGAGTCAGACACTTAACTGACTGAGCACCCAGGCACCCCTGTTTCTTCTGTTTTAAAATGCTTGAGATATTTGGTAAACTCCTGGGGTCCTGAAGCACTCAGAATTAAAAGAAAAAAAAAATCACTCTTCCAGGCAGTTGTCCTTACTATAATGTCAGGATTCCTGACCTTTCTCACTTCCTTGAATTGGGGGGGGGGGGGGGGGTAGTGAAAAAGACAGCTTTCAACAAATTTTTTTTTTCTTTTTTTCTAAAAATTTTTAAAAGTTTGTTTTTGAGAGAGAGAGAGAAAAAGAGACAGAGCACGAGGAGGGGAGGGGCAGAGAGAGAGGGAGACAGAATCTGAAGCAGGCTCCAGGCTCTGAGCTGTCAGCACAGAGCCCGATGCGGGGCTCAAACTCATGAACTGTGAGATCATGGCCTGAGCTGAAGTCCAGCCCTTATCTGACTGAGCCACCCAGGAGCCCTCAACAAATCTTTAAAGAGGCCTTCAAAATAACTTCCCAATCTCACTCAGTTAGTAGTGTGACCCAAAAACATTCCATTATGGATTTCAAGTATTTTTACTCGGGTTATTAATTGTTCTTTTCCCTCATACCAAAGCCCATAAATTTATCACATTCATTAAAAAGTTAACATTGGAAATTTTCATTTTTGGATTTTTTGCCAGAAGTTTCTTTATGCTGTTCTTGATATCCTCTCATCCTAGCACATGATATTCACCGATCTAGCTTCCTGCTTTGCTGTTTGCATACATTATCAGTTATCAATTTCTCCTTTTGTAAGCCGAGAAAGTCTCTGACCTGACCTCTCTGGCTTACATGCCACTTGATTGCTTAAAATGACTCCCAATGTTCCTGTTTATCCATGTCCATATCAAGAATAGAGAGAACAGGGAACACAGACTTTATTCACTTTGCCGTTTGTTACCTCGCGATCAGCTCCCCAGAAACATCACTCCTTCCACCCGATAAGAGAACAACAGTATCCATGTATCTTTTGGAGCACAGCCAAGTGGCACTTTATTTTTATTTTAAATTTGTCATCTCATTTCAACAGCACTTTTAAACAACCTTTTCCAGGGGGAAAACCAACAAACTTTAATCCCTGCATTTGCAAGAGCATAGTGTTAAAGGTATCTGTAATAGGGCAGTTGCAGAAGCAGGGACAGCATAAGCAGGTTGGAAGTTACCATCAAAGCATCTAGTCCTGTCTCACATCTTTGCATTCAGGAACTCAAAAATTTCATGAAAAGTCATTTTGAGCAGGATCTGCTTTTGTTTAAATCCCAAAACATGTTTGGAATGTTAGTTCAGAGGCATTCAAGTGACAGATGTGTATATATGTAGCATTTTCCTCACATCAAGACCAAACCCACCCCCTGCTGCATACTTCAGAATCTGCTCCTTCCACAGAAGTGCCGTGAGCCTAAAAAGCTACCTCACAGTAATGCCTTTAGATGAGCCAACGGATTAAAAGAGGTTAGGTCCCCTTATCCGATTAAGGGTCTGTCACGGAAAGAATCATGCCTCTTGAGTTCCTTCTGATAAGATTTCATCTATGAAATGGTCAACTATTATGTACTTCCAGGGAGAAAATGACAGAAGTGGAAAGTACCGTCATTACACAAAATACCTGTTTGACGTTGAACTTCCCAACATCTTCTTTACCATATCACAGTCTTGTAAGTCTTGGTGACAGAAAGTATTGATGCTGTTTACCTATATTTTAAGTCTATCTGCCATTAGAGAGACCATAAATTCCCATCTCTTCTGTTTTTCTAAGAAAACTTGCAAATTTTACAAATCGTTTTTTTTTTCAAATCGTTTTAGGGGCGCCTGGGTGGCGCAGTCGGTTAAGCGTCCGACTTCAGCCAGGTCACGATCTCATGGTCTGTGAGTTCGAGCCCCGCATCAGGCTCTGGGCTGATGGCTCAGAGACTGGAGCCTGTTTCCGATTCTGTGTCTCCCTCTCTCTATCCCTCCCCCGTTCATGCTTTGTCTCTCTCTGTCCCAAAAATAAAATAAACGTTGAAAAAAATCGTTTTAATAGCAATGCCACAATATTAAAACTTTAAAAATTGATTCTTTCACGAAAGGTCTCATTCCACACCTATATAAAAAGGGTTTGTGTCATTCTGTTTTTCCTTTGGTGCTCAGTTTATTACATTGATTATATTATACACACAGCAACAAAAAAAGGGATCAAGCTTTTAAAGAACTGCTTTTCTCTGTGTATATAAAAATCTGGTTCCCTTAGGAAATCCCATCTTCTGTTACCATAGCAATAGAAAGCACTGCAGAGAAGGACTTTCATCACCCTATCTGGGAGAAGGAATTGATTTGTTTCTCCAGCATGCCAGGAGGGCAAAACCATGTCTTTCTGATGTCAAATGAAATCAGGAAGATTTCCAAATATGTTGTCTGAGGAGAAGATGAGAATTAATAGGGTTGTGGAAAGAGGGAGGCTTGCTTATATAGGTTAAAGAGAAAACACTAATCAACACTAATCATTCCTGAAGGCAAAAAATTGTATTTGAGTACTTGTTCCAAGTCCAGCATTTGAAAAATGTTCATTATTCTGACTTCACTTTTTAAAGCCTCATTTCATTTTTGCCCAGGCTGCTTCAGTGATTCTCTAAGTAATACATTTACGTTATTATCTCTTTTTTAAAGTACCCTCACCAGGAAAGCATGAAAGCTTTCTCTTTGCCTACCCTACAGATATCACTGAGAGAAGTTTGCCAGTGTTGAGGCATAAGTGCATCCTGGTGACTGGGATGAACTGTCTGAGAACAGCGGCGAGGTGGCTGCTTTCTGGGCTGGAGAGAGAATGGCCAGCCTTAGTGGATGGGCACTGGAGGAAGAAAAGGCAAAGGAAGGCTTTATTTGAACACAGTCATCTGGAGGTAGGGTGGCCACAAACGGAGGTGGCTGTGCTCTAGTCCTTGTACCCCAGGATACACTTAGCACTGGAGTACCATCACTGGGACTGTGAGGGAGGGCCCTGCCTTCCAGGTGGGCCTGAGCAGGATGAATGGAAGTGATGGCAACATGTACAGACTACCAATGGTCCATTGCCATGTTCTTGACCTGTGTGAGCCTCAGGGTACCTGTATAATCCACGATTGAGCATGACAGTCCCTCACACTGGACTTCTCAACAACCTTGATGAGTGGTACATCTAATAGGAATTAATGCAATTTAGAAAAATGAAGAAATGCAACATATCTTGCATGCTTAGTACCACCATACCTGTATTGGTATGGAAGCATATTCTAGCAATACTTTAATACCGCATCAAAGAGTGGTTAAGAGCATAGTGGTTTTGCTGCCTGGGATCAAAGCGTGCAGTGGCATGCTGAAGCCGGCTCAGACTGACCAGCCAGAGCTGTTAAATGTTGCAATTCTGAGAATCAGTTGTTAAACACGACCACTGTTAGATAGTAAATTATATAAACTTACAAGTAAAGAAATTATATTAAAAACAAAAATATATATGCTAAAATTAATTATTTCCTAATTATTTTACTACATTTGACTTTATCTTGAGGTTATTTACCACTATCCTCTCTCTATGGTAGAAATACTATAGAGCGACGTACCGCTACGGGAGCATTTACGTCATGGAAATCAACAAACACTACAAATTAAGGATTGACTTGTTGTTTTGTTGGTTGTCTACACTTAAGACATAGAAAGATAAAATGTTAATAATGCAGAATAAACTTAAAAGGGTGTCATGTCTGTAGCTGTTACATTCTGAATAACACAAAAAATGAGAAATATTCTTCCAGTATTCAAAAAATATCATCCAGTTCAGCAAAGGAGTCGCTCATATCATTGGCAAATGATTCAAGTTCTGATATATGTCTTTGTGGTTTCACTTTTGTCTTAGTAACATAGTCGAAAATACCAACATTTATGTCAGAACTACACTCATTTGTCAATGATGTGAGAGACTTCTTTTCTGAACCAGATAGTAATCAAGCATTCATTCCTTGTCTGACTTTGTCAGATCCTAGTTGAACTGCAAAGTTTGGCCACAGATACATGAGTTCAACAAAAATCAATGAAAGCATTCTAAGGGAATCGATTGGCTGTATGGGATTTACAACAGATGGTTATATATATATTTTTTACTTATAAACTGTGTGCCACCCATCATTTTTACCAGTAAAATTTATCACAAACCTTTGAGGGCATATGCGTACATTTTTTCTAAGAGCTGGTTGTTAAACAGTCATCAATACATCACTGAAGCATATCTCCTCTACTCACTGGCACATAAAGTTCCTCACAAATCATCTTCAGCAAATTACTCAACTTCTCTGTGCCCCAGTTTCTCTTCCATAAAATAAGAATAATAACAGTACCTACCTGAAAGAAGGTAGGAATAACTGTGAGGATTTAATAAATCCTAAGGCAGTGATTAAAACAGTAGTGCTTAAAACCTAGTGAGCACCAAATAGATATTATTATTAATTAACTGCTATGTGATAGAATCTGCTCAAAACAAACACATATGAAGCCTGTCCTTCACCCCTGAGGATTGACATTCTAAGCCAAGGAAACTAGTCCCCAGAGAAGTTATTGTGAACTAACCTGCAAAATTTTAAAATAAGACTACCCTCTGAGAATTAAACAGTTAAGAACCACATAAAATGGACAAGATTGGTTATCTAAAGAAGTTATCCTAAGGAGAAAATATATCAGACAAGAACAGACTTTGAAAATCTAATCCGCTCATGATCAACAGTGAGATAATTTAGATTCCACTACTGAAATCAATAAATCTGAGTAAAAATGTTAATAGAAGGGGAAGTTCTGTGTAAATCCTCGATAGGAAAGAGTCAGAATTAAGCCAGTATAGTATTGGCGTAAGGATAGACATATAGATTGATGGAACAGAATTGAGTCTAGAAATAGACCCACACTTTTATGGTCAATTGATTTCCAACAAAGGTGTTAGGATAACTCAAAGGGGGAAGGATAGTTTTTTTAACAAATAGTGCTGAAACAATTAGACATCCATATGGAAAAAAAAGAACCTTAACATTTACATCTCATTATTCACAAAAATTATCTCAAAAGACCAGAGACCTCAGTATAAGAGCTAAAAGTCTACAACTGATAGAAAAAAAACACATAGCTAAACCTTTGGAATCTTTGAAAGACAACGTTTCTTAGAGAAGACAAAAAACATGAGCCATAAGAGAGAAAAATTGATAAATTGGATTTTAAAATTAAAACTTCTGCTCTTTGAAAGACACCAGTAGGAAAAGGAAAAGGAAGAGGCAAGCCAAGGACTGGAAAAGAAAATTCACAAAGGACTTTTACCCATAATACAAGAGGAATGCTTATAATTCAATAGTATGAAGAAAACCAAAATTAAAATATGGCCAAAACACTTGAACATTGTCAAAGACATCTAAAATCAGTAAGACTGACATTACTAGGTGATACGAAAGATGTAGAGTAATTGGAATGCACATACTTTGCTGATGGGAATATAAAATAATAAATCATTTTGGAAAGCATTTGGCAGTTTCTTATAAAGTTAAATATATACTTACTATATATGATCTAGCAATTCCATTTCCATATATTTACCCAAGAGAAATAGTGCATCATCAACAGGTGAATGGATAAAGAAATTATTATACATTCATACAGTGGAATAGTTCCCAGGAACAAAGAAGAACGAACTACTGACATACATGTCAACACGGATGACTCAAAAACATTACAGTGACTGAAAGAATCCTGGAGTATTCAGTGGAATATTCACATCAGTATCTTCACCATACAAAGGTGGCAGCCAAGAGACACTGTCCAAAGTTGATGACCCCAAAAATAAAGGTATAAAAATATAACTTAAAGTTACAAAGGTAAATGTTAAGGGTATTAAAAGTAAAATAACCCTTTGTGTAAGAGAAGGAAAGGAATATAAGAATGGTATATGTAAACTACATCCTCAAGTATTTTAGAAGGAAGTCAATCATGGATTATATCTAAAATAGATTAAGCACAAAATAGCAGTTAATCCCACTGTTTTGAGATGTGGAGGTAACCATCAGAAAAAAAAAAAAAACAGTCCTAAGAGTTAAAAGTGTTCCTTTGGAAAGTAGATTGCGGATGGGAAAGGGTAAGGCAGAGGCATTTTTTTTTCATTTACATTTTTTTACATTTACATTTTTTTCATTATGTAATGAAAATTACCTTCTGTACTCTTTGATTTGTGTATCTATATTGCTTTGATACAAATATAAAATTAAAACAAAAACAAAAAAGCACTTACAGAGAAATAAAAATGGATTCACTTATGCAAAAAAGAATGTATCTGGTGGTTTAGAAGTCTCCCACAGGCAGGAAGTAGGAAGGGATATCTGATGACTCTGTCAGATTTATCAACCCCCAGATGTTCTCATCAAGTACAATTGTTACTGATAAAATGAATTTGATCAGCATGGCTTGTCTTACAATTCATTCTTGAAAAAGGAGAAATACCGCCTTAAGACTCCAACACAACAATTTGGTAATGAGAAGTTTCACTAATGAAAGGGGTCTATGTGAAACCCAGCTTTCTGGAGTTATTCATCTTGTTTTTTCCTCTTCAAGCAAGGAGCATGACTCAAGCATTGAGGGCTATATTTGGCAGAAGTCCTGTTAATTTAGGATAATTAAATATGCCAGTCATGTGTTTCAGTAAGGTCTGATTAAATACTTTAGAGAAGTCATTAGTGAATCCATCTGGTCTAGTGGCTTTGCCAGATGGCAAAATGTTACTACCTCTATCTGTTCTGCTCTTGGAATATTCTACTTCTATTGTAAAATAGCATGCAGTTCTTTTCAGGGTAAGTCTTAATTTGCTAGTTTATATTCTCAAGGGATCTGAAAGGTGGAAGGCAAGCTTCACAACTGTGTTAACACCATGCCAACTGAGCCACAAGATCCTAAGGCTGTATTAAACAGCCTGTTGTTGCACTGTTGAATTCTAAATGATTTCGTCATTTCCGTTTCCTTAAAATGCTCTTTGCCAAGCGTTTCAGATGGTGCTTCATTCGTGACTGGAGAGTCAAAACCGTGGGGGGAGGTAACCAGATGTATTTCACATCCATGATATTATAATACTACAAGATAAGGAGAACCCTGGAAGTACTTCCTTCATGTAGATGGTTATCTAAATGGAAAAGTGGCCAGTTTTGATTTTTTTAAATTACAGAGTCACACAGCCCTGTGAGAGTGCCATAAAATGACTAATTTAACTTTGTTTTGATTCTTTGACCATGCAGAGTTAACCTCTGACTTACTAGTTTCCCAACCAGCTGGGTCAAAATGCAAGGTATTCTCCAACACATTGACAACGGCAATTTATTTCATTTTTTAAAGTATATTTATTTATTTTGAGAGATATTTATGAGGGGGGGGGAGGGGCAGAGAGAGAGGAAGAGAGAGAATCCCAAGTAGACTCCACGCTGTCAGCACAGAGCTCAATGCAGGGCTTGATCTCACAAACTGCAAGATCATGACCTGAGCCAAAATCAAGAGTCGAACGCTCCACTGTGAGAGCCACCCAGACACCTTAACAATGGCAAATTTAATAAGATCACTTCATCAGTTGGTGTCTAAAGTAAATAATTAAGCCCAAATCGTAAGTGGGGACTTGCAATTGCTGGAGAAGAGTAAGGGGTGGCTTGATGAAGACATGAGGCAAAGATAAAGCTAGAAAAGAGCCCCAAATTTTATTGCCACTCTCAACCTCCAACCTCTCAAGTCTATTCTAAGGCTAAGCATTATGTTGAGCTGAAGCCCCACTCTCTCCTAATAAAGGCCATATTTGCATATCTAATTGACTGAGTTGACTGTAATCAGAATTTACATTCATGGAAACGTTGCTACCAAGACCAACCCCTCAGCATCTGGGAACTATGGCAACTTTTGCACTTAGAGCTTTGTTTTTATTTTATGCTTTGTTGACAGCATTTTCCTTTGTTTTTACTTTATTCCTCTTCCTTTCCTGACTTCCCTCCTTTTCAATTTTTTCTCTATCTTTACTCTGGGGTGTTAGGTTTTTTTCCATCATTTCTAGGTGTTTGGAGAGGAGCAGGAAGGGTGAGAAGGTATGTGTCTGTCACCTCAGTCCCATATGTTGCCAGAACGGCAAGTCCATGCTTGACTCCTGACCACCACCCTCAATTTTGAACAGCTGGGATTCTATCATTGTAGAGCTAACACTGAACTTGGTATAATGACTAATTAAAATCTTTTTAAGATCTGCATGTGTATCTGTTTCTACTGAGTACAGATGGTTGCAGAGCAATGCCCCCTACCACTACCATTATCTCTCATCACTGCTGACACCTTCAATGTAATGTGGGCAACAGCTGGAAAGACCAAAATGGGGTTCAGGGGGCGCCGGGGTGGCTCAGTCGGTTAAGCATCTGACTTTGGCTCAGGTCATGATCTCATGGTCCATTGGTTCGAGCCCCACGTTGGGCTCTGTGCTAACAGCTCAGAGCCTGGAACCTGCTTCAGATTCCTTCCTCCATCTCTCTATGCCCACACCCCCCTTCCCCACCTGCTAGAGCTCTGTCTCTTTCTCTCTCTCTCAAAAATAAATAAAACATTTTAAAAAATTCAAAATGGGGTTTGGGATCATCTATCTTTGAACCATCTGTGCTCTATGGTAAAGCAAGAATATGTGATCCCAGAGGCCCAGTTAGAAGGGGCCAGAATCAGCAAACTGGCTTTTTCATGTGGGTATGAATTAGGATAGAGAAGGGATGATCTCCATAAAAAACTGCTGAGCAAATGTCTAGCGCCTCTGCCTCTAGCAGACCAGGTGCCAAAGAGCACTATTGACCTTCAGTCCAGGGAAACGACTGGTTATAGCTTGGACTCTGCAGGGCTAAAAGAGAAGAAAGGAGGAGTACTCTTCTGATGACTGGACTCTCAAAAGACTGACCAAAAAAAAAGAAGAGTCTTTCAAGCTGCTCCTTCCTTTGCTGGTTTTTTTTTTTTTTTTTTTTTTTTTTGACTGCTTGATCTATCAACCACAGAAAGGAGTGCCAGTATTTCCCACTGGTTGTGAATGGATCAATTTCTCCAAGTAGGTCTGTTGAGTTTTGGTTTACATTTTTTAGGCTATTTTATTAGGTACATACAAGCTTAGAACTTTTTATTTTCCTGGTAAACAACTGTATCATCATGTAGTTACTCTCTTTATCCCTAGTATTTGATCATACTTTATATTTTATAAGATATTGAGTTATATAAGCTTCTTTTGGGCTAGAATTTGCCTGGTATATCTTTCCTGTCTTCACCGTCCACCTTTCTGCATTCTTAACCTTTAGGGGTATCTCTTCAAAAAGGACATAGCTGGATTTTTTTAACCTCAAGTGAAAATCTGTATCTATTAACTGGAAAAGTTCAGCTTATTTGTACTTCATATAATCACTGAGATTTTTGGATTTATTTCTGCCACTTATTTTATGCATTATTCATCCTTTTTTTGTTTTCTAGTTTTTATTCCCTTTTTAATCTTTTTAAAGTGTGTTTCTTTCTCATTCTATTTCTCCATTCTATTGTTTTACTGATTACTCTAGAAATGTTAACATATGTTCTTACAAAAATCTAAAGTTAAAAGAGTTTTCTGTACCTTCTTCTTTAATCATGGAAGAACCTGAGAACACTTTTTAACTCCTGTCTGTCCTGGCTCACATTCTAATTCTACCATTATTTTAGTTTGTTTTTTTTTTTAACTTACAAGTTAGACGTTATTATTATTGTTTCATGCAGTCAATGTTTATTTAGTTGTAAACATATACATTGATCAATTACTTTGCTCACATTTGTCTTGCCTCTAAGACACTTCAGTTTCAGATCTTTTTCTTTCTATCTTAAGTATATCCCTCACATTCTTTTAGTGGAGGTCTGAAAAGATTCTTGTTTTACCTGAAAAATTCTTTATTCTGTCCCTGATCTTGAAATTCAGTCTCACCAGATACATAATTCTAATAAGACTTGTCACTCTATTCTTGGCATTTCTAAACCTCTCTGTCCTAAACCATTTATTCAGATATACCTTCTTTATCCAATTGTGTTTATTCTGCTGTTTATTTCAAAGCTCTAATTGGTTCTTTTTCAAATCTTAGTTATTTGAAAAAAATTTTAACATTTATTTATTTTTGAGAGATAGAGAGAGACAGAGCACGAGCAGGGGAGGGGCAAAGAGAGAGGGAGACAAAATTTGAAGTAGGTTCCAGGCTCTGAGCTGTCAGCACAGAGCCTGACGGGGGGCTAGAACCCATGAACCATAAGATCATGACCTGAGCCAAAGTCAGATGCTTACCCTACTCAGCCACCCAGGCACCCCTCAAATCTTAGTTATTTTAAATAGTGTCTTGCTCCTAATTCATATTTTAATTCCTTATTTATTTCTTTAAACATATTAATCATACTCATTTTTAATATATAAAGTCTTCATGGACCTTATTCTATTCCCTACGTTTTCCTATCTCCACTTATGATGTCTTATTTTCTTATATATATTGTGATTTTTGTTATTTATTTAAAAAAATTTTTTAAGTTTATTTATTTATTTTGAAAGAGAGGGAGTGTGAGCAGGGGAGGGGCAGAGAGAGAGAGAGAGAGAGAGTGAGAGAATATCCCAAGCAGGCTCCATACTGTCAGTGTGGAACTCCATATGGGGCTTGAACTCATAAATCATGAGATAATGACCTGAGCCGAAGAGTCGAACACTTAACCAACTGAGCCACCCAGGAGCCCCTACTTATTTATTTTTATTGAAGCTTCGTGGTTCTTGGAATTTTACCTGTGGGACTTCTTTGAGACTCAGGGAAAAAGTACATTCCTTTAGAGTACTTATACTTGCTTTTCTGGGCACTTGGGAACACCACTGTCCAAGGATCACTGTGTGAGGTTTTGTGAGACCGCACAGCAGTGTGAATTTGTGTTTTAAGCCTATATGAGAGCCATCACATGATCATAAATTTTCAAAAAGGAGATTTTATTTCTCTCTTCCTTACTAACCTCTTATGCAAGGGATTGGCTTTGTTTTGTTTTGTTTCTAGTTTACTATTACAATGTAGGTCCAGGTCTTTGGGGTTCTACTTACACCAGCATCTGCTATTAGACAATTTTTCCTCTGTCACCATGAGGTCATCCAAATGGAAGCTCAAGAACATCAGAGTTTAGCACATGCCCCAGAGAAAAGATCATCTTGAATACTGACTAATCTCTCTGGGTCTCGACCTCCACTTCATTTTTGGCCTCTAAGCATTCCTTGACTTACCAGCTTATGCAGAAATAAATTAAAAATGTGTTTTACGATATTGAAGTATGTTCCATCTACCCCTACTTTGTTGAGGGTTTTTATCAAGAATGGACACTAGGTTGGGGCGCCTGGGTGGCTCAGTCGGTTAAGCGTCCGACTTCAGCTCAGGTCACGATATCACGGTCCGTGAGTTCGAGCCCCGCGTCGGGCTCTGGGCTGATGATGGCCCAGAGCCTGGAGCCTGCTTCCGATTCTGTGTCTCCCTCTCTCTCTGACCCTCCCCCGTTCATGCTCTGTCTCTCTCTCTCAAAAAAAAAAAAAAAAAAAAAAAAAAAGAATGGACACTAGGGACACCTGGGTGGCTCAGTCAATTAAGCATCCAAGTCCTGATTTTAGCTCAGGCCATGATCTCACAGTTTGTGGGATTGACCCTCATGGGATTTTCTCTTTCCCTCTTTCTCTGCTCCTTCCTCCCTCTCTCTCTCTCAAAATAATAAATAAGCTTAAAAAAAATAAAGAATGGATGCTGTACGTTTTCAAATGCTTTTTCTCAATCTATTTGCAGGATATAGTTCTTACCCTTTCTTTTATTAAGTGGTATATCGTGTTGATTGATTTGTCAGTATTGAAGCATGCAGTCCTGGAATAAATCCCATTTGATCATGGTGAATAATTCTTTTAATGTACTTTTGAAATCGGTTTGTTAGTTTTTTGTTGAGAATTTTTGCACCCATGTTCATCAGAGATATTGGCCTGTATTTCTCCTTTTTAGTGGGGTCTTTGTCTGGTTTTGGAATTAAGGTAATGCTGGATTTGTAGGATGAGTTTGGAAGTTTTCCTCCCATTTCTTTTCTTTGGAACAGTTTGGGAGGGATAGGTTTTAACTCTTCTTTAAATGTCTGCCAGAATTCCCCTGGGAAGGGATCTGGCCCATGACTCTTGTTTGTTGGGACATTTGTTAATACTGATTCAATTTCTTTGCTGGTTATGGGTCTGTTCAAATTTTCTATTTCTTCCTTTTTCAGGTTTGATACTTTTTGAGTTTCAAAGAATTTGTTCATGTCTTCCAGATTGCTCAGTTTGAACATAATTCCAGTTGGAATATAATTTTTCATAGTATTCTATTACAATTGTTTGTGTTTATGTGGTATTGGTTGTGATATCGCCACTTTCAGTTGTGATTTTATCTATTTTGACCCTTTCTCTTTTCTTTTTGGTAAGTTTGGCTAGGGTTTATCAATTTCGTTTATTCTTTCAAAGAACCACCTCTTAGTTTTATCTGTTTTACTGGTTTTTTTGTTTTTATATTGTTTATTTCTGCTCTAACCTTGATTATTTCCCTTCTTCTGCTAGCTTTACACTTTACTTGCTGTTCTTTTCCTAATTCCTTTAGATGTAAGGTTCGATTGTATATTTACGGCCTTTCTTGCTTCTTGACATAGGCCTGAATTGCAATAAACTTTACTATTAGGACTGCCCTTGCTGCATCCCAAAGGACTTTGTTTTTATTTTCATTTTGCTTCCATGTATTTCTTTCTATTTCTTCTTTAATTTCCAGGTTAACCCATTATTCCTTAGTAGGATGTTCTTTAACCTCCACGCATGTGAAGGTTTTCCAAATTTTTTCTTGTGGTTGACTTCAAGTTTCATAGCATTGTGATCTGAAAATATGCATGGTATGATCTGGTTATTTTTGTACTTGTTGAGGGCTGATTTATGACTCAGTATGTGATCTATTCTCAAGAATGTTCCATGTGCACTCGAGAAGAAGGTGTATTCTGCTTCTTTAAGAAGAAATGTTCTGAATATATCTGTTAAGTCCATCTGGTCCAGTGTGTCATTCAAAGCCATTGTTTCCTTGTTGATTTTCTACTTATATGATCTGTGCATTGCTGTAAGTGAGATGTTAAAGTCCCTTACTATTATTGTATTATTTTCAATGAGTTTCTTTATGTTTGTTATTAATTGATTTATATATTTGGGTGATTCCAAGTTGGGCCATAAATATTTACAATTGTTAGATCTTTTTGATGGATAGACCCCTTAATTATGATATAAGGCCCTTCTTCATCTCTTGTTACAGTCCTTGTTATAAAGTCTAGTTTGTCTTGTCTCCAGAGGCACGGGAAACAAAACCAAAAATGAACTATTGGGATCTCATCAAGATAAAAAAGCTTCTGCACAGTGAAGGAAACAACCAACAAACCCAAAAGGCAACCAATGGAATGGGAGAAGCTATTTGCAAATGACATATCAGATAAAAAGTTAGTATCCAAAGTCTATAAAGAACTTAATCAAACTCAACACCCAAAAAACAAATAATCCAGTGAAGAAATGGATAAAAGACATGAACAGACACTTTTCCAAAGAAGACATCCAGATGGCTAACAGACACATGAAAAGATGTGCAACATCACTCGTCATCATCAGGGAAATACGAATCAAAACCACAATGAGATACCACCTCACATCTGTGAGAATAGCTAAAATTAACAACTCAGGAAACAACAGATGTTGGCAAGGATATGGAGGAAGGGGAGCCCTCTTGCACTGTTGGTGGGAATGCCAATTGATGCAGCCACTCTGGAGAACAGTATGGAGGTTCCTCAAAAAATTAAAAATATAGCTCCCCTATGATCCAGCAATTGCAGTATTAGAGGTTTTTATCCAAAGGATATAAAATGTTGATTGAAAGGGGCACATGCACCCCAATGTTTATTAACATCATTATCAACAACAGCCAAATTATGGAAAAAGCCCAAATGTCCATTGACTGATGAATGGATAACATATGCACACACAACGGAATATTATTCAGCGATCAAAAAGAATGAAATCTTGCCATTTGCAACAATCTGGATGGAACTAGAATGAATTATGCTAAGTGAAATAAGTCAGTCAGAGAAAAACAAATATCATATGATTTCACTCATATATGCAATTTAAGAAACAAAATGGATGAACATAGGGGAAGGGAAGGAAAAATAAGATAAAAACAGAGAGGGAGGCAAACCATAAGAGACTCAAATAAAGAGAACAAACTGAGGGTGGCTGGAGGGGTGTTGGGTGGGGGGATGGGCTAAATGGGTGATGGTCATTAAGGAGGGCACTTGTTAGGATGAGCACTGAGTGTTATACGTAAGTGATGAATCACTAAATTCTACTCCTGAAACCATTATTACATTACATGTTAACTAAATTGGATTTTAAATAAATAAATAAACAAACAAACAAATAAAATAAAGTCTAGTTTTTCTGATAGAAGTATAGCTATTCCAGCTTTCTTTTGATGTCCATTAGCATGACAGATCCCCTCACTTTCAATCTGCAGGTATCTTTAGGTCTAAAATGAGTCTCTTGTAGGAAACATATAGGTTGATCTTATTTTTTTTTATCCATTCTGATATCCTATATCTTTTGACTTGAGTATTTAGTCCATTTACACTGAGAGTGATTATTGAAAGATGAATTTAGTGCCATTGTGTTGCCTATCGAGTTGGTGTTTCTAGCGATGTTCTTTGGTCCTTTCTAGTCTTTGTTGCTTTTGGTCTTTTTTTATTTGTTTTTTCTCCACTCAAAGATCCCCCTCCTTAAAATTTCTTGCAAGGCTGGTTTAGTGGTCATGAACTCTTTTAGTTTTTGTTTGTCTGGAAAACTCTTTATCTCTCCCTCTATTCTGAATGACAGCCTTGCTGGATAAGGAGTTCTTGGCTGCATATTTTTCCCGTTCAGCACATTGAATATATCCTGTCACTCCTTTCTGTCCTGCCAAGTTTCTGTGGACAGGTCTGCTATGAACCTGATCTTTCTTCTTTTGTGGGTTAAGGGCTTTTTTTTCCCTTGCTGCTTTCATGATTCCTTACCTGTGTACTTTATGAATTTGACTATGATATCCCTTGGTGATGGTCAACTTTTGTTGAATTTAATGGGAGTTCTCTGGACTTCTTGGATTTTGATGTCTCTGTCTTTCCCCAGATTAGGGAAGTTTTATCTATTTGCTCACATGAACATTCTGCCCCTTTTTTTTCCTCTTCATCTTCTGGGATTCCTACGATACAAATATTATTCCTCTTTAATAAGTTGCTGAGTTCTCTAAGTCTTATATCATGATATTCTGCCTTTGTTTCCCTCTTCTTTTCAGCTTCATTATATTCAATAATTTTTACCTTCTATACGACTGAATCACTTCTCTGCCTTGTTCATCCTCACAATCATGGCATTCATTTCAGATTGCATCTTTGTTATAGCATTTTCAATTTCAACCCGACTAGGTTTTAGATCTTTTGTCTCTGCAGAAAGGGATTCTCTGGTGTCTTCTATGCTTTTTTCAACCCAAGCTGGTATTCTATAATCATGGTGTTTTTTTTTTTTTTTCAACGTTTATTTATTTTTGGGACAGAGAGAGACAGAGCATGAACGGGGGAGGGGCAGAGAGAGAGGGAGACACAGAATCGGAAACAGGCCCCAGGCTCTGAGCCATCAGCCCAGAGCCTGACGCGGGGCTCGAACTCACGGACCGCGAGATCGTGACCTGGCTGAAGTCGGACGCTTAACCGACTGCGCCACCCAGGTGCCCCTATAATCATGGTTTTAAATTATAGTTCAGACATCTTATATCTGTGTTGATTAAATTCCTGGCCATGAGTTCTATTGCCCATTCTTTCTTTCAGGGTGAGTTTCTCCATTTCATCATTTTGTCCAGAAAAGAAAACAAAACAAACAAAAAACAAAGAAACAAACAAAAAAACAAAAAAAAGTAGATCGTGGGTGTGTTTAGTCTGTTTAGTAAAATAATTTAGATTAAAATAAAATAAAATAAAATAAAATAAAATATAATAAAAATTAAAAGAGGGGCGCCTGGGTGGCGCAGTCGGTTAAGCGTCCGACTTCAGCCAGGTCACGATCTCGCGGTCCGGGAGTTCGAGCCCCGCGTCAGGCTCTGGGCTGATGGCTCGGAGCCTGTTTCCGATTCTGTGTCTCCCTCTCTCTCTGCCCCTCCCCCGTTCATGCTCTGTCTCTCTCTGTCCCCAAAAAAGTAAATAAACGTTGAAAAAAATTTAAAAAAAAAAAATTAAAAGAATATGTACATATATAAAATGTATATATAAAAATAAAAAAATAGGGGCACTTGGGTGACTCAGTCAGTTAAGTGTCCAAGTCTTGATTTCAGTTCAGGGTAATCTCATGGTTATGATATCAAGCCCCACATTGGACTCAGTGCAGGGGATGAAGCCTGCTTAGAATTCTCTCTCTTCCTCTCTCTTTGCCCCACCCTGGCTTGTTCTCTCCTCTCTCTCTCTCTTTCAAAATAGAGAAATAAACTTAACAATAAATAAATAATAAAAATAATAATAGTAAAAAGTAAAAAAATAATTGAAAAAAATAATAAAATAAATTTTAAAAACCATAAAAAATAGAGAATAAAAGGAAAACAATATGCGAATCAAAACCACAATGAAATATCACCTCACACCTGTCAGAATGGCTAAAATTAACAACACAAGAAACAATAGGTGTTGGCGAGGATGTGGAGAAAGGGGAACACTTTTGGACTGTTGGTGGGAATGCAAACTGGTGCAGCCACTCTGGAAGACAGAATGGAGGTTCCTCAAAAAACTAAAAATAGAACTACCCTATTATCCAGCAATTGCAGTATCAGGTTTTTATCCAAAGTATATAAAAATGCAGATTTGAAGGAGTACATGCACCCCAATGTTTGTAGCAGCATTGTTAATAATAGCCAAACTATGGAGGGATCCCAAACGTCCATTGACTGATGAATGGATAAAGATGATGTTGTATATATATATATATACAATGGAATGTTACTCAGTCATCAAAAAAATTGAAATCTTGCCATTTGCAACAACATAGATGGAGCTAGAATGTATTATGCCAAGCAAAATAAGTCAATCAGAGAAAGACAAATACCATATGACTTCATTCATATAAGGAATTTAAGAAACAAAACAGATGAACACATAGGAAAGGCAAGGAAAGAGAAGAGAGGGAAACAAACCACAAGAGACTCTTGGTGATAAAGAACAAACTGAGGGTTGATGGAGGGAGGTGGGAAGATGGCCTAGATGAGTGATAGGTATTAAGGAGGGCACTTGGTGTGGTGAGCACTGGTTTTTTTTTATGTAAGTGATGAATCACTGAATTCTACTCCTGAAACCAATATCACACTGTATGCTAACTAAATTAAAAAAAAATCAGATGTGAAAACAAAAAGTCCAGGAGCAAAAAATGAAATAAAATAAAATATATTTTAAATATTTTATCTAGCATTTTCAATCATTCTCAGTGGGAGAGTTGTTCAGGTTATCGGATCTTGCACATCACTAAAAATATGAAATCTGTCCCTTTTTCTGCAATCTCACTATTACTTCTGTGGTTTAGGCTCCTAGCTAATGTTTAGAAATCACTCTGTAATCCTTCACTGCTTCACTTACTACAGTCTATCTAGAATCATAATTCGGCCTATTTTGAACATGCATCTCATGTTGTGATCTATACAAGGACAGTCTGATTATTGATTATTATTTCACAATGCCACCATCCACTACACATAAAAAGCACACAAACACAAATACACTTACACACACTGACCCCCTTACACACACTCATCCACCTACCCTCATACACACAGACTCACATGTTTTCATCCACACACACATTGCATGGCACTGTACCTTGCATGGGAAATGCTCAATACAGGCTTAGGTGAATCACATTTTATTTTCATATCTTTAACTTTTGATGCCCAACTTATATCAAGTTTTTGTGAACTCTGTGATTTCTAGATCTGGTGGTCATCTAGGATCTTGTTCTGAGTATATATTGTAATGTCATTGATTTGGGTTCCTGATCTGTGACCCTCAATGGAAGAAATGTGCGTGATGGATAAGAACTCTGACTTTGGAGTCCTATAGACCTGCATTTGGTTTGAATCTCAACTCTACCACTTACTGACTATAGGAATGTCAAAAGTTAAGTAATTTCTCTGAGCCTCAATTTTTTTTTATCTGTTAAATGGGGTAAACATTTAGCACAGGGTCTGGGACTCAATGAGCACTCAACAAATAGAAGTTATAAGTGACCACTAAAATTATCACTAAATTTAGTGAACTAAATATAAAGCCTTAAACATGTAAGATAAGTTATTTATTTTGGTTTTTAGATGTGGGAAATAAAAACTGAAATGAACATGTTTTCTCATTCTTTCTCTTCTAGGGATCACTTGTTATAATTCCACCATTACTTCTAAAGAATGTTAGCTACAAGAGGACAGGGATTTTAGTTTGTTTTCTCATCAGTGACACTGGATCAGCACAGTGCCTGGCACCTAATGGATGCTTTATAAATACTTGCTGAATCAGTAAATACATCTACACACATAGCTCTAAATGTCTGAATAAGAGGAAGACAGGTATGCGAATACATAAATGATAGAGGCACCCTTCATGCATATAACTCCTGTCATAAACTCTGCAGAGAAGAAAGATCATGAAAAATGCAATTTGTACTTGAGATTAATAGTTCCCCCAAAATATTTATTTAAAATTATCCAGAAGATTAAAATCCAATTTTGTAAGTGCCATTCTGAGAATTATGGCATAACATTTTAATTCATAGGGACTCAAGCTTTTATGACTAAATTAGGTACAAAATTTAAAATAACCATGTTTGTGATACTGGTTTTGAAAACTTGCATATTAGATTCCTCACAAGAGTTTGTATAGCAAAAATGTTAAACGGAGATGAAGAAAGGGTCTTTGAAAGCCAAGAACACAGCAAACAAGCCTAATTCAAGGTCAATGATTTTCTTTTGTATTTTAATTCAGCACAAGTGGTTCATCCAGGAGAAAAAGAGCTTTGTCGATATTGTATTATTCTACAGAAAGGAATCGTGCCCTTCTCCAAGCAGAGGGATGAATCAAGAGAAGAGTCAAGCATGAATAAACTCCCACTTTAAAAGAAGGCTCCCTCCAGAGACAGGAATTCATGCAAGCAGCCTTTCAGTGTCCAGGCCAACCTAGCCCACTTGCATTACTTCATAATCTCAGATATGTCATGGGAAATGATTTTCAACTCTAATGAGCAATTTTTACAGAGCAGAAATTAATGTCCAGGGTTAAGTAAATTCAAGAAAACAAAGTACATGAAGGAAAACTCTATTTTGGCTCCTCAATCCTTAATGCAATGGGAGTCCCCTGCCAGCTCCTATTCCAGAGGCTTTGCCTGCATGGTCAGGTTTAACCTCCAAGAAGGGTCTAGCTTGGGGGCACCTGAGTGGCTTAGTTGGGTGAGCATCTGACTCTTGATTTCAGCTTAGGTCATGATCCCAGGGTCGTGGGATCAAGCCCTGTGTTAGGCTCCAATACTGACTGTGGAGCCTGGTTGAGATTCTCTCCCTCTCCCTCTGTCCTTCTCCCTTCCCAGTTCTTTCTCTCTCTCTAAAAAAAAAAAAAATTTAAGTTAAAAGAAAAAAAAGAAGGGTCTAGCTGGCCTGGAACTACGGGTCCTATGCATGTACTGTGCAGAGTACTCTACCTCCCTCACATTCTACCATATCTGATTTTATCCACTAAGGGTAAAAAATTTAAAAAAAAATTGTTTGAGGCCAAAAATTTTGCACTCTGTCCAGAATGGTGGTCCATCTGTCTCCCTATCCCAATATCTGATATGTCAGGGGGTGCAATGAGAATGCAAGGGCTGTGTCAACAGGCCCAGAAAAGAATTTACCATCTTGGAAGGCAAAGTGATGTCCGTTAGTTTTAAGAATAATGAAAGCACCCTGTGGTGGGGGTCTCTGAATATGGTGATTATTTTAGGACTTGTTTGATGATAAAAAAAAATGTCCATAGTTTTAAAACGGGTACTCCCCCCAAAAATTTTGGCTAAAGTATATGCCTTAATTCAAGCTTTGTTTCGATGGAATAGTGGGGGATACCTTTAACACCTAAGTCCTGAGCTTATTTGATCCTTCTAGGCAGCTATCTGATCTTTCTTCAAATACAAAAAAAAAAAAAAGGCACAGAGTAGTTAAGTGTTGTGCCCAAAATCTCCCAATTAGTGGCAAAGCCCTAGATCAGGTTGACCACTATACCTCTAGATCATCTCCCTTGCTGGCCTTAAAAACAACAAAACAACAACAACAAAAACAAAACAAAAAAAGGCTGGATTTCAAATGAATGACATGCTCTCTGGAAAAAGGTACCATATAAATAACCAGATTGTAAGCAAAGGACTTGAACTAACAACGATTGCTTTTGCTAATCCCCCCATAACCTTGGGGGATAGTTGTTATGGTCTTAGTTTACAGATGGGGAAAGTGAGGCTCAAAATATAAAGTGATTTGTCTAAGTTCAGTCCATAGATGCAAATTATCCAAAAATGACTAATATAAACTTGCAAGGAATCAAGAAAAGTCTTATTCAGATCCCTCAGGAGATTATAAGACAGACTTTGATCTCAAAAGGAAAGAAACAATTAAGCCTTTAATGTGTGCCAGTGGTTTGCAAGTCCTTTTCACACTGACTGTCCTTTTAAAGAAGTTCTATTGAGGAGCAGAGAACACCATATAATATGGAGCTGAGCGAAGATTCAAAGTGAGTTTAGAACCGATTAATTTTACCTCTCCACACCAGTTTCCTTTCCATCACATGTGAGGCCAGCAAACTTTTTCTATAGAGTCAGATAGTAAACAGTTTAGTCTTTGAAGGCCATAGCATCTCTGTTGCAACTACTTGACCCTGTCATAGTAGTGTGAAAGCAGCCAAGAACAATATGTAAATGAATGAACACATCTATGTTCCTGTAAAACTCTATTTACAGACACTGAAACTTGTATATCATAAAATTTTCACATGTCATGAGATATTATTCTTCTCTGGATCTTTTTCATTCAAAATGAAAATTTCATTTAGGGGTACCTGGGTGGCTCAGTTGGTTATGCATCCAATGCCTGATTTCAGTTCAGGTCATGATCTCACGGTTTGTGAGATCAAGCCCCATGCCGAGCTCTGAACTGACAGCTGGAACCTGCCTGGGATTCTCTGTCTCTCTGCCCCTCCCCTGCTTGCATGCCCACACAGTCTCTCTCTCTCTCTCTCATTCAAAATAAATAAACATCTAAAAAAGATTTTCTATAAAATGAAAATTTCATTTAAAAAGAACTTTAAAATGCAAAAACCATTTTAGCTCATGGACCATACAAAAACAGGCAGTCAGCTGGATTTGGCCTGTGGGATGTTGTTTAATAATCTGAGTTATATTATCCTTCTTTTAGTATCTACTGGATGCCAACAGTCAATTAAGAAGGTTTCCTAAAAATCTAGTTTGTCAAAGGGTTATTTTACTTCTCAGCACCAAAATCCTTAATTTTGATGTTATGCACATGGCTTACAAGGGAAAATAATTTTTTTTATAAAATATTTCAAACATATAAATATGTATATATATATACTCATATGTACATATAATATGTATATATAAGGCATAAACAATAAAATGAACACCCATGGGCCCATTATCCAGTTTAAGAAATACATTACCAAACAATGATGCTCCTGCCTACCCTTCCCCAATCACATCTCCTCCCTCCCCAAGAAAATACCAGTATCCTGAATTTTGTCTTTATCATTCATTAGTCTTTTTAATATATAGTTTGATTATGCATGTATGCAAGTTTGTATTTGAACTTTATTTAAATGGTGTATTATTATATGTATTTTTCTAGGACTCACATTCTTTCATTCAACTTTACATTGTGGGATTCCATCCACATTGGGCATGGCTGTACCGAGAAAAGAAGAAGGAGAAGGAGAAGGAGAGGAAGAGGAAGAGGAAGAGGAAGAGAAGAAAAATGAAAGAAAGAAAGCAGTCAATATATCTACCCACAAGAGCATGGATGATGACATCATGGTATGTGGAATTGATTCAGCAGTAAATTTAAATAAAATAAAAACAATAGATTTCTGAAACCAAATGGTGAGGGGCCTTATGGCAAAACTTATCCCAGAGTCACAAGGACTTGACCAGACTCCCTGATTGAAAACAGAGGATATTACTCTGAAACACTGGCTCCGAATGGATCCAGGCAGAGCCTTGTTTCAAAAAAAAAAAAAAAAAAAAGAGCAAAGGTGTGTAACTGGAAACATGGAGGGAAAAAAAGTAAAAAGAAAAAACAAACAAGAACAATAGATTTCTAACTAAAAATATAAATTAGATTTCAAATAGTCTATTGATGTTTAAAAATAAATGCCAAAATCCTTTAAATAAAAACGTATCTTCTGGGAAGTTATCAATCTCAAATATGATCTACATACATAGAGTTCACGGATGAGAGAGAGGGCAGGAGAGAGAGAAGAGGAAGGCTGCAAGTGAATCCCTTCGGAGAGTGTAATACTGGTGACAGGAGTCGGGGTGGGGCAAATTTTCACTGCTTGAAAGTATTTCCTCTTCTAGAAAAATGGATTACAGAGTTGTGCATGGAGGCCCAAATTCAGCTGCTTGGAAGGTATACCAGTGAATCATAGACATGACTGATTGAAACTCAAGTGATGTGAACCACCAGTCTTCTTTTCATGCCAATAAAATGAATAGTCCTATTAATGCTACTGAAATTGTATATTTATCTAACTAGAATGACTCGGGTCCTTTATGAAAAAAATACATCTGTAAATTAATGTTAAAACAAGATTTCTCACTAATAAATCTAGGAAAAAGTATCCGTACAACATTGTTGCATTAATTTATACTAATGACTTTAAAATTCGCTGCAAATTACTGATTGACCTAGAAATGAAAAAATGTACTTAGAAATAAAAAGCAAGAGAATAAAATATGGCATGTACATCTTATAATTTCATGGAAAATATGTTGGGATACAGCTAAAACTTCAAGTGTCTTTCTAGAACCTGTTTGCCAATGTTAAAAAGCACAAAGCTGACACACCCCAGTGACAATATGGCTAACCCTGTGGCAGAGTTCATCTATTTCTATGGCTACACCCTGGAGCTTTTCCTCTCTTCCCCAAAATTCTTTCCTTCTAAGATTCTGAAATAGGCTATTTACTCCAACATAATGTTATGAATATTCTAAATATAATGTAATACTCTAAAATATTATTTACACACAGCTCTTCCCCAATATCTTTCTCCAGGATTCCAGGAAGATTCAAGTGTAATTATGTTGAGTACCCACTAGGTACAGGGAAGTTAGAAGTAAGTGTGGGTATACAGCGAGTTAAAGAACCTGACTTTAAGACATGTAAATTCAGTAAGAAAGACATGCATGTAAACAATGTATAAGATAGACTAGGTTGTGCTGCAGTAACCAAGAACTCTATAGTCTCAGTGGCTTAGTCCTTCTTCATGCTACCTGGCTATTGTGAGTCCAGCAGAAGGGCTCTCTCAGGGACTAGGCTGATCAAGTGGCCACTATCTTGAACATGCCAGAAGGAAAAAAACATGGTAAAGTACCACTGGATTTTAAAACTTAAGCAACACATATTACTTCTACTCCTATTTCATTGGCTAACACAAGTCACATGGCCATACCTAACTCTAAGAGGGTGGGGAGGTGCAATCAGATCTTGTGCCAGGAAGGAGAGACAACTGGAATATCTGTGAATAGCATTAATGACAACACAGGAACCAATGGCTGTATAATAAAAGGAAAAATAATCAAGGTGTTGAATGGTGCTAAAGAATAGAAGGATATAGAGGTCTTCAGGAACAGTGGCACTTAAGTTAGACCTAGGAGGACTGTATTAGGTAAAAGCTGTGGGGTGGGAAGACAATTGAGGGTGAGAAACAAGATAAGCAAAGATACCGAGACATGCACCTACCTGCAGGGGGTGTCCAGAGTGTACAGGAAATGAGAACCAGGAAGTATAGACAGAGTTCACATGCATGTAGGATGAAGAAGAAGCTGACCATCAAACCATGCTTAGCATAAATACTATACTGAAAAATTTCAATTTGAAAAGCAGGAGGCCTGGCTGGCTCAGTTGGTGACAAATACAACTCTTGATCTCAGGGTCATGAGTTTAAGCCCCACATTGGGTGTGGAGCCTACTTAAAATAAATAAATAGATTTTTAAAAATCAAATAAAATAGAAAGAAGGAGGGCACTGAAAAAATGTTTTGTCTATTAATAACAACATTTAAGCAGCTTGATAATTTTTTAAGTGATATTATCTACTTTTAACCCTCACACCAACCTGGACAAGATGTAGTATTGACATATCCACTATAAATTTTTTTTTTTTTATGTTTTATTTTATTTTTTGAGAGACTGAGAAAGAGCACAAGCAGGGGAGGAGCAGAGACAGGGAGACACAGAATCCGAAGCAGGCTCCAGGCTCTGAGCTGTCAGCACAGAGCCCGATGCGGGACTTGAGTCCATGGATATGAGATCATGACCTGGGCCAAAGCCAGATGCTCAGCCAACTGAGCCACCCAGGTGCCCCACATACTCACTATAAATATAAGGAAAGTTAGGCCTAGATCACAACACAGGTAAGGAGGGGACTCAAATTCAAATACCATGCTATATTCACTAAATCACATTACCAAGACATGAATGAAACTGGTTTTCATTCATTCATTCATTCATTCATTCAACAAATACTTACTGAATGCCACTGTGGGAGGTACTGGGGATATACTGAAGAATAAGATAGTCTGTAATGTCACATCATCCAAAGTATACTTCAGGAGACAGACAAACAAGCAAATACAGTGAGTTAAGGGATGCATAAGCAGAACAGGAGAATGAACAATCAACAGAGGGGATGCTGGGACCTTTCCAAAAGCTATTGAGAAATGAGAAGTTGCTGTTCAACAGGTACACAGTTTCAGTTATGCAAGATCAACAAGTTCTAGACACATGCTGGATGAAACTGTGCCTATGATACTGTAATATGCACTTCAAAATTTTTTGTTAAGGAGGTAGATCTCGTGTTACATGTTCTTACCACAATTTTTAAAAACAATTTTTAAAAAAACAATTAGGAGGCCACTGAACCAGGGCAGTGTGGGCAGGGACACAAACGGGAGGATAGACATGGAGGCAGACCTCACAGATGGGATCAGCCGACTGACGAACAGCAGGAGGAATGGATGGGATGGAGGACAGTTCTCAGGGTGGGACAGCAAAGGAACCCAGGAAGGAAGCCAATGGGGAGAGACGATGAACTGTAGGCAGGGAATATGTCTCTTCTGTTCACTGTGCCTGACAGACAGTGGGATCTGATGAAAAACTGCTCAAATAATGAATACTTCCATTTTGGATAGACTGAGATTTGAGCAGCTTCAGATGGTCTAGCAAGGGGTAGGAAATCTCTGTCTGGTGCTCTGGAGAGAGGTTAAGGCTGAAGACATGGATTGGAAGGTACATGATGAAGGTCACGCCAGTGCCAAAGCCAAATGATACATCCAGTCTCACCAGCCTTGCTTTCCTGGTTTTGGCATTCTCAGTAATTTTAACATTCCTGGGTTCACTTTTCTCCCTTGGGGTTATCTTTAATAAGTCCTCTTCAGTTATTCCACAGCAGATACTCTCCTCCTGACTGTAGAAGATGCCAGGGCACTGTTCTTTCAATCTACACGCTTTCACTATACACTGAGGCATTCTGGCTCTCTGGAGAATGTTCTTTCTCATTAAGCCAGGAAGATTATGATATGTTATGAAATGACAATGGTTTATTTTTTCCTACAGTAATGAACATATATGGATGAAAAATTTTCATCAATTAACCTAGGATTATTATCATTACTGCAAATATTATGAGCTTATGTTTACTGAAATACTAGATTTGAGAAGACTAGTATGTTGGGTTATACAATGCTTAGAGAGAGTATTTTATTATATTTTAACAAAATATTTATAAAATTACTTTTTATGAAAAGGGATTTGTTATCCATTGCAAATTCCTGAGAGACCTTCCTACCTCACATAATAAAGGAAACTAAAATAAAAAATATTTATTGAGTATCTCTTTTGGGTACAGGCATCAGACACTTACATACCTGAATAAATGCACAAAAATTAAATTCTCATATGCATGAAAAGATTATACAAAATCAGTATAAATAGGGGCGCCTGGGGGGCTCAGTTGATTAAGCATCCGATTTCGGCTCAGGTCACCATCTCAAGGTTTGTGAGTTCGAGCCCTGCATTGGATTCTCTGTCTCCCTCTCTCTATGTCCCTCTCCCCTCACACTTGCTCTCCCTCTCTCTAAATAAACAAATAAACAAACAAAATTTTTAAAAATCCGTATAATTTTGAACAACTGACACATTATTGTAATGTCAACATCAAAG
The DNA here is from genome assembly GCF_016509475.1 of Prionailurus bengalensis. Lineage (NCBI taxonomy): Eukaryota > Metazoa > Chordata > Mammalia > Carnivora > Felidae > Prionailurus > Prionailurus bengalensis. The sequence continues at coordinate 73,517,117 of NC_057354.1, read as the reverse complement.
TACACCGTTAGATTTCAAAATTCTAAAGTTGTACAAACAGTTTGGAAGGACCATTTCTCGGGATATAGCAAAGCAATACCATTTACTTGAAGTGAAAAGACTGTGCACAGAAAGGTGTGATTCAGCCTGGGATTTCACTCACATGGACTGGGAGCTATGCACACACTGCAGGGGCTCACAGTGGGGGACAGACAGGCAGGAAGAGGAGAGGAAACCAGGTTCCCTGGGGTCTATAGTCTGACAGATGGGGAGGTAGATGAAGAACAGCTAGGCACAATGTTTCAGAATCTAGGCAGCCAAGCAGGACTGAGGAAGGATCAGCTGTGTTTAACGATGCCATAGGTACTAGGGGAGGCCCAGGAGCAAGGTCCCACATTAGGGAAGATAACTAATAAGCGCAGAGGTTAAGACTAAAGACACAGATTTGGAAGTTACATGATGAAGTGGCCAAAGCCAAAAGATACGTCTTCAGACTCACCAGCCTCACCCTCTTGGTTTTAACATTTTATAGAAGGTAACTAACAAGTTCCTAAAGGGAACTTAAGAATGGAGTACATACTAGCAACCTCAACTCACAGGTATGAAAGTGGGGAACAATAGAGAAGCCCATAGGCAGGGGTTTCAGGGAGCCAATAAAGGGGCTAGAACTACCTCCATCAGAGTTGTCTCAGGAGCTCAGCCAGAATAGTCTGCAGGTAGAGGATACAATGGTCTTAGCTATGGGCTGAAACATGGGTACTGCAGAGGGAAGGAGAAAAGAAGGGCTGACAGGAACTCACAGAAGGGTTATTAATTGAAGTTAAAGTTAACTCAATTTAGGAGTGAACTCAAGATATTCTTTTAAACTCAAATCTAAGTATTAATGTTACTGGCAGAGATTAATCATTTATTACAGATTCGCATGGAATTTTCATGACATCTGAAGCCTAATATTGGGCCAAGTTTCTTATTCACTGCCATTTCTCCAAAAGTAGTATTCTCTTTAATGATTCCATTTGCAGGAAAAAAAAAATGTAGGAGTCCTACATAATTATCAAATGGAAAATTTTTTACTCACTGAAGTTTTATGTGAATTGCTAATTTAAATAGAAAAAAAGTCTACTATTTAAAAATCTAAGCAGTGTACAGGGAGTAGATAACACTCTTTTAAAGATGAATGAACACACCTATCAGAAAATGAAAAAGCTCTCAAAAGTTACAAATTTTCAGAACTACCTAAATATTAAATCATGGCAAGCAGAAAGAATTGAAAATATTGGAATAAATTACCCTTAAATTGGCTTCCACAAACTACACCAAAAATAAGCAGGAAGGGAGAAACAAAGGTAAGAGCAGAAATCAATGAAACAGAAAACTGAAAACGATACAGAAAATTAACAGTTCAAAAGTTGGTTCTTTGAAAAGATTAATAAAAATGACAAGCCACCAGAAATACTGATTTAAGAGAGAGGGAGAAAAAGAGGAAGAGAGAACAGAAATTATCAATATAGGGGCACATAGGTGGCTCAGTTGGTTAAGCATCTGACTCTTGATTTTGGCTCAGGTCATGATCCCAGGGTCGTGGGATAGAGCCCCGCATTGGGCTCTGCACTGCTGCACTGAGCGTGGAGCCTGTTTGAGATTCTCTCTCTCTCTCTCTCTCTCTCTCTCTCTGCCCATCCTCTGCTCACATGCATGCGCATGATCTCTCTCTCAAAATAAATGGACAACAACAAAAAAAGAAACTATCAACATAAAGAATGAAAGAAAGGATATCACTGCAGATCCTGCAGACTAAACAGATAATAAGAGAATACTAAAATAACATTATGCACCATAGAAATACAATGGATTATAAGAGACTACTATGGAAAATTATATGCCAAAACATTAGACAACCTAGAAAATGAATAAATTCTTAGACACAAAAAGTCTTCCAAAATTGAATCAGAAAGAAACACTAGTAATGAAATTGAATCAGTAATCAAAAAACTACAAATAATCAAAAGTCCAAGACCAGATGGATTCACAGGCGAATTCTACCAAATATTTAAAGAAGAGTTAATACTCATTCTCCTCAGCTATTCAAAAAATAGGAAAAGTGGGAAAATTTCCAAATACATTCTATGAGGCCAGCATTACCCTGATACCAAAACCAGACAAAGACACCACACACACACACACACACACACACACACACACAAATTATAGGCCAATATCACTGATGAACACAGATGCAAAAATCCTCAACAAAATATTAGCAAGACACGTTCAACAATACAGTAAAAGGATCATTCACCACAATCAAGTGATATTTATTCCAGGGATGGAAGAATGGTTCAATATTTGCAAATAAATCAATATGATATACTATACTAATAAAATGAAGGATAAAAATAATATAATCATTTTAATAGATGCAATGAAACCATTTGACAAAATTAAGTATTTGTTCATAATAAAAACTCTCAACAAAGCTGGTTTAGAGGGAATATACCTCAACATAATTAAGACCATATATGAAAAACCCACAGATAACATCTTACTCAGTGGTGAAAAAGTGAGGGATTTTCCTCAGGTCAGGAACAAGACAAGGATGTCCACTCTTATCACTTTTATTTAACATAGTACTGGAAATCTTAGCCACATCAATCAGTCAAGAAAAAGAAAAAAAAAAGGCATCTGTATTGGATAGGGAGAAGTTAAACTGTCCCTATTTGCAGATGACATGATAATACACATAGAAAATCCTAAAAACTCCTCCAAAAAACTACTAGAAATAATAAATAAATCAGTAAAGTCACAGGATACAAAATTAATACACAGAAATTGGTTGTGTTTCTATACACTAATAACAAAATACCAAAAAGAGAAATTAAGAAAACAATTCCACTTACAATTGCACCAAAAATAATAAAATACCTAAGGAATAAATTTAACCAAGGAGGTAAAAGACCTGTACTCTGAAAACTATAAGACATTGATGAAAGAAACTGAGGATGACACAAACAAATTGAAAGACATTTCCATGCTCATGGATTGGAAGAACAAATATTGTTCAAATGTCCATGCCACCCAAAGAAATCTACAGATTTATGTAATCTCTATCAAAATGCCAACATTTTTCATACAACTAGAACCAAAAAACACTAAAATTTCTATAGAACCACAAAAGACCCAAAATAGTCAACACAATCTTGAGAAAGAGGAACAGGGCTAGAGGTATCACAATCCCAGATTTTAAGATTTATATACTACAAAGCTGTAGTAATCAAAACGGTGCGGTACTGGCATAATAATAGACACAGATCAATGGAACAGAATAGAGAGACTGGAAATAAATTCACACTTGTATAATTAATTAATCTATGACAAAGGAGACAAGAATATACAATGGGGGAAAATACAGTCTTTTCTATAACTGCTGCTGGGAAAACTGGACAGCTACATGCAAAAGAATGAAACTAGACCATTTTCTAACACCATATACAAAAATAAACTCAAAATGGTTTCAGACCTAAATGTGAGATGTGAAACTATAAATCTCCTAGAAGAAAACATAGGCAGTAACTTTTTTGACATCAGCCATTAACAACATTTTTCTAATGTGTCTTTTAAGGCAAGGGAAACAAAAGCAAAATTAAATTATTGGCACTACACCAAAATAAAAAGCTCTTGCACAGCAAAGGAAACAATCAACAAAATGAAAAGGCAGCTTACTGAATGGAGAAGATATTTGCAAATGATATGACCAGTAAGTGGTTAATATCCAAAATACATAAATAACTTATACAACACACACACAAAAAACAAAGAATCCAATTAAAAAATTGGCCAAGGACCTGAACAGTCATTTTTCCAAAGAAGATATACAGATGGCAAGCAGACACATGAAAAGACACTCAATATCACCAATCATCAGGAAAATGCAAATTAAAACCACAATTAGATATTACCTTACACCTGTCAGAATGGCTAGAATAAAAAAGACAAGAAATAACAAGTGTTGGTGAGGATGTGGAGAAAAGGAACTCTCATGTACTGTTGGTGGGAATGTAAATTGCTGCAGCTACAGTGGAAACAGTATGGAGTTTCCTCAATAAATCAAAAACAGAAATACCCTATGATCCAGTAATTCTAGTACTCAGTATTTACCCAAAGAAAACAAAAACACTAATTCAAAAAGATAAATGCACCCCTATGTTTACTACAGCATTATTTATAATAGCCAAGATATGGAAGCCACCCAAGTGTCCATTAATGGATGAATGAAGAATGGATAAAAAAAAATGGATAAAGAAGATGTGATACACACACACACACACACACACACACACACACACACTGGAATATTACTCAGCCATAAAAAAAAGAATGAGATCTTGCTATTTTCAACAACATGGATGGACCCAGAGGGTATTAAGCTAAGCAAAATAAGTCAGAGAAAGACAACTAACATAAGATCTCACTTATATGTAGAATCTAAATACTCCCGGGTGTAGTAAAAAATGTGGTCTTGTCCAAAAAGATGTGGCATGTGCCCTCTGCTACTGGGGATAATCTCTGGACCCTTAAAATGTCATGCCTTATAAGAATGTCTTTGTCTGCTTGGGGGCCTTGGGTCATTCAGAGAGTCTAACAATACAACCAACAATGGGGATTTAGGTCATACAGTTCATCTGGAGGCTGAGATCAAACACATGGGCAATCACTCAATCAATCATGGAGATGCAGTAAAACCTCTGAATACTGAAGCCTGGGTGAGCCTCCCTGGTTGTCAACATTCTGTATGTATTGTGACACATCAATATCCAAAGAGTAACATGCCCTCACTCCACAAGGAGAGGACAATGAAAGCTTTGCATTTAGAAACCTCCTAGACTCCTGAGCCTGGGTGGCTCAGTTAGTTAAGCATCCGACTTTGGCCCAGGTCATGATTGCCTGGTTTGTGGGCTTGAGCCCCGTGTCAGGCTCTGTGCTGACAGCTCAAAGCCTGGAGCTTGCTTCAGATTCTGTGTCTCCCTCTCTCTGCCCCTCCCCTGATTGCACTTTGTCTCTCTCTCTCTCAAAAATAAGTAAACATTAAAAAAAATTTTTTTAGGTGGCTCAGTCGGTTGAGCGTCCGACTTGGGCTCAGGTCGTGATCTTGCCGTTCGTGAGTTCAAGCCCTGCATCGGGCTTCCAGCTGTTAGCCTATCAGCATGGAGCCCGCTTCGGATCTTCTGTCCCCTCTCTCTCTGTCCCTCTCCTGCTCATGCTCTCTCTCTCTCAAAAAATAAATAAAAAACATTAAAAAAAAAAAAGGAAGAAAAAGAAACCTCCTAGACTCTGCCTTATGCTCCTCTTTCTTTGGCTGATCTTAATCTGTATCTTTTCCTTATAATAGAACAGTGAGTATAACAGCTTTCAGGGAGTTCTATGAGTCTTTCTAGCTAGTCATCCGAACAGAGTGGTTTTGGGAACCCTCAAACTTGGCAGTTGGTGTCAGAAGTAAGGGTGGTCTTATGTGAAACCTTTGCCCTCTAACTGTACAGTTGGGCCTGAAATGCCATGCACTCCCCAAGACAATCATGTTCAATGAAATCAAATGTGAACATGATCCAAAATCCTTGAGACAGTCACTAAGAAACTTCAGAACACTGACAACCAAGCTGCAAACAACTCCCAAGAAAATTCTAAGTCACTAAATGATTTCCTATAAACTTAGAGATTTCAATTATTTTCTCACTAAATAAACAAGACATCCAGACCCATGATTACATTGCATGATGTGATGCACAAATGTAGATTTACAATGACTGACAAAAGATGTTTTCAAAAATAGGGCAATCAAATAAATACCATTGTTTTTCAGAAAGTCAACTGTGGTGCAAATGTAGAAAATTAACTCAGAATCTAAAGTTCAGTACTTTATTTATTTGATTTATACCTATTCATATTACTAAAGGTAAAGAGGATCAGAGAGAGGTCTCCATGCCAGACCATATCAATTCTTCCTTCTTTGAACTCCTATGGTTATTATTGTTCTACACTAGCCCCTGGCGTGGTCCTCAGACCAGTAGCATTGACAACAGGTGAAGCTTTTTATAAATGTAGAGCCTCGGGTCCCCCTTCAGACCGATTTTACCTTTTAAAAAGATCCCAGACACCTCCCCTCCCCCCTTATGACCACCCCAGCCCCCCACTCCTACCTCATAACTCAAGCGTCAGGGTAAGAAGCATAATAAAGGCAAAAAGTGCTGGTCTGAATCACTTACTCCTGCACTGGATCCTATATGGTCTGGTGGTGCTCTAAAATGGCTTGTTCTATGCATTCACATCATGTCACTACAACACAAACTGAAAATTTCTTCTAAGTGGGGTTGTGCCTAGTATGCCTAGTATGCTTAAAGCCCTGTAACTGAGTCTTTTGGTGCTGAGCCAATGATAGTCGCGCGCGTGCGCGAGCGTGCGCGAGCGTGTGTGTGTGTGTGTGTGTGTGTGTGTGTGTGTTCAGGCATGTTTATTATATTCAACCTTTCTTATAAAAGGATTAAAATATTCCTTTAAAATAGTGAAGTCTCCAAGCATATTTCAAACAGGATTTAATTTGCCAAAAAATCCACTAAAACCAAAACGAAAACTCTCAATTTACTCAATGCTCTTCAAAAAGGCACAAATCACAAAACGTGAATTCCAACCGAAGTGGGAATATTTCATTTCTCCTTTAAGAAACAGATTCTCTAAAGAAATAGGTCATTTAGCTTTTTTATGCCCTTATTATGTTATTTTGAGTGTAATAAGTAAGAACTGAAGAGAATAGGAAATTCAGGAGGAGATATTTTCTCTCTCATCAGTCATTTTTAGAATCCATTAATCAGACTGATTCCCAAGGGGACTACTTTTGGTTAAAGTTAGATATAGATATAGAGATATTGAGATGTCATATATAGCTATGATACCCTAGAGGTTTTAATTATACACGAGATGGGTTATGTATCATACTTGCCTTTTTTTTTTTTCGGAATCTTTCGAAATCTTTATCTCCTTAAACTTTCATACATAGAAAGATAGAAGTTTCATTTATTTATATAATTTTATCTAGTATCCAATGCTTTGAATAAATTTAGATAATGAGAGCATCTCATCTACATTTTAGTGTTGGTTTTTTAATGCTGACGATTGCAACCTGCTGATTAAGTTTGTCCATGAAATAGAAATTATGCAAATTCCACAGAAGCAGCTTCCTCTGAAGCCAAATGAGTACCATTTGTCTTAAACATTGAAAATGTACCTCACTAACCTGCTCCTCTGTTTCATCACTATTTCCTCCAGAGACAAGGGAATCGGGCTCACTCAGTTATTAAGTACTGAATATGTGGAGTCACATCTGCTACAAGGGGCTGGATTTGACATCTTGCTCTAGTCAGTCCCTTAGCTTACCATCAGGAACAGCAGTGCATGTGGCTGGTGTATATGACTCTGTAACAGCGCTGAGGTCCCCTGAAGAAACCAAACCATTCCATGGGATATACACTACTTGCAGGGAGTGGTAGGAGGCCAGCCGTGCTTCCACCCCACCCTCTCTCTTTCCAGGATATGTGAGCTAAATGTGTGTTTGATAAGACTCACTATGTTAGTTTCATACCCTCAAGAAACTTACAACCTCGTTGCAGAAGGAAAACCAACCTACAGGCACAGTTGCCAAATAACTGAATGATATGGCAAAAGTCTGGGGTAAAGGCTATCATTGATGAAGGAGTTTAAAGAAGAATAGGTCAATGGCAGATGGTGTAGTCAAAGCAGAGTTAACAAGTGAATCAGCATTCTGAATTTAGCTTCTGTCATAATAGAGCCAGTCCCAGTCCTGGAACCTACTGACACAGTGACCCTCCTTTAGGCATTTACAAAATACAACAAATATGGCATTTGTCATGTAAGAATGCTTAGTACCTTTTATTATTAAAGTTAATTCCTGAGCTCACCAAATGTTTATAGAAAACCAAGACCTTACTCCACTTAAAGGAAAAGGGCACTGCTGGGCATTAAGAAGGTTTTATGGGGAAACATTAGACAGACAGGATCCCTAGTAGAGCATGTGGACCAGTTTAAGGAGCCAGAGGGGTGTAGAGGGAGGGGTTTGGATTAAAGAGAACTAAGTTGACTCTTGCCCTCTCCTCTCCACCCCTTAAATATATACCCTCAGACATTTCTGCCAGAGAAGAGGATTGAGAACTAATATTTTAATAATGAAGTCACACAGCTGGCAAGTGGTCAAATTTAGACTTTTGCTATTAAAAAAATTGTAAAATATAGGTTAATGATACTCAGTGGCAGAGAAAGAGGTGACGGATAGATTCTGCAGTGCTGAATTGGTGTCTCTAATGTATTTAAATGATCTATAGTAACAAAAGTTTGAGTGAAGATGAACGGGCAGCATGGTGTTATGGGCCAGTCTGGAAGCAAAGAAGCCTCAGCTGTAATCCCAGCTCCCATGCTGTGCAACGAAGCTATGGGGCCAGTTAGGTAATCTGTCCTGGCCTTTTAATTTCTTTATCTGTGAAATGTTGGTACTAACAGGATTTGCTTCCAAGGGACGTGAGACTTATATGAAAAGATGTATGGAATGTGTTTAGTGCACTGCCGGGAAAGTATTAAATGCTCAGTAAGGATCAGCTTTTTTCATGTTTACTGGGCCATGGCAGGTGAAGAGAGAGGGTCAAAGAGCCATTTAAAGGAAACCAGTGATGAGGACTGTTCATCAACTGTTAAGTAGAGAATTTTTCTCTCAGGGCGCCTGGGTGGCTCAGTCGGTTAAGTGACTGACTCTTCATTTTGGCTCAGGTCATGACCTCACAGTTTGTGGATTCAAGCCCCACACTGGGCTCTGCACTGACAGCATGGAGCCTGCCTGGGATTCTCTCTCTCCCTCTCTGGCTCTCTCAAAATAAACATTTAAAAAAAAAGAATTTTTCTCTCAGTGTGGAGATAGCGTGGTGCCCTAGGGGTTCATCGAGGGGGCAGGGGGAGAGAAGTAAACTAGTCTGAAGTTCCAACCATCATGCCTGTATTCCAGGCAGCAGGAGGAGGGGAGAGGCAGAGGTCCCATGGCCCTTACCACCCTAGCGGAGCCAGCTCCCCCATGAGTGACTTCCTGGAAATCCATACAACACATAATGCAGTGTCACCCAGCCATGTCTGACTCCAATAAAGGCTGGTAAATGCCATTTTTCAGGGATACATTGCTACCCTGAAAAAAACGGGGTTCTGTTGCTAAGGAGGGTGAGAAAAGATATTTGGTAGGCAACCAGCAGTCTTTCCAAGTCTTTGAGATGATAATTGCCTGTGCTGAGTGTGCGTGAGGAAGTTCAACAGGATTTAGTGTTTATAGTAATCATTCATCTTTCTTAAATTGAACAGAAAAATTAAATATACATAGATATGCTTCGTAAGGTAAATGTTCTTTGAAATAAAGGTCATCAAAGGTGGTGTTGTCACCAAAATTAAATTCATAAATACTGACCTTGTACCTTTTCAGAAAAACAAGGCTAATCTGTGTTTTATTATTTATTTTATGACTTGGTTCTTCTCTCCTGTCCCTCAAGGTTGAAAAGTAAAAAAATTTAAACCAACATATAAAAAAAACCCAGATGCCATACTTTAAACATTGTTTATGTCTTGTTTATTTCTTAACCATGTTTCAGGTTTCCCACTCCTATATTAACTCCAGCTGTCTGGCAACAACAACAGCAAAAAGTGACTGCTTCCAATAAACCTTTGTGTCCTAATAATATACCTTTTAAAAATTCTAAATTTTGATCTCCTAAATAAAGTATAAATTGCTTGTGAACAATGACTTCTTTGTCTATAAAATCTTTATTTCTATATTATCCCAAAGTGCCCAACAGAATATCAGGCATAAAAAAACACCTCAATAAATAGTTGAAATATTCTTGTCTTTCCAGATCCTTTTCTAACAGTAACTTTAATTCATTTTTTTAAAAAATTGAGCTATAATTTAATAAAGGGAAACTCAACTTTTTTAATGTATGGTTCTGTGAGTTCCGACAAACACCTGTGGTCATATAACCACCACCACTACAATCAAGATACATAACAGTTTTGGGGCACCTGGGTGCCAACTTCGACTCAGGTCATGATCTTGTGGTTCAAAAGTTTGAGCCCTGTGTTGGGCTTTGTGCTGACAGCTCAGAGCCTGGAACCTGCTTCAAATTCTATGTCTCCCTCTCTCTAAACCCCTCTGCTGCTCTCTCTCTCTCTCTCTCTCTCTCTCTGTCAAAAATAAATAAACATTAATACACATACACACACACACACACACAACAGTTCTGCCACCCTCCACAGTTCTGTCTTTGCCCCTTTTTAGTTGACTCTTCCCCTTGTATTTGGCAATTATAAATATAGCTGCTATAAACTTTGTGACGTAGGTTTCTGTGTGAACAGAAGTCCTTATTTCACTTAGGTAAATATGTAGGCATAGTATTGCTGGGTCACCAGTTCCCTACTCAAAGCCCCAAAGCAAGAGTTAGCTTAGATATAAACTTTTTATTAAGCATTTTGACAGTCATCCCCAAAGATGTGCATAATAACTTACTAAAAAGAGAAATTGGCACCAAAACTATAAGAGACAGCCCAAGGGACATTAACAAAGTAGGCTAGAAGTGAAGGGACAAAACGTATCAAGATCCATTTTTCATTCTGCCCAACACAACAGAAATAAGAGGAAATATTAGATGTTGAAAAGCAGTAAGGAAATACATGGTTTTAAGATTAATGTTTCCCATCAGTGCTGTAATTTAAACTTCCTTCTATTACTCCTCTTACAAATCACATTTCTGAACTTTAAAAAGATTGTTGAAGAGAATGGGGATGACTTTGGGAGGTCCTGGTGACTTCTGATGTCTGCTTATGTGGAAGCTTCTGAAGAGCTCCCTGTAAAAAATTCTATGCTAGACCTTAAAGAGATCTGATGGGATTTTCTGGGTGAAACAAGACTTATTACTCCATAGAATATGAACTAAAAGAAAACCCAAATACAATCTCATCCCACACTCACAGTTCATAGATAAGCCAAAGCCAGAGAAATGACTTGCCCAAGGGCACAAGCTACCTGAGATAGAACCTAGGGCTGGACTTAACGAGGGAAGGCAAGCAGAAGGATGGGCAGTATGGAACTTTTAATATAATTCTATTATATAAATCTTCAATTTTCACTGGCTCTAGCACACAGGCTAACATCACGGGTATGTTTGCTTTACGTAGGCACGTAAATAGAGAAGAACAAAAGGGGTACTTGTGTGGCTTTTTGTTTGTTTAAGATAAATATTTTATTATAGTCTCTTAGCAATTCTTCCTTCTAATTATAGAGTGCACTAACTGGAACTAGAGATGGGGACACATTGACCAACTGCAGGGTTTGTATTGCTAGAGAATTCTACCAATGATGAATAATCTTCTATGACAGATACAAAAGGGGGCAATACTGCTGGATTTCTTTTACTCTTGAAGGTGCATTGATTTATGTAAAAAACAAAAACAAAAGCTAGGACTCATCTCATCTTAGCAAACTACCAATGAAATCACTCACTGAACTGAATGTGAGCACCTTGCTGATAAAAGATGAAAGAGATGAGAAAAAGGCCCACTTGAAATAGCATGCAGTGGGGTGACAGTTGGGACTACAAAAGCACAAATCCCATTCCTGATGGCTCCACCCTGAAGACCTAATCACCTCCCATAAGCCTCATCTCCTGATTCTAATACATTAAGAACTGGGCTTCAACATATCAATCTGCAGGGGACACAAACATTCAGCCTATAGCACTTCCTGATCAGGCATCTACTCATCACCTCATCTGTGTTCCCAAACACAACTCGAGAAAAGCAGAAAATAAAGTTGAACCCTTCATACCCCACTCTTTTGATACCAATATTATTTTTGTACAGAAGAAACTTTTGCAATGTAGTAACTTAGGCCTGTAGCTAATATTTATTTTAAAGCTTAAAACTTAAATTATAAATTGCATCATACATTATGGGGTACTGATATTGACCTGGGAATGACTGATCAACCATGGCAAAGCCTGGTGCTAAGTATTTCTTAAATATAACTAACTTTGATTTTGTTTCCAAGTCTATTAGAACTATGTCTTTGGCTCCCAAATGTTCATATCTGAATGTCATGACACAAGATAAGAACAGACCCTTTATTTACTTATTGATTTATGTCTGTATTTATTTATTTTATTTTATTTTATTTTATTTTATTTTGAGAGAGAGAGAGAGAGAGAGAGAATATAAGTGGGGGAGGGGCAGAGAAAGAGGGAGAGAGAATCTCAAGCAGGCCCTGCACTGTCAGCACAGAGCCTGATGCAGGGCTTGAACTCACAAATCATGAGATCATGACTTGAGCTGAAATCAAGAGTCAGCCGCTAAACCAACTGAGCCACCCAGGTGCCCCAAGAACAGGCCTTTTAGCTTTAAAATGGGTAGTGATGACAAAGAACAAAGTGGTCATGCATATGCAGACTAAAAGTGAATAGTATGTAAATATCATTTATATTTCTCACTCCTTGTAAATGTATTCCATTATTCAGAGTACAACACAAGATGAAGATGCTTCCCCCCACCCCCACCAACAGTAAATCTGAAATTAATTATCCAAACATTCTCTTGGGCACAATATAAAATGTTTAACCTAATTAACTTGCTAATGTATCAATGAAAACAATATGTATATGTGTGGAAAAACAGCGGGAGATAAATTATCATAAAATGGTTAAATTGCCATTGTACACACAGAAAATAACCCAGTTTTTTTATCTGGCTTGTTAGAAATAACTGCCCATTATTCAATCTTTACTATTTAAGATGATAGTAATTAATGAGTTTTAAGATACATAAATTAATATTATTATCTATTTAAAATTTGGGAAGACATTCTTCAAACAAATAATGTATAGGTTACCTTTACATTTGTCATCATGTAAAAATAATATAATACAAATAGGTATGTAGCTTTGAAAAAATGAGGTAAACACATACTCTGAAGCTTGTTCGAATTTAATGTTCAAGATCCAGAGAAATCATGGTCTTTGTAGATATTCTGTGTTCTAAAGCTTTTTTATACTAATTGACTAAGAGATGGATATTATTTTTTTTTTTAATTTTTTTTTTCAATGTTTATTTATTTTTGGGACAGAGAGAGACAGAGCATGAACAGGGGAGGGGCAGAGAGAGAGGGAGACACAGAATCAGAAACAGGCTCCAGGCTCTGAGCCATCAGCCCAGAGCCTGACGTGGGGCTCGAACTCCCGGACCGCGAGATCGTGACCTGGCTGAAGTCGGACGCTTAACCGACTGCGCCACCCAGGAGCCCCAAGAGATGGATATTAAAAATGGTACAGTTATTAAAAATTCAGGAGGAATAAATTTTCATCTTCTGAAAGAATGTTCCAAAAAGTTTAGTCCTATTTAAAAAGCCAATTAGGGGTGCTTCAGTGGCTCAGTTGGTTAAGTAGCTGACTCTTGATTTTGGCTAAGGTCATGATCTCATGGTTCATGAGTTTGAGCCCCACATCAGGCTCAGTATGGAGCCTGCTTGGGATTCTCTCCCTCTCTCTCTCTCTGCCCCTTGCCCTCTAATGCTTGCCTGCTCTCTCTCTCTCTCAAAATAAATAAACTTAAAAAAAAAAAAGAAATCTTATCATTAAAAAGAAAAAGCCAATTAACACTCATCACCACTTCACAACCAAACAAGTACAGAAATAGCACCTTTGAGAACTTTCAACATCATGACTGATCCACCAGTCTGTCAGACTCTACAAAGTGGTAAAAGCAGCCAAATATCCAGTTTTTTTAAATGTTTATTTATTTTTGAGAGAAAGAGAGAGAGAGAGGAGGAAGAGAGAGAGGGGGTGTGGAGGGGCAGAGAGAGAGGGAGAGAATCCCAAGCAGGCTCTATGCTGTCAGTGTAGAGCATGGTGAGCGGCTCAATCTCATGAACCTGACATCATGACCAGAGCCGAAATCAAGAGTTGGATGCTCAACCTACTGAGCCACCCAGGTGCCCCAAACCGTTTATTTTTCTAATAAAAACTGTTGCTTGATCATTTCACTAAATTTCAAAGACATTGAACAAATTCCATTTAAACACACAGGCTACCTTAGAAAAGGTACTGTAAACCTTCAATAAAATTTGAACTGAGGGACCTCAAGAAAGCCCCCCAAACCAAAAGAGACCTCTCCATACATATGACTCTAAGTTCCTCATTAGCAAGTTGGTCTACTTTATAATTAAAATTGCATTTAAAAAATTGCATTCAATTCCATAAGCATCTATTAATCATTGAATGACTACTATCTACTATCTCTTGGTCAATTACTATGTGCTACTTTACACAAGAACTCATTTAGCCTCAAGAACACTCCAGGGGGATACAGATGATACAGATACTTATCCCTCTTTACACACAAGCATACTGAGAATCGAAAAGGTAAGGGAACTTTCCCAAGGTCACATAGGCTGCACATGCAGAGCCAGGATTCAGATTCAGGTCTATGTGACTTTAAAGTCTTTTCACAATTCAATCTTCCTATGGTTCCCTTTTAAAATATAAATACTCTTGAACTTCTCAAAAAAACCTGACATTTAGGTACAAATAAAGTTTCGTTTCCTTTCTTTCATCTCTGTTGTTGACAAGGACCAAACCAAGGGGGAACCAAACGTTTATATGAAAGTTAGGATATTGATGGGAAAATGAGAGCTTTTGGTCAATTTGAGCACTACCAGCCTCTGAGTGACCTTCTCCAAAGCCCTCGCCCCTCCACAATCATGACTTCTTGGAGCCCAGATGGGTCTCCTTTGGCACTATCTGCCTTGCTTGGAGACAAGATAAGAGCTTACCTGAGGCATGCATCCCTCAAGGAGGACCTGTCTTCTCATGTCCCACCCACACCTGCACCATTGTTTACAGACCCACAATCGCAGCCTGATCTCAACTGTACTAGAGACCAAAGAAAAAGTAAAATCTAGAGAAAAAGGCTAACACGCCAAAAGAATGGCAATATTTTTATAAACTTACAAACTTGTAAAAGTTGAACAAGTTTCACTTGGCCAGTATAAGCTTGGAGAATCTTTGTGGGAAAGCGTTCTAAAGGAAGGGAAGAACATGATTCTAACTTAGGCTTTACAGATCAGTTGTCTTAACAGAGCTTCTCGATTCAACTCTCTAGCAACTGGGAGTAATTGCAATTGTTTGCTCTATTTCTTCACTTAAATCTGGATTCGATGGTGACCTATACTGTTTGCCAGAAAATTCTTACTCTAATGGAGAGGAAGGAATTTAAAGACTTTGATATGTGTGTGGTGGGTTTTATCTTGTGCAAACTGTTCACTCACCCCGATGTCCCCTGAGAGGGCACAACAGACTCTTCCTTCACCACAACTCACTACAGGCATGGGTAGGAGTCCAATATGGCAACTGAGTGGGAGAGCCCAGTGTGGCTAGGCTCTGTTCTGAGTTGTGTGGTCTCTGGCTCTTCTAGAGACTCACTGAACATCCCAATACCTGTGACTTTTCTGCTTATACTACCAAGAATAAATTCTGTTTGTTGCCAAGCACTCTGACACCTCAGCCCAGGACATTCTTTACTGCCATAGGGTAATGAAGACAAGAGCAGCAAAGGAAGGCTGGAACCAAAGACTTAAGGTGGGAGCAGCCTCCTTCAAGCATTACAGGGAGAAATCTTTTAGGAAAAGCAGAGGAGCCACAAGGTCCAGTCATCTCACCTTCTCTGTTGCCAACCTTGCACATCTCAAATTGATTATACTAGAGAAACAGAAGATTCTTTAAATTCTCTCAGTTAACTGCTTTACCACAGCACTCTCGACAGCCACTCCATCCCCAGTCACTGTCAATCCTAGCCAGTGCTCCCTGTGTCTGCTGCACAGGCCCAACCAGCTCCTCTCTCCTGGTCGTAACCATCCTGGCTTCTTCCTGGAAGCAACTGGCTTATGTGGGCTGATCGCTTATAAAACCAAGTCTCCCTGAATATTTATTAATGTTCTTTGTCACTTCTTTAATAAGACAGAGGATTTTTTGTTTGTTTCATCTAGTTAAATATGCTTTTAATTTAAATTTTAGTTGGTTAACATACAGTGCAATATTGGCTTCAGGAGTAGAATTCAGTGATTCATCACTTACAACACCCGGTGCTCATCACAAAGTACCTGCCTTAATGCCCATCCCCCATCTAGCCCAATTCCCCACCCACTTCCCTCCTTCAACCTTCAGTTTGTTCTCTATCATTAAGAGTCTCTTGTGGTTTGTTTCCCTCTCTTCTCTTCCCCCTCTCTTCCCATATATTCATCTGTTTTGTTTCTTAAATTCCACATACGAGTGAAATCATATGGTATTTGTATTTCTCTGATTGACTTATTTCACTTAGCACAATACATTCTAGCTCCATCCCTGTAAGACAGAAGATTTTATTATCCAGGAGGTTTGCTCTGCTTCTCCTCAGAGAAAAGCAGGTAAAACTGGAAACCAGACTATACTTCCCAGGAGGCGGCACCCAGCAGGGAGGTTCATGAATCAGAAGAGAGTTGTAGGGAAGAAGTAGAAACAAAGGAGGAAAAAGCAGATGCCATGGAGAAAGTGGGGGAAGAAAGGGAAAGTGAGAATGAGAGAGGATATGATAGGAACAAACGTGAATGGTGAACAAAGAGGAGCAGGACTGGGGAAGCACTTTGGGAAGACAGATGAAATAGGATATTTTGCTCAATGGTATACTGTGTAAAGCTCTGTATAACCTCTTTAAGGAAAGCTATAACCAGGATTTACATTATTCTGCAAGGCTGCTAGAGTTGCATTTAATTTTGGAAGAGTGGTGGTAGAAAGAAGGTTTAGATAGGCCAGGAAGTAGAGGCAGGTTTCGAGCCCAACAGTTATTCTGTTTACACCTCTAATAGCTTATATTTTTACAAATGACACAATTATGCAATAATCTACACAACATTTAGTCATCTTAATCATGACAATGCAAAATAGACAAATTGAGGTAAAATTATAGAAAATCCCCCCAAAATTTCATCAAGATGCTTCATTTCTTCATGATCTTAGTTTTTAAAACTAAAATTAAAATAACATGTTATGTAGCGTTTACGTCTTAGTTTAGAAAAAGTGAGGCCCTTCAAAATTGAACTTGTCTTTAGAAAGAAACCAAAATAATTCCACCCAGTCCAAGGTCTACGTGTTACCGCTGGTGCAGTGCTCTCTCAAAGGTGAGTTCTTGTCACGTTAAGTCTAATTTGGAATAAGCAAGACAATGTGGTAAGGGGTGTCCAGGCCACATATGCCCTGTCCTTCACTCCCTATTTCTGCTGAGGAAAGATAGCATCTTTGATGGAAGGAAGGTGACAGAATTTTGTCTATGACATACTAACCATCCTGTTCTCTTCTGTCTGACTCGACAAAGACCACAGTAGAGCTAAAATAACAAAAAGGTCCAGGAATCTAATTCACTGTGGCCCAGCAAGAGTCCCAAAAGCAATGATGAACTGTAAATACACAAATTCTGTAAATTGGCATGGTAGTCTACATGTATCAAAACCATAACCAATCACCAGAACAAGAAATAAGTGACAAATACAGCAAGGAGAAAAAATGGACAGTGGAGAAATAATCCAAATATAGAGACAGAAATATAGACACATAAACTAACAGTTCATAAATTTTTATTTCTAAGACAAAGAATAAGGAAGGATTGTTTAAAACATTATGTTGGGTAGGGGAGTTCAAAAGCATCTATTCACCAAAATGAACTACAGAGGAATCACAAAATCTTAAATAAATACAATAATTGAAATTACTGGCAAAAAATGCAGACTATCAGATATGTTAAAGATAATAACTTTCTTAGCTTTGAAGCAATAGACATCAAGAAAAAGATCGCATTTTTAAAAATGAACACATTTAAACATTTAAGAGGGCAAAGACTCCTGCAAATATTTGCATTACATGGAACCAATGTCAAAATCTGTACATATGGAGGAAGACTTTAGTTTTAATTTTAGAATCCTATGGCCTGAGTTCAAATTTCTAATTACTACTTATTTAGCTGGGTAACTTTGAGCCAGTTACTTCTCCTTCAACTCAGTTTCCTCATCTGTAAATGAGGACATAAGAATTGCTAGCTCATGCGGCTGCTGGGAGCATTATTAGTACAATGCCTGGAACATGACAAAGGACTTCAAGAAATGATACAGCTCTGAAGGTGAACAGGGATTCTGGACAAACAATATGCCCAAGAAGAGGTCAAGAGAAAACTGAAGGTGTTTTTATTCCTGATTCGCAAAATTAGAATATTTTTAAAAGCCATGTTACATTCCTAAAGTGCAAAAAAATACAACATCCAATGATGCCAAAGCAGGGTTATACATATTCACTCTTGGTGGTATAGTAAAACATTACAACACTTTTAGAAACATAGTAATGTGTGGCAAAAGCTTTATTAGTATTTATGCTAATTCACATGGTAATTCTACTTCTATTTATCCTAATTTAACATAAAAGAGAGAGTCATAATAGAGTTAATTGCTGGTAACTGATTTAAAAACGTTAACTACATAAAGGTGGAACATTAAGGAAACAGCTTAATAAATTATGAGACACGAACATGATACACGAACATGATACATTTGAATGCAAATATTTAAAATAATTATGTTGCAATGTGAATTTACTTATATTAATATTAAATGAAATAGCAGAATATAAAATAGCATCACAGTCCCATTACAACTATATTATGATATATGCCAACAGAGACATATTTCATTTTATACAAAATGAAAAATAGTCAATATTTTTAGGGTGGTAAAAAAAATGACTGATTTTAATATCATATTTAAAAGCCTTGTCTTCCCCAAATCTTTTTTTTTTTTTTGAAAAATCAAGACTTGGGGCACATGGGTGGCTCAATCAGTTAAGCGTTCAACTCTTGATTTTGGCTCAGGTCATGATCTCACTGTTCATGAGATCGAGCCCCCACGTCAGGCTGTATGCTGACACCATGGAGCCTACTTGGGATTCTCTATCTCTCTCCCTCTCTCTCTCTCACTAAATAAATAAATAAACAAACAAACTAACTAACTAACTAACTAACTAACTTAAAAAATCAAGCCTCAAAACTTTTCAGTGTATATGACTCTGTCACAGTTGAGTCAAGCTAGCCTCAATTCATTATAAACAGCAACTAACTTTATGGACATTTTTGTGTGCAACACCAGATACCCACATTCAACTACATTCTAAAAATTAGATTAAGAACAGGTATATGTCTCTATTTCATCTCCTTTCTAGTTAGATAAGCTCCTAAAATCAAATATAATTTTGTTCAAGATGTAAAAAAGGATTTTACAAGCTAGACACAAACTGACCACATGGTAATACAAAAAACTATTTGTGATGTTCAGAGGATTACTGAAAATATTGACTAAAGAGAAGATTATAAGGTATAAATTTAAAATATAGACTTAAGCTTGGTTTTTGCTTGCAATATATTATACGGTTTCATTACATACTTATATATCATCCATAACAAAAAATATGCATATACATCATATGCTATCATATGTGAATAATATCTTGTTTCATGAGACAAGATAGGAGGACTGTAAGTGACATTTCTCAGGCATTGTAAAAAAGTATCCTTCCATGTAACATGTAGGATATGATGTAGTATAAGGCTCTCCTCCGTTACTATTTACTGATTGACATAATGTATGCCCGCATATATACATATATTAACTTCCCCATCATGTAGAATAATACATAGGGACAAAGCTAATGGTCACTGACAGCAATAAAAATATCTATAATTTACTGAGCTTTCCCGGTGCGCTGGGCAGGATGCTAAGCCCTTTACATGGATTATTTCATTTAATCATCCCAACAGCCCTAAGGCAGGTGCTACCCTCATCTTCTCTCTACAAATGAGACACCTGGGGCTTAACATGGGTTACACAATAGAGAGATGGTAGTAAAGGTGTGAAACATAACATTGTCTCAACCCGCAGATAATAACCTTTATGTTTATATTCAGTAAATATACTTCTTGGGGAAGAATGTAAAAATAAAGCTTAGAAAAACTTCAAACCTGGTTTTTGCAATAAGTTTTTTTATACATATATTGGCTCTCAATTAACTTAAAATTAATTAATCAGAACACTCTAATATCCCCTGCAAACATTCTCAATAGTGGAGGTTATGGCGTTTAATCAAGTAAGGAGTTTACAAAATGGAGATGGAGTTGGGGAGATGAGCAATGAATGAAGGCAGGAAGGGTGAAGCATCTTGGAAAAGAAGACAGAAAGACAGAACCTAGTGAAAAAAAAAAATTCAAGTTGATCCAGTAGAGTTATTTGTAACCCCTTATGCTTTGATTAGACATGTTCATTTTACTTGTTAGAGAAGTCGAAAGAGCATCCAGAAGACCATAATAATTAATGGACGATCAGTGCATGTATCTTAGGTGGGCTCTAGAAGCAAGAAGAACTGGACCTTTGAAATTAAAAGCAAGACCCTGAATTTGATCAAGAAAAAAGAAGTGATCCCAATCTTTTGGGAAAAGCATTTTAATGCATGTCTCTTTCTATTTCCCTAAGAAACCTTCCTAATATTTCAAAACACTATGTCAATTATTCTAACATCTCATTTTTAACATGCTTCCCAATATTTAATTTGATTTTTAAAACACCAAATAATATTTCACAAGAAATGAAATGACACTTTATAAATATTTTAAAGGTTTCATTTACTAGAGGAATACCAAAGGAAACTAATTACCAAACTAATCATCAAACAAGATTAGCAACAAAAGAAAATTTAATATTTGAGCTAAAATTTAACATAGGTGCAGAAAGACCCTTATTAGGTGATACAGAAATTTAGAATATAAATTGGTAAAAGCACAGATTTATTTTTAACGTTTTATTATTTTATGCCTGATTTCTATACAACATAGAATGCAATCTGTTGGCATGAAAGACATAACCTTTTTGTTACATGTACTATTACTAAAAGTAGCAAAGATAACTCAATATGAACCAATTTTTAATATTTTTAAATGTGTTTGTAAATTTATACATGTATTTTACTATAACATTTGTATGCTTTTTAGTATTAGATACATATAAGCTTTAAAACATATTTAGGATTCACTAACCTCAATAATTTGTCACTACTGCCCAGATACAGTTATATTTCAAAATGTTCACCAGTAGAGGAAAACTGCCATCATTTGGGCAAGAGTTTCAGACATTTTGTTTAAGCATGGTGGTAATATTTTAATTTCTATGTGAGCCAATTATGGGAATGAAAAATGTTTTCCATTTCCTAGCCACAAGCTACATCTTCTTATTAAGAAACCACCTAGCCAGTCCTGCCACTCACTAGCTCTCTTTCCTTGCGTAAGATACTTCCCTTCTATGCCTCATGTGTAAAGTTAGGATAATATAGGTTTATCTAGTAGGGTTTTGGGGATCATTCAATGCTTAAGTGCTCGGAGAAGTTCAGGCACATAGTTAGCAATCAATAAAGGCAAATAATCTTTATTATTTGGTAGTATCTCCTCATGTACAGAAAACTATACACTAGTATTACCTTTAAAAATTTCACATACGGGGCACCTGGGCGGCTCAGTAGGTTAAACATCCAAGTCTTGATTTCGGCTCAGGTCATGATCCTACAGTTGGTGATTTGGAGCCTTGCATTAGGCTCTGCACTGACAGAGGGGAGCCTGCTTGGGATTCTCTGTCTCTCTCTGTCTCTGTCTCTGCCCCTCCTCCACTCTCTCTCTCTCTCAAAATAAATACATAAACTTAAAAAAATTTAAATACAAACCCATAATATCAAAGATGATCATTGCTTTCCTACTGCCTAAATAAAAATTGTAAACAAGTATAGGATTTGGACCTTTATAATCAAGTAGCATGCCAATTGCTTAGAGGCAAGAACCAACCATCTACCATACTCCTGCAACAATTCCAGCATTCACAGAATTTAAACTACTATTCATGTTATGCACAAGCAAAAATGCAGTTTATTCTTAAGCACCATCCTTTAACCATGTTTCCATGAAAATACCTTGTTCAGATCACCATTGCATATTTAAAGCTATGGTTCAATTAATCCACTGGAAAACTAGGTAGGATTTGTGGTATTTTCCTAAAGAATTGTAATTATTATTCCTTATCTTAGAGAAAGACATAACCACTGTGTATTTTTTTTACCCTTGAATTCTCCAGATCTCCGATATTATCATTTCCTTAATTTCTGGGGAAAAGAAATAGAGAGCATAGGAAGAAGAGCCGTTTTGAACCACTCACCCAGAGCAGCCCTCTTTGGAGAGCAAGAACATGCAAAGAAGTTCTCTGCATCGAAAGTCAATAATTTTCCTGTACAGTCAACCAACTACTCATGTAAACCTAAAGCTATACCCATCATTTCTGCCAATGCACTTTAAATACTAAGGGATATTAAATCACTCTGGTTTTTGAAATGTCATTTTCAACAGCCTAGTCCAGTAAATTGTTCAGGCTTAAGTGGCACAGACTGAAATAATTTTTATCATATCTAATTAATTATTGATTTCCAATTACATTTCAATAAATATTATGCTATTTGGGTTAAAAGGCTCTTAGTTGTGTAATATTTATAACAGTGAAAAACTGTAAAAAACCAAACATCCCTCAGTTAAATGCATATATTTTGGCATCCACATAGATAACTGCCTATAAGGATATACTCCCAACTTGAAGAACAGTGACCTTTGAAAAACAAGATCAGGAGTTGGGGGGTACAGGAGAGTCTCATTCCACATTGCACATTTCTGTATTATTTGAAACTTTTACAATCATCTCGTGTAACTTTTTCAACTTTTGTAAAGATTTGGTTTTTTAAAGGATATTCTAAAAGAGCAAAGCAGTGCCAAGTCAGACAAGGCTAAGGGAAACATGTCAAGATCTTGGATTCTCTTCCTGAATTCTACCACTGATGAGCTCATGAGACTGTGACCACAATGGTTTTCCTCACCTATTGGCTCCTCCATTTAGAACACCTACTCAGATTTTATTACACTGTACTTAAAGAAATCAAATTCCAAAGCTCTGTTATTTCTCAGGTAGAAGCATGAAGTAGTCACCATTTTTTATCATCACAATTATAAAGAGTGTAAAGTAGGATCTTTTATACATTTAAAAAATATAAATTTTATTATTTAAAATGCACTTCTAATTATATTTCAGTTCTCTCTCTTCTCTCTGAAAACAATAAAAAGAGATACATGGGACCTGACTTAGAGCCTGGTTTCCACATCTCAAGCAGACTAAAAAAAAATGGACTATGATCATTACCATCACTTGGGAATAGAGCAGCTTTAGGAGTCAAAATTATGATTCAGCCCCACCTTGGGAGCAGGTATGGAACTTTCCTGACAGAAAACTATCTTCTCTCTCTCTCTCTTCAGAACCTTCTTTAGTAATACATTTTAGCACTTAATAAGCTTTACTGGGATCTAACACAAACCTTTCATCTGTCGTCTTAAATTGATTTTATCTCATTTTCTTTTGAAAATTAATGCTGGATTTGCACACTCTGACATAATCCCAAACAAATCAAACATTTTGAGATTCCCAGGTACATATAAATAGAAAAGAACTCTTATTCCAACATGTCTAAATGAGGAGAAAAAAAGGAAAGTCTGCTCAAGTTGAAATTTCCAATCTTTTGTATGTTTACATGATAAACTACAGGTTATCTTTTCATTTAAGCATTAAAATAATTTTTCCTCCTAGTTATAAGCTTAGATTTGAAAATAGAACTCCTATTAGTATTAGTTCACATGTAAATATTGCCCAATCGTTTTATTAAATGCATTTAGAAAGTCTATTTTGAAGGCAATAGAAACCTATAAATAAATCATACTATAAAATAATTTCTTCACTGAAGAAAATGTGAGTACTTCCAAGTGAGTTTGCATTAATATAACATTCCATGCCAATATCCCAAGCATGGAGAAAGCTCCTTCTGCCACTGGAATCACTGCACTGAGAGTCACTGTCACTCTCAGGGTGAGTAAAGGATTCTAGTTGCTGGATGGAACTCACAACTCTGTCTCTCCCAAATAGCCAATTACAACATAAAGAAGTTAAATGAGGCCTCTTAAGGACACAACAAAAACAATAATTGTGTTTCTGATTTCCAGAGCTTTTTCTGCATTGTCAGGATCATGTTAGAGTTGGGGCACCTGGGTGGCTCAGGCGGTTGAGCATCCGAGTCTTGATTTCAGCTCAGGTCATGATATTGAGCCCCACACCTGGCTCTACGCTGCACATGGACCCTGCTTAAGATTCTCTCTCTCTCTCTATCCCTCCCTCTCCTTCTGTCCCTCTGTCCAGCTAATGCTGTCTCTCTCTCTCCTTCCCTCTCTTGCTCTCCCTCCCTCTACTTCTGTCCCTCTATCTGGCTCATGCTATCTCTCTCTCTCTCTCTCTCTCAAATAAAATAAAAATAAAAAAGATCACACTAGAGTCTTATTTTGCTGAACATTAAATACTGAAAAAGGGTGCTAATAGTAGACTAAACCTTTTGAGGCATATCTGGAATACGGAAAGCAAAGGGCTCAAATTTACATGGAACCTGAAGCAAAAAACTGCAAACTAGATATGGGCATAAAAGTTCAAGCTTAGAGTCAAACAAAGGTAGGAAGCAGGAGTCATCAAAATACTCCATTAAATGACCTCCTGCAAAACAAAGTCCCCCACCCCAATACTTAGCCGACAGTGAAAAGACATTTGGCTCCATGCTAAAACCTTAAGATGTCCACCAAATGCGTCTTCAGGGCTGGGAAACTTCCCTTCTGTAAGTGTTGAGATCAAAGAGAAGGAAGTTGGAGACTGTGGTAATGCCAGGTCTCTACGGGTAGGGATGGAGGCAGACAGCAATGCTGTGTCCAGAAGTACATGTGTCCTTATGTTCACAAATGTGGTAGAATAAAAAAAGGCCCCCAACAAAATAGAGAAAGAACAACTGTTACAACAACAAAGCAGACCTGATTAATAAAATCAAAGGTGGTTTTCTAAAATAACAACAAAGTAGGTAAAACTGTGTCAAGCTTGATTAAAGCCAATGAAAGAAAACACAAATAAGCAATATTAGGAATGATAAAGGAGACACAATTATAGATACAAGAAAACTTGAGGAACTTATTATGTAAAATATATTCAACACTCTTGGTGAAATGAAACCTTTTCTTGAAAATAAAATTATAGAAATGTACTCAAAAAAATGAAACTAATTGAATAGGCCAAAAATCATAAAAATTATAAAGATAATCAAACTTCTACCCAACGCGAAGATACCAAGTCAATTTTATAGGCAAGTTTCACCAAACCTAGATAACACAGGGATTCCTATGTTATTTAAACTGTTCCAGAAAACATAAGTAGATAGATAGTATCCCAAGTCCTCCTATGAGGCTGATATAACCATGACAATGTTAATGATTATCAAAACTGGATAAAGATGGTAGAAAGCTACAGAAAACTGTTCTTACATGCCAATACTAAATAAAATACATAATAGCAAACCCAAGAAGAGCATTTTAAAAAGTTGTATATCAGGGTGCCTGGGTGGCTCAGTTGGTTAAGCATCTGACTCTTATTTTGGCTCAGGTCATGATCTCATGACTTGTGAGTTTGAGCCCCACATCAGGCTCTGTGCTCCCAGTGTAGCGCAGAACATGCTCAGGATGCTCTGTCTCCCTTTCTGCCCCTCTCTCACTCGTGCTCTCTTTCTGTCTGTCTGTCTCTCTCTCTCAAAAATAAGCAAACAAAATTCTATAAAAAGTTGTAAATCATGACCAAGTAGGGTTGTCATAAGAATACAAGGATAGTTCAACATTAGAAGCTCTATTAAAATTATTGAGTACTATAATATATTACAAGAGAGAATTCTATCATTTTCATTGCATCTTCCGTACGAATGGGCCTTGGTTGTAGACTATATATCCCATGAAGGCAGAGTCCACAACTGTCCTAGTTATCACTGAATTCCCAGAAACTAGCATACTCACTCCTTCATTCACAAAAATGTATTGAGTGCCTGCTTGGTGACACTCTTCTGGGGAAAAAGCAGTATGAAAAATAAAGTCCTGTTCTCTCAGATCCTACAGTCTGGTTACAGAGACAAACAATGAACAATAACCAAATAAACAAACAATTTCAGGAAATAATAAGCACCATGAAGAGAAGTAAAGTGGGGTGAAAGAGGGAGACAGAGAGACAAATAGTACACCTTAGACAGAGGACTCAGGAAATGCCTCTCTGATAGGGTAGCAGGGCACAGAGACCTGCATGAAATGGGGGAGCAAGCCACGCACAGACAGAGGGAAAGAGCATTCCAGCACAGGGAAGAACAAGGACAGAAGTCCTGGGTCAGGAACTTGCTAGGATATCTGCAAGACGACAGAGGCCGGCATGGCTGGAGCAAACTGGCTGGGTGGAAATGAGATCAGAGATGTGGCCAAGATCCAGAACCGCAGGGCCTGCCAAGGGATGGCCAGTACTTTGAATTTCATTGGAAATACGCTGGGCAGCTATCGCAGGATTGAGAACAAAGGGAATGAGAAGACTGATTTAAACGTTTAAAGGATCACTCTGGCTGCTGCAAGAACACCCTACAGAGAGCAGAAGTGGAAACAGTTGACACCAGATAGGAAAGCACGGCAGAGCACGGGAGTGAGATCCTGGCTTGCACGACTGGGGCAGACCCACCCACAGAGTGCATGCTCAATAAGTATTTGTTTAACGAATGATTTTTTTTTTTCATTTCCTAATCTTATTTTCAGTAAATTTCTATGTTACACATTTGCTAACAGAAACAATGCATATCAATGGTACAGAATCTTAAGTTTAGAAAAGCTCTTTCTGAATTTCCACTTTGGTGAAAACCAAAATCAAAAGCAATGTAAACACTTTTTTTTTTTTAAGTTTTTAAATGTTTATTTGTTTTTGAGAGAAACAGAGCACAGTGAGGGGAGAGGCAGAGAGACAGGGAGACACAGAATCCTAAGCAGGCTCCAGGCTCTGAGTTGTCAGCACAGAGCCTGATGCAGGGCTTGAACCCACGAACTGTGAAATCACGACCTGAGTCAGTCAGATGTTTAACCAGCTGAGCCACTCAGATGTCCCTAAACACTCTTTTCTAATGTAACTCACTAGAAGAGGCCTTGACTAAACATCAACCATAGAAATCAAAGATTATGCAACCCAATATTTCCTAAATTTGATCATTAGACTAGGGATGGTCAATTCTTTTTAGTCCCACAGGATGCTATGGGAGAAAAATATCCCATTAAAATAACTTAGGGAGGGGCGCCTGGGTGGCTTGGTTGGTTAAGTGTCCAACTTCGGCTCCGGTCATGATCTCACGGTCCGTGAGTTCAAGCCCCGCGTTGGGCTCTGTGCTGACAGCTCAGAGCCTGGAGCCCGTTTCAGATTCTGTGTCTCCCTCTCTCTCTGCTCCTCCCCTGTTCATGCTCTGTCTCTCTCTGTCTCAAAAATAAATAAACGTTAAAAAAAATTTTTTTTAATAAAATAAAATAAAAAATAACTTAGGGAAATGCTGATACCACATCTAGGACTGACTGGATACTTACCATAAGTCTAGTCCTCTGCAAAAACCCTCGACATTTTGTGTGTTCCTCACAACCACTCTGTGATGTAGTGTGGCAGATATTCTAGCTCCCTCATTCTCCCTGTGGTAGACAACAAGAGAAGTCATCCAGAATCCCCTTCCATAAAGGACGTGTGGGCCCAATTGCTGGTAGTGCTGCTGGCAGACAACCTCCAGCTACCGGTCTTCGGGGGTCACTTTAACTGACAAGAGTTGCCTTGCCCAAGGTCACACCTACTGCCAGGCCAGCCATAACCAACAACTGATCAATACAGGAATATAAAGGCTTGGCCATCTCATCTCTAAAGCAACCTGTGTGGCCCACTGAGGCTGTCAGGGACTCTTCCTTCTGCCTCTCTTCAATCACTACTGACACATAGAGCACCCTTCTTTAATAAATATCCCACAACCTAAAGTTTGTCTCCCTGGGGAATTCAACCTATGCTACTTCCCTTCTTTCTCAGAGATAGGACATCCAAGTGTCAGCTGGGCACAGTGCCAGGAATAAAGATTATATCTCCTAGGTTCCCTTGGTGCCAGTGAGAGCCTGCAACCAAGCTCTGCCCAACACCGTGAAGATGGAAGTCCTACAATTTCCAGGAGTGTTTCTACTGGGAGGAGAAGGGCCTTGCCTCCTTTTCTCCTACTTGGTGGCCGGAATGCAGACATGAAGCCCAGAGCAGGAACAGCCACCTTCTTGAGGATAGCAAAGCAACAAGATAAAAAGAGGCTGTGTCAGTCATCAGAAGGAGTATTTCATACTTAATCTAGTGAGGTAGGTAATATTTTCCCACTTTACAAATGAAGAAACTGAGAGTTAAACTGTGCACAAAGGCAAACTGATGGTAAGCAGCAGCACTAGATTTGAATCCAGATCTGACTCCCAAATTTATGATCTTATACCACAATGAGCTGCCTTCGAGAGAAAAATTTAGGGATAACTTTGCTTAGCGGAAGTACACATTATGACTATCCATCTCTTCTCAGCACAGAATAGAGATATGAATGTTAAATAAAGTATGCAGACTTTAAGTCAGCTGCAAGAAAGAAGTTCCCAGTTGTAAATATTGTAGATTAAACAAGAGAGGACAGAGATATGGCTCCTCCCTTGGAGATCTGAGAGATTAGACAATGTAAATGGGAGGCAGTTATTTAATGATGCTATGCCTACAGACAGCTCATAAATCTTCTAGGCCCGCAATTCCTTCTAAATATGAGCAATGCCTTTTCCTGTCTTGAGTAATGAGAGGTAGAAGAAAGCTCGCCCTTCAGGCATGATCTGCAGATATGGGGGAGGAAGGGAGGAGTCATCCCTGGCTATGGGCTAAGGAGAGGAAGACCAGGCTCAGTTATGGATGTGAGATAAGCAGCATGATGGCCTGGCTGAGAATACTGGCAGACAGAGGTAGGCACACAATATGCCCCGGAAAAAGCAATTCTGAAGCTTCTCTGACATGACTGGTCCTCCCGGTTTTGGGTTGCATACTGGGCCTCACGGCTAAGTGGTGCCTCCGGATCCCTAAGAACTTAGGTCACTTACTGTACCTCTAGCTTCTTTTGAGAGAAAAGGTTTCTCTTAGTGTAGCCAGAGGCCTGCAGCATCAGCACCTGGAAAGACCCCTAGCCTCTAGTGGCACAGTTAGTTCATAAAGGTTGACCCTTGCTGAGGCAGCGTGGCTGGGATCGCTGAGGGGCCCTTTTACTCTCTTGAGCATTTGGGCCTCACCTTCCATGAGTCAGCTGCCCTCTTACAAGGGGACAGAGGAATAGGCCAGTGTTGTCCTGTCCTGGGCCATTAGTACTTGAGCTCTCAGATCACTGAGCCAACAAAATATTGGAAAGCCTGGTTCCAAGACTTCGCCAAATGTAACATTTGGTTAAATTAATCCAGAAGAGTACACATGGATTCTGCCTACAGCATCACTTGCATCAACCAGCAGGCACACGTATAACAGCTGTGTGTAAAAAAGACCATATTCTTGGGGCTGGGGGAGGAAGCATGGTCTCTGAAGTCAAACAGACCTGGTGTGAAGCCCAGCTCTGCCATTTACCTCCTATATGCCAGCCTATTGACCTCTCCCATCTAAACTATTTTAATAATATTATCTACATTACAGAGCTTCTGTTGAGTAGTATCTGGGAAGGTGCATAAGGCATCCAGCACATGGTAGGTATTCAATAAATGTTCTCTATTCTCATGAACAAAAATGTAGCCTCAGTTCAGGGAAAATTTTATCTTGGAATGAAATTCTGAAATCTCTCTAAAGGTAACAAAACACAGTTAAAGTTAAACTTGGTCCCACGGTATTTTACTTTACATGGAATGTTTGGTAATTTCCACAGTTCTGGATGATCATTCCCTGGCTGGTGTTATTCATTGAAGTTCACATCTATTATTACCTATTTCATTTTGGTCCAAACAAGCAGGTGGAATTAATTCCCCTTTCCCTCCATATTTCCACAGGACTTCTCTCACACCACTAAGCAAGACACTAGAACTTGGTTTTACGGATAGCTATTTCTCCTATTAGATTGGAAGCCCTTCAATGATAAGACTCATGATTCGTGACCATCCTTAATTCTTATTGCCTAGCACAGTGCCTGGCACAGAGGAGGAATTCCATTAATACTTGGCAAAACTGTACCGAATTTAACAAATGCTGTGGATTCTATGTATTTCATAAAGACTGCTCTCAGTTTTATAATCCTTATGGCAACTGTGATCCTAGAGCATAAAGCATTTCAGACACTACTTAGTGCCAGTACATTTCACTGGAGAAAATTTCATTTTAATGAGAGATTGTCAATTTCATTTGGATAGCCCACAGGGTCCTAGTTAACACTGAGTAGGAGAGATCCCATTTTTCATTACAAATCCGAAATTAATTCAATTTTGAGCTTTGCTTGCCTAGTCAATTCAATTCTAATCCTCATGTTGAAGAGGCAACACAAATGAAACCATCAGAGTAGAAAACTAGGCTGCAGTCTTGCTGCCCAGTGTGCGGTCATTTTGTACATCAAGGAAACTGTGTGGACACTACATCAGTCAACAGATTATTGGACAACTGTGAGGAACGGTCTCAACCCCAACTACATATGTGTCTATGTGTGTGTAACACACACATATATATACATACACACACAACACACACGTGTGTATAGAAGGCATTCTGAAAATGTCATTAAGAGAATTCATTCTCACAGAAGGCATCCTGCATCCAGAATTACCTACATTTGCATTTATTTATGTAATTAACATATTTCTATTTGCAATAGAAATGCAGCTGATAAATACTTGATAAAGATTAGTTGAGGCAGAAAAGCTACATAGTTTAAATATTGGTTTTTGCATAACTGCAGACAGAGCATGAGATACTTACAATTAATGCATCTGTTCTGGTATGAGTAAGAAATGGTGCCTGGGGCATTAAAAGTGACGTGGTGGGGAGCCTGGGTGGCTTAGTCGGTTGAGTGTCCGACTTCGGCTCCGGTCATGATCTCACGGCCCCGGGAGTTCGAGCCCCGCGACGGGCTCTGTGCTGACAACTCAGAGCCTGGAGCCTGTTTCAGATTCTGTGTCTCCCTCTCTCTCTGCCCCTCCCCCGTTCATGCTCTGTCTCTCTCTGTCACAAAAATAAACATTAAAAAAAAAAGTGAGTGGTGACTCAGAAGGTGACAGAGAATGAGCATGCTGAAAAAAAAAATTGGAGACCAGAATACCAAAGAACACTTAATCTGGCCAGCGCAGGTTAAAGGCCTTAGGGATAATCTGGTGAGTAGGTAGCGAACCCCAACTGTAATTAGAACTGCCACGTTCGTAGCATACCATGAGGATAGCACAATACATTACACAGGATGGATGACAGGGCTCAGTTTCTCTTAACTAATTCTTTTGTCATCTCCACAAAGTGCTGAGTTAATGAAAACTCTTTAGGAATAGGTGAGGGGAGTTACAGAATCAATTTTCAAACTGACTACGTGGATGCTCAAATTAGCTTAATGGAGCAAACAGCCTGGAGTGGTGTCTTAACAAGTGGGCCACTCTCTACATAAACACTGTGGGGAAGATAATGATTTGACATCATTACAAGAAAAAGCACGTACAAAGCTTACAAAGGCCCACAGCCAGAAGACCATGCAGGGCTGAACAAGAGATAGAGGAGACAGAACAATAAACAGTGCTGGCTTTGAAATGAATATGGGTCACTCATGATGTTGAAGAGCTGCCTGGGACACAAGTCATCCCAGGTCAGAGTGACCCGTGTTTGTTCATTCAACAAGAATCAAGTGCCTAATATGCACCAGGCACCATTCTACGTGCTGAGACACGAAAGTAAACAAAATAGACACCATCCTTGCTGGTAAGAAGTTTACATTCTAGTAGGCAAAGAAGGTGGAAGATGACAATAGATACATACCCTATAGAGAAAGTACATAAAGTAATGGCATAAACACTGATTTGGACGGGGACTACTACTATCTAAAGTCAGGAAAGTCCTCTTTAAGGAGATGAAATTAGGCTACAACCTGATTGAGAAGAAACCACTCATGCATTAAAACCCAGGCAGAAGGAATAGCAGGTGCAAAGACCATGACATAGGGTGAGTTTGGTGGCTCTGAGGACCAACAAAACCAGTGAGTTGTCAGTGCTCAGCAATCAGAGGAGAGCAAGAGAAGGGGCTAAACAAAAAGCCAGATAGCCATGCAAGGAGTTTGGATTTTTTTTTCTATCCGCAGTGTGATGCCTCAAGCCAATTTTGAATAGGAAAGTACCTTCTTTTAAAAGCTCTCTGGCCACTGGGGAGGCAGGTGGGGTGATGGATGAAATAGGTGAAGGGGATTAAGAGTACACTTATCATGAAGAGCACTGGGTCACATATAGAACTGTTGAATCGCTATACTGCACACCTGAAACTAATATAACACTGTATGTTAACTATACTGAAATTATAAGCATACCTTTATTACATACATTAACAAGGGCAGATTTGATGGGTGGTGGTAAGAGATGCCCAACTGGAGCTGACTGAAGAGAGAAGAGGAAGTGAAAGTGGAAAAGAAGGAACGTGGACTATTCTTGCATTAAGAGTTAAGGAAACGTAAGAGTCTGAGCTCTGAGTGCTAGTAGGTTATCCTAAGAATTAATGCAGATTCCCTATTAGAAACACCAAAGAGCCAGAAAAGAATGTGTAGTTTAGGGCCAGTGCCCAGATGCAGCAGAGTTCATGACCATGTAATTCAACAGGAGCCAGGAACCATGGAACAGAACAGGATAGCTAGTAGTCCCAAGTTAACCTAGAGTGACCATATGTCTAGACAATCCCAGTTGATATCTTATTCCAGTGTAATTATTAGGGTCTCTCAAAGTGTCCTGGTTTGGATGATAAATTATATTGCTACCCTATTTATAATTCACCATCTCCTTAACCAGCACTGCACCAAAAGTAAGAAGTCTTACTTTTCATTTTATACACTTCAGTAGTTTTCACTGTTTTATGTCTACCATGAACATGTATTACTTTTGTGATTTAGATTTCTTACATTTATTTAAACCAATACCTAAATATTTCTCAAGAATAAGAATCCATGGTAGATCAGGTGCACGGTATTAAACTCTCTACCTCCAGGCCTAGTCCCATAGCACCCGATGCTTTTAGCTCTGATAGATAAATTGAAGTGAAATCAGATGTCCTCTGCAGAACCCTCTATGGCAATATTTAAGCCTAGCATTATGGTGAAGTCTCCTGACATCACTACTAATTCATCGAAGTTTCCTGACAACCCACCAGGTGCATAATGCAGCCAGGCTGACTCATATAAATCTCTGCCAGTTTATTTACAAAGTCCCATCAGATTCTGGTATCTCAACCAGCTTGTCTGTACATTATATTTTTATTAATGAGCGTTAAGTCATTTCCCAGCTTCTTGGCTGGTGTGGTTCTCAGATGCCCAGCTTTCAGCTAAAAGTTAAGACCTGCACAGTCAAAATCTTATGCAAACAACATCCCTGCCACTCTCACAGATATGTAAGCTTGTATCAACTCTAGCTCTGTGATCAGAAGCAGGAAATTGAATGGGAAGCTATTTGAGCCCTATTTACAACAGGGCACAACCCTGTAACCCTGTGACAACCATCCCACATTTTTCCATGTCATGATAAGATTCTAAGTCATCGTTATCCACATGTGTTGGCATTATGGAAATATAAACCTGACATACTTCTGTTGGAACCAATATGCCACACACTTTGGATTGAGAATATTTTGTGTGATTTTCATATGCATAGAAACCAAAGTTCCATTCATTTTCTGAGAAAAAAGATATAATTTTGAGTAGAACCAATTACATAAAAATATTGAACTAGAAAAGAGGTATAAGAATCCTTAGAATTGATCTAATCTATACTTTTTGCAAATGAGAAAATAGATTGACAGGAGATGGTGGCTTGTCCAAGATCACACAGAAAGTTAACAGCAAATCTTGGACTAGAGTCTGGGTCTCCTGACTCCTAATATCTCTACTATGTTGCTTTCCATGAAAAAAGTAAATTCGGATGGACACTTCACAGACAGATATTTATACAAGTTGACTATACAATAATGAAATATAATCTACTTAATGTAAATAAACCATTTACAAGTGTAATTGCTGTGTTGCCTGCCACACTGAAAACCTTTCAAGAGTCAGTTCAGAATGCCTTCACTCCCACTGACAAGAATAGCAGTGAGGACAAACTTAGTAGGTCCTTGCATATAATCCTTGAGATGCCATATCTCTCAGTAAGTTCTAGCAATATAAGAAGCCAAGACAATGCTAAATCAGTCTGATTCTTTGATAGTTGCTGAATCTTTTTAATTAAAATATAAGTGATATAAATATTATTAAAATATAAATGAGTGGCATTGCTGGGATCAGCTGAAGCTAAACAAAATGTTTTCAGTGTTCTCAAAGACCAGTGAGTCATCAAAAAATTTGTTTCTCTGATCTGCTTAGGGAGGAGAACTAAAACGGAATATCACAAGTCAGGAAGAATCCTTCAAATATGATCTCATCCACAAGGTTACCTTTCAGGATGTCCACTCCTGAACAATGTAAAAAAACTTGCCTAGAAGACAGTTCCATAATCTTTGAAAGAATATTTCTCCAGAATGCAATATCATACAGATGTCTGTAAGGGAATTTAACATTAAATGAAAAGTATTTCAGTATGTATACACAATGGAATATTACTCAGCCATCAAAAAGAATGAAATCTTGCCATTTGAAACAACATGGATGGAGCTAGAAAATATTATGCTAAATGAAATAAGTCAGAGAAAGACAGATACCATATGATTTCACTCATATGTGGAATTTAAGAAATGAAACAGATGAGCACACAGGGGAAAAAAAGAGAGAGAGAGAGAGAGAGAGAGGCAAACCATAAAATAGGCTCTTAGCTACAGAGAACAAACTGAGGGTTGCTGGAGGGGTGATGGGACGGATGGGCTAAATGGGTGATGGGTGTTAAGGAGGGCACTTGTGATGAGCATGGGGGGTTATATGTATGGGATGAATCACTAAATGCTACTCCTGAAACTAATATTACACTATATGCTAACTAACTAGAATTTAAATAAAAACTTGAAACAAAAAATCAATCAAAAATATTTCTTTAAATATTTTTTTGCAAGTTAAAGCTATCACAATTGCATGTGTTTAAAATTTTTTTAATGTTTTTATTTATTTTTGAGACAGAGAGAGACAGAGCATGAGCAGTGGAGGGGCAGAAAGAGAGGGAGACACAGAATCTGAAGCAGGCTCCAGGCTCTGAGCTGTCAGCACAGAGCCCAACGTGGGGCTCGAACTCACAGACTGTGAGATCATGACCTGAGCTGAAGTCGGATGCTTAACCGATTGAGCCACCCAGGCGCCCCTACAATTGCATATGTTTATACATATACAAATATGTATACATACCTGTATATATGTGTGTGTGTGTGTGTATGTATGTTATACATGCAATGTGTATAATATACATATACATACCTATTTTTCACATTACTAATTACTGCACAGGCCCAGGCAGGCTATTCAATAAATACGCATTACACAGAACTAAATTAAAATAGAAACAGTAGAAATAAAATCATCTGCATGTGAAATATCTTTTTAGACTACAGACTAAAAGTATAAGCTTGGGTGTTTTTTTAGATGAAATAAAATATGCTTTCCAGTCTTGATAAAAATACTTACATACATTTATTTATTTTTATCTAGCAGATTCTACTTTATCACCATATAATAAAACTGCAAAAGTATCTCTGTGTGGATCCCTGAGAATCTAGGATTTGCTTAGCTGCAGATTCTTCTTCATTGATACAGCATCCTGAAGAGGTTAGCAATTGTCAAACTGTCATGTTAATACTGAGCTAAACTGTATTTATGCTGCACAAGTTAATACTTTGTCACAACAACAGTGTCTGAAGAGGATTTGAGATGCTTCAAAGAAACAGTGACAGCAAATAGATGCTCTACACAAACCTACCATGATCACCTCACTTAAGGAGAGTAATTCTGACAAAATAATGTGAAAGCAGGCTATTCTGCGAGACATATTTAATATATTAGGTGCTACTTTTAGCTGCAATTACAAATAAAGGGGAACAGATGATTCTATCATCAAAAAAAGCATTCGTCATGAAGTTATTTGTGGTAAACACCAGGTAATGCACAAATAGAATAATGCATAGTGTTGACTTAAGAGAGCTATGAGAGAGGTGCCTGGGTGGCTCAGTTGGTTAAGCATCTGACTTTAGCTCAGGTCATGATCTCACAGTTTGTGAGTTCAACCCCATGTCAGGCTCTGTGCTGACAGCTCAGACCCTGGAGCCTGCTTCAGATTCTGTGTCACTCCCCCCCACCCCCCCCGTCTCTCTCTCAAAAATAAATAAAAACAAAAAAAAATTTTTTTAAGAGAACTATGAGAGAATTCTGAAGCTAAATAAAGGATACTTATACTCAAAATAATAACCAGAATCTAATTAGAAAACCACCATTTGGAGACCATCATAGTAATGAATCATCAATTGATGCTAAATTCCCGAGTGAAAGTTTGATGAGAAACATATTCACATAGTCTCAAGGTATATTCCCAAGAGATACTTCTTAATTACAAAGGATAAAATAGTAACTTTATATGAGAAATCTGAAAGGTACCAGCTAAATAAGTCACCAAAGTTCACATCACCAGTAATTGTACAAATCAACATTATGTGCCTCTTGATAACAGGTACAGAGAATATAATATCACTTCTGTGATATTTCTGCCAAAAATGTATAACCCAAATTGTGAGGAAAATTGGACAAAGCCAAATTGAGAGACATTCTACAAAAGAACTGGCCTGTATACTTCAAAAATGTGAAGCTCATGGAAGACAAGGTAAGATGGAGCAAATGTCCTAGAATAAAGGAGACAAAGGAGACTTGATATATAAATCAAGATGGGGCACCTGTGTGGCTCCGTTGGTTAAGCATCTGGCTCTTTTTTTTTTTTTTTAATTTTTTTTTCAACGTTTTTTATTTTTATTTTTGGGACAGAGAGAGACAGAGCATGAACAGGGGAGGGGCAGAGAGAGAGGGAGACACAGAATCGGAAGCAGGCTCCAGGCTCTGAGCCATCAGCCCAGAGCCCAACGCGGGGCTAGAACTCACAGACTGCAAGATCGTGACCTGGCTGAAGTCGGACGCTTAACCGACTGCGCCACCCAGGCGCCCCAAGCATCTGGCTCTTGATTTTGGCTCAATTCATGATCTCCTGGTTCTTGAGATCAAGCCCTCCATAGGGCTCTGTGCTGACAGCGCAGAGGCTGCTTGGGATTCTCTCTCTCCCTCCCTCTCTCTCTGCCCCTTTCCCACTGTCTCTCTCTCAAAATGAATAAATAAACATTAAAATTAAATAAATGTAACACGTGATCTGGGATTTTCTTTTGCTCTTAAGAATATTATTGGGACAACTGCCAAAATGTTAATCAGATTTGTAGATCAGAGGATAATGTCATTTAAATGTTAATTCACTCATTTTGAGAACTGTATGTAGTTAGGTTTAAAAAAAGTCCTTGTTGTTAGTAACTACACATTGAAGTAATCAGGGAAAAGAGCTATAGAACAGGTCCACAACTTATTCTAAATGGCTCCAAAAATGTATATACATATACATACTTGTATATATGTGTATGCATATGTGTGTGTGTGTGTGTGTGTGTGTGTGTGTGTGTGTATTATGGGTAGAGGAACAGATGGCTGGATACATAGCTAAGTAGGTATGGAGGGAGGAAGAGAGGTAGATGAAGGAAGGGGAGAGGCAGGGTGGAAAGAATGGATGAAAGGAGGAGGTGGAAGAAAAAGATAAAATATTAAAGCAAACGTGCCAAAATATTAACATTTGGGGAATCGGGGTGAAGCATATATGCGTAGTCGCTGTATTAATCTTGGAACATGCCTGTAAGTCTGAAATTATTTCAAAACAAAAGGTAAACTAAAAAAGGAAGTAAAATATATGTGCATAAAGAATGGCCAAGAATTAAAAATAATAATTGAGTATTAAGTACCTACACAAAAAAGAATGTATAAAATGTTTTTTCCCTTAAACTTATAGAGAAAAAAGAATTAATACAATAATCAGAGAGCAGTTCAAAAGGGTAGATATTTAATAAATGCTAAAGATTACAAGTATGCATAATTGATTCATAATAATTTTAAGCCACTGTTAAAGACTTAAAATAAGGACAAACCATACCAAAAATATAAGATCTAACAGCATTTCTATTCTTATAAATATGTTTGTAAATAATTTCTAAAGATATGCTTATGTGCGCACACAATCACACATAAGAATTTAGAGGCTAACTATAATAAAATATTTACTGCTTCTAAAACTTCTGTAATCACCTGGATCTAAAATACAGGTAATTTTTCCACTCAAAGTAAGGTATCCAGAAAATGTTACTATATAATAAAGTGGAAAACAGAAAGAATACTCAGATGGCAAAAATAAAAGTGAGAGAAAAAAAGAAACAAATACACGCTGCCAACACATACATTAGCTAAGCATTCATATGTGTGACTTCACCATTTCCCAGTAATCAAATATCAACAACCCCAGAGGAAGAAAATCCTGTAAAAGCTTTATGCAAGCACTCATGGATGAATTTTACCATAAGCAATTTTGTAAACAGAAGAGTTAAATAGGAGAATCTGGTGTCTCTTATACACTGAATAGAAGCTGAAAAAGCCACCTTGACCTTTTGTTACCCCATTCCCCCAACATGGGTTCAATTCTGCTATGGGGAGGACATTATTTCGTCATTGCACTGATGAGATAGGTGATATTCTTAAAAATCAAGTCCATCTTTCAGTTCATCCTTGTATTTACTGATGAGGGCACAATTCCATTTTGTCTCTCTCAGAGTGAAAGCCAGAGGATATCACTTTAGCCACTGAATGACTAAGCATTAATGTAAGCAATGCAAATAAGCCTACATAAGCAACAAGAGGCAAGCAAGTGCAATTAAGGCTAATGTACCTCAGATTCCTTATACAAGTGGAGTGCCCCAAGGTTTTACAGGCAGCCAGGATAATGAATTTATTTATGATTACTTTGGGGGAATCAGATGTTGAGTTAATTACAAATTTAACTTTTTTCCTCTTGGTCTAATCTCATTAATTCCATATTTACTTTAATTGGCTCTAGTTTGAATTTTCTGATTTCATAATGGATGACTAATAATACTTCTACCATGGCCACTTTGTGCCAGTTTGTGTGGTATGAGGAAATTTTAGGAGTCAATCTAATTTTACATGCAGACAGGCACACAGTATACATGGTTGTTCTTTACAACATTTTTTAAATGGCAGAATGAAAGCATTAGAAAGCGTGAGGTTGAATTATGACCTTGGACAGGTTACTTAACTCAGCCATTCTTGCCAAACTAAGGAAAATAAAACATGGACTAAAAAAGCACGCAGATAAGATCAAAGAAGAAGAACCGGGGGCCTGAGAATTACCTATCTCTTAACTTCCGCCTCATTCCTGGGTCAATCTAACACACAGCACGGAACCACCAAGAAAGTTCTGGGAGGCCTCCAGGGCTGGGGATGTTGCACCTCTCCTCCCACACTCAGCCTGAGAGAGGAGGCCTACAGGCACATCTCAGCCAACGCGCCCCCTAGTGTCTAGCCGGGAAAGCACCATGGCTCTTCAGAGTCCCCAAACCTCCTGAGGCTTTTTTCCAAAGAAATTAATGTTATTCCCAATCTGGACCTTAACCATTTTGAATTACATTCAGTTTTTTAGGCTCCTAGTATTTCACTTCTACATTTTTTCTATGACTTAGAGAAGAAACACCAATATCCTCTACTCAGATCAAAAAACACAAAGGCCTTTAGCCTTGCTTGATTTTAAATTATCATTATGCTATGCTATTTATGCTATTTAAATTATCAATATTCCTTAAGAGCAGATTACTAACTTAAAAAATAAAAAAATAAAGAAGTTGTCATACTTTTCTGAGTATACACTGTTTTCTATAGTCAAGTTTTAAAGTCACATTACTGCTCCTGAAACCAAAATTGCACTGTATATTAACTAAAATTTAAATTAAAAAATAAAATAAAATAATGTTATGTTCTATATATTCAAAAAATTAAATTAGATCAACAGAGAGGTGGGGAAGATCCTAAAACTGAATGCAAATTAAAATAAATGAACCCAACTATATTTAAAATGAATAACATTACCATGCTAAAATTTTAAAAACAGAACTTACCCAAGTAACTTCTGAATACAGAACTCTACTTCCAATATAAAGGAAAGTAAAATTATTGCAAATAATTTGAATTCTTTTTAGTAGGTCTGTTTTTTAGTCAGTATATAGCAGTCCTGAAACTATTTTATATGTATTGCAGACCTGATCAAAGGACTAAATGTTTCTTGTGAGCTAGGTTTTCACTATGGAAGGAAGGAGATACAAATAAGGAATGGGGGAAGACAAGGAGGAACCCAGGGTAGGAGCTACGTTGGAATTGGAAGTATCAGTATAAATTCAGGATTTTTAATATATCTTCATTTTTTAGCTGCATCTATGAGAATATGTATGTATATTTATTTCCCATATCTGTCTGCTGAAAATATCAAGAAACAATGGCAGTGCAGTTCAGCAGTGATCACAATCTTGGGCTTTCAATTCCAGTCCCCAATAAAAGGACAAGGGCTCCTTCGGAAAATAATGGTTGATTCCAGTACTGGGGCATGGAAAGTACAAGATGGACCTCAAATAGCTAATTATGCCAAAGAGTAATAAAATATTAAAAAAATATAAGAGCATGTGAAAAGGATGCAGGAAATAGCTACCTGGGGATAATCTGAGCATCAAACTAAATAAAATAAAAGCAGGAAGTATTTCATTATAGCAGAATGCTGATTAATAAAACATAGAAGGAATGATAGAGTTAAAAATTATCAATTCAGACATAAATTAGTAGCAATGGATCCCAGATTTGGGGGTGAGAGAAGCTTGATGAGGACTAAGATATTTACATAGTCTTAAAGTGTTTACCCACAAATTCTTTATTAACTACAAAAGGAAAAACAGTAAATATACAGCACGGAAAATGCGTAACACTTTAACGATCAATTTTAACATGATCAAACTTAACATCACCAATAATGGGTGAATACACATCAGGCACCTCCAGATGTGATGCCCCGAGGAGGATACAATATCATTCCTGAGGTACTCCAGCCAGAAATGCATACACTGAACCTAATCACAAGGAAACACATGAACCCAACTGAAAGGACATTCTGTAAGATAACTGTCCTGTGTTCCACAAAAACATCCGTATCCTAAGAGACAAAAAATAAAAACAAAAACAGCTGACATACTTCTCCAGATGAAAGGAGACAAAAGAGACATGACAATTAAGTTCAATACATGATGTGGGCTGGAGCCTGTACCAGAAAAAAACTGCCCTAAAGGCAATTACTGGGACAACTGACTAAATTAGAATATAGACTGGATAAAAGTATTACATCATATTAAATTTCCTGAATTTAATAACTATACTGTGGTTATGTAAGAGAATATCCTTATTCTTGAAGTTGCATGTTTTAGTATTAAGAGTAAAGAGGAATAATGTATGCAACCTACTTTCAAATGATTCAGGGAAAAAAAGCAACATTAATATGTATCTAAAAAAGAGGAAAACCGGTACGTCAAAATACTGAAGATGGATGAAATCCATGGGCTATTCTTGTTATTTTTCTGTAAGTTAGAAATTATTTCAAAATTAAAAACTGAAAAAGACTTTATATTTTGAATTTACAATACAGGTGCCTATAACTAGTCTTTTAAAACCATTTAAATGTTTCCATAATAGAACTCAGACAAATTAAGGTCAAGCTATATCTGCAGAGTTTATGATTCGTATTAGCAAAAGAAGCACTTTCAATCAAATTGCATGTGATTCATAAATATCTACTTTTATGCCATTGTGGTTTTCAAAATGATGAAGCAAATATTTGGTATCTCAGGTAAATTCATATATTAAAGCATACTTTAGATAAAACTGGTAAATTCCTCTGAAAATGGATAATACCTTATTTGACTTTCTTATCAGTAATCATAAACATGGAAGTAACCACATTTTTTTAAATCCCTGATATTTCCCCAAGGTTAGTAGAAATAGGCACCTTAATTTGTGCATTTTTGCAATAGCATTTATTTTTAAAAACACATATTATTCACTGTTCTACTCTCCAGTCTACAAAATCATACAAAATTCAAGTTTATAACACTGAACAAGTTCACTCCACAAACTCAGAGTATCAATGACATTTGTAATCTGTTTAAAATCATATTCTCAGATGAAATAGCTGTATGAAAAACAACTTCTCAATTTCATAACAATGATGAGATTCAATGTCATTCAGCTACACTACTCAGGCGAATAAACCAGGAATTAAAATCATAAAGCAGAGAAGCTGAGAATCTAGGTTTTAAAATAACTTGGGATTAATTTCACCGGCATAAACCTCAAAGATAACTGGTTACTGAACTCAGAATTTCCCCAATTAATTAAAACATCATTGATCACCATTCATCAGGCTAAGCCTCATCTCTTCTCTTTATTCAGGAAGTTTGTATGTCTGGGCTCCCCCAGACACAGGGGGCACCTCCATTCTTTCCATTGGTCCCAGTAAATATATTCTATTTCTTTGTCTATTAGTAAATACAGTCCCTTCATTCCAAAGCAGGGGAAAGAATTGGGGGGTGGTTCATGTGCACATCCACCATTTCTGAAGTCTTATTAATTCTAAGGCATGAGGAGCAGTTAGCTGTTACGGTTT
This sequence comes from Prionailurus bengalensis, assembly GCF_016509475.1. Taxonomy (NCBI): domain Eukaryota; kingdom Metazoa; phylum Chordata; class Mammalia; order Carnivora; family Felidae; genus Prionailurus; species Prionailurus bengalensis. The sequence continues at coordinate 73,474,013 of NC_057354.1, read as the reverse complement.
GCTGTGAGAGGAAAAGATGGAACATTCACAGGCTTACTTCTTTATGTAAGAAAAGAAACCCCAGTAGAATTATATTTGGCAAAAAGAATTACATTTGACAGTGTCGTAGCCTGCTGCCTTTTGGTAGTGCAATTATGCAGAATATATCACAAATGAAAACAGGTAGCCCAGGTCCACTTCTAGATACTTCCCTAGAAGTACATTCTCCCGTGTGTACAGTATTTACCAAAACACTGTTTACAAAGCAAAACAACCTAAATGTCTATCAGCAGGGGAATTTATTTAGAAAGAGAAGAAAAATCGATGCACAAAGAACCATGTCAATTCTTAGGGAGATATGTGAATAGAAAGATCTAAAAAGATATACATCAAACTCATAGCAGTGGTTAACTTCTGGGGATTCTGGAGGCAGAGCACGAATAGAAAATAAAGCCTTATCTGGGACGTTTTAAGTTTAAAGAAAAATGTATTCATGTGTTAGTTAAGTAATTAAAAATTAATTTTCAAAGATTAAAAAGATGGATCAAATTAAATACCAAGTGAATCTAAAACAGAGGCCAATTTGACTATAAAATGGTAGAAAGTGAGAAAGAGCGAAAATTAGGCTAACTTTGAATTACTAACTTTTAATACATCAGAACAATGGCTCAGAATCATAGCCTGAATCTCGATCTTTTTGCATATAATGAATCCTGCTGACTCCTAAAGAGAATTAACTGTCTTATTTCCTCATCTATACTTAAAAATTTTTAAAAAACATTCAAAAGAAAGGAAAGGAACATAGGAGGGAGGGAGGGAAGGAAGTTTCCCCAAGTTTTACACCTAATTTTGTTTGTATGACTTCAAGCTTCAATCTTGGATCATGTAGATTTGCGTGATGGGAAGAGGAATGTCAGCAGAAAGTTCTCTCCAAAACCTTTGATTTAAAATAAAACACTAGGGGCGCCTGGGCAGCTCAGTCAGTTAAGCATCTGACTCTTGATTTCAGCTCAGGTCATGATCTCAGGTTCATGGTTTTCAGCCTTGTGTTGGGCTCTGTGCTGACAGCGTGGAGCCTTCTTTGGATTCTCTCTCTCTCCCTCTCTCTCTCTCTCTCTGACTCTCCCCTGCTCATGCTCTCTCTCTCTTTCTCCTTCTCTCTCTTTCTCTCTCAAAGTGAATCGATAAACTTTAGAAACAAATAAAACAACAAAACAAGAGGGGAGGGGACATTTTACTACAGAGACTTTGAGGTTGCCAGACTCTAGAGAGTTGAAATTATCAACTCTTTTTCAATAGCGGTTATAGAAACAACTCGCAAAGTCTAGGGAAATACATTTAGGACACACAGGCAGTTAGCAAGATGAAGGGATCCACTTATTTTAAATAATTTCTGAAAATAAAATGGATACATTAGTTTGCAACTTTCTTTGACCCTCTTTAGTAAAATTTAAGGAACTATTCTCTCACATATGTAAATTTATTTCCTTAAATGCAAAAGAAAATAGCACTAGGAAGACAAGAAGGCTAGTTTCTTGTTGGCAAGAAGGTTGGCAAATAATACATCTTCTAGAAAAGATCAGAAGTTTATCATGACATTTATTTTATGCTCTATTAGTTTGTAATTCTTCTGGTCATTACTCCAGGAATTACAACATACACCCTTCACCACTAAAAGCTTAATGTTAATCCATACTTTCACCCACTTTCCAGAAAAAAATTGGAAGACTTTAAGTCCATTTAGCCCCTTTCACTTAAATGCTATTGTTGTTACACATTTTTGAAATATTACATATAATCTTTTTTAAAAATTTTTAAGTTCATTTATTATTGAGAGAGAGAGAGAGACAGAGACAGAGAGAGAGAGAGAGAGAGAGAGAGCAGGAGAGGGACAGAGAGAGAGGGAAACACAGAATCTGAAGCAGGCTCCAGGCTCTGAGCTGTCAGCACAGAGCCCAACGTGGGGCTCGAACTCATGAGCTATGAGATCATGATCTGAGTTGAAGTTGGACACTTAACTGACTGAGCCACCAGGTGCCCTGAAATATTACACACATTCTTAAAACTTAACAAGATATTACCACCATTGTTTCATATAGTCAATGTTTATTTATCCACATATGTATCACTAGTCTTTGTTATCTCTAGCTTTCCAACTAGGATCATTCTCCTTCTGCCTAAAGAATATCCTTCAGAATTAAAACTGAGGGATTTGCCACCAGTAGACCCACAGTAAAAGAAATTCTAAATGGTATTTTTCATTTAGCATAGTCTCCAAAAGCCCAGCTTCTCAGACTCCTCTAGAGATAACCCCAGGGGGAAAACAGCAACCCTCTCTGGATTCTCCACTTCTCTGAAATCTCAGCTCTAGTAACTATTCACTATATTACTAACTTTATGATGCTTTTCAGAAGATTTTATTTATTTATTTCATCTAACTGTTTTAGTTATCTTCATTGGGAGAATTGGCTCGAAGTGCCCAGTCTACCATTACTAGGAATTACTAGAACACGGTCAGAGAATTTACAGCAGCAATTATCACCTTAGCACAGCCTAACATTTGGATGTAATTAAAATGTCTCCAATTCCAAACAGATTCTGAAGGCTCTTTCCTGAGCACTCACATCACAGCTTGATGATAAAGATTTACTGATGCAAATCCAATTTTTCTTTGTACTTAAATGAGTTCACACATGTTGTTTTTAGAAGAGTGCCTGGTACCTACTAAGTGCTCAATAAACAATAGTAAATATTATTGCTACTTCCAAAACAAGTGGATCCTTACAGTTTTCTTCCACAACCTTACAAGTTACCACCACTATTCTTAATTCTAGTATTACCAAAAGAAATACTCCAGAAAACTCAAATCACTCATTCATTTAGTTATTTACACACACACACACACACACACACACACACACACATACACACACACACACACAGAGTTTAGGCAGTATTCCTAAACTCAAGTTTTGAGGGTAGCTATAAGAAGTACCAGTCAAAGCCACTGCAAACTGTGGGCCTAATTATCAGATATGCTCATTATTATTTACCTACTAAGAATGTGTCATTTCTTACTACCTGAAAAGAGGGCACTATAACTACAACAGGTTTTTACACAGCTGTTCTATAGTCACACATTTCATAAATGAGAGATGAATTGAAAACATTCACTTAATGGAAGCTGTTTCATTGTGCATAAGAGTGAGACACACAGACCACTGATCTGTTCTTCTGCTTCACTAATCTCCTACTGATTCCCTCTAGGGTATTTTTTATTTCGGTTACTGAGTTCTTCGTTTCTCACTGGCTCCTTTATATATTTTCTATCTCTGTTGAGAGTCTCACTGAGATCCTCCATTCTTTCCTCAAGTCTAGTAAGTATCCTTCTGACCATTACTTTGAATTTTTTATCAGGCATATATTGCCTATCTCTGTTTCATTCAGTTCTTTTACTGTGGTTTTATCCTGTTCTTTCATTTGGGACATATTCTGTCTCCTCATTTTGTCTAACTCCGTGTCTGTTTCTATGTATTACGAAAGTCAGCTACATCTTCACCATCTTGAAAGTAGTGGCCTCCGAATAGCCAAAGGAATTTTGAAGAAGAAGACCAAAGCAGGAGGCATCACAATCCCAGACTTTAGCCTCTACTACAAAGCTGTCATCATCAAGACAGCATGGTATTGGCACAAAAACAGACACATAGACCAATGGAATAGAATAGAAACCCCAGAACTAGACCCACAAACATATGGCCAACTCATCTTTGACAAAGCAGAAAAGAACATCCAATGGAAAAAAGACAGCCTCTTTAACAAATGGTGCTGGGAGAACTGGACAGCAACATGCAGAAGGTTGAAACTAGACCACTTTCTCACACCATTCACAAAAATAAACTCAAAATGGATAAAGGACCTGAATGTGAGACAGGAAACCATCAAAACCTTAGAGGAGAAAGCAGGAAAAGACCTCTCTGACCTCAGCCGTAGCAATCTCTTACTCGACACATCCCCAAAGGCAAGGGAATTAAAAGCAAAAGTGAATTACTGGGACCTTATGAAGATAAAAAGCTTCTGCACAGCAAAGGAAACAACCAACAAAACTAAAAGGCAACCAACGGAATGGGAAAAGATATTCGCAAATGACATATCAGACAAAGGGCTAGTATCCAAAATCTATAAAGAGCTCACCAAACTCCACACCCGAAAAACAAATAACCCAGTGAAGAAATGGGCAGAAAACATGAATAGACACTTCTCTAAAGAAGACATCCGGATGGCCAACAGGCACATGAAAAGATGTTCAGCGTCGCTCCTTATCAGGGAAATACAAATCAAAACCACACTCAGGTATCACCTCACGCCAGTCAGAGTGGCCAAAATGAACAACTCAGGAGACTATAGATGCTGGAGAGGATGTGGAGAAACGGGAACCCTCTTGCGCTGTTGGTGGGAATGCAAATTGGTGCAGCCGCTCTGGAAAGCAGTGTGGAGGTTCCTCAGAAAATTAAAAATAGACCTACCCTATGACCCAGCAATAGCACTGCTAGGAATTTATCCAAGGGATACAGGAGTACTGATGCATAGGGCCACTTGTACCCCAATGTTCATAGCAGCACTCTCAACAATAGCCAAATTATGGAAAGAGCCTAAATGCCCATCAACTGATGAATGGATAAAGAAATTGTGGTTTATATACACAATGGAATATTACGTGGCAATGAGAAAAAATGAAATATGGCCTTTTGTAGCAACGTGGATGGAACTGGAGAGTGTAATGCTAAGTGAAATAAGCCATACAGAGAAAGACAGATACCATATGGTTTCACTCTTATGTGGATCCTGAGAAACTTAACAGGAACCCATGGGGGAGGGGAAGGAAAAAAAAAAAAAAGAGGTTAGAATGGGAGAGAGCCAAAGCATAAGAGACTGTTAAAAACTGAGAACAAACTGAGGGTTGATGGGGGGTGGGAGGGAGGAGAGGGTGGGTGATGGGTATTGAGGAGGGCACCTTTTGGGATGAGCACTGGGTGTTGTATGGAAACCAATTTGTCAATAAATTTCATAAAAAAAAAAAATAAAAAAAAATAAAAAAATAAAACCAATGGGGGATACACCAAAAAAAAAAAAAAAAAAGAAAAGAAAGTAGTGGCCTTATGAAGAAGAGACCCTGTGGTTCCCTGGAGTACAGTGCACCAGAACCAGGCACTCCAGGGATGTCTCCTATGTGGGCTGCTTGTGCTCTTCTGTGTTGTCTGAGCCAAGTTTGCCCTCAGTCCAGTTGGCTGCAATGGCCCATTTTGCCTGTAGTGGGCACACTGCAGGGTTTGGTTCCTGTGCTCTTTGGGGACCTGCCTGAGGCTGCTGCAGGCTTGCAGTTGGTCAGTGTCAGCAGTCTGTCCATCTTCCAGGGCTGCAGTCACACTGAACTGCAGGATGCTCTCCCTGTGATGCCCTCTGAGAGGTTTTGTTGGTGGGCGGGAAGAGTGAGCCATGTAGAAAGCTGTACCATACGCTGAGTGCCAAGCATTCCACCACATTTTTTTGTTTTCAAGCATGGGATCCATTTATGTGTTATTATGTGGAAGTGATAACAACAGGAAGAAAGTCTATAGCTCCAAAAGCAACCTATGAGCCATGCACAGTTTCTGCTTGGACAGTAGCCTCCCTGAATCACCCTATGTTGTTCTGTGAAGGACTGTCACTTAGAGTGCAGTGAAACCAGGACAAAGAACAATGCTCTCAGACCAACCTGTAATCCATTCCTGCAAAGCCTCTTAAAATAAGATACAGCATCATACTCATTTAAGAATATTTACTGACACCTGGTTTCAGCCAGCTATTTTGGTAGGAACTGGGCATTTAATGGTGAATAAGATAACATGATCCTGGCCTCCCAGAATTTAGTCTAGTCATGCAGAAGAGAGAGAAATAAATGTGTGACTATATTACAGGGTAAGAAGTGCTATGATGGAGGAAGTATAGGCTACTGAGGGAGAATATAGGGAACGGAGATCAGGAAAAGAGTCCCAGGGAAAATCATTTCTAAACTGAGACATGAGAGATGAGTAAGAGCCAAGCAAAGATGAGAAAATAGAACATTCCAGAAACCACATGTATACAGAGAGGCCCAGAAATAAGAGAAACCATAGGGCACATTCTGGCCAAACAGAAGCAAAGGCTAAGCTGACTTGGTAGGGATGTCTCCATAACCAGGACAGGCAGGACTTCCAGAAAAAAACAATATCCCCACCAAAAACATACCACAAAGGGAAACAAACCACCATAAGGAAGAGTCAGGAGACAGAGCAAACGAGATGAGCACACACACACAAACCCAAAGACTTGGAAATAATAGAACAATTTAAAAGATTCTAAATATACTTAAAGTCGATAAAAAGATAAAAGGAGGTATAATTACCACATGGCAAGAATAATAGAGAATAAAACAGAACACAGAAAACTGAAAACCAAATAGAACTTGTAGAAATGAAAAATACAGTCATTGGCATTTAAAGTCCTTGGGGCGCCTGGGTGGCTCAGTCGGCTGGGTGTCCAAGTTCAGCTGAGGTCATGATCTCATGGTTTGTGGGTTCGAACCCCGCGTTGGGCTCTGTGCTGACAACCTGGAGCCTGCTTCTGATTCTGTGCCTCTCTCTCTCTGCCCCTCCCCTGCTCATGCTCTGTCTGTCTCTCTCTCTCTCAAAAATAAATAAAACATTAAAAAAAAAAGTCCAGCACAAGACTTCTAGTTTTAAAGCATTCATCTATGTTTTTCGCAAAACCAAACTAAAAAGATAGGTACTTGTTTTAAAAGATACAAACTCACAAAGAGAACAGGAAAGGAAATAATATCCAAGAGAAACTTTAAAAAAAGAAGGGGGAGGGGGCAAAAAGCAAATGATAAAGTGGTAACTGATTTGAAAGCCTTAAGAAAGTTGAAATCTAAGCCTACAGGGCAGGAGAGGAGGAGTGGGAGGAAGCCAGAAATCTGGAAAGGCTCTGGGTTTAGCAGTGTGAGATCACCCTGAAGGCAGGAATGAGGGTGAGGGAAAAGAGGAGGACTGGCTGAGAGTTTGTCTAGAGAGTAGTTAGACCACCAGATACCCTCCTCCCACCCAGCAGAAGTCTAGAGGTTTACTCTCTGGGGAGGTTGCCCAGTGGGGCAGAGGGTTGACGCCTATTCAGAGGGTTAAGTGTGTCTGCTTAATTGTAAAACCCCTCCCCACTTGGCTATTGGAATCCTGGCAGATAGGCCCAGGGCCCACCTATCCCACCCCCAGGCAAGAGATTCAGGTACTTTTCTGGGAAAACTGGCCAATGCAAGAGAAAATACCTCTCAGTTCTGGCATTTTATCATCCTTCAATGAAAACAACGGGCTTACCTCCTCAGCACCCTATGGTAAAGCCACTGAACAGCCCTGCCCACCCCCACCCCCCGACAGAGCTTCCCCTAAGCTTTTCAGAGTCTTGCTCTTAAATGTAAAAGGAACCAAAGGTTACCCAACATGTGATGAAAGCCTCGAATCTAAAAGATAAACACCAATACAAATATATATAGAGAAAAAAAAAGGAATATGCTGACAATGAAAGGGACAGAAGAAAAAACAATAATTAATATCCCTAGAGAAATAAGAGAAAATGCTTGGAATATACTGAAACAAGAACAAGAAGCTGTAGGATGCTGGGGCAGCTCAGTCGGTTGAGCATCTGACTCTTGATTTTAGCTCAGGTCATGATCCCAGGGTCGTGGGATTTAGCCCTGCATCGGGCTCTGTGCTGAGCATGGAGCCTGCTTGAGATTCTCTCTCTCTCTCTTTCTCTGCCCCTCCCCCTGTGCTCTCTCTCTAAACAATAATTTTTAAAAATCTTTAAAAAAAAAGGACAAGAAGCTATAAAAAGGAAACATTCAGTAAATTTAAAATTGCTTCTCAAAATACAAAATATGGTAACCGAAATAAAAATTCAATAGAAGTTTTAGAAGATAGAACTGAAAAAAATCTACCAGAAAATGGGAAACATAACAATGATAAGGAAAATATAATTACAATCACAGATGAATCTATAGAAAGTCTCAAAACTACTAAAAAGGACTTTGGAGGGAAAAAAAAAAAAGATCAGAGAGAATGACAGACATTATCACAGTAACAATGCAAGAAAACATTCCAGAACTGAGGCTCATGAGTATGCAAACTGAAAGGTCCCAAGAGAGGAGCCTAGAACAATGGATAGAAAGAGACTTAAACAGGCATATGATTATTAAATTTCAGCATGAAAAGAATAAAGAGAAGTTCCTAAAAGTTTCAGAGAAAATAACAACACGAACAGCAATAAATGAATAATTCTACTTTTTAAGTAAATAATCCCAAATCCAGAACAGGATTTTTATATAAAAGTGCTCATTGGAGCCTCATTTATGAAAAGGAAAAGAAAAGAAACCACCTAAGAGAAATAGTTAAGCAATCTATGTTGTAAACAACATAAAATCAGGACCTAAACTTGTATAAACAGGACACAGAAGGTATTAACCATAAAGTGTAAGGATGATAAATTGGACTTCATTAAATTAAGAACTTGTGGTTATCAAAAGGCACCACTAAGAGTAAAAATGCGGGGTGCCTGGGTGGCTCAGTTGGTTGAGCGTCTGACTTCAACTCTGGTCATGATCTCACAGTTCGTGGGTTCGATCCCTGTGTTGGGCTCTGTGCTGACAGCTCAGAGCCTGGAGCCCGCTTCAGATTCTGTGTTTCCCTCTGCCCCTCCCCTGCTCGAGCTCTGTCTCTCTCTGTCTCTCAAAAATAAATTTTAAAAATGTTTAAAAACTTAAAAAAAAAAGTAAAAATGCAAGTTACAGGATGGAAGGAGATATCTGCAGTACAGACTTGACAAAGGTCTCATCTCTGGAATATATACAGAATTCCTGTGTATCAATAAGAAAAAGAAAATCAGTTATTTTAAATGCTCAAAAGACCTGAACAGGCACTTTGCAAAAGAGGGCATCCAAATGGTCAAGCATATGAAAAGGTGCTTACATGAGTTTCCTGTTGCTGCCCTAACAGCAAGTTCCCGCAAACTTGGTGGCTTAAAACAACACAAATGTATTACCTCACAGTTCTGGAAGTCTGGAGTTCACAGTGGGCCTCAATGGGCAAAAATTGAGATACCCTCAGTGCTGTGTTCTTTCTGGAGGCTCTAGCGAAGAATTCATTCCAACTCTGTAGAGGCTGCCTCCCATCCTTGGCTAGTGGGCCCCTTCCATCTTCAAAGCCAACAACAGCCACTCAGGGCCTCTCACACTATATGGCTGCTTCCTCCATGACACTCCCTTCCCATACTCTCCTGCCACCCTCTTTCACATGTAAGGACTTTATGATTGCATTGGGCCCCTTGGGATAATCCAGAACAAGCTCCTCAATTTAAGATTGAGCTTTAACAAGCTCCTTAATTTAATTAACATCTGCAAAGTCCCTTTTGTGATGGAAGGTCACAGATTCACAAGTTCCAGGTATTAGAACATGGACATCTTTCGAGCGACATTATTCTGACTACAATGTACTCACTTTATTGATTACCAGAGAAAACATAAGTACCATGTGCTGCTACCCACAAAGATGGTTAAAACTGAAAAACTGAAAAAGACAGATGATACAAAGCATTAGCTAGAATGTGTAGAAACTAGAACTCTTATATATGGCTGATTCATAAATTAACACACTCGCTCGGGCAACCTGTTCAGTAGCATATGTATTAAATAAAGCTGAACACATGCTTTCTCTATAGTCTAGGTACATACCAAAAGAAAAGCATACATTCATCCTCCAAAAGACATATATAAGAACATTCATGGGGGGCACCTGGGTGGCTCAGTCAGTTAAGTGTCCAACTTCAGCTCAGATCATAATCCTGCAGTTCCTGAGTTCAAGCCCCGTGTCAGGCTCTCTACTGACCGCTCAGAGCCTGGAGTCTGATTCAGATTCAGTGTTTCCCTCTCTCTGTGCCCCTCCCCTTCTCATGCTCTGTCTCTCTCAAAAATAAAAATTAAAAAAAAAAAAAAGAATGTTCATGGGAGTAGTATTTATAGTAGCCCCAAACTGGAAACAACCCAGATGTCCACTAGTGAACAGAGGAAATTATATTCATGTAATAGAATGCTATACAACAATGAAAAAGAGTGAGCTACTTCCACATGCAGCAACATGGATGGATCTCCTAGACAAGCTGCTGGGCAAGCCAAGCCTTGCACAAAAGAGTACATATTGTATGATGATTCACTTTACATAACATTCCGCGTTCACTTTACATAACGTTCCGCGTCAAGTGAAACATCTCCACCTGAAGGGAGGGAGCAGCGGTTATCTTCAAGAAGGGATAAAGATGGGAGGGTCAGGTGAGAGGTTCTGGAGCATAGCAATGTTGTATTTCTTGATCTCTAGGGTAGTTAAATGGGTGTATTCACTTTACTAAGTTCCACTGACAATTTGTGTGCCTTTTATATATATATATACTTAAACTGTAACATTTACAAAAATCTAGACAGACATTGGAGTCCAACTATGGGCAATATTTTCTTTCTTGTCTTATTTTCAAATTTGTGTCTAATGAGCATATATAGATATTATAATGGGGAAAGAGAGCAACTCTTAGAAAACAGAAGACCTGAGATTCTGTGAGGTTCCTGACAAATCTAAGTACAGTGTGTAATTTAAACACAGTGTAACTGAAAACACAGTGTAACTGGGCTGCTAGACATGGTGAAATGATGCCCTAGAATGAACTCATCCTTAAGGTGGGGAAGCAGAAAAAAAGTTTTGGAAGCTTAAGTTACAAACAGAGGATGTGAAAGTTTTCCTTAAAAGCAGCTCACCATGGGATACACACACTTAAAACATTTCAGACATCATTATGAGACCCTAAAGGTCCATTGCCTTTATTTCTTGGGACTTGATTACAAAATTCACATCCTGTTTTTGATACTCTCTTGTTGCCTTTCTTTTCAGAAAGCAAACTGGAGGTACTTATTCGCTAAAAAGCAACAATAAATGGCACAGAACACTCTGCATCCCAAACCTTGCATGATCAACCAGGAAAACATTTAGGCTACTGTGTGCCAACATGGAATAACATTCTGTCTGAACTGAAAAATAAATTTTATTTATTTTGTTTTTGTTTTTAAAGTTTATTTATTTTGAGACAGAGAGAGAGAGAGAGAGAGAGGGAGAGAGAGAGCAGGGGAGGGACAGATAGAGAGGGAGAGAGAGAATCCCAAGCAGGCTCCCCACTGGCAGCACAAAGCCCGATGTGGGGCTCAAACTCATGAATCATGAGATCATGACCTGAGCCGAAACCAAGAGTTGGATGCTTAACCAACTGAGCCACCTAGGTGCCCCTGAAAAATAAATTTTAAATGTGACACCACAAAATAGCTTCAGCGATTTTTAAAAGTGAACCTAAAGTTTAATAAGGAGGTGGGGGACAGGGTGTGGGTATACTGTGTGTTGCAGAGCATCTGTCCTACGTTTTGTGAATTTCTTTAAACCCAATCCTACTTTTTTCCCTAGATGTAGAACTGCTAGTTTAATCCTTTCTGTTCCCTTGTGATTTGCATAAAATAACTAAAGTTCCTTGTGACACTTCTGCTCAGTAATGTAAAGGTACTTTTCTGTTAAGCAGCTTCCATTTTACTCCATTAGAGCCCTGACAAGAATAAGCTTGTGCCCAAACTCCCTCATCCCTTGGTCTGTTTCTCAGGAATTAAACCAAGCAAGTGAGCCCTGTCCTCCATACCAGCAGTAGGTTTCATATTCCCTATTACACATGCCCATATCAGTTTGCCCTTTGACTAAGAATGGCTTAATAAAACAAAACAAAACAAAACAAAACAAAACAAAACAAAACAAAATAAAATAAAAATGGCTTTTATTCTCAAATTAGAAAGATGTTGGAGAGGCAACCCAACATTTCTTTCTCCTTCTGGTACTAACGCTTTTACCTTTTTGTAGGTATTAACCTTTCCCCGGCCCACATAGCTCTGGAGGGACTGTCAACCACAATTCCTTACACTGGCTAAACAACCATGATACCTAGATTCTAGATCCAAAGGATGGACACATGACTCCTGCAAGGCAAATCACAGAGTGTCCCCTGCAATGTTATAATCTGATATGGGAAAAACTCCCTGTTTCCTCTGAGGTCTCAGAGCTGAGACGCTGAAAATCTGCAGCCCTCCATTGCCATGGCATCACTTCTGCCCACTCCCCTGGCTTGGAAGAAATTTGTCATCGAAAGGAGAAGGAGGCCAATGGCCAGAGAGAAACAGCCAAGAGTTGGACAAAGAGTCTAAGAGAGTACTGACAATGTCATTTGAGTCCCTGTAGGCCCTGATGTCAGCACCAATCTGGAACTTTCCAGTGACATAAGGTACTAAAATCCTTTATTTCCTCAGGCCAATTTAAACTAGGTCCTGTTACTCTGACCCAAAAGTCTGAAAACATCACAAACTTGTCGTGGTGGTGATGCCAACCACTAGCTGCCCACATCAACTCCTTATGGCTTACCAGAGGAGCGAGTATTTCAGGGTGTGGTCTGATGCCTGAATAAGTGACCATGGAACCACTCTGAATGGTAGGTTTCCAGGTCAGCCATTCTGGGTCTAAAAAAATGAATCCAGTCCCAGAAGACAAGGATTATCAATCTGCATGTCACCCGAGTTTTCTCTAGGCCACATCTAGAAGCCAGAACCCAGGCTTTCCAGCTGGGCCGCAGGGCCAGGGAATGTGGGGTGCAGGGACACCTTTGAATAGTCTTGGAGCTCACTGCAGCAGGGCCCTGCTCTGTGCCCAAGCACGGTGTTTCTGTCATCACCAATGTCTTTTTTGGGTAAAGCAAATGGGCGCCCTGTTCAAGGGATAGGTGATGGGGATTGTTACCTTTGCTTTCAGCAGATCCATCAAGGAAAAAAGTTGTTCAGGACCTAGAGCCCAGCAAGTTCTTAGGAGAGGAGACCTAGATTCCTCAACTGGGACCACTCTGATTGCCATGAGGAAGTATCCTTAATGGGTATTCGTATTAGATGCATGCCAGTATTTTTCTTTGGAAAATATCCTTGGGGCACCTGGCTGGCTCAGTCAGTAAAGTATGGCACTCTTGATCTCGGGGTTGTAGGTGCAAATCCAATGTTGGGTATAGAGATTACTTAAAAATAAAATCTTTAAAAACTTTTTTTTGAAAAGGCCAGGCAATTAGGTAAATGATAAACTAGGCAACTGGAGCCTGGGGTAAGAGAGGCTGGGTTTGAATCCCAACTTGACAGTTTTTAGCTATTGTTCTTAGGCAAATTACTAAATTCTCTAGGCCTCACGTTCTCCTTCAGTAAAAGGGGAATAGGAACATCTATCTTCAAGTCTTGTTATGAAGAATACATAAGATAATGTACACAAAATGCCCAGCAATGTGCTTGCACATAATAATGTATTATTAACCAATGAAGTACATGTACAAAAACTTGATTTTTATCTTCTCTCTCCATCAACAATATATATTAGTAGAAGCATTCTGCAGACAATATCATAAATAAATCCTTATTATAATATTATGATCTCAATAAAATTATATTAAATCAAGCCAAAAACACTTGAATATTTATTATTAAATATTTTAACTGAATCTATTTCTGTGAGTCTTCACATATTATAGATGTAGACATCACCATTAAAAGGGCCAAACAGGGGCACCTGGGTGGCTCAGTTGGTTAAGCGTCAGACTTCGGCCCAGGTCATGATCTCATGGTTTGTGAGTTCAAGCCCCATGTCGGGCTCTGTGCTGACAGCTGGGAGTCTGGAGCCTGCTTCGGATTCTGTGTCTCCCTCTCTCTCTGCCCCTACCCTGCTTGCGCTCTGTCTCTGTCTCTCAAAAAAAGGGACCAAACAGAAAAGAAGAAACTTTATGTTTACCTTCACCCAGAAATGTCTCACTTTCTTAAATTATAAAATGTCTACATTCGTTCTGATTTCAGAGGAGTTCAAGTGAATCTCATGCCAGATCAGTAGAAGCTGCAGAGGAAAGTCACTCTCCTACATGTATATCGGTGCATCTCTTTTTGGAATGTAATTTGCCAGTATCTATCACAATATACAAAGTACACATTCTCTGACCCTAGCCACTCTACTATATATGTCAGCTACAGAAATACTCTAGAGAGCAGATATAAGGATGTGTGCTACAGCATTGCTTGCAACAGTGGACAATAAAAGTGCCCATCAACAGGAATGCAGAGGGGCGCCTGGGTGGCTCAGCCGGTTATGCGTCCAACTTCGGCTCAGGTCATGGTCTCATGGTTCGTGGGTTCCACATTGGGTTCTGTGCTGACAGCTCAGAGCCTGGAGCCTGCTTTGGATTCTATGTCTCCCTCTCTCTCTCTCTGCCCCTCCCCTGCTCATGCTCTGTCTCTCTCTCTCTCGTTCAAAAGTAAATAAACATTAAAAAAAAAAAGGAATGTAGAAATACAAAACAGAGACTCAATTGATGAACTAGAAGCCCAAGGGTCCTTCTGATATCCATATTCAGGGAGATTCTGGCCTCTGAGTCCATTCTAGTCGAAAAAATATATTTAGTGTCTGCCCCGTGCCAGATGTTGTGCTGGGCATGTGTGGACAATGATGAATAAGACAGATTCTGACCCTTTAGCTAGAAGAAGAAAACCCAAAACCAGATTCCATATTTGCCTAATACATGTAAGTTCTTATTAAGACTTTCTAATAGCACCTGTGATTTTTATTTTGTAATTTCAACTAAGGTTCATTTAAAAATGATGCCAACTGAAAGCATGGGGACAATGAAAAGGAAATAAATCTTTATTGAGTCTTTCTTTCGCACTATAAGAATCACAGTTTTGATCATATCTTATGTCATCTTACTGTTTATTTCTCCTGAGGTTTCTGTCAAATAGCTGTAATTTCTTTTTGGTAGCTTGCCAAAAATCAATAAACAATTTGCCCTTTACAATTTTTGTAATAAACTGTGCTGAAAGGAATCTGTTTTCTCTAGAATTACTGGAACACCTTGCATATATTAAAGTGAAGTATTCTTAACCTATAAATTATAGAAAATATAACCAGGCACAAAATTAGGATGAGTAATAGTGGCTCAGTTCTATAATCCAGGTAACAATATGAAGTAGTAATCCTGGATAAATTTGTATAATGTAGTTATGAATAAATAAGATTAAAATAAGTATAGGAATAAAAACAAGAACTCTTTACCATTCTTCCACATATGCCTCAAAGATTTTTTTCCCCCACACATCTCAAGGATAAATAACATGCCATAAAACCAATCACACTAGGGGCGCCTGGGTGACTCAGTTGGTTGGGTGTTCAACTTCAGCTCAGGTCATGATCTCATGGTTTGGTTAGTGAGTTCAAGCCCCATGTCAAGCTCACAGCTGTCAGCTAGGAGCCCGCTTTGGATTCTCTGTCCCTCTCTCTGCCCCTCTCCTGCTTGTACTCCCTCCCTCTCTCAAAAACAAACATAAAAAGAAAAGATCATTCATTGTGTGAGCTTTAGACATACATGCTAGTTTTTTCATAACATAGCAATAAGCAAGGTTATAGCAGAAATACATAAAGAGTTAGCAGTTTGGTTTTCTGTCATTTCACAAATATTTGTTTAGCTCCTACATCAGGGTTTTTGGAACCCCGAGCAAAACTAATTTAATTTTATTTAAATAGAGTTTTTGATCTCATTATTAATTTGAACTGTTGTGAATTTCTGGGATTCTGTCTTGTAGTATAATTTCTGGCTTTCATCCGCCACTACCCAAATATCAATCTAGCAGACCTTTTACCTTATTATTCAGAAAGCACACTTGTTATGAAAAGAAAGATGCCCTTTGGTAGATGTGCTTCTTTTGTGGGAAAGAAAAGTAAAGTGGCAGGGCACCTGAATGGCTCAGGCAGTTGAGTGTCTGACTCTTGATTTCCACTCAGGTCATGATCCCAGTGTCATGGGATTGAGCCACACTTCGGGCTACATGCTGAGTGTGGAGCCTGCTTAAGATTCTCTCTCCCTTTGCCCCTCTCTCCAGCTTACACGTGCTCTCTTTCTCTCTCTCTAGCTCTCTAAGAGAAAATTAAAAAAAAGAGGACTGCTCTGAACATGTGAAGACCTTAGACTCTCAAGTCACTGTACAGGGTGGCCTTATTATGAAAACAAATGAAGCATTTTATTCACTTACATAATGGAGACATTTGGTGAAGTTCTATAATTATTATTACTTACTCTTTATATATTACATATTTATCAAAATATTGTGTATCTCCTTGATACTTCATAAAATTACTTTTCAAAATCCTGTAATTACAATTCCCAAAAATGTTTAAGGGAAAAGACCAAGGATTTGTGTTCATTTCAAATGAGCACAGGTTTTGGAAAATATACAATGCTATATTGCAGTCTCTCTGAAATGCACATAGAGCAGGAGAAACATAACTCAGACTTCCACTAACTGACAACCTGTAAGCTCTTCTGGAAGATCTCCTGAGTGATTGCCTCCTTGATATGGCTCCTCTGCGAGATCCCTCATGGCATGCTACTGCTTGATACTTTCATTGATTTATTGCTAGAAATATGATTTCCACTTTTTTGTGGCACCCAGAAGGAAAAACCAAGCTGCTGAATTAGCTTCTGAGATTTGGATGAAACTAGGACATGTATGGAATCAAAATACCTGTAAGCAGATAATCATTTTCCATCTGTAAAATAACAAGAAAAAAAGCAATGACTTAAAGAGAAAAGCTACTTTTCTCTTTAATAAGCTCTGAATTTTGTGAAATTTGAGCCTATAATTTAATTTAGTCTTTGCACTTTGACAGACTATAAGGACAAGCAACAACAACAAAAAACTGTTTTCTTTTCTCCTTTTCTCTAAAGCACTTAAATCAAATATTGTACAAGTCTTGAATTGAAATAATATTTGCCTATGAAATCACAAGCCTGTCCTAAAGAAAATGATACATGGATTTTCAAGTCTCTGATTTGTTGCTCCACTGAAGCAGATGTGCCTCTTGGTTAAGGACAGTTTGGGAGGAAGAGACACAGTTGATGGTCACTCATACCTTCATTCAGTATTCCCTACTGAAACAGATAGCATCTTGGGGGTGTTTCATCTCCCAGAATAGGTGCCTATGAGCAAGATGGCTCTTCTAATCTCCCAGGTACCAGGAAGTGTCTGCCCAAGTATGTACCCTAATTAGGCTACATTTTGCTGTTGCCTCCACATGTTTGTTTTTTTTTTTTTTTTTTTTTTTTTATTAAAAAATTTTTTGTTGTTTATTTTTTTTTGTTTGTTTGGTTTTTTTTTCTTTCCTTTTTTTTTTTTTTTTCTGAAATTTATTGACAAATTGGTTTCCATACAACACCCAGTGCTCATCCCAAAAGGTGCCCTCCTCAATACCCATCACCCACCCTCTCCTCCCTCCCACCCCCCATCAACCCTCAGTTTGTTCTCAGTTTTTAACAGTCTCTTATGCTTTGGCTCTCTCCCATTCTAACCTCTTTTTTTTTTTTTTCCTTCCCCTCCCCCATGGGTTCCTGTTAAGTTTCTCAGGATCCACATAAGAGTGAGACCATATGGTATCTGTCTTTCTCTGTATGGCTTATTTCACTTAGCATCACACTCTCCAGTTCCATCCACGTTGCTACAAAAGGCCATATTTCATTTTTTCTCATTGCCACGTAATATTCCATTGTGTATATAAACCACAATTTCTTTATCCATTCATCAGTTGATGGACATTTAGGCTCTTTCCATAATTTGGCTATTGTTGAGAGTGCTGCTATGAACATTGGGGTACAAGTGGCCCTATGCATCAGTGCTCCTGTATCCCTTGGATAAATTCCTAGCAGTGCTATTGCTGGGTCATAGGGTAGGTCTATTTTTAATTTTCTGAGGAACCTCCACACTGCTTTCCAGAGCGGCTGCACCAATTTGCATTCCCACCAACAGTGCAAGAGGGTTCCCGTTTCTCCACATCCTCGCCAGCATCTATAGTCTCCTGATTTGTTCATTTTGGCCACTCTGACTGGCGTGAGGTGATACCTGAGTGTGGTTTTGATTTGTATTTCCCTGATAAGGAGCGACGTTGAACATCTTTTCATGTGTCTGTTGGCCATCCGGATGTCTTCTTTAGAGAAGTGTCTATTCATGTTTTCTGCCCATTTCTTCACTGGGTTATTTGTTTTTCGGGTGTGGAGTTTGGTGAGCTCTTTATAGATTTTGGATACTAGCCCTTTGTCCGATATGTCATTTGCGAATATCTTTTCCCATTCCGTTGGTTGCCTTTTAGTTTTGTTGGTTGTTTCCTTTGCTGTGCAGAAGCTTTTTATCTTCATAAGGTCCCAGTAATTCACTTTTGCTTTTAATTCCCTTGCCTTTGGGGATGTGTCGAGTAAGAGATTGCTACGGCTGAGGTCAGAGAGGTCTTTTCCTGCTTTCTCCTCTAAGGTTTTGATGGTTTCCTGTCTCACATTCAGGTCCTTTATCCATTTTGAGTTTATTTTTGTGAATGGTGTGAGAAAGTGGTCTAGTTTCAACCTTCTGCATGTTGCTGTCCAGTTCTCCCAGCACCATTTGTTAAAGAGGCTGTCTTTTTTCCATTGGATGTTCTTTTCTGCTTTGTCAAAGATGAGTTGGCCATACGTTTGTGGGTCTAGTTCTGGGGTTTCTATTCTATTCCATTGGTCTATGTGTCTGTTTTGGTGCCAATACCATGCTGTCTTGATGATGAAGCAACAGAAAGACAAATAAAGAAACTGATCCCATTCACAATTGCACCAAGAAGCATAAAATACCTAGGAATAAATCTAACCAAAGATGTAAAGGATCTGTATGCTGAAAACTATAGAAAGCTTCTGAAGGAAATTGAAGAAGATTTAAAGAAATGGAAAGACATTCCCTGCTCATGGATTGGAAAAATAAATATTGTCAAAATGTCAATACTACCCAAAGCTATCTACACATTCAATGCAATCCCAATCAAAATTGCACCAGCATTCTTCTCGAAACTAGAACAAGCAATCCTAAAATTCATATGGAACCACAAAAGGCCCCGAATAGCCAAAGGAATTTTGAAGAAGAAGACCAAAGCAGGAGGCATCACAATCCCAGACTTTAGCCTCTACTACAAAGCTGTCATCATCAAGACAGCATGGTATTGGCACCAAAACATCCACATGTTTATTCTTACTCATTGCTCTAGCCATCTGGGTCCTGCCCCCACGCTACTAGAGTGAAAATGCTCTCCCCTTGACCTCTTTTGAGTACTAATCCTGGTCCCTTTCTTTGCTGAGCTTCAAAGCGGACCCCTCTGCCATCCCCTCAGCAAGAGCCCTTCCACAACACATCTGATCCCCAGTCCCTGCATTCCCTGCCTTCTTCTTGTCTGCCTACTCTTTTGCACGTGCCTTTGTGCCCCTTGTCCTCTGCTCCTAACTTGAAGGTAAGGGTGTCTCACAGGTTCTATCTCAAGCCCTTGTCCTTTTCACTTCACGTGCTGCCCTTTGATGTCACAAATATGGTAATCACAAGTGTCTCCTGGCAGGCACTCAGTCAGTGTCTGTGACAGGACTCTCACCCTCATCCATTCTGCCAGCCACCCACACACTGTCTACTCTGGGTCTCCACCTGCCTACCTGCTCTGACCAGTCCACCCTCCCATGAAGGGGTGACTTAGAGACTCCAACTCTACTTAACATTTTCACATTCGGCTACTTAGCTAAGGTGATTGTGACTCTCTCTCCTGTCCTTCCTGGTTTATTGTCTCCACCTAACAGAAAGAGTGTGGCTTTGGAGTCCAATAGAAATGAGTTCCAAACTGGGTCTGTTAATTACGAGATATGTGACTATACCTTTAAATTTTTGCAGGATTATCAGGAAAATGTTTATATGTAAAATACATGTATGGGTTTCTAAAACTTACTCAGCACCTAGTGAGCTCTCTTTTTCTCTATTTCTCTTTAATTTACTTTGCAAAGTTCCTTACATGCATTATCTCACTGAATTCTCACAGTAACCTACCAGTAGGTCTCAAGGAAGAAGCTGAGACTGGCTGGGTGACAACCAATAAGTGGTAGAAACAGATTCAAACCTAGGTCTGACCAGCTCTGAAGCCCCAGCTTCCCAGAGATGGTGTGCTGGAGTTGCCTCTTGGATAACATGAATCTGCCCCACAGACAGACTGGGAAGGGCATTCTAAGCAGCAATGCCATGAGCAGTAACAGAGAGCAAACCATCTGAGTCACTGCAAAGAGTATGATGTGATGGCAGTAAAGGTGGGGAAGGGGCGGTAATGGAGTTGTGGTAGGAGACGATGGCAAAAAGGTAGGGGGTGGGCATGCTCGAGTGTTTGAATCCCATTCCAGAATCAACAGAGCCAGCGGGAATTTTGAAGCAGGGCAGGAACAGATCAGATCAGTGCTTTTGAAGGATAATCTCAGCGCTAGTATTGTGCAGGAATTCTGGAACCCAGAACCAGTTTGGGAAGCCTTCTTTTCTTTTCTTTTCTTTTCTTTTTTTTAAATAACTTGGTTTGTGTCATTGTTGTGTTAGCTACTTTGATTATTATCATATTAACTTTGATTATTAATTATTGCTTTAACTTTGATAATTAATGTTAACTTTGATCATCTGGTTAAGGTGGTGTCTGCCAGGTTTTTTCTACACTGAGTATCTTGTGGTGAAGTACTATGTAAAAACATCATGTTCTTCAACAAACTTTCATCACTGGTTATAACATCTATTGATTTTCTAAATACATCATTCCATCTATATTTAATAGTTGATGTTTTACTCAAGAAAGAGCTTTCAGGGAGCCTGGGAGGCTCAGTTGGTTGAACGTCCAACTTTGGCCCAGGTCATGATCTCAAGGTTCATGAGTTCGAGCCCTGCATCGGGCTCTGTGCTGACGGCTCAGAGCCTGGAGCCTGCTTCGGATTCTGTGTCTCCCTCTCTGTCTGCCCCTCCCCAACTCATGCTCTGTCTCTCTGTCTCTCTCTCTGTCTCTCTCTCTCAAAAATGAATAAAAACATTTAAGAAAGAAAGAAAGAAAGAAAGAAAGAAAGAAAGAAAGAAAGAAAGAAAGAAAGAAAGAAAGAAAGAAAGAAAGAAAGAAAGAAAGAAAAAAAGAAAGGAAGAAAGGAAGAAAGGAAGAAAGAAAGAAAGAAAGCTTTCTCTTGGGGCGCTTGGGTGATTCAGCAGATTGACTGTCCGACTTTGGCTCAGGTCATGATCTCATGGTTTGTGGGTTTGAACCCTACATTGGGCTCTGTGCTGACAGCATGGAGCCTGCTTCAGATTCTCTGTCTTTCTCTTTCTGCCCCTCCCCTGCTCTTTCAGAAATAAATTAAAAAAAAAAAAGAATAAGAGCTTTCTCTTCTCCTCATTAGTTAAAATAACATTACAGATGCAGGCATTTTTATCTTATTCAATGGTTTATAATTCATGCTCAAATTTTCCCAGATGTGGCCAATAGAAGTTCCTTTAAGCTGGATCCTATGTCATTTTAATATCTCCCCTATTCTTTGAGCATTGCTGTACTTTCTGGCACAACAAGATATTCCAAACTCATCTTCCCTGCCCTAGGCTTAGACTCAGCTTCTTTTTGAAAAAAAAACTCTCACTTTTGGTGGGGGGGGGGGGGGGAGGGGGGGAGTGGGAATGGTATTTAGAAACAAGTTCTGGGTGCCAGATGTGTTCCTGCTATCGGTGTGTCATTGCTTGCCAGTCCTCCCAATGGAGAGAGCAAGGAAATGGTGTGTGCATGTGTGCACGTCTGTATACATCTGCATCTGTATTTCTAGGGGAAAATTCTTTAAAATTTCTTGGGAGGGCTCCTAGCCAGACCTACTAAATCAGAATTTTTAGAAGCGGGCTCATAAATCTGTATTTTTTAAAAGTTGAGCCAGGTTTTCAAACAGAGGATTGAGTAGGGGAGTGACAGCAGAGGCAAGTAGACCTGCAAGGAGGCCACTACAACTGTCCAGACAAAAGTTAACAGCGGTATGAACTAGGGCAGAAGCTGCACGATAGAGAGGACATGAGGAACCTCACTTGGGGCCGGCTGGATAATGGAGATGAGACGGGGAGGGAGAGGCACGCAATGTTTCCTGCTTAGATAAATGTCACTGCTGAGGCCCACACACTGTCATTTACACAGTGAGCACTAAACACATGTTTATTTAATTGAACATCCTCTCACTTTCGTCCTATAGATTATATAAAAATCCAAGTGACATTTCAGGATGAAAATAATTATAAAACATTCTGGAGTTTATATCTCTTCCATTACATTGTATCGTATGGACTAAAAGCTGAGTGTTACTCCAGGCAAGAAGGATGACTCATGAATTCATTGTCAGCAGGGCAGTCTCTGGACAGATAAACATAGCCTGGCCCAAGTGATTGCATTCATGTCTATTATGCAGAATAGATCCGGAAGGCTTTTTTACCAAGAAGCAATATAACAGTATCTCTTATAGTAAAAAAAAAAAAGGGGGGGGGGGGAGTGAGAGAGAGAGAGCTAGAGTCTGCTCCAGATAGGACAGAAGTCATTAAGCAGAAATGACTGCTTACTATCACTGCAGCATAAAACTCACTGGAGCATGAGCAAAATACATAAAGAAGATGTAAGAAGAAAAGCAGAGCTAAAAGCAAATGACCCTTGAATTCTAACTGCTATAACAGAAAGTTTAAAATACAGATAAAAGTACAACCCAGAGAAAAATAATCATTTCCACTGTTGGTGTAGTAAAAGCAACTCAACACTGATCTTTCAAAGCCAGTACACGGGGCCCTTTTCCAGACTGCTGAGGTCTCCTTGACACCCTCTCTGCTCTTAGCCACCAGGGCACCCCTCCTACCTGGTTTTCCTCCTACCCCTGTGACTGTTCCCATCTGTCACAAGCACTTCTTTCTCTGCTGATCTACTAAAAGTTGATCGTCCTCAAATCCTGACCCTGGCTTCTTCTCTTTCCTCCCTGTGGCCTCTGAGACACCTCAACCATCCCTACATACTCACTGCAACTCCCATGGCTCTCTCCTAAGCAAGCGACCCATACATATGTATAATCACCTCTTGGATGTCCCACAGACACCTCAATTTAACTATGTCCAAAGCTGAACTCATCACCACCTGACCTTGAATCTGTTCCTCAATCTATTTCAGTAAATAATAACCACCCTCCAACTAGGTGACTAAGACAGAAACTAGACCATTTCCTTACACCTTATTTCTCTCCCACTGCCTATCTCCAATCACCAGGAATCTAGAATCTCCAGAATATATTCACTGCGTTTTTGCATACCACCATAATGATCTCACCCCTGAATAACTTCAAGTGCCTCTTCTCTGCACTAATCCATTATCCACACTGTATAGTAACCAGCCCAAAGCCTAAATATAGTGATGCTCCTTCCTCCAGAGAGCCTTCTCTGACCACCACCCCTTCTCATGAATAAGTTAGGTGTATGTCCTAAGGCTCTCATATACTTTGAGCTACCTATCATAGAACTAAACACACCATATCCACCTGCTCATTCATTTATGAATATTGCCCTCGTGATCATAAATTTCCTGAGAGGAGATGCATATTTTTCACTGATGAGCCCTCAGGACCTTGCACAGTGAATGGCACATAGTAAACACTCAAGAGATCTTTGCTGTAAATCACTTTCGTTCCTCTAAGCTAGGGGGTCTTAACCTGGAGTCCAAATACCCCTTAATAGAATTCAGGAAGGTTTATGTACTTCGAATAAAAACTACTAAAAATATTTACTTTTACCAGCTTGTAACAGACTTTAGTATTGCCTATCATTCAGAATATAGGCAACAAATTAGAGTAGTATTAGCAGTACCTGTCACCCTGAGACCAATAACATCACAGATATTTTCATATTACATTAAAGCTGTAGCAGATCCCTAAAACACCATGTATATTCATCAGTACTTTGAAATCCATAATTATTAAGACTGCTAGACCTTTCAGTTGTGTGAGTTAATAAAGCACATGTAATACACCATGACATATTAAAAATAGTTTTATAACTATATTTCAAAACAGCTCATTTTCTTTATAATCCTCCTTATGTATTATATTATATGCATTAAGAAACATTATTCTGTGATAGTGTGAGTATAAATTGATATGTGCACTCTGGAAAACTGTATGGGGGGCCTAGCAACACTGACCTATCGTGCACCCAGTGCCCCCAGAAATACCACTCCTGTGTGGAATTACATGTATATGTTTACTTGTACTAGAATGGTGAAGTAGCCAAAAGAAACAAAAATCCACACAAGTGCCCAGATACAGTAGAATGGATCAATAAATTATAGTATCGAACTGAGAATAATCATGTAGAAACACAGATGCGTCTCATAAATGTAATGTTGGTTGAAAGGAGCCAGACACAAAAGAATGCATACTGTACTATTCCTTTTTTTTAATTTTTTTTTCAACGTTTATTTATTTTTGGGACAGAGAGAAACAGAGCATGAACGGGGGAGGGGCAGAGAGAGAGGGAGGCACAGAATCTGAAACAGGCTCCAGGCTCTGAGCCATCAGCCCAGAGCCCGACGCGGGGCTCGAACTCACAGACCGCGAGATCGTGACCTGGCTGAAGTCGGATGCTTAACCGACTGCGCCACCCAGGCGCCCCTGTACTATTCCTTTTTAAAGTACATTAGGAAAAACTAATCTACCTTGTTAAAAGTCAGAATAGAAGTTACCTTTGCAATGGGGGTTACGGCTGGAAGAGGGCACCAGAGGTTCTCTGTGGTGCTGGTAATGTTCTGGTTCTTGATGTGGGTGAGGTTTATAGGTGCATTAGTTTGTGAAGACTGATCCAAATGTGAACTTTTCAGTATCTATATTACACTTTGATCAAAGGATAGAACAAAACAAACAAACCCATTATTCTAAGATGGAATCCATAGGCTTCACAATCTATCAAAGGGGATCCAAAAAAGAAGTCCTATTCTAAGCAGAAATTCCAAAGGGGTTATATTAAATGAGCAAACACAATTTGTTCATTTATTCATTCAAAAATTACTTATTAAGTATCTTCTACATACCAGGCACCATTCTGGGCACTGCAGGCAGGGCAGTGAACAAAACAGTCCTGCCCAAAGAGAGCTTAGATTCTAGTGAAGAGAACAACAAGTAACAAAATAAATAAGAACTAAGGGGAAAAATAAAACAGGGATGGATAATAAAGAATGTGTTGGAGAGGGGTCTGAATGTTAAATAGGGTAATCAGGGAAGGCCTCACTGATTGATGCAGGGAACTAAGGGAGATGAGTAAAGTCACATGGATGTCTGGGGGAAGAAGGAACCAGACAGAAAGAACAGTTAGTGCAAAGGCCTTGTGGCAGAGAAGCAGCTGGGTTTTCAAGCAGCAGTCAAGAGATCAGTGAGGCTGGAGTGAAGCAAGGCATGGGGAAAAAATAGTTTAGACCACAGAGGTAACAACAGTAGGCCAAATTCCCCCATAGAGGCTTAGAGGCCCATTATTAGGACTTTGGTTTGTAGTCTGAGGATTCCAAGCAGAGAATTGACATGACCTGACTCCTAATGCAACCAGATCAACTGGCTGCCGTGTTGAGAACAGAATGTGAGGGCAAGAATGGAGGCAGGGAGGAGGCAATGTAAGAGGTCTTGGGGAAAGAGCACAGAATAAGAAGAGGAAAGAACAGATGCCATGAGGAACACAGACACAGACACACATTCAAACGCACACAGACACATTATTGTTGTCATATTTGCTGCTGCTGTTACTTAAATGGTTGAGAGCAATTCGCAGCCTTCATGACTCTTCACTCCTTAATAGTCCAGCATGTATCTCCTAAGACAAAAGCTTTTTCCTACATAACTACATTGCTAGAGTAGAATCTTGCTGCTTTCTCCTACATAACCGCATTGCTAGAGTCGAATCCTGCTAGTACCTAAAATGTGGTCCCATCTTCAAATCTCACCAATTATCCCAATACCATCATTTGTAACCATCCTCCCCACTCCAATCCAGGATCTTACACTGCACTACGGTGGATCTTTTTAGTCCCCCTTAATCTGGAACCACTCTACAATCTCTTGTCTTTTATGAGAATGACATTTTTTTTTTTTTTTTTTGCAAAGTACAGGCCAGCCGTGTTGAAGAAAGTCCCTTATTTTGTATTCCTCATGATTACCCTCAGATCATGCATTTGGGGCAGGAACACCTGGTGAGCAATGTTGAGGGTCCTTACACATAAAAGGTGGGTTTAGGGAAGAGAAGACCAAGGTCAGTCAGAGAGGTAAGAGAAAACCAGGGGCTACAACCTCTGGAACAGAAAAGGGAGACTGTCGAGTAGAGGCTGGCTAGCAGTACCCAATGGTGTGAAGAGGTTAAGCTTGATGCGGCCTCCTTCAGCACTGGAGGTCACTGGGGCTGCTTCAGAAATGACTGCAGTGGCTGGTAGAAGGAGAAACCAGTTCTTTACATTAAGGAGTGAGTAAGGATATGAAGGCAGTAAATGGAGACAACTCCGAATCACAGCACTTTGATTAGAAAAGATTTTAGAAGGGTCTTAGAGATCACACAGTCTGCCAGATCATTTGTAGATGAGGCCCACATTAAGCATCATACCTAAACTCACTCATCTGGCTAGAGACAGGGCCAGTGCTGTGTTAGATCCCCCAGGACTCCATCCCCCGTATGATGCCGTGTTCCCGCTTCTGAGAAGTTTGGCACTGAAGGAAAAAAGCCTTCAGTGGGGAGGAATCTCAAAGAAAAGGTTAATATAAATAAAGTAGAAATTCTCTGCCTTCAGTGATCTTCCTAAAATGTAAATTGGCCTTGTCTCACCCTGTTTAAATCCTCCCACTGGTCCCCATAATTCGTGGGGGGAACTGCAAACGCTCTCGTGATCTAGTCCCAGGCCACGTAACCGGCTTCATCTCCCACGACATCTTCCTCACTCCAGCAATACTGAACCACTGCCTCTCCCTTCAGGAGGCCTTGTTCCCAAGTCCCTGGGCCTCTGCACAAGCTGTGCCCTCCTTGGTGTTCCTTCCCTCCCTATTCCTGTTCCACCTGCTTGCCAAATTGCTCTTCATCCTTCAAAAGTCACTTGCCCCAGGAGGCCTGCCCTTGAACACCTACTTCTGTATTTTGGGGGGGAGGGGGATCTCTTCTGGAGTGGGAACGAAGAGCCAGCAGATGTTACTTTACAATCTCTGCAAACATGTTTCTTACAAGCATTCCATCATGTTTTCAAAAGTTGCTTAAAAGATCACGATGTTTCCTAAAGCTAAAGGGATATAAATCAAGATTTTCCTCATAACACAGTCAAAAATCTTAAGTCATTCAAAAAAAGTGTTTCATTCATTATAAGATCCATGGATATATTTCAATAGAAAAACACGTATGTCTTCAATGGCTAGATTTTCCATCTAGACCAGGAAAACAGTAGGAGGAAGAAGATAAATAGGATTTGGTGTCTGACTTAAGAATAGTGAAGGTTACTATTGTCACCCAAATATTTTTTAAAAACAAGATTCTGCATCCTGCCTATACATGCCAGCTGACAGTATATTTTCAGGATTTTCTCTCTGCAAAGTATGTATGGAATGAGTTCTATAGAAATATCATCTCTGTTTTACACCTCGCTCCTTCCAAATAATTTGAGATATGAAGAACCACAAATAAAAATATGTTAAGCATTTACTAAGCCCACAACACATGTGACACAAGGGGACACACTCAGAACTCAGATCGGAGTAGATCTATAAGTCAAGATCTGTAAGGTAGAGAGATGAATAAGCCAACAAACACAACACAATCCAATGACTCCAGAAGGCAGGTACTTGCATTGTTGCCTGGATGTATAGAGAAAGAAGGGCCTAAAAATAGGCCCTGTAGTGTCAGGTAAGGCTTTGGGGGAGAGGACACTACACTGAGATTGAAGGAAGAAAGAGACTGTACAAGCAGAGAAGTGAGGGTCATTTCAGGCAGCCAACATGGCACATGCAAAGATGAAGATACACAAAATAGGCAGCCAGGCTCAGGGAACAGCAAGGAGTTTGTTGTGGCTGGAGGATGTTAGGACAGGGAGAGACATCAGCCTGGAGGAGGGGCAAGGAACCAGATTGTAATAAGCCTTGGAGACTCTGCGAAAGAAGTCTGAACCCTGTCCTGTGCAACCGGGAGCCTTAAGCAGAGTCCAAGTCTGGCTTTAGGAAGATTCGTTTTCAGTAGCTGTTAGATGGCCAACCTCACAAAATCATCTAAGGATCCACTCAGGTCACTCATGGCCAGGGCTGGTGTTCAGCAGATGTGCAACAGTATGTGTGTCAGGTAAATAGTATGAAAATATTTCTTCACCAATTGGCAAAGAGCTGCATCTCCATCATCTTGCAGGCTGCACCGGCCCCTCCTATAAGTGCCATCTGGCCACCTTGCTGGTACCTGCTGGCATCAGCCCCCATTCCCATATACTTCCCTCTCCCTTCTACCACCAGACCCCAGCAGGGAGACAACACCCTTGATAGTAGTACTGACACTCTAGGAGGAAAATGTTTGATGTCCACTTTACCCTCCGAGGCTGTGGTCGCCAGCCATCGGACAGCATTCCCTAAGCACACCCTGGCATCGCCTCAGATGAGAATTGAAAATCCCATGATGTATCATATCACCAATATTTTGGTGTTTTTTTTAATTTTATTTATTTTGAAAGAGAGCAAGCAACTGCACACACAAGTGGGGGAGGCGCAAAGAGACTGGGAGACAGGGAATCCCAAGCAGGCTCCACAGTCAACATGGAGCCGATGCGGGGCTCATCCCCCAACCTTGAGATCACGACCTGAGCTGAAATCAAGAGTCGGTAGCTCAACCCACTGAGCCACCCAGGTGTCCCTTCATAACCAATATTTTGTATTTAAAGCCCTCTTCATATCCTCTTTCCTTGCCTTTTCTCACCTTCGACTCATCACTCTCCTGTTTTTTCTATCAAGGAATCATTTGCCTCCTTTTCTTATCTACCTCCTCTAGGAGAGCTGCCATTTATTCCTTCTCAGCCCATACCTCCCTTCTTAGATAATCTTTCTTTTTAAATTTTAATTCCAGTACAGTTAACATACTGTTGTATTAGTTTCAGGTGTACAGTACAGTGATTCAACACTTCCATGTCACTTAGTCCTCATCAAGATTAAGTATAATCCCAATTCCCTTTGCCTATTTTATCCATCCCCCCCAATCAGCCCCCTTTAGTATCCATCAGTTTGTTCTCTATAGTTGAGTCTGTTTTTTTAATTTTACTCTTTTTCCCCCTTTGCTTGCTGTTTTCTTCCTTCAATGCCATGTATGAGTGAAATCATATGGCAGTTGCCTTTCTCTGACAGGATTATTTCACTTAGCATTATGCCCTCTAGATCCACCCATGACATTACAAGTGGCAAGGTTTCATTACTTTTTTGGCTGAATACTATTCCATTGTATCTCAGTACCACCTCTTCTTTATCCATTCATCTGTCGATGGACACTTGAGCTGCTCTTACAGTTTAGTTAATGTAAATAATGCTGCAATAAACATAGGGGTGCAAATATCCTGGTGAATTACTGTTTCATATTCTTTGAGTAAATACCAGTAGTGCAATTACTAGATCAATCATAGGATAGTTCTATATTTAATTTTTTGAGGACACTCCATACTGTTTACCACAGTGGCTGTACCAGTTTGCATTCCTGCCAACAGTCCATGAGGCTTCCTTTTTCTCCACATCCTCACCAACACTTGTTTTGTCTTGTGTTTTTTTGTTTGTTTGTTTTTATTCTTTTTTGTTTTGTTTTTTGGGCTTTTTTAGAGAGAGAGTGAGTATAAGTAGGGGAGAGGGGCAGAGGGAGAGAGAGAATTTTTTTTAAGTTTATTTATTTTGAGAGGGGGGGGGAGAGAGGGACCTTGAATGGGGGGGGGGGGAGACGGGGGGGGGGGCGGGGAGGGATTCCCAAGCAGGCTTAATGTTGTCAGCATAGTGCCTGATGTGAGGCTTAAACTCACAATCTGTGAGATCATAACCTGAGCCAAAATCAAGAGCCAGATGCTCAACTGACTGAGCTACCCAGGTGTCTCATTATCTTGTGTTTTGATTTTAGCCACCCTGACAGGTGTGAGATGACATCTCACTATGGTTTTGATTTGCATCTGCCTGATGATGAGTGATGAGCATCTATTCATGTGTCTACTGGCCACCTGTAGGTCTTCTTTGGAAAATGTCTATTCATGTTTTCTGCCCATTTTTTAATTGGATTATAGTAGGGGTTTTGGTGTTGAGTTGTATAAGTTCTTTATATACTTTGGATACTAACCCTTTATCAGATATGTCATTTGCAAATATCTTCTCCCATTCAGTATGTTGTCTCTTAGTTTCATTAGTTGTTTCCTTTGTTGTACAGCTTTTTATTTTGATGTAATCCTAATATTTTATTTTTGTTTTGATATCCCTTGCCTCAGGAGACATAACTAGAAAAATGTTACTACAGTCAATGTCAGAGAGTTACTGCCTATGCTCTCTTCTAGGATTTTTATGGTATCAGGTTTCACATTTAGGTTCTTTATCCATTTTGGGTTTACTTTCATGTATGATGTAATAAAGTGGCCCAGTTTCATTCTTTTGCATGTTGCTGCCTAGTTTTCCCAGCGCCATTTGTTGAAGAGACTGTACTTTCCTCACTACCTATTCTTGCCTCCTTTATCGAAGATTAATTGACCATATAATTGTGGGTTTATTTCTGGGCTTGCTATTCTGTTCCATTGATCTATGTGTCTATTTTTGTGCCAGTACCATACTGTTTTCATTACAACAGCTTTGTAACATAACTTGAAGTCTGGAATTGTGGTACCTCCAGTTTTTTCTTTTTCAAGATTGCTTTGGCTATTCAGGGTCTTTTGTAGTTCCATACAAATTTTAGGATTGTTTGTTCTAGCTCTGCGAAAGATGCTGTTGGTATTTTGATAGGGACTGCATTAAATACGTAGATTGCTTTGGGTAGTATTTAACAATACTACCAGTATTGTTACTGGGACAGTTTAACAATATTTGTTCTTCCAATCCAATGGCATGGAATGTCTTTCCATTTGTTTTTGTCATCTTCTGTTTCTTCCACCAGTGCTTTATAGTTTTCAAAGTACAGGTCTTTCACTTGTTTGGTAAGTTCACTCCTAGGTATTTTATTATTTTTGGTGCAATTGTAAATGGAATTATTTCCTTAATTTCTCTTTATGGTACTTTGTTATTAGTGTATTTCAGAAACAACCTATTTCTGTGTATTAATTTTGATACTGAAACTTTACTGAATTTATCAGTTCTAATAGTTCCTCAGTGGAGTCTTCAAGGTTTTCTATATATAGTGTCATGTCATCTGCAAGTAGTGAAAATTTTATTTATTCCTTATCAATTTGGATACCTTTTATTCCTTTTTGTATTCTAAGATTGTAATCTTAGATTGTAATCTGGCTAAGACTTCCAGCTGAAGTCCTATGTTGAATAAAAGTGATGAGAGTGGACATCCTTGTCTTGTTCCTGACCTTAGGGGAAAAGCTCTCAGTTCTTCCCCATTGAGTATGATGTTGTCTTAGACAAACTTTATTAAAGGGGCAGCCCTTTGAAACATGGTCCCTCCCTCTAGGCTACAGCTGATTGGACTGGGTGGACATGGTGACCAATGCTAAGTCAATTAGATTCTCTTTCCTGGGAATTTGGAATTAAGATTCAAAAGTTCAATTGATTCAACTGGTATTATAGGACCCCAAGCTGGATAGTCATGTGTGCTGAGGGGCCGAGATGAATTTTGGAGAGGGGTGACTATGTGCAAAATGGATCATTGAGTTAAGAAGACAGTCTGCAGTCATAGAAAATCAAAGCATATATTATCCAGAGAGAGGCAGAGGTATGAATCCCTGTGATTCTTACAAGAGAAAGAACTAGGGAAAGACTAGCTCCCTAATAACCACACAATGCCTAAAAGGTCAGCCACACTCCCTCTAATTGAATTCCAAAAGATTCTCTTGTCACCTTATGATCCTCTCCTTAATTGGATTTCTTTGAAAAAGTTTCAGTCTTGCAACTGATCGCTTATTTAGAAGGCATCCTGTCATTTGTGGATGTTGTTTTCATCTTACCCATAGAATCAATTCACAATGAACACAGAAAAATGTTTTAATGACATTGTTGAATAGCAGCTAAACTTAACAAGAATCCTCATGCCTTAAAACAATTCTCAATAGCTTTAGAAAAATTATCTGACCAACGTATTATGTACTGCCAGTCAGGAGAAAGATTCTTTCATCTCAGGGAGGTATTGTTGGCCCGCCACTCCCCTCCTTCATGCTAATGGGAAGAGAGGTGGCAAAAAACAAACAAACAAACAAACACACCAGGGGTTAACTGTGGAATACTTCAATTTCTGTGTTGAGGTCATCCAGGTGCCTGCCTCCCACTGGGGGAAAAAAGGAATGAACTGAAAAAGGAGTAGAGGTCAAGGGGCACATTCACATTCTCTGACTATTCCCTCTGCTTTCCCTTCTGCTGCCTCAAAAGATCTGTCTTGAGCAGCAAGGATGAAGGCTGGAAATTCATTTTTAAAAAGCAAGAATCTTTGGGAGTAAACAAAGCTAATTGTATATATAGACTGTCGGTGGTCCCTAAACCAGCAGTTACTAACTACTGCACTGGTTCCTCAAAGTATAAATATAGTTATATTCTTTAAATATTTAAAAATCTTAATATCCTTATAGTTTCTAACACCATCTTTTCAAACAGGATAGCAACCAAAGCCTCAGATTTCTATTACTTCTGGGTTAATCTTTTTAATGACTGTTTCACGGTTTCTGGGTCTCCAAATGTTCAGTATCTTCTAAATGAAAACAATGGGCCCTCAACCAGGGGAATTCAAAGGTTAGAGCCATCCAAGGCAGTTCAATGGGGAAAAAATAGGCTTTTCAACAAATAGTGTTGGCACAACTAGATATCCACTCGCAAAAGAATGAAGCTGGACACCCCTACTTCACACAATACATAAAAATTAACTAAAAATGTATCATCTGTCTAAATGTCAAAGCTAAAACTCTTAGAAGAAAACACAGGCCTAAATCTTCACGACCCTAAATTAGGCAATGGTTTATTAGTTTAACACCAAAAGTACAAGGGACAAAAGAAAAAAAAGAAATTGGACATCATCAAAATTTAAAACTTTGTGCCTCAAAGGACACCATTAAGAAAGTGAAAAGACAATTCACTGAATGGGAGAAAATATTTGCAAATAACGTAGCAGATAAAGGACTCATATTCAGAATACATAAAGAACTTTTACAACCCAACAATAAAAAACAATTAAAATGGGCAAAGGATTTGAGTAGACATTTTCTCCAAAGAAAATATACAAATCATCAATACATTTATGAATTGATGGTCAGTGCTATTAGTCATCAGGGAAATGAAAACCAAAATCACAGAGAGATACCACTTCACACCCAGGAAGATAACTATTATCAAAAAAGAACATAATTGTGGGCAAGGCCACAGAAGAGCTGGCACTCTCAGACATTGTTGGTGGGATTACACATCGCTTTGGAAAACAATCTGGCAGGACTTCAATAAGTTAAACACACAGTTACCGTATGATTCAGCAAGTCCACTCCTAGGTATATACTCAAGAGACTAGAAAAACGTATGTCTACACGAAGGCAGTGGACACACTCTTCCACTGCCTGCAGGGACAAGCTCACCATTTCCTTAACTTGAGCCAACAAGTGCCTGC
Organism: Prionailurus bengalensis; assembly: GCF_016509475.1. Lineage (NCBI taxonomy): Eukaryota > Metazoa > Chordata > Mammalia > Carnivora > Felidae > Prionailurus > Prionailurus bengalensis. The sequence goes on along the minus strand of NC_057354.1, from coordinate 73,440,193 downwards.
TTGGCTCTTTCTGGAGAATTTACAACACGGGGCTAGGAATCACCTTAATGAAAACATCAATTCTCTTAATTTAAGAATTTAATAAATGTATAGCTTACATATATTATTAAAAGTCTATTTCATGGACTACCTGGGTGGCTAAATTGGTTAAATGTCCAACTCTTGATTTCAGCTCAGGTCATGATCTCACTGTTCATGGGTTCAAGCCCCGTGTTGGGCTCTGCGCTCACAGTGAGAAGCCTGCTTGAGATTCTCTCTCTCTCTCTCTCTCTCTCTCTCTCTCTCTCTCTCTGCCTCTCCCCTGTGCACGTGTGAGTGCTCTCTCTCCCCTTTCTCAAAATAAATAAATAAACTTTTTTTAAAAAGTCTATTTCACCAGCTGAAAATATCACGTGGGTTGAAAAAAACACTGGTCAACTGAGTTCTGAAACACACCAGTGAGGTCCCTAAAATCTTGCTGTGGCCTGTGGACCAGAAACAATGGCATCACTTGGGAGATGGTTGGAAATGCAGACTGTCAGCCCTCATATAAGATTCACTGACTCAGAATCTAGATTTTAGCAAGTGCTCAGGTGACTCCTATGAACAAGGATATTTGAGAAGAAATGTTTGCTCTCAAACATTTTAATTACACTTAAGACCAATCCACATACGACAAACTTGCGTTAAACCTACAAGAGGAGCCTGACTGCTGAAGTTGTACAGAGTCTGGTGGCTTACGGATGGTTTTCCATATGGCTTCAGGAAGAGGAAGTCCCAGAAGCAAAGCCAGCAAGTCAGCTTTCCCAGCAGCTTCTTTCTTTTGGTGGCAAAAATGTCACCTACATTGCAAGAGTGCTCAGATCCAAATCCTGGTGGGTAGGAGAGGCCCTAGGACAACTCTGCTTAGAGATGCTGCCACGGGACAGTTTTTCAATTACCACAGTATAATCCACATCCCAATTGGCCATTGCCTGTGGGACCAATATCATTCTTTGTAAGAGAGTATATTCTGCTATTACGTTTTTCAAACAATGACCCTTTATGGAGTAACCATATTTTCTAAATAAAAACATAGTCATATATTCTGAATTAAAAATAGACACCCATGATATGATAAGAACAAAGATATCTATCACAATAATTGAATGGAATATTTGTGACTGTCCAGGGAAATCTAGGACATATGGTACCAAGACCCCTGAGGCATTAATGACCTGGATGAGAATTACAACGACCTTGATCCTTCTCTGGGTATCTACACCAGAATTCTGGGTACATCAATTTGCTCCCCACCCTGGTGCTTTTGCATGTAACCTCTCCTCTGCCATGCCATCTTCACTTGTCTGCCCCATCTCATCCTTCAGGTCTCCGCTCCAATGCCATCTCCCTAGAGAGCAGAGAATTCCAGCTCTGGAATTCTATGACAAGTAGCACCCACCATCCCAGCCCCTCTCTATGATCATTCCCTTCTCAGCACTTTTTACAATCTCTATTCGCCATGTCTTCTTGTTCTTTCACTGTTGGCCTCCCCCACCAGAATGGAGGCAAGAATGTGGTCTTGTTCACTGACGCACTCCCTGCATCTGGTACCTTCTAGAAATTAAATGAGTTTTTGATGAATAAACAAGTAAAATGTACCCAATTTAGAGAATAAATAAATATTAATAAAAATCACCAAATATACTATAGCTTCTTAATAAGAATAACAATAATAAGATCATTTGTGAACAGATCATAAACTTCCATCAGAACCTTTCACTTCATGCTCTTGCAAATGAACAGGATCCAACAAATAGTTGATAGTACTACCAAGATAACTTTGCTTAAATCTTTTTCCTTCTCAGAGCCTCTTCCCTCTCAGAGCCATTCCCTTTCAGAGTGAAACGAGAAGACTATATCTCAGAATTGGGAGAGAGGGAAATGCAAGATGAAATATATATATATATATATATATATATATATATATATATATATATTCTGATGCAAAACAGGCACTCAACTCAATATGGGCTTGATCCTTTATAGTTACCCCCATGCTTCCCTTATTCAAACTGGTCAATGAATATGAAATCACATCTCCAGGCCTTCATGTGAACCTGTTTACTCAACACTCTAGACCCAGCCATAGCTGTTAGAACCCTCTTTTTAAATTCAGCAAGTTCAACTGTGTTTGCAGCACCAATTATTTCAGCCACATCACAATTGAGACTTAATTTAATTTCTAAAGAATACCTCCAGTAGATCATTATTTCAGGTCATTGTCTCAAAGTTGGTAATGTTCCTGAGGTGAACTTGAACATGGTTCCATTTCTAGACTGAGTTGTAGCAATCTGCTTCAAATGCTCCTGAATAAAGCACCGGACTGATAAACAGAGTTACAAGAACCAAAAAGCTCCCTAAGTACTCGTTAGAAACAAGGCACAGTGGTAGTGACCACAGCAACTGAGAAAAATAAAGAGTTTGTAAAACAGTGAAGCAATTTTGGAATCAGATTTGGGTTCCAATTCCCATTTGATAGCCTGCTAAATAGTGACCATGGGCAAGATCCTCAACATCTCTGTGCCCTGGTTTCCTCATCAGTACACTGGGGCTAACAACAGTATTGATGTCAGGAAGTTGTTGAGAAGATGGTTAAGGTAAATCTGTACACACATTTAGTGCTGAGTCTGCACTCAAAAAATGTTGGCTCTGGTTATTAAATTGATTCTCATCCTCAAAGATCTTATATACACTTATCAATGAAAATATTCAGAAGGAAAGAATGATACTAAATGATACACATTAAGTGAGCAGTACTGGTCACGAAAGATGCAAAACTTTAGGAATGCAAGGCACCCCTTCATCTAGGGAGGGTAGAAGGTCTCCTGGGAGTGGTAAAACCAAAGCAGATGGGGCTGTGCAGGACTACAGGCCCCCTGCAGCGGGCACTTACTGTTTGCCAAACACAGTGGGGCACCTTGTATGTAATCGCCACAAGCTACAAGGTAGATACTTTCAAATCCCCAATTTATAGATGAGAAGCTGTTTTACGGATAATGGCTGAAGCTCACACAGGTTTAGTCATTTCCCCAAGTCACCCAACGGGTGGCAGATCGAAGTTTAAAATCATGCCCGTCTGACAACCCATCACTGTGCCATTGTTGGGAAGAAGGGTTGACGGGAAGATAAATCATTCCATTGTGAGGCAGGAAGGGACAAAGTAATCTTATTAAATGGCAAGTGGGAAGCAAACAATATGTAATTTAAAAAGAGAAAATAAGGGTAGAAAGGTGGGTTAGAGCCACAGGGAATGGAAAGCTATGGAGTTTGAGCTTCAGCCTGTGGACAATGAAGAATCTGTTTTGTTTGTGGTTTAAGTGTGTGCTTTTGATCAAATACTACCACCACCACCACTACCAAGAGCATTTATGGAATACCAACTAAGGGCCGGGTCCCAGGCTAAACCATTTGCATACATTACTTCCAAAAGTTACAATTTGCAATTTAGGTATTATTACCTCCATTTCACAAATAAACAAAGCCCTGAGTGGTCAAGCCCCTCACTGGGATGACTCCAGCATGGTGGGGTTCATAAGTGAGTGTGAGCAAAGTCAAAGTCAATACACTTCCCTCTAAAAGAGTACTGCAGAAAAACCTCCCTTGCAAAAGAGAGTGGGGGAAAAAAAGAAAAAGAAAAACAGAGGGAACTAGTCTGAAACAATATACCAATCCAGAGTAAGGAGACAAATGTCTTAAATGGAGTCACTGAAAATGGAAGGGAGGTGACAGAGAGCAAATGTGTTCATGACCTTTTCTTTCATTTACTCCATTTCTGTGTCATGATCTGCTCCCTGAAGTAGAAACCAAGTTAGTAATTATTCCAGTTTCTATTACCAGCCTTGCCTGTAAGCCTGATTTGAGCCCTGTTGTTAGCCTGAGAGCGAACACAGTATTTACCTGTCCTGTCACAGTGTTATCAGGGCTAAAATATGGCATCATCCTCTAATCTGTTATCTGTATTGAAGGGTAATCATTCAAAAGAATAAAACTAAGCCTCCACATCCAATAAATCACATTATGCTTCACATATCAACGCTTTAAAAAATCTGACCTAAACACATAGTCTGTCAAAACAGGAGGACACATACGCTTAAGCTCTAATGAGCTCTGCCAAACCCTACGTTATTATTAAAGTTCATCGTGAGCTCAGAGGTCACACATTTTTATAAAATGGAATGTGGTATCAATATTTGTTGGGCTGCTTTCTAGTTAATATTCTAGAGAAAGTTGCATAATAAAGCAGCAGGAAATACATGCATTATGAATATATCTTTCAAGCTAAGGCAAAAGCTAAATAGACAATTACTTAACATTATGTCATTTTTCGGAATTAAGAGTTAGGAGCTTGGACATTCATGTAATTTTTCCAAAAACCCAAAACACTTTTGCACTAAAACCTTAGCTATAGTGCTCCTCATTCAATAGCTAACTGCAATATGTTCAGTGGGAAATCAGTAGTAGAACAAGAACACGCAGAGTTGAAATTCATAAAGATAAAAGAGTATAATTTTCCTGTCCAAATCCACAAGTTAATACATGAATATTCCCAACAATTTACAATATTAATTTGAAATATCAAATGTGTTTCTGAGAATAAAATTATGAAAGAAATGGCACCTTAGAGTCTCACTTACTAAGGATAAAAACAAACATGGTTTGTGTACTGCATTCACCAAAAAAAAGATGTATATATAGACACATGTATATACATATATATGTCTATATATATGTCTATATATCATACATATATATGTCTATACATCATATATATATATTTATGATAAAGCAAAGTAACAGCATAAACAGTCTAATTTTACAGCTCTTAATTACATAATGATCTGTGGTTTGTGTTTTTTAATCTGTTGGACTTAATTTTATTTCTATGTGCAAACACATACGTGGATATTAAAGAATTCTGCTCACCTGTGCATATTCAGACCCAAATATCATGAAACATTTAGCAGTAAAATCCAGTCTCTGAAGGCAGGCTTACCACTACGCCACTATTCAGTGTAAAGATACAACTGCCTTCATAATAGACAGAAGCTAAATCATTTTTTTTCTTTGCATCACTTGAGGCTTCCTGCAAACCCAGTCATATAAACAACTTCCTTCACCTTTTCTTCAAATCTGAGTGTTTAATTAAGCCATATATCATCGCAACCCCTCTAGTCCAGCTGTCTGTCAGAACAGAGGTTTACTGCAACTCCACCCTTTTCCCACCTTCAGCTTCAACAGTGCATTTCATTTTTTTTTCCTATCAGAGAAAAAAATTAAGATGAAGAGTTCCAATCCTCAAAGTAGTTCAGTGAACTGTCACAATAATATCATTTAACCCCAGGGAATTTTCTGTTTAATTGCCACTCTCTCCCTTCCCCCAAAGGGCTACATCTTCTTTCAATGGTGTAATGGAAAGCACCGCATTAAGAAAGACAGAGAGAAAACATAATCGGTTTAAATTTTTAAACATCTAACCTTTTCACCAGTCACTTTTAATCATTTGCACCTGTGACTTTAATCATCAGCCTGGCAATCAGAGGACAGATCTAGGAGAGATGCCCCAATCACAACCATTATTGTATTAAGGAGCAAAGAAGAAAGCGATTTTCTCACATGTGACACGAAGAAAGTTTTACATGTCAGTAACACCCAATCTTGGGAAGAATAGAGCTCCTAGTACTTAAAATCTTCATTTTCTAAAAGTCAAAAGATTTTCTTAAAATATATACCTTACTGTATTTGTAAATATTAAGTTTTTACATTTTGTAACAATTTTTCAACTTTAGGGCTCAGAAAAAAAAGGCTCTAGAATAAGCAGAACATTGGGGGAGGCAGTGAGATGTTTGAACCATTCTCCCCAAGGAGAAATCAAAACCATTACATTATACCACATAACCATTTATTTCACTCTGCAAGGCAAACTTAAAGCACAGTGGTAATATTCTGAAAACGTGATAGAAGTTCTACATCAGTGAACATACAAGTTTGGAAGGGACAAATATGATCGCTGTCAGTTGTAGTCTGCCCCCTGCAAGTCAATAGCCCTGTGGGTGAGGCTCCCATATGGAAATCTTCCTTGACTGCCCAAGGCTGCATGGGATTCCCTGTGAACAGCATCTGGACCACACCTTGTTTGGTCACACAAGCAGCTGACAAGAGCTGGAGGAAAATGCGTCTGGTCCAGAGATGAGAGGACAGGGCCAAGAATCAAATATGCCCCTCTAAAATTTGATGGGGAGGGCCCCTTAAAAAGGCTATTTATCCAGTCATGTTTTTCTAATCAGTCTTGGCCATTCACCAGCAGATGTTGGTCATTCTGGGGACTAACTGGTAGGATTTTGTGGTCCTGCAGCTGCCAGCCTTTCATAACCTCAGTGATGTTGTGGAAGCATCCATTTAGTGTATAAATATGCTTTTTTTTTTTTGCATTAAAACACTGCCAAGTGAAATATTAGAGAACAAACTCCCCACCCAGTGCAGAAATTTTCCAGTTTCAAAGCATCTGGGATGAAGATTCCAAATTACCTGTAGCAAAAATTTCTTCTAGATTTTTTAAAATCCTCTTGCTTGTTGAGGAACCTACTGAGGAGCCTGCCAAAGATGACACCCACAGTTCAGATTATTGGTCCTACATTTACCTAGTTAGGGCAGGAAGAAGTGTTTGATGGTTACCCAGGATCCTTCCACTTGTAGCAGGAATGAACACCAAAAAAAAAAAAAAAAAAACAAAACATCAGGACACTCAACTCCTTAGAGATTTAAAAGACTTCCAAGAGGAATAAAGAGGAAAGAAATCTCTCCCTCCCCACCTTCTCCCCCGACCCCGTGTGTGCCCTAGCCATGTAATTCCATGCAGTTCCAGAGAGAATCCTTTACTCCACAGGGCTCCTAGATCTGACCCCAGCAAAGCCAGGTTGGTCATCCTTCTCCCCACGCTTCCAATCTCCATACCAACCCCTCCCCACCACCTCGGGCCACCTCCTTACCTGATAATGTCGTCGTTGTGTCCCAAGAAGAATTTTTGGCTGTGCTCTCGGGTGTTGTAAACCACCCCGACCCCAGCCACAAAGTAGACCACCTCCTTGCCGGCCGTGTAGTACAGGTTGTTGCGGCACTGGTGACCCCGGTACCCGTACACCCACTCCAGCCGGAGCTGGCAGCTGGGAGCTGTCCGATCCGCCATGATAAGCCGACCCCACTCGTCCCCCGGCCCCCCCCGCGCGCGGGTCCGCGGCCCCTGCGCTCCGGGTCTGTCCTCGCCAAGACTCGGGCTGCGGAGGACCTGCAAGGGCTCAGTGTGCAGCGCTGGGCGCTGATTTCCGCGGCGACGCACAGACACAGCCCAGTGCGCCGGCCGCCACCATCATCCGCCGCCGCCGCCGGAGATGAGCCGCCAGTGCGCGGCCGCCAGACCCCGCCGGGCGCCCCGGCTCCCTCTCCCCGGGCAAGGCGTCTTCGCGGGCGCCAACACCCGCACGCACACGCCTCACTGCACCTGCGGGCTTCGTCCCCCAGGAGAGGTTCTTGGGGGGGTCACCCCGCCTTTTAAATCAGGGATCTGCATATCCAAACACTGATTACCCAGTTCGCTCACTGAAGTTTGCAGTGCGTGGGGGCTTCACAGCAGGCAACGGGATTTATTCTGTAACAGCTTTGATTTGACAGAGAACCCGGGTAAGCTTTGCCATCACCATCCTTGGATCCGAAAATGACAGTCTATACCCAGGATGCAGGAGAAAGGAAGAAAGAAACAGAGTTTTTGTATAAGTCACCAGTCCAAGAAAATGATCCCCAGACTAAACCAAGGTTTTTGGTTTTTTGTTTTTTTAATTGTCAACTATTCTCCTTCTCCCTCCAGATCCATTTCCTTAATGATATGAAATATGCCCAAAATGCTTCTGGTTGCTGATATGATTGAAGAGAATACTTGCTGTTTCCCCATTAAGCCAGGGTGAATATGCAACGGTCATTTTTTTTAGATGCTTCAATTAGTTGTCATGTAAGTATTTTAAAAATCACATCCTCCGTGAAACCTCTCTTGACCGAAAAAAAATCATGAAGAACTTAGCAGTTCTCACTAATCAGCAACTCCAAGTGCAAGCGTCATGAAAGATTTTTCTGAATTGGAGGAAACGAGACACTAGTGCAGTTGGAGGCAGGAAAGCGCTACCTACTAACGCTCCTGGTCCCGAAGAAATTAAATAATTAACAAGTGGCAAAAATCAAGTGCCCCGCTTCACGAAGGTCTGAACTAGCTACGAGGACCCGTGGGCTCAAAGGTCAGCCTCTAGCCAGGCGGGGGTGGGGGCCGGGACGCACTCCGCGCCCCCCACCCCCCAACAACGTGCGCCCACACTACCCTAGCTTCCGCTGCCGCAGGTCCGAGGGAATGCCAGCCCCCAGGGACAGCCCGACCCGCGCGCACTGCCTCCCTGTCAACGTCCTGCACTCCTCCCACACCGGATCCAGCCTAGTCTGCAGAGCATCCCCGCTCTCTCCGCCTCTAACCTCTGCTCGGAGCGGGCGCCGCCAGCACGTCCCGGATCTCGCACGGGCGAGCGAAATCCTCTGCCTGCCCTCCCTTCCCCACCTCCCGCACCCGAGGATGGGCTTCGTCACTGGGGCGCAGCGGGAGACGGGTTCTTCCTCCAGCGGGCGCTCCGGGGGCGGGGCCACAGCGCAGCTTTCGGGAACCGCGGCGGCCGGTTACTAGGCGAGATCACGGCGCTTGGAAACCGCGACGCCCCAGAGCCTGGGGCCGCCCCTCTCTCTCCCCGCCCAGGTTTCTCCCTTCCTCGATGCATTCTGGGAATTGTAGTCCTTTCAATGCCGACTCGGTTAGGGAGCCCTCGGAGCTGGACCACAAGTCCCAGGATTCCGCACGCCCAGAGGGGGCCGTGCAGAGGCCATTACCGGCGTCGGTGGTGCCTCCTGTTCTCCCGCTGAGCAGAGGAAGACGCATCAAGGGCGAACGCTTGTCAACCGCCCTGCGATCCCTAAGTGACTGAGGCGGTGGCGTGCGTGCGTGTGTATCTATGGAGAAGAGCAGTGGAGTTGGAGTAGAGATAATCTCTATGGCCCGCCTCGAGAATTTGTTCTGCACCAGTGCCTGAGGGTTACTCTAGCTAGCCGACTGGAGCCCAAGTTTGTTTCCTACTTCAGTTTTCCTTTTTGTTCAGATGGGTTCTAATCTGTTAAAGTGCGGTGCTGCCACATTTAAGAAAAATGCTGGGGGATGTGGGCTCACTCTGCCTTAACCAGAGCCTTCCGTGAGCTACCTCCTAAATTACGACGGGATTCGGGAATTGAAGGACAACCAGATTTTGAAAATGGGAAGGTGAGAACCAGGCTTGGCCTTCAAACACGGATGTCTGTGAATGCCACTGCCCAAAGTGAACTATGAATTCCGGAGTAGCCCATTTTCGTATTGGGACCACAGCAGACCTGTGGAAAGAGATTTCAAAATTTCAGTGACTAAAGACTCAAAGGATGATGGAAGGGATATTGGGAGCATATCGTTTATTTTCCTCTCTGAGCTCTCCTGCAACCACTTAACTAGTTCTTCAACTACCTTAGGTTTTGTTTTTTTTTTTTAACGTTTATTTATTTTTTGAGACAGAGAGAGGGAGACACAGAATCTGAAACAGGCTCCAGGCTCTGAGCTGTCAGCACAGAGCCCGACGCAGGGCTCGAACTCACGGACCGTGAGATCATGACCTGAGCCGAAGTAGGCCGCTTAACCGACTGAGCCACCCAGGCGCCCCCAACTACCTCAAGTTTTAATACAGCCCTCTGAGCGGTAGGAAAGCCTCCAGAAGATTAGAAGTGCCAGAGTTTGGAAGAGCAGTTGCTGCCTGCAACAATGAAGATGGGAATTGGTTTCAATGTTATTTTTAAGGGAACAGGAATCTGCAAATATGTGAGGTGGCATTGTGCAGATAAGGGCACTACCAAGAACAAAAACAAAATTCCTGAAGAAGATTTGAGACATAAGCAAAAATATAAATGACCAGTAATGCCTTACCATAAAACACTGCCAATGAATTATGTAGAGACAATAGATTCTATACAGGAATTCAAAAGATGAAGAGCGTTTCCAGTTATAATAAGTCAGGAAAGACTTCATGGAGGAAATAGGAAGTACGGGTAGAATTGAGATCTATCAACATAAACAACACTCTACGCGGGTCTATGGAATGAAAAGATAGATGTAGGAAAACATAGATTTAGAAACAGTGAATAGAATCCGAGTGAGAGAATTCATGTAAGATGAAAAGGGGACATAAACCTGAAAGGTTAGATTGTGGATGGAACTGAACCTAGAGGTTTCCACTATATCCTTAAAATAATGGAGAGCCGTTGATTTGTTGATTTTTTTTTTCCTTGACAAGGAGAAAAACAATAAAAACAGTAGTCTTCAATAGGAATAAAAAGTTTCATCAGGACCTGCCCATTATCAGGGGACTGCAGAGCCAGGGGAATAAGCCAAAATATACGGAACTAAGATACATAATTGGCTGCATGGAAAGGACTGTGGAACAGGATGTTTCATAGGCTCTCAAGAAAGAGCAAAGGCCTGTCCCCTAGCAGAGGCTATACTGAATCCCAATAGATCTCACCCTTGTCCCTACTCCATCCTTTTCCAATATTAGACTATAGAAAGGTAGACAAAACAATGCCCAGCCACCAAACTATGACTCTAAGAAAATCAACTTATTCCTAGATAAAGTAGGAAGTATGTCAAAAATTCATGCACAGCGTATCAGAATAAATGATTCTGGAAAGAGCTGTCCCATCAAACAAGCAGCAAAACAGGGCATAACCAATCCAAACCAAGATCCTGAAAGTTACATTATGTAGAACCCCATCTGGAAGAAAATTTATGTCAAAAAAGCAGATTGTCTACCAAAGAAGAATTTAGTTATAGTATGAACTCAAAATATCAAGAGCTTGAGGTGCCTGGGTGGCATCCAACTCTTGATTTCAGATCAGGTCATGATTTCCTGGTTACTGAGATATTCCTGAGTTGGGCTCCATGCTAACAGCACAGAGACTGTTTGGGATTTCTCTTGCCCTCTTTCACTGCCCCTCCCACTCATGTGCTCTCTCGCTCTCTCTCTCTCTCTCAAGGTAAATAAATAAACTTTGATTTATTTTAAATAATAAAAGTAACACAATAACAAAATACCAAGAGCTTAAAGATGGATACTAAAAATAAAAGCCAAGCTAAAAAAATAAACACAGTTTCAGATCTAGTGAATAGCTTTGAAACAACAGAACAACAAAAAAAAAGGAAATCAAATTACCAGTATGGAAAAAACACTGGAAATTATCACAAGAAATGCAGAGAGAAAAAGGAGATTCAAGAGAAATGAGGGGCACCTGGGTGGGTCAGTCGGTTAAATGTCTGACTCCTGATTTCAGCTCAGGTCATGATATGGTTTGTGGGTTCAAGCCCCACATCAGGCTCTGTGCTGACAGTGTGGAGCCTGGTTGGGATTCACTGTCTCCCTCTCTATCTCTACCCCTCCCCTACTCGCTATTGTCTCTCTTTCTCTCAAAAATAAATTAACATTAAAAAAATGAAATAGATGATGCTTAAGAGAGCAAAGCTAATCCAGCATATAGATCATTGGTATTCCTAAATTAGAAAAGTCAACAAATGGAACAGAAAAAGTATTCAGAAATAAAGTACTATATTAACTGAATCTGCACTTTAAAGGCATACAGTGTATACCAGGAAAAAAAAGATGATAAAGTCTCCATGGAGGCAAAATTATTTAACTTCAAGAATAATACTTCAAAATCATTCATGAACTTTAGAGAGAACTACTGCACCATCTCTGCCAATTAGTAATTAAAGGGAAACGTTTAAGCATTTATTGTGTGTTTTTGGGGGAACTGAGGTTTATCCTCAGTTGATAAAGGAAAGCTATTTACCTAAGGATACCAGCTAATAAATGTAAGAAAAATGGTAGATTTAGAAAATTATTCAATGATGTAATTGATGCAGACAAAGGTCGTAAATGTATACTAAAATGATTAGATGAAAGAGTAATGCTAAAGAATCACTCACAGATTATGTACATTTAAATGGAAAGATCTGGAGGTCAAAATCTCAAACAAATTATAGTATCAGTGGGGTGCCTGGCTGGCTCAGTCAGTGGAGCATACAACTCTTAATCTCAGGGTTGTGGGTTTGAGCCCAATATTGGGTGTAAAGATTAATTAAAAATAAAATCTTAAAAAAAACAGTTTAGTATAAAAATTTTTTTTCTCAGTCTGTTGAATGTAAAGCAGAGGTTCTCAAAGTGTGGTCCAGGAACCCAAGAGTACTTGAGGGGCTTTTAAGGGGTCCGCAAGGTCAAAACTATTTCCACACTAATATTAAGACACTATTGGGTCTTTGAAATCTCATTCTTGCAGGAGAGTGTAGTGATGTTTTCCAGAGGCTGCATGATATGTGATATTTCAGTGGACTGACTGCCAAGGCAGATGTAAGTTTCCTTCCATCTTCTGTTAAACCAGATATTCAGAGATTTGCAAAACTGTAAAACAGGGTCACTTTTCTTACTAAGTTTTTGTTTTGTTTTGGAAAATATAGTTATTTTTCATACATACAAAAAACAGTTTAGTATCACCAATACCAGAACAAACTGCATCTTCTACCTCTTGATATCATGCAATATGAAATACTGCATAAAATATTTTTGGCCAAATAATATCGAACCCAAGTCTAATCATGTCTTAACACCTAACTCAGTTTACAGAAAATATGGGATAGGTGAACAAACAAGTTAATTGAAACCACAAGGAAACAATCAGGTAAAGCCAGAAGATAGGAGAGGATACAACACAACTGGTCTGGCCTCATCAAAAAAAGTAAATGTATGAGACAACAAAAAATACAAAACAAAGTGCGGAATTATTCTTGTTTAAAAGAAACTAAAGAGACACAAAAACTAAATACAATGTGATTAGATCTTGGGTCCTTTTGGTATTTTTTAAGGCTACAAAAGATAGTGTGGGTAGAAGGAATAATAGGGGACATCTGAACACAAAGTGGACACTAGAGGATATTAGGGAATTCGTTATTTTTTAGAAAATCTTATTCTTTGGAAATATATCCTGAAGTATTTAGGAGTAAAATGTTATGTCGGCAACTTACTTTCAAAAGATTCAGAAAGAAGTGTTATCTGTATACATACAAACACACACATGCACATATGCATAAGGAGAAATAAAGCAAATAAGGCAAATATTAGCAATTGCTAAATCTAGCTATTTTTAAACTTTTTCTACATGTTTGAATTTTTTTTAATAGAAGATTGGAAAAGAATGTTTTTTGATCTAGCCAGAAACAAAAATGGAGGATGGGTACGGAAAGAAATTAGGCTGGCTTCAGCTATCTGCCCTGCAACCTCCAATGCCAGAAAAAATGAAATAGTATCTATATATACTGATAGAGAAGCAAAGTATAACATCGGAATTATACACAGCTAAATTGTGTAAGTGTAAAGGCAACAGACATTCTTAGCATTAAAGAACCTAATGGCATTGTTTAGCACTTGTGACAATTATAATGAATTTTAATGGCAAATGACTAAGGACCCCAAATAAGCCATTTAAAAAGGTAGAGATTTTGTGGCTACATTGAAATACAAGTTATGCTTCTTCCATCACAGTAAGTTTATTGCAGTGGTGACAATGAGACCTGTAACATTTTCTGCTAGGCCCATGGGGTAGAGTGGAAGTAACAAGACTTTTCAACATTAAAAACAATTAAAGAATACTTATATTTTAGGTCATTTGCCAAAATAGCAATCAATGTGCTTCCTACAGTTTGACTTCTAGGGCCCTAAAGTAATTTGCTTGAAGAAATTGGATTCCAAAGATTACAGGGGGGAATTTTTGAAGTATGTCCATTTTCAAGTGGAGATCAAAAGAAGCCCAAAACAAACAATTGTGGACTGACTGACAGTGACAATTGCGGATGGAACAAAAGTTCTTTTTAAAGGGGCTGTTTTGAAGATTATGATTCTGACTTTGGAGGAACCAAAGTGATTGGCAGTAGAAGGAATCACATGTGAAATTCCTTAAAAATTGACTTTAAAAATAACAAAAATAAAAAGTTTCTCTCATAAAAAGTCTGGAGGTATAGCAGCTTAAGGAAATGGTCGGCTGCTCAGAATCCTTTTATCTTGTTGTTATACTACATTCAGTACAGATCTTCCACCTCATGGTTGAAGATGACAAATCAAACTTCAGTGTTTACATTTGCGTAACAGCTAGCAGGAAGAAGAGCGAAGATGGGCATATCCTCTCTAAGGATATTTTCTGTAATTTTCATACAACACTTCTGCTTACATCTCATTGGCCAGAACTTACTTAGCATCTAGCTGCAAGGGAGGCTATGCTTAAACACTGTATTCTTGGGGGCAATGTGTACATTTAAAATCAGGAGTATTAAGGGCACCTGAGTGGCTCAGTTGGTTGAGCATCTCACTCTTGATCTTGGCTCAGGTCATGATCTCATGGTTCATGAGTTTGAGCCCCAAGTTGGTCTCTGTACTGACAGCACAGAGTCTGCTTGGGATTCTTTCTCTCCCTCTCTCTCTGCCCCTACCCCATGTGCACATGTGAGCACTCGCTTTCTCTCTCTCTCTCAAGATAAATACTTAAAAAAAAAATAAAATCAGGACTATTATACTGAACAATGGAAAAGTAATGTTGCTGTTCAGTAGTTTCTACTATCACACTCATGGGTCCTTTATGAAAAAACTCTGTTGATTATATTCAGCAACTCGAGAAGTGAACAAGAGGGTCAGAACTAGAGAAGTCATGATAAAAAGATGGGAGGTGAGCTTTGAATCAATTTTATAGAGAAAGAGTTTTCTCTGTTCATTCCTCAGTTTCACTCAAGTGTTTTTTTTTTCTTTTTTTATTGTTAACTCAAGTAAAATTAAAACCTTTTTATTTTTAAAAAGCGGATATAATATGATCCCATTCTCATGAAATTATTTCTACCCATTCAACCATCTGACCCTGAATCTAACTGTATCTGTTTGGAAGTATTATACTTCCCCAAAACCTAACTGGTTATTTCTGGAAAAGTGAGGTTTATAACAATTTATTGCTTTCTTCTTTATATCTTTTTGATGGTTCAAAAATGTTTGAAATGAGCATGTACCATTTTCAATAAAACAATAGGACATTGCTCTTGAAAATATGTGTTGATAATAAATTACATTTTTATTGGAATAATATTTGGAGTCATTAGGACATACCCTTTGGTTGATACACGCACATGCTCTTAACTGGCAAGATCAAAGTCCTATCAGATCACAACAGAGTTAGGACCAATGAGTGTAGCTATTTAACTACCATTTTCTTTGTAAAAGCTAACCAATTTATTAGAGCTAGACTTTGCAGTCTTGATCTCATCATAAATGAACTACTAAAAATTGACAATGATATTTTACCAGCTATCAACTAATGGGGTTAAAGTCCACATTTAAAAAAATTTTTTAACATTCATTTATTTTTGAGAAACAGAGAAGGAGTGGGAGAGGGGCATAGAGAGAGGGAGACAAAGAATCCGAACCAGGCTCCAAGTGGTCAGCACAGAGCCCAGTGCAGGGCTCTAACTCACAAACGGTGAGATCATGACCTGAGCCGAAGTTGGACACTTAACCGACTGAGCCACCCAGGTGCCCCAGAGAGTCCACATTTTTAACTGAGTAAAAGATTTAAAAACAGACCATTAAAAGATGCTCAACATCATTAAGCACCACAAAACTGCAAGTCAAAACCACAATGAGATACCACTTCACGCCCATTGGAATGGCTATAATCAAAAAAATTACAAGCATCAGAGAGGATGTGGAAAAATTGGAACTGTTATATGTTGCTAGTGAGGCTATAAGATGGTGCAGCTGCTTTAGAAAACATTTGGGCAATTCCTCAAAAAAGTTAAACATAGGGTCACCATGTGACCCAGCAATTCCACTTCTAGACATATACCAAGCAATGTAACATCCATCCACATGAAAATTTGTACATGAATGTTCATGGCAAAATTACTCATAACTAGCCAAAAAGTGGAAGTAATCCAAATGTCCATCAACTGACTGACAAATAAGATATGTATAACCATATGAGATATTATTCCTCAATGAAAAGGAATGAAGTACTAATACAAGCTACAACATGGAACCTTAAAAATATTCTCAACAAAAGAAGCCAATCACAAGAGATCACATGATGGATGATTCTATTTACAGATGGAATGTTCAGAAGAGGCAAATCTATATAAACATAAAGTAGAGTACTGGCTTTCTACAAGAAAGAATGGGTAGGTGGGGGAAATGTGTGTGACTATTAATAGGTATGGGATTTGGGGGTGGATGATAAAAATGTTCTAAAATTACATTGTGATGATGGTTGCACAACTCTGAATATACTAAAAACCATTGAATTGTATATTTTTAATGGGTGAATTTATAGTATGTAAATTTCAATAGGACTAATAAAAATAAAATCAGTGTTTCACTTATTTTATTTGGTTGTTGCATGTTGATTCCCTGTGTATTGTACATAATAACCATTTCCATGTAACTCCTTAAATGTCATTCATTTTTAGAGAAGATATTATTATTTATAGAGGAAAAGATTGATTTTAAAATTTAAGTTTATCATTTTAGACTATCATCCAGAATGTATCCTATGTTAAATATTTTTATAGGAATATCAAACATTTTGGGTAAACTATAGAAGTCACATCAGAAGGAACAAATTCTAAGGCTAAAGAAATGGGAATTTATCAGTCATTTGTGGAGAAAAGAACTTCTTAAGCTTTTTCCCCACCTCTTTTCAAACACTTCTAACAAAGGATAAAGAAGCTCTATTGAGCTGTAATAGACACTACAGTCTAAGATCAAATCAATAAAAAGTTTCCAGGATTTTTCATTAAAGGTAGAATTTCTCTATATTCTCTATTCAATAAGGATAACATGAAAGAACTAGATCAGACAAGTAGGAAAAGGCCTCTCTAATCCATGTTTGAAAAGGAACTATTCTAAAAAGCATTCCCAGATACCCAGAGAGAGTCTGTCTTTCAAATTGTAATTAGCTATGATTCTATGTAAAGTCTAGTTTACCGCAAGACCAACTTGCAATGTACAGACATCCAACATGAGCACATTTGATATTTTGTACTCCAAACATGGGTCCTGGTATAATTCTTTTTTTCTATTCCTGGTAATAATTCAGTTGCAGTGTTCCTTCCTACTAAAGCCTCCACTGAAACTTTTGCATGAGATCTCTAATCTCAAAGAGAGACTGTGAAAAATTAGTCATACAACTAATAATATATGCCATACTTTCAGTACACTTGAAATGTTTTAGGTCAGTTATAATAGGGGTAACATCTAGTTGTTAAATGTGGATCACTGTATCTGACATCATTATATATTCTTCCTAAGTGGACTCTATAGGCTAATTAGTATGTCTTCTGTAAAATTTTTGCAGTGTTTCCTATTAAGAGCAATGAGAAGTTCCTATAGAAGATGTTAATTTGTGCTTCAAAGTTTTAAATATGTGGTAATCTCAATGGTAGGTAGGATCCTATAATTATAATTTAATAATTATTATTACTAATTATTGTTATTAATTATTAGTAGTTTTGTAATGCCTTCAGGTACACTTTCTGGAGCATTGTTCAAGCTTACACTGAAGGGGAATTTGTAATCATGTCTAGAATCACAGGATTCTAGAGCTGAAAAATATCTTAGAGATACCTTAATTTTACTAGTAAAGGAGGTTCAAGTGATGGTCAAGAATGAAGATCCCTAACAACTTTGTTGAGTACTTGTATAGTCAAGCAGATAACTCCTTAGTACTGCTATGGGGAGGGATTAATAATGCTACACAGAAAGTATCATGGAACAGTGTGAGGGGGAAATCCTTTCAGTTCAGAAGACAAGGCTCTGGAGCCAGATTGCCCAAATGGTAATCCTTACTCTTCCATTTAGTAGTCTCTTGGCCTTGGGCAGTTTACCTAATCTCTCTAAGCCTCAGTTTCCTCATTGGTAAAATGGACATAATAGCACCTACCTCATAGGATTGTTGTTAAGGATTGAATGAGTTAAATACATATAAAGCAACCTGGAGTCCCATAGGGACTCTCCTTTTCCTTGTGGAGCAGATTTTGCAGGAATACGGAGATATGCCCACCCAGAACCCATCACCTCCCCCATCTCTTCTAGACCATACTCCAGGTATCCAACACACTGGAATTATCAACACAAATGGCCCTGAGCCCACTTATAGGGTTACCTTGGACTGCTCCGCTGGAGTGTACTCTCCTGGGTCAGAGGATGACCCGAAGGGACAGCTATTTGTGGAGTGAAAGGCATGTATCTGAAACTTGGGTACATGGGCTGAATGTCCACAAACTTGTATGCAAGGCCCATCGTGGACACAGGAGGAGGTAGGATGAGAAGAGAGGCAGCCTAGAGGCAGGGGACGAATTCTTCTCACACTGTCACCTTCTGGCATGGAACTCAAGGAATTCTAAGAATTCTGCATTTAAATCTGTCCTTCCAGGTTATTATGAAGGCACATTTGACAAGGTAAAAGGAAAGAACCTATGTGATAGTCTACTCAATATCTAACTTTTAAGTGTATAGACATATAGCATGGACCCCTTTAGTATTCTTGCCTTGTCCCAACTGGTGTTAGGGGTAAGCCTGGTGCCTTACCCATAGTAAGCATTCGATACATTTTAATCATTATTATTGCTGTTGTTATCACAAAAGGTAGCAAAATAAAATCTTTCCTTTCCCTCACTCACCAGAGAGAATACAGCCTGCCAAGAGAATGCTGATGTACAAGCACTCTCAGGTTAGAGATTTCTTAAGGCCCAAACAGAGAGGCAAAACCACTTTTCAGGTTAGCAAGTACAACAGGGAGGTAAGCAAAGCCCTTTGCAAAGATCAACTGATAGAAATTCCATACTAAACATGAACTGAGCATCAGCATTTGCAAATGTGAAGAATAGCTTCCAGGGAAGGCCTGTGCAACAACGAAACCACACTCCCAGCACAGAGCTGCACAGGGTAACCGTCCTTAGGACAAGAGAGTGATCCTAGAGAGGACAAGACAGTGACAAATTCTGTCAGATCTGACAGAAGAGGAAGCTAGACCCGAGGAGAGCAGAGCATGGATTATTCTCCCAGCCTCCAGGGCTAGGCTAGGCCTTAGCACCATTTCCTCAGTAAGGATGAGCTGGAAGTGGAACAGAACCCTACTGTTGTCTTTCACTATCTAC
The DNA here is from genome assembly GCF_016509475.1 of Prionailurus bengalensis. Taxonomy (NCBI): domain Eukaryota; kingdom Metazoa; phylum Chordata; class Mammalia; order Carnivora; family Felidae; genus Prionailurus; species Prionailurus bengalensis. The sequence continues at coordinate 73,420,842 of NC_057354.1, read as the reverse complement.
TTTGAATATAGCAGAGAATGTGCTTCCGGGCATTCCGAATAGATCCCTTTGTTATTTTTATAAAGTCCTGAATTTTACAATGTGTTCTGAAAAAGATAGAATTTGATCCAATCCTTACACCTCACACCTGCTGGTCATGATTTCATGGTTCATGAGATCAAGACCTGCATTGGGATCTGCGCTGACAGAATTGAGCAGAACCGACTCAGAACTGAGACGTTTTGGGATTCTCTCTCTCTGCTTCTCCCCAGCTTGTGCTCTCTCACTCTCTCTCTCCTCTCTCAAAATAAATAAAAATAAACTTAAAAAATATATATATATAAATGGAAAAATAATACCGTGGAAGTATAAAACAAAAACATGAGTTAATTCATCTACAACTTGGAGCAACATTTCTGATCATGATGCAAACTCCAGAACTAAAAAAGGCAAAAATTGATGCATTCAATTACCAAAAAAATGAAGACTTTTTGCATGGCAGGGAATACCATATGACAGTGAAAAGAAAAATTATTAACTAGGAAAAATATTTGTAATCAATATCACAAAGAAAGGGGAAATATCTCTAATATATGAGCTTCTTTTGATAAAAATTTTGATAAAATATTTTGACAAAAATAAGAACCCTCACTCTATGGAAAAAAGTGAGTAGGCACTTCACATAAGAAATCAAAATAGCCCTTAATCATGTGAAAGAAGGAATGGTCAAAATAAGAGAAATGCAAATTTAAAAACTACACAGATTTCAAAACATGGAAGATAAACTGTACAGTCTCAAGGATACCTAAGGATGAAAAGAATAAAATGGACACGTCCTGGAGGATAGAGTCTAAAGTTAAAAAAAAAAAAATTAAAATGTTTTCAGTTGTCATATTGGAGCATAATAAATAATATGCTCATATTATGTCATATTTATGACATAAATAATATGTCATTTTTATGACATAAATAATATGTCATATTGGAGCATAATAAATAATATGCCAGAATACAGTCAGCAAATTCCAGACTTTTGGCATTTCCCAAGGAAAACCTGTTTTTGGTATTTTAAAAAATCAATTACAAGAAATAAAAATGAGAGGTGGAGGGGTCCCTGGGGGGCTCAGTTGGTTAAGCAACCAACTCTTGATTTCCAATCAGGTCATGATGTCACAATTCCTGAGTTCGATCCTTGCCTTAGCCTCTGGGCTCACAGTGCTGAGCCTGCTTGGGATTCTCTGTCTCCCCCTTTGTCTGTGCCTCCCTTTCTCTCTCTCTCTCTCTCTCTCTCTCTCTCTCTCTCTCAAAAATAAATAAGCATTAAAAAAAGAGAGAGAGAGGTGAAGGGGAAACTGTATATTAGAAGGATACTTAAAAGACATACCAGTCTCATGGAGCTTATTTGGATTCTGATTTGAACAAACTTAAAAAAAAAAAAAAAAACAACTCTATGAGATACCATAGAAATGTTAGCAGTGACTTAATATTTGATGGTTTTAAAGGTATTAATTTTTAAGTGTCATAATGGCAGTATGATATGCTTTTTAAAAGGAATCTTATCTTTTAGAGATACATGCTGAAAGATTTATGTGGGAAAAGTTTTGAGGTCTGAATTTGCTTAATTTGCTAAAAATAATCTGGAGAGGATAGGGAGAAGTGGGTGGGGCTATAGGTAAAATCAGATTGGCCCTAAGTTGGCTATTACTGAAGCTGGGTTATGGCTACAAGTTGGTTCACGATACTATTCTGTTTTTTAAAATTTTTTTAATGTTTATTTATTTTTGACACAGAGAGAGAAACAGAGCATGAGCGGAGGAGTGGCAGAGAGAGAGGGAGACACAGAATCTGAAGCAGGCTCCAGGCTCTGGGCTGTCAGCACAGAGCCCCTCGCGGGGCTCAAATTCACAGACCGCGAGATCATGACCTGAGTGAAAGTCGGATGCTCAACCGACTGAGCCACCCAGGCGCCCCCTATTCTGCTTTTTTAATGTTTGAAATGTTCCATATGTTTCATATTTCCAATTAAAAAACTACTTTGAATACTGTTAGAGCCAGGATTCTGGACAAGACCCCTCCTCTCTGATTGTCACAGCCAAGATTCTAAGTGGAACATCAGAAAAACAGCATCCTCTACAGAATCTTCTTTTGGATTTATTTCCATCTGAAGGCGTTTATCCATTCCCTGTGCACAGTGTTTTGTTATTATGGTCCCATTAAAATGGGTCAAGTAAAATCTTGGGTTATTATTTCCTCCAATGAGAAACAGCAAATACAGCATGACGGTTAAGGACTCAGGCTCCGGAGTCAGATGGCTGCACTCATGTCCAGCTCTGCCATCTGGATATGAGACCCTGGGCAAGTTGTGGAGATAATACTGATAACCATTTCATAAACATGTGAGGATTCAGCGATTGACATAATGCATGCAGTGTTGAGAATACCCAGAGCATAGTAAATACCCAAAATATTTATTATTGTTAATAATAGTAAATATAACCAACATTTAAAATATCTGCCAATAATAGTAAATATAACCAACATTTAAAATGTCTGCCCACAGAGGTTTCCCACCAAAGAATTTAAAATAAGATTTTAACTTAGTTATGCCCAAGCCTGTGTGATTGCCTGAGTTACTATTGCTGTGTTTATATGCTGCCTGGCCATGAATTTGGCATCTGTTCATGGAACCAAAGTTTTCAGATAAAGCTGTAGAATATGTTGGAACTGATGCTGCATCAATGTAAAAATTCTCCACGGCCTTAAAAGCATCAACATTACTTATATGCAAAGACTTCAATGAGCTGAATAATATGCCACAAATTCATTAAGTTGCTACCGTTATTGAATGTAGCCCAAAAGTTTTTAAATTGTACACAGACGGCACCATACTATGTCATCAAATTAGCAGCAGCAGAGTCCTCAGAACCAAGAAGTTGTGCCCTGGAGTGAGGAAACCACAGACACATTTAAAATCAAATGGCTTGGCCCCTGAAACCCTGGATTTCTGAAAACACTTTACTAATGGAAAGGAAACTAAAAAACTTACTTTTGTGAAGGGCCCTTCTGGTGCCTACAAATACCAACCTGATCTTCCATTTTAGTGAGGAGTTTTTATTCCTTGGACAAAAGGTGAACAATCTGAATGGGGAGGGGGGCAGAATTACTGAGCCAGGGGCACACGGAATGAAACAAGACCTGGGGCCCTGCCCTAATCACTTTCTGCGTGCCTTTGGACAAGGCACTCAGTCTCTTCAGGTCTTGGTTTGCTCAACTGTAAAGTGAAGGAGCCAGACTGACCTGTAGGACCTCTTCCACCGCTAAAACGTTATGGCCAATTCAAAGCATTAGTTTGTTCTTGGCAATATGTATTTCAGGGAAGTCGTGTCATTTGACATCACTGATTGACATCCTACTTCAGAGAGTGGTGAAAACAAGGCAGAGTTGAACTATTCACTCCCACTGTGGGCTCTTTAAAAAGACTGGGTTGGGGCGCCTGGGTGGCGCAGTCGGTTAAGCGTCCGACTTCAGCCAGGTCACGATCTCACGGTCCATGAGTTCGAGCCCCGCGTCAGGCTCTGGGCTGATGGCTCAGAGCCTGGAGCCTGTTTCCGATTCTGTGTCTCCCTCTCTCTCTGCCCCTCCCCCGTTCATGCTCTGTCTCTCTCTGTCCCAAAAATAAAATAAACGTTGAAAAAAAAAAAAAAAAGACTGGATTAACCTTGTGAATATACTTAAAATTGTGTTGTCAATTATAGGTCAATAAAACTGGGGGGGGGGGGACTTAAAACAGTGGAATTGTATATTTTCAAATGTTAAGTTTTATGGTATGTGAATTACATCTGAAGAAGAAGAAAAAAAAAGACAGCTCATCTTCCACGAGCATCTTAGGTGGCCCAAAGAAGCTTAAATAGTGATGTGAACCAGAGTATGAACCTTCATACCATAACCAAGAAAACCAGGGCAGCAACTTAGCTAGACCAACAGTGAAAATCACCCTTTACCACGACCGGCTACAAAATTTGCATGGCCCAGGACAAAATGAAAATACAAGGCCCTTGGTCAAAAATTGTGAATAATTTCCACATAGTGACAGCACAGTGTTAAACAAGCTCGTGCCCCTTCTGGTCATGGGACCCTTTGTGACCACACGGGTCACAGGCCTATGAGCCAACTGTATTTACTGAATTGTTAAGATTTTCTAGGCCCAGGGCAGAACACTTCACAGGCAGTTCTTTCCGTTTTCACCACAACTTTGCAAAAGTAAAATTATTATCCCTATTTTATGAGAGAGGAAATAAAGGCTTCAAGAGGTTAAAGAACTTCACACTGAGGCCTAATTCCAAAGTCACGTCTTCACCAGTTGGTCTTCAAACTTACTAGTAAAAATTTTTGAGTGAATACGCCAATGTATGTGGAAACACAGAAAGATAAATTATATACATATACTATTGTAGTATTTTCTTCGCATACCTCAATCAATCGTCTTTCACAATCCCTAGAGTACTCAGGGGTTAAGGCTGTCCTTGACCCAGACAAAATTAGAGTTAACAGTACTCAAGATGTTAATTTTCCTAGGAAGTGTGACATTTTCATAAGATATTCTTAAAGGGTAACACTCAAAAAGGTGAGTTGCTCATAATGGAATTTTAGGCCCTGTGAAAATCAAGGGGCATTTACTTTTTTAATCCTGGAGGCTGACTTGCCTTGGAGAAATCTCATTTTGTTCACTGATAAAAAACAAGCAGGCAGGGCCTGACCAAGAGTTTTGGTATATTCTAGGTTATCTGCACAGTTATACAGAAAAGGCTAATTAAGAGAACACAGAAAAGAAAACATTCACTTGACAAGTGTTTACTGAGTGCCTAAGACAGGCCAGAAACCTTGCTGGTTGCTAGGGATAGAGTGAGCCAGATGGACAGGGTCCTGCCAGCAAAGAGCTAAGTGTGTTCTAAAGGAACAGAGGGGGCCTCATGCCAACAGAAATAGCCTTGGAAAGAGATGCGGTTTTTTATCTCCTCCTTGAACATAAACCTTTAGAAAGCAAGGACTGTGCTTACAGGAGTATTTTATGAAAAAGTAGCTCAATACATTAGAACTTGATGAAAACCACACATTTTCCTTAAAAGTGTGAGAATCAACTTTTCATAACACTCTTCTTTCTCTAAACTATAGTCTAGTTTTTAGACCTCTTGACATACTGGGATGCAATGAAGTACACTACAGAATTTATTTTTTAATTCTGCTTTTATCTCTCTGTACATAATAAATAATAATCTGCGGTTGAGTCATGAAGGTGCTAAAGACTGACCGCCCAAATACAGATAAAGGAGGTTTTCATACATCTTCCTCCAGATGGCGACATAGGACCGTGTCTTTAAAACAGAGCTCTAGCTTGTGTCCTAACTCTGTGCTATTTAAATAAATGGAACATTCAGAGTTTATTTCTTTACCAAATCTACATGAAAAAAAAAAAGTGTAAATAAATGACATCTACAGGACTACATTTCTCTAGTATCCTGTTGGTTTAAAGGGTGAATTATTTGGATAGCTCGTGTGCTTTGTAAAAGTAGCACCAAGGGAAGGAAAAAAAAGGTTGGGAGTAGAAAGAAGAAAATCAGAGTTGCAGATTATGTATTGAGATGGGTATGTCAACAACTCTTCAGATTCCTTTCTTTGGTTGCTATGGTAACCCCAGGTTCATTTACTCAGTCTTTGTTTTAATAGGGCTCTGAAATCAGTAGAATGTTGGGGATGCAGTCAGACTGCCTGGGTCAGATCTTATCGCCACCATTTACTAAACATGTGACTCTCAACAAGGGAGTTAACATCTATCCCTGTGTCTCGGTTTCTTTATTTGTAAAATGAGGATGATGATAAACTGAGAATAAGCATGTAAAACACTTAGCACAGTACCTGGCACATATCGTGCATTCAATAAATCAGCACTCACCACCAAACCACCATCATGGCAACAACTACATGAGCTAAAGACTCATCGAAACATTTGTTTCACCTTTTTTTAGGCAGAAGCATGGTACTTGGTATTGGCCAACCCCAGACAAGGAGGAATACTTTGGGGCTAAGCAGTATAATTTGAATATCTGGCTTATTGCTTAAAATGTCAAATTGTTGGGGCACCTGGGTGACTTAGTCGGCTAAGCATCTGGCTCTTGATTTCAGCTCAGGTCATGATCTCATGATTCATGAGATTGGGCCCACTTCTGGCTCTGCACTGATAGCATGAAGGCTGCTTGGGATTCTCTCTCTCTCCCTCTTTATCTGTACCCCCACCCCAAGTGCACACACACTCTCACTCTCTCTCTCAAAATAAACGAAAAAACATTTTGAAAAACTCAGATTGCTCAGTTTTTCATTCTGTTGCAATCAAATAATTTGATCAATGAATCACTTCATTTTGTTTAACTGTCATTTAGAATCTTTTTATTTTTGTCTTAACAAATTATCATTCCAAATTACACAGCCTTCATGAACAAGTTTAATCTTCTCATATTTGTAGGAGATGCTTGGTTTTAATTTATTACTATCCTCCTTTTGTCTTTCCTTCTCGATACTGCTAACTTTCTCAGGGTTTAAGCAGTTCTTTCAACATTCATTCTTTCCACTGTCATTAATTTTTTTAATCGTCAAAATAACTTTCCATATCAACATGCCTGCTCCCAGCTGGTCAAGATTCAGTTAGTCTGTTGATCTGGTTGATCTGTTTTGTTTTTCCTTCTAAACAGTTCAATTTATCTACAAAATCCCAAGTTTCTTGCTAGCTTCCCTCAGCTAATTAGTTGTTTATCTTCTACACAGCATTGTTTTTTGAGTTTGCTTTTGAAAATGCTTTGCTTTTGATAGAATCATTTCTCATTTTTTTTCTACTTACTATCAGTGAGACTGAAGCCCTTTCATAGCATGACAGTTGGCACTGTGTCATCCATCCATATTCATGTCTCCCTGCTTCAGCCTGATGGCAGAAATTGCAGAGAAACATGGAACCACAGGCAGAGATCCTCCTAAGAACCTTGGGCAAGGAGAGACAAAAGAACCCATCTATATAGTAAAGCTTGTCTCCCATTAACTGGATAAACTGACACTTTCTAAAATTATGCTGCAGTTTACACATTTTACTTTGTAATCAACATTACTTGGCTGCACACTAAGATTTTTGACAAATGGTTTTTAAAGTCAGAGAAACTTGACTTGTGTGATCTCTGGTACTGTTTCCTACTTGCTTCCTACTTGCAACTTTATTAGAGAGGGGAAAGAAAATAACCCCATCCTTTCAAACAAAATATTAGAGAAAAACATGGTATGGCAGTCTGTTACTTTGGTGCCCCCAGTGAAATATTTCCTGGTATTTGCACCCTTGTGTATTCAAGCCCTTGACTCTGGCCTTGGCCATGTGACTGGCTTTGGCTGATGGGACATTAACAAGTGTGACACAACCAGAGGCTTAATAAGTACTTGCACATGGGGTCTTGTCCTCTTGGAATGCTTCATTTAGAGCCCTTGAAAGGCCAAATGGAGGGAAACCATGGGAGCCATTTGGACTTTCCAGCTCCAACCAAGCTGTCAATGGATTAAAAGAGCATGAGTGACCTCAGCCAGACAACATGGAGCAGAAATTCCTCCCAATGGAGTGGAGGTCAACCCACAGAATTATGACAAGTAACAAGCTGTTGTTGAGCTGCTATGTTTGGGGCTGGCTTGTTACACAGCAATAGATAGCTTGGACACATGGTAACAAAGTACCTTCTTAATTACACATGGCATTTACTCTAGGTTTCCTCTAAGGGCAGCATCACTGTGTACACATTTCATTTTAATGAAGATTCAGGTCTAAATTTATATCCAGCTGAAATGTCAGAATGATGCCTGACACCCTGCATTGTGCTTTGGCCTTTGAGCTATTTAAAAACATGTCACCCAGTGCAGCCCTGTCCTCAATGACATCTCCACCAGGAAGCCTGGCTGGCTGGTGCTCTAGGCATTGCAAATCCTATTTCGGAAAATGCTGACAGATTATTCCACAGAACATTGTCATAATACCATGTCACTGATCATTGAGTTGCCTTCATGGTAGCAGGTTTCTGCAGGGTTTGGGCTTATCTTTTTAGATTCCTATGACTCCAAAGTTTCCTTTTTCTTAAAATGTAAATTTACAAAAGGTAATTATGAAACTGTAGAAAACTAAAAAAAAGAAAAAAAGTTTACCTACAAAAAGAGTATGGACATTAACAGTGGACTAGTTTAATAAACTCCAGTATGTCCACACAATGGAGTGCTATGTACCTATACAAAAATGAGTAAGTTCTATAATATTGATATCGAAAGTGCTCCCTGATACAATATTAAATTTAAAAAAAAAGCAATTTCAGAACAGCGAGTAAGGTATGTTACTCTTTGGGTTAAAAGGGAAAAAATCTATATTTGTATTTGCGTGTATGTGTAATGGATTTAAAAATCTAAGAACAGGAGTAGGAAACTGACCCTGGGGTTGGAAGGAATAAGCACAAGAAGGAAACTTCACTGTATACCTTTTTATACTTTCTGGTTTTTAAACCATATTAATGTGCCACCTATTCAAAATATAAAGTAAGTTGTTTAAGTTTGGGAAGACATGAACTAAAATGTTAACAGTGATTGCCTCTGGGTGATAAGATTTCACATATGTTTTTCTTTTTGTTTATTTGTATATCTTATTTTTTCTGCAAAAAGAAAAACCATCCATGTAATTTAGAAAGCATTATCTAAAAGTTACCAAATAAAACCAAAATCCACTGATAGTCTCACCATTCAATCCTGATACAACTATTTTTAAAATTTTTTTTAAAGACTTTATTTTTAAGTAATCTCTATACCCAACATGGGGCTTGAAGTCACAACCCTGAGATCAAGAATCGCATGCTCTTCCAACTGAGCCAGCCAGATGCCCCATAACTATTATTTTTCTATGCATAAACTTTGTAATCACAAAGTATATGTATCCCTTATCTGAATATACCAAGGTTTACTTAACCATTTCCCTGGAGGTGAACACTCTGACATTTTTTAAAAGAGATAATTGTCTTTTTTTTTTTTAAGTTTATTTATTTATTTTGAGAGAGAGAGATTGCAAGCAGTGGAGGGGCAGAGAGAGAGGGAAAGAGAGTAGATCCCCAGCAGGCTCTGTGCTATCACTACAGAGCCCAAAGTGGGGCTCAAACCCACAAACTGAGAGATCATGACCTGAACAGAAATCAAGAGCCACTTAACCAACTGAGCCACCCAGGCGCACCAACACTTCAATATTTTTTTATTGTATCCTTTCGTAAATGATGATGCAATACATCTGTTTATATAAAAAGTCTTCTATCTGTGCATTAGATCCTCAAAAATGAAATTCTGCTTCAAACAGTATAAACATTTTCAGACATGTGATATGTACTGTCTAAATGTTTTCCAAAGGGATTGCTGCCCATAGAAATTTATGAGAACTCCAGGTTCATTAAGGTATCACTAGCATTGATTAACATTTTAAGAATCTTTGCTAATAGGCTAAATTTGAATCTCTTTATAACTTGTCTTTCTATTTCTTTTGCAACTAATGAAGATGAACATTTTTCTACTTATGTGTTGACAAGTTCAATTCCTCCCTAAAATTTCATTTTCAAGTCTTTTGCCCATAGGGAGATTTTAGAGAATTTTCTTTATTTACAGGTTTTTAAGTATATTTTAGTCATTAGCAAGTGTGAACCACCTTATGTGTCCTTTTCATTGGAAATAGTTTTCCTCTGTCATCTGCATTTTGTTTTATTTTATTGCATTTAGAGTATTAGGTTTTTATTCATATCTTTTTTTTTTAATTTTTAAAATTTTATTTATTTGAGAGAGAGAGTGAGCACAGGTGAGCAGAGAAGGGGGAGAGGGAGAGAGAGAGAGCCTGAAGCAGGCTCCATGCTCAGTGCACAGCCTGACGCGAGGCTCAATCTCATGACCCTGGGATCATGACCTGAGCCAAAATCAAGAGTCGGGTCCTCAACCAACTGAGCCACCCAGGTGCCCCTATTCATATTTATTTTATATGCCTTGACATTGCTCACCTTCCATCAGAGGTCTAATAAAAATTCACTTCTATTTTCTTCTAATTTGATATATTTTTATTTAGAAAACTTTTTCTTTATTTAGAACTAATTGCTGTGTACAATGTTGGAAGATTTGAATAGGTAATTTTAAGGCTACTCACATTCCTTACAAACCTTTATTGAATAATCTTTCCTTTTCCCATTGATCATGTGGCCTTCTTTATAATATTTTCGTTCTATAATATTTTGGTTCTATTATGCATAATAGTGTCCATTTCTATAATAGATACTATGTCCACTGATTTACATCAGTATCACACTCTCTATGAAAGTTTGAGAATATCTTTTCACAAATGGCAGTGCTCCAACCCATCATGATTATTATGGTCATTTCTTTGATGCCACCTCTTAATTGGAGGTTTATTCATCAGCTTCCTCAGGTAAATAATTTTATCTTTCAAAAATATTCCATGGTTTTTGTTGGAAATTTGTCAAATTTATGAACTAGTTTGAATATAAATTGGTGTTTCGTTTTTTGTTTTTTGTTGTTAATATTTTGCTTCCAAAAGGAACATGCTTCTCATTTCCATTTAGTCAGCACTTCCTGCAGCTTGCCACCATTTTTGTTTGTTAATTTCATTGGTTGGTTAGGTTTCTTCTTGTAGGTCACCTGTATTTCACATTAAAAGCACTCCTTAGTACTTGATGTGCTTTGTTTTCTGAATGGGGTCTCTTTTTGTTATATCTTTCTAGCTGATTATACCTCAGCCAGAGGCATGGTAGTGACTATCTATCTATCTATATACATATCACATCTGGTTCTTTTGGTGGCTTTATTATCCTGGAAAACAATTTCCAGTTGAGGTTTTCTGGGGATACAGGTTGTTTTAACACTTAAATTGGCCTGAAACTGTTAAGTCGGGGGGGAATCATTAATGGTGTCACAATGGCCAATTAATGAGGTGACCTAAATGTTCACTTCCCATCAGTTTCACTGTTTTGTGGACACAGCCTATTTTAGGGATGTTACAATGGGACCTTGTAAAAATAGAAATGTGAAAGTATGCTGATGAATTACAAATACAAGAACAGTCCTTGATTTAGATGTGAGCAGTGCACCCAGCTAACTCACTCTGTTTTGACAATCGCAGGTGAGGAAAGGTGAGAATCCTAAAATAGAAAGGAAATTGAAGAAATCGGCAGAATGCCTGAATCAGTGGCTGGTTTTAATTACCTGCCCAGATGTCTGAGTACTTTCCATATTTAATTGGTTCTATCATACTACCTTTGTACAGATAAAGATTCCTAAGAGAACTGGAAAGACGTGGAGATTTATCCCTTGGTGCTGCTACAGAGATTACCCATATTACTTTCCTTTCCTCCTGGCCAAGAAATGAGGTCATTCTGTGTTCTCTTCATTGCAAGCCTCCTGTAGATACACATAGAAGTGGGCGCTGGTTCATTTTGACCAACGTGGCCAACAGTGTTCTGGTGCAAAAAGCCACCTTGCCCAAGCTCCTGACTATAAGGATGGGAGCAGGGCATTCTACCCCAGTGAAGAAGACCCACAGGGACGACAGGGAATACAAACACTGAGAGAGCAGTTAGGAGGGGGCTTGGGACGGAGGGAAATGGAAAGCCTGATATGAACTAACAGATGTCTTAAGGGTAAATTAAGAATTGTTTATGTTCTCTGTGTTCTGTGTATGCTCCAGCATCTAACATCCAATTTTCCTTCAGATAATTGTTGCAACTTCCTTCCTGTTAAAGACCTGGTTGATGAGTTACCTAACAATGTGTATCTCCAAGGCCCAGAAAAAGGTGAAGAGAAAGGATTTAACATGTAAACAGCTGCATTTGTTTATAACTCCATTTCACAGTCAAGATCAGTGAGCAGAAAGTCAAGATGGAGCAGCAGTGTAGCAGAGGATAAATGTTCAAGTGAGACACATGCGTTAGAAGGAGTATTTTCACTGAGCAGTGCCAGTAACATGGTAGGCCTTTCAAAGCAATACGGCTGGCAAAGAGCTAAGAGAAATGACTTGTGCCCTGAGAAGCAGCAGGAAGATGATAGAAAAAGGTCATTTAAAAAAAAAAGTTTAATGTTTACTTTTTAAAAAAAATTTTTTTAACGTTTATTCATTTTTGAGACAGAGAGAGACAGAGCATGAATGGGGGAAGGTCAGAGAGAGAGGGAGACACAGAACCTGAAACAGGCTGTCAGCACAGAGCCTGACGCGGGGCTCGAACTCACAGACCGTGAGATCATGACCTGAGCTGAAGTCAGACATCCAACCAACTGAGCCACCCAGGCGCCCCTAATGTTTACTTATTTTTGAAAGAGAGACTCAGGCAGGGTGTGAGAGGGGGAGGGGCAGAGAGAGAGGGGGAGACACAGAATCCAAAGTGGGCTCCAGGCTCTGAGCTGTCAGCACAGAGCCTGATGCAGGGCTTGAACTCATGAACTGTGAGATCATGACCTGAGCCAAAGTCAGACGCTTAACCAACTGAACCACCCAGGCGTCTGGAAAAAGGTCATTTTTTTACAATAGTAAATTAAGAGTAAAGCAGGCAATCTCTTTAATAAGATCTGTAATAAAGAACCCCTATCCTGAAAATCGGTGTCAGGATGGACAGAGGCACACCTCATCTTGGAGAAGCCCCCTCAGGTGCCACAGCTTAGTGTTTGGAAGGTCAGAAGACACAAATATTTAATTGCTTTTCTTCTTTATTTGTATGTTCTCACCCAGTGACTCTCTCCCTTTTTCCTCCTAGATAGGTGCTCTCTTTGTGGATTATTCTGGTATAAAATTAGGATGCACTATCATTCCTGGTTACAGGGGCAGGGGGAGAGATGAGTTCAATGATATCCTGTTCTGGCAAAGCTGTTCTTCCTCCAAGCCAGAAGCGAAATCTGCCCACATGCATGTGGGGATGCACAGTCCCACCTCGTTCACAACTGCACCCCAGACCCTGACACAGTGTATGGCACCATGGGTCACAGTAAATTGTTGAATAAAGGCAACGCCTAACTATATTTCCAACCTTTCATCTGTTCTCCTGCAGCTCCACAGGACCTCTGATCCTTCAGAATGTTGTTTTAGAACTTGGGGTCCACTACAGAGGCAGGGAGTATTTTCTTCTATCTTCCTTTCCTTAGATACCACTGTCTCAGCTGTGATCTCCGTCAACACTAAGAACTTATGTATTTATTTATTTTTCCTGGGAAAATGGATCCAGGATTGGAGAGTCACTAATTTCCTCAATTTGGAAACCAAGGCTGTGCCCTGTGGAACTGCCTCCGTTCCTGGTAGAGACGGCCCAAGTTAGAGTTTCCACAAGGGCCTCAACTCACCCAGGCCTGGAGACACCTCCATCTGTCAGGGAGCTGTTAGGAATTGGGAGTGGGGTGCAGAGATGTATTGTTTTCAATTTTAGACTTCCATTTATTTGGACTTTGACTCAAGGGGAGGGTTATCTGATTTCGAATTTTAATTCCTTTGGACTTTACTGTCTTTGGACTTTACCATATCCCTAGGTCTATTCTTTAAACTTTCATTTCTCCCTGACAATTTGTAACAGACGAAGAATTTATATTCACATCTGGGGCCTCTTCATAATGTTTGCATTTTATGTATGGCATATCTTACTGTCAGCATTTGCCCTCATCAAAGAACCTCTGGTGATAGACAATGTGACTGACTTAAATGCGGGCTGGAAACAGGACAGATGTGAATTTCCAGCTCTGTGTAGAGTAACCTTGGGGCTTCGTGTGCAGTTCTGATCCATCTCAGAGCCTTCTGAAGACAACACCTAAACTACCCAGCAGGGTTAGGGGGACCTGAATCTTATACAATTTGTAGGGAGGGAGCAGTTTAAGGAAAAAGGAACATAAAATGATGACTACAAAATTAGATATAGGGCCATGGAAGGGAGCTGAACAGTGAGGGTCCTGTAGCATCAGTGCCCTTAGTTTTGCTAAATCCACCCCCCTGCCCACCTGTGGTCTCGAGGACACCCAAAGAAACTGGCTTAGTCCACAAGGACAGGAGCAGGAGCCTCCTGGAAGAGTTGCTGACCTCTCCCCAGATAGCTGCACCCCCTGGTGGATCACAGACTCAACAGCCTTGGAAAACCCATATAAAGTGATGCTGTTATTCATAACTGACTCCTTTCACCAATAATTGTGGCCTCCACTGTAACCTCACTACCAAGTTATAAGGAAAGTGAGTCTTAGATAGAATTCTTCCACTCATGGAAGTTGATTACCAAGCAGGCATAACACAGTCCTACAACCTGTTCTGGGATCTATGAAGTCCCATCTCTGTTCTCTGCATGGAAGGTTAACCAGATGCAAATATGACAATATTATGGTGACAAGATATAGTCGATTCAGGCACAATTATTGTCCACCAAGGATTTCAAGAGTGGTTTCTTTTTCTCCCTAAGAACAAGGACATTCTCCTACACAAGAACAGTACTAATATCAAAATCAGGAAATTTAACATTTACACCTGCCTATTAGCTAATCCATAGTCTATATTCAAATTTTGCCATTGTGTCAGTAATGTTCTTTTTTTTTTTTAAGTTAATTTATTTATCTTGAGATAGAGCACAAGCAGGTGAGGGGCAGAGAGGAGAGACAGAATCGTAAGTAGGCTCCATGCCATCAGCACAGAGCCCAATTTGGGGCTAAAACCCACAAACCACAAGATCATGACCTGAGCCGAGATCAGAGTTGGATGTTTAACCGACTGGGCCACCCAGGTGCCCCTGGTAATGTTTTTTATACCTATTTTTTTGTCTTGGTCCAGGACCCATTCCAGGATCACAGATTGAATGTGGTCATGAAATCTCTCTGCCTGGAACAGTTTCTCAGTTATTGTTTTGCCTTTGTCAACCTTGACATTTCTGAAGAGTAAAGACCAGTTCATTTGTAGAATATTCCTCATTTTGGCTTTGTCTGATATCTCCTTGTGATTAAATTAAGATTATATATTTTTGGGGCTACAGAAATGATGCTATGCATCATATCAGGAAGCACATGATATTGGTTTTCCCCAATATTGGGTGATATTAGTTTTGATGGCTTGGTTACAATGGGGCACTCCAAGATTCTTCACTATGAAGTCACCACTTTCCTCTCACGGGATGAATAAACAATGTCCAGGAAAGACCTTTGAGACTACGTAAAAATACAGTTTGTCATGAAACTCACCCACTATTTTGGGTAACATTGATGAGTTTCTAATTCAATCATTTATCTTTATTGTTTAATTTCCATTAAATGGAGAACTTTATTTGTTTCAGTATGAACTCATGAAATTTTTATTTGGGTTGTACAATGAGTTATGATCCACTATCACTAAAATTTTAAAACCTGTTTAGGTAATAGTGGAATTGTCTGTAATTTCCAACCCACATCTTGTATACCTCTCATTTGATTGATGACATACATTTGTCTAATTAACAGAGCCTCTGTTGCTAATCAGAGATTAAGAGAGCTGAAGCATTTTTAGTAGCAAAATGACCCATGGAGTGTATTTCTGAATTAGGAAAATTGAATACTCACAGAGTGTAGATTAAAGAACATATTTACATCACAGTGCCTATTCTGAAGAACTTAAATTACACAGTACATCAGTCATTAAACCTGAGAGGTCAACAGAATGAAAAGTTGGGCAATATTAAGAGGAAATGTACCCTCCCTCCGCCCCGCCTCTTCTTGGAGCTAAATTAGTATGGTTTTTGATCTCTGTCTGAATTCAAGCT
This sequence comes from Prionailurus bengalensis, assembly GCF_016509475.1. Taxonomy (NCBI): domain Eukaryota; kingdom Metazoa; phylum Chordata; class Mammalia; order Carnivora; family Felidae; genus Prionailurus; species Prionailurus bengalensis. The sequence continues at coordinate 73,405,021 of NC_057354.1, read as the reverse complement.
CAGCTCAGCCCCTCCCTACCCATTTTGTTCTTAGAAACCCAGTCTGCTTGTGTGGAGCTTGGAGGTGGTTAAGCGTTTGACTTCGGCTCAGGTCATGATATCACTGCTTGTGAGTTTGAGCCCTGCATAGGGCTCTGTGCTGACAGCTCGGAGCGTAGAGCCTGCTTCAGATTCTGTGTCTCCTTCTCTCTCTGCCTCTCCCCAGCTCATACTCTGTCTCTCAAAAATAAATAAACATTTTAAAACAAAACAAAACACAACAATGCCTTGCCCTCACAGGATGAGGCCTGAGAAAGTCCAGCACTTTCTGTAACCGGTAGGTACATCTGTCTAATGCTCAGATTCCGTTACAAAGCCCATGTGCCCTAACATAAAGCCACTTATTCTAACCTACCCTTGACCCTGTAACATACCTGATATTTTGGCCTTTCTCCACATACCTCTTATCTTCCCATTGGTTTGGAACATGGTTGGGAGGAGGCTAAATTTACTGGACCCATCGGAGACTTCAACCTTCCAAGACCCACCCCTTTCATTTCTGCAGCAAGGCAGTCAAGCAGCCTCTCTCTGTGTTGATGACTCTCTCAGCTTTCCAACACACTGAAGTAACTTCTAGGTTAAGAGAAAAAGCCCAAAGCCTGCTTTGATCCTCCTCACTAGAATGGCGGTGCTCTCCAGGGTCTACGTATGTACCTCACTGCTCAGCCTCACCTCCTCCCAGTTGATATTCCCTACAGCAACTAGAATTAAGCTGTGTTACGAAACCAAACCACTTCTCTGTTCAAAATCCTTCATAATCCCCTCTCTTCTTCAGCATATAAGTCCAAGTTCTTACCATGGCCTATTGAAATAAAAACATGGTTTGGATTGCAAAGTGGGTGGATTGTACTAATTTTATCTTGCCTGTGGCCTAGCCTCTCTTACCTGTCTACCTCCTCCTCCTTCCCTTCCCCTTGCTCACTTCTTTCCAGCCACTCTGGCCTTACTTTGTTGCTCAAACACATCAGGAGCATTTCATCCCCAAAACCTCTGCCCTGGATGTTCCCTCTTCCTGGAACAATTCCCTACTTATCTTCATTGCTCATTTCCTTAACTTCTTTGAAATTTACTCAAACGTCTTCTTCGGAAGGACCCCATTTCCAGGACCCCCTAAGTTGCAACCCCCTCTCAAATACATACAACTCTCGAATGTTTCTTCAGCATATATCAGGACTTTTTAAAAAATTTTTGTTCTTAATGTTTATTTATTTTTGAGAGAGAGACAGAGAGCACAAGCAGGGGAGGGGCAGAGAAAGAGGGAGACACAGAATCCAAAGCAGGCTCCAGGCTCTGAGCTGTCAGCACAGAGCCCGATGTGGGACTCAAACCCACGAACTGTGAGATCATGACCTGAGCTGAAGTTGGATGCTTAACCAACTGAGCCACCAGGTGCCTCTGTATCAGGATTTAATATAACTATATATTCTATTTAATATTGTGTTAATTGTCTATGTCTCCCCACTAGAATGTAAGATCTTCCAGAATAGAGCATATACCCAAAGAGAGAAGTAGAACTCTGGAATATAGAGAGGTAATAGAATGCCACTGGTATGTACTTAATGTACCACCCCAGCCCTCATTTATATGTTTATGCCCTACCCTTCAGTATGGCTATATTTGGAGATGAGCCCTCTAAGCAAGTAATTAAGGGTAGGATGGATCCAATGGGATTAGTGTCCTTACAGGAAGAGACACCAGAAAGCTCCCCACACCTCTCTGTGTGCACAAAAAAAGTCATGTGAGCACACAGCAAGATGGTGGCTGTCTACACGCCAGGAAGCGAATTCTCATCGAGAGCATCTTGATCTGAGACTTCTAGCCTCCAGTGCTGTGAGAAAACTAACTGCTATTGTTTAAGCCACTGAGTCTGTGGTATTTTGTTATAGTAGCCTGAGTAGACTAATACAGCCACTTAGAGAGATTTTGTTTTTCAAAGACACATATTATGATGGTAGAAATAAATCCAATACATGAGTAGTTACAACAAAGAGTTTAAACCCTCCAATTAAAACAAACAAACAAAAAAACAGAGTTTACCAGGGGTGCCTGGCTGGCTCAGTAGGGCATGTGACTTCTGATCTTGGGGTCATGAGTTCAAGCCCCATGTGGGGTGTAGAGATTAATTTTTAAAAAAACACGGAGTTCACCGGTTTAAAATTTTAAGAATCCAGGTATATGGTATATATAAGAGATATACCTAAAACATAAAATAATAGACCAGGGGAAAACAATAATTAAAAAATACGCAGTAGGCAAATATTAGCAAAATGAAATTTCTATACTAGCCAAATGAACAAAACTAATATCAGACAAAATAAAGTTTAAGGCAAAATCATTACTAGACAGAAGGTTAATAGATATTATTTAAAAACTTCAACTCATCAAGAATATATAAAAATTCTAAACTTATATAGACCTAATGTTAAAGTTTGAAACAAAGCACAATGGGTAAAATACTTTCTGACCCATTTATAAAGCTATCAGACCGTCATACCACAAACATATAAAGACAGGAAAATTATGCCAGTCTCACTCCCATGTGACTGCAAAAATCCTAAATCAAATTTAGTACACCATATGTAGTAATGTAAAAGCAAACAAAATCATACATCATGACTAATTTGAGTTCATCTTAGGAACACAAATTTTGTTCAATAATATTGTAGATGCAATTCATTTTCCCACAATTTATTTATTTATTTTAATGTTTATTTATTTTTAAGCGAGAGAGAGACAGAGACAGAGTATGAGTGGGGGAGGGGCAGAGAGAGAGAGAGGGAGACAGAATCTGAAGCAGGCTCCAGGCTCTGAGCCGTCAGCACAGAGCCTGACACGGGGCTTGAACTTGGAAAGGGAGAGATATGACCTGACCAATGTCAGACACTTAATCGACTGAGCCACCCAGGTGTCCCTCATTTTCCCACAATTTAAAGGAGAAAGCAAAATATACTTATCTCAACAGACCCAAACAGTTCTGCCCCCAACTCCTTCAGGGCTTGGGGCAAGAGTGCAAATGAAGGCCCAAAAATCATTGAAATGATTTTTTAAAGTTATAAATCAGTCTAAGATATTGATAGATAAAATATGCTTTATCCTACTCCCTTGATAAATATACCTCCACAAGGACAACATTTTTTAAATATGCACAAAGCCTTAGGATTCTATACCATCAAAAGCATGCCACAATATCCAAGATAACTCAATGTTAGTGTTATTCTACATATCTGGATAGTGTTTTAATGGACTGGCTATGTTGAGATGAGTAATAACGTTGAAACATATGTAATTGATAAGGTATATATTTTTTCCATAAAATATATTTTTCTCATCTTTTTTTTTAGAAAAATTACTAATTTTGGGGCACCTGGGTGGCTCAGTTGGTTAAGCATCTGACTTCGGCTCAGGTCATGATCTCATGGTTCATGGGTTCAAGCCCTGTGTCGGGCTCTGTCTGTGCTGACAGTTCAGAGCCTAGAGCCTGCTTCAGATTCTGTGTACGTGTCTCTCTCTGCTCTCTCTGCTCCTCCCCTGCTTGTACTTTGTCTCTAAAAAATAAATACACATTAAAAAAAAAAAAGAAAAATTACTAATTTTGATGTTACCATCAAGATTTTCATATAATTTATTGATAGTAATGATCTAAGTAGTTGAACGTAAAATATAAATGTATTGAAAGCATATAAAATTTGAATATATTTTATCAAAAATGCAAATTAAGATAAATGCAAAAATTAAAACATAAAATTATTCTTATTACATTTTCTAAGAGAGCTATTTTATTTATACCTGGGACCAAAGTATAATTAATGTATTTTTTAAATGTTTACTTATTTTTGAGAGAGGGAGACAGACAGAGCATGAATGGGGGAGAAGCAGAGAGAGAGGGAGACACAGAATCCAAAGCAGGCTTCAGGATCTGAGCTGTCAGCACAGAGCCTGACGCGGGGCTTGAACCCACTAACTGTAAGATCAAGACCTGAGCAGAAGTCAGACGCTTAATCGACTGAGCCACCCAGGTGCCCTAAAGCATTCATTAAAAAAAAAAATTTTTTTTTTAATGTTTTATTTATTTCCTGAGAGAGAGAGAGCAGGAGAGGGGCAGAGAGACAGGGAGACACAGAATCCGAAGCAGGCTCCAGGCTCTGAGTTGTCAGCGCAGAGCCCAATGCAGGACTTGAACCCGTGAATTGTGAGATCATGACCTGAGCAGAAGTCGAACGCTTAACCAACCGAGCTACCCCAGCGCCCCATATATATTTGTGAATAGAAGTTGCAAATAAGTTGAGCAGGCCACAGGTTGTCCTCCCTAGTTTTCATCATCCTGTGGACTATCAATCTGTGGGCTAGATGCTATTAATTAAATACAAAATGAAGGACTAACCAGTCTGAGGTTCCACATCTGTGCTGACCTAGCAGAGGCACACGTTTGATTGTTCAGATTCTCCCTTCCTTCACTTTCATGAAAAACGAATACCAGTGGTACATGGAATACATGAATGCTTGTTGACTCACAACTAGGTAGGTAAAACAATGCAAGTACTGAGTTGGAATTTTTCAAATGAGACATTGTCATGGATTGCTAAAAACATTCTAACTGTGCTGGGATCTACAGGAACAAAAAAGGGCACTAGAAACAATTTCACTTCAAAATAGAAACCCTTCTGGGAAGGAAGAAAAAAGGGCTTACATTTTTTAAATTAATTAATTAATTAAAGTTTATTTATTTTGAGAGCGAGAGAGAACACGAGCAGGGGAAGGGCAGAAAGAGAGGGAGACGGGGGATCCGAAGCAGGCTCTGCACCCAAGGCACGGCTCAAACTCACAAATCATGAGATTACCACCTGAGCTCATATGCTTAACCGACCGAGCCACCAAGGTGCCCCAAAAGTTCTTACATTTTAAATGGCTGCTTATTCTCCCACTGCCTCTCAAATTGCACATGATTGTGCAAAGCTCAATTGTGAGAGAAAAATTCTATACTAGTGAGTGAAGTTATCAACAGGTGTGTCACTCAGGGGACTTTTTTATTAGATTCTTTTGCAGTTGTGACCATCACAGTCTTCAGAATTGAAAGCTTTGTCCAAACCCCACCAGGCATGTGCCTACCACCTCTCTCATTCCTCCTTAGCTCCAAATCTGAACATGGATATTCAAACCTGATCAAATACTATGTCAACAAAATAAAATGGTAAGAAAACAACAGTATTAAACCCTTGGGATTAGAAAATGACAATAGAATGTGTGGTGCTGGTGGAAAAACATCTATAGTTAAGAAACTAGAAATAGGCCCCCAAATACAGAAAAGAGGATCATAGGGTATATTTGTAAAATCAATAAGAACTGACTGAAATTTAAATTTATTATTAATACCCCTTCCTTCCTTCAACAAATACTTACTGAGTGCTTGCTATATGTTAAGTTTAGGCACTGAACTAAACACATGGGGCCTTGGTTCACCTTGTGTTTCTGCAATGAGACAAAAGTTAGATAATGTTAACTGTACTTGGTGTTTAATAAATGTTAGAGGCTCGGGGTTGCCTGGGTGGCTCAGTTGGTTAAGCATCTGGTTCTTGGTTTTGGCTCAGGTCATAATCTCACAGTTCATGAGTTTGATCCCCATCCCCTGCCTGGGATTCTCTCTCTCCTTCTCTCTCTCTGCCCCTCCTCTACTCTCTCTGTCTCTCAAAATAAATAAACTTTTAAAAAAATTAAAAAAAAAATTAGATGTCAAAAAATCAAACATTACAGTTCTAACGTTGCAAAGAGGAGAAGTGAAGTCTGTTTACTCATAGTATTGTGATAACTGGCTAGAAATTGGGAAAAACAACTAAGTTAGAGGTACTCCTTATAAAAGACAGCAAAATAAACTTCAGAAGAATTTATGAAAGTGTAAGCACTAAAGAAAAAGCAGGAAATAACCAGGTTATTGGATCTATGAAAGATGAACGTCATCAGTGTTGAAGTAATAAAGTCACAAAGAAAAAAAAAAAGGATGGATCTTAATATTTAAACATTTTCAATTCCATACCAAAACCAAACAGCAGACTGGGGAAAATAGTTTGATTCTCTATGACTGATAAAGGTTACAAATCTAGAGAAAGTATTTCAATGTATAACAAAATCATGATGACTTCAATAAATAAATAGGCTACGGATGTTGTGGTAGATATTTGCCTTTTTTTTTTTTTGACAACTGTGATAGGCAGAATAATGACCCTCCAAAGATATCCATATCCTAATCCCAGAACCTAGGAATATGTTACATTACATGACAGAGGAATAAAGTTTGCTAAATAACTGACCTTAAAATAAGGAGATTGTCCTGGATTATATAGGCAGGCACAATATTATCACATGAGTCCTTAAAAGTAGAAGAGAGATGTAGACATTCAGAGTGCTGTGTTTGAGAAGGACTTGTATCCATTACTGCTGGTTTTGAAGACGAAAGAAGAGAGCCACAAGCCGAGGAATGCAGGCAGGGAAAGAGAAGGAAACAGATTCTCCCCTAGAGCCTTCAGAAAGGAATGCACCCCCCCAACAAACACCTAGATTTCAGCCACTGAGACTTGTGTCTGACTTCTAATGCACAGAACTGTAAGATAATAAAATTGAATTGCTTTCAGCCATAAGCCTATAGCAACTTGTTGCAGCAGCAAAAGGAAACTAATACAGCCACCTAGTTTTTTAACCATGTTCCTATATTTACAGAATCTACCACCTCTTTTTTTTTGTTTTTTTTTTTTTTTTGTTTATTTATTTTTTAGAGAGAAAGAGAGTGACAGAGTGTGAGCAGGGGAGACACTGAGAGAGACAGAGAGACAGAGTGACAGAGAGACAGAGTGTGAGCAGGGGAGAGGCAGAGAGTAAGGGAGACACAGAATCCAAAGCAGGCTCCAAGCTCTGAGCTGTCAGCACAGAGCCCGATGCAGGGCTCAAAATCACGAACCATGAGATCATGACCCGAGCCAAAGTCTGCAGCTTAACTGACTGAGCCACCCAAGCACCCCCTCTTTTTTTTATGTTTATTTTTGAGAGAGAGAGAGAGAGAGAGAGAGAGAGAGCGAGCGAGCAGGGGAGAGGCAGAGAGAGAGGGAGACACAGAATCCAAAGCAGACCCTAGGCTCTGCGCTGACAGCAGAGAGCCCAATGTGGGGCTCAAACTCACAAGCCACGAGATCATGACCTGAGCCAAAGTCGGATGCTTAACCAACTGAGCCACCCAGGTGTCCCAGAATGCAGCACCTCTTGAGGCAGAATTAGACAGAACTGGGTTGCCTTTAGAGAGAAGTAGGATGCCTTTCCCTACCCTCCCTGGCGTTAGAGCCCCAGTCAGGAATGAAATGCAGGTGGCGCAGCTGTGAATCGGAAGTGGCGATATGAAGGAGAGCCCATGCAGGAAATGTTGTCACCAAAGACAGCAGGACAGGAGTTCCCGAGGCAGTGTGACTGGGCACTTGTGGGTCCTTGCCCAGTGGCAAGTTCAAGGAGCCTGCCCGCAAGCAGGGCTTTGGGCATCACTCCTGGCTATAAAACCCTCAGCCTGGGGCTCTGGCCCCTTAGAGATTTTGAAGGTGTTAATAAGTTTCTTTTCTGCTAAACTAGCCAGAGTTGGTTTTGTGGCTCGTGACTCAGAAGCCTCGTGATCCAGGTATGAACAGAAAATTTACTCAAAATGAAAAAGAAATGTCAAACACAGCACAGCAAGTTTACCCTAGCTGGTAGTCAAAGACCCTCACAGCAAGCTTGAGATGGCATATTACACTTCCTGCAAATAAAAACAATCCCATTCGTAGCAAGAGTGTTATCCTTGTTTACAGCTACTAACTAAGTGTACAGACAGTTTAGAAAGAGGCAATAGGAAAATGAAGCAAAATCTGTAAATATGTTCCAAGTGATTCCCAAGAAAACATGGCAAGATGTGTGTCAGGATGAAGCCTAACTGTTTCTGTGTTTGTATGAGAGGAATTATTGATGCAGTCTTAAAATCTGTTGGGTTGTGGATAACAATTGCATGAGGACCCTGGAAGATTTTAGGGAGCGAGACCCAGTCCCAATTTCTTGAAATATAAAGTTACTAATGCTGTCAGTATGGCTGAGATCAAGGTCCCAAGCTGGAAAGGGCAACAAATCCCCTGAGAGAATGCTTCCACAAGGTGGAAAGAGGCTGGCGTCGGAGGTGTGTACCCTGCACTGAGGGAAGTAGCTATAGGAGAATATGGTCTGTGAAGTGGCCCTACCTGGAGGGAGTTAATGGCCCCAGAGAACTGTCCTTGAAAAGAATCAAGTCAGAGCCATAATTTTAGGAATACAAATCTCTTTGGCAGGGAGTGATCTTATTGCTAAAAACCTAGAATTTGAGGAACGTGTTAATAACTACTGGTGCATTGACCAGCGGAAAATTATATATCACCCTTGAAATAAGCATCACAAAGTGTAGCAATATAACAAAATGTGACACAAATTTAAATGAAAATACTATATGGAATAAGTACGTGTGATGTTTAACTGTGGAGGATTTTACACACATGGGGAGGACAGCAGAGGAGTAAGGTGGACAGTGGGGAGAGTCAGAATCAGAGCAACAAGAAAAGACAGAATGTCAGAGAACAAAGGGGCCCTGTGGCCAGTCAGGGAGCTGGAATGAGGATGGGGCCCCATGTCAGCTGGAGCCCATCAGTTCCCACAGCTTGTCTCCACCTCTCTGGTCTGGAAAGAAACCTGTCCACAGAGACTGAGCTAGTCTTTTCTCTTTTCTTGTTTTAAGTACGAAACATGGGCATGGGTTTGATGCTGAGCTATCATTTATTTTGCCACCTTTCTGAGGTGGCACTTCAGCTGGTCGGAGGTTCCTTCCACCCTTTCTTCGCTCTTCTCTTCTTTCCTTCCAAATATTTATAATGTCCCCCTGTCCTTTTTCTGACCTTAAATTTGACCCAGAAAGGACTTCAGCACAGGGACAGCCCAAATCTGGGCAGCTGTAGATTTGTAAGGCTGAGCCAAGCATCAACCACCCGCCAGATATGTAGCACATGCCTTTGAGAACAACCTTGCCACTTGCACATCTAACTCTAGAGGAACATGGGTGCTGAGGAGCCAGAGAAGGGCTGAGACTTTGAGGATCCAGGCTTGTGCAGCAGTTAAGTGGACTGACACTAAAAGCCCACCTTTAGGGGGAAGGTTTACATGCATGAGACGCCCCCTGTCCCCCACTGGCTAGTGCTGGTTCCACGAGAGTTGTTTCTCAGTCTACAACCTAGGTGAGGGACATCAGGAAGGCGATCAGTCCAAGAGTGAGTATGGCCTCTGAAAAGGCGTGTCAGAATCCGAGTCTCCAGCTGCTGTTTACACAAGCACTTAACTCTCTAAATCTTCCTTTCCTCCACTGTATAACTAAGACAATAAACATTGCCCCACAGAGTTGCCGTGAGAATTCCAAGAAATAGCTCAAGTGCTTAGCACACTATCTGGCATGAAGCTAATGCTAGCTGTTGTCACTAGCAAGACAAAGTCATTCCGTCTGGAGAAGAACAAAGGCTGAAACACATATGTTCACAGGCACACATCCACTCACATAGCCCTGGGCTGGCCATGCGGGATGCTGGTGATATCCCAGGCAAACAGCCTTTTTATAAGCTGAAGATTATAACACAGCCACATGGGGATGTGGCAGGGGGACATGTCAGTCATGGGGTCAGCCAGACCTTGTCAGAGCTCCAGAGCACTCTGAGATGCTGTGGTCTCGGCTCTCTACCAGCTCTGGCTTGGCTCACTGTCTTTAGTTCCCTGCAGCGACAGTTGTGTTCTGAGCTGTAACAATACCTCGCCTGGTAACAACTGTCTACCTCCCAGGGTCATTGTGAGGTCACATGAGTCATCATATGTGAATTGCTAAGGGTAGGGTCTGATACTTACAGGAAGAGCTCAGCAAATGCTGGCTGTCAGTCACAGCCAGTGCAGAAATGGCACTCCTCTTTGTTGGGCCCCAGGTGCTGTCAAGATAGCCATGGGGTGGAACACAGGCCCTTCATTGGTCTCAGCTCCCAAGGATCTGAGACACAAATGGGAGCCATCTGGTTATGTTCCCACGGTGGGGCACCTCCCCAAGAGGCAAGTGATAGAGAGATGACAAAAATGCCAAGTGTTGAAATTAAAAAGATAACGTAAAGACCGGTTCATCTTTGCAAACTGCTTTCCTATGGAATTTAAACCCTTTCCCCTCCTAACTGAGGAATGTCAGACACTCCAGCTTCTCTCCTTTCCAGAGACCCAGGGAAGTGGAACCCACTTCTGCCAAGCTCTCTTATCCCAGCCAATGTCTTCCCCTGGTCGCTGCCTCAGCACCAACTCAGTCACACGACAGACTCTTGGCCTTTTAAGTCATTAATACTCTGGGGAACTTTACCTCCTGTCGATGATGAGGACTCTGTAAGAAACAGAGTGCTGAGTAAAAAGGCACTATTCCATGGAGAGGCGGGGCGCCCAGGGACATTGTTCAGCCATGGCGGATTGTATCTTGGCCAAATGGTGTTCCAACCATTGACTCGGGCACTCAGGACTCCTCACATAAATACCAAGCACCTTTTGGAGAACTGTATTTCAAAAGAAAAAAAATTCATTTCCTTATAATAAGCAAGCATTTGTTAATTCATGAATTTATAGCACCCTATTAGCTTCTTTTGCTCCTGAGCTTACCAGTGTCTGAAGTAACTCCCCAGTGACTGCTGGAGAGGGTTCCTTCCCAGATAGTAGCAAGTGGGACCAGACTCTTACAGGCCCTTCCTATTCATTAACTGGCATCTGTTCTCCGAAACCAGGTGCACCCCAAACAAGCACCTAAGAGGGAAGACCCAGTAGCAGTATTAACAAGTGCAAAGTCAGGGGCAACCTTGAACACATTAGCAATGGTGCTTTAAGATACGAACAGCTTCAAATCTAACTTCAAGAGGAGGTCCTTCTAGAGACAGCATTTCTCCTTTCCAAAGAATAAGTGGCTGTTTCTCTGATCCCACCCCTTCGGGAGCCAACACTTTCTTGTGGAGAATAGGCAGTATTTGGGGGCTGGAAAGAAGGTGGGGGCTTTAGCACCCCCAAACTCATCCTCCATCAAACCCCCCACTCTACCTCACCTAAGCCACCCTTTGATATTGTTAATCTTTGGCATATTTTTCTTAATCAGATGTTGTGAGGGACACTGAGGGCCCAACCATCCATGTTCCTTCTGTAATGACCTGCGGTTTGGATAGACCAGGAGGGCACCCTGGTTGCCTGAGGTGATTTCTCCAGTAGGAGATGTGGTTCAAGGATGGACGCAAAACATACGTTAATCTATTCAGAGTGAAACACAGACTTTGTTCTGTTTGGGACAAGAGGAGCCTTTTCCCTCCTCTTAGGAACCTTACCTTGGCAGCTGCCATCATCAGGAGGGAAAACAGCCTGAGGCCAAAACTGATGACGGCAGGGTATGGGGCTGAGAGAGTAAAGATGTATCCAATCGAGTCCCAGTAAGATAGAGAACTTTGGTAGCAAATCAACCTTTCAACCAGCCCTACTTTGGGATGTTTTAGTTGGGTGTGCTGACAAATTCCCTGGTATTTGCACCACTTGGATGTGGATTTTCTGTCACGGAACTGTGAAACACTGTAATAAAATTATCTTTAGGAAAAAAAATCCAAAGAAGCCTCTTGTTGGCAGCATACCTCACGTGAGAGGGGGAACTGAGTTTTGGAGTGCAATGGCCTTTGCCCCATTCCTTCTATCCCCTTGTAAAGGTAAAAAGAGCCAGGCTCGCTATGACCCAGTAATAGTACTAGTAGGTATTTATCCAAAAGATAGAGGAGTGCTGATTGATAGGGGCACATGTACCCCAATGTTTATAACAGCACTTTCAACAATACCCAAAGTATGGAAAGAGCCTAAATGCCCATCAACTGATGAATGGATAAAGAAGATGTAGTTTATATATACAGTGGAATAACTACTTGGCAATGAGAAAGAATGAAATCTTGCGATTTGCAACAACGTGGCTGGAACTGGAGGGTATTATGCTAAGTGAAATAAGTCAGTCAGAGAAAGACAGATATCATACGTTTTCACTCATATGTGGAACGTGGGAAACTTAACAGTAGACCATGGGGGAAGGGAAGGGGACAAAACAGTTTCAAACAGAGAGGGAAGCAAACCATTAAGAGACTCTTAAATACAGAGAAAAAACTGAGGGTTGATGGGAGGGGTGGGGGGGGGGGGAGAGGGGAAAATGGGTGATGGGCATTGAGGAGGGCACTTGTGGGGATGAGCACTGGGTGTTGTACGTAAACAGTGAATCTCGGGATATATGTATATGTATATGTATATGTATATGTATATGTATATGTATATGTATATGTATATGTATATATGAGCCAGCTCAGATGAAGCAGATGGTGAGGAGGGTAGCATACTGTAAGGTCCGCAGGAGCTGCTCCCCAACGTGTATGGCACTTAGTAGGAGCTTTGCAAAGGCGGCCAGGGAGGAACACTTGTCATTTGGCTGGCTGGTGAAGGAGCCACGACCCCAACCAGTCTGGGCTCAGAGCCCACGCCCTTTCCCCAGAAGAGCAGAGGCCAAGCAAGCCGCATGAAGGAATCAAATCACATGCACCCAGGAAAGACAGGGGGAGCGATGGGACAGACGTGTAACGGTGGCAGCAGGAAAGGGGTGGGCCTGTACACCATCTGCAGCACTGGTTCAGATGCACGCTCTTCACGGCCATTTTAATGAAGACTGTGACAGACCTCTCCCTGAGAGGGAGGCCCTGGACAGGAGATGAAAACATCGACGGCCTGCGACGTTGGAAACAATTCACTGCGACTGAAAACGGAGTGGATTCTCCGAGGAAATGCTGTGAGCCAAGGCTTGCTTCAGCTCCGGGGGAGAAAGCGCCCAGGGAGCACCCAACGCCCAGACTCCGGAATGCAGGATGCCGCGCCCGGCGGAGAAAGTCCCGGCTGGGCGGGGCTGGCGGGCTTGTGCAAGAGAAAGAATCTGTTTCTGGAAATCCCGTTGCCGGGCCTCCTCCTGCATCCCCACTCCCAGACACAATCGGTCCCCAACGAGTGATAAATATCCGGAGGGCGAAGGGAAGGCCGAGTGGAAACTTGCGCAAGCCCACACAACTCTCGTAGCCATGACGTAATCCCCCCTCCCCGCCCCTCCCCCGCCATCACCGTGTGCGCGCACCGGGGCGGGCGCAGGCCTGTGGGGGCAGGGCGGCCAGGGGAGCACAGGTGTCCTCTGGCTGCGGCGCTGCTGAGCTACACAAGGACAAGCACGCCCCGAGAGATGACCGCAGGTCTGAAAGGAAGGCTGACAGCCCCGGACAACGAACCCCACGTGCCCCGGGAAACCCGGGCATTCCTGAGTGGTGTCCTCTATGCGCCCCCTGCGGAGAAAAGAGCTCAAGCGAGGCTCTGGAATTGTGCCACATAATTCTGCCCCCTCTCAAGGCCTCTCCCACGTCAGCCCAGCCCACAGGAGGCTCCCGGCTGGCGCTTCCTCCCTCCGCTGCAGTGAACATACACCCTCCACAGCAGGGAAGAGAAGCTTAGCACCTCACACGGCTTGATCCCTAATGTAAACGAAAGGGCGAGAGGAGGCCCCTCCAGTTCCACTTCCTGAATCCCTTCTTTCAGAAGAAGGCTGACCTTTTACAAAAGAAGCATTCAAAGCCCCAAACAGGATGTAACATTCTTTCTCGCAGCCAACCCTGTTGGAATTTTTTTTTTAACTTAAAAAACTCATTTTTTTAGGGTAGCCTGAGTTAAGGTGGGTCTAAATCTTGAAAAACTCTGAACGCGCAGTGATTTCTCCCTTGGGAAATCTTTATTCAGTCCTCAAAGCATCAAAAGGGCATTTCACTTTAAGTGCTTGACTCAGAACTGGCGGAAAATAAGGGGAGGTGAGGGTGGCAGGAGGGGGACACTTAGAAACACACTCCAAACAACCAAATGAAGCCAGCGTTAAATAGTCAGTCGTAGAACTAAGGATTAAGAGAGAGAGGGCGGAATAATTATTTGCCCAGACGGTAGCTACAAACCACCTAGCGTAGGGGTGTGGCGGGGAATGAAGAGAGCACATACAAAATATTTTTAAAAAGTGTTCTTGACATTCCTGGGCATCTTTTTTTTTTTTTTTTTTTTTTTTTTATTCCAGAGAGATGAAGATTTATGTCCACACCAAAAGCCCCACATGAATGGTTATAGCAGTTCTGTTCATAATAGTCCCAAACTGGAAACGACCCAGATGTCCTTCAGTAAGTGAATCCACGAACTGTGGTACAGTCGTACCTCTGCTCCTCAACAAAATGTAAGTGACTACTGATACACAATAACCTGGAACAATCTCCAGAGAATCATGCTGGGTGGGAAAAGAAACCAGTCCTAAAATGTTACATCGGTGTGATAACATTGATACATTTGTGAAAGGACAAATGTTTAACAATGGAGAACAGACTGGTGGTTGCTTGGAAGGTATGGCTGTAACAGAGCAGCAGGAGGGGATCCTGCAGGGATGGAAATGTTGAGTCCTGGCTGCATCAGTGTCCTATTCTGGATGTGATTCTGTATTACAGTTACATTACAGATGTCACCATTGGGGGACAAAGCTAAAGTGCACTGAATTCTATCTTACAACCACATGTGAATCAATGCACAATTATCACAACATAAAAAGGTTTAACCAAAAAACCCCCACAACCAACTGCTCTCAGTAATTGTATTGGTGGCGGTATTAGTATTGCTACTCGGAGGAGTATATGTGTGTAATAGGTGATAAAGCAAATGAGTTGTTATAGGATATTCTGATTCTTTGCCCCCTGATCGTTGAGTGCTGATTCTGGGTGGAAAAGATTATGACATAATACAGAATATGTTAAGTCAAAAACTGCAAGCCTGAGTTGCAGTATGAACTCATGAATTATTTTTATCTACTGATACACACAGAAAAAAGGATTAACCCAATAGTAATGAGCATTTCTAGCACATAAATTGTGGTTCTGATATATCATTTTCCACTAAAAGAAACCAGGGTTTCTTAGAGGGACTTCTGATTGCAGGTCTGAGGCAAGAAATGTACCGGATTGGGCCTGGGACAGCTTGTCAGGCCAGAGAGGGAAGAAAGGATCAAAGATTACTAGGGTTATATCGATAGGACTCAGAAGCCAACTGGAAGGGGCTTCTACCAGCCAAAGACGGGACATCTTTAAGTTTCAAAAAGGATAATGTCATTGTTAGTGTTGGGAAGTGGAAAGTGAAAGGTTTCACTGACTCTCAATGGTGACAGAAATCTTGAGCTTTGAAGTATAATTTTTCCTTTTTTTTTTTTCTTATGGCTTTTTGGGTTATGGGTCATGCTTGAAAAAATCAGTTTAAATAATGGAAGATACTCAAGCTTTTAATCCTACTTTTCCTATATGAATTTTACCACTAAACCGAAGAAAATACTTTAGTCCAACTAAGAAATGAAAATAATGTATCCAGAGGGAAATAGCATGGGATCCTCCATACACAACCAATCCTAACAGTGCCAAACACCTGGTGATAACAATGTGTCCACCACCCAGTCTGATACACTCTATTTCATCCACTGAAGACGACTGGAATTATAAAAAGCATCATCACTCCAAGTACCCCCAAGAAAACACAACCCTGAGGTGCCATCAACTGAAGATGCATTCCAACTTCAGAAATGGTCGAGACAAAAGTGACCTTTGATCAGTCAATACCCATCGCATATCCTGACAGTTTTGTTACTGCTTGCTTCTCACTTTTCAGATATACAGAGGCCAGTATTATCACCCACCCACATCACTAAAAATTAAAGCAAAATAGCACATTATAGCAATAAAGGTAAATGTGTACAACCCTCAAAATACTAGTGTGCAGCGTTTTTTTTAAACCCATATTTACCATGATACGATTGACACTCGTGATCCTCTATGGCCTGTAGCTTCATCCACCATGTCTTGTTGGGGTTCCCTGATCACACCTGTTGACATTAGCCCCTGATGACCCACAGAAGCCAGTCTTCTGCTGCAGCTGCTTTTCCTTCCACTGCCCATCGTCTTCCCCACTGTGGGTCTCAGCAGATCCTCAGCAAGAACAGTAAGGAGAGACAGTACCACCAAAGTGAAGTTTCGTAATCAGGGATTGGTCAACCTCTGCAATTATGTACAAAATATCCCATGCATACACATTTTTTATGGGATTCTGAAATTGCTGGCTATTTTCCATTTGAGTGAGTCTTGCCTGCCATCTGGCTGGCTTTGTCAAGAGTAGGCTGTAATCGGGGCGCCTGGGTGGCGCAGTCGGTTAAGCATCCGACTTCAGCCAGGTCACGATCTCCCAGTCCGGGAGTTCGAGCCCCGCGTCGGGCTCTGGGCTGATGGCTCAGAGCCTGGAGCCTGTTTCCGATTCTGTGTCTCCCTCTCTCTCTGCCTCTCCCCCGTTCATGCTCTGTCTCTCTCTGTCCCAAAAATAAATACACGTTGAAAAAAATAAAAATAAAAAAGAGTAGGCTGTAATCAATCCTGATTATTTTTCAAGATGCTTTTTCTTAACGAAACATTTTGGTGAGAGGATCATCTGTTGAGACATGATTCCAATCTTATGTAAGGCAAGGACAAGGGAGTGTCACACTGAGATAAATGGCCCTGAGTGCATGAGAGAGGAAGGAGTAAGGGATGGCAAAGTCTCTGGAGTAACCAGAAAGCTCCAATGCCAGTCAACTGTGGAGTGCAGGACTAACATCACATTAGGCATGGGCACAGCTCACTGAAAACCCATAATACTAGCATCCCTTGCTGCTTTATGTAGGAAAATATACAAGTGCTATGCAGCCAATATACCCAGATTAAAAAAAGGCAAGTAACATGCATATCTAATCCATGATCTATGGATCTATGCTGGCATCACTGAACTGGCCCATGGGCCAAATCTGGCCTGTTGTCCTTTTTTGTATGATCTATATAAGATATATTTTACACTTCAAATATTTTAAAAAAATTAGAATATTATGTGGCACATGAAGAGGACTTAAAATTCACATCCGTGTCCATAAATAAAGTTTTACTGGAACACAACCAGACCCATTCCTTCACACGCCATCGATGGCTGCCTCTATATTACACAATGAGCAGAGCTTCCACAGAGACAGTCTGGCCCACAAAGCCTAAAATATTTGCTACCTCTGGCCTGTTACAGAAAAAGTTCGCCAACACCCTCCTCAGAACTCAGGTTTAACAAGTTCTCTGTTAACTTTGTCATAAATAAAAGATAAAATCTGGATGTGTAGCTGCAAAACATTCCATATTTATTATTCTGTTTGCCGTAGTTTCCAAAGCTGGTGCACCATACACGCACAAGAATGCAAAACAGGAACCCAGACGGATGGTCTAATGTTTCCCGTTTGCTATTTCTGTCTTTGCAATTTTCCTACATGGCATGCACGCAGGGGAGAAAAAACAACAATTACCCACCGTGCTAGATTTAAAAGCATTTAATGACATAGCATATATTTAACAGGGCAAAAGTTGAGAGGTACAGGTCATACGACTGAGTGCCAGGCCTGAGCGACCACCTCCCTGCTCTGGCCCAGCCTCTGGAGTTCATTCCTATCAATGCCATTTTGATTGTGCAGTAAGATGAAAATTTGTCATTACAATCGTTACAGTGACAAAGAAATGCACACTATGTATCAAATAGCAAGGTAATGAAGCAAATTATAACACAGTGTGGCAACACACGAGCAAGTAACCATTAGAGTAACATTACTTTGTCCAGTAAATGCTTCAGTTCCACTTGTACACTTACCAATGATTTAAAGGGTTTATTATACATCTAGTTTTATTATACTTTGTACTAGAATTATCTCAAACATACAATATAATGTATTTCAGCAAAAAAAAAAAAAAAATTGAAATTACAGATTATTTAAAACAGTATCAGTTTTCTATTCCTTCTCGTATACCGGTATACCGACATTCTTAACTGTCCTTGCAGTTGATGCAGAAAAGCCGCATGTCATGTGTTAGTAAGTGATGCCAGATACAAACGGTTTGGTCTGTAGATTTAACACGGAGCTGCACTGTGGCTGCAGCGAGATCATAATACACGATCTGTTTACTCAAGGTTAGACCCGTCGTGGGCACTTCTAATAAGTCAAGACTCAAGGTAACCACTGGAAATAAATGGAAGAGAATGGTTGTCAGGAAATTGGTACATTTTGTCTCTGGTGAGCACAGGAAATATTGTTTAAGCACCGCTGCCTTGCATACCAACAGCACTAGAGGCGGGTTATTTCCAACGCAGCCTCACAAAATTGAGGAACAGTTTAAATATTGAGATCTAATCTATAGAATTTCATTAAAAAAAATCTGGTCTTCCCTCTGCACCTCAAACTTTTGTAACTTGGAGATAAAGTGTTTAGGTATATTTCCCCCACCCCCCAAGAAATGCTCTATAAATAAAAAAAAAAAAATCAACCACATTGAAGAACATTAGGCACAGAGAGTAATGTGTTGGTTCTGAGCTTGCATGCTGGAGTTTCACTGAAAAGGTAAGAGAAGGGCAGGAGGTGAAGGAAAGGAGTTCACTTCTTTTTGCCAAAAATGCTGAACCTCTTCTCCTTGTCTTTCTCTTTGTCCTTCTCCCGCTTGCCAGGGCTAGACTCGCTGGTGATGGTGACGACGCTGGTGGGCAAGGTCTGTGCCCGGCTGGATGCTGGCGTGCTCTGGGTGCTGGCGGACACCTCGTGTTTATCAGAGGAGATGGCGGAGGAGATGGCCTGGATCCATGTGTTCATTTCCTCCTGGACAAAGGAGGCACAGGTGAGACTCAAGTAAGAGAGGTGGGCTCGAAATGCTCTTGTTCCACCTGCCCCACCAGTGTGCCTCCGTTGGTAGGAAAGCTTGGGAACAGTGCATCTGGCCAACAGGGGCTCCTAGCTAACTGAGAGGCAAGCAGTTCCCAAAGAGGCCTGCGCAGAGTGAACACGGTTCAGCTCTCCCGAGAACTCGGTTTACAGTATCCTTCAGAAGTCACCATTCTAGTATGTGGACCTACAAACGTGGAGGAATGAGAAGATGGGTCTCCACTGGTGGGGGTGTCAGCTCCCACCTCTATAAATTCCTTCTTCTTTTACTTTTTTTAAAAAAAAATGAAATATATTTGATATACAAGCCTGCATAAATTTAACAGAAGTTGGTTTTTCAAATCTAAAGCACTGCCCATGTTGTGGTTCCGTCAGCAGACCTTCTCTCCCTGCAAGGAGGGGTACAACCATGGAATGGTCAGGTAGAGGTGCTGGAGTGCATCAGGGAGGCCCTGTGACTGGACTTCAGGATCCACATCCGGTCCTGGAAACACTTCACTGTGCCTCATCCACTGCAAGGGGAGTTGGGGGGTGAGGTGGGGGGAGATTTTCCACTGTCAACTTCAGGGTCCTGGTACTAGCTCTCCTGACGGGCAAAGACACAGTGAGATGCCATTCACTGCCCCCTAGAGATATAAGGGGAACCAAACAGCTTCCTGTTGTTAGTGACTGTGGAGACCAGATGACAGAAGCCATGGTTGATCATTACTTCTATATGGAACACTGTAGATAAAGCTTATCATGCCAATAAACACTTGCAAATACCTAACTACAGAGAGAAATGAATCTTAAAAACTTACATCATCTTTGGCTTGGAAGAGGTACTCATTGCCATCATTTAGTCTGTAAATTGAAGGAAGAAGTCAGTCACAATTTGACTTAGGCAGAAACAAAACCCTCAATTCCCAAAACCTATGTGGATATAAGCAGGCCACTGGAATCCTACCAGAACTGCCCATCAGAGCTCTGCATACATCACCAGCTGTGCCCAGGACCCACAAAGGCCAAGCAACAGCACCTTCAACATCAAGAAGCTATATAATTGGGCCAATATAATATACACAAAACTTAATGTTTCAATCCACTGGAAGGATAAAAAATGCCCCCAAAACAATCAACATCTGGCTTTGCCGTGACAAAGGAGCACCTGAATCATTGCTCTACACTGAATTTAAGAGAAAATGCTTTAAAAATTCTAAGTCCTTTCATTACATAACCATAAAGGGAACAATCCAACAAGAAGATGTAACAATTATAAATATTTATGCACCCAACATGAAAGCACCCAAATACATAAAGCAGTTAATAATAAACATAAAGGAAGTAATCAATAGTAATATAATAACAGTAGGGGACTTTAACACACCACTTACATCAATGGACAGATCATCCAAACAGGAAATCAACAAGAAAAACTGGCTTGGATGACACATTAGACCAGATGGATCTAACATATTCACAACATTCCATCTTAAAACAGTAGAATACACATTCTTTTCAAGTACACATGGAACATTATCCAGAAAAGATCACATATTAGGCCACAAAACAAGTCTCAACAAATTAAAGATCATCAAAGTCATATCATACATCATTTCCGATCACAATGCTATGAAACTAGAAATCAATCACAAGAAAAAAAAAATCTAGAAGGAACACAGATACATGGAGATTAAATAACATGCTATTCAACAATTAATGTGTCAAACAAGAAATCAAAGAGGAAATGGGGGAGACAAATGAAAATGAAAACACAATGGTCCAAAATCTTTGGGATGCAGCAAAAGCTGTTCTAAGAGGGAAGTTTACAGCAATACAGAATTCACTAAACAAGGAAGAAAAATCTTAAACAACCTAATCTTACACCTAAAGGAGCTAGAAAAAGAACAAAACCCTAAACCAGTAGAAGGAAGGAAATAAAAGAGCAGGAAAAAAAAAAAAGAAACTAAAAAAACAATATGAGAGATCAATGAAACCAGGAGTTGGTTCATTGGAAAGATCAACAAAATTGATAAATCCTTAGCCAGATTCATTAAAAACAAAGGACTCAATTAACAAAATCAGAAATAAAACATGAGAAATAACTGACACTACAGAAGCACAAAGGATTATAAAAGCATATTATGAAAACTCACATGCCAACAAAACTGGGCAACCTAGAAGAAATGGGTTAGTTCCTAGAAACATATAACGTCCAAAAATTGAATCGGGAAGAAACAGAAGATTTGAATAGACTGATTACCACCAATGAAACTGAATCAGTAATCAAAAAACTCCCCAAAACGTAAGTCCAGAACTAGATGGCTTTACAAGTGAATTCGACCAAGCGCTTACTATTTTTAAAAACTTTTTAAAAGTTTATTTATTTATTTTGAGAGAGAGAGGGAGATAAGGAGAGAGAAAGGGAGAGAAAGCGAGCAAGTGAGCAGGGAGGGGCAGAGAGAGGGAAAGAGAATTCCACACTGCCAGCACAGAGCCCGAAGTGGGGCTGAAACTCATGAAACATGAGATCATGACCTGAGCCGAAATCAGAAGTCTAAGTGACTGAGCCACCCAGCTGCTCCTCAACCAAACGACCAAACGTTTAAAGAAGAGTTAATACCTATTCTTCTCAAACTATTGCAAAAAATAAAAGAGGAAAGATAGTTTCCAAATTCATTCTATGAGGCCAGCATGACCCTGATAGCAATACCAGATCAAGATACTACAAAAAAAGAAACTATGGGACCGTACCTCTGATGAACATAGATGCAAAATCCTCAATAAAATATTAGCAAACCGTTGGGGTACCTGGCTGGCTCAGTCAGAAGAGCACTGGACTCTTGACCTTGGGGTCGTGAGTCTGAGTCCCATGTTGGGTGTAGAGATTACTTAAATAAAAAACTTTAAAAAAATATTAGCAAACCAAATCTACAATGCATTAAAAAAAATCACTGCAATCAAGTGGGATTTATTCCTGGGTTACAAGGGTGGTTCAGTACTTGCAAATCAATCAACGGTGATACATCACATCAACAAGAAAAAGGATGAAAAACATGATTATTTCAATAGATGCAGCAAAAGCCCTCAAAAGTAGGTTTAGGGACGCCTGGCTGGCTCAGTTCGTAGTAGAGCATACAATTCTTTACTCAGGGTCATGAGTTCAAGCCCCAAGCTAGGTATGAGACCTACTTAACAAAAACAAAACCAAAACAAACAAAGTGAGAGGGAATATACCTCAACATAATAAAGGCCATCTATGAAAACCCCACAGCCAACAACATCCTCAAGGGGGAAAAACTGAGTTTCCCCCCTAAGGTCAGGAACAAGACAAGGGTGTTTACTCTTACTGTTTTTATTATTCAACATGGTACTAGAAGCCCCAGCCACAGCAATCAGACAACAAAAAGAAATAAACGGCATCCAAATTGATAAGGAAAAAGTAAAACAGTCACTATTTGCAAATGACAACTTTATATATAGAAAACACTAAAGTCGCCACCAAAAAACTACTAGATCTGATAAACAAATTCACTAAGGTTGCAAGATATAAAAATCAATATACAAAAATATATTGCATTTCTATACATGAACAGAAGTAGCAGAAAGAAAAATTAAGAGAACAGTCCTGAGGTGCCTCGATGGCTCAGTCGGTGGAGCATGTGACTCTTGATCTCAGGGTTGTGGGTTCCAACCCCACGTTGGGTGTGGTGATTACTTAAAAATAAAATCTAATCTTTAAAAAATTTTTTAAGTTTACTTATTTTGAGAGAGAGAGAAAGAGAGAGAGAACACAAGTGTGCATGTAAGCAGGGGAGGGGCAGAGAGAAGAGACAGGCTCTGTGCCATCAATGCACAACTTGATACGAGGCTCAAACTCACGAACCTGTGAAATCATGACCTGAGCTCTCAAGAGTTGGATGCTTAACTGTGCCACCCAGGTGCCCCTAAAAATAAAATCTTAAGAAAAAGGTCCCATTTACAATTCCACCAAAAATAATTAAAATAGCTAGGAATAAACTTAACCGAGGAGGTGTAAGACTCCAAAAACTATAAAACCGTGATGAAAGAAACTAAAGATGACATAAACAAATGGAAAGATGTTCCAGGCTCATGGACTGGGGAAAACACTGTTAAAATGTCCATACTGCACAAACCAACCTACAGATTTAATGCAATCTCTATCAAAATACCAACAGTATTTTTTCACAGAACTAGAACAAATAATCCTGAAATCTGTGTGGAACCATTAAAGACCCTGAGTAGCCAAAGAAATCTTGGAAAGCAAAAAAAGTCAAACAAACAAACAAACAAAAAAACTGGAGATATCGCAATCCCAAATTTCAAGATACATTACAAAGCTGTAGTAATCAAAACAGTATGACACAAAAATACCGGCACAAAATCAATGGAACAGAATAGAAAACCAAGAAATAAACCCGCAATTATATGGTCAATTTATCTTTGATAAAGGAGGCAAGAATATGCAATGGGAAAAAGTTCATTCAACAAATGGTGTTGGGAAAACTGTACAGTAATGTGCAAAAGAATGAAACTGGACCACTTTCTTATACCATACACAAAAATAAACTCAAAATGGATTAAGGGCCTAACTATGAGACCTAAAACCATAAAAACTCTAGAAGAGAGCATAGGCACTAATTTCTCTGATATTAGCCATAGCCACATTTTTATAGAGATGTCTTCTGAGGTAATAGAAAACAAAAGCAAAAGTAAACTATTGGGACTTCATCAAAATAAAAAGCTCCTGAACAGGAAGCAAACAATAAGCAAAACTAAGAGGGAACCTATGGAATGGGAGAAGATATTTGCAAAGGACATATCCGATAAAAGGTTAGTAATCCAAAACACAGCAAGAACTTATACAACTGAACACCAAAAAACCCCAAAATAATCCAATTAAGAATGGCAAGAAGACACGAGTATTTTTCCAAAGAAAACATACAGATGGACAGACACATGAAAAGACGCTCAACATCACTAGTCATCAGGGAAATACAAATCAAAATTACAGTGAGATATCACCTCACACCTGTCAGAATGGCTAAAATCAAAAGCACAAGAAACAACAAGTGTTGATGGGGATGTGAAGAAAAAGGAATCCTCACACACTGTTGGCAGGAATACAAACTGGTACAGCCACTGTGATAAACTGTATGGAGGTTTCTCAAAAAATTAAAAATAGAATTACCACATGATTCAGTAATTCCACTATTGAGTATTTAATCAAAGAAAAAGAAAACATTAATTCAAAAAGATATATGCACCCCTATGGTTTACTGTAGCATTATTTACAATACCCACAGTATGGAAGCAACCCAAGTGCCCATCGATAGATGAATGTATAAAGATGTGATCTATATGTATTTATACACACACACACACAATGGAGTAATACTCAGCCATAAAAAAGAATGAAATCTTGGTATCTGCAACAACATATATAGGCCTACAAAATATAAAGTTAAGTGAAATACATCAAAAACAAATACTATATGATTTCACTCATATGTGGAATTTAACAAACAAAACAATGGAACAAATGGAAACAATAGAGAGGAAAACCAAGAAACACATTTTTAACTATAGACCACAAAACGATAGTTATCAGAGGGGAGGTAGGTGGGGGGACACATGAAAGAGGTGAAGGAGACAAAGAGGACACTTATCGTGAGGAGCAGTGAGCAATATATGTATATAGAATTGCTGAATCACTGCACTGTACACCTGGAACTAATAAAACACTATTGTTAATTATACTGGGATTAAAAAAATTATGATTCTTTTTTGAAATTCTGCTATAGAGCTGGCATCCCCCAATTTATAAATACCAGAGTTTTTAAATAGACATAAATAAAAGATCTAGATTTCTCTTGTTCTATGGTACATAGTAAAAGAAACTGTCCTTACAAGGCCATCCCTGATACTGAAAAGTCACTAGTTTAGAGGGCTCACTCATTCACTTCACTGAGGTACAGGAGTGATCCTGGGGGGTGGGGTGGGGTGGGGAGGGTAAGTACCCTTTGCCAATATGCTAACCCTCTGAACCTGCATCAAGGGAGAACAAAGGGGGAGGGAGGCAACCAGGGAGCCAGGCTGTCTGCGCCTTGTCTTACAGAGTGTAAACGTTCCAAGTTCTGAAAAGCCTGCCTCCAGTGCTCCTTGAAAGAGCTGAAGAAGTCACACCCTTTGAGACTCTCATTTGCAGTCTTCAGCCTATTCCAACTGACAGGACAGAAATGCAGAACTGAAGACCAAAGCTTTTCAGGTCCCAAGGCAATAGATCATATTAGTATTAAACTAATTAAAATTGTAACCACTACCATGTTTACTTTCTAGCGGATAAAATGATTTTTCTGTCCATTTCCCAGTATAAGAAAAACTTCTAAGCTTGGATCCACTCTGGGGAGTACAGGTGTGTGTTCTACAAGCTAAAGACACTTGGAACTAGATGTTACCAGAATCAGCTAGAACATCTGCTGGGCAAGTCAGGGGAGCACGGACACCCAATTCTAAACATATGCTTCCTACTTGTCTCCATCTGGCTCGAGGATGACTCAATTGACCCACCTCTAGCTAGCTCTTGAGCAAAGAATAGCATCTCCTGGGTCTGGATAAGCTGCAAAGATGGGTAAACTATTTTTCTAAGCTTCCCTTAAATTGTGAGATGTGAACAGTTCACCCTGTCTTAGGAGACAGTAAGTTCCAGCTTATCAAAACAAAGCTGTTTTCTTCAAGGTCGAGCTGTGCCATTAACCACAGGGAGGCCGGTGACTGGCCACAGTCCCTAAAGATCCAAACTGAGACATGTGCCAAATTGGCACTAGGTTCAGTGGTGTTTTTTCTTTTTTTTTTTATTATGAAATTTATTGTCAAATTGGTTTCCAACCAAACCAATTTGTTCATCCCAACAGGTGCCCTCCTCAATATCCCTCACCTACCCTCCCTCCCTCCCACCCCCCATCAACTCTCAGTTTATTCTCAGTTTTTAACAGTCTCTTATGTTTTGGTCCCCTCCCTAACCTTTTTTTTTTCCCTTCCCCTCCCCCATGGTCTTCTGTTCAGTTTCTCAGGATCCACACAGGAGTGAAAACATATCGTATCTGTCTTTCTCTGTATGACTTATTTCACTTAGCATAACACTCTCCAGTTCCATCCATGTTGCTACAAAAGGCCATATTTCATTCTTTCTCATTGCCATGTAGTATTCCACATTGGTGTTTTTTTATTTTCTTCTAATGGCAGAGAGAAGGAACTGACTGATCGCAGTATCTGCCTAGTAAAACCAACCCCCAGAGTGAAAATGAACAGGGACATTACTCTTGGGAACCAAGGAATGCAGCACCTCTCACCTTAGCTTGAACACGTGTTTCTTCTTCTTGTAATCAAGGGCCACTTCACAGATGGCTTCTTTCAAACTCACAGGGACCTCGCTGTGGTAGGGAATTCCAGAGGCAGCGGTCTTTGCATCTTTGTAGAAACCCATTTCTTGGTTATTTATGACACAATAAACATTGTGCCAGGACCTGAGCAGTAAAGAAAGAAACGTCAAGGTTCTAGACCACACTTCCTTAAAGAATTAAGAATTTGATTAACAGGAAAACAATCCACACACAATGTGATGTGACCCACTGTTAAAAGCCTTTCCTAAATTCTGCTAAAACTGAACCATGGAACAAAATTCCTCCGTGGGCCACTGGGACAGTGTACACGTTGGTACAGCGGTAGGTGTTTCTCAGAGTCTGGGGAAAAACATGGTACCCTCTTCTATTAAAAAAATACTCTTGGCTCTGATGGGAAAGATTTTTTGCTGGTGTGGATACTCTCTGCTGTACTATCCTCTTGTGGTGATGCTGTACAGGGAAGGCTTCTCATTTGAAACATGCCTGTCCTTAAGCAGCTCCTCCAGGACCTCAGCTTTAATCCTGATGTGGCCTGGCGATGTGACAGGGAGGCAAATCCAGAGCCATTAGCACATGTGGAAACTCGGGATGAATCAGAAAAGGATGGCCTTTCCCGCCACGATATGGCAAAATGTCACGATTTACTGATTTTATCAGAAGTTACTTTACTGCCACCTACCTATATTAACATATAAATTTATGTTGTACTCAATGTGGATGGCAGCTTAGACGGGATTTCCTGGTCTAATGTTTGACCTGTACAACTGTAAAAGGTGGTCTCAGGCAGAATGGTTTACTGGTTAAGCACACTGGCTTTGGAGTCAGATAGGAATTTCACCCCAGCTAATGCCATTTACCAGGTTTCTAAAGAGTGGGCTTTTTTAAACACACAGAACCTCCATTTCCTTATCCGTAAAATAATGAAAGTAGGGTTTATTGGGAGCTAGTGAATATAAACACCGACAGGGAGATATATCTGGGGAAATGAATGTCTTAAGAAAAATCTCACAAGAAAGAACACTTCACTTTAAGGAAGATTCCCCAGCCTCCATGTAGCACATTCCTTCTCAGGAAGTACTAGGAAGGCCCCTTTTTTGCAATTCTTATGCACACTTAACTAACCTTCTTTCTGTGAATAAGAAGCACTTATTATTATTGAGTAATAAGCACTCTCCTCCCAACTTCCAATGTCAGCCCTAAGAAAAACGTGACGCCCAGGAAGCCAAGAACAAATGGACTTCACAAGCAACCCCCTGTCCCCCCAATTCAACACGCAAGCGGATGCCTCTTTCTTTAATGGGCTGATTTCCCATCTTACTGCTTTAGCCTTTGCTGCTGTTACCTGCTTGAGGCTTTCTTATTGTGAGCCTCCCACTCGTGCTTCCGATTCAGGAAGCCTTCCATCTGGGCCGAAGGCGTCTCCTGGGTTCTGGCCGGCAAGGTGGCGGCACTCTGGGCCGGGAGGGCAGTCTTGGCTTTGCGGTCGGACGTGGGGGAGGGGATGGGGCTAGACTCCTTTGAGCTTGTTCTTTGCTCTGCGGCGCCGTTGACCATTTCGCTTGTGTCCACCGCTTCTGCCATCTAGGGACAGCGGAGAGGCCATTCAGCTAACCCCGTGAGCCATAGGGGCGACCACA
Source organism: Prionailurus bengalensis (assembly GCF_016509475.1). Taxonomy (NCBI): domain Eukaryota; kingdom Metazoa; phylum Chordata; class Mammalia; order Carnivora; family Felidae; genus Prionailurus; species Prionailurus bengalensis. The sequence continues at coordinate 73,377,038 of NC_057354.1, read as the reverse complement.
TACGCTCTGACTCGCACACGTGGCTGTGTATAAATGCCTGGCACAGATCGAGGCAGTACAGTAAAACCATTGCAACATCCCACAAAGCCAGCTGGACACCAAGGACATTAGAAGGTGGGAAGGGATTAATGCCTGCCCGCTTATGGGAAGATGAGAAAAGCGAAATGCCAGGATGAGTTTTACTGCACTCTGCTCCTCTGATCAATCCATTTTCTCTAATGGAACTCAGATCATTTCCTCTTGTGGTTACTTTAAAACAAAAGGACAACAGGAACAATCACACATATTAAATATGAGAGAGTGGACGTTATACAGCAGCCACCTTACAACCAAGGACGTCACCAGAAGAGCTGGAAGTTGAAGCGAAAGGGCATTCACAAACAGGTCGACAGACAACTCTATCAGAACTACACAGCATTCCCCCAGAGTAAGACAAGGAAAGACCTCCAGTTTCTGAAAATGCTCTCTGGCTCTCCTCCCCCACCCCTCAACACATCATCATAAACACATGCAGAAATTAGGATGACAATCATGCATTTCACATCTACCATCCCAGTTAGATTTTGGAACTTAAGAGCTGGAAGGAAATGAGGCAAGTCAACAAACATCAATTTAACCACATCTGCCGGAGTTGTATCGTGAGTGGGTTGTAGTTTGTGTTAAAGGAGCTGGAAAAGCCAATCACAGTCACTCAACACCACACGGCTATTTACCCCCAAACACAGACAGAACCAGGGCCTTCCCCATCACGTGTTGGTTGATCACGGTGCCTTGCTGCACTGAGACGAGAAAGCCCAGACACAGCCAGGCTTCCCGCGGCTCTGACCGGCAGGCTGGAGACGTCTTCGGGAGCTGTTCCTTCCCAAGCTCATTTATATTGTAACCCTCAGGGCTTTTCGGCTTTGGAAATGCAGTAGGGTCTCGGTTCATTATCGCTTTCAGCCTGTGTACCATCAACTGTGTACCATTAACTGTCGCGGCCCCCGGCGGGTACACCCAGGGCATGGGATTAGCAAGTTACTAAAGCTGGGTGTGGCTGACGCTTTAGTGGATTACAGACAACCTGCACCCCTTGTACACGGACAAACATGGAGGTGTCAATGGCAACGTTCATTAGATACGTCCCCCACCACTGCTGCCCAGAACCAAAATGACAAGTTAGCAGCAACAACCTCAGCAGGATAAATGGTAGAACGACCACCACTGCCTTCAACACTCAGATATGTCAACTCTCAGGAACTGGATCGCTCATTCAGGTCTTCTATCTATGTGGCTGGGTGGGAGTCAGGAGTTTCTATTCCACATACACAAACTATCACTGCCACCATCAGGGTTTAGGGTGAGACGAGAGGCTTTGCAATTTAAGGGTGTTTGTGACCGGAACCCTTTACCGACAAAGCAATGTGGAAAATGGAGTCTTAGGGCAGGAAGACACGGGGAGAGGGGGTGTACGTGTGATTATCCTGGTCTCGTGACACCCTGTAGACGCGTGCTTATGAGCGACAGGCTATTTAAATATTTCTCTTTTCTTTCACTTTTAAAGGAGAGATGCAGGAAGAGAAATAACAACCAAAAAACAAAACCCTGAGTCCAAAGAAAGTGAATGGATTTTGAAGTTGACAAATCTGTTCTAGTGTGGAATTTCAGGAGACTTCTGATGGGAAGGAAGTGTGAGTTTGGTCTGAAAGGCCTGTGCCAGGTGAGTCCAGGGAAACATAAGGTTAGTGTGTATAGAAACCAGGTTAAAAAAAATTAGTGCTGCAGCTGTGACTTAAAAACTGCTAGTGACAGCAGTGACCTGGACGGAGTAGCATTTGCTGAAAAAAGGCTAACATTTATAGCATTTGGTCAGACTTCAAGGTAGGTGAAGGCCAGGGAAGCCTCTTCTGGGGGAAATTCTGCAGCAAAAATTTTTTTCTTTAGAGTTAGAAGGAAAGAGAAAACCCCAAACCAGTATGCAGAGATAATTAATGTTTATGCAAATGAATCACTAAACCAAGAAAACAAGGGAAATAAAAGGAACAAAATGAATTTTAATGGACATGTGCTGAAGCATGCCAACAGACAACACATCACTAGAGACAAACATCAAAAGCAAATCATAGCGCTATGACCATACATGTGACTCGCCCCCCCGCTCCCCACCCCCCCACATTGCTTCTCTTTAGCGATTAGTCCAGAGTGCTTTAGTGGCTGGGTACACCTGAGATCTTTAAATCAGGAGGTGAATGAGCATAAATGCAACGTGACAACTAGTAGCACAAGAAACACCTGATTGGTTTTCTAAGTGCATGAAGCAACACTATTTTCAAGTTCATTAACTTGAGTCTCTGCACCACAACTCAAAAGAATGAAAAGGCTTTTCTTTTTTCAATTATAATAAAAAATTTGTTCTGGCAAGCTACAAATTTAAAAATCTAGATAAAAATAGGCATGAGAACAAATGCCAAAAACATCATAGCACTCCTTCTCTGTGCTTACGTGGTTTCTTTTTTTTTCCTTTTTTTGTCTTCTGAATACAAAAAAGCATAAAATTGGGTGTTATTCCAGATGATATAAAATTTAAACATATATATATATATATGAAACATCACATATATACATATAGATCAATGACACACAGAATTTGGAGCCAGAAACACACATCAGGGCTCCCTAATGACCAAAAGATAAAGCAGTAGTTTTTTCTAAAATGAATTTTGGTGTGTTTAAGGCAGAGACCCAATAATGGTGCACACTACCCCCAGAACATAAGAAGCTTGGCATCTATCTATATACCCATCTACAGTTACAAGTAGATAGATATGTACATAGAAATAAGGAAAAACAAACAAGATGCTATATGATGTTATCCTGACAAAAGAAAAAAAAAAAGACATGCATCATGAAATGAAAAGACAAATCAGACTTAACTCATGGAAAACACATATCAAAACAGGTTTCTGATTTCACTAACATCTAAATATGGCAAATGAGCAAGTGACTGTCTCACAAGGCTTTGATGTAGTATGGATTTGGTTCTGTTCTGTCTTTATCAGTATCAGGAAATCCCCTCTTTCATAAGCTTTTATTCCTAAGGAATAGAATTTATGTTAAAACGTATTCAATCCCTGCTGGTGGTCTGATAAATGCCATCCTAAAAGACTCCTTATTGGAGAACTCCACAAAAGGTCGTGAGAAAATGAAAAATAAATGAGAAGATACATATGAGACATACAACGAAATTTGTCTACACAGACACTAAAATTACTCCTGAAGCCAAGCGGTGTCCAACGGCTCCTAGGGGTGGTCCACCACATTCATGGTTCAAGTAATCAGGGTGAACCAGAAAGGCTTCTGTTCTGTTTGTTTGAAAAACTTAAACGGTCTGACACCCTGAAGTCATCAACTGAATGAAGAGGCCTGGAAGTCTGAGAGGCAGGCTTCCGAAACATGCTGAGAGCCGCTGCCACCCGCCACATTGGGCGTCACGGTGGTGCCGACAGTGATCAAGACGTAGGGGGCGCGGCAGAGGTCAAAAGGCACTTCACTCCTGAGGCTGGGTGCGTTATTTGCTGCAAGTAAGCCTAGAAGTCTCAATTCAGGTCTTGGCAGAAAAAAATGAGAGGAATTCATTTGGAAAAATAAATAACCCAAGGGTCTCAAAATCATTTCAGATTCTGCACCTAAAATTAACAGCGCTTCCCAAGTAGATCCAACCACACCCCCCTTTTCTTCCTTGCTCATTTTCAATGAATAAAGGCATCCTTCATGGAATGTGACACAGGTGACTTACAGTTTTAATCTTAGTACTAAGAGTCTCCTTCCTCTTATCCCAGTCTTCCTAGTTCCTATTCAACTATTGCAGGTTAATAACATCTGTAAAGGGGGCTCTGTGTAGTGCAGTATTGCACCCTGTTAGTATAACTGGATGTGTCATACCTGTCGGATTCTAGTTTTCTTCTTCATTTTGCTGTAATCTCATTTAATTTCAATTACTCATGTAAGGCTTTCGCTGTAAAATCTTAATAAAGTAAAAAGCTCACAATAAATAAACAAAAAATTAAGAATGTTGCTTTAAGGCAACTGAGCATCCATCATTAAAAGACCCAAATAAACATGAATTAAATGCAAACAAATATGAAACCAAGGAAGCCTACGAATTAAGGAAAATTTTAACACTGTGGGTGAAGTGGAAGCCAAAAGGTCAAACCAACAGGATTTGGAAAGAGTGGTTCTTGACAAATGGTAGTGAACTTCACAGTCCAGACCACGGCTGGTCACTGGCTGTCCGTCTGCTATTAAAGTTTTTGTAGTTTTGGTAGGTTTGAGAGCGGTAACTAACCCGTGGAGATCCCTGTTCAGTCGGCAAACCGTTCTGGGAAACTTGCTCTCCTTTTGAGGTATCCCTGTTAGGTAAAGTGGGGAAGGAGGACAGAGGAGGGAAGGGAGGGAGAGGGAGGAGAGGGAGAAAAACAGAGGATGAGAGAGAAGAACATCAGTCAACTTTATTATAGATTTTCTCTTAGAAAAACATACGCAACCCCCTTTTACATAACGTAATTTCTTTTTAAGAACTTCCCAAGTGTTCCAAACCAACTCTAGGTAGAGAATAAGACCACAGGCATGCTTTTTCTCCCCAATAAAGGCAGCATTCAGGGTTGGCATGGGGCTCTTACCACAACACAATAATTAGCTTTTCAGAAATAGACAATAATTTCTGTTCTTTACGTGAAGGACATTCAAAAAGTATCACCACATAATCACTAGCCTGAATCTGGGTGGTTCACTCCATCCATTTAGTCACATGGAAATTCTGAGTGAGGGTGTGTTTGTGCATGCATGTGCAGGCAGTTGAGTGAGCACTGTCCACGCTCCACTTTTGCCGCCTACACAGTAGCAATGTGACTGTGGATAAGTCCCTGTTCTCCAATGTCATCCTGGGGTGACTGCACGGATTCTAAGTACTCTACAGAATTAAGAAGAAGGGCATGTGGCAAGGCCTAGCATAGCACAAGCTTAGAAAAGATGCTCTCCAAACCTCACTTGCCACTGAAACTAAGACTTGAGGAGGGCAGTCTGCCCATGACTCACCACTGCTGCTGGGACTCCATCTCCTCGGAAGCCTTCGTGCTCGGCTCGGGAGAGGGCGGCCGCCTCTTCCTCTCCTCTTCCTCTTGCTGTCTGCGCACTTCCAGTAACTCCAACTGAGAGAGAACACGATAATGTTCAGCAGAGCCCCAAACTTTGCTCCAATTAAGGAAAGCGTTCTAGAGGAACCCAGAAAGCCCTCCTGTCTGAGTTTTCCACACTGGATCACGCTGGACAACCAGAAACTCTAACATCCAGCAAGATGGCACTGGGATCACAGGATCTGCAGCTACAACCCCAAACTACTGCAAACAGAGATCTGCGTGACACACAGGCCTACTCCATGGGGTTTGCATGTCCCCTGGGACATGGGTTTAATTTCTAAACCAACTATGCAGCTTTCAACTTCGTTTAGGAAGAAAGTACCTGAGTGTGAGCGTCCATGTTTACTTCCCATCAGAGCTCAAACACCAGACACAGAGCTACAATAAATCTCAAGGAGGCTTCTTGTGCTGTGGTAGGCATTTGTGTTCAGCTCAAACCCAAATAACACATAAACAAAAGCCACAGGGTAGTCTAATTGAAACTAAGCCATTCCATAAGCAGTATGTATGTACTAAAAGTATTCCGTTTGACACAAAGTATGCAGGTATGTTTTAAGTCCCCAGACCTGTAGAAACCAGGAAGAACACCATTTTTGTACACCATAAAGGATCAGCTTTCTACCAGGAGTACAAGTGTCACAGGAGAGGAAATACCAGTGAGTAAGCCCTATTGTAAAGCTTTAATTTTAATGGTGACAGAAGAAATGATCAGGAATGGGGAGAATTTTCAATGGTTTGGGATCCAGCTATTACTTGACAGAAATTCTAATTCTGAAAACCTGAAGAAAACTGCAAGACTAACAAACTCACCTACAAAGCAAAGCTTTCATGAGATATAAGAAGAAAAACAGGGGTGCCTGGGTGGCTCAGTCGGCTAAGCGTCCGACTTCAGCCAGGTCACGATCTCGCGGTCCGTGAGTTCGAGCCCCGCGTCGGGCTCTGGGCTAATGGCTCAGAGCCTGGAGCCTGTTTCCGATTCTGTGTCTCCCTCTCTCTCTGCCCCTCCCCTGTTCATGCTCTGTCTCTCTCTGTCCCAAAAATAAATAAACGTTGAGAAGAAAAACAGATCAAAAGAGAAAAGCAAAGCCCAATCAATTCCCCGGCAGGTAGCTATCGTAAAAGTGATCACAAATCTAGGTATCCAGGAGTAACTTAGGGAGTAGTTGTCCTGGATAGTCTCCCAGGTCCTGGATCAAGAGAACAACCATTTCAGGAAGGTCCTCACTGTTTCTAAAAACAGAACAATAACATGAATTCTCTGGTCTAGGTGGTGAGCAGACAGAAGCAGCTGCCAATGGAAACCAACAAGCAAAGCACCCCCGGCATCCAGCAGTCACTTACTGTTGTCAGCCTTTCCAGGGCAGAGAACCTCTCGTCCCAGGTTGCTGCAGACTTTTCAAAAGCCTCGTGGCGCTTGATGAGCTTCTCCACCTCATCCACACTCTGGCCTATTTCTCGGCTGGATAGGTATGGCTCTTGTCCGAGCAGCCAGGCCTCGGCCACACTGGCGTCCCGTGAGAACTGGTGGACCTCCAAAACTGCACAGAGTACCAAGAGTGAGTGCTGGCCAGCAGGGTGACCTGGCAATCAGGGAGGGCACTGCCCTCTGGTGGCAGCTGCCCACACAACCAGTCTATAGTCTAAATCTGCGCTGTCCAGCAAAAATGTAACGTGACCGACATATCCAACTTTAACTTTTCCAGTAGCCACATAAAAAAATAAACTGATGAAATTTAATAACAAGCGGGTCAAATTAAGAAGTATATTTTAGACAGCCTAATACATCAAACTAGTATCATTTCAACATATAAGCAGTATAAAAAAATTGAGAGATGGAACGTTTTTTCCTTACGCCTTTGATATCCAATGTACATTTTATACTATAGCACCTCTCAATTTGGACCAGCTCCATTTCAAGCTCTCAAGAGCCACTTGTGGATGGTAGCTACCACACTGGACAGAGAATAGTGCAGGCCTAGAAGGTATGCTCTACTCACTCAGCCCTACACCAGTGAGACAAGCCTCAGAGCCCTGAAGGAATTCAGTCTACACACAAAGACTAGGCTGATGAAGCAGGCATTCATCAACCACCCTTTCTGGGATGGTAGTTATAAGTTTTATTTTGAGGGGCTGAGAGGGAGGAAAGGATATAGGGAGTACTCTGGAAAGTGGGGACAATATGGGCTAAGGCTTCTGCTTTCCTCATTCTCAAAACATATAGACCCAATTCTCATCCAAAGAATGTTCAAGAGCAGGACTTCTTTTCCAAAAGAGGGCTCTAGCCCAAAGGGTAACGTGCCTTCATTTGGTATTTTATACACATTTTACAAAAGGCCTCCTGGGTTCTGTTTCTAGTGAGCACCCTTGGTGTCTGAGAATGGGGTTCTAGTACATGAACAGAGCCCAGAGCCCCACACATGCAGAATGGCAAAGTATGGCAAATAATGCTTGAGCTGGGCTACCTTCAGTGTTCATACCTATTATTAAATGCTATTCCCAATACTCTATGTTATAAACTCTGTGGTAGCTCACATATCCCTTTATAAAATCAGATGAAAATTACAATCTACCTCAGAGGTTCACTTGAATAAATGCAGAAAAATATATAAAACACTTAAAATAATGCCTAGCTCACTGCAAAACCTTTATAGTCGGTTGCGTTTATTAAGTTACCAACCTTCTTCTAAGAACACCAGATATAAGAGGTAATCTGGCCAACTCTCTACCTTCTTGACTGCAGTAATAATTCCTCTTAAAGATAACTGGAGGAGGAAGGGACTTCAATCTGCACTCTTCTAGAGGGATACTGAGTTGTCATTTCCAGTCTGTTCCTAAAGAACACCCAAATCCCATTTACAACACTGAGATCAATCATGGGATAAACAGTAATAAATACACCCCAGGGAACAGGGAACTACTTAAAAATATTTAGCATGAAATGGTGAAATAAGGCATTAAAGAAGAAGTATTTAGAACTCCAGAAATCATTAAGTGATAACATCACATTAAATCAATTAAAACAGGAAACTAAACTTGCATGCTTTCAACGGACACCCAAAAAGAATGGAAAAATTAAGTATGTCCTTACTCAGTCTTAACCATTCCCATCGGTCTTCCCACTTGTCAATCATTTCTTTTCTCTTTTCCGTCAACTGCAATAGCTTTTCCTTGATCTTGAGAAAAGAAGGACAACAGGGACAGCTTAACAGATTGTACCACATCCTCCTAACCTCCCCTTGATGGGCCACTTCAAAGAAGAAAATACATTTTCTGTAGAGACCACTACTAAGCCAGGGAGTATCTAAGGACTACTCAGTTAATTTGTGTACTGGAGAGAAAAACATGACAATGTGCCTTCCAGAAGGGACTGAGACGAAGGCTGGGCTCCACCCAAAGCTGCTATCATGAGGAGGCCAACAATGCACTGAGCCCTCTCCAGATTCTGGAGCTCCGGAGGGTAAACACACTCAGGAAGAGGGGGACAGTGAGAGGTGCAAAGCCCTGACTTCTTTGAGAGAACAACCTAACCTTTCATCAAGTGGGTCACACATGCTGACTCATCATTTACCCCTGTATTACCATCATTCTAACTGGAATTAGCAACCTTCCGCTAACAGCAAGCTGACCTAGAGGACATGTGACAGATAAGGAGTGGCACCCAGGGTGAGTACTGATGGAGGAGGTGACAGAGGATGGAACTCCAACCTGGGGCCCTCAGAAATTGTCTTCTGTGCCAGACTCATTGGCTCTGGGCCTAGAGTCTTCTTGTGTAACTATACCACACACACAAGAGAGCAGCAAGGAAGTTTGAAATACATGTAAGCATATCTATGTATGAATGCACATATATATTTCTCTGTGTGTGTGTACATGCGTATACACATACATACACACTCACAAAAGAAAGTTATCTCATGTCTTAACACCAGCTGCACTCACCCCAGGCCCCTAAAGCAAACAGCCATCCTACCTCCTCAGATGCATAGTGCTTCCTCGCCAATAGGGATTTCCCAAGTTCAATGCAAGTTGTAAAGCTGTCATTACGAGCATCGATTTCAGCTTTGATACCTTGATGATTATTCATTAATAGTTCAACAGATGATACATCCCTAAAATTAGACAAATAATACCTCCTTTAGGAGATCAAGTTTTCCAAATAAATGTGCAGGTTTCAAAATACATCATCAATTTCTTTTTTTTTTTTTTTCTTTTAAATTTTTTTTTTCAACGTTTATTTATTTTTGGGACAGAGAGAGACAGAGCATGAATGGGTGAGGGGCAGAGAGAGAGGGAGACAGAATCGGAAACAGGCTCCAGGCTCTGAGCCATCAGCCCAGAGCCCGACGCGGGGCTCAAACTCACGGACCGTGAGATCGTGACCTGGCTGAAGTCGGAGGCTTAACCGACTGCGCCACCCAGGCGCCCCACATCATCAATTTCAAGGAACTGTTCGCTAGCACAATATACAATGGTACAATATGACTTTCAGGTCTGATTTACAGTCTGAGCTTAGGCTGGGTCACTGAGTTAAAGCATAATAATGGACTAATTCAGGGCCAGTGATAAAACCTAACATTTAGAATAAGGTTTCTCTCATCTGTGTGTGTGTGAGCACCTGAGTAATTCAAAAAGGTTTCCAGGCAGGTGCCAGGAAAACCACTGGATTTCTGTTCAAACTTTTGTACCCTAATGGGTTAGTGCCGAAGGTTCAGGACATGTTCAGAGCAGCAGATATATCCTCTCCTAATTCAGAGACATAAAGAGGCACCCAGAGCTGGAACCAGCTTAGAAATCAACAACTGTAGAGCTGTGAGAACTTCTCATGGATCAAAACCTAGAGTCCTGATCTGGGAAATACAGCTGCTTTTGTGTATATATATATATATATATATATATAGTAATAAGAATATTTCTTCTCTATTACACTGGGGGGTGGGGCTGGCAGGGGTCAACTGGAGTTGTGCATGTACCTGCCTGTTCATCTATTAGCTTCTCTTCACTGCTTTGCATCAAACATGGCCAAAGAGAAGATCCCAAACAAATATTAAATAATCATCTCAAGATGCCATTTAAGCAGATGGTAAGGAATAAGAGACATCTTTTGTAACATGTATGAAAAGGGATAGAGTGGTTTTTAATCTAACAGATACAGAAAAAGAACTCAAAAAAAAGCCATCTCATTCCAATGATGAAGTAGAGCTAGTCATGCCCAAGGCATATGGCTGCTTGAAGCATGAGGCCCAGAGAGAGCAGGAAGGCAGCAGTGAGTGTGGAGCATAGGGATGGGGACATATAGAGGGCTTGAAAATACTGTGCCCTGTTTCCCTGGCAACTGTGTGCTAGAGACAGCTAAAGCAATGGAAGCTGTCCCAAACTGCCACCAATCCTGTTCTGGCCTTGAAGCTCTCCATAGAGGTCCCTGGTTCTCCCGAGAAGATCTCTCTCGAAATCACCTGGGGTCAGGAAGCCGGATCTCCTCCCACCCAGGACGCCACGAAGGTTACCTTGGCTTCTCCTGGGCTTCAATCTGCCGGATGACGTCTTCCATCCACAGCATGAGGTCTCGTACCATGCTGAAGAAGCGGAACTTGTCCCCCGTGTCCACCAGCCGCACCCTGCGGCCCTCACAGGCATCCAGCAGGGCCTTCCAGGCTTCCAGGACCTCATTCTCCCGCTTCTGGATGTCGTCAGCCTTGTCACCCGCGTAGGCTGCCTGTAGACGGGCCGCATCCTCCTGCAGCTGCCTGACCTGCAAAGCCACAGTGGGGAATGAGCCAGATCAGACAGGTAGGCCTTCTCTCCATTGCCCCACTGCTCCCTTCATGCACACCACATGCTGTTCTGCCTGCCCACTAATGGGACCACCAAGTCAAAATAGGGCCCCTGCATCCCAACAGGCTCACAATTTCACCCACATTGGAAAAGTCAAGTTCACTATAAATGTACTGAACTAGATTATTGAGTTCAGCGTAAACGGTGAGACAGTGAAATACTACAGGACTGTCTCTGGGCAGGACACCTTGGTTAGGTCTACTGGAGGTAGCCTGGGATGTAAAGACAGTACAGAAAGCACAAGGTACATACTCAAATATAGTAAAAAAAAAAATTAGCATGTAATCTGTTCCTGCAGCATACAGATGGTACTTTTATCATGAAACAGGAACTGCCATGAAGAATTCACTTTGAAAACAAGTTTTCCATTATTATGTGATGTTGCTCATGAAAACGACGTATGAATTATCTGTAAGAGTGCTCACATGTGACAGTTCAACTTGAAAAACAAAAATACAGAATCTAACATAGCTCAAAAAATTGACTGATGCAGGGGCACCTGGCTCAGTGGGCTAAGAATCCGACTCTTGATTTTGGCTCAGGCCATGATCTCACAGTTTGTGAGATCAAGCCCCACACTGGGCTCTGTACTGACAGAGTGGAGCCTACTTGGGATTCTATCTCTCCCTTTCTCTTTGCCTCTATCCTGCTCACACTCTCTCCCTCTCAAAATTAATTAAAAAAAAAAAAAAAAGCTGACTGATGATGTCTAAGAAGGTGAAATTTTCACCAGCCATATTTCAATAAAAACTTTGCAGAACAAGAAATGCAAATGGGTATTAGGAAAAGATGCTCCATGGAGATACTAGAATTTGTCATCTATTAGTTGGCAAAAATTCAAGTCTGATGATGTCTCTGCCAGTGAGCTGATTCACGAATGATAGGACAACGGTCTACAGCTCCTGCAGAAGGCATGGGCAGTATGTATCAAAATTACAAACATAGGTGCCTTCTGATATATGAGTACACTTTGGGGAATTTATCCTGGATAGAGTTATGCACATTTAGGAAATGAAATATACATCATTCATTGTAGTAGTGTCTGCAAAAGCCTAAGACTGAAAATAAATGTTCATCAGTGAGAATCCGGTTGCATTAATAAGGCTCTTCCAGAGTCATGAAAAAGAATGAGTAAAGGCCCTACATACACATGAAAAGTGTTCCAGAATGATGGCTCTATCAAAAAAGCAAAGTGCAGACAGTGCACCTAATATCTACTTTCTATGTGATAAAGGGGGAAAACAAGGATCGGCTTTCACCTTCTTTTGAGGAGGGAATGGAATGGAGATAGGCTTTTACAAGAGAAAGTAGATTTTTCTCTTACACATTAGTAGTGCTGTACTGCATACAACATCTACTTAAAAATACATACATATGGGGGAATAGACATTCAATCTTTATTTACTGAGGCTATGTAATCAAAGTTCGCAGACAACTGTCATCCAGGACTGCAGGAGCCTTTAGAGGTCTGTGAGGGGAGTATGCCGGTAAGTATCACCTGGGGATGTATGTGGGGAGAAAAGGAGCAGGGATGGACAACACTGGGGCTTTCAGGGAGGAAGATACTGACCCGGACCACACAAAAGGACTTTAGGTGGTGGGAGGTTAAGGAAAACAAATTTCTACAAAAGATTCAGTGAAGTTTGTTTTCCCCGATGATCTGATTTTCATATCCTGACTTCTGCAAATCTACAATTATGGCTCAGGTATAATTCAAATTACAATGAGCAAGTTCCTAAGAAATTATTGAAGAGCTAATTTCCTATATGACTAACCAAATCTTTCCCTACAGTTAAAAAAGCCCAAACAAAAACCCAAAATCTTTTCCTGTGCCTCTGGTTGTTTTAAAACAAAACAATCCAAAACCAACCAAGCGAACACAAAACAAGGTGGAGGAGGGATAGCAAAAGTGAAAATTCCCACACAAATGAACCACTGCTTTAAGAAGATACTGAAGACCACCACTGCATGCAAATGTCCTAAGGCTCCAGTGCAGAATGGAGTGGGCCAGTGTGAGGGTTAAAGGGCCAGGAAAGAAACACCAATGGCTTCTGGGAGCCTGCACCAAGTGCCTTCCCTCTATTCTGATTCTGTTACAATAAACTGGATTGGGTCGACATTTGCAGAAGGGGCATGCATACTATTAGAAATGCAAATGGCCTCATCCAGCAGGTATCGTGAGGTGGAGACTCTCAAGACTCAAGGGAGTGTACTCCTGTCCACCCTCAAGATGAGATGGGCACCCTCATCAGTCTGAGTCTCACAAGGTGAAGGGATTTAATGAAGAAAATAAGAGAGCAACTCCATCATGTCTGGGGTCTGCTGAAGTTCTAAAACTAAGTGATTTTTACAGGAACAGAGGAAAGACCTCCTGTTGGTAAGATGTGTTCTAGCTCTGCCTCTAGGGATCTCAGAGGTTCTCCCAGTCAGAGAACACTTACAGAGCTCTCACAGGGACGTATCTTTTGCAAACAACATCTCAATCCTCAAAGCATTAGGGAATGGAAGCCTAGAGAGGTAAATTAAACTTGCAGTGATACAGAGCAGCAGGCCCGGTTTAAACTGGCATCTGCCCCTCTATGGGGGGCCTTACTCCAAACACAGGTGAGACTGCATTGTTATGGATCCTCATTCATTCACGAGGTGCTCCAGGACCTCATGTGCAATGAAAGCCTCTGAATGTGAAGCTGACAAGTTGTCACAGAGCTGGGGAGTCCTCCAGCTCTGAAGGAAAGATTGGAAATGCTTAAGGTACATGGTAGACCCTCCTAAATTCTGCTTCATACAGACCCTCGGCCACTCCATGTACCTATTTTCAAATATTTCCTCAATACGTTCTATCTCCTTGGTGGAAAAGCTGAAGTCACTTAATATACATGGAGCCCCATGCACAACCCCAACTGTGATCTGTTTCTAGTAGGTGAGAAGACAATGGTGGTAAAGGTGGTTCCTCCAGAGAAAACCCCAAAGCAGACCAAAGAATGGTAAGGACAATGGCACTGGATAGGGGTCAAGCCCATAGTCAAATCTTGACCATGTGTTTTCAGAAATAAAGATTCACTGGTACGCAGTCATGCTCCTTCATTTTCGTATTGTCTAGAGCAGCCTATGCTACAATAGCCACGCTGAGTATTTGCAACAGGGACCATGCATCCCACAAAGCTGAAAATATTTACCATCTGCACTTCTATGGAAGAAGTTAGCCGATCCATGCCCTGGATTACCAACGTGCTCTTAACAGACAAGAACAAAACTCCTAATCTACTCTGGGCTGGTATCTTTAATAGAACTGCCTTCTTTTTTAGAACTATGAAGTTTAGGAGAAAAAGATACAATTTATTTTTCATCTAAAAGTCAGAAGACTGAACAAGACACTGTGCAGAGATTAGAGAGGGAACTAAAGCATGATTATACTATAAGTTCTTACTGCTATACTGTTACCACTTTGTCAAACATCTTTTAAAGAAAGTCTTTGTGTTAGGCATTTCAGACCGGGGCAGTGGGGAGACCAGGCATATTAAAGCATTAGACTCTTGTTTTCCCTCTTTCCAGACATATAACTCAGACCCTGATGGATGGAAAATAATGATATTATTTTAGAAATTATTCTGGGTGAATACACTAACATAGTACTAATTCTTGCTGAGAAGGTCTATAACTTGCAAATGTTTGCAAGTGCATCTGGTTTATTTTAATTGTGGGGATATTCACTTAACAATGTCTGTACATGTGTCAAACTGAGAATTTTATGGACTGAATTCTCCTAAATGGAGCATTATAACAATGTGTGTGTAGAGGTGTGTGTGTTTAAATTGGGCAATTCTTTGACGCATGTTTTGAGGAGCCAAGGAATGGAGAGAGATCCTCAGTGATGCACAAAGATGCTCCCCACCACCCTTGGGCATCTCCCTAACCCACCTGAGTGCCCAGAGCCTGGATGTCATGCTCAAACGTGGTGTGCATTCTCTGTAAGGTCTCCACTGTGTTCTGATCTCTCCCAAGCTCCTCGGGGAGTTTCTTGTGTTTGTCCTGTATGCGCCCAAAGATCTCCTTGGCATCATGGTAAAACTTGTGCAGTTCATAAGAGGCGGCGAGAATCTGTGTTCTCGTGTCGATGAGCTCCAGGAGGTCAGCCCAGGCTTCGTTGAGCCCATCCTTCCACTCGGCGATGGTGGCGGCATCCGAATGACCAGAGTTGATGAGCTCATCTGCCATGTGATTGACTGTGTCCACACGCTCCTGTCCAATGTTCCCTGTGTCTCTGGCAAATTCCCGGAATCGTTCTTGTAACATCTGAAACACGAATAAGCATGAAGAAAATCGGTAAGACTACTATGAACATTTTATTTCTTGATCACATGAATGTCCTTTGGAAAGAAACAATATGCGTGATGTCACAGGTCTTAGCTCTAAAACTCAAATCAGGCTTCCTTCCTGCCCTCTGTCGCAGAGCAAGGCCCTGGCTCCATCTCCTTTCACTACTGGAGAAAGGCATGGAGAGGTCAGACAAGCTAAGTCAGAGTTTGCCTGGCAATAAAAAGCTGAGCTGGAACTAAACCCCGTGACCTCTGATCTGAGTCCAGGGTGTCCAATGTGCTCACAGATAAGGAGTCAAGCAAGCACCCCTGCCCAGTGCACCCTGCATGGCCACCCCTGCTCTGCCCAGGGTACTTGCCGTGACATGCTCGTAGTCCTGCCCCAACTCATGCGACCCTGCGACCACCTCCCTCTCAGCGATCCACTGCTCCAGGTCGTCCACCTCCCGGTTGAGCTGGAAGAGCCTGTGCCTCTCGTCCAGCTTGCCCCTCCGCTCTTCGGCCAGGTCTTTCAGACCCGCGTACAGCTTGTCCACTTTGGACTGCCGCATGCTGATGCGCTCACTGGAAACGGGGGTGGGAGGGGCAACAGGTAAAGGACCTTAAATGTCAAATTTTCTTCAGGGAGAAAACAAGTGAAGGGAAAATGCCAAGAAAACATCTTACATAAAATTTCTCAAAGGAAACTTCCGATTCACCTATTTGGCCTAAAAAATTAAACCGTGAAATTTGACGAGTAATGAAGAGCCAACACATAAAAAAAAAAAAAAAAAAACAGTAATTAAGGCTGATGGCCATCCTGTGATGATGGGGGGAGGTGGCGAGGAGGAGAAACCCTAACTCTCTGCACTGCTGGCTCTGTTAAGTCAGGATTTCCTTTGACCTTACAAGTTAATGAAAAATCCAGGAGCTATCTTCCTCTCTCAAGAACCATGCTACTTAAGGGACAAAAGATAACCCTGTCTGGCACACACCTCCACCTTCTCTGGGGTGTATGCTCTCCCCTGCCACTCCTGTCAAGTGGGTCCTGGGAGTACTGCACCCCCCTCCCTCCAGCTCCCTGCCCCCCTGCCCCCCCCCCCCATGACTGTCTTGTAACAGGAAATCAAGGAGACAAGGACTTCTTGATGCCGGTCCCTAGAGACTAGGAAGGCCACTTTCCTGGGACTTCTATCATGAATACATGAAGGACCCCCTACACCAACACAGCCACCACTGACTGTATCTTCAACCTGCCTTAGTTACCACACAAAGCCGATTCTCTTCCTGAGTTACGAAGGCAGTTACATAGCAAGCCTAAGATAACTGCCATTGAAGTCAACCTGTGAACATGGTATAAAATTGGCAAGTACCACACACATATCTTCTGTAATTCCCAACGTGCTTGAAGGACCTGACATGCAAGAGTGAGGAAGCAGTATCATCCTGCTCTTTGTGGGAGCTCAATTATTTTACAGGTCTGTGCATTCTTGTTCACCGCTCCTGCTCAAACTCATCATCATTTTCCTAAACTGGATGACTTTCAACCCAAGGGTAGGTTTTGATAACTTGTATCTATGCAAATCAATTTGTAGTTTTGCCTCATGACACCAATAATTTTTCAAGAGGGCCTAGGCTCACAAGAGATATTTAAACCACAAGAGAAATTTCCTAATGTAATAGTTCACCCTTCCCATTCAGCACAGACCTGTTGGGTCTATTTTAAAAATGCTTCCCAAAGACCTACATCACCAGTTACTCAATGCTGTCATCCATTTCCTTTGGCATTGGGACAGAATAAGAGACCCTCACTGGGAAGAACCAATAGGCCAGTCTCTTGATAAAATAGTACTCACCTTTCCGGATGGCTGTCAGCCACCAGGGCCCGGCTGGTCTTAGAGAGCTGATGCACGGTCTCTGCATAGTCCTCCACGGCTTGTTCCAGAATCTGGTGCTTCTTCAACATGGAGACGGCGCTCTGCTCATCCTGCAAAGATGGGGTCACAACCACAGTCGCCCCCTCTGACTGACACCACCTTAAGGCAAGACTAGCTGACTGCATCACGGGTGGAAGGAAGAATCATCAGAAAGAACAAAACCATAAGGAGCATCAATATGAACTGGACTGTATGCACGTGGGAGGCCTCTGTGAAAGACGAACACGAGGATCATACAGAATGAGTGAGACCCCTCTGAGGTACAGGGTAAAGCCCAGGAAACCAAGTGTATCCTGGCTGGCTGAGACTCCTCACAGTCTAACACCTGTGTAGATGACTGCATCTTGGAACTCTAAAAACTTTCAAATTGTCTCAAAAGCATCTTGTAAAGTTTAGGTGATTCTATTAATTAAAGAGAGCAAAAAGGACTCTAGCAAATATCTATTTTAAAAAAAAAAAGAAGAAGGAAAAAACGAGAAGAGAAACTCAGTCTTAATGACATCTCAGGACTCACACAAGAAGATTCTGTGTCAAGGGGAAATAGCCAGATTCCAGCCACCTTAATGCATGTGGTGCCCTCCCACCTGTGACACTTGAAGGCAACAATGAAATGTTTCACAAAGACACAGCCACCGGCAGAAAACAAGCTCGGGGTCTGAGTTGGAGGCTCTTAGGGAAAAGCTGGAAACGTCTCTCACCTTGGCCTTCTCCTCAGACATCATGTACAGCTCTTGCTCGCTCATCCACGCCTCAGCCTCAGCAGCATCGAAGTAGTACTGCTGGGCCCTGTGCGCCTCCTCAAGCCGCCTGTGGCGCTTCTCGGTCTCCTCAATGAGGAGACCCCATAGCTCCTTGAGGTCAGCGAGCCTCCGTCGAATGGCTTCGGCGTTGAGGCTGCTGCTGTCAGTGACAATGTTTTGGCTCCTCTCAAAGATGTCATCAATGCGAGGCTGGTGCCCCTGGATTTCTTTCTGGAGGGTCTGTGGGAACGGGGAACACACAAAAAAGGCTTGCTGAGCCGCAATGGCAGGCTGTTTCATGAGGGCCAAGGGGAAATAGTGAACCTTCAAAGCTCTCACACATTCTCTGCTCTGTAATTTGGAGCAATTATTTATCAGACTGAGCTAGCCCAAGCAGAAATGCTTACCTGATTTTTCTTTATTAACAGCTGCACAGTCTGGAGGTTGTGGCCATGATCTGTGGAAGTTGCCAAAGGCATCCTCTCTCCAACCCACAACTGGAAAAAATTACAAATTTAGATGGTCAGGACCACTCAAAAAGAACAAATACTTGATGCAAACAAAAGTGCAATAGAAGATTAGCAGGGAGGCCAGCTTGAGAGAGAAGGCGTATTCGATCCCACTGGGAAGGGCTGCCCGAGGAGCCTGCCCTTCTTGCCCAGTACAAGGTGAGGGCTAGTCTTTCAAAGCTTACTTCATCCTTGCTGCTGGATCCCCTCGAGTCCTCACCCTTAATTTATTTTTAAAACTACTATTCTAGGGGCAGTAAAAGCCTAGAACATCTTTAGAATGTCAAAGAGAACAGTAGAGTTGCATTTTGTATGAATATATAAAAGCATGGGCTTTCACAGCCTAACTCACCAATGCAGCCCAAAGTGAGTCTAACAAAGAAGCAAGAATGTCCTAATTAAGGCAGGACAGGTAAGGAAGTTTATGGAAAAGCCCCTTGCATAGTGATGGTCTACTTACAATCTCATCCTCCACATCCCTGTTGAACTGATGGATCTCTTTAGAGGCCAGCAGATTATGCTTTCTTTCATTCAAGGGCTCCAGCAGTTCCATGAACTTGGTCTGCACAGTGAGGCGCTTGCTGTCCACCTCGTCAGTGCTCTTCCCCTCCTGACTCAGGGCCTGAGCCTGGCTCTGGAGCTCCTCGATCTCCTTCTTCCGCACCTCCATCTGGTTCTCCAGCATCTGAGAACAGAAAACAGACCAACTGTCACACTGGAGACAAGGGAAAACACACACAGTCCACAGTCCTATAAAATGTTTGTTTTGAGCACTGGCCAAAATGGAAGACCGAATATTAATTTATATAATGGAGAGCCCAAGAAAGGATTCTTAACATCTATGAAACAATCATTAATCCCTTCCCAGGATTTTTAAACTCAGGAACAACACTCGAGTTTATCCAGGAATTCAGAAGGCAAATGACAAGAGAAACAAGAATTAATTATGGGGAAAGGACAGTCTTCATCTGCTTGTTCAGATGCCATAACGATGCTGGAAACCCATTTAACCATCAGGAAAAGGTAATGGAACTTAAGGTTCCAGTTCTTCTAGGCAAAAGGAATAGCTAATGTCATCATCATCTCTCAATTTCTTCAATCAGGAGGCTGATTATTCTTTTTCTTAAATATTGGATCAGCAGGTGAAAACATACTAACTGCTTATCTACATGAGAAGAATGAGCCAAAGTGAAAGCAGAGGAGTCTCAGTCAGGGAACGACACACTGGGAATACCATACGCTAACGGTTGAGAAACAGGGGGGTCCCCTCTGGGAACAAATGGGCTCCTTTCTTAGGTAAGGAAGTAAACAGCCATGAATAAAAACTACCTGTAGCAAAACTCTTAATGCATAATAGTGTAGCCAAATAACTGCATCAGTTAGCAAAGGGAAGGGTGGGGATCACTCTGAAGAAACAGGCTTCAGCACTCGGCAAAGACACTTCCACATTGACTGGTTCAAAGCAGAACCGTTGGGCTGGGGACTCGGCTGCACAAGGCAAAGCAAGCCAGGGAAGCCACTGGAAGCTTCTGCCACCAACCTGCTTTTCCTCAACCTCACTGAAGCTGTTTTCTTGCCAGTGTGAAGTAAATTCATTCGCCTTTAGAATGCTCTACCATGACGTCCAAAAAACAAGTACATAAATAAAATTTATGATCCAAAAAGTACGCTGACCAACTCAGATAACTGATACATACCCACTAGATGTTATAGAGCGAAGTATGTGAAAAGGATTTCCCTGTGTAAACCTCAGAACTGAATGAAATGCATATTTACTCAACTATTAAATGGTGATACTATCCGTCAACTAAGATGATGACAATAAAAAGAAAAGCACTGCCATGCACAGACACCCAATATTTCTACTAATATGTATCTTTCCAGTTGATTCTGGAAATGTCCCATGACGCTGTCAAGACAAACACAATGCTGGGTTAAAACCCCTCACAGAGAAGGCAGGTGGTTGAGAACACAGTGGTGAGTTAGGGCTATAAGGATGATGGCAATGAAACAGAAAGAGGCCTGAGTATGTGGCTGCCTCGCCCACTTGCCTGTTGCTTTTTAAGCAGGATGTTGACGCTGGTAAGGTCTTTGCCATAGTCATCAGACTGAATCTGACTCTCCAGGCCGTGCAGCCATTTGTCCAGATCTGCACAGCTCTGGGTGAAAAGTTCAGCCTTGTTTGCATCAAAGAGCCGCTGGGCCTTGGTCTGGGTGGTGGACTCGAGGACTTCCCACATGTTATGTAAACCAGTGAGTTTTTCCTTTACCACAGCTTCCGTCTCAGGCTTTTCTGAAATGAGCTGCATTCCTTCCTGGAAAACATCAATAAATACAGTTTGCTAGAGAACAAAGGGCAATGTGAGAAACAACCCTACGATATTTAATCTGTGATTCACCTATTCATTCACATAAGGTTATGGCTTAATAAAATGGACAAGGGCCTAGTCTATGTACACTACACGGCTTTCCAAAGAGTGCAGCAAGAAATGATTGTTGCATGATGAAATACTTTCAACAGGGGCAACGGGAAAATGCTAATGACTTATGACTTCCACTGCACTTGGCTCCCGAAGATGGTAACACATCACTTTAACCATTAAGAATCTGAAACAATATAAAAAGTCTGAGGAAAAGAAGGAAGGGTGGGGAACTTCACCTTCATGTTCAGTTATGCTGCAGAGAATCTCCCTGTGCCAAGATGATACATACTAAGTTACCATAGTGCCTGGTCACACAAGAAAAATCGAGGAAACTGAAAATACGTAATATTTCTAAATTCTGTGTAAATCATCAGTCTCTGTCACAGTCCAGGACACATGCTGTGATCAAGAAAGTGGGACTCTGCCCAGGAGGCTCACAGCCCATCATCTGCAGCAGGTGAGAAACAAATCAAACAACTAGTACTTACTAAAAGACAAATCAAGCATTTTGAACCACAACTGGTTGGGTTTCTGCTGTTCTCCCTTCTAGCAGGTTAAAGCTGGCATTTGGTTTAGTGGGAGAGGCCCCGCTTCTGGCAGGGTAACTTCTGTATGGGATCAGATGGGACTTAAAAATGCAGGAGAATGTGAAGAGAAGAGCTCGTTTCCCACCTGGTTCATTTTCTTGCCATGGCCACACCACCCAAATGGGAGTCTCATCCAACATTTTAACTCACCTTCTCAATTTTGTCAAGCCATTCTTTGTTGGATGCAAGTTCTGCCATAAATGCTTGATGTTTTAACCATTTACTATGCAGATTTCTGGCTTCATCGTAAGACATGTCCTGGGCAGTAAGCATCTTTTCATTGATCCAAAGAGATAACTAGGAAAAACAAAAATCAGAAAAATGTCAGAGATTGTAATCACAGACATCAGCCTTTTTTCTGCCTGGAAAGAGTTGTGTTATGTTGTACTACACATACTGCATGTTTCCATGTCAACTGACAACCAAATATTTACTTTACAACTCTGACCCGTCATGACAGGTTATCTCCATTGTACGGGAGATGTACCTGAGCCTTGCTCCAAAGTATCTAATGTTAAATCCATAGGTACAAAAAGCTCTCTGAGCCAGCCTTCGAAGGGTTTGGCACGCACAACCAGCCTTTCCCCTAAAGGCTCATGTTTAAAATTCTGCCCTAACCAGTCCAAGTCACTTTTTTTTCTTCCAAATACTTGTGCCAGCTATACCATGTTAATCGTGATTAACTGTCTTTTACTTTATTCGGTAATCTTTTTATCCTTTTAGTTCTTTCTATTACATATTAAAAAGACCAAACACAAAACCCCACTCTTTGATCCCTCCCCTCCCTTCACAGCGTATCTATGGGAATGCCAAAAAAGCATAAATAACTTGCTCACTGTAGGAGCAAGGCAACAATGATGCCCTCTTAAAGTTTCCTTCAAGTTTGAGTCACCTTCACCCTTTTTTTCTATAGCCTCTATTTCTCCAAAGAGCCTTCCATTCAGACCGAGAACACTCCACAGGATTTGATTTTGAGACCCAACATGTCTACTTGGATCTGAACTCTGCAAAGCATCACAAAGCCTGCCAGCTGCTGACAGATCTAAGAAGGGAGTTCTCTCACGAGACTTGGGGTGGGAGGCAGCCCAACGCGAGGCCCTGGACACACTTCTCTTGCTGGCTTTCATCCCAATTTGCTCGGCTCCTTACTGCCTGCCTGTAGTTGGCCATGCCAGGTCCTAATTCCTACCCCATACACAGCACTAACCCGGGAAGAGCTTTTTGTTTGCCCAAGAGAAATATACACAAAGGAATGTAGGATCAGGCCAGAATCAGAAGCAAAGGTCTTCAGAGACCATGTCCCTCCTCCTGTGTGACCACAAGAAGCCCACTTCTTACACCAGTCGCTGCCAAAACAAATTTGCACCCTCATGGTCCAATCTTCAAGGTTTAGAGATTTCTGTGCCAATCTCCAAGGCATAGAAAACCAAAAGAACACTTAAAGGATCAACATTTCTAAGACCATTCACTCACACTCGGGGCTACTGCTGGGAAAGGCTTCCCTGCAAATGTGTTTAAATAGCAAGTCTGTTCTTTAAAAACAATGTCAAGGAGGCTGACACAGGTCACAGGAGCACCCTTGGATCTGAAGGTGGGTGAACTCCCAGTCACCATCTCTACTTTCTCAGCATATTCACCCACTGTACAGAAGGGGGTGGAGGTAGAAAGCAAAAGGTAGTGAGATCTTAGTTGTTATTCTTTATTGAGGTGAAAAACCAGTAAATCTCATAAAGCCCTTTGTAAGCTAGGACCACAGATTGGTTACACAACAGAGACAGTAAACTTCCTACTTTAAAAGAATTATCTATTTTCCAGTTACCTGAGTAGGCAAAACCTGAAATACTATGGCCATTCATTCGGTCCAAGGGGGAAAGAGGTTAAAAGGAAACCAAATGGTAAAATTTTCCCCGTGTTCCACATACACACAGATTATACACAATAGAAGGCATTTATCCAAAGTGCAAAGGACATTCACATATTTTCGCTATTCATAACCACCTACCCAGAGAGATTAAAAAAAAAAAAAAAGAGCTACATAAAAATCAGAGGCTTATAAACAAATCTGCTCTTTGCTGAACATCATCCTACAGATAAAGCATCATGCGATACAGCACAATGAAATGGATCTATGGAACTTGCTAGTTCATCAACCCTTCATCAGCACTCTGGAATCAGAACTGCAGTTATTATTTGTGGGCATTTACAAAGGTCATTTAAGAATATACTCATTCTCTGCAGAAAAGAACACTGTGCAGATTGGAAAAGGATAGGAAAAATGCTTTGATCACTGAATCAAGCTTTTCAAAGCAAAGCAATGGAACTTGCTATCCCTGGTGCCACATGAGTCTAGCTTTACTGCCCTCTTAAAAAAAACACATCAATTTCTGAAAACAGGAGTTATGGTATGAGAGAATAAAACAGAAAAGCAGTAACTTCTAAATCATTTTCCAGGAATACACATCAAATAATGCTACAAAAATTATGATGTTCTTTATATCCCCATCTACAGCTGGGGATAGAGGAGCCCCTGCAATAAATTTCCCCATCTAGGCAGTGGTTAATGGGAGTGGCAACCAAGGCAGATCTCACAACTCCTGCCTGCTCCAGCCAAGGCACTACAAGGAAGGGACTACGACAGGGACAACTTGGATTCCCTAGACTTGGACGATACCAGTAGCCAGCAATGGTACTAATTCTGACCTCTGGGTGCTCTCTAAGTTTCTAGAAGCATAGAAGGTAGATTTTCAAATGCAAAGCTAGTCCATACACAAACTCCATTCTCAGAGATCCTGGCTTAAAACGTACATACTTTAATGATGCTGAATGATGCAGAGCTCACGGCCAAAGAAAACTACATACCAATGCTTTGCTTGCACTTCTACACCAGGGTTTTGGAGCCCCCAAACCTGCCCTAAATTCTGTCACTACACAGAAACTGTACATGCTGATGTGGGAGGGATTGCACCCCCCACCCCCAGCATCTATGGTTATACTAACTTTTTATTATTTATTTTTAGAGAGAGAGAGCCCAAAGGGGAGGAGAGGGGGGGACAGTGAGACAGAATCTTAAGCAAGCTCTATGCTTAGCTCAGAGCCCAATGTAGGGCTCAATCCCACGACCCTGGGATCATGACCTGAATCGAAATTGAGTCAGATGATCAACCAACTGAGCCACCCAGACACCCCTAGATGTACTTTTTTTTTTTTAATGTTTATTTATTTTGAGAGAGAGAGAGAGAGAGAGAGAGAGAGAGAGAAAGTGAGTGTGGATGAGAGCGTGCATGTGAGTGGGGAAGAGGCAAAGAGAGGGAGACAAAAAATCCCAAGCAGGCTCCCTGCTGTCAGCACACAGCCCAATGAGAGGCTCAATATCATGAACCATCATGACCTGAGCCAAAATCAAGAGTTGGACACCTAACCTACCAAGCCACCCAAGCGCCCTGAGTTGTAGTAACTTAATGAGGCTAGCAAGAAAGGCTAAAACAGGAAGACTCACCAGAGCAGTCACAAAGAGACCTGCACATCATTCCCAGGATGTAAGAATGCAGCCAAAACCTTTCTGCACATAGGGGAAATCCCACTAGGACTGAGCCCTTGAGGCATGCCCAGCAGTCACTGGTGCATGTTAAGGAGTGAACTACTTGTAACCAAGGGTGCTAATTTAGAACAAGTGCTAACAAAGCTCTAATGACCTAGTAAGACCATTTCCTGTGATTCTACTGGGAAGGACTATTATTTTACCCACTTACTTTTCCCATGTTTCTACTTATGAATCCACACATGTGTAAATGGAAAATAGGGAAATTCCAAATGGATTTCTTTCAAGGGTTCCTCTCGTCTCACCTCCTGCTCATTTTCCAGCATTCTTGTTCCCAAATTTAACCTAGGCTTCACCATGCTGAGGTTCATAACTTTCATCTCATTAAACTTGCCTTTTAAGCAAGAGTATGGAATCCTACTGGCTCCCCGCTTCCCCCTATATGGGCTGAGGTTAAAATGAGTCATCGATGATACTACAAGGGAAACATCAAGGGATAATACAGGGACCTCCAATGTGTGGAAGGCACAGCCCAGGCTACGGACATCTCCTGACCCCTCCAATGAGTAAGAGTCACTTGGTATTCACTATGGCACAACATGTGGCCCAATACAGCTAACTTCAGATCCCATTACTCTCCTCTATGTCCTGTCCGGGGACACAAATACCTCTTTAAATAAGCATCCTATCCAAATGGGTTATTAATGCTTGGGTGCCACTTGAAGAGGCATTCCTGTTTTCTGCTTGTCTGGCTCCAGGCAAATCCCCCAGAGACCTAGATTCATCAGAGTGGCACAGAAAACTGACAGACCCTAAGCTACACAGTTTAGGGGCTTTCCTTCTGAAGGTTTAGCTGCTGGAGCATATTGCAAGATTCAGAGTAAGACAGCAGCTGAATGGATATGAAGGATCGCTTCTGTCACACGCGATCTAACGCGACTGCTATTAGGGCTGTATTACTTCTAACACACAGCCACACATTTGCATGCAAGGTGTTGTGATGATTTCAGTCACATTCTTTGCACACGACCCGATCCCGTCCCCACACCCTCCGATACCCTTCCCCCAAGGCCCCTGCAGCTTCTCTTGGATATTCTTCATCCCATTTCTGCCTCCGAGTGGATTTAACCTAATAAACCAGAGAGAATAGAGTCTCACTGTTATTCTCCGGCAGAGAGAAAAAATGCAATGTGCTCCTGAACTCACACATGTGAAGGCAGCCAGATGCTTTTCTCCAACTAGCTTGGAGAGAGACTGCATTTTTCTGGCTAACTTTAGCTTTCCAAGTTTGTTTGTGCACATATCAGGGGAGCATGAAATAGTATGAGAATCATCAGATTAATACCACATGTTAAAACTCACAAGTTTGAAATCAGGAGTGCTGCTCTTGGCATGTTAGACATGTATTCAAGGAGCTTGAAAGATGGTTATTTCAAAGTCTTCAGTGAGTAAGAAACTCAGTCTATATTTTTTAAATATTTGCTTTTTACCTAGATAGCCAGTTCCAGTACCCCTTAGTTCTTTCCTTCCATACCAGTAAGCGTGTATTAAATAGTTAAAACACGGCAGTAAATGCATTTACAATACAGAATATCCTAGGGTGTCACTGCCTTCAACAACTGAAATGTTCTAGATCTGCACTGTCCAACGTGGCAGCTGCTAATCACAGTTGGCTAATAGATGTGATAGAAGACAGAAGAGCTACACCTTGATATGTACAAAAGAAATAGCCCCATGTGTGGCTAGGGTCCACTGTCATGGATAGCAGAGTTCTGGACTATTCTAGATTAGAAGAATCTAGTTATTCTAAGTGGTAGCTTGCAGGCTGGAGAACTGATGAGAACTGCCACACTGCCCCAGCAGGAAACAATGAATTTCTGGGCCTTGATTAATTTTATAATTCAAGGGCTCTTCTGTTAAGTGCTCTGGATCTCCTCAGAAGCAAGGAAGGGAGGCATACCTCCTGACAATCTTGCAGGAATTTCTGAAGATCCCGGTTGTCCTTCAAACGCATCAGAAGCTCGCTGGCTGCCTCGCGATTCTTCCTATGTCTGTTTATAATAACAAAAATAACTTTTAAAAAAGGAGACAGAGAATCTTGAAATACTGATTTTACAACTCAGTGTCTTTCCTGGGTTTCTATATATGATGACAGCGGTATGCCTGTATGGTTTTAATTATGTCAAAAAGGCAAGATAAACGAGAGAATTTAGCATTCTCCAAACTCAAGCCACGGTACGAGAGACCAAAATACTGTCCAAGCCACAAAACAGGCAGAAGAGGCTGTCAAATGAGCCATATAAGTCCAATGCTTCCTAATCTGGTGCTGGGGGGAAAATCTGATCATGTACTGTGTACAAATCTCCATTTGGGGCACTGAAGGAAAATTTGAAACTTACCTTTAAGACACTGGACTAAGAAATTATAGACAACCATACAACTGGCTTTAAATTAATGTCTCCTAAATAAATATTCTGTCATCCTGAGAAAAACTCCCTCCAAATGACAATTAACCAAGAATGAAAATTTTGAGACCTGTAAGATTATTTATCTACTAAATCCCACTTTATTAACAGGTAAGGGTAACCAAGGTTTAATGCAGCTAAAGCACAAAACCTTAAGCAAAATTGGTAGGAGCTGCTGAACTTGGTGAACAGCAAGGGAAATGGTGTGCTCACTCCCCACCCTGAATGCCCACACTTCACACACACCGATGAGGCTCCAGAACTTAGCAGCAGACTTCCCTCATGTGCCCGGTGGCTTAGGCTCACCAGAGACGGTGAAGAACAGCCATGTGAATACTGGGAGTGCCAGGAGAAGGATGGCCTTGACACAGTTCTGCGGCAACAGGGGAGAGCCACAGCACACCAAGAATCAAGCAGTGTCATTCTAATACGGCTTCCCTGATATTCCCGAGGAACCTAAGCCCAGCCAGCCAGCCAGCCAGCCAGTGAAGGACATTAACTGGGGGAGATGAGGACGCTGGGTTTCCATTCTGATTCTCAAAGTCATCTCCTGCTGCATTTGCCTGGGTAAGGTCTCTCTAGTTCGGCCCCCATGGAAGGAGGAGGAAGACCACGACCTGATTCTCTATGATGCCCAGAAAGAGCAGCTCAGGGAGCACTAGCTGCTGACTGACTTTCAAGAACCCTCCTTGGGAGCAAGAAAGATCATACAGCCATGCCGTGAGTCACACAAGCTCTCAGTGAGTGCTGGTGGAACAAGGAACCGTGGCAACACTGCCGCTACCACGTGCCTGGGGAACGGAAGGAAGGGCTCTCAGCTCCTACAGGCGCCAGTGACTACAGAACAACTGGAATGATATGAGCCGAAGTAATGCTGCCAGGTATATGCTAGTTACATAAAATGACTTTCTAATTTTTTATTTTTAGTTGAAAGGGGTTTTATAGCTTCAGAAATAGGGGTCTTAGTATGTTTAATCACTTAGGTAAAGTGCAAAAATAGAAAAATACTTCTTAAATAATGCTAAATGGAAAGTGTATGCATGTTCAGTGGCACAATTAGAAAGCAGAAACTGAAATGGCAGGTGCTAGAGGTGAGATTCATGGCTGTAGCTTCTCTCCCAACATTTTTAACATTCTGTTGTTTTCATAACAAAAAATAAAGGCCAAATCCTCTTAACTGCAGTGATATCCTTTCTCGGATACCAAAAATTAAAAAAAAAAAAATCATTTAAAGACTGTTAGTGTATTTGGGCTAAAGGAATTACGTGTTTAAAAATGGGTAGGGAAGGAATGTCCAAAAAAAGTTTTTTAAATTCCCAAACCTCAAATTTCAGGCACTATTTGTAGGGAGTTTTAAGAATATAAAGTCAATCCTTCAGGAGGAAGGTTAATTTGAGTTGGAGTCAGGCACAAAACCCAGGAGGTCCAGCCTTTACTCAGAGGCCTTGAATAAGGATCCTAGTTCTTTCCACAGTGTCACACCCAAGTGCTCAGAAAGCAAGGAGGAACCAGAAACTGGCAGCTATAGCAGGACATGCATCCTTGAAGCTCAAGGCAATAGTGGAAATAAAAATAACTTCAAACACTGAGAAGACTCACCGAGACAGAAACAACCAGACAGAATCCTGAATGTATCTTACATATTCAAGTCACACACATACAGCAGACTTCTGTCCGGCCAGTCTTTCTCTTCTAGTGGGACCAGGGAGAAGAGAAAAGCCAAATGGTGACTTAGAGCCCCGTGTCCAAATGACACAAATCTACGAGAGGACAGGATGATGGCTTCGGAGGGATATGCTTCTCATTGTAAAAAACAGTTACACGGGCAGTGGACATGGTTGCTGACTCAGAGAACCCTTGAGAGAAGTCAGTGCGGCTTCACTGCTCACCAGTGGTAACCAAAGGCGTTCAGAGAAGGCCTTTCAAGGCTGGATCATCAATTTAACTATAGGAAAGGACCATCTAAAACTTGGCTATAGTTTCCCATAGTCCTAAGGGTACTTTTTGTTTGGGGCAAGGTTAAATCTCTTGCTTTGTTTCCATCTCTCACCTCCTATCCCTATAATAGGACTCAGAAGCTCCTTCATCCTCTGAGACGGATGCTGGGTCTAACTCTGGTTCTTATAAAAAGTAAAGAACCACAGGTGCCTGAGTACAAGAGACGGGTAATATGTAAGCTTCTTTTCCCATTGAGATAGGGTCTGGCTTTATGAAGCTAGATCCCATTTTCTTGCTCACCCAGTACTGCAATGTGTCTGGAACTTCCTTGGAGCCAGGAAGCTCACCCAGTCACACCCCTGGGGCGGGCTTGGACAGCAGGCTACTTTCCACCCAGGCATGAGCACTTTAAAGGTCACTTGTACCCCACCCACATCTGTTAGGAGCCAGTGTCTTTGTTCTGGTACTTTTTCATTTCAACAAACTCAGTGGTAATCGACAAGATTTCCGGAACATAAGCACATTATAATGACTTTCACATTTTATGAAAATAGCTTCACAACAGCATCAGAAAGTTTCTGGACAGGGGATGAGATCTGAAGATTTAGATATTTATACTTAGCTTGTGTCCCCATAGCACCTGGAATTCACATATTTGTGTATTTTGGTAACAGACAAGTATCCTCTGAGGTCAGTTTCTGATCTTGAGGCCTCTGGGGATATTAAAGTGAAACCAGAATTCATTTAACATCAGCTGAGGACAGCGTAGACCTCCTGAGGGCAGATCAATGGAAAGACCCTTCCCGCATCCATCTTTCTTATGTTTATGGACAGTATTTCCCATTTCTTGTGTGTTTTTTTTTTTAAGTAGGCTCCTTGCTCCATGTGGACCCCAACAGAGGACTTGAACTCATGACCCTGAACTGAGCTCAAGAGTCAGATGCTTAACCAACTGAGCCACCCACATCCCTCCATTCATCCTCAAGACAGAAATCCTAAGAAGGCTTTGGAACCCCTGGAGCTCAGGTTCCAAATCAAGGGCAAAAGGAAGGTTAAACCGACTGCTGCTGAAAAGTTCTGTCATACACAGGATTCTCCATTGACAACGTCACCTGCTTCCAACAACCCCCTCACAGCTGCAGCACCAGGGGACGTATAAATACATGCAGGAAACTACAAGGCGGCTACACGTCTGCCTCGAAGCACGTGTCTCTAACGGCCAAGCCCGCCTTCAGGAAACCAGCTGTGTGCATCTGATACAGATGAACATGAGGTATTATATTTACAAAATAACTGGAGACTTAACATTAGGAAGAAAGGAAATACATTCTTTTTCTCTAAGTTAAGAATACCTGGCCTAATTTTTATTTTTCACACTCACTCAAGGGTTTGGTGGAGGGATTTTTCCCTTTTTTTTGTAGCTACTTAAAAAGCAACAGACACAAAATTATAATTAATGTATGTCATACCTTATTCAACAGTAGCACCCTCAGAATATATGGTTCAGGCTCTGAATCAGTGAAAGAGACAGACTGGAAGTGCTAAAGCCAAAAGCTGAATCGTCATGGGGAGGGAGTAATTTCCCCTTTCAACCCATATGATAAAACATTAATCTGGCCCAGGGTCTCAGGAGATGCTCTTGGACATGGTAAGCAAGGAAACGCTCTCAGCAAGAAGTTCTTCCTTTTCACTGCACTTGAAAGTCAGAAAAGAAGCCTTGAGGAAGAACTTGCTTCTTGATGACATCGGTTTCACGATGAGCCCTTAAAAATCCAACCTAAACCGGGACCACGGAAGATTGACTGGAACAGAGGCTAGGCAGCAGATGGGCCAGACCAGAACCGGCCTGTGCTGGTACATCCAGATCTTGATCTGCCCTGACCTCGCACTTTAGTAACCACCAAGGCAGGGTAAGAATTAAGTTACAAACAGAGCGCATTGGCCCTCAGTCAGGGAGAAAAATCTTACAGAACTCCAAATAAATGAGTAAACAAATAAAAATTAAAGAAGAGCATCCAATCTTGGAGATGTCTTGGCAGAAGAGGAAAGGGGCTTTTCTCTCATCAGAAAAAAAAAATCCTATCAAGGTATTATCCAAGCCAATTTTCTGAGAAGGGCCTGATAACATTCCTTTGCGGCTGTGCCAGGTACGTAGGACAAGGAAACCTCACCCTCCCTCGCTACTCCCTCCGAAAGGCTTCAGAGGAGTCCTGTGTGGATGAAGGTGAACATGGGCTTAGCTGGGGAAATGTGGCTCTCAGAGTCCCACCAGGTGACAGGCTATACATCAACTCTCCAAGGGCATGGCTCATATCCAACTGCTACTCGGCATCATGAGGGCTCTTACAACCCTTTGATTTAGTATTAGTTTGGCTTCTCACAGCTTCTTTTCTTTTGTGGACACCTGCACATGCTTGACTGTAAGAACCACAGTGCCAGGTAGCCATGCAACTGCTCACTGATTTTCTGTGAGGTAGGGAGATTTTCTGATAGATTAAATTTTGCCAGCTGCCCATACTTCACTCACTGGGAAATTTATACCCACAGTCCCAAGGATGTCTGGCCAGTGATTCAGAGGCTAGAGAGTCCCAGGGTGCCAGACTCCCTCAGGAACCTCGGAACACTGTACCTGTCATCAATGGAGTCCACCTTCTCCTGGATGCGATCTGAGTTGATGTTTCCATCGCTCACCAGCCTCCGGCCTGTCTCCACGACAGCATTGATCTTCTCCTCATTGGCATCCATGGTGGTCATGAAGTCCTCTTGTTTTTTAATAGCTGCTTCAGCTCCTTCCAAGGTGGTAGGCATTTCAGTATGAGCCAAAACATACTCCTTTTTCAAAGAGAGAAAACCAAAATCACAGCAGGATGAAATATGAAATACAACTCATTTTCAGAATAATGAGAGCACTGTTTCCCATATCCTGGGTTTTTGTGTAACATACTTCATTACACTTGCTTCATTAGTCTTAAATAAAATAATCTACTGAATCAGAAAAAAACAGAAGTTGGGAGGGGAAAATACCTAGTGGGACACCATAAGGAACACATAAGGAAATTTCCTTAAGTGGTCCCATGTGCTAAATTTTTCTCTAAAGTGAGTGAGGACAGTAACCAAAGCTTTGTGCATCAGCCACCAGGGTCCTCTCATATGCTCATGAAGGCAATAGTGACATACTCTTCAAACGCTCTCTTAAAAGAGAGCTTAATAACCCTGATGTTGGCCACCATCTTCAGCTGTTTTCTTTCCTGAGTTTCTGACTCAAAGTCCCTCTTATACTAGAGCAAGGAAGACAGAACCATTTACTCCTCCATGAAAAAAAAACAAAAAACAAAAAACTCAAGCAAATAAAAAAACCAAACAAAAAAATCCCTCACCGCACCTTTCAAACTGTCAAACTGGATTGCTCTCTCACAGAATATCGCCAATTGACGTGATACCATGAGGACATACTATGAATGTAACAGACCCTCAGAAGCAGCTGAAACAGAAGAGGACTCTGCAGATGAGGAGCTCCCGCAGGGACCCGCAGCTCCCATCCCCTACACTGTGATGGCTTTCAACACCTTAGAAGTCGGGGAAAAGAGCCTCTCAGATACCTTTCTGCCTCCACACAGGGATGCTTTGAAGCAGCGGCCTGCTCTACGAGGAAGGAAGCAAAGGCAGTGAGGAGAGGTACCTGGTTGTTAAGGAAGGCCTCGGCCTGCTTCGTGTCCCTAAGGAACTGCTGGTAGGCATGTGACTGGGACAGGAGATTCTGCCTGTTCTCCCACATTTTGTGCAGCTCGTTCCACCCGGTGTCCAGGGCCTGCAGCCGCTGCCGCAGAAACATGTACTGGGCGTCGGTCTGTCCCTGGGTGACCATCTCGCCCATGTCCCTCATCTTCTGGTAGTCCTCCTCGTAGTTGTCGATCTCGTTTTTGATGTTCTCATGCTGCGTGAGGAGCTTCTCTGCCTCAGTCAGGGTGTTGGGCATGTCCTCAGAGGCGATGGCCGTCTGGGTCCGGGAGAGCCAGGACTGGAAGTCGTCCAGATCCCGCAGGAACTGCTGCAGCTTGCTGGCCTCTCCCAGGGAGGCCTCGCGGTTTTTCAGGGTTGTCTTCATCTCCTCCCACACGTCGCTGATCTCGGCCAGCCGAGACAGGATGGCCTGAGCCTGGTCGGGGTGCTCAGACTCGAGCTTCTCCGCCTCTTTCTGCAGGTCGCTCAGCTTTGCCTCGATGGCCACCAGGTCCCGCTCCATGCCGGTCAGCTTGCGCTGCAGGGCCATGACGCCGGCCAGGTCGTTGCCCAGGTCCTGGGTGGACTCGATGACCTTTGTCTTTTCTCGAATCCAGGATTTGGTTTCATTGCACTCAAGGTGGTAGTTCTGTATGCTCAGGGCAGAGAGAAGAGCGTCCTTCTTCCTGTCGACCAGCTCTCGGAACTGACTCCACCTGTGAGTGCAAGGCCATGGAGAGAGAGTCGTGTAAGAGACAGGCTGACAGCCCACGGCTGGACAGTCACATTAACTGCAGTGGTCATTTCCTCTCTCAATCTCTTCTAGGAATACATGCTTTTTGGAAAATCATCTCACTCTGTATATGGATA
Organism: Prionailurus bengalensis; assembly: GCF_016509475.1. Taxonomy (NCBI): domain Eukaryota; kingdom Metazoa; phylum Chordata; class Mammalia; order Carnivora; family Felidae; genus Prionailurus; species Prionailurus bengalensis. Next base: position 73,343,010 of record NC_057354.1, on the reverse strand, counting down.
CCAAATATTATCAAAACAGCTCAGGGACACAATATAATCTGAAAAAAGCCAGTCATGAGAGGCACTTGTTCAAAGAGCTCCAATGGAGCTGTGACAGCAGCACATCTGTCCCCCAAAGAGTCAGTTACTTTTCTGTAACTGCATTTCTGCCATGTGCATTTTACTCACCTCTGAACTGCAGCTAATGAACATTTTCCAAACCCAAAACCTGACAGATACCTTCAGAGCCAAGGCCACCACAACCTAGTCAAATGTGTTTATGCAACAGAAAGATGACAAGGGGACAAAGGTCTAACTTGATAATCAGGACTTTCACTGACCAATTAGGTCTAAAATATGCTAAAACCCTGTCCCAGAAAGATTAAAATTAAAAGGGACAGTAGAGGTGCCACCTTGACGCTGTGGCGCTCTACTCTGGGCACAGGCCTCACCTTAACATCTTGACTTCTGATGCTAGGGGCTAGGCTGCCTTGTATGACACCACCCCAAAAGATACTTCTTGCAAAACTAGGGGATGTTGTAAGGCACATGCCAATGCTGTGACATCAGTGCCACAGTATCAGTGAACCTTTGTAGGAAATTCCTGACAGCAAGTCTCAGCAAGTGACCTTGCCCTCCCTGGCCCCACACACTGCTGGCTGCACGCTCACCTTGTGTTGAGTTTGTCCTGCTGGGCTTTGATCTCCTTCTCACTTGGGTGGCCACTGTGCATGAGCTGTCGTGCAATCTGGTTCACCACTGCGACCCGGGAAGCCTGGTTGTTCATTTCAGGCTCAAGGCTCTCAAATCTGGAAAAGCAATTGAACAGGGTAGGTCACCCTCTTGGTCACAAGTGGTGATGGGGGGCGGGTGGTGGCCTCAGCACTGCTGGCAGCTCTTGCACTCACCTGTGCTGGATGACTTCCAGGTCCTCCAGTTTTTCTGGGATCTGCATGTTGTTGAGCCACTGCTCCTTCTCGTCGATCCAGAGCTCACAGGCATCAGCCTCACTGAACATCTTGTACAAGGCCAGGGTGTCCTGCAGTGCCTGCTTCCTCAGCCGCGTCAGCTCTGCCACCTCCTTGTACCGTTCCTCAATGCCTGACAGCCGGCCCCTCACATCTGGAGACTCGGCATGCTCCTGGGGGAGGGCGCTGGCCTGCTCGTGCAGCGTGTCGATGGTGGGCCTATAGTTGGCGATCTCCTCTGCCACGTCCTTGTGTTTCTTGACCAGAGACTGCGTGGAGTACTCGTCATGGCCCACGTCATTGCTGGAGACAATCTTGAGGATGTCCAGCATCCACGCGTCAATGTCGTCGGCGTCTGCCTGGAACTGGTGTAGCAGCGAGGCCTCCTCCAGGCGCTTCTTCCGGATGGCCGAGAGCTGCTCCAGGTTGGCCCACTGCTCCCGGATGTAAAGGATCCGCTCTCGGATCTTCTCTGACCCAAAGTGCTCCTCCGCGATCATGTCTTCACCTTCTTTGATGGCCTGCTCGAAATGGCCACTGCGGCCGCTCATCTCATCCTCGAATGCCCGGTGCTTGCTGAGCAAGCGCATGACGCTAGTCAGGTCCTTCCCATAATCGTCGGAGGACAGGATCTTCTCCTTCTCTCGTATCCAGCCCTCCTCTTCTGCCATCTCCCAGAAGAACTTCCAGAGGCGACGGGACTCTTCCAGTCGAGCCCGGCGTTCGGCTGCCAGCTGGCAGAGTTCTTGGTAACAGAACTCCATGTGGGCCACGCGGTCTCGGATCACCTGAGGGTCACAGGGCTTGTAACCTGTTTAATGTCAAGGAAGGAATGTGGGAGTATGACAGTTTAGCAGAGGTCCCTGTTCGTTCGCAGGCAGTGAGCTATACCCATTTTCTCACCATGAGATTACCAGTTCCATTCTCACTGCAGAGCCAGATTATGAGGCAGGGGCAATGAGAAGTGTCATTTTTTGGCCCAAGTGCAAAGTCATTACTTATGAACCAAAAAAGGCACATAAATTATAAGAAAAAGGGCAGCTACATTTAATTGTTTTGCAAATACAAGGAACACAACCAAATCCTTCCAAACATCCTCTCAACAAGGATATGTACAACCAGATGTGAAAAAGCCATGAGATGCTTAAACAGCCACACCAGGGTGTTGGTATGAATCAAGTGTGGTCTAGGTCAAGTCTGATTGCCAAATATCACCATTAAAAACCAAGGAGCACTTGGGTATTTAAGGAAAACACCTGTCCGTTTCAGAAAAGCCAGACAGAGTTAAATAAAGTGTCCATTAGGCTACCCCACTGCATCTTGTGTACCCATGACGTGATAGCAGACAAACCCACTGGGAACCTACAATGGCACAGTAACTCCAGTTACTGGAGGGACAGTGTCCCTGCTGGCACACACCACTTATCTACTTCTATAAAAATGGATCTCCGGTGATGAAGAAGTAATGTCTGCAACAGTCCATCCTCACCTTCCCCGTCTGTTGCGAACTTCTGGGCAGAGGCATTGACGCCTCTCACTCGCTCTGCCTGGATGCCAATGTCCGCTTCAACCAGGGCGTGCTTCTGTAACAGGTCTTCCACACCAAGCAAGTGCTTGCCATAGTCTTGAGACAGTAATAGCACCTGCGCACCAGAGAAAACAGAGAGGACATCTATGCACACAACCTTGACCTCAGTGTCTTATAATCTTCGGACATGCCAAGAGCCAGCAACCATGCTACACCCTCTCTCCAGCCACCCTCCCTTCCTGCATCTCAAGGGGAGAAGGACAAGCAATTCGGAGCAAAAATCAAACTAACCCAGAAGCTTTCATCAGGACAGACATGATAAACTAAAGGTGATTTACCCTGGAATAAGCAGGTCACAACTACACTAAGAACAGAATAGAAAAAAAGGGAGCGGTGGAAAGCGGTATGGCAGGTAACCTGGGGCTGGAAGACTCTATCCAAAAAGATAAGAGATAAAGGTCACAGAGTTATTTCACTTCAAAGTTTAAAGAAATCTCCCAGAAGTTGTGGACCTCTCAAATGGATGTTTGCCTCAGTTAAAAGCTTACTGTTATGCCTCTGAGATACTTCTATCATCAATGGGAGAACAATCTAGTTGAAAGCTTACAAACCACACCTTTAACCAAACAAACACAGGGTCAGGCAGCTTCATGCTTAGAAGGGCCTGAGCAATTTCTCTGGTTTAAGTTCGAATCCATTACCATTTTCTTCTTTTCTTCCATCAGCTCAATTTGGGGCCTCATGAGACCTCCCCTCCAGATGGAACTTCCACTTAACTCCTACTTCTGAGGGAAATCTCTGGCCCCAAATCTGAACTATAATGTACAACACGATTTATAAAATGAAAAGCATATCCCTGTTAGATTTTATGAACATTTCTACGTTAAAAAGTCAATGCAGACCACACTTGAGAACATAATAAATCTTGGACGATAAGAAGGCAAACTGATGTTATGAGGTGACTCTGCCTCGCCGCCAGGGACAGTTCAAGAGGTGAGGCAAAAGACGAAGGCTTATATCCCAGGAAGGAAATCCCCTGCATAAGGTCAAGCTTGGGAACACAGTGTGCTGAGATAAAGGAGGTTTCACGGGACTGTCTACAAACTGCCCTGTTCTGTTCGAGCTATGAAGCCAAGCGCGTTCCAGCTGGGGGACTGCGCGTGACATGGACGAGCCTTCTACCACTTGCAGCAGAGAACACAAACGGGTGTGGGGATTTGGCACAATGGCAGGTCTCCTCCCGGGCGGGAGGCAAGCTTGGAACTCTATGCTCAGGGCTGTCCAGTGAGGAAGGGGAAGCACAAACTGGCACTGCCAGCCACTCTGAATCCACTCTGTCCTATGATGTGTACACATATTACCACACTTAGTCCTTGCTACAACGGATTGAGGTAGGTGGTCAGTGCGATCTCCACTTAAAAACAAAGAAAGGAGGCTCAAGAAGACTACACAGCTCCAGCACCGACAATCTCAACTGGTTCCCAAACACACTGCCTACCACTCTCCCATGTGCCCACATTATCTTCCCAGGCCCCTCCCCAAACTAGAGCCACTCACACACAGATCAATGAGATGGAAAGCTAGTTCAACTCTCAAAAATCAACAACATTTGATTGACTCGCTACTGTGGAACAGATCTAAATGAAGTCTAAATCACTGCAGCTGACCTCTAGCTACAGAACTCGTCTTTACACTCCACACGCCATTTAACTCTTAAACTAACAATCTTCCCACGGGTAATGTGGCCCCTCTGTGGCTTCACAGAGAGGGCAGTTAGACCAGTGGCACACTGTACAGCGTGGGTTCCAGAAAAGGGAGGCCCCATTTCATCAGCTCTGGCCTCCTTTCACTCAAGTTCTACCTTCATTTCGTCCATCCAGTCCATAATGTAGAGCATTTCCTGGAATATCTTTTGCAGCCCCAGGTTCATCTCAAGACGCTGCCTCCGGGCCCTGAGCAGTTCCAGCAGGTACTCCCAGAGCCGGATGACATTGTCTTTCCTTGCTGTGATGCGCTTGATGTCGTGGTAGTTCTCCGCCTCAAGCTCCCTGGCCACTGCTACCACCGCCTGCACACGTTCCTCGTATGCGGCGATGTCTGTCTCAATGGCCTCGTGCTTTTTTGTGGCGGCCTCAACAGCAGGAAGGTCAAAACCAAAGTTGTCCTATAGAGAAATGGGAGGAAAAAAACCCCACAAAATAAAAAAGCCATCCAGCTGGAACAAAGAAACCGAGACGGAGGATGAATCCTGAACACCACCTCTGGTGGTTCTAAGGCCACACTGACTTGAGCCCTGCCAGATGCTGGTCTGTCTCCGCCTTCCTTAGAATACTTACAACACCTTAGTCGAGCTAGGATGCCCTCTCCAAAGCCAATCAGCAACTTCTCATTTTACACTGGAGTCCAAGCTCATATCTAGACCTTTATACTTATGTGACTGGAGCAGGTGACGGTTTGCGTTACACTAAGTAGAAAAAGAAAGCCACTTTTATTTATTTCATGACTAGTCTAACTGCCTTGAACGTCAGATGGTCAGAGACAGAAGGTAAGAGAAATTTCTAAAAATTATATAAATGTGAGCAGTTCACACTCACTCACTGGCTCTAAACAAACTGCTTGAGCTGTTTTCAAATCTATGAAAAGTTAGATAAACAGAAGACAAAGTATATTAGAAATGATAAACATCCTCTTCATAGGAAGTGAGCAAGAGGACTCGAGTTACTTCAGAATAGTGGGTGTTGATAAGTGGCTGTCCTGCAGTCCTTGGGTATGGTCTACATTTCTAGATGACCCCAGGAGTGGTTCCCTGAAGAAGGTCTAGAGCAGAACCTGAGACACCAGACGCTGGTTTTCGCTCAGCCAGGTCTCCCTCATAGCTGCCTTGCGATCGAATCTGCGGGCGAGCTGTTCCAGTTTCTCCTGTCTGATGAGCTCGTTCCGCAGAGCCAGTTCTCGCTCGTGTTCCGCTTTTTCCAGTCTTTCCCAGGCCTACAGGGGCGAAAAAGAACAGCTTCCTGCAATGTTCAAGGAACTTTCCTTGGCTACAGTCAATGGCTAGTACTTCTCAATAAGACCTGAGAACTTAAAAAGGGACATCCTGTTTCCAGCCTCCCTGACCCTTAAGCCCGGAGAAAAGAAATCGTTTTCTCTCAGTTGAGCCACATGGGAACACTCTCTCCAATCTTTATTTAAAGGTCTGCTATATTTGGAAAACAAAACAGGGCAGATATGGAGAAATATAACTAAATTATAAATCTCTCACTTTGAGAGGAATCAAAGTATCTTCAACAGCTCTGATCACATAAAAAAGACAAATCCTTTTTCTCAGAAAGAAATCATATTATGAATCTCTTATTCACCCCACACTGGGCCATTTGTTATTTTTTTGCTTTGTTTTTTTGGTTCAACATTTTATTTATTTAACTAATCTTTATGCCCAACGTGGGGCTCAAACTCAACCCCAAGATCAAGAGTGGCACACTCCACCCACTGAACCAGCCAGGCACCTCCCATGCCCTCCCCCTTCTTTGTGTGCCACTTTGTTTTTAATTCACACACCTAGCATTTTTTTCAAAATCCTCACCAAATGTCCACATTAAATTCATTTCTATGAAATATATCTTACATTAAAAAAATGTAAAATAAAATAATCTAAATGTGTACCACTGACCACAGTTCTACATTTTTCAAATTTCTACTTGGAAATAATACCCACCATGAAATTCTATCATTACAGACAAAACAGGCCAATAATGGAAACTTTTGGACAGCTTCTCTGATAGAAACAGCCCAAATCCTAAGCTCAAACCTCCAGAGGTTCATATATATTCCAGATATATGAAATAAGGTTTCAAATTCTCCCTTCTGCAATTTAAAGATGCTGTAGTTGGGGTGCCTAGGTGGCTCAGTCAGTTGTGTCCAACTTTGGCCTCAGGTCATGATCTCGCAGTTCATGAGTCTGAGCCCTGTGTCAGGCTCTGTGCTAACAGTGTAGAGCCTGGAGCCTGCTTCAGATTCTGGGTTGCCCCCTCTCTCTGCCCCTCCCCCACTCTCTCAACAAACAAACAAACATTAAAAATATATATAAATAAATAAAGATGGAGTCGATGGCCTTGAACAAATGAGAGTAACAAGGTAAAGAGAATGAACCAAGACAGTTTGATAATATCTAACATTCCCTCACCAAACTCCAACAGACTAGCCCACCTCAAGTATTTGCTTGACCCCCTGCAAAACCCCAGCCACCACTGTTACTCTTCAACTCAGCAGGCTGGGACAGACCCTTTCAAACTGCCCTCTTAGCAATCAAGACCTAGAACCTGAAGCAATAAAGAAGGTCAAGGCCCTAACAGGACCAGATGGATTGATTGGCTTTACCTTGTTAATGTCAGAGATGAGCTTGCCCTCCCGGGGCATGTAGACCTTCTGATTGTTGGCCCTCATCTTGCTCTGAATAGTAAAAAGCAGCACTTCCAAGTTCCCCTTCTCAGTAAACCTAAGCACAGAAAAAAAATAAATATGCTGTTCCTTCAAGGGGAAAAATTAATTTGCTTTTGGAGAAAAAAACATTTCCCACAGCCACACAATCTTAAAAGCCATTTATCTCTGGTCAGATTTATGTGCAACTCAGGTTAGAGAAAACGCAGTACATTAGTTTTTGGGTATTATAGACCTCAAAAAATGCACCTAACTGCGGAATTTTGGTGGGGTTGGTTGACTGTTGTTACTGAGATTTATATTTGGGGGCATACAATACCAGTCCTTTATTAATTACTTCATTCAAGGTTTAGATTATATACATCCCAGATGACGGGCACAGCTGAAAACATTCAGCAAGAATTACTTCAAATGACTACTTACTATAACTTTCAATGGGTTTCAGAGACCGCAGCAAGGAATTCTCAACAGAGCACGTTTACAGAAAAAGGAATGACTTTCCAACTGTAAGAAGGGATAAGGTCCATAATCCTTATCTGACAATTAGAATTTTCAAAAAGAAGTGAAAAATCAAATTTAGGGGAAGTGAAAACTGATCTGAACAGATAGATATAAAACTATATATTATTTGTCTTTACTCAACACAATGTGAGTATTTACACATTTTGCTACACACTTCTCAGTAAGCCTGACAATGGGTTACTGCCTCAGGTCTACTGGGAGTCATATAATAAACAATATCCATGCACTCAGCTGCTTCTCTAAAATCCACATCAAGCATGAGGGTTTGGTATAAGGGACCTGTACTATTTCTTAGGATTCTCATGTATCACATGTATCAGATCAGGGACACAATCCACTGGAAGGGCTCACAGAGGGCATGGTTTGTAATAAAGTTCAGCCACTCAGGGTCAGATGAAAAGGAGTAAGATAGGCCACTGGTGACAGGCATTCATTAAGTGAGGAGATCACACAAGTCAGAAAGCAGGGGTCCATGCTGCAATCATCTCTCTTTCCACACTAATTATAACACATTCCAATCTGCATCTTACTTGGGTGGTTTCTCCACAGTGCGGTAAGTGTTAAAAGCCTGAAGCTGTTGTTGAACCCCAACCAGAGAATTGGCAAATTTGCGATTGTTCAATATAATGATGGTTTGTTCAATCCACTCCAGAAGATCAGAGGCAAGTGACTCATACTTTTCAATCATTTTTTCTGTTTCAATAGCATTGTCAAGCACCTGTAAACAAGAGTTAGAAAAACGGGAAAGATCGTGTTGCCAAGTAAGAAAAACGTGATTATAACCCTACATGAGCACATGCACACTTAATGGACTGGCTTTGAAACAGTTCTCTGCTACTCTGGCCCAAGCATTTCAAACTAGAGGAACTATTTAATAGACACTCAGACTGCAGCCATTATTTGTGAGCAATGACAGCTTAACTCAAGTGTAATTGGTTCTGTAACCTCCCAACCCCCAGGCAAAGGGTTTCAGATTCTGAATGACTCCTGTTGCCTAAGCTCCAAAATTCCTAGAAAAAACGAAAAGGGCTCTATTTTGCTTGGTCCTGTCCCATGAATGCCCTTGAATTTTCTGAGGTGTTCTGAAATATATGGTGGTGAACATCAGCCAAATGAGAATTAAGAAGCATAACAGTGAGGCCTTTTCAACTGAATAAATAGGATTTCCTACCCATGACATCAACCGACTCAGATTTCCAACACCCAATCTTCTGATAGGGTGTAGGGGAGGGCTGTCTCTGGGTCTGAGATGCCCCTGAAATCCCTCCCTAAACATTGTAGCTACTCCTACCTCCTGTTACTCTTAGGGACAAAGAGGCTTCCTGCCTACTTCTCTGCCACCAGAAGTGTCCACCACAAGCTGCTGCTGGCTGGACTGATGAGTGCCCGGGAGAACAAGGTGCTCAGTGGCAGTACATTAAGACACGAGCTTTAATCATGTCTCACAACTTATAAAATTGGTGTGAACTCACCTTTCCAATTCGTTTTCCTTCAACAGCCAAAGCCTTCATCTTAGAGAAGTAGTGGTAATAAGTCACCACATAAGTGATAATGGACTTCTCATCAGGGTGGTCCACACTGATATCTGTAACCCGGAGAAGATTTCCTCAGTACTCTGCTCAGAGTGCTACCACCCAGGCAGCAGCAACAACCCAGAATGACCGTCTAATACTGACACAGGTCAGTGTCTCCAATTTTTATACTTAGAGTTCTGCCATCAGTGCAGTAATTACAAGGCTAATGAGGATGAAACCATCTCACTGACTCTTTTATGATATGAATATTCACGAATGCCTTCTACTATTGCAATAAGGACATAAAAGTCTTAAGAGACATGATCCTTTCTCTTCAGGATCCCAAGCCATGAAGAAAACAACATGTACACAAAACAACTAGAGAAAAATGAAGAATACAGTAAGAATTATGTCAGAATTCTTAGCAATGTGGCTACTATCTAGGCACACCACGTTCATCTCCCTGCCCAATTCTACTCCCAAACTGGGTTTGTGCTGCTTGAATCCTCATTTATGCCAATGCCACCTGAATTTCTTCCATTCAGTCTTTGGACATCTTTACCTTGTTGTTACCTGTTATCCAGTTAGTCACCAAATCTGAGTCCAGATGATTCTACTTATGGAATCTTTACTGCCATTTATGGTTCAGACTCTCATGGTCACGTAACTAGATATGAAGCAATAGCTTCCTCATTGGGTTTCCCTACCACCCAAGTCACTTTACACACTGTACCTGGTTGATCTTCCAGAAGCATAGCTGTGAACACTCTTTCTCCTAGCTCAAAATTACTCAAAAGTGCCCTACAATTTACAGAAATAAAGTCTAAGCCCCTTAACCCTCTGCCATAACTTTCCTTCCCTTCATTCCATACATCCATCGAGTATTTATCAGGCTCCCTATAAGACCCAACCACTGTTCTAGACATTTCTAATTCTATAGCCTATTATTTATTCTCAGGCATAAGGAGACTCAGGCATAAGGGGGCTATTCAACACCCCCCCCACACACACACATTCCACAATTCCTAATACTCCTTCCCTTTACTCACAATATCCCTTTGCCTAAGACATCCTTCTCCATGCCATCACCTTCTTCCTAACCTTCAGCTCCACCTGAAGATACCACCTCAACACAGTTATTTCTGATCCCTACAGTCAGCATTAGTGTCTCTCCCCTAAGTTCCCTTAAGGACTCTGTTTACATGGACACACAGTCCATTCTCTGCCAGGTATTATAATTCAGTACTCATACACACTTTCTTTGTTTTACAAGACTAAGTCCCCAAGGGTAGGAACCCTGTATCTTGGTAAGCCTGGTGCTGCTCCACCTCTCAAATTCCTGGTGTGTTGTCTTGCACAAAGTGGGTAGTCAGAAAGTATTCACTAAGAGGGGGAATAAATGCATGAAGATGGCAAGTGTTTGAGGTATGGCAATACAAGTGAAGTATTAAACTCAGGACAGATGGAGAAGAGAACACATAGGATGAATAATACATAGGATAATCAGGCTGCTTTTCAAAATGCATTCACACATGTGCCTTCTATCTTCCTGGCACCCCTGTGTGAGGCAGGATTGTTTCTCTTACTTTTAAGATGAGAATACTAGGGCACAGGGCAAGAAAGCTCCCTGCCAGTGTCACCGAGGCAACTGATGGCAATGGGGGCCAGCAGAGCAGCTACTGTTCCCCCCCCCCCCCCCCGAGTCCCTGTGGCCAACTCTGCATCTGGCTCAGCCCCATTCAAGTATGCCCCAAAGAGAGAGAAATGGATGAAGCCCAGAAAAAAAATGCTGGTTCTGTACACAATACAATAAACACAAAATGTCAACATGACTGGGAAGATGTGAGCAGGCAAAAACCTTGTGGTTTTGTAACTAAACTGCAATCTTATCTTAGCTGATGCTCTCTGGGGCACTCAACAACTAACAATAGCTAAGAACAACTAATAATCAAGATCAAACCGGACAAGTGACATCAACTGCCTTTTTTTAGCTCCTTGTCTTGTGATCTGGGAAACATCAATCCCCTTTTCCATACTGGGAAGTGATTAGAAAGATTAACTAATGAGCAAGTTATTTAAAAAATATCTGTCATAGTGGTAGGAAAAAAAAGGTTATTTAGCAAAGCACAAAGAGCTACAGCTGAAGAAGAATGTCTTCCCATAGTTAAAGTAGGGGTTAAGAAGGAAGATTAATCACAGCCCAAGGAATTTTAGTTTTCTGTTTATATTAAGAAATCATTTAATGGGTTAGCACAAAGATAATTTTATCTCCACTTCCTGTATAGTGAATTTATCAGTGAATCTGATGCATTGGAAAGAGCAAGCCTGCTTGGCAGCCTCATGACCTCAATCTGTCCTTGGGGAGTTCAACTTCCTGTTCTATATTTATAAGAACTTTAAACTTTCACTCACAGCTTTCTCTGTAATATCCGCTCGCAGCTGAGAGCCATGATCTAAAGAGCTCCAGCACTACAAACAAATCCTCTTATGTTTCAAATGCTTTTCAAAATAAGAAAAAGTACCTATGACAGCTCACGCTAAAATCCTACAATTAGGATTCTGTGTGAACTAAAGGGAGTTATGGCCTGAGGGAATGCCCCACACCAGTCGATTCCAAGTCACCTGCAGTCAGTCTCTGGGGTCCTGCTGCAGACTGAGAGTGGAGACAGTGGTTTCAGGCAGAAGCGGTCAGCCATAAGAAGGGACTAAGTCTTAACACTTCTTCCATTCACATGTTCCCTTTCCTGATCCACCTTCTTCACCTAAGTTGTTCTTGCTCACAGCAAACACTGAACAGCCTCCTAGGAGGCACCTTCCCCACCCCCCACCCCTAGTCTTGCACCCATTCATCCCCCATGGCTGCTTGCCACCTTGGGATGAAAGTAGTCAACAAACATTTGCTGAGAGTCTATGGCAGGTTCTCTTCCTTGAGCACAGCTTCTAAGAACTTCCAGTGACTGCTGAATAACCTCTAAAAATTTCAGCCTGTAGAGCCCTGACCCACCTTTCCAGTGGTAGTTCCTATTATTATTCTAAACACCATTCCCAATGAACTGTTAGTCCCCAAACACACCTTCCTAGTTCCTGGTTCCACACCTCTGCTCACACAAGCACCTCTGCCTAGCAAGCCCTCCCTTCCCATCATGTTTAAACCACACTCATCTTTCAAGGCCTTTTTAAACAGAATCCTTTGCACAAATCCTCAAGTAATTCCCACCCCAAAATTAAGCTCCTCTTCCTTCAATAATTCCCAAAGCACACTACACAAATAAAACAAACTGACAGAAAGCAGATTTTATATAAGCCCCCCAATACCATCCCACCTTTCATCCCTCACGTCCTTACCTTCCGGATCCAACAGTTTAGTGAGGCCAAGGTGCTGCTCTGCCAGATTAAACGCATTCTGCAGATTGTAGTGTGCATTGGATTTCTTTAGTTTGTCGAAATCTATCAGGTCAGGCCTATGCAGAACAACAGTGGAACATGACAAAAACTATGGCTTGAAAACACATGTGACCAATGAGACGCGATCATTACTCCAAAAGCCGTAGAAATCACCCCTTAGAGTAAAACTCTATAATATTATTTAATCATCAAACAATGAAATCTGATTTTTGAATAAACACTTCAAAGTTTATTAAGACAGCTGAAGATAGATAATGGGCAAACTTGTCTGTTTGGGAGAATTTACATATTCTCTCACATTTTCCTCACATGGAATGCAGAATTCTCACCGTGGTGTAACATCTAAGGCAATGGATATGAGGATCAAAAGTCACCCAGATCTGCTAACAGAAGAGTGTCAACATTCTACCCCCAAATCATTAGAATGATTCCTAAGGATCTGACTTACCGGTGTTTGTGTATCAGGGCATTGAAGGCCATGCCGTCCCTCCAGCTGGTGGTGAAATTGTGAATGTTGACGTTCGGGTACCTAGCAGAGACCAAGCACAAGAGAAAAATCAACAGAATTACTAAATAAAGATTTACAATTTCGTGAAATGCAGTGTTTAAGAAAAAGTTTGTAAGCACTGTAAAAATGTTGAGGCAGTAAATGTCAAAAGGACAATTAAGTCAGAGCAAACACTGTTTCAACTTCAGCATGCTATAAAATAAAAAAATACACATCCACATGGCTTTTCTTTCTTGGTAAGTAAACTGGCCAAAAGACTGTGAACTGTGTCCTAGATTTAAAAACAACACTTAAAGAGGAAAAAATGACCACAACCCAGATGCCTAGAGGCCTCTCTGCTTTCACTGGCCTTCTACTCTGTCAGCAAAGAGATCAGGAGTCTGCAGTCACTGAGATCTGAATTCACAAGCTACCTGGGGAGAGGAAGCAGCTGGGATTCACATGACACTTGGCTTTCTTAATTATTATCACTGACTTGAATAAAGTCTTATAAACCAAGTATCTCCCTGAAAAACTTCCCTATGTTTGAGACCTACCCCTCATCACTGAGCTATTCTGTACCATACTGCACATTACTAACTTTGTATCTGTGGTTGACTAAAGGTTTATAACTAAGTTGATGCCCTTATTAGACATATACTCTTGATGGGCTCCATGCTTACTGTTAATTGATCATGTCCATTAGAGTTATAACTGTCCTCAAAGTAGTTCTGACAAAAACTCCAGTTAACCAAAATCGGTGCTAAGTATCATGAATCCTAGCAATTTTAGTGAGCAACACAACAGGGGCAGTGCTCTAAAAGTATTTTCACTAAAATTTCACTAAGGAAAACTGAGATAATGTATAAGGACTACTCTTAAGTTTATCACACAAAGCTCTCCAACAGCAGCGAAAATTAAAGGGAGGAGAAAACCCACAGTTGCTTTTTAAAAATATCATGGATGTGTTTCCTAAACATGGTTTCTTGATTTTAAAATTCAAGATATACTGCTCTCTGGAGCGTCTTTAACAAAGAGAGGGAAAGTGACTACAGAGATGACAGGTCCAGAATATAAATCAGAACTCCTTCCATGTTGTGAGCTAGCTAAAATGTCAGCTATCAACTGCTTATGAGTTAATAAGATTTCTCGATGGAAGCAGTGGAAGAGATACTTGTCAACACCTCAGAAGTGATGACTGCAGCGGAACCTTGTCCTGGGCGCAGTGGCCCCTGATCCCCTGTGAGTTCACACTCACCCAGCTGTCTTCATCTGGCACCACAACAGCAATGCATCCTTGGCAGATTTCTTCTCTTTGTTGTCTTCAGTTTCTACACTGATATCCTGGATCTAAGATTTACAAAGAAGTATTAGTCAAATAGATGGGTCAAGCTGTCCACGACTGCCAGAGAAGAACAGGTCTCATACATGAAGAGTAAACTTCAGATCACAATCCAGTCCTGCAGATTTACTTACTGTGCCAAAGAAAACTGCTTTCTTCACACTTCACCTAACAGAAACACCAACTAGGTTTTCTACTTTGCATGGAGGTAAGAAGTGAAGACTACTTAACCTGCATGACTTCTCAGAACTATCCACTGGGAGTCACTTCTAACCTCTAGGTAGCCCATCTTTCCAACTACAAGCTAGCACAGTGGTTCACATTGTAAATAACTTGAACCTTGTCAGATCCCAGAAAAATACCTGGTTCAGTTTTTTATAACTATTTTTTCACACTAGGGTGTGTGTCACTCATAGATGAGGATAGTCTATATTCCTTTTCCTAAAAGGTGACCCAAATTCTTGGAGAAAGGACACATTTACACTCTGTGCTTCTGTAGTGTGTGCTATGGTCTGAATGTCTATGACTCCTGCAAATTCTTACACTGAAATCCTAACTCCCAAAGGTGATGGTATTAGGAGATTGGGCCCTTGGGAGGTGCCTAGGTCATGAGGATGGGATCCTCATGAACAGGATTAGTGCCTTATAAGAGAGGCTCCAGAGAGGTCCTTAGCATCTTCCACAATGTTAGGACACAGGGAGAAGTTTGTGATCCAGAACAAGGCCCTCACTAGACCATGCTGGCTTGATCTCAGACTTCACCTCCAGAACTGCGGGAAATGAATTTCTATTGTTTGTAAGCTACCGTGTTTGTGGTATTTTGTGATAGCAGTCCAAATGGACCAAGACAGTCTGCATTCATAAGCTGCTCACTGGCATCATAAACGCAACAGTATACACAGAGCTTGGTCTACTGGCACCAACATCAGACAGCCTAGGTCTAAAACTAGGTTCCACCACCAACTGTGTGTTACTGGGCAAGTTCCTTAGCTTCCCATCTGAGGAGTGGCAACAGCAACAGTGGCTGTCTCATAGCACTGTTGTGCACTTAAATGAAGAAAGAATATTAAGTGCTGACTTCATAATAAAGATCCATAAATGATAGCTCTTTAGATTAGGGGCTATCTACCAGTTATGTGATTTTAGAAAAATGCTCTATATACCCTCTGTCTTTAGGTTCTTGCCTATGATACTACAATGTGGGACGGTGGGTGGGGGTAAATGGTGGTGGCCTAGCAGGCCCTCCATCATCTTTTAGCTCTAACCATTCCAAGTTTCCCTGCCTTCGTCCCTGTTAAAGGTCTTCCCATTTAATCTAGAGATGTGCCCCAGCATTCTTTTTGGAAAAGAGACAGGAGGAGGATAAAATATATAAATAAGAGATGAAAAAGTCAGAAAGTTTCAACTAGGAAAAACACCTACAAATTGAAATAATTATACTTCTAAAAAAAATATCCTTTTTTAACTGTGGTAAGTATGTGAGGTGAGTCTGCATAAGCTCCAAACGTTATCATTAGGATCCTGAGTTCTTATGCACAAAGTAAATGTGAAAGAACAACCTTACTCAAGGGATAAGACACAGATTCATCAGGACAGACAGGTGGAATCCCACACACTAACCCCTGTCAACCTCCTTATGCTTCAGGGTGAAGAAGGGAGTCTATTTCCACACTTGCTCATTTAGAAACCGTCTACTCTTCCGCAATGAAGACAGCTCCCTATCTACACAAGACAAACTCAGAGGCCTTCACTCCAGTTTCTCACAATATCCTTTACTCTCTTTTAAAGGGACAGAATAAAACCTGTGTGTTATCATTAGTATTTAATGGATACCTACTATGCACAGACAGGCCAGGCCATGTCCTGGGAGTTCTGGGGCCACACACACACAGACACACAAAGAGGGAATGTAAGATGAGGCTGTATATTCAGAAACTGGGAGAAAGAGATTTCTGTAGAGCGTGGGGAAACTTCACAGAGGAGGCAGAAAGCAAGCTGGGCCTTGGCTGACGCAGAATCAATACATATTTGTGAAATGGGTGATGATTCAATAAGCCTGTTGGAGGAAGCTAGGTCATGTAAGACACTAACACTGCAGGCCATGCAGTGACATCATCAGCCTAAATTTCTTGCCTCAAAAAAAGAGAGAAAGTATGTATCAGCATTTACAAGTTCAATTACAGAAAAAGGCAAGCTGTCAGGAAGCTAATTAATCGATGACTTAACCCCATTCATGCTGAGAATCCTGGAAAGGGCTGCGTGTGCCAGCTCACCAACGTGGGCAATGACCCGATGTGAAGAGAGGCCACCATCAGGATGCCCCTCCACGCTCTGATTCCTACAGGCCAAAGGCAACAGAAATAGAACATTTTACTCTACAAAACTGAGGTGAGGTTCAAGGAGGGTGCTGTTAATATCACCTCTGTTGGCCTGAGAATGAGAGCTATTATTAGTGAATTTAATGGTATTCATTTTCAAGTCATTCAGGAACTAAATGACAGAAACCTACATAAGAATTGTTTGCAAAATAGTCTTTGGTTGTTGTAATTAACTCCATTCATGATGTCTTCTTCAACAGTGGTCCCTCCTTAAACCCACCTAAATAGAATAGTTGGGAGTGTGGACAGGGGAATCTGAATTAGTAAAAAGCTTTCCCAAGGAGTCAGATGATCAGCCAGACTAGGGAACCACCATTCAGGGAGTTTCTTTGGATAGCTCTTTTTGCTCCCACCTCCTCCTCCCACATACACACCCAAAACACTGCTAACTCAAACCCACTCCCAGTGGAAATGAGAAAGAAAACAACTGGTTACCCGCTGACTTCAGAATTTTAGGAAGAATACAAAGAGAGCTATAATTTGATTTCTGGCTTTGCCCTTTTTTGGTGAGATTTTTATTTAGCTAGAAAAATCAATCAGACTTTATATCAAAGGGGTGGAACAGGAAGGAAAGGCACAGAGAACACAGCCACCCAGGAGACAGGATTGTTAGGACATTTGTTTGCAGAGTAACCTGACGCTTTGGTTAAGAAGTGTTTCCTGCATTTCAAATTCTAATTGAAAAGCAAGAGCATGAAGCATTGCCTGGAGAAAGAACCAGTAATCA
This sequence comes from Prionailurus bengalensis, assembly GCF_016509475.1. Classification (NCBI taxonomy): domain Eukaryota; kingdom Metazoa; phylum Chordata; class Mammalia; order Carnivora; family Felidae; genus Prionailurus; species Prionailurus bengalensis. Next base: position 73,325,723 of record NC_057354.1, on the reverse strand, counting down.
GGCCAGAGGTGCTCCACAGTGCTGAAATTCTGAGCTCTCTCCTAAAGGGTCAGAAGTATGCATTGCAGCCCTGACTGGCCTTGTAATCCTGGATAAAGCTCCTCCCTTTCCTCACAAAGAAACTGGACAGAACGACCTTGAGAGTTCCTTTTGGTTTAGACATCTATACTTAGAGCCTTCCCCTCAAGTATATCAAACCCAAAGAATTGTCATCGATTCAAACAAGCATAAGGTTTTTGCATATTCCCCCTGAAAATGGCTTCCTCACATCCAACGGAGAATGAGAAAGTGAAAACAGAGTGCACACACATATCATAATCCTAAACAACTTCTCCTGAATATATTCCATGACACGTGCTACAATCTGGTGAAGTTCAGATAGTCTACTACCAGTATCCCAGCATCAACCACATCCTTCTTATCATTGCTCCTGAAAGACTAGTGGCAGACACCAGACATTTAGAGGAGGTACCAGTGAAACGACGGGTGGGGATGTAGCCCAGAAACTCCCTTATCTGACAAGAGAACCAAGACTTTCAGGGGCTAGCAAGACTGAGGGAGGATGTGGTAGCTGCAATGTGCCTATGGGTGGCTGAATGGGACCCAGCGCTCCACACACCTGACTTGGGGATGCCATTTCCACAAGGATGCTCCTAGCCAGGGAGAAGGCAGAACCTTGGGGGCCAAGCCCTTACCTGGAAGCGCAGGATGATGGTCCAGATGAGGCCGAGGGTCAGCCGGTGGTTCCCATCCACGATGTCATGGGACCCCATGTTCTCAAGATGGACTCTCTGCTCCTTCAGGAACTGAAGGGCCTTGTCCACATTCTCCAGACAGTGGATACGCATTCGTCCCTTGGTGGGTTTAGGCTAGAAACAGGAGAGCAGAAAATAGAAACAAATCATGTAATGGGGCAGAGACAGGCTCAGCTCAGAGCTACTGCCCAGAGTTCACACATGCCTGCTCATGTAGCACTCTTCTACCCAAACCAAAACATTAAAAACATGTATACTCAGTACAAGGACAGTATCTACCTAACATCCTTATGAGAGAGAAGTTTACTTAACGGATGGTGATCACTCTTCAGAGGTTTGTTTAATTATGCAAGTGACACAATTTACAAATGAGCAAAGAAGCTGGAAGGTTAGAGAGAAAGGAACCCCATTTCCATCAAGGATTTCAGAGCTACTGCTGCCACCCACACAGTTTTCTGCAGATGCAGGGCAAAGCACTCGATGATTTTTCTGACTGCTTTAAATGTAAAAGTAGGTTTGCTACCTGCAGGTTTGGGCTGTTTCCTAAGGCTGGCTCAAAATGAAAAGGGGATACACCACCAAATGAGAATTTCCAAGTGGCAGTTTTGTGAGAGTGACGCAAAGGGCTGAGAAAAAGGGTGTGACCCCCTGAGGATAAAGGAAAAGAAAACGAGAGAGTAGTTTAATGTGAATACCTCAATGTCTCTTTTTTTACTCAGTTATATCTAATCCAAGAGGCCCTGGGGAGGTGAACATTTTAAATAAGTAAAACAAAAGACAAAGGCACACATACAGGAAATTCTCTGTGCGCCTCTGTCCTCTATGGGGTCTAGAGCAAGCTCATGCCTCCACCGCCTGGCTCTGTCCCTCCCCTCCTTTCTATTTCCCAGCACAGCCCCCTCTAGCACAGGCAGCACCTCAGACTGACACTTCCTTTCACGTCCTGAGGCCTCTCCCTCTCATCTCTTTTCAATGACTGTGCACCTGACTAGTAAGACCTGGGTCCGCTGATGCATGCTGTTTCAGTCCCAAAGTGGCCTGCAGAGCAATAAGGACAGGACCATTCTACTAAGTGCAGTACAGTCTCCCAAGTGTGCCTCAAAGGGGACAGAAGAGGTCATTTCCTAACTGAGGGTGAGAGAAACAGTGTGGATGGAATCAGAAGGAGCTAAAGAGATGGGGAAGGAGTAGACTGGGGGGCTGTTGGTATCTTCCCAGGCTCCATCAGGTATAACCACTGTTCTTTCAGACTTTATTTTAAAAAACTCAATCGCAAACACACAAGGCCTTCCAAGCCTCTATTCTCTCTCTATAAAATCTCAGTGGAACCTGTGCTCCTTTCCACATGAATGTATATACAAAGTGTGAGTGGGGGAGAATGGTGATAAAGGTCCACTTCCCAACAGGTTGATCAAGTCTAATGCCACCTCGCAGGGACCCCATGTGTTTGTGACTGGCCATGCCAGATGAGCTATGGATGGTTCACTGGAGACCCAGATGCAACTTAAGTCCCTGAAAAGCACCAGCCATTGGAAACACCAGGGCATGAGACAAAGGAAGGAACTAGAAGAAAAAATTCAGACAAACCTCTTCAGGTAAAATGGTCAGACTCCTTCAAATGGTTAAAAAATAAACAAACCTCATGAACTTCCAAAACCCAGGAAAAAGAAAAAAAAAGAGGGAAAACTTTAGGAACCAACCCTCTTTTTTGCAATTCTCCCCAAATCAAACCAAGGCGGGGGTGGAGTTTCCCTTTCCCTAAAATTTCCCTACTGCTCATGGCCTCTTCTCTTTTAAATCATCAGACACGAGCAAACCAGCCCTCTGCGGTAAGTTTTTGTTGGACAGTTGAGTATAGAAGATAACAACTGTAATGTTGAAATACCTATGTTCAAGCTACAATTTCCCCATTTTATGGCAAATAAGAGCCTCACTTCTCAACTGTTTACCCATAAATTGATCAGAATACCAATAATTATCTCAAAGGGCCGCTACATAAATGAAATGGTAATCTAATCACTATAGCGTTCTCAAACACACAAAATGTCTCGTTACCAGCAAAGGGCACCTCAAGTATCTTCCTCCCAACAATTCTACTTAAAACAAAAGGGGGAAGACTCTCCCCTCTCTCTGTGTTTAGGTACAACACACCTCTCTGGAGACAGCAGCAAATTTTTAGGGTCTAGACAGAACTTGCCCACTAAGAGCCTGAAAAGTTGAAAAGTTAACATACTTCAATTTTTGAAAGGCTGGTTTAAAACCGGAAGAAAATGTGCCTCCAAACAGTGATGATAATACCACTCTTCTAATCTTGACACCCAAAATTAAATTCTGGACTGGAATGAAAAGAAAAAGTGCTAGGAAAAACTGTGACTGGTTGGTGTCTTGACAAAGGGGAAAGGACATGAAAATACCCAAATCTCAACACTTGGGGCTTCTGCAATAGTTCAAAGTTCAAAGTTTATTAGAAAACAAGTCTAAGAAACATGATTTACAGAGACATTTTAAATATTATTAATGTAGGGGCGCCTGGGTGGCTCAGTCAATTGAGCGTCCGACTTTGGCTCAGGTCATGATCTCTTGGTTTGTAAGTTCAAACCCCACATCAGGCTCACTGCTGTCAGCACAGACCTGCTTCCAGTCCTCTGTCCCACCCCCTTCTTCCCCCACTCTCAAAAATAAACATTAAAAAAAGAAAACTAAATAAATATTATTACTGCTCTATAGCTGCTAATTCAAACTCAGCTAACTACCATATAGTAAAAATTATCACTCTACCACCTTTCCGTTTCTCCAACGCTTTCCCACATTTCATCTCAGTGGAAGCTCACTCATCTTTGGTGGCACTTGTTAAACTCCTTCTCAACCAAAAGAGTAATAAACAAGACATGGTGAGGTTAAAGGATGGTTGCACAATACAAGGGAGAGTAAGGATCAAGACTAAAACTCAAGTATCCCGGTTTTCAAGTCTCGTGTTCTGTGTGCTTCACAGAGGGGCTATAAAATATTTTCAGGCATAATACTTGGGCACGTTTAGAAATGACTACAGGAAACTAATTTTAAGAAATATTAATGACCTCACAGAGCTATACAGTGAAACACACTGGTCATTAAAACTGCAAAGCCCCCTTAGGGTCACCTAGGTGGCTCAGTTGGTTTAGTGTCTGACTTTGGCTCAGGTCATGATCTCGAGGTTTATGAGTTCAAGCCCTGAGTCAGGCTCTGTGCTGACAGCTCATAGCCTACAGCCTGCTTCAGATTTTGTCTCCATCTCTCTGTCCCTCCCCTCCTCGCTCTCTGTCTCTCTCTCAAATATAAAAAAAAAAAAAAAAAAAAACACACACAAAAACAAACAAAACAAAACAAAACAAAACAAAACAACTGCAAAGCCCCCAAGATTTAAAAATTCTTGGTGGCCACTGATAGACCTACTATGTTAACCTCTGTTAGGTGGTTAATAACTGTTATTGCATTTAATCCTCACAGTAACACTGAATAATAATTACCATCTTATGGATGAGAACATGCTGGTTTAGAGAGATGGAGTAATCCATGTGGCTAGTCCCTTTGTGGCTGGTAAGGATTCCAAAGCTCACGGTCTTCATGCTACACCAAGAACCAAGAGCAGTGCACATTTCCACACGAAAGGAAATAGACTCAGTTCCCATCTAGCAGATAGTTTTCATTTTTTTAAGAGCTATTTTTATATCACTAAACTTCCATCCTCTTAAAAGGAAAAAAGAGATAACAATGGAGAAAACTGAACACAATGGAACTAGGGGGAAGGGTGCATTTCTCAGTTATAAACACTTTCTTAAAGCCACGCCCCAAGAGCGGCTGATTGTGCCAAGAAATGGAGTGCTCCCTCTCTTGCCTCCATTAATTATTGTCAAACTTCTAGTGTGGCATTGGTGTGTTCCCACAACAACATGTGCATTTCTGTTCTGTAGGTCATTTCTGATGGGGAAGTCTGAAATGCCATTAATGTGGAGACAAGGATCAATACCAGACCCATATGTGACTCAGAAACAAGTGGTGGTGGTGGTGGTGGTGGCAGCGGGGGTGGGGGGTGGGGGGGTGGGGAGAAGGTTCCTCTGAGGAAATGCCTATTTTTATGGATCCTCCTGGAAATCATTTTAACAAGGTGGGCGCCTGGGTGGCTTAGCCGGTTAAGCATCCAACTCTTGATTTCAGCTCAGGTCAAGATCTCGTTGTTCATGATTTCGAGTCCCGCATCAGGCTCTGCGCTGGCAGTGTGGAGCATGCTTGGGATTCTCTGGTCTCCTCTCTCTCTGCCCCTCCCCCACTCATTCTTACTCTCTTTCTCTTTCTCTCTCTCTCTCCCCCCCTCCCTCCCTCCCACTCTCTCAAAAATAAGTAAACTTTAAAAAATAAGCTTTCCTGCTCCTCCCACAACAAGGCCCATGTTCCTGTATTTTGCAGGCACTTTTCCTGTTTCCCTTCCCAAGGTCCCTTCTAGTCCCAAATCTTCAACCACAGCTCCATCCTACATTTCACCCCAGACCCATCTTTTTTCAGACTCCAAGTAAGGAGTAGAAATTACAGGGCTAAAGAACCACCTCTAGCATCTGACAACACAATTCTAATTGCTTATTAGAGCAACTTATCTAAGCTCTGCCTCTGAGAAGCGGTATGGCCTTGGGCAAATCTGCCTGAGTGGACCTAATGCCTTTAAAGAACAAAGGAGCTGGATGGTGTCCAGGCCATCACTCTGCCTCCACTGTCTGCCGTCCTTGAGTTTGAATCTATTATACCCTGCAGGGCATCAGGATTTGCAGAACTACAAATAATCACAATGGCAGCGTTTTTGTCAGAGTCTAGAGATAGAAAAGAGAAAACAAATGTTTCCTAGAGCTAATTTCGCCTCCTTGAATAAAAGAGGAAAACATAAGGGAGGGTTTCTGGCAGGGTGTTTGGGAGGCCCCCTGGGAGCTGGGCCATGCTGTTCCACCCTGGTAACCCCTACTTCCTCAGATACTTTCCATGGGTTTCCAAAGTCACCTTGAAGCCACCTGGGGCAACAGCTCTCCAAGGGTTGCAGTGTGACCAGAGAACCAGCCCTGGGAAGTGGAAGAAGCAGACTCTAGGCCTCTATCTGCCACACACTAGCTGGATGGCCTGGCCGGTTGCTTTTTCTTAGTATGAAGGGATGAACTTCCAGCTATAAAACACAATGTATATGTTAGAGGTTGCAAGGCTTACTAACATGCCTTCTGGTCTCTTGTTCAGTTGAAGAGGAAATGGAGAAAACACACTAACTGGTCTCCACCTACCACTGTGACTGACACTTATGTCTTTGCCTTTTTTTTTTTTTTTTAATGTTTATTTCTTTGAGAGAGAGAGTCTAAGTGGGGGAGAGGCGAAGAAAGAGAGGGAGAGAGAATCCTCCCAAGCAGGTTCCATGCTCAGCACAGGGCCTTGATGCGGGTTCGATCCTATGACTGTGAGATCATGACCTGAGCCAAAATCCAGAGTCGGACGTCCAACCGACTGAGCTACCCAGGTGCCCCTGTCTTTCTTTTAATCACAAATGGTTCCATCACACGCAAAAGGCTCTACTTAATATAGATGGTGGGATGGGAAGCATTTATTCCAGTCTCCTCTAATACAATACACAGCCCAACTCACTTCACCCTAAGTCCCCAGTCAAGTTTTAGCTTTAATAAGAGTATAGATGATTCTCGTCCAATTAAAATCAATCAAGAAACAACACACTGTGTTCCATTAGGTCCTGCCTGGCTCCTCACTGGCTGGGCCCTCTCCCAGTGAACATTTCCCTTTAGCAGGGCTCAGAGGGAAAGGAAGGCACCAATATAAACAGGAGAATGGACTGGAGTCCACGTTCTGTTACTTACTAGTGATACTGGCCTTGGGCAAGATCCTGGTCACCTCTGCCTATTTCTTTTATAAAGCCTAACTGTCCACTTCATTAGACTGTGAGAACTCAGTGAGATCATGCATGTGACAGTACAAACTAAAAGCAACAGACCCTCAAGTTACCACCATCACTCTTTCCAAAAACAATCCCCAATTTAGCCAGGATACTTTCCTACACCAGTTCCTTCCTAATGCCTACTGCCAAACTTGCTCCTTCACTCTCCCTCACAGCAGACATCTGACTGACCCTTATCTCCTCGGGCCATCTAAACCTAAACCCCTCCTCCTGGATCCCGATGAAACCCCACCCACTTGCTATGGCTTCTTGATAAGCCATCCAAAAGGCTGGTTTCCCCTTCTGAACTCTAGGACTCTGGGACCATTCACTTGGTACTTGATCATATGTACCTATTACTATTAATTCGCTCTTTGCATTTGTGCAATTTAGACTGCAACTTAGGGGCGCCTGGGTGGCGCAGTCGGTTAAGCATCCGACTTCGGCTCAGGTCACGATCTCGCGGTCCGCGAGTTCGAGCCCTGCGTCGGGCTCTGGGCTGACGGCTCAGAGCCTGGAGCCTGATTCCGATTCTGTGTCTCCCTCTCTCTCTGCCCCTCCCCCGTTCATGCTCTGTCTCTCTCTGTCTCAAAAATAAATAAACGTTAAAAAAAAATTTTTTTTAGACTGCAACTTAATGGTGCTTTCTTCTGTGGCCATATTTAGAACAAAAGCAAATACTCCCAAACAAACAATATTACAAACAACAGGTAGGTTCTGTGGCCAGTCCACAAAATCCCATTTCAACAATACATGCCAGTATGGCTCTCCTAACAAAGGCTTTATGCAAAACTCACTCAGAGCAGTTCAATGTGGGATTTAAGGCTTAACAAATCTCGTGGTAAATCTATCTTCCTCACCTAGCTCAGCCTGTTCTGGAGTTAACGGTGGCAAAGAAAAAAAAAAATCCTTTTTGTTGTAGTTGCTTTCTCTTCTTTGACACTGATTAACAGAGTAAGAAGACCGAATATCAGGAAAACAACAGGCAAGCAAAAACCAGTGATATCTGCTATTGGAAATGGCAGGCAGAGGTGTTCAGAAAACCTTGTCCTCTCTGGGTCAGAGGTGAGTGCCCTGTGTGGCAGGAACCGGGCAGAAAGCTGGCAGTCTTACTTAGAACCATCCCTCACTGCTGAGGCCCATGGAGGAAAGGGGGCAGGCACAGGCAAGCTTCAACCCTGGGTTATGACCCGTGGGCCCCACTTCACCAAAGTCCAAGCCTGACAGCATTACTCCCGAGGCCCTAAGATCTGGGACCACTGACAGAATGACTGGCACAGCTTCTGTGCTCACAGCATTTATCTGCTCAGGTGATGTTAAAGTTAAGGGTGGGTCTGTATTTTTAAGGGAATTTTAAAGCAATGCCTTTATGAAGAGCTATAAGCCACTGTCATTTCAGAGTAAGATACTGAGGAAAAAAATGGTTTTCTTTGTCATCAACCCAATCCCACCCAAGTAAGAGAAGCTTCCTAGTTCAGTCTCAAAGTTTCCTCAATGCTCCACAGGCTGACATATTTAAGGCAAACAAAGGGACATTTCCAGACATGGATTCTGTCCAAGCCTTAACCAAAGAAAGGGATTTCTGCTCTCTTGACACTCCCAATACAGCAGAGTCAAGTGCCTTGATAACCCAAATGTCTGAGTGATACTTGCTCAAATGTAACTCAAATTTTATTGAGTCAAAATGCAGGATGGGGTTAGGGTAAGAATTATCTGGAGCTGTTGTTTCTCTGAACTTTACTCAATAAAAATCAAACTTTCTCCTTTGTAAAGAAGGATGAACTGGCTCCATAGACCTATTACATTTAAATACTCTAGTTCCTCCTATATTCATCTGTTACCCACCGTCAATCTGATGGTAAGGCTGGGGCTAAAATGCTGACTGAGATATAGGCCCAGACAGAGGACAAAAATGTTACCCAGGGTTTGGGACCACTGGCGCAGAAAGCCCAGAGCTCACTAAATGCTATCTGACCATACACATTTAGCTGTGGACAAGAATTTACCCAAGCCTGGAAGCTCTAACCACAACTCATTAGTTCTGTACTCTGAATATGCAAGGATTCTTTGGGGGCAGACCTCAGAGAGGTCATCTGCTGCAGGGAGGGTCTCTAACTTGAGTCCCTGGCAGCCTCCGCGGCCAAGAGCAGAGAGTAGTTTGCGTCCCGTCCAGAAAGTTCCATGAAACAAATAAACCATGGGGCCAAACAGGCTAAAAAGTCTCAGTTCGAATGAACAAGAGTCTTAGCTCACTCTATCTATGGTACCCTTATTTTTGGAGTAAAAAGATTAATCAGACTGCCCAACCTATAATCAGGGTTGGCTGTGAGGAACAGATAATGAAAGAACTCGAGGCACTTGGGGCTTCACAAAGGGGTATGTCATTGCTAAACACCATTTCTAGCACTGACTGCCTAAGAGGTTGGAAATGGCTCCCATTTTCTGTTTTTCCCCATTCCTACTCTCCTAGGCCTCTGGATGACTGCAAGAAAAAGAAAAAGAATAATGGAAGAAGAAAAAGAAAAAGAAGAAGAAAAAAAGTATTGCTAACAGCAAATCAAGAGAGGAGTGGGACCCACACATAACTAAGAATTATGCTTTGCTGGTTGCTTTCTTTTTCCCTAGTAAAGTTTTTGTTGCCCTGTTCAGAATAAATGGCAATGGGACTGATCCCATTTATTATGTGGACATTATCAAGGACACGATCTTCTTGGTATTAAAGAACCATGGACCTTCAAAGGTGAATACTTTGCTCCCTAGAGCCTGGAAGACTCGACCCTACTGGAACCAAAATAAAAGTTCAAGTTAATTTTCATCCATATGACCTTTAATGATTTTTTAGCTACTTTCCAAACAACATTCCAAAAAATAAAAAATAAAAAATGAAATGAAATAAAATAAAATAATCATACTAAGTTAAACATTGAAGAAGGGGGGAAAAAAGTCTGAGAAGTAGGGGGAAATGTCTGGTTACAAAAGTGAAATTTAGGAGTGTCTGGCTGGCTCAGTCAGAACATGCAACTCTTGATCTTGGGGTCGTGACTTTAAGCCCCATGTTGAGTGTAGAGATCACTTAAAAATAAAATTTTAAAAAAGGGGAGGGAGTGCCTGGCTGGTTCAATCAGTAGAGCACTCAATTCTTGATCTCAGGGTTGTGAGTTCAAGCCCCACATAGGGCGTGGAGCCTACTTAAAAAAATAAATTCAAAAAATGAACAAAAAAATAAACTGGAAAAACAAAACCAAAACCAAAAACTATATTTAAAGGTGCATATCATGGTAATACCCATATCATAGGTAATCCTATCCTAGGTTCTCACACAGGCTCACTTCAAAAAACAAGTCAAGGGGCGCCTGGGAGGCTCAGTTAAGCATCCAATTTCCACTCAGGTCATGATCTCACAGTTAGTGAGTTCAAGCCCCACATCAGGCTCTGTGCTGACAGCTCAAAACCTGGAGCCTGCTTCAGATTCAGTGTCTCCCTCTCTCTGCCCCTCCCTGGCTCACTCTCTCTCTCTCAAAAATAAACATTAAAAAAAATAATAAAAAAAATCAAAATGCAATAAATGAGGGGTCTTACATCCCCTCCACACGAGCCCAACTGCCCCAACTCCTACCCTATATACCACTTGTGAGGCAGCCATCATGGGCTGGAACAGAAGCTCAAGTTTAGCTTGAGTTTAGTTCTCTAGTTTAGCTTGACCCACAAACTCTCAAAGATGAGGTAACAAGACCTGCATGCTTGGGGAACAAAGCACACAGACAAAACTCACTACAGATGAGATAGGGCTTGCCTCACTATCTTTTAAAGGGCTCTGTTCTTGAACGTAGGAATGCGAGAGAGAAAACTGTGTCTTCACCCAGGCTCAAGAGGCAATTCTGTTGGCAGGCTAATAATAGAGCAAGGTACAACCTTAGCCCCTTGCCTGTGGTCAGAGGTGTGTGGGTCGGTCTGCATACAGACCCATGCGGCTGTCAAGTTACAGGGTGGAGCTCAAGTTAAAAATAAGGCTTTCTGGCAGCCCTGCCAACCACCAGCATCATATTTTCCTGGTGATGTCACTACAGATGTGGGACTCTATCCCTGGGCGTCAGTTTTTGGCTCTGTCCCACCACCACCTATGGAACTACATGTGTTCTGGTACAATATAGCATCTATTTTCAAACCAAGGCGAGACAAAACCTGTTGGGTCAGTTACAGTGACTGGTTTATGGTTCATAAACGAAAGTCACATCACAGAAACAGAGTAGCTCTGAGAAACAAAATGGGAAAAGAATTTTCACTGTAGGCTGACAATTCCCCTGCCCAAAAAGGCACAGTGAATTCATCAGAAGCTGAGTTTCCAAGATGACAAAACACCAGCCTCTCCTTCCACCCCCAAAATATGAAGTATGCAGGGAAGAAAGCAAAAAACATCAAAGACTACTGAATTCAATTCCTGTCACCTTGTAACAGCAGCTCAGATTTTCCAGAGAATCAGTAAGAAACAGATTTAAAATTATTCCATGATCTTGTGGGATACAGATTCATCCTGGAGCCAGTGCCTACGTCTGGCCCTTCCATTTCCAGTGCTGTGCCCAGTTTAACAGGGGACACCAGCCAAGATCTTTCAGACCAAGGGTAGTAACCTCACAAATTACCAGAAGGAGGCTGCTTTATTACAGTTCAAGAATATCACCCAGACTCACAATGGTACACAGGAGCTTTTCCCAACATACTCATCTCACCTATCCAGATTCTCGTTCTCAAAAATATTAGTCATTAACTGCAAAATTCATCAGAAAACACAAGTCCACACTTGATTTTTCAAAAACATTTTCCGGGGGCGCCTGGGTGGCGCAGTCGGTTAAGCGTCCGACTTCAGCCAGGTCACGATCTCGTGGTCCATGAGTTCGAGCCCCGCGTCGGGCTCTGGGCTGATGGCTCAGAGCCTGGAGCCTGTTTCCGATTCTGTGTCTCCCTCTCTCTCTGCCCCTCCCCCGTTCATGCTCGGTCTCTCTCTGTCTCAAAAATAAATAAACGTTAAAAAAAAAAAAAAAATTTAAAAAAAAAAAAAAAACATTTTCCGGCCTACGATGCCAAGTCACTTAATAACATTCCCACTTACCAGCCTCTCTCCAGAGAGAACTTCCAGTAGCTTGATGAGCATCCGTCCATCTCGAAGGTCAGTGTACAGGTCTGTGATCCGGCAGGACACCCGGGCGAGGTGGGAATTGACCCACTTGGTGAAGGTCTTCTTCTGCACAGCTTCACGCTCATCTGCAAGCAGAAGAGAGCTCGTTTTACCATCAATCACAGCATGGCAACAGCAGCTTTGTGCTAGCAGGGTCACAAGAGCCCAGCCAAAGGAAGAACAGGAAAACTCAACTCTAACTGAAACTGCTACTTAGCTTCTCTGAAGCATGATAAACGCTTGAGGAATGTAATAATCATACAATCCTTGAACATCTGAGCCCCTACGTGTACCACCAGCAGAATATTCTTGCTCTCATTCATTTCATTTTCTCTCATCTCTGTTGAAGAGTCAAGAGGATACAGCAGATCACAGTGGGGTCCTGTGCAGCCCTGCCCCGTAGCATAACATTTGGTAAAGTTTCTAATGTGTATGTTACAACTACTATTGTTCCTTCAAAAGGTGAGTATTAGGGAAGCACACAGTACAGGGAGGGACATGGAGTAAAAAAGCTAAAGCAAGAAATTGCTTCTCTCATATACAAAGGATCAGAAGATATGGGGTGCCTGGGTGGCTTAGTCGGTTAAGCATCCGAATCTTGGTTTCGGCTCAGGCCATGATCTCACGGTTCACGGGATAGAGCCCTGCATTGGGCTCCAGGCTGACAGCGTGGAGCTTCCTGGGGATCCATTCTCTTCCTCTCTCTCTGCCCCTTCCCCACTCATGCTCTCTCACTTTTTTTAAAATTTTTTTTAATGTTTATTTATTTTTGAGAGAGACAGAGACAGAATGTGAGTGGGCTGGGGCAGAGAGAGAGGGAGGCACAGAATCTGAAGCAGGCTCCAGGCTCCGAGCTGTCAGCACAGAGTCTGACAAGGGGCTCAAACTCACGAGCTGTGAGATCATGACCTGAGCCGAAGTAGGATACTCAACCGACTGAGCCACCCAGGTGCCTCAAATGCTCTCTCACTCTTAAAATTAAAATAAACTTAAAAAAAAAAAAAAAAGAAATTCACTCATGACCTTGATCTGCAATGACCCTCTCACCTGCTAAATCACACACCCATGAACAACAGAGAAAATGGCAGTCAATGTGGTAAGGTACAAAGAGATCTGGCCAGGTACTGGGAGAGCAGGGCCTGGGCCGAAGGTTTCACCAAAAATGTGCTGAGATACTGTGTTCAGTGTCCCCTTCTATAAGAGGAGTGGACAGCTGTAATTTCCAAACTACAACCATTAGTTGAAAAGGCAACTGCTAGGGGCACCTGAGTGGCTCAGTCAGTTGAGTATCCAATTCTTGATTTCCGCTCAGGTTATGACCTCATGGTTCCTGGGATGGAGCCCCACAACGGGTTCTGTGTTTATGACACAGGGCCTGCTTGGGATTCTCCCTCTCTTGGGATTCTGTCTCTCCCTCTCTGCTCCTCCCCCTACTCATGAGTACACATACATTCTCTCTCTCTGAAAATAATAAACGTTAAAAAAAAAAAAGGCAACTGCTAGTTTATGGTCTAAAGTGTAGTAGTAGTACATCCAAGTCATCTAGGAAGCAACGCTAAGTTTTTCAAGCCTCAGTGATCAAGTTTTGTCCAATTCAAAGCCTAAAACTAGACATATCAGCCCAACAGGCTGTTGAAACCTTCAGCAGAGATCCACATAACATGCCCTGTACACATTCATATTCACTGACTGTTTTCTACAGAGATACCCTTTTGCCAGTTACTCACCCCACTTCTGGTTCTGTAGCATAAATTTGCGTCAAAAGGACCCAAGATCTACTCCTTCCAGTGTAAGCCCTAACCCACCAAGATGTCTATGCATTAATCTACAAAAAAGGGAGCAGACCCCAATAATTTTTATGTATTTCGCCACCACCTGGTGACAACTAAAAAGCCACCCTTGTGGACAAGGGCATGTATCTGGTGGCCTGGAGATACTGGGTTCCCGGCCTGGCCGGAATATCCCGGGAGTCTGCCTGGAAGGCTGTGCTGAGGCCTCCAGCCATCCCTCCACAGGAAGGGGGCCAGGCAGAGACAACACAGGACAAGCCTGTATTGCTGTCAGCCTGGCAGGTGAGGCGGCTGGCCACCTGCTGCAATGAGCAGCTCCTCCCTGCCCAGCCTTTCCCTAAAGGAACAGTCCATCCAGCAGAAAAGAGGGCCTTTTTAAGGGACAAAAGCCAACCCAAAAGAAAGGATCAGAAAGGGCAGGATTGGGGGAACAAGAAAATGGTAGTAAGGGGCACAGTTGCAGATGAAAAAGGAGTTGTACCAATAACATCATGATGGGTCACACAGAGAAGATCACATGCATTATTAATCACACAATCATCATGATGGATGGCAACTTCAAGACACTGACACAGGGAGCTGTATTTTTTCCCAAAGGTTGGCTGTTTTGAAGAGGAAGTCCAAAGCAGAATACATAGACATTAAGTACATTTCAGAGATGGCAAGTAACTCCTGGTTCAGACGTATTTAGGGACAGCTAATTTTTAAAAAAATTCTAATACATTTTATGTGCTACACTGGAGTTAAAAATGTCTTTAATAAAGCCCTTGGTGGGTTTCGAAGCTGTTATTCAAGGGTTTGGGCTCAAAGTCACTACCACACCCAACCTATCAAGGGAACAAGATCAAAATGAAAACCTGCTTATATTATGGTATTTCTAAATAAACAAGCACAAAGGTGTTCCTCAGCCAACTGTCACTCTTTTAGATAAATCTCACATTACAAAAACACTCCTGGCTTCCTTCAGGTTCTGAATTCAAAGGTTCCCTTACAAACAAGGAGATTCGAAGGATTTGCTTCTCAAGACAGTAAGTACACTCCCACACTACCCAGTTCTGGGAGTTATAGTCGAACCCAGACCCTCCTCCCCCTGAAGTGGGCAGAGAGGTCATAGGTGGGGCAGAGAACTGAATGGAAATAAAACAGGCTGAGGATCTGTGTGAGGAGGGCTACTTCCATCCCCAGAAACTCCAGGAAGGAGGGGGAAAAGAAGATGAAGAGAACTTAAACAAAACAAAAGGAAAAGAACAAGCCCTTGCTTTCTTGTCCTCGCTCCTGTTTCCTCTTTCTACTCTCCCCACACAGCTAAAGAGCAGGCCCCAGATCACATAAGTGTGCTAGAAGAGTCACATAAAGCCTAAGTTCCTCTGGCTTGCGCCACTGCTCTGGAAAAGACATGGAAGATTCCATCCAAGGACTGGACCACAACCAACACTCTTATGACACACGAGGGGCAGGAAACGGGCTCAGCAGTGAGACACAAAGTCCAGTCAGCTTAGTGTGTCCTCTGACAATGGAGGGCCTGGTGAACAACAAACACTTCTGAGGCCGGAAGGAGGGAAAGGGAAGGAAAGAAATCTACCCAGCAGCCTAGCTGAGGATGAGGCTGTGTGTCCTTGGGGACCCCGTCCTTTGTTCCACCCTTCCTGGTAAGGCACAATGACATCACCCCTGCACTCACAACCCAACGAGACAGGGGCAGATTAAGCCAGATGCCTGCTTGAGGAGGAGCAGGAGGCCCTTGGCACAGATGATGGAAGACAGTCCAGAGGCGTGTTTCCAAGCTCAAGCTGCTGTCACTGTGCCAGAACTGTGTGAGAAAGTGGTGGGAATAGCTGAGAAATGAGAGACCATTTCAGCTCTACGGGTATGAGGCGAATCTGGTACCATGAAAAGGGAGCCCTTGCAAACTCCATATTGATTTGGTTATTTAGAGCAGTAGTTCTCAATTCCCCAAGGGACATTTAGCAATGTCTGAAGACACTGTCCCGCCCGGGGGTGGGTGCTACACTGGCAACTAGTGAGTAGAGGCCAGGGATCCTGGTAAGCATCCTACAGTGCACAGGACAGCACCCACAACAGGAATCATCCAACTCAAAATGTCAGTAGTATCCAGGTTGGGAAATCCTGGTGTACACATTCTGGTCTTCTGCCAAAAGGAGTTGGCATTTGTAGTGTCTCAGACTGCACTCCCCAGAGAGACACCTGACTTGGGGTGCTGTTCATTTCACTATTCTCTTAGCCTACACCCAAGGTTTTATGAGCCCGATGGTCTGCATGTTGGCCGCAGCAGGAGAAATTCTCTACCCTCAACCCCACTCATTCCACAAAGCTCTTGCTTACTGCTTCCTTGTAAGAAAGAGCAGCAGCAGCAGCAGCAGCTGTGTCTGCCTCCAGGACAACCAAAGGGTAGGGCCCAGTGTGACACTGGGCATTTCTGTACCCCAAGCCATTTCTGTTCTCCTTGTACCTTTTTAGGACCTTGTAGTGCTGTTAACCAAGCCAAATCATGCCTGCATCTGCTGATGTCTGAGCCTGACACTGGGGCAGGTTCAGTGCCCCCCACCCACCCTAGCCCTGCCCATAACCTGGTAAGTGCTGCCTCCAAGGAACAGGCACTTCCATAGCTCTGTTCCCAGTGAGTGTCTCTCAGGTATTTGTTCATCCCCCTCCCACCCCCACCATTTATTTATTTAGAGGGACTGACCTAAGGTCGCTCCAGCATTAGATGAGAGGAGGTCAAGTGCACAGCAAAGTGCCAGGCTTGTAACTATCAGCTTCTTCTGCACTGCCCCAGTACAGCAGCACTCTCATTAGTTCAAACCATCTGAGATCCAGTATCATGGAGCCATATGCTCTCAGGGTAGAACAAGGCTTTGAAAGTTATCTAAAACAACACTCTTTTTTAAAAGCAAAAAATTCCCTTCTACCACACCTGGGCCAGCTTTTTAAAAATCTCGGGAAGGGCGGGGGAACTTTGTATGTGTACATGGCAAGAGGTTGTTAACAGTCATACAGAAGAAAACAGCTTCTTTCCTTTTTATTAAAAAAATAATAGCATTAATGTGACTTCCTGTGTCCCAGGTACCTATCTACATGCTTTACAATCCTTGTAATCACTCTATGAGGTAGAATTAGTAACTTTCCAGATGGGCTGGCTCTAAAGCCTGGGTTCTCAATCATGTAATAATGCCTCTAGCACAACATTAAAACAAAAACAAACGTGTCCACGATACAAGATGTAGAATCACCCACCATCTCACCATCCTAACTTAAGTCCTTATTTTGCCAAAGGGTCTGCTCCATTACTGGGTAACTCCAACTGTGTCTCTAGCAAGTCTAGATATGTCTCTATGGCCCAGCAAGGCTCACTCTACCCACAAAGCTACAGAGAATATAGGTCTCCTCACTCCTTCACATAAGGGCCTTCATGTTAAGCAATCCTCATTGATGCCTCTTTGCAATGAGCATCATGATGTGGTAGGCAGAGTGGAAACCAAGGTGGTACACGAGGACGCTACCACCTCTGGCAGCCTGGCATCAACTCATACCGACCAGTGGAAGTCAACCTGCAGTGTCAGCAGCCCAGAGACCAGGAATGTGGTGAACCAAGTGAAGAAAGGGCAGAGAGAACCAGCAGCCCCTCACAGGAGGGGGTGTGGTGAGTCTACATGTCAGTGCAGGAGTAGGAGTCGGAAAGGGCTAAAGTGACTCCCAAAATAAGTCTCCCAGAACTACCAATTCTACCAAAATGTCCTCAGAACAGACCCCCAGAACCAGAAGTGGTTCCGGGTGAGATCTAGCCAGCTAAGTCTTTGTCCGCACAGACAAAGAGAAAAATTAGCCAACCACCTAGAAAATGAGGACTATTGGAGAAGCAGAAGAGAAAACCCAACCTTGAGTGAGAGGCAATCCCTAGAAGCAGTGAACTGTAGGTGAAATTCTACTATGGTGACCTTTCTTGAAAACAGAATTTGACAAGATGGTGTGTCTGCAGTAACACCATCATGCATCCCAACAGCAATTTGCACTTTGTCTGCACAGCAACTCTATCAGGGAGGTGGGACACAAGAGGTATCTCCACCAAAGCTCAAGGCCTGGTGAGGACAAGGGCTGCTCTGCAATGCCAGCCAGTAGAGGCACAGCTGACATATGCTGGGTGTCTCTGGGCGTTGCTCAGTCTCTTCCATTGTTTAGTCAAGTTAAGACCAATTATTATGCATGGCTATACCTTCTTGAAGTATCTAGATTCACTGTCTTTTGGTTTTGATAAATAACTTGAAATTTTCAGAAGATGGCTTACTGAAAAGGGATGGGATATTTATAACAGAGAAACATACTTGCTTATTTTTAATGAATTAATTATTTAATTAATTTGAGAGCAGGAGAGAGAAAGATCGTGCAAGCAAGTGCGAGCAGGGGAGGGCAGAGAGAATATTCCAAAACGCCAGGCTTGAACTCATGACCGCTGAGAACATGACTGGAGCTGAAATCAAGAGTCAGATGTTTAATCAACTGAACCACCCAGGTGCCCCCATACTTGCTTAATTTTAACCAAAAGGCTGTGACTATCCTTTCCATCATCAGCCCCTTTGAAGCACATAACTGACTTCCATGCTTTTTGGGGAATGGCTACTACCAATACCATAAGACTGTAATGCTTCAACATTTATTTACTCTGGAGGATTTGCTACAACTAGAAAAATGAACACTGTGTTAGCATAAGTTAAGCTAGAAGATATAGAAATAGCTTTGATGAACAGAAGGGCATTGTGTTATGGAAATGATTGTATAGCATCTTTCAGCAACACCCTGTGCATGGAGTGCTAAACACGATCATATTCACCATATGCCACAATTCTGGCTATGAAAAGGGATGGGAGCCAGGGATGAAGAAAGGCCTCAAGGCATGGAACATTTCTGGATGGAAAATAAGGGAAACACAGAAACAGGAACTAGCAAATGACCCATGCAGTATTCCCCCAAAGACTAGATTTATACCTGGCTGCAGAGAATAGATCTTTCTTCTACTTTTCAAATAGTCTGAACCTGCTGGTATAACACAAGAATATTTTCTTCCCAGGATCTTCTTCAAGTGTGCTAAGATAGTGGCCTATCTTAAGGAAGAGGTGGCAATCATGTACAATTTTTCTTTGTACAGACTCAGCTACGTTAAATGTAGATGTGGGTTCACAGTAGGAATGGAGAAACAAGGACAGAAGTTGAGAAGAAATCAAAAGGAGGCGATGAAGCAATCATGCCTTGAACACTGCTCCATGGCTGGCTATTTGAATGGACATTATTGTATCTATCTGAGTAATGACTAATCAATCAGAAGGTCAGATTATTAACAAGTTCCAGTCTTTATGAGGCACCTACTGTATGCAGAATTCTGTGTCTCAGTCAAAATCGAAAGTCAAAAAATAACAAAAGTAGTACAGGATCAGTTGCCAGGAGAATGACTTCAAGATGTATTTCTGGGTGTTTGGAAGAAAAAGTTTACTACAATTAGGATGGCTTCAGGCCCACCCCCTTCAACAATTCCTGAAGTCTCCTGCCTCATGCTTTTCTCATTCTTACCCACCTTAAATATCACTGCTGTGGTCATCTCCCCCAAATAGCAGTTTCTCAAAGTTATACCACTGTACCAAAACCTTCAATGGCTCCCAGCCATCCACAAGAGGGTCCAAATCACTGAGCTGGGAGTTCAAGAGTCTGGAACAGCCTCTCTTGAGGAGGCACATGCTTCCTCTGGGATCCTCCCTGACACATGAGCTCTGTGTTCCAATCTGACAGAGCTTCTTCTGTTACACTCTGAACTCACACCTTGCATATCCCTTTGTCCTACCTTTGCTTACACCATTCTCCTAACCTAGAGGGCACTTACTCATCTCTTACCCTTCTCCTTTAAGACCCAGACCAAGATAAGCTCTTTGAGGGGCCATTCATTTGATGGGATGTGAGGTCTTATCTTTTTTTCCTTTGTACATTTATTTATTTTTGAGAGACGGAGAGAGACAGAGCACAAGTGGGGGAGGGGCAGAGAGACAGAGACACACACAGAATCTGAAGCAGGCTCCAGGCTCTGAGTTGTCAACACAGAGCGCTACTCGGGGCTCGAACTCACAAACTGTGAGATCATGACCTGGGCCGAAGCCGGACGCTTAACCGACTGAGCCACCCAGGCGCCCCTTATGTCTTATCTTTTTATCATATATCCTGTGTCCTTTATTTCCTCAACCTGCCTGTAATTGTGCCCAGGGCAAGGACTCAATTCTACATCTGTTTAGTGCCATATGCCTGATAGAGCACACAACAAACATTTGTTGAATGAACCAGCAGATTTCCAGTGCCCAACAAACAGGCACACTGATAAATCCCGCTGCTACTGGTGATCCTACTTAAACTGTTCAAGAAAGAAATTTGAAATCACATAGACAGGCCTTAAGAAGTTAAATGTTATCATTGTACAGCAACTAAAAATCTTTTACAACTGAATTGCTTCTTGCAACTGTTCCTCAATGTCTGATAAATGATAAAAATGTAATTTTGTGGTACAGCCTTTCAGAATAAAAGGGGTCCAAAGCTAACCTAAAAAGTTTGAAGTTTTTACTTCTTTCCTATTTGTTTTGTGACAACTGCCATCACATACCTGTACAGAACAAGGCAGCAAAATACATAAGGGTGTAATTACAACATTATTTTAACATGACCAAGTAGGCCAATAGTCACAAGACTCAATTTATAATAATTTTAACAATTTATCCATTAAAGCTCAATTCTGGAGTTATTTTTAAAAAAAGCATCTTTTAATTCAAAACAAAAGACTACAGAAGGGTGGAGTTCCCATGCGTGTCTTGGCTTGAAAAAATAAATAAATCATTTCCCATGAGCAACATGCAAAATACACACAGCCGGAAACCGGAAACAGGCAACTGGCTGTATTGATAATAGAGAATCGAGCTGTTATCTTGAAGCAGCAAAAGGAAGGAAACTAATCTTCTGACTAAAGGCCTCCCTGTGACGGGTTAGTCTGCGTGCGGGCCTTTAATTTATGTTTGCTGATTTATATATAAATAGAACTTGAGTTAAAATATTTTTCCTAACAGTTTAACCTGCTTTGTGGACAAAACACACGTAAACATCTGTTCTAAATGCATGTACAGCAAATATGCAATTCTCTGCTAACACTTAACAGCCTGATACACAGACTACAGAACAACTGTGAACTCTATATAACCCTGCACCTAGGGTTTACATCCCTCAGGCAGGCCCTGCCTGGAGCTTTCAGCAGGCCTTTCTTTTGAATAGCCCAGCCCAGTTTTGCCAATGGGGAAACTAAGGCACTGCGGGGGGAGACTCACAATAATGAACTGAATAGACAGGCCAATTCCCAGTGGTCCTGCCTCCCTGTCGTGGTCATCACTTCAAGGGGAGCCCCTTAAAGTCACAATGCACAAAAAGTTAAGACTGCGGATGAGGCTAAGGTAGGGATGATCTGCGAAAGCAAATGGCCAAAGCAACACCACTAATTCGTTTCAATGAGAGCAAAGCTGAGAACTAGGGTGAATTAAATAGTGTAAAATGCCAAAACCAGGAGGGAAAATTAAATGCCTTAAAAAAAATAGAAAAATTTACCTTATATGTACAAACTAAAAACCAAAACAAACGAATGAAACAAAACGCAGACACACACCCATAAATACAGAGAACAAAGTGATGGCTGCCAGAGGAGGGTGGAATGGGTAAAACGGGAGAAGGGGAGAAGGGAGGTTTGGCGCAGGGGACATAGTCAATGGTATTGTAAGAGCTTTGTATGGTGACAGATGGCAGCTACACTTGCAGTGAACACAGCATAACCTACGGAGTTGTTGAATTGCTGTGTCAACTATACTCAAAAGGATACACACACGCACACACCAAATTTATCAAATCACTGATTTGTGGGGAAATTCACCTCGAGAGAGTTCATTCACATGAACTTGGGAATGTTTGTTAATTTTTTAATATTTATTTTAAAATACCAAAAATGTTTCACAGAAAAAATATCAGTAAATGATAAAAGGAAATGATTGGTTCCAGTGCAAAATAATCTATCAATGAAGCTTATTTTAAGAAAGAATGTTATTTTACTAAAAATTTAAATTGCACATAATTTTCCAGGAACACAACTATTAAATAATATCATATTTCATTATACTGTTTAAAAAATTATTTGGTCAGTACCCTGATTCATATTGGTGATTCTAAAAGAATTACTGTAGCTCCCATCGTAGCAACAATAACATATTAAATTTATTGAGCCCATTTGCCAGAATCTCTTCCGTTTTAAATCTATCCATTTATTTAGACCCATTGTTATTAGATATATTAATTATTATTCCCAGTTTACAGGTGAAGAAATGGAGGCATCAGGTGCCAAAGGTTATACAGTCATTAAGTGATTATAATCAACAGGTTTCTTAAGCTTCCGGCAATGGGATTATGATGCATGTTGAGTAACAACACCTCATATATTTGACACCGAAAATACACTTTTCCTCCACTTAATATTTAACATAAATGCAGCGTGGGGCACCTGGAAGGCTCAGCTGGTTAAGCGTACAACTCTTGATTTCAGCTCAGGTCATGATCTCGCGGTAAGCAAGTTCGAGCCCCACCTCGGGCTCTGCACTGACAATGCAGAGCCTGTTTGGGATTCTTTCTCTCTCCCTCTCCCTCTGCCCTCCACTGCTCCCATGTTCATGCGCACTCTCAAAATAAACTTAAAAAATTAAAAAAAAACACAAAACATAAGTGCAACTTAATCTTTGGAAGTTTGGTGCTGTAAATGTGTTTTGGTGAAAATGTCTCTGAAATTTGTTGCATGTCTTAATAAAATATGTTTATGTTAATAAAATATGATAAAGATTAAAAAAAAAACAAGAAACAGGACCTGATAAAGAAATACTCAAGAAACCATTCACTAAATATGCCTGAAAATGGATGGCACACTTCAAAAGTGTGAGCCTACTAACCGCTACTCTCTATCTTTAAGGGACATTCTGGCACAAACCGTCTGCAACTGCAGCCAGGGAGAGTCAGCAGGACCAAGGATGAAGTCCTACTCGGCTCCTACGCACTGGTAGATGCTGTGTTAGGGCCAGTGTTAGCTTCACCTTGCTCATTAACATATTAGTTCTAACTAGATGAGGCACAGAAAGATTTTGGTGATTTGCCTGAGGGCATGTGGCTAGCAAAGGCACAACCAGGATCAGAACGCTCATCTCTGTGAACCCTGAAGAATCCTAAAGCTCCTACTCACATGATCATCCCACATTGCTTGAGGAAAATAACATCTTACCTCCCCCAAACAACACCCATCCACTCAGGTCAGCTCCTTGATGACTGAAAAGATCAATTTAAAATAGGGACAAGCAAACTTTGACCTACAGCCTGTTTTTGTACAGTCAAGGGGCTAGCATGTTTTTATATTAGGGTTGGGGGGGGCATTTTAGGGGCAACATCAAAGGAGAATGAGGAGATATGACAGAGACCCTATGCGGCCCTCAAAGCCTAATATAGTTACTGTCTGGCCCTTTACAGAAAAAGCTTCATCCATTCCTGGCTTAAACATTTTTATACTGTCATTAGTCCTGTATCCCCTTTGTTAGCTTCCATTTTCCAATCAAAATTAGCTTAGCAAATACACACTGAGTGCTTGCTATAAAGAAGATACCACACTGGGGACCATTTGAATTTCTACTATTAAACGGGCAGACAGGTTGATGTGCCACATTTTTTTCCTTTTTAATTTGAATTACTAGGACTCTGTCCACATGTCAAATCAGCCAGGGTGTGAACTCTGGGCCCACTTCCCTCCCTAGCTGAGGTATTCTTCTGGCCACCTTGAAAAAAAGGATTAACAGTGCTAACCCAGCAGTCAGGAGGGACACAACACAGTGGGCACACAGGCCAGAACTTGAGGCTGTACCTTCATTTCGAAGGATGAGGAAAAGCCAGGAGGCTTCAGGCCAGATTTCCCAACTTCCCACTTCCTCTATGCACAAGCTTCAGGTACACTTTATTTGCCATCACCTCTCCTCCTCCAATCCTCCCTGGAAGAAAACTAAAAAACATGAAGTCCCAGGTAGATTAGGGTAATTTGTAATATCCTCAAAAGGTGGAAAACCTTGGAACTAAAGAGACACCACTTTAAGTATTCAGCTTATATGGGAGAATGCTAACATTAATACAGACTCACTAGGAGAGAATTTTTTAAAGGGCAACAACTATAATGGGTACACTAAAGAATTTATAAAGGTTAATTCCATTGCAATATATGAGGGGGGATATTATCTGTATCTTTTCTTAGCAACAACTAAAGAAGCAGTAAATAATGTATCCTAACCAGGATATCATATGGCACACAAATTTACTTGTAAAAATAAAATCCTTTACTTCAAGAGCTAAAGGTAGTTTTTTATTATAGTAGCCTTGGGATTAGATTAAGTGGAGGTGGTGAGAGAGAATTAAAATTTATTATGTTTTTTTCATGCAATGCACAAAAAAAGTAGCCACACTGTTCTGTGGATCATGCAGCTGGTCTAAGCCAGTATATTAAAGATCAAGTAGCATGTACCCTGGCCCCTGCTTAGGATTTTCTCTCTTCTCCAGTTTCCCAGAATTCTCAGGGTCAACAGTGCAAGGAGAAAAACAGAACTCTCTTCCACACACTAGAGTCACATTATTGTAAGAAATTCAAGATTTCTTGAGAGGATACAGCCCATCCTCAAGGCTTTCAGAAGAGCTGATGCTGCCAGCAGGCTACTGCACCAGTTCTAGCCACTCAGGACAGTTTCTGACAGTTCTATTTAAAGAGGATGTCCAACTCACCTCTAATTTATTATTCCAAAGAGCGAAAGTCCAAGAAACTTTTTAAGCCAGAAACACAGAAACAAGAAGGAGGGGACAGTCAAAAACCTACATGTCATCACAAAGCCATCTCCTTTTCACGGATGGTATAGCATTTAGTACAATGATCATTTCCGAAATCAGTTGCGGAAGTGCCCTTCTAAGATAACCTACCATGGAAGTCCTCCAACTATGGTTCTATGTGTAAATTTAATCTGCAAAGTATTACTATTTTGGAACAAAGAATGTTACAGGGATGCCAAGGTATCACTTGGAACTACAGAATTAGGACAATTTTCTAATTAATGGGAAATTATATTTAAAAACAAATGAATGTAAACACAAAAGAACTTAGAAATGGGGGCGCCTGGGTGGCTCAGTCGGTTAAGCATCCAACTTCAGCTCAGGTCATGATCTCACAGTTCATGAGTTCGAGCCCCACATCGGGCTCTGTGCTGACAGCTCAGAGCCTGGAGCCTGCTTCGGATTCTGTGTCTCCCTCTCTCTCTGTCCCTCCCCCACTCATACTCTGTCTCTCTCTGTCTCTCTTAAAAATAAACATTAAAAACATTAAAAAAAAATTTAGAAACTGACTTCCGTCCTAAAGATCATTACAAATTAGTTACCCAAACCACTCTGACAGAGAATATGACCCGCTGTAGAAACTCAGAGTTGAAATGGCAGATTGGGACGTTAAATAAAACTGTTTCAACTTCAAGGCCAAACTCCAAAATTGCAGTTGTATATGCAAGTAAGCCCAAGGTTTCATGTACTGGGGATGGGGGAGAAATGTTCAAATTACAGTTGCATATCAGAAAGAACCAACAGTTGCGACAAGATTTTTTTTTTAATGCATAATGTTGTAAAGATAAGCTGTTTCCTGAACTGAACTAAAAAATTTCCGAGTTTAACACTATTTTGTAAAGTGATATGTCAGTGCATCAAACCAAAATTTTCACTTTTCATGGAGTATTCTTCATTCAGTAAGTAATTTACTGAATGATAAGCTCTGACCCAATCCTTGGTTATAGATTTAAACTCAGCCAACAATTTCACTGCCTAAAAAATTATTCCTTGTAGAACAGCATATGTTTTATTTTATTTTAATGTTTATTTATTTTTGAGAGAAAGAGACAGAGAGTGAGTGGGGGAGGGGCAGAGAGAGGGAGAGAGACAGAATCTGAAGTAGGCTCCAGGCTCCTAGCTGTCAGCACAGAGCCCAACGCAGGGCTTGAACCCACAAACTGTGAGATCATGACCTGAGTCGAAGTCAGACGCTTAACCAACTGAGCCACCCAGGCACCTCAAACAGCACATGTTTTACACATTAGTACCTGACATTCAGCCATATGGGCCTCTTCGTTTTTTTTCTTCTTGAGTTAATCTGTTAACCAGTAAGCAACCATTTATTGAGTAACAAGTGTGAAGGCACTGGGAAGGGTACCTAAAAGCATTAAAAGTCCTCTCTTAAAATAGTTAATGAGAAATTTTCAATTCCTTGAGAATTCACAACATTAGATAATTGATACCCATATTCAACCACCATTTAGTTATTTTTAGGATATGTTAAAATGAAAAAGAGAAAGTTATCACTCACAAGACCAAACACTGAAAAACAATTCCGGTAACTTCCTTTGTGGCTTTACTCAACCTCACACATAGAATGGTTACACAAGATTTCTTACAAAGCCAAATAATACAGAGTTTTGGTGCGCAGATCTTTTAAGTACACACGTACACTACCTTGTTTTAATAAAGGAGGACAGAAAACTTGGAGGTGTAAATGACCTCAGATTTAGCCCCTATGGTGACCTAGTCAACAGGGTGGGTGGCACCAAAGAATCCCTCACCCTAATCAAAAGAGGACAAGACAGTTGCGTTTATACTAGTTTTTTTTTCTTTAATTAAAACCTATTTTTCATTAATAGGAATACTAATCAAAGCTTTAAGCACAATTTTGTATAAGACAATGCACAAGGTGTAATTATATAGTATTACTTAACCCAAATGCCAATCTCTTCCCACAACACGGAATGCATATCTTTACAATACCCCAGAGTGCGCCCCCACACACAGGAGCACCACCTCGGTTGTTCCGGGTCTGTTCCTGTCTCTATGAGGCAAGTCTTTACCTCCCATCCCACAGCTTTGGGTACTTGTAACAGGTGTGGGGACCTTGCTGTTTGTAGTTTTGCAGGTTTGTGACATGATGGTGAAGGGTAAGGCAACCCTGTCACAGGAGAAGTATTTCTGCTAGTTACCTAGATATGCCTGGGAAGCCAACTGCCATGGCTGATTCGTTCTTGAGGGACATTTTATTGCTTAATGAAGACTTTAGCTGTTTCTCCTCAATAGCCTATATAAAGATAGTAATCTTGGAAACTGGGTGGGAAGGGCTCACAGCCCATAGATGATGTTCCACTAAGGGGGCAAAAAGTTCCACCTACAGGACTAGGTGGAAGTAGGCAAAAATAAACTAATTCTACTCCTTGGACTTGAAAAACAAATCCTGTCACTTACTGAAAACATGAAGAAAAGGGCATACTAGTATGTGGTTGGTGGGAAAATAAATGGGCAATATCAAAACTTAAAATACGCATTTCCTCCATCTACCAATCACACCTGTAGAGTCACTTTCTAGAAATGCTTGTGCAAGCACACAAAGATGTATGAGACACAGATTGCAGACTTTTAAAAAAAACCTAAAAAACAAACAAAATATTTATCAGTAACAACAAAAGAGTAAAGACAGAAACAACTAAATATACATTAACAGGTTGATAAAGTAAAATATGATGCATTCATGTAAAAGAATAGTCTGTACGCATTAAAAAGAGTAAGGGAAATCTGCAGCATACAGGTTTAGGGAGACAGCCATGAATGAAGTCACTTACAGAACACTGTATATACTTAGTATGATCCTATAGAGAAAGATATGTATTTAAATGTAAGCAACCAAATAAAGAGGTATGGAAGGACACTTCCCAAACTATTAACTGTAATGGTCTCAAGGGAGACAACCAGAACCTGGAGGACTTATGCTTCTGTATTTCTGCACTGTTTGTTAGTTGTTTCGTAAAAACAAATAAAACAAAAACAGCATATACCACTTCTAAATATTCAAAGGGCATTTCTATTTGAGGGAAAAACATACAATTCATCTTAATTTGGGTAGGAGAACCGAGCCTCACAAATGGGTGCGAGATTGATGAGCAGGAATAGAAAGGGCATTTGCTGGAGGAAATCATTCTCCCAGGGCACAACAAAAGGTCATATGTGAATGCTGTTTCCAGTGAGTACTCTAAAATAAATAAAATGTCACCCTAAATTTTCATGCCTATCATCTGGAGAATGCCAAATCAGTATTTAACTTAAAACAACATTTATAAGCAAAATAAGGCAAACAGATACTATTTCTTCCCTTTAATTGAGGGAAGAAATTCCCTAATTAATAGGGAATTGAGCCTATTAATATAAAAATAAGTGAAATTCACTAAAGAAACACTGAGGTCTACAGGATGCTTGGGAAGTAGTTTGCAAACCAGGCTCCCAGAGGTCAGGCTCCAAGTACCTATTTATTTGCACTCGGGTCAGAAAAGCTCCATTATACCTTTTATTTACCTAGGTTCCACCTCTGATTTCATCTGCCGGGAAAATAATTCCATTTTTAAAAAGCGTTCATAAATCACTATACAAAGAAATAGGAAATTAGGATGCATGCTGGAGGGGTTTTCAGTTTGATAACACACGACAGTTAATTACAGAGCATGTAAGAAGTGGCAAAAGAGAGGAAGGAGCAAAGCACTGTAGGATCATCTGACCAGAGGTGATTCAAGGGGTCAAAGTGTCACCAATGAGGTTTAAGTCCAGGTGACATCACTACACAGCCACAGGGATAAGATCAGAGCCCAACGGGGTTCATCCACTAACAATTCTAAATGATAGAGAAATTCAATTACTGTCTTCTATATTAACCAGCGTACTTAGGGTTTATGGAGCACTTACTGTAAAAGGGCCAGGCACCCTTCTAAGCACTTCACTGAAACTCATTTACTTCTTTTTTTTTTTTTTTTTAACTTTGTGTGTGTGTGTGTGTGTGTGTGTGTGTGTGTGTGTGTATTCATTTTTGAAAGACAGAGACAGAGCACAAGCAGGGGTGGGGCACAGAGAGAGGGGAACACAGAATCTGAAGCAGGCTCCAGGCTCTGAGCTGTCAGCATGGAGCCCGATGTGGGGCTTGAACTCACGAACCATGAGATCATGACCTGAGCTGAAGCCGGACGCTCAACCAATTGAGCCACCCAGGCGCCCCTAAACTCATTTACTTCTTACAACTGCCAAGTAAAGGAGGTACTCTTATCAAACATGTTTTGCGTAACAGCAAACCAAAGTCACAAAGCACAGTCCCATGGATTGGAACCAAGATCTGCCTTGCCAGCCCCCACTGCTCCAAACAGAATTCTACACTATGCTGCATCTGAGATGAAATAGAGGAGTCAAGCCTGACTGGTGAATACATTTTTTCCCCCATCTAAAGGGAGCACATGGAACTAAATATCTTACAGTATCCTGTAAACTTACTTCCTGACAATTTGAACACCAGGAGTTTTACTTAAAATTCAGTGCAGAAGCCCTCACCAAAAAGAATCCTCCTTTCAACAGTTCTTTCAGTTCCACTGGGATCTCCCGTTAAGTCTCAACAATGGAAGCATGCTCCTCTGCCCTGCCTGTACAAGTCACCATGTACTATCAAGGACTCCTTGCTTTCAGTCACCACCAGTCCAACCCCCAAGATCAACACTTTGCTTTTCATGTCACCTGTAGCTACAACACAGAACCATCCATTACACTCCCATCCCAACCCCCATTAAAATTCTTTGTTAGACTCTGGAACAACTAGCTTTGTGACCGTTCTGCCATCATGTATTTTAATAAACATATGAGATAATTTAAAGAATGCATCTGTTTTAAAAAAAATCAATTATTGAGGGGTACCTGGGTGGCTCAGTCAGTTAAGCATCCAACTCGATTCAGCTCAGGTCATGATCTCACGGATTGTGGGTTCAAGTCCTGCACTGGGCTCTGCGCTGATGGTGCAGAGCCTGCTTGGGATTCTCTCTCTTCCTCACTCTCTCTGCCACTCCCCTGCTCTTTCTCTATCAAAAAATAAACTAAATAAAATAAAAAATAAATCCATTATCAACTGAAAGCTTTCAACAGTTGAGGTTACACAAAACCAGGCTTCCAGAGGCACCCTATTCTTGACCCTGATAATCACAGGTATCCCATACCCCAAACCACAAGGTAGCATATCTGCAGCCAGGGGAGAGTGAAATGCCTGTTGTCTGGCACAGGCAAAGGTCCTCATTCAGGTTTGGAAAATGAGCAGAGTAATTAATTAATAAAAAGTATAGCTGAGAGTAATTAGCAGCAACAAAAATGTTTAGCTGAATTTCCTCTTTTTATCTTGAGGCAGTTCCTATGGACAGATAGATGCTCAGGATTAATGAACTTTAATGAGACCTGCAGCAGCTGGCTAATTAGTAAGGAAGAAGCAGTAATGACAAGGGGAAAAGGGTTGTATTCTTGTTATGAAGCTCAGGCCTTGAACAGTTTTTTTTTTTTTTTTTTTTTTTTAAACCATGGGGCTATACCCCCAGGAAAATCCATGAAAGGCCTCAAAGTGGTCCCAGAACAACAACAACAAAATGGCATGAATGCTGTGCCACCCAAGGGTTGGCTCGCCGGCTGAGGAGTAACCGCGGGAGCCCAGATGCAGGGGCAGCTCAGTGCCGGCCATGATCCTCTGGAGAGCAACACCAACTGGTCAACCCCGAAGGAAGCCCATGTCCTGGGCAAGCTGGTCAGACACCGGCTTGTGTCTCACTGAAGCCCTTACTGAGAATTTTCAATTTAGAATACTGAAAGGTTATAAGGCACAAAGGAGGAGCACTTAGTGACTACAGACAACTCCTCTACTCTCCACCCTCCACTTGTACTCTCATTATCTTTGTTATGTGTGCATCTCATCTTCATCACCTCCAGGCATGGTAAGAACCCAAATCCTGTCAGAATTAACTCGCTCCTCACAATAAACTTCTTATTCTGTCAAGAAACAATGAGGGAGGGAGGGAAGATTCTTTTGCTGAAAGAATGAGAACATACTGGAATTACCACACCCACCCCACTGCCCCAGACACACAAATAAGCAGAGGATGGCAATACTATTGATCATACTAATTAACAAGTCCTGTGCTTCAAATTGCATTCCCAGTAATGGGGATGAATTTGTCTTTTGTGTATTCAAGACATGCACTGTGAAGAGCCACGGTGGGCATTTAAAATGAAAGGTGCCCAGCCAAAGTGGGCCAGAAGCTTCTAAATGGTGGTTTCCTGAAAGTTTCAGATAGTTTTCAGCTTCGCACATAGTTAACCACAACTCTACACAGCAGCAAGAAACAAAATCTACTCTTTATGGACCAGAAAAGTCACCCCAGAGTAACTCTCACAGAGATACTACTTCAAAGATAAACAGCTTTTCAGCCATCACTGTCATGTAGAGGATTTGTTAGGGTTCTACCTGACCACTTGGAAGCTTCAATTTGTTCAGCATTAGCTTCCCTCCCCAAGACAGGGGCCAAAGGCTATCATGTCAGGACCAGTCTGCAAACTTCTTAAATACATGGCTTTAAAGTAAATGAAAATATTCCCCTCTTAGTCATTTACATGAAGAAGGTCATACAGATTTGTCCTAGCAACACGGGAGAGCAGTCCTCATTAGGAGCCTTTAGGAGAGGAGAAAATAAACACTCAAGTTCAGCATAGAGATTTGGGTTTATAACCTGCCCCCCAAGTAAATATAGTTAACTCCTGTCGACTATTTACTTTTACAGTTTTAGGATCTTGCTGTCACACCGTACTTTCTCACAAGACCTGACAGTCATTTTAGTCAATGCATTTGGCTAGAACTGGTTCCTACATTCTATTTAAGACTCTTTAAGACTTACATTCTACCTAAACCCCAGGGTCAATAGTCAGGAGTTACTGGAACACATAAAGATACCTTTCAGAACTCCACACAGCAGATCTTCCCAATTCAAAAGCAGGACTGAACTGCAATGATCTTACTCCCTGATATGCCTAATCTTCAGCCATGTGCTCCAGCTAGGTGAGATCTGGTCTGCCCACAAGTTCTGATATTGAGGGGACTAAAGATTTCCCTGCATTCCTACTGCACAGAGATGAAGCACCCCTCACTGGGTGCTATGGTCTCTCCCCGTAAATGTGAAAGACGGGGAGTTCAGGTGTTTTCAGAAATGTTCTGGTTTATGGTTATTACATGGTTCACCCATAAATGGCTCCACACCAGCTGTCATCTCCACAGAATCAATCCTAAAAAAATAGCAGCTGATAATCTGGTACTGACTCTCTTTGGATGTCACTCTTTACAGCTGTGGTGTACCACACGATGAATGGAAACTGTTATAATTCATCTTGACTACATGCTTGTCATACCTCCTTCTACACCTTGAGTATACTGCATCTCAGAGAAAAGGTGAATGAGATCACTTGAACTACATAAATCCAAAATATAAAGCTTACTTTCCAAAGAGATCAAAATGTGAGTTCATAACACATACATCATATATATAAGAAGGCTTCTCTATAGCACCATCAAAAGAAAATTTGCTGGGGGGGAGGGGTGGGGAAAGACATGCAGCAGTGACATGGCACCTCTCAGTACTGCAATTGTCAGGCCTTCCTAAAATGTTCACAATTTTCTAGATAGGGGCCAAAGAAGAGAACAAACTCAGTGTTCACCAACCCAACAGACCCATCATGAGTTTTGTGATTCCAGACAGTGCAGGCAGCAGAATTACCATCACACATATATTTTTTTAAAAAAAGGTCGGGGCGCCTGGGTGGCTCAGTCGGTTAAGCGTCTGACTTCAGCTCGAGTCACGATCTCGTGGTCCGTGAGTTCGAGCCGGGCGTCAGGCTCTGGGCTGATGGCTCAGACCCTGGAGCCTGCTTCCGATTCTGTGTCTCCCTCTCTCTCTGCCCCTCCCCCATTCATGCTCTGTCTCTCTCTGTCCCCAAAATAAATAAACATTTAAAAAAAAAAAAAAGGTCATGAGAAGACACTTGCCTCGGTCAAATTAAATCATTTCTGGAACTGGGTGGGCGGTGGAGGGAACTATATACAATAAATACAAATCACTTGCTCCTCTTATGCCAAATTTACAACACAATGTATGATGAACAAAATCAAGCATGCAGTTTTAGAATAGCAATGAGCAAGGATGAACTGGTGCTTCTCTTAAAAACTATGTGTGTATCTGCTGTGGGAAAACTCAAAAGGTGGCCCGAAAACAAAATATAAATAGCAGCTGGAAGTCTTTGCCTATACTTGGCAGCAACAGTCGAGCCAGAAATTGGGATTATCTACTTTATTCACACATGGACATCACAGAATAAAAGGCAACTTGGCCTAAATACACCAACAGCTGAAAATGTTTAAAGTCAAGAAAAATCAGCAAACTCCATGAATGTAAACTTAAAACGTGGGTTCTGGCCCAGCTCCATGTTCCAGGGTAAGACCATCACCACTGAAAACTGCTCCAGGGTTACCTTCTGTGGAGGCTACCACAGGAGTAAATATCACCCTTTTAACTCCAAAATTCTACTCCAGCACTATGACCCTTCATTCCAGGCTCTCCAAGTCTCTTTACAAATAATGTTGTACACTGGCAAAATACCAGGCAAAACAAAACAAAACACCACTAACAAAAACAAACAAACAAAAAACACATCTAAACAACAAAAAACCAATCCCGCTAAAATGGAGGTGGAAAGCATGTAACACAGTGACAAATAACTTGTGACACTCTAGAAGGAGAGGGGACAGATCGAGGAGCCTGCACTGTCAGATGAATGCCTCTTACTCTACCAGAATTACCGAAGCAAACCACCAAAGAAAAGGGAATGAAGTCTTCCTAGACTAGGCAAGGCTTAAATTTTACGTTGCATTTACCATGCTGCCCTTCACTACCCCCACCAATTCAGAATGAAAGTCTCAACAGATCCTTTACAGTTGGAGTATGCTCAGGAATTTCCACTTCCCAGCAAATGCTTTCACCAATCAAGGTTTTGAGAAGTCCTAGCAAAATGCTAACCTGCGATCTACAAAAGCATAGGCCTTAATTGCCATAAGAGAAATGCTCTGGAGAGGCAGAATGGCAAAATGGTTAAGGATTCAGACTCCAGTTCAGGTGGCCTGGGCTGGAATCCCAACTCCACCACTTACTACCTATGTGTCCTTGGACAAAGCATCCTTTGTACCTCAGTTTTCTCATTTCCAAAATGGAGATAACTCTTTTCTAACAGGGAGGCTGTGGGAGCATATGAATCAATACATGCAAAGTATTAGACAAGTGCATGAGGATAAGTATCAAGAAACTTTAGCTGTATTACTATTACCACCACCACCAGGCTGGAGTTTAGGTAGGGACCTACTTTTCCTTCTCTCTGCATGAGGATATAGCTTTTCTTTTGCTTTCCTTCTCCTCAGGAGCCTGTTAGTTTCCAACGGGACTGATTCCGTGAGTCCAGAGGACACAGAAGCCAGATGCTTGTGTGTGTTTTGCTTTGTTTTTGGTTTTTTTGTTGTTGTTGTTTTGTTTTTGTTTTTTTCTTAGCAGTGGGCATCTACCCAGCAAAGTCTTAACAGATGCCTTCAGTAAAATCAAAGTTACCACTGGTTACTGGTACTACCAATAATACCTTTCATACGTTTATTTGCAGGAACCTTCACGTCTGCGCCAAATGATGATCTCACAGTCCCTTCTAATAGGCGAGAGAAATGAGATGCATATCACTTGTGCAAGGTCACTTTACCAAAATCGGCTGCTAAGCACCTGATTCTCTGTACCTGTGCCAACATTAGCTGCATGTTGGCTAACAAAAAGGCCAAACCCCCAACTAGTAATAAAGCATTAACAATGGAAATGGAAGGGAAAATATACATCTGACATCCTAGGCAGGTGTCTAGCCATTCCCCCAACATGCCTCACTGTTTTTGTGGCTCCCTCTGGTCAAAGACCATCCCTACCCCCCCAGCACCCACCACCTCATTACCTAATCCTGGTCCTAAAGTTGTAGCTGAAATGTCAACTCCAAAAAGTCTCTCTCCCATCCGACCACAACCTAGGGGTGTTATGTGCACATCTTAGAACACCTGCCACTTTCTACCTAGTATTCCCTTTAAATTTTTTTTTTTCAACGTTTATTTATTTTTGGGACAGAGAGAGACAGAGCGTGAACGGGGGGAGGGGCAGAGAGAGAGGGAGACACAGAATCGGAAACAGGCTCCAGGCTCTGAGCCATCAGCCCAGAGCCTGACGCGGGGCTCGAACTCCCAGACCGCGAGATCGTGACCTGGCTGAAGTCGGACGCCCAACCGACTGCGCCACCCAGGCGCCCCTAGTATTCCCTTTTAGAATGTTATTCAAGGGAGTGACTGTCTCTTACACCTGTTTTCTAGAGTGTTTAGCACCTTAACTTGCTCACCATGACACTCACTCACTTGCTGAATTGTTGATTAAACAGGTGGATGGATTTGATGGCTCCTTCGGCAGTGTTAGAGCTATAAACATGTTCTAAAACTTGATCTTGCTTTCATCCACAGCACTTATTCTTCGTTACTTAGTAGGCACATGCTACTCCATCCCAACAGGCAGTCTGCAATAGTGCATCAACTAGAGCCCATTATAAGCAAGTGGCTTCCAGGTTATGCCAGTTGAGTTGAGGACAAGTTCTAGATAACAATACTTATCACCAACAGAAAGAAATGGAAGCAACAACTAGAGCCAACAGCTATCTTCCTATACCTACATGCATCTCCCCCCTCAGCGATGTTCTAGATTTCAGTCACAAACTGAGCCACCGCAGCAAAAGGTGAAGCAGACCCCAGTGACATCAGGTGATATCAAAATAAAAGACCAACATCGTTACCCAGCTTTCCCTCTAACTCCACCACGATAACCTAAAAACTGAGCCGGGTTCTGGAAGCTGCCCTAAGTACCCACCCAAACACATTTCTTTCAGGCTACAGGTCAACTCCTGTCTCACACAGGAGAAAGGAAGAAAGACATGGTTTTCATGACTGCCTAAGCAGAGGCATGTTGCGACCCAGCTTTCCAAATGTAGGTAAACACATTTCCCCTCCCCTTTTGGTTCAGAGGTTTGTGGACAGATTCAAATGAGTCCTTCATACTTTAAAGTTGAGCTGTCCTACAGTTTGGCTGTCACTGAGTCACCACATCATTTAAATCACAAGAGATGTCTGGCTGCAGGTATCTCATGTCTAACAACTCAAAATCCAGAGTCCTCAAAGTACTGGCACTGGGTCCTTATCTACATGCGTGTTTATAGCTATCTTCAAAAAGATCCTGATAGACCAAGGCTTAATATCACCTGAATTTGAGCTATCACATGGCTCAACATCCTCCCAAATACCCTAAATGCATTTACCATTTATCCAATGTATCCAAATGGATGTCAGCTCTGACCTTCAAGATATGCAGATACAGCACCCCTCCTGGCAATGTTATGCCCCTTGCAATATCTATAAGCAGTTTAGCAGATGACACTGTTTTTAATGGAAGGATATACTCATCAGTAGCAAGCAATTTGATCAGAAATTCATCCTTGAGAAACCTGACTGACAAGCCTATCATTTTTAATCTATGTATTCAATCTTTTGCTAGGTTAAGTGTGACACTTTAAAACACCTATGAATTTGGTTGAATCCCTAATAAAAATAATTGAACACATGTGTTTTCAACAAAATGTAAATGAAATTAAAATCAGTAAAATCTACCCAGTGCTGATAAATATGTACACTATGCCTTGCTATCTGCCTCTACCCTATGTAAAAACAAACAAAAAAAATACATACTTTAAGTTCAAAGAAATGTTGAAAACAGCCCCCTCTTGCTGCAAAATTTTGCAAAATCACCCATTTGTCACTTGCTGGCTAAGTGATCATGCCACCTTATTTCACCTTTGTGATCTTCAGGTTCCTCAATTCTCAGGGCAGATAGGACGCCACCTACCTCACAAGGCTACTGAAAGAATAATATACAGTAGACATCAAAGCACCTGGTTCATACCTGGTTCGTGCTGGAAATTTCACCCACAAAAGCATTTTTTTTTTAAGGTTACATTCAGTGCAGGAGAAAGAAGCTTGTGGTTGAACTCTTACATCACAGGCATCAGGGGACTCATGAGCAATGTGGTGGCCAAGGCTGTGACCTCTGATTCTAAGCCAGCCTGCACTGGCCAGGCCCCACAGCACCACCACACGGTGACACAAACATGACCCATCCTGAACACAGGGCGGGGACCAGTGACTTCAGCACAGCACATTATCAGCCACCCGTGGGCTTTCTGACCCTGGGGGAGAAGGGCCAGAGGCAGGAGGAAGGAAACCACATCATAAATCCCACACCCACAGGGGAGGACGCTTTCTGAGGAGCAAGCGCTGAGGAAGCTGCTTCAAAGCACACTCAAGAAACTGTGTAGGCTGCTGCTAGACGAGGTCCAACCGCTCTCTCCACACCTCGGCACGCCTAGATCTTCCCAGGAAGATAACTATCTCCAGAGAGGCAGCATGGAGTGGGGTCTGTGAACACACAGCTGGGTGTGATCATGGCCCCGCCGTTTACTGGCCCTGTGACACTGAGCAAGTGTCTTCATCTCTCCAAGCCTTGGTTTCCTCATCTGTAAACAGAGATAACATCTATGCCTATCTCTAGCATTCCTCTGAGCCTGCAATGAGGTAATGCATATAATAAATGGCACAGAGTCAGGTATTTAAGTATTCAGTAAATACAGGCAATTGTTATTGAAAAGGTCTGTTTCCTTCTTCAGACCAGTTGAGTGAAACTGAGAACAGAGTCTTGCCATTCGTTTCCCCACACAAAAATTTCTTGGATTTGATTACGGATTTGTATTTTTCATAGGGTGCTCACACACATTATTGTAACTGATTCTCAAAGCAACTCCTGGATGAGCAAGGAGGGCAGGTGTTCTCCATTTTGCAGGTATATGAAGCACCCACCCCATCTTTATATTCACCCATTTAAATCCTATTACGAAAAGCATATCTGTTTTGCTGTCTCTTGACTTGTTTGTGAGCCTCTAGAGGGAAGTTGTACCCTAGGTGCCTAGCAACGAGCTACAGAGATGCCCTCCATAAGGCAGAATATTAAACAGGAATTGAGTAACACCAACTATTATTCTAACAATCACGTCTCCCACTGCAGTAGTTTTATTTGTCGGTTTTTAATGCAGGGGACCTTAGCAAAGGACTTACATTGTAAATTCCCACTAGGGAAGGGGAAATAGAGGAGATCCCAAAGCCAACTGCTAAATCACTGAGTGCCCTGTGCCTCAGTTTCCTCTTCCAAAAAACACTGATGAGCAAAAGAGCTGCTCCTTATCACAGAAAAAGTGATCCACAGCATAACTTACCTTTGCAGACAACTATGAGCTCAAGTAAAATGAGGTAAGAAAGGTCACTACAGAATCACTGGATGACAACACTGGCTGAGATGATATCTGGACTCACCCTCCCATCTGACTCAGCACACAGGTAGGCAAACAGTCCCAAAGCCGGCCAGATGCAGAGCCCTAGACCAGCAGGCCAGTGCCCTAGTGCCTCTCCCTCAATTCCAGGCCCCTCCTTTCCCAAAAAGCCAACTGAATTTACTACCCTAATAAAGGCTGCAGTATGTGGTTCTGTGGCCAAGAACTCCTAGTCAAGCTTGGCTATAGTCAGGCCCACTGCTGAATGACTAGGACTTTTAAAAATTGCTTCCTTGTGTTTCAAATGAAAAAATAACCTCCTGTCTCAAAATAGAAATCATATATATTTGCAGAGGAAAACCAACATTTTTTTTTTTTTTTTTTTTTTTTTTTTAAGGAGGGGGCAGGGGACTGGAAATCACTGTGAGCTGAGAAACAGTTTTTGGCCACAGCTAGTTTTCTCGTGGCTATCTCTTCAGTTTAAAAAGCCAAGCTTGCATCATAATCTGATATCTACATTTCTGAGGCCCTGCCTCTATTTGCTCAGAGTATCATTAACTGCTTGGCTTCCAGAAAAACATTACTCATGCTGTATCACTGTGAGCAAAGACATATTTGCAGTTAGAAAAACTGCCTTCATTTCACAGTCACACAGTATAAAAATCTGAACGAATGGCTACCACACCTAGAACAATGGATTTCAATTTCACAGGGTACTTTTCACCTCTCTGGCTATGAAACTAGATTACATTAGGGTGATCCTAACCTTCTCTGGTCCAACTACTCTTGCCCCATCTTACTCAAAGGGAAAAAAGGAAAAACAACCACAACAATAAGTCTAATTAACTTCTGGGGAACTGTTACTACCTCTCTAAGTACTTCATTACCATGGGCTTCCTTCTCTCCTCGCCAAAGTTAAATCCCCCAGCACCCTGCAGACTACAGGGACTGTTATGAGAGAGGTCCCTAGGGTCCTATCGAAATTTCATTTTATCAAAAAAGTAAATAGATCCAGATGAGCCCTTCCTGAAGTTATAGCTTAGCTACATCATAGAGCCAAAACCATTATTATATGATTCACTCTTTCAACACATTATTTATTATGTGGCTGGTAAGGCCACCTCTTTTCTCAGGAGAGGAGAGGCCACAGGGAGGAAGATCAGCTAACTCACTTTAAAGAACTTTGTATGCATTACTGTCTTCCTTACTTTACTCATTTATGTGTCAAACAGTAGGAAGGCATATAGGGATGAGCAAACACACACAGACCTTGTCTTCTGTACATGGTAAGTATTTTCATATGTAACTATAGTGACCCACTGCCCAGCTTGCCTGGGACTTGGGGAGATTGCCCAGAAGGAATAGCCACGGCTGACACTGGGAAAGTCTCTGACATACTAGGATGAGTTTGTCACCCAATCAATACGATGTACTAATTTAAGTTTTACAGCCACCCCAAGGGCTATTTATTTTTCCCAGTTTTTAACAGATCAAGAAAACGGGGTCCAGGGAGGTCACTGGTGAAGCCAGGATTTGATACTGGTTTACGTGACTCCACGGCCCATGTGCTTTACGCGATGCTGTGTTTCTGAGAGATGAAATGTCCGAACGCTGAACACTGCCGACCACAGCCCTTGAGTCTTCTGCACCACACCACCACAGCTAGGTTCTGATCATTCTCCTCCTCTGCTCCCCCAGCCACTCCCACCCAGTCTCCACCACAGACTGTGCAGCTGTGATTTCATCTGCTTGGCAGTTGTTCACAGATAATGCATAATCTCCCTCTACCACTACAAGAGTCAACTTTTTATAGCAAGTTGTTTAAACCTCTGCAGGTAAACGTCTCCTTCAATAGAAATCAGGGCACCATTTTCAAGCATCAGAAACACACTTTGCACTAGACTTGTACTCACCTCTCAACTACTACACACTCAAACTAGTGATAAACAGAAACTCATTGGCATTTAATAGTTCAAACAGAATACACGGACTTTCAAAGATTTCATATACATTAAAAAATGTATTAAAACAGACCTTCAAAGTTTCTCTTAAAAAAAGAAAAAAAACCTAATTCAAAATGCCAAGGCCACATTCCAAGAGATAACCACCATTTCACATCTTCAGTGTCACCAAAATAAGGTCTATGGTTTGTATAAGTATTTCAGGCAAAACACACACACACTCCAACTAGTCTGTACTTAAACGGCAGCTCTCACTCCAAAATTCCAGCACAATTACACTCCGTAGGGGGTAAAATTCACCCAAATAATGACACAGCCTATGTAATTTCCTTGCCACCAAAGAAGAACAGAGCCTGCAGACTTTTTATGTTTTGCTCACATTCTTCATGAATAAAGCGTGCCTCAGTGATCCTCAAATTAACTTTCCACTTGCATCATTTCAGTATTAAAAGAGACTTTAAGGCCGGATCTTTCACAAGGCCTTTGTGAAAACCAAATATAGGCTGGCCTGTGTCTCCATGCTACTGTGATTACTGGATTTGCCACTTAAAGACCCTATGCCTCTTGAAAACAAGGTTGGGGCAGAGAGAGAAAAGCTAAGAAAGGCCTTTCAAAAGCACACACAGTAGAGGCATTCACCAATCTGCACAGGGCGGGTAATATTAGTTTGGCTATAGTAGTTCTCTCTGACAAAGTGCTGGAAGCTCTGGCTCCAGCAATAACTGCTCTAGATGCTTTTTATGAACTTGGGAAAGCCAGCACCATTGTGACCTTCAACCTACATCAAAAGTCATCAGACTCAGACTCAAGTGACTGCAGTCAACCTTGTAATATGTTCTAAAGGGGAACATAAAAGGGGTGTTTCAGTTGGGTGCATTTTCAAGCAAACCAAACACTCTTCTGACATGCTGAAGGAAACCACACCCAGAACAGGTTTCAGGGGTGGAGGTGGGGTAAGATACCCAACTTAAGAGACCAGCCACTGTTGGGCCCCACTTTACCATTTAACCAGAACGTGTAATAATAATGGCTGTCATTGATTACTGAGGGTCTACTATGTACCAGGTACTGTGACCATTTCCATGGAGAATCTGACTTTTTCTTACAATAATTTTATTTCATAAAATCTGTATTTACCTTCATCCCAGAGATGAGTGAACAGGCTCAGATTAGTAAAAAGACTGCCCTGATCTACAAAGCAATTTGGCAATAGGCACAGAAATACTCACATATGAAAGTTTATGATAAAATGTTAAATGAAAAACAGAAACAAGACACCAAAAAACTGAATCTATATAATGATTATAATAACGTTAAACTGTACATGCATATAGATAAGAACTATCGAAAAGTTAAAATCTGCTGGGATTGCTGGATCTTAAACTATTCTTTCTTTTTGAACATGTCATAATTTGGCTATGAAATAATTACTGTATAAGTGAATTTTGGAGTAATATAAAGAACAGTTAGAAATTAAACTTTTTTTGCCCATAAGTGACCTTCAATCCTACTGTGGTAAGAATATCACCTGAGTGGCCTCTTGACTCATACTGCTTTCATTACCTGTGCCCTTTTCATCAGGAAGGCTTTGGACTGGTGCTAGTTGAGAACAGAAATAACTTCTCTCCCCCATCCCTTTTCTTTCTTCTTTAAGGGGCAAAAACTTCCAGCCATCAAGTTTCAGCAGATGTTTTTTCTCCTCCACCTAATCAATACCCACTAATTTTAAAGCTTCACCTGCAGACTCACAGGAAATGATCACTTATCAAGTAACAGATATTTAATGTATGTTAAATCCACTTTTAACAGCCACACCTGAAGGCACTGCTAGGGAAGTCTGATATACATGAAAGTGGACTAAAGTCTAAGTGCA
Organism: Prionailurus bengalensis; assembly: GCF_016509475.1. Classification (NCBI taxonomy): domain Eukaryota; kingdom Metazoa; phylum Chordata; class Mammalia; order Carnivora; family Felidae; genus Prionailurus; species Prionailurus bengalensis. Next base: position 73,283,735 of record NC_057354.1, on the reverse strand, counting down.
AGTGCAACAAGGGCATCATTGATTTCATATAGGATGCTTTTACTAAAACGGAGCATGGGGAAAGGAATTTTTTTGCTTTAAAAAAAAGTTTAAAAGTATGTAAAAGGTTGAAGTCATAAAGCAGGTATGAATTTACCAAGCCTCTACTTCCCAGGATAACACGCTAAAATTCTAAAAGAACTTAAAGAAACTGGCCGAGAGAATTGTTTTAATGCTCCATTAATACCAAATGGGTAGGGATGGTTGGGTGGCTCAGTTGAAAGTGTTCTCTTGGTTTTGGCCTTGGTCACGATCTCACAGGTTCCTGAGTTCAAGCCCTGTGTCAGGCTCTGTGCTAGCAGCAGGGATCCTGCTTGGAATTCTCTCTCTCCCCTCCCCCCACCCCCACTCACACTCTCTCTCTCAAATTAAAAAAACAAACTTAAAAAATACATATACCAAATGGGTAAATGAAAAGAAACTGTGCTTTTTTAACCTCACCAATTTTGAGAAATGCAGGATTAGCAAATACAAAAATCCCAGCCAAATTCTACAAAGATTTACAAAGCTAGGAATTAACCAACCATGCTTTTAAAGCCCTGTAATCTCCTAAGGTAATACTAAACTTTCTTTAATTAACTATTATACATTTGGATATAAGATTACTTTTATAGTTACTTTAAAATGCTCTAGATTACCTGAAAGAGAAAAAGACCAGCAAACCTTTAATGTAGACTCACATAAAACACATAAACTTTAAACCTCAGGAAGGTCATAAGCTTTCTGGAACTTTTTTGCTGTCTGCTCACAGGGGTAAAGAGGCAAGTAGAGATTATTTTCAAGGTAGCACTTTTTTTTTTTTTTTAAATGTTCATTTATTTTTGAGAGAGAGACAGAGCATGAGCAGGGGAGGGGCAGAGAGAGAGACACAGAATCCTAAGTAGGCTCCAGGCTCTGAACTCAGTACAGAGACTAACTAGAGGCTCGAACCCACGATCTGAGCTGTGACATCAAGACCTGAGCCACCCAGTGCCTCCCAAGGCGGCACTTCTTAAACTTGAAGATGCCTACAAACCACCTGGGGATCTTGTTACAATGAAGTTCTGACTTAGTTGATCTGGGGTGGGCTTGAGATTCTGCATTTCTTTTTTTTTTTTTTTTTTTTTAATTTTTTTTTCAACGTTTATTTATTTTTTTTGGGGGGGACAGAGAGAGACAGAGCATGAACGGGGGAGGGGCAGAGAGAGAGGGAGACACAGAATCGGAAACAGGCTCCAGGCTCCGAGCCATCAGCCCAGAGCCTGACGCGGGGCTCGAACTCACGGACCGCGAGATCGTGACCTGGCTGAAGTCGGACGCTTAACCGACTGCGCCATCCAGGCGCCCCAGAGATTCTGCATTTCTAACAAACCCCCAGGTCATCTGCAGACCACACTAAGTAACCAGGTTCTAAGTACCTTGCAATTTAAAATTCGAGGAGGCTATGCTGTTTCTCACCCCACAAATACAACAGTCTCCCAACTGGTTTCCAGCCTCTTTTCCTGACCACTACCCTCTAAAGAAATCAACACACTAAGCAGTCAAACACACCTTTCTTGGGAGGAAAAAAAAGTCAGAACAAGTCACTATCCTATCTAAAATCCTTCAGTGGCTTTCCACTGCTCAACTTACCTCCGAACTCCTTAACCTGATACACAGAACCACACATCCTCTGACTTTTCAATTATCCTTCTAGAACCCCTCCTATCCACCCTTCCTCATTCTGCACTCTACAAACTCTGGCCACCCTGAACCTGCTCCACTTCCGCTACCCTGGTCTTGCATCCCTAGCCTGGGTCTCTAACCTGGAACAAGTTTATTCTCCACCTGTGTCTCTACTCCATAAGCTCAACCAGCATTTCCAGCATTGCTGAAATATACTTCCTCACACACTTCCTAATCAGGGGACAGGTCTCAACACATTTTTATTAATAAGCTGATAGGATAAGCAAGAAAGCAAACCCTCTATTTTAAAAATCAGTTTTATTATTTCTTGGGATTCTTCTTGCTATAAAGTTGCCTAGATTAGTGACAGACTACTGAGCTTTTAAATGCCAAGTCCTTCGCACCCATGAACTGGTTTAACAACTGCCAAAGTCTTAATTAAGCCAATCTAAGAACATAGCCAGCAATCTTAGCCAGCTAAGAACACAGAAGTTAGAAAAATGCTTACAATACCTTTATTGTTTATTTCACCTGTCATTAGTTTTTCATAGCTGGGGGCCTAAGAATTGATAGAAACTTGTCAGACAAGGGGGAGAAAAGATACCAAGATCTAAAAATGGCTGAGATCTACCTGGCTTACTTTGATAATGTGCACAGGTGTAATTCCACTTTGATGGATGTATGCCTATGAAGCTATCATTAACTGAAAACTTGAAGCTCTGTCACTAGTCACGTCATTTTCCAGAAGACAGGAAAACAAACCCTGAAATCCATATTTAAATTGCTGTGCAATACCAGACTTCTTAAGAGTTCATCCACATGTAGAACTTTTCTTTAAAAGAAAAGATGACGATGGAAACAATAACCACACTTTACATTTTTAATAGTACATGGATGTTTTCAAGGAAGCTTCATATAGATTATGGCAGCTACTGTTCAACACAACCCTGGAAGGTAAACCTGACAGGTATTCGTATAAGGAAAGCAGCCCAGATCTTCAGAGATCCAGGACAGGGCTGTGGCGAGGTACTGCATGCCTGCCTTCCAGTCACCAGGTCGTTGGGATTTCTGTTTTTACAGTTAAATGCAGTAGATTCTTAAGAACCTAAATGGAACTAAGCGAGATACCTTACAGAACTGTACTCACAACCTGCAGATACTAGTGTCTTTCCCTCTATTTTTTCTAAACTTAGATCTTTCTGGATTGATCTTCACAGCAACTTGGTGGGCAACTAGGACAGGTAATTGACCCATCTGGCAGATGAGGTAGCTGAAGCCTGCAGATGTTAAATGGCTTTTCTAATTTAGTGGGACAGAGGCCATTCCTGACTAAATGCCTTTTCCACTATTAAACAATTTTGTTCTGAACATACTTTTTCACAACTCTTCATTCTTCAATAAATCACATATATTATCTGCTCCTATTTAGGAGCAATTCATGCAGTCAGTTCCTCCCCATCACCAAATTACAAAGATTCTATGAATGATCCAACAAGGGAGTATTCTCAAAGTTGAGTGTGCGTTAGAGCCACCTGGCAGGCTATAAAAAACACCTACTGCTGGGCCCCACCCCAGAGTTTCAGAAGTAGGGCCTGAGAATTTATATTTCTAGCAAGTTCCCAGATCATGCTGATGCTGCTGGGCTGGGGGGCCTCCTATTGAGAACCACTGCAATAAAGCAGCCCATAATAATAATTGCATTTATTTACTCTTTAACAGACTTGGTAACTATTACATGTAAGACAGGTTATGCCAGACTTTTGTCTTTATGCCCCTATAGTAACCAAAAGCAGTATGTAAAAATCACAAAATGAGCAAGTGCTTAAACTTTAAATCTTATAGGAAGGGAATCCAAGCAGAGATTCTGACCTCCTCTCCCTCTGGGAATACTTAGAATTAAGTGCCATCTGAACTGGAACTCGAAAGTAATAATCCTGACTCAAGAAAGAATTCCCGGTGCAAGAAAGCTGGAGAGCAGGGTCTCAAGGGCAGGGAAAATGCAGGGTAGGTTTAGGGAATACTGAGTACTGTTGAGGAAGGAGTAGCAGGAGCTGGAAATGGGAAGGTCAGCTGGAGCCAAGTCACAATGGAGTCAAACCCCAAAACTTTTTGCACAGAGCTCTAATCAGGGCCCAGTTTTAGGAGGCTTTAGGAGACCAAAGAGACTAAAACACAGGTAGAGGCAGTGGGGCGCGGTGAAGAGATTCCTTTCTGGGCCCTAGGCATGTGAAGAGGTGACAGGAACAGAGTCATCAGAAAGCTTCCTCAGCAGTCAGGTCATTTACTCCTATTTCACTACCCTAAAAAAAGTGGTCTCTCTCCCTCAAAGGGAGTTATCAGTCACCTCCTCCTTCTTGCTAGCTGGCCTCCCATAGTCCTTTTAATGGACATCCCAGTCAAACACCAGATTTAAGCTAAAGGAATTGGCATTCCCTTGACCATCAGAGTTCCTAGCCCACCAAAACCAGAGAGCACCACATGTCCAGTAATCTGACCAGTCCATTAATTTTCCATGCCACCACAATGCGATTCATGATATCTGGGGAACGGGTGCTATTGCTCATACCTAACCCACTTTGTTGTCCTAGAAGAGATCAAATTTGGAATCCAAAAACCTGGATTCTGGAGCGGTAGCCTCATACCAAATGATCTGCTTATTTACCTATAAAAAATAATATCTAGCCCAGAGAAATATTATTATTAAATACATGCACACTTACTTAGAACTTACTAAGTACTACATCCCATGCTGGGTACTTTGAATAGTCTCATTTAGTTAATTATGCAAGATGATTAAGTTAAGTCCTGTACACATTAGTAGTTATTATTACTACACCATTCAAAAAGGATTCTAATTCACAAATCTGTTAAGAACTTCCAAATTTTAAGGTGCTCCTGGGTGGTTCAGTCGGTTAAGTGTCCAACTTTGGCTCAGATCATGATCTCACACATCAAGAGTTCGAGCTTCATGTCAGGCTCTGTGCTGACAGCTCAGAGCCTGGAGCCTGCTTTGGATTCTGTGTCTCCCTCTCTCTCTGTCCCTCTCCTGTTTGTGCTGTGTCTCTCTCTCTTAAAAATAAATAAACATTAAAAAAAAATTTTTTTTTTAAAAGAACTTCCAAATTTTAGGCTGAAAGTCTGGTAAACTGTTAAAAAGATTTTTTTTTAATTGGTTACTTGTCCCACAAAGTTATCTGGGCTTAGAAAAGCTATCGTATCGTATTGGCAGGTATCCAGACCAAAACGCCAATCTTGACATGCTTTCATTAAACCCAAAAATGCTCTTATAAATCCTGGCCCCCACCCCCAAAAAAGAGTTCTCATTCGTCGCCAACTCTTTTCACTGTCACAATGGGAAATATATGAAGGCTAACACTGTATCTAAGAACTTTAAATTTTCTTCATGATGAGGAGGTAGAAGCCCAGCAATCTTCTTTCTCTAAGGTTTAAGGTATTATGCAAGACAAATATCTAGGTACCCTAACAAACTGGCAAGTTCTTAAAAACTTAAGACTAGCAATGCTCTTTCACTAAGAGAAGAAACCAGGACCACAAAAAAATATGAAGAAATGCAATAAGACAACTCTGAGATAGCAAGTAATAAACTGCTCTGTAGTTTTCTCTGTGTCGCACTGAAGACAAATGACTCCATAACTCCTTCTGGACACTGGGACACGTTCATTGAGCCAGAACAGCTAAGAAAAAGCACCTTTTCCAGAAATACCAAGTGCTAGATGTCAGGGTTAGGCTGCAAAGAAGGCAGAAGAAATTCATGTTGATGCTTTTCAACTAGATCCTGTCTTCATTACAACCCCACCGCCGGGGCCAAGAGAATCAGTGTTCTGGGAGGCAGGTAGGCAGGAGAGAGCAATCTGGTTAGGGTCCCCATTTCACAATGTAACCTCATTACTATTATTATTATTGTTGCAGAAATAAAATCAGTATCTAAAAGTCTAGGAAAAGAAACCTAGAGAACAACAATATGCAGCCTGAGCTCAGTAATGCCTGGAACCCTCGTCAAGCTATTTGATTGTCTTCTCATCTTTAAAATCTCCTAGGTGTGTTACGAAGACAAGATACCATATATAAAGCTCCTACTAACATGTCTGGGACACAGTAAGCACTCAATGAAATCTTTTTCCCACCAACCACAAGAGAGGAGACAAGAAGCTTTATGGAATAACTGGAATGTGAGCAGAGTCTTAAAAAATTATAGGAATGATTTGTGCACGTAAAATGAAGAGTGGGGCATTTAAGGCAAAAGGCAGACAATGAAGGCAAAACCTGGGGCTTGGTTTTATTAAGAGCTGCAAGCCTGCCTACCTGGAAGATTTGACTGGAATGTAAGAGGCAGAATATGAAGTATTTGGGGTTTGGGCCATTTGGGGAGGGTCCAATGCCAAGTTAAAGAGCCTGGCATTTAATTTACTTTCTAGGCACAAGCAACAGTTCCTGAGTAGAAGAGTAGCAATTCCTATAGGGAATTCAGCTGGCTGATTTGAAACTGAAGGAAAGGTATTATGAATCTGTTACTACAAACACATTTTTTTAAACATGTCAGGTTGAGTTTTTTGTTTTAGCATTTCTTTCTTATTTGAAAAAAAACTAACCCACCTTTAAAGACACATGATCAGGCTCTGAGGAAGGTGGTAACTTAATTTTGCAGATGAACAATTTCAAAAAGAGAGAGAATGCACTTTGGGTGTGTCTGTTAGGTGTGCTGGGTGTTGGTGGTTAACGTCTGAAGCCATCAGAGGCTGAAAGTCTGTTTCTTGTTTTACTTATACCAGGAACACCAGTGTGACAGATATCACTCTACATCTCAGACCCTTAAATCAGAGTGTAAATAAGTCACACTTATTTGCTTACTATCTAAGTAGACTAAACACATTTTAATATATTCCTTTAGCTACAACATCAAATCTCATCCCCTGGTCCCTCCTGAAATTTTTAGGATCAACTGAAAATATGCGAAGCCAGCAAAAATATCTCCTACGAAATCACAGTACCCTCAGAAATAAACATCTCAGGCATAAATGCTAAATGAATAAATTCATGTAAGAAGCATTTTAAAAAATCAATTCAAAAGACCAGTTTACCAATACTGGGTTATAACTGCTAGGAAGGATGATATTCAGAAGAATAAAAAACGGGGTTGTGGGGCAAGGAGCAGCTTTGGAGGCATGCATAAAATTAAATCAGATGATATAATCTATATACTATAAAAGATGTGATGATTGTAAGAACTACAAATACAAACTGGGGGTAGGAAAGGGAAAAAGTTTTAGCAAAAATTTTCCTAAAGTTGCTCACAATGCAATCAGTTCCACACACCCCTACTAAGGAGGATGCGATGTTTATAATTCTCCTGGGATCCACCATACTTGGAAGTTAATTCACCCTTTCTCAGTTCCTCAACATGGGTAGTTTTCTGTTATAGAAATACCAACACTCAACTTGTGTAACTCCTAAACCACAATATTCAGAAATAAGAAAGTTATCTGGTACTACATTAGGGAGCAAAAGTCATTAAAAAAAAAAAAAAGCCAGCAAACAAAATGTGAAGCCTACACCTTTTGAAGAGATTTCCTTGAGAAACAGTAATGAGCACCTGGTGATTTTGTTTTTTTTTTTTTTTTTTTAAATTTAAATTTTACTGTATCCTGGGAGGACAGTTTAAGACATTTCCTGTGTGTAAGCTCCACCCTTCTCAGTGAGCAGTTTTACAACCATCCTCAAACCTTTCAGATAACGGCCTTTTGTTATGGGTGGGCCTTTGAGGACACTGCTCCCCACACCTTCTTACATTTTCTCCTTGGTTTTGCATTTTTTTTCCCTGAGACTACAGGAGTGGGCTGATTGGATGTTGGTAATAGGTTTTCTGATCAAGGATCTGCCCGTTGGGTGCTTTCTCCTTAGCGGTGTGACACAATGAAGCAGGGAGACTTAGTCATGCTTACAGGAGGTGCATTCTGAATTCTTAAAACCTAAAACCATGGGGCTTCCAGCACAGACCCAGAAGATAACAGACACACCACCATTCCTCTCTTTAACATTTGCAAATGTCCCCTACCGCCCTGTTTCCCCAACCCAAATTTTCCCCAAAAGCAAATTCTACCTTCGAAGAGCTCAAGGGGAATGAAGCGAAGACACATAACCACTCCCTGGGGGGAATGGAGCTTCCTCTTAGCTAACTGCCCCAGGAATGCAGCACAGACTAGCAAATGTTTAAAATCACGTCCCGTTCTGCCTCTTGTTTTCCAGAAAAGTGTCATTACTGTCAACTATTTCACAAGACAAATAAACCTTTGAATGAAATATATCCTCCCTCCCCTTCCCAATGAAAACATTTTAGGATTGAGCTGCTTCCTTCCTTCCTCCTCCTCACAGGAACCACATTTGTGGCACTAAGAAGAGTTAAAATAAGAAACACACAGTGTGTAAAGGCCACTTTTTTCACAGCATTAGAACCATTCCTGGCCTACTACTGATTCCAGGGGCTCCCAAACGGAAAGAGTTCTGTTTTCAGTTATGAGTCCTTTTTCATGTACAAGCTCTGAGAAACCACCAGCCAGGCCTGCTGGTTGGGCAGGGACAGCCAAGGGCTGGAGGGGCCACCCCAGCAGCGGGCTGCAGGCCCATCATCCCACACACTGCTGCACACAGGTCCCTGCTCTCCATAAAAATATGTGCGGTAAAATACTGGATTCATTCAATTATTTCAGACTAATATAGACGCCAAGAAACCTATAATTGATCCAACTAATCCAACCCATAGCACTGGAATGACAATAACTGGCTTTCATTATAAATTACATAGCCTACTAAATTGATGGGAAGGTTCTCCCCAACACAATACATCAAAAGAGTTAAAATTAAGCTTCGGAATCAAAACTGTAATTTACCCAAGGCTTAAGAACAAAAAGACCACTCCCTCCTCCCTTTTGCTATTGTTCTACGGGACTGGGTGTCGAGCAGTGCACTTTACACCTTTAGGATTCCCAGAGGTAAGAGGCTGGGGGCGCTGGGAGACAGAGGCGACCCAGAATCTAATGCTTGCATACTAATAGGTCTATTAGCATTGATCTACTGAGCTGCAAAGATAGCTAAAAGGACCGAAAAGGTGTGTGCAGTGAGCAGCAGATACTGACAACCTAGAAAGCCAAAAGGATAGTGGGTTGAGGGCAGAGGGGAGGAGGGGGAGAGAGAGGGTGGGGGGGAAAGGGAGAGAGGGGGAGAGAGAATGGGACTCCAAATGGAGGCGTTTCTAGAGAGTGAGAAAGTGTCTCCTTTAAGGAGTGAATGGGGTGCTCACAGCCAACCAGAGGCTTCGGGGCTGGGCCAAACGGCGGCCCGTCTTCTTTAGGGTTACATACCATATGGCACAAATAAAACCTCGGAACCCCTGTAGGCACAGCCCCAGGGCAGGTCCGGCCTTTGGGACGGGGGCTTACCTTGTAGCTGCTTGAATCTGCCTTCCAGCTGGTTGTAGTTGTAAGGCACCTGCCCCGTGTAAGCTGGGGACAGCGGCCCAGAGATGCTAGACGTCCTCTGCAATTCCATTATGCCCGGCGTAACGCCCCGGCGGGCTGCACGGTGGAAATCCCACTCCGGCCCCCGCCTACCCCCATCCAACACACAGCAGCTTCCGCACGGCTTGGCTCCCGGCCCCTGTGAAAAGGGCTGGACCTCAGGCAAGCCCCATTCCGGTCTGAAAGTCCAGCAGGCTGATCTGATAGGAAGTTGGCTGCAGCAGAGTCCACCTTAGCCCGGCCAGGAGTTACCACTCACGCATCTAATTCCTTGTTGTTTTCCTTTCTTTTGTGGTTCTCGACTAGAAGCTTGAAATAAATTACCGAGGAGGGGCGGGAAGACGGAGGGAGGAAGAGAAGGAAGGTGCAAGTCCTACTTTAAAAATTTGTTTAAATATGGCCAATCCTAAGCATGCCCCGATCGCTGAGCCCAGGAGCTCGCGGGAGCAGTACACACACCTCCTCCTGGCTGCCCGCGGCGGCCGCCGGTTTGTAATTTAATCATGAGCCACTCTCCGTGCGCTGGGCGGTGATGTCACCTGATTAGCATAACAGCATTGTAGAGGAAACGCAGGCTGTACCACGAGGAGGGGCGCGGGGGACGCCGGCCGGCCGGCGTCCCCCCACCTACAGGCGGCCCGGGACGGCCCACGCCGCCTCTAAAGCCCCGGAGCCGCGGACCCTCGGGCCGGGCCCAGGACGCGCCCGTCGCAGTGGTACCTTCCCAAACAAAGCTGCTGGAATTACAATCTTTTGTTGAGAGCCTCGTGTAACGGAAAAGTCTCCGATTACTATCACATGAAAAGGAGGCAGCCCGGGAGGGTGAGGAGCCCCGCAGGTCGCTGGCCGGGGCGGTTCATCCACTCCTCAGCGTCAGTGGAGATAACGCGGCCACCAGGGCCGCGCACCTAGGTGCGCGCAGCGTCCCTACTGCGCGGGCGCCAACCACTCGGGGGCGGCCCGGCCGGCCACTGCGTACAAGTGAGACAAGGTCAGGGCCACAGCGAGGGGAAGTGTGAGTTCATCGCACCGAAGAATCTCCTCAATAGACTTCTGCGGCCATCACAAGATGTTTAGCGGGAGGTTTTCTGGTATAACACTGGCTCCGTAATACTAAGTCGATGCAGGATTTACGGGAGCACTGATTTGCAAAGCATTGTGGGAGAAAGGTACACAGGTATATACCTCAAGGATCCCTGACCTGAGGAGTTTACCAACCGATGGGGAGATTAAGAGACCAGAAATTATCTTCAAATCCTACTTTGATTTGTAAAATGAGACTCCTGAACTTTTGGGTTCTTCAAGATACTAAAACTCGCCTCCTTAACTTCTCCCACCGATCTCAACCAAAAAAAAAAAAAAAAAAATCTCATACAGAGACAGTAACAGTGGTCAAAATATATTTTGGGTAAATAACTGACCCTAGTTTTTTCTTCCCCCCACCCCAACCCCCTCTCCCCTAACTACAGACAGAAAACAAATCACAAATTTGGCTTTTCCACATGGAATGCTGCAGCAATACTCACTGAAGAAGGTAATTTCTTCCTAAGGGATTCCAATCTGCACTAAAGAGGTGGGCCTCCACTCCAGGTTTACTGTCCCCAGGTTTACAGTCCCCAGGGCACTGGTAATTCAAGCAACTGCATCCTGTCCAGGGCTAGAGTTAAAACAAACCTAAAGTTCAGCTAAGTGCTCAAATGAGCAACCCCCATTGCTGGTATCTACAGCACAAGGTTTTTAATACATCCAGTGTCAACCTTTAGCTTTCTAAAGCCAGGTCCAGGATTTGAAAGCATTTCTCATCATGCAGGATGCTGACAGGAATGTGGGGTTACTGGAAGAAGCACTGGACTAGGATTCCAAGACCTGAGCTTCTAGTCCTGGCCAAGCCTCTTAATCGCCTATGACCTTAGAAGAAACCTGGATTCTTTCTAAACCTCCCCTGTCAGACAGAGATAATTAATGCCTACCTTTACAAGGTCAATGAGGGAATGATGTAAAAATACCCTGACAATGATGATACCATTCAAATAGAAGTGTATTTTTCAAAATACACCTTTTGCATATTTTGCCCACGTATCACATCAAAGCTACAGAAAGTTGAATGGAGAATTTTCTCAATTACAATTTTAACAGGTCCTTCTTCACTATTTCATACATTATATATTAACATTAAATATACTTCACTATTAAATATGAAATTTTAAGTCTCTTAAGTGTCCAGCTGTGGGCAGAGACAAGGAGACTGCAAAGTGCTTGCCAATTAACAATGCTTTATTTTTAATCTTTAAGCCACTTAGTGAATAGAGTATGAGTCACCACTCTTCGAGACTCCCTTTCAGCTCCCTCTGGTATGGGGAAGTAGGTGAAATGAGCTTTCTAATCAGCCAGGTTACATACTAGGTGATGGGGGTAGAGGCTGGGACTAATGTAGCCACACTCAGTAGTAAAGAGCAGACTCCAAACAAGCCAGGCAGAGTGAATACATGCCAAGTAAGGAAGGTTTTGAGGCTGGTGAAGGGTTTAATAGCCCTGCAGGGGCAAGAGGTGAGAAGTGGGAATCTATCTGGTATGATGGGGCAGGAGAAGAAGAGGACACAACCCTGATGATTCATCTGGCCACCTCCAACTCAGCAGTGGGGTGGAGGTAAAGGAAGGCCAGAGTCACTCGTTCTTTATTCCATTCAGCATTTACTGGACTGCCAACCTTGTGCAAGGAACAATGCCCAGTGGAGGTTTCAGAGATGACTGGGAGATGGGAGAGTTTCTGGCCAAGAGGATGGGACAGATACACAAACAGTCTGATAGCAGAAGAACAGACAGGGGCTAAAGAAGGGGAGCTACAAGAGTTCAGAGGACAAGGGAGACACAACTGCCTAGGAAGACAGGTAGAAACAACTCTAGGAGGGATTGGCATTGTGATCAGAACCTGAAACACAGGTAAGACTGTCGATGGGTGGGATGAGGGGAGCCTCCTCTCCTAGTGTGGAAGGTGGGATGGGAAGCAACATAAAGACACCAACTGGGCTGTTCCAGGAATAGCACCAGCGAGTGTTACCATCTGACTGGAGCATAAGGGACTGTCAGACAGGAGGGAAGCCCTGAGGGAACTAAGCCTGAGCTGGGAACAGTTGGAGACATTTCAGCCAGAGGAAGACTGGGTCTGGGTTGGGCTCTCGGGAAGATTATTCTGGCAGTGGTCAGTTAGAATGGGTAGAAAGGAGAGAGACTAAAAGCAGCAAGGTCATTCAGGTGGTTACTGGAGTTCTCCAAGTCAAAGGACTAGTCAGTGTGAGGCAACAGACACAAAAAGGAATGGACTGATGCAAGAGTTAATCCATAGGACTCTCGCAACCAACTATACATACGTGGGAGGTTCAAAGGCTAGGGTTGCACAAGACTCCGGGGTTTTTAGAGCTGGTGGCCAGGTGTAGGGGAGGGCTGACCATTTCCTTCTGGTTATGCTCAATCTGAGTTACCTGCAAAACCTAGAGGTGACATGTCCGGAAATGGTCAAGGATGTGGAACGAGGGAAAGCTCAAGGCTGAGGAAAGAGGCCGGGCACAGGGAGAGATACTGTAGTAGGCTTACACCTGGGAAGGAATGTAAGAGGAAAGTGGCTGGGCAGAGAGCCCTGGGGAAAGCCAGGGGCTGTAAGCAAGAAGAAAAAACAGTGGAGATACCAAAAGAGCTATGGAATGAAAATCCAAGAGAAGAAAGAGATACTCAAGGAGGAAAGGGGGTAGGATGGCATCACACTGCAAACAGAAGGAACTAGAAGTCAGAGGAGATGTGGATTAATCCAGTATGGGAATGAGGAGGTCACTGGGGTATTAAAAGCTGAAGCAAGGTTACAGGGAGTTAGAGAATGAGGAGCAAAGGGAAGAACAACAAGAAGGTAGAGGTGGTAAACAGGAGCGACAGAACCAGGGGAAGGGGCTCTCGGTCAGGGTCCAGCTGAACACATCCTCTGTGCACAGGTTTCAGCCCTGAGTTGGCACAGGTAGGAAAAGGCCAGTGGGAAAATGGCTTGAAGTTATGGCTGGGGCAGTCAGCCGTAGCCAAGAGGAGAGATACCCTTAGCTTCTGAGGCAGAAGGGAAAGGATGAGGACATTCTGAGGAAGAAAAGAAGAAATGTAAAGGCGTTTACCCAATTCTAACTTAATAAAGCAAGAGGCCAGGGGTCTTACCCACATTTTATGGTGCTCTAAGAAGAATCCTGAAGACACTTACCGCAGAAACACACAGCATGTGAAAGGGAACACGAAGGGAGGCAAGATAGTTTTCAGAGTGCTCAGCAGTCAACCAAGCTTTCTGCAGAAACAGACCCTGTGATTTGGGGCTATCCCCTCAATCTTTTCTAATCCAAAAAACTAGTGTCCCTCAGCCGGGCCAGGGATATCAACACATGCAGCCAACTCTGATAAGAGCTGTACCTGCCTTCAAGTTGCACCAAGATTCCAGGGCGCAATGAAAGGTGGCCACAACTGACAGGCACAGTTAGCTATGGGGTCAAAGCAAATGAAACCTAAGCAACATGTACCTGCCATCCTTGTGGTGCCAGAATAGTATAACCAAGTCCCTATGGTTATCTGTGGACAGCACAAATTAGAAGTGCTGTGGTGTACTCAAAGACCCAGGTCCACAGTACTCAGGCTCACCCCATCTCCTGAGTGCCACGGAAAAGCCAAATAATTGCATGTGTGTCTAACCTTCCCTGGACCTCACCTAGAGATCAAATAGGTTGGAGTCTATGGTCATAAAAAATTCCTTCTAGTTCTCCATTTATTGGTGATAAATAATCTCCTCTCTCTTAGAGACTATTGTTGTAGTAGTAATTATCATCTATCTCCATATAAACGATTGGCCATAATAACAACAGTATCACATTACTACAGCACTCTGTAATTTACAAAATGCTTTCACATACATTTTCTCAAGTGACTAAACCTATGAAGTAGGTATTGTGTCCACTTTGCAGACAAGGCAACTAAGATTCAGAGACACTGTGCTTTGCCCAGGCCAGGAATAGGCACATTCCCTGCTAGTTCATGTGGAAGTTGCTACTTTGAGGGTTCTCTTGTTGTGAATGGGTTTTGTTTCTTTTCTCATACTTGGTAGACCTATACACTAAGATTCTGTATGACTTAGCATGAAGCATGTGAATGGGAACACTAAGAGAGGAGATTAAGCCTCTGTTGCAAGAGGTCTGAGAGGTTATGAAGTCTGAGAGGTTAAAAAAGAAAGAAAGAAAAAAAGATGACCGCTTTCCCTGCATCACAACAATCTCAAAAGGGTAAACTATGGAGTGTTCATTTCCTGAACATCTAAACATTAGCAGGATTGCAGTGCCTGGGAGAGGATGGCCAACAAGCTGTGATGGGATTTGTACACATTCAAGGACTTGAAAAACCTACCCAAGAGCTAGGAAAGAAGTGGTGGGAACAGGGAGGTCAGAATACAAGAAGGTTTCACATATAAACTGTTTTGCCAAGTTCTCTGCCGTTTCCCGATCTGCCTTTCCTTCATCTGGATAACAGCTGGACGACCACAGACAATTTCTCCTGAACGTTTCTTTATAGGAAATCAAAATACTACTACTAAAATAATCCTCCTCCACTGGTGTGGCCAGATAGAGAAGCAGGCTCCAAATCATGCCAGTGCATTTATGTTCCCAGGAGCTGAAGCTTACATGATCTGTCTCACCTCTCTGGCCCACCCACCCCCTTCTCCAACCAGCCTCCTGCCCACTCCTAATCTTGAATCCTTAACTGTGGGCATTCTTTCTCTGCCTCCTCTCTACTGTACAATGCCCAGAGAGCCTTCCGCCCCCCAATGACTGAGTTACCACTGTCCTTTCTCCCAAAGCCTGCCTCAGTATGTGTATTCTCAAAAGCCCAGTCCTTTTTCAAAGGGAACTGCACCATGTACCAGAAAGCTCATCAACTAACAAAAGCATACCACCACGAAATCCAGTCAAAAACAGAAAACAGAATTACCTGAGACCTTCTTCCCCTGCCCTCCCGAAAAGAACAATTTTCAGTAAGTCCCACTATAACAACACATATCTCTAACATTTCTGTGCCACTGCTAGCAAGCAGCCTGCCATGCTTCCAGAAGCTTCTCCTTTCTCCCCAGTGGCACCTCACATACAGGCCCACAGCCTGGGTTGCTGGAAGCAGTCAGCAGCACTTCCTCATGACCACATGGCTCCTGAAGATCAGGGCCTACACCACTCCTCAGTTTATTCCCAGAGCACCACCCACGGGGCATTTGGGTCAGGGTTTAGAGGAGGAAAGGTACTTAAAAAGAGACTTGGAATCTAGGAATCTGGCTCTGCTACTTTCTAAGCGTGTGATTCCCTGAGCCTGAAAAGTCAGCACAATAAGGGGGCCAACTTCAGAGAGTTGTCCTATAACTGAGATAAATGTCTGCAAAAGAGAAATGCCAGGAAGGCAGCCACACTGTCTGAGCAGCTATGATCACTAGTCTTTAAATTCTTCGTGGAGGAAATTTCAAAAAGTAATTCTACCCCACCTTTGGCCACCTGTTCGCCAAGGGGGCTGTTGTCTGGAGGGTGTTACAGGTTTCCTATGGAGTCACCGACCTCAAGGCCAGGGACCACAGTGGGCACCCCTCTGGATTTCTGGACAAGGACAATTCAGGATGGTAAGACTAGTCCTCAACTGGGGTGGTGCTCACAAACCTCATTCCCTTCTCTTTCACCCCATTTTGCATGGGGAAAGGCATATTCAAATGTGTTTTACAATATTCACTATGAAACAAGTTACAAAGGGCCTCTGTTTTTAGAAAGGCCAATGTTTATTTGAGGTGGGGCTATCAGATTTGATCCTTCAGGACTCAGAATACCTAGAAGAAAAATTAAAGGGAAGGCTAAAGGTATTTTTCATCTACACCAAGTGCTATCTCTGTTCCATGGAAGATATGCGTGTTTTTTTTTTCTCTCTCTCTACACACACACACACACACACACACACACACACACACACACACCTCCTGCAAAACTAGTTACACGGCTGCATTTGAAATACCAGGGCAAATCTAATTCCCATTTATATCCTTTTCCTGTTTCTTGTTCGGCTGGTCACAGCAGAATACAAAGTACCCGACATCTCTGCTGAGAAGGAGAAAAATGGCAAGTGACACTCAGTAACAAGCACCCAAGGTTCTGGGGAAGGAATGCAGTTTATTGAATCTTCTACCCCGGCCAAACCTTATCCCTGCATTCTTATCATGTCTGTTATCTGCACATGCAAAGCTTCCCTGTATGGGCAAAAGAATGCCCCAGTCCAGAGGCCCCACCTTTGGCAAACAGGTGTTGCTATGCCTGTGAATATAACACCAGCCAGAGCCAAGACTGGGCTCCTCTGCTACAGGCAGAGTGGTTCAAAGGGAAAGAACATCTGAGGAATGCAGCTGGGGCCAGGCCTGCTCTTGCCCAGAATTTTGGGTTCTGTTTCCCACTTCCAACATGGAAGGAAAAGGCTGACACACACAGGTGTTCAGAACCACTGGGCCAGAGTTTTACAAGGAAGCAGCTGGGACAGTGAGAAAATGCTGTTTCCTGGTAGCACAGCTCAAAGGAAAAAATTGGAAGAGAGGAGATACAAATCTATTCTTTGTGAAAACAGGCCAATGGACCCTGCCCTCAGATCTTTATACCCATGTTACATTCTCCAGAAGCTTACCATAGACTGGCTGCAATGAGAAAAGGTGAAAAGAGCAGGCTGAACAGGCACCCAAAGAGGGAAGGAGGAAGGAGTGGAGGGAGGCAAACCTCATCATCAAGGCAGAGGCCCCATACCTCCTGGTCCACAGAAAGTAAAAGTCAACCCATCTAACACATGTTTAGTCCCATCCAGGAACACAGGCCACTGGAGGGACCCACAAAGTTCTAAGATGTGATTTCTTCTCTGCAGACACTTTCATCCTCTGCAGACACTTTCATCCTAGCTGAGGAAATAGGACAGACGGATGGCAACAGACACACATAGACACACACACACACACAGGGCATGTAACAAATGAAGTCAGTGACAGTAACAGTTATAGTTACTGCAAGTACCATTCTGAATGGATCAACAATAGCATCTCTCTATTTGGCTGAGATAAAAACAGAGCAGAGTGGGGTTTCTCCCACATGAACACTCTCTGTGGCTATACTGTCTTATCTGCGATTTTAATGTGGCTCCTAGCCAAATCCCTGCCAACAAGTGCCAGAGTCACACAGGAGTGTAGGTTATTGTATTTGTTAATTAGGGGTCGGAGATACTATTTCTTCTTCTTTGAAAAACAGGTCCTGATTACCTCGTTGCAGGTCTATGGAACACTGTGTGCGGCCCTGGCATGTTAAAATGTGAAATATTTTAAGGGTGCAGTCATTTCTTCCTCCTCAGCACCCGAGCTTCTGCCAATCTCTCAATGAGATAACACAGCCTCCTTCCCACAGAACTTTGCTAGGTACAGGCCCTAAATAATTCATGGTCAGCCCAGTCACTCAGGAGTGCAAGGCCCGCCAGCTGCCATTAGCTAGGAGGCAGGCTCCAGGCTTACTGCAGAATTACCTATCAACTACCTCTGAGACCCTCTTTACAGAAGCAAACAACTCGTCCCACTTTTCTTCTCCCCATTTTTAACTAGGCACTTTCCCACTAGATAAAAGTGTAACTTTTACTCGAAAGAAGACAGATGGGGGTGGGAAGACAGTGATGCTCTGAAACAAATGCATGGTCAGGGTGTCATTTCTCCACTTGGGACACTGAGATGACACGGGTAAAGGACCAGACACTGTGCCTCACACAAGACAGATGCTCAATAAATGCCAATCCTCGTCCCTTTCTCCTACTTGTCTTTCTGCTCCAGCCAAGCTTGATTCACACTGCACCCTGTTTTGGGCTCTCCCATCTCCATGCCTCTGTTCTGGGTGCTCCCCTCTCCTCTGAAGTCAGTCTATCTATCCTTCTTCAAGCCAAGTTCAAAACTTCCCTCCTCCAGGAAGATTTCCCAGATTATCCCTGCTGAGATGATTGCTCCCGCTCTCAGAAACCCTATACCAGTACCGTCAGCACCCCCTTGTCTGGCACCTATCATGCACTACCTTAGAGTATTGCTTTTCTTGTGTACCAGTCTTATCAACCTAATTAAAATAATGGCAAGTGCATCCGTTACAGACCCGAGAGAAGTGAAAAATGGACTCTAGACTCAGCTTTTGTCACTGGCTGGCCTTGTGACCCTGAGCTGGTCCCTTGGCTTCTCCAATTTTCTCCCCCAAAACCACAAGATGTGAAATCGAAAAGCTCTACGGTCCTCTGGATGCAATGCTCTTGGAAATACATTACCACCTGTCTTAGGGCAGATTCAAGTCTTAGAATACCTTCACTCTATATCGCTAAGCCCAGTTTCCCCTAAGAGGCAGCTGTTAAATACCATTCAGTCATTTCAGAAGCCTGGACACCAAACAGAAGCCTGAACAGAGCAAGGGCTCTGTGAGGGAGGTGGCACTATATGGAGAACTGGAGAGCCTTCTCCACCTTATGGAACACCCCTTGGTTTACATGTCAATCCTTCATGAGGAGAACATGAGAGCCAAACTCCTAACAGGTATCAAGAAGGTCCTTTTCAAAATGTACCTACCTAAGCCAACCATCTCATTAATAGATAAGGAAAATGAGGCACAGAAAGGTATGCCCAGAGATACGAGGAAGTTAAAGTACACCTTCTGAAATCCTGCTGCCTTTCATTTCTAGGGCAAACCAAGAGCTGTGGACAGAGGAAGTAGCAGGCATTTCTCATGCCTCTTTGTCCGGGAAGTAGGCCCAGGACTCAAAATTAGAAAAGGCTCACCTTCGTCCACTCTCCCACTTCACCACCCAGCATCCAACACCATGGTGAAGCCAAGAGGCTCGTACTAAGTGGCAGATGACCCTTATTTTCCATGTTCTCTGATGCCCGGTGTGTCCCAGCACAGACAGAATAAAGACCCAGATGATGGTACTGACAGCTTCAATCTTACCTTTACAGACTAACACAGAATCAAATACACTGTCAGCCCCAATAAACTCTCTTGTCCAAAGACCCTTTCTCATTTTTCTGCACTGAACTTTTCTTTATTTTTCTTATGATATTCTGAGAGAAGAATTTACTCGGGAGGCGTTTTTTAAAAACATCTGAAAAATGGACTATTGATCAAAAGTAGAATTTTAATGACAGGGAAGGAATGAAGTGGGCTAAGAGAGAGACTAAGCTCTTTTCTAAAACCTGACATGCTCATCTATAACCACCTCTCCACTCATCTTTTATTACCATTTCTACTGCCCTCTTTCTTAATTACTACCTACCAGAAAAAAAAAAAAACAACACATAAATTGTGACCACGATGGCGCATTTCTCCACTCCACCTTATTTTTATAACATAATAAAAACTTCAGTAAAGGATGCAGAGAAATTGGAACACTTGTGCACTGTGGACAGGAATTTAAAATGGTAGAGGTGTTATGGAAAACAGCATGGAGGTTTCCTCAAAAAATTCAAAATAGAATTACATATGATGCAGCAATCCCACTTCTGGGTATCTATCCCAAAACAAAACAAAACCAAAACCTGAAAGCAGGATCTCAAAAAGAGATGATTTGCACACCCATGTTCAGTGCAGCATTATTCATAAGAGCCAAGATGTGGAAACAATGTAAATGTCCACTGATGAATGAATGGGTAAAGAAAATGTGGCATTTACACACAACAGACTATTATTCAGCCTTAAAAAAGAAAGCAATCATGTGACATGCCGCAACACAGATGAACCTTAAGGATGTCATGGTAAGTCATTATGAGGACATCATGAAAGAAGCCAATCACAGAAAGACAAGTACTGTATGATTCCACTTACATGTGGCATCTAGAGTAATCAAACTGATGGAAACAGAAAGTAAAACAGAGGCTGCCAGGAGCTGAGGAGAGGGTGGAGGGGGTAGTTTTTCGGTGGGTACAGAGTTTCAGTTTTCCAAGATGAAGAAGTTCTAGAGATCTGCTACATAATATAGTGGATACAGTCAACACTACTGAACTGTACACTTAAAAATGCTTAAGATGGTCAATTTTATATGTTTTTTACAATTAAGAAAAATTAAAAAAAAAAAAACGAGTCAGGGGGAATGCAGTACTGAGTGTGGGGACAAACAGCAAATCTAAAGCTATGCGGTATGCATGTGTGAGTCCCAAGCTCTAACAAACATTCTCAAAAACTATTGACTAACACTCTGATCCCTCCAAGCCCGTTCTTCAACCCTTAAGAAAACTTTATGGGAATCTTGCCAACTCTTCAGTTTTGTTAAAACTGGAAAAAAAAAAAAAGGCTTAATAAACGAGTTATTGGTTCCAAACTGCCTCACTCACATCCTGCACAGCACTGTAGAGCAACCTCCATTTACCAGTTACCACCAGGGCCAGGCCTCAGAATCTCCACAAGTCCAAATTCCATGAAATTGTTTAAAAATGATGTTGTCTGAGATTGAGTGCCTCAAACACAAAAGTAATCAACTGGCAGTTAAGGAATAGTCAGTAGTGACACATCCTAGTTGAGCAGGCATGTGCACACTGACACACTTTGGATGTAGGTGTGTGTGTGTGTGTGTGTGTGTGCGCGCGCGCGCGTGGGCACAGGCCCACATGTGCACAGGATCACCTTCGCAGATATTAAATAAACAAGTTTTCCTTACTCCTAAGGTTTTGTGCTACTCCAGCATCAACTGTCCTGCAATACTTACAAGTGCCCACCTAGCTAAAGAATACCCATATCCTGTCAGTGTGGGCACACACATAGTTTTCTGTCAAGAATATTTTAGTGTAGAGGTGCCTGGCTGGCTCAGTGGGTGGAGCACGTGACTCTTAATCTTGGGGTTGTGAGTTTGAGCCCCATGCTGTGGGTAAAGGTTACTTAATAAAAGTTAAAAGGGGCACCTGGGTGGCTCAGTCGGTTGAGCATCCGACTTCGGCTCAGGTCACGATCTCATGCTTTGTGAATTCGAGCCCCACATCGGGCTCTGTGCTGACAGCTCAGAGCCTGGAGCCGGCTTTAGATTCTGTGTCTTTCCATCTCTCAGCCCCTCCCCTGCTCATGCTCTGTGTCTGTCTCTCAATAATAACGTTAAAACAATTTTTTTTAATTAAAAAAAATAAAAAGAAGAGGAAGAATTATTATTTTAGTGTAATAAGGACTCATGAAGCAACAGACCAAGGTTCTTACTGATCAAAATGTCCTTCTATCTTGCCTATTAGATTGAAGAAGGCAAATGGCAAAAATCATTACACAGGAAAGGGGACTGTAATTTGCAGTCATTATAATCAAAGATTTGTTAACACTCTATAAGAACCTGCATTTCTGACTCATCAAACACAGAAAGTTAAAAAATTAACAAGAGCCTCAGACTGGAGTCTGAGTCACACGACATTTATTATTTCCTGGAGAAGGACAAAGGTTGCTATCAACCCTATACTCCCACACAGTTAGCTTCTCACTGTATAAACAGAAAACATCAGGAAAAGAGGCCACAACATACCTGGGTAACGAAAGGATGTTAGCCTGCTAACTCCCCTGGAGCTCATACGCAATCTCAGAGGCCTAAGTGACCTAAGTATCTAACCAGCCAACCCCCTCATTTTGCAAGTAAGGAAACTGAGGCTGAGAGGCTGGGTGACTTCTCTCATGTATCAACTAGCCAGGCCCAGTGGCCCCCAGATGTCCTGGATGCGATAAAAGTACTGACAATGGCCTCCTATCTGAAGCGACTTTGTAAATACCAGAAAAACGCTTTGTGACCCAGGGGCACCTGGCTGGCTCAGTTGGTAGAGCACACAATTCCTGATCTTATTAGGGTTGTGAGTCCAAGCCCCACATTGGGCACAGAGCTTGCTTTTAAAACATAAATAAATTTTTAAAAAGCTTTGTGACCTAAAAAAAAGTTTTCCTTAGATTTTAATTACCACCTGCAGACAGTAGAATAGCAACAGAAAAGTAGGCATGTTACATAAAGTGTCTAGCTAGCATCTGTTACTTGGTAGGGTCTTAGGATAGCCTCACTTACTTAATTTTATCCTCCCTGAAAATGAAAATAACTTGTTGTTCTCAAGTTGTGCAACCCACCAATAGTCATATCTAGGAGAAAATGTATATTTCCACACCATATAAGACAAATCATTCTGCTATATTTTTTTTAGTATACTATTTAACACATAAATGTTTGATTGTTTTTTAAATATATAAGTCATTTAGGCCTTCCTTTTTCAACTGGCCACATTTCCCTTATGCTTGTCCAAATACAAAGAAACAACCCTGTACAATATCAGATTCTTACTTCTGCTTTCCTGTTAAATATAGGTAATGTGTGTCCTATTGGGAAAGGTTTTAAAATAAGCTCAATCAGCACTGATGTCACAAATGAGTATTCACTACTTAAAACAAACAAAAAAACCCAAAAAAACTACACTCTAATTTCTGTTCCTCCAGCAATTCTCATCTTCTAAGTTTATTCAAGGGATCTCAGTCTTGATTCTCTAATATGGAGTCATCATAGAGAGAGCCGCAAGATTTCTCTCCATTCAGAGACCTACAAATACTTATTCGAAGGAGAGCAATTTCCAGTAGAGTTAGAAAAGGCAAGCCAAAGATAGGCATCAGAGGCTTTCAATCACCATCCCAGACCATAGGAGCCTCTGATTTATATTAGCACTAAAGCAGGCAGGCTGGGGCAAGTAACAGCCCAGTTCAGAGAAGCTCAGATTGGAATCTGTAAAATGGGGGGTAATGCCCCCCTACACTAAAGACTGCTCTTAATACTAAAGTAATATTTTCATAATGTTCTCCAAGATGAAAGTGATACACAAATTTTAAGTGTTCTAGATAATACCAATGAAAATCTAGTAATATTTCTTCGTTATTATCCCCTGATACCAAACTACAGCTGTCTCAACAAAGAGGAACAGTGCACTCAAGCCAAAAACACCCCAGGAAGGACCAGCTCTCTTCCAGTCAGAGCCAGCCTGTTCGACTGGGATTTTCTGCACTGAACACATCTCTCTTTCTCCAAGGAACACAGGTCTCTCTCTCTCTCTCTCTCTCTCTCTCTCTCTCTCTCCCCTATCTCTCTCTCTCTCTCTCTCCCCCTCCCATCTTGGCTATTTCTGAGGGTGGGAGGTAGGGGTAATAACTTCTCAACCTCTACTCCAAGAAAAGTTTTAAAATATTTTTACTGTACTTTCCCTGAAATCATTCTCTCAGTAAATGTTTGGGGTTGTGATCATTTTAAGGTGTAGCTAGAAAGAATATAGACTAATATGAGCTAAGGAAAACATGACATAATCCTGAAAATTGGAGGCCATGTAATGGAGAATAAAGAACAAAAAAACAAAAAACACCACAACAAACAGTGGCCCGCTTTGCAGATATGTGACCAACATACTCAAACAACCCTCATCTATCCCAAATATCTGGCACCCAAAAGAAAAACTTGGCATGAGATTTCATATAACCTAAACCAAACTGATATTCCCCACCCCACCTCCTATGCTCCACAGCCCACTATAGAGCAAGTCCTCAGGAGGCAACCACAACAGCTTAAGTCCCTGCTCTCTCAAGCCCTTTGCCACTGCCCTGTTTCAGGGCCTCCTCCTTATCTCTCCCCCAAACATGACATTCTCCTAAAATGGCTCTTCTCCCTCCAGCCATTCTCCCAAGTCACCCTCCATGGTGTCCCCAGGGGGGTTCCTCCTGAGACATAAGTCCAGTGCTACCAGTGGCTCTCAGGTAAAGTCACCAGGGGCTTTAGAACCCCTCGGGGTAGAAATCTAGAGAAGACTACTCTGTTTCATTCAGCTTGGCTCCAAGTTTGCCATTTTACATAGTGAGGTAACAAATTAAATTCTATTTGAAAATAAAATTATCCTGAGCTAAATGTTGAAAGCTGCTGGACAAAAGGACGGATAAAAGCTAAACCTCCTGGCATGGCATTCAAGGCTCTCCTGCCTGCTCCTACCTTGAGCTCCTTCTACAATTCTGCACACAGTTCCTGAGAGAGAGCCAGGCACCAGCACACCATTCAACAGATCACGTGCTTAGCCTAAAATTCGCCTCCATCTACTGACACTGCCTGCCCTGTGAGAAGAGAAAACCTCTGCTGACCATACACCTATGTTCACTTAATTACCTATCTCTGTATTTCTAATAGTAATCACAGTATCTGGTAGGCACTCAATAAAATTTCACTTAGTCATTCGCTAATAAATGAATAAAACAAAAAAAATCAAATACTACCTTACCCATTTCACAATCATGATTCACAAAACTTAAAAATAAAGAGGCCACTTTGATGTCCTTTAATTGCACCTGCTACCACAGGGTTTCCTAACCATTAGTTAAAAATTCTAATTGGTACGGTTGCCTGGGTGGCTCAGTCAGTTGAGCATCCGACTCTTGATTTTGACTCAGGTCATGATCCCAAGGTGGTGGGATCAAGCCCCACCATCAGGGTCTGTGCTGAGCATGGAGCCTTCTCAAGATTCTCTCTCTCTCTCTCTCTCTCTCTGTCTCTCTCCCCCTTTGCCCCTCTCCCCTGCCTGTGTGTTCTCTCTAAAATTAAAAAAAAAATCTAATTAGTAGATCAATACTAGCATTTAAAAATATGGGATAGAATAGAAAATATCATAGCATCTCATGAATTCAAGTTCAGCATCACATTGTGAAATTTAAATGAGTAAATACATAAACATACCCATATACATAAATTTCTGTGTATACTAGAATACTATGTAAAATATATTTCCTACTCATATTGTGCTCAATTTTTTTTCTGTCAAAATCTTAAGTCAATTACAGATTAGATTAACATGATGCGTAAAGTCTTCAGTTTAGTTTAAAAAACAGAGAGAGAATGCCATTGGGGGGAGGGGGTACCTGGGTGGCTCAGTTGGTTAAGTGTCTGATTCTTGATTTCAGCTCAGGTCATGATCTCATGGTTAGTAAGTTCCAGCCCCACATCAGGCTCTGTACTGACAGTGCGGAGCCTGCTTGCGATTCTCTCTCTCTCTCTCTCTCTCTCTCTCTCTCTCTCTCTCTCCCCTTCTGCCCCTCCCCCACTTGTGCTGTCTCACTCTCTCTCAAAATACATAAGCTTAAAAAAAAGTTAAAAAAACCCACATAGATACTTCATCCTTCATGACAAAATCCAGTTCAGACAATAATGGTGTTAAGCATGCCAGTTAAAATGGTTCCCTGAATGTGAGGGAGTCTAAAAAAAAAAAAAAAAAAAAAAAGATCTTCATGCGAATACACCTGAAGAATATGCCTGATTAAATGCACAAAGAAAGCTGCACCAGCACACCTGTTAATTCAGTGCTGTGGGTTTTGGGTTTCGAATTAGTATCAAGTGCATCCTCTAGCCTGGCCTCTTCTCCATCCTGTATTTCTTAAGGCAGTCTTGAATACCTCTACATTATTTACAACATCCCTACTAACTCTGGCCTTCCCTCAAATGCTGGGAGACAACTCCATGGATGGCGTGTATAGGGGCTCAGGGAAGAAGCTGGAAGCTCACACTAATCCTCTGCAGAGCAACCAGTTCCAGGTATAAAACTCTGTGTTCTCACAACAGAGACATATAAAGGGCTAACTGATTTGGTCTGTAAACCCGTTTCTCCAAAATCAGTTTCAGGACTGTCAACACATGGAACTGTCAAACCCATCTCAAAAGAGGTAAAAACTGACCAAGGGCCGAGCTGGCTAAATGACATACTGCCAGTCCCATGGACTTAGAAAGTTGCTGAATGGTTTTTGTTGTTGCTAACCACAGAAGAAAAGGTTTAAATTATATACCGGTTAAAACAACAACGACAACAGTGTTCTAGTCCACTTGTAGCCTAGTCTGAGGGACAGACGAATGGCCTTTGGCTGTCATAGTGAAATAAAGTATTCTAGGAACCATAAACTATAATTAGAGCATTCCATTCCCTGTCATGCTTAGCCACTATATTCACCAAATTCCCTATGTCCTTAAAGTCACAATACATTATTCCAGATGGCCAACTGTGGCCAGCATTTATAAATTTGTAACGAGCCATTAAATTATCTAACTCCAGCTGCTGGCACCCACTGGAAGCTAAGTGACACATGGGAAAAACACAGGCAAACTGTGGGCCAACCTGGGAGTGAGAGCCTCTTTAGAGATGCTCCCATCAAGTGCCTTTAGTATCTCAAAACATGGAAAGTAAAGAGACAAGGAGCTTTCGAAAGAGGTCCAGAAACACTGCAATGATCTGAGGAAGGAGTGGACAAGTACATCTTTAGCTGTAGCTCTTTTGGCCAAAAAGTATAAAACCCTAAGGGCAGATTCTTGCAGCACAAAAAGAAGCAGGGGCCGAACTGAAAGCATCATTAAAAGATGTCCCATACTCTGTGTAATGGTTTGTATCAGCTTAAAAATAATGCCCCAAACTTTCAAAAGCATCTCCATAAGTTAACACTGTAGTAGTGAGATCAAATCCTGCAAGAATGAAAATCTAAGACAAATCCTCTTTGCTGAGAGAATACTCCAGATTCTTATAATCAACCTGTCCTGCTTCTGCTTATTACTTAAAAAAAAAAAAAAAAAAAAAAAAAAAAGGTGTTTCGGGACACCTGGGTGGCTCAGTTGGTTAAGTGTCCAACTTTGGCTCAGGTCATGATCTCGCAGTCCATGAGTTCAAGCTCTGCATCTGGCTCTGTGCTGATAGCTCGGAGCCTGGAGCCTGTTTCTGATTCTGTGTCTCCCCCTCTCTCTCTGCCCCTCCCCCACTCACGCTCTGTCTCTGAGAAATGAATAAACCTTAAAAAAATTAAAAAAAAAAAAGGTGTTTCAATAATGTGCATGGAAACTATCTCAAAAGATATGTGTCAAATTTTAAAAGGAATTATCTCTTACATTTTTGTTTAAGAGAGGGAGAAAGTGTGCGCATGTGGGGGAGGAGCAGAGGAAAAGGGAGGAAGAGAATCTTTTTTTAAAAAATTATTTCTTTATCGAGAGAGAGAGAGAGACAGAGAGAGAGAGAGAGAGCGCGCACATGCACGAGCAGGGGAGGGACAGAGGGTGGGGGACAGAGAGAATTTCAAGTAGGCTCCATGCTGTCAGTGCAAAGCCCAATGCAGGGCTTGGTCCCACCAACCTCAAGATTGTGACCTGAGCTGAAACTGAGATTCGGACGCTTAAATGACTGAGCCACCCGTCTCATGACCATGAGTATCACGGCCTGAGCCTAAATCAAGAGTCAGACACTTAACAGACTGAGTTACCCAGAAGTCCCTATCTCTTACATTTTAATGTAAAATTCTTAAACACATAGAACTAACTTTCCAATGGGTATCACGGAAATTAGGGGCAAATTTTCCCCAAATAAAGTGGGCTCTTCAGTCTGACAAGTAAAAACACCTAACTGCGTTTTCATTTACACGAGGCACTGTAGGAAATGTGGAAAGAAGTATTATTCAGTCACTGTCTTCAAGGAGTTAAGTGATTAGCTGGAGGAAAAATAAAGATACACCCACTTTAAGCACACACATGAAACTAATAAGACTCAGGGGATAGGGTACAGAAATACAAAGGCCAAAGAAGTTTTTTGAAAAGGTGTGAACCATGCAGGAGATGGCTCCATGGAGGGGCTTGGAGTCAGGGTGAACACTGGAAAGGGTTGGGTTTCCTGAAGATTTACAGGGTGATCCAAAAGGTAACATATGATGCAGGCAGGGTCTGGAACCTGGCAAATGGGCCAGCATCTTTCTGATGCTGTTAAGAAGCAATCACGTGGCTAGTAAGGCAATTTCACATAGATGCTCAAGAAATCTAAGGAGTCTGCAGAAATTTAAACCTGTATGGCAAAATTTTTATCAGCCTCACCCAATAACATGTGTCAATCACCCAATTATGTCACTACCTTAGAGTTCTGAAAATTCACAGGCTTGTAGGAAAGACATCAAAACTCAAGCTCAGCAAATTCCCTTGAGGATTAACCCAATGAGAATAAGGAAGAAGAATTGTGGAAAAGGGGCATGTTTATCAACTGGAGAATGAAGAGGTAAGATCTAGGATTTGGGGAAGCATCACAGCACTTTTATGTAATCCTGTCACATTCACTGCTTGTTTTATACACATGATCTACTTCCCCAAAATAGATTAAATGTGGGTAAGGAACATGCTAATATGGTGCTTACATTGTTGTACTGCTAAAAAGTCTGGAATGATGCACTATTATTGGGCATCTGTCATACTCTAAGAATGGTGTTAGTCTTTGAGGCCTCAAGAAGACAGAATGGGTTAGAGTATTTCCAAGTAACAAAATTGTCAAATTCACGAGTTAACAACTTAGGTGCAAACTAAGCATCTTATTAGAGGCATATTCTAAAGACTGAAACGCTGGTGTACATTTCTCTTTTTTCAAAGATCTTAAAGGAAGCTGTACATTATTAGTTGCTTTTTATTTTTTTAAGGAAGCAATCAGACAACAGCAAATGTCACCCTGTCACTTTATAATAGTTAGGGGTGCCTAGATGGCTCAGTCAGTTGGGCAGCCGACTTCAGCTCAGGTCATGATCTCACTGTTCATGAGTTTGAGCCCCACATCGGGCTCACTGCTGTCAGTGCAGAACACGCTTTGGATCCTCTGTCCCCCCACTTCCGCCTTTCTCTCAAAAATAAACAAAAAAAATGTTAAAACAAAAACAAAAAAAAGATCACTGAAATATCTGAAAATGTGTGAACATTTATTGTTACTTACTGTCATGTGCCCAGCACCCACCTCCCTTTCCAGGAACATCTCCGTATGATTCCAGGGAAAGCTGCCATGCTCTCACATTCCTCCATACCTCACACCACAGTTCACTGGTTCAGGACTGGCCTCCTGACCAAAGCCTAGTAAATTAAAGCCTCCCTATCAAACACCCCCACCCCATGTTTCCAACTAGAACTAGAAAAATAGAGAAAGTGGTAGATAGCAAAGTCCAGGGACAGATGGCAATCATATTTAAGTCACCTGAAAGACCACCTCTGAGGCAAGAAACAGAAGGTAAAAACAAGAGAGAGAGATGGAAAGCCTTAATTTCTGTGGTTCCAGTGCCTGTCTATACCCTGCCTTTCCCTCATATTGGCTGTTTAACTCTTCCCTTGATCATGCAGAATGCCCCGGTATCTTTCCCCAAAAGTCCCAACATAAAGTACCTTCCTCCACTACACCATTCTGCATTAGAAATGCCAACCATAGCCTCTAACTGCCAGCCAAATATCCTCTGAGCTGTGGAGGGACAGGGCTGGTATGTTTTATACATTTGGCTTCCTGCTCTTTACCAGTGCTGTGGATACCTCTTCTAAAGATAATCATTTATAAGTACCCCATTGGTCGTGGCCAGATATAAAAAGATTACGTGGGCCAATTGGAGCCCTATCCTCATATTCAACCTCATAGGGATCTGAACTAGAGAAAACCAGGATATTGAGTCATTTCAAAGAGGTCAAAAGAGAAAAGATTGGCAAGATGTAGAGCTGTAACTACAGTACGCCAAAGCCATGTGCAGGCTGAATTAGGAGGGGGCAGATACTATTACTATGCACAGGGCTCCAACGAATGAGGCACACAGCCCATGTGAAAGATGAAGAATGCCTCCAGCCCCACAGCGGCCTCAGTCACTAATGGATTTCTAGGTCTGGGTAAGCCTGAAATTTTGCAGTAACCCTCTCCCACTCCTCCCTCACTCCACCACAGGCCCATATCCTTTGTATTAAGATAATTCAAGTGAATTTCTGTTCTGGACAACCGAAAAGAACTAACCAAAAATAATTTTGAATGCAGGATTCTTTTCAGAGAAGCCAAACAAACAGTAAACACAGACCAAATGCTTGTTACCTTGCTACCCAGATCCGTCCCAGTAGATTACTATGTAACGGGATCATGTCAAAATTAACAAATACACAAATACTCAAGACCATCTTCTTTAATCAACTTGGTGTCAAAAATCAAAATGTAATTTAAGAGACTATTAACACCTACCCAGCATCAATCTCTCTACAAATCAAAAAACTAATACATTAAATTGAATGGTATCACTGAAGATGGTGGTTACATAAAACTTTAGCTATCTGAACTGCAGTGTTAACGTAAAACCTACTTTTTGACACTTCCAATTTTTTCTTATCATGTAACATGTTTATTTTTAAAGTGTACAGGACTTTACAAATGTCCTATATATAAATTATATTTTCTCTTTTTATCTTCCTATGAGGGTACTTACTCACAGGTCTACTTTGGTAGAAACTGGCAAAGGAGTTAGACCGTGTAAATGAACTTAATAAAGGCAACAGGTATGACCACATGAGACACCAAACAATGAAATGAAGAAGGTCCTAAGTGTACAGGACTTTCAGATACCTACAATAGATCTTCCATCTGTTCCCAGTAACTGCCAGATAAAGAAGTATTATGATGTTGGTAGCTTTTACAGAATTTTTCTGTCCTTTCTCACTAATCTACCTCAATTACTTACATAAGAGAGCAGAGGAAGAAATGAGGTACCAATGTATGCTATAGCATAAATGAACCTTGAAAATGTTTTGCTAAGGAAAAGAAACCCAGTCACAAAAGGCCACATATTGCCTGATTCCACCTATATGAAATTCCCAGAACAGGCAAATCCACAGCCAGAAAGTACAGTAGTGGTTGCCTGGGGCTAGAGGGAGGTGAAAATGAGAAGTGACTGCTAATGTGTATGGGATTTCTTTCTGGGTGAGAAAAATGTTCTGGAATTAGTGGTGGCTGTTGGACAGCTCTGTGAGTATATTAAAAACCACTAAAGTGTACCCTTTACAGGGACAAATTTTATGATATGTAAATTATATCTCGATAAAGCTGATATTTAAGAGACAGATGGGGTCAGGGGCACATTTGCAGAGAGAGCCAGGAAAAGGCTAGGAAAAGAGAAAAAGCTTAAGTTTTCCTCTTCTGCTTATCCAGGCAGTCCTCAAAAGACAGGTTATATTCCCCAAGTTCATTCACAAGTTAACTTATGGGAATTTTCTCATAGAAATGGTGACTATGGAGTTCTTTAAAAGAGACTGACTTAAGGAAATCATGTTGCTGGGCGGGGAAAAGGAGTTAAGGCAAAGGCTAAGTGTGCAGTAAGAGAGCAATAAAAGAATGAGAACCAAGGGAAGTCCACTGAGGTGGCTGAGAAAGGAGAACATGGGCTCTAGAAGACAGGGGCAGGAACGGGGCTGGGGTAGGAAGAGGGAATGGTGGGTGGTGAAGCAGTGTAGTGAAGGAGAGGAGTGGCAGGCTGGTGCTCCCCACCAGGATCATTCACCTCAGCTACTAGGGGATGTCAGCACAACTAAGCTGATAACGGAATGGGAAGAGTATAAGAAACAGCAGCAGGAAGCCAAGCTGATTTCCAAAGTGGGGAGGGGTCATCCCCAGCGGTCAAGAGGAAAAAAAGGGAGGGAAAGAAAAACCTAGGGAACTGTACCTAAACAAGAAAGAAACTATTCCTGCAATCCTATGGTCAGGAAACTACTGAAGCGATACGTATACAGAAAATAAATGGAGAGTATAACCCAGAACTACATACACGTAATGACCTGAACAGACTTTCTTCTCATTACTTTTCACGAACCTCTTTCATATGAAACGGCTCCTGCAGATTCCGATTTACAAATAATGGGTGGTATATTTACTGTACTCTAGGCACCATACCTCTCTCTCAAATAATACCAAATAATACAAAATTTAGGGAAACAGCTTCAAGAGTGGATGAGGAAAATAATGATAGCTATTAAATCCCTGTTAATCCTGACTATAAATGTCAATTCCATCATGCAAGAAGACTTTCCCTGGGGACATAAAAGTGTTTCATCCGAACGGGCGGGTGGGTATGCACATAAGAAAAGCTCTCAATTAATTTTAGAGGAATGAGTCCAAGCTTTAGAAGCCAAAAGCTGACTTTCTGCTTTAATGAGAGGGGTCCTCAGAGATCTGCAGCCTGGCCTCTACAGTTTTGCTGCAGTAGAAACAGAAAGAGCCATGCCAAGGTTCAAGCCTCAGTTCCTCTCCAAGTTCCAATGTTCTTCACACTACTTCGTCCATCCTCTCAAAATGACTAGCTTTCTTCCTCTTGTGTTCACCCTTTGCCTCTCAGTTACTAGAGCACTAATTGCTTATACTACCTTCCTGGCACTTGCATCCATGTTTGGTTAATGTTTCATGGAAATAGGTCTTGTCTTCCTATTGAGACAATTCTAGACCATGTTTTAAAGATTTATTTATATATCCAATAGGAGGCTAGCTTTGCACTCTCACTAGAAAGAAGGTGAATATTTTATATATGCATACATACATAGATACATGTATAAATTTTTGTTATGTTTATTCATTCTGGCAGGGGTAGGTGATTATGAATTAACAGTCTAATTCTGGAAAGTCTCTAAGTAAAACCATCATATTATAGATCGTAAAAAATATAAAGCCAATATCTAAACTATCTCATTAAAAACTCATGACTGTAGGTAGAAAAGACATTAAGACATCTCTCAAAAAAGGTA
Source organism: Prionailurus bengalensis (assembly GCF_016509475.1). Taxonomy (NCBI): domain Eukaryota; kingdom Metazoa; phylum Chordata; class Mammalia; order Carnivora; family Felidae; genus Prionailurus; species Prionailurus bengalensis. Next base: position 73,250,898 of record NC_057354.1, on the reverse strand, counting down.
AACTTAAAAATCTTTTAAGGTTTTAAAATAGGCTTTCCTCCATCTATGTGCAGGTCTATCTATTCTGGAATTATGTAAACAACTTAAGTACATAACTTTAACCACAGCTTGAAATTTGTCCTCACATGGGAGAAACTATGACAAGTTTTGCTCCAATTTTCAGTGTACAGAATCCAGCTCTTTTCCTCCTGAGAAAAACCCTGTCCCTGAATTTTTATTTTTATCTATAACTGCAGATTTTTTTTAGGATATACCTTTCAAGTTTCCTTACTAATTTTGATTAGCACTAGAAAGCTAATTTAGGCCCCGAGAAACTGTCTACCCTCCTGGAGATTACAAACTAAAAGGCCTCAACAGTGATAGAGGTTGGGGACGGGCGGCGGGGGGGCGCTTTATCATCTCTGGGACCAAGAGGATCCACCCAGAGAGGGGCTAGAATGAGGCCTGGGATTAGAGGAAGAATGTGCTCCCCCTGCCAGGAGAAAGCACTGTACTCAGTTTGGGCACAACATTAAGGCTTCTTAGGTGTCAAGATATCAAAACATAAACTGTGACCTGCTTACTGGGGGAAAGGGCAGACTGATATTTTGAAGAAAAGATAAAAAGCTGATTTTCACTTTGAGGGGAAGACTCAGACAGAACAGGATATGAATATTAAGTGAGAACACTCAGGCCATGTCCCAGGAAAATGTTTCTCAAAAAGTGTATCAGATGCATTAAAAATGCAGATCACTGGGTTCCCTCCTCCAGTGGTGAATCTCAACTTATGGGGGAACCTTAAATGTGCATTTTTAAGTAAGTGTGCTATTGAGTCCTCTGCATCCAAAAACAGTGCTTGAGAGCAGTGCCAAATTTTCAGCTGAAACAACAGAACAAAGATGTGGTACAAGATCTGCGTTGTTGCTACCTGTGTCTTAGTACCAGAAAGCACAAAAAGGAGATTCATTTTTACAACAACAATTTGACTGATGCATTATTCCCAATCAGAATTTAAATTTACACTTAGCCAAGTGGCCAACTACTTACTGCTTTATAAATATACTCAAGACCAAATACCTGATGGGTATTTTAAGCTCACATTTGTGTGGCTGGATCTATAAAGTTTTAACCAGTAAGTGTCTATGTGAAGGCATTCAAGTTGCTCTGTCCAAATTGGTAGCCACTGGCCACACGTGACTAATGACCGTAAGAAATGTGGGTGGTAAAATACATATTGGATTTCAAAGACTTAGTAGAAAAAATGTAAAGTATCTTGCTAACTTCTTATACTGATTGCACATTGATACGATAATATCTGAGATGATTTGATTAACTAGAAGATGAAAGTTAAAAATCACATGTGGGTAGGTGGCTCAGTTGGTTAAGTATCTGACTTCGGCTCAGGTCATGATCTCAGGGTTTGTTGAATTTGAGCCCTGCATCAGGCTCTGTGCACAGCACAGAGCCTGCTTCAGATCCTCTGTCCCCTTCTCACTCTGCCCATCCCCTGCATGCACATGTGTGCTTGCTCTCTCTTTCTCTCTCAAAAAACAAAACCATTAAAAAAAAAAAAAATCACATGTGGCTAGTTTTACATTTCTTTTGGACAATACTGCTTTAAACATTTAAAGCAAATCAGTGCTTTAGCTGATTAAATGCTCCACCAAAATTATTGTTCATTCAAATGCTTGTATTTAAAGGGAGTCTGGCCTATACATATAGCCGCCAATAACTTATATGCTCTATGGATATAATGTAAAAGATACAATTAGTGGTGGCCTTCAGCTCATTTTCCTATGGCTATCAGGTGTCCTTGATTCCCCACTAACCATGTAAACTCAAGGTCAATTTCTTCTTCCAAGTCCATAGCTTAGCAGAAAGGCTCTTATGAATAATTTTAGCTCATAAATGTTGATGAGTGACAACTCCCAAAGGAATTTCATTTTTAATTTCTGTCTTTGTTAACTACTCATTTATGTATAGGCTTTTTCCTATAACTTTTCTATGACATGATTTTTTTTGTGGAAATAATTAAAACTTCTGAATGTGATATTAGGAATTTATGTTTTGTTTTCCTTATTACAAATTAGTTCAGATTTTATGTCAGGAAAAAATTCAAATACAGGTAAGAAAAAAGGGAAGTCATTCAGAAATAAACACTATTTTGGTGTACATCCTCCCAATTTTTAAAATTACTGCTGATGAGTGTTGATACAAAAATATTAATTCTAATTACTTTATCAATATTTTCAAGCAAAATGTACTTTTTAATGGACTACTTTTCCTTTCCTACTTTATGTTGATTCTACAAAATATAACCTGTAACCATAAACACTTATCACTTGTAAAAAGAAACCATTTACCTTTTACATTTCTTTAAAAGATCTAAGTTTTTTTGTTTTTATTTCAAATAAAACGTTGCTTTGCAAAAAGTCCAGCTTTTTCTAAACCACTTTCATTACCACATGTTCCACACTACTGGGGCAATTTGGTCAGAGGTCAGGAATGTGGGTACACCATCATGGGATGCAGGAAATCATTTACAGAATGCATAAAAAAAAGTCACTTCACAGCACTCTGCCTTAAGGCTGAATCGGCATGGCATGATCTCTGCTACACAACACAATGCACCAATGCTCTTCTCATCTTCCTTCTAAATTATAAATGGGAGCGCACAATTTAGGCACAAGTATAAATCTCCCCAGCCTCGTATATATAAAATTTGTGAACATGTGGCAAGAGTCAATATTAATTCTATTTACTTTCTAAAACATTCCTAAGTCTTGACCTTTTAATTTTTTTATTGTTTAGTATTTATTTTCGAGAGAGAGAGAGACAGAGACAGAGACAGAGACAGAGACAGAGAGTGAGGTGGTGGGGGGAGGGGGGAGCGCAGAGAGAGCCGGAGACACAGAATCTGAAGCAGGCTCCAGGTTCTGAGCTGTCAGCATAGAGCCCGATATAGGGCTCAAACACACAAACCCTGAGATCATAACTTGAGCCAAAATCGGCTGCATAACTGACTGAGCCACCCAGGTGCCCAGTCTTCACATTTTATAAGCTAACAATTCAAGAGACCCTCTCTCCACCTAACTTGTGTGAGGGGGAAACTTTCAGATGAAGGTTTTCTCTACTGTAAGAGAGAGCTGGGGCACCTGGGTGGCGCAGTCGGTTAAGCGTCCGACTTCAGCCAGGTCACGATCTCGCGGTCCGTGAGTTCGAGCCCCGCATCGGGCTCTGGGCTGATGGCTCAGAGCCTGGAGCCTGTTTCCGATTCTGTGTCTCCCTCTCTCTCTCTCTGCCCCTCCCCCATTCATGCTCTGTCTCTCTCTGTCCCAAAAATAAATAAAACGTTGAAAAAGAAAAAAAAAATTTAAAAAGAAAGAGCTGCTGTTTTCAACCCCACCAGGAGATTCTCTAGGTGGATTATGAAGACAGCAGTGCTCAGCTCCTGATGCTTTCACTAGTGTTTTCCTCTGATGTTTCAGATACTAAAGAACGGGAGGGGGGTGCTGAGTGACTGAGAGATGAATCAGACTAATTTTCAAGCAAAAAAAGTCTAAAGAGAATGGAAAGATTCAAAGCTCCCTGGGCAATGGAAGTGACCCAACTCCAGACTCTTTCATCTTTGCAATGATAAACTGGCACTTGACAAGTGACTGCAGGCCTGATTCCTACATTTTTAAAACATGGCCACGTTCCACACCATACCAGGGAAGCCATCTCCCCTATGAAATATCTTACTGAGTCTGATACAACTCTGACACCAACTGGGTGTCCCAGACTATGATTCAACTCTGACACTAAGTGCTTGGAGTTAGCGCTGACCCCCCAGCTTAAGGGATCTGTCCCACAAGACTGCCTCCACTTCAGATGCCAGTCACAGGCCCGAGACCACCATATTTCTGACTGAACAGCAGAAGTTCATCAGGTCCATGAACACAACCCTCAGGTTCAAAAATTTACTAGGAGGACTCATAGAACTCCAGAAAATACTTATTTTGCTGGTTTATTATGAAGGACACAACTCAGAAACAGCCAAATGGAAGAGGTATGTAGCCAAGGTATTGCGGGGGCAGAACTTCCATGGCCTCACAGGACACACCACACTTCCAACACATTGGTGTGTTTCCCAATGCAGAAGTTCTCCAAATCCAGTCATTTAGGAGTTTTTATGAAAGTCTCAATATGTAGACATGATTGATTAAATCATCATCCACTGAGATTAAACTCAATCTCCAGCTCCCCCTCTTTCCTGGAGGTTGGTGGATGGGGCTGAAAGTTCCCACCGTCTCATTATTTGGTCATTCCAGTGACCAGTCCCATCCTAACACTATCTAAAGGTTTCACCCTAAGTCACCTCCACTAGCATAAATCCAGGTGTGAGGAAGAAGGCTTTTTATGAATAACAAAAGACAGCAAATTCCAAGGGTTTTAGGAGTTCTGTGCCAGGATCTGAGTGCAAAGATAAAATTTATTTCTTATTATACCACAAAGTTAAAAGCAAGAAGAGGATGAAAGCAAATAAAACTGAAATTAAGAATGGTTTTTACAACTCAGAGGAAAAAAAATATATATCATATACATAATATATATTACCTATATGTAAAATATGTAATATATATTACATATATAGCAGCTTAATAATAGAAAGGATCTGCGAACTGGGTAAAAACTAGTAGCAAGTAGTTTACCTCACCTTATTTTCTCAGAGAAAAGCCACTTAGTAAAGGACACAGCCCAAGGTGGTTGTTACATTATCAATATAAGACACACTATCAATACAGCACACTATAAAAAGATGAATTCCTGCAGTAATGTCCTTTGTATATCACCTCGGAGTTTCAGACTGAAATCTAGAGAAGACTCAATATGCAGAACACTTAAGAAGGACAGGAAACTTGGTATGCACATTTCTACTCACATTTCTAGTGCTCTAACCAAGATTTCCCACTTTAGAATGTGCATTTATAACAGAAATCCTACAACAGCACTGTCTCACGCTGGGCCTATCACTATACTACTTCCCTGTAAGGAACAGGAAGATATTTCTCTCCTCTCAAAATGAGGTGCCAGCCTTCCACACCACTCCCACATTAAAGTGTGTCTTTCAGATAGCTCTGTTGAGTTTGATACTTGAATTCTTACTAGACTTCAGCTGGGTCTAGATGAAATAGTCTCAGACGCCCAAGGAAATAGACCAAACATCAATACTCCACACCAGTCTGGAAATGTGATTCCCCAGACCAGCCACATCAGTATCACCTGTTAGAAATGCAAATTATCAAGCCCTATCCTGGACTTAATGAATCAGAAACTTGGGGGTTGGCCCAGCAATGAACAAGACGACCAGGTGATTCTGATGCATGCTCACATTCTAGAACCACTGTTCCAGACACTGCCGGACTGTTCTGTTACTCTTGTTTTCAACGTATAAGATTTCTTAGAGAGTTCAGAGATCTTTCTGTCCCACAGAAGTGGGAAGTCAGATAACAAGAAAATCTCCTCCAATACACAGATGGTTTTCCTGTTATTTTCTGGATTCACTGAAAGCAATTTTTTTTTCTATTTAACTTGGAGGCAACACGTTTTCTTTTCAATAACTTGTCATGGTTACTCATGGCTTCTTCTAGACCACAAGATGCATTCCTGAGCCTTTTAAAGATCTTTTTAAAAACATGTTTCAATTACTCATTATCAATACTATATACCAATATGCTTTGAATCATTTTGTATTTTACTGAATATAGAAAAATAGGTATACACTTTGGAGGCAGTCTGCCTTAGCCATTTATCAGCAGTGTGACCTTGGGCAAGCTAGTTAATCTCTCCATGCCTCAATTTCCTCATCTATACACTATAGATAATAATAATGCCCCTCATATATGGTTGTTATAGGATTAGCTGTTAATATATACAATGCATTTAGAACAGTGCCTGCACACAGTAAACACCATGTTAAGTGCTTACTATCATTAACTATAGTAGTTCAGGGACCCAGATAGCATGGAAGAAAAGCCACCCTAGGAAGTTTAAGAAAACTGACCAATACTAAGTACAGCTGGAGATATCCTCCAGAACTGCAGGAAAGACCAGATACAAAAAGCAAGAACTGCTCTACAGTTGTAAATACATCTTCTTCTTTTTTAATTTTTTTTAATGTTTATGAGAGAGAGGGAGACAGAGTGTGAGCAGGGGAGGGGCAGAAAGAGAGAGGGAGATACAGAATCTGAAGCAGGCTCCAGGCTCCAAGCTGTCAGCACAGAGCCCCACCCGGGGCTCAAATTCATGAGCTGTGAGAGCATGACCTGAGCCAAAGTCGGATACTTAAAAGACTGAGGTACCCAGGCACCCCATATTATTCTTCTTAAAAGGGAGATAATACATAGTAGCCTAGAACCAGAAAGTAAATGATTCATGATCAAAGGTAACTGGCTACCCAAATCATACTAGTCTAAAGGCTTAAATGAAGATTCAAGAAAAACAGGTAAGGGATTAAAGTACAAATCAATCCACTAGCACAAGCCAGCAGCAAGGTTTCCATAGGCTTCCATGTTAATGAATAAGCTAGAAATAAAGCTTCAATTCTAGAGTGACTATCTGGTTAATCATTCATTTATGCACTCAATCAGGCAAGCTCAAGAAAGATCATTAAATCACCACCACTCAAGAGACAAATTATTCTAAGGCAACTGAATAACCTTCCTATAGCATTTAGTTAGCTATATTCCCAGCATCCATTTCCCTCCTCCTCCTTCCTGTTATATACCAAATTTTCTAGCCAAGGAGCTCAGATGGAACTGACCCCTCTCTGCCTCACCCCACAACCCCCACGCCAGAAGTACATCCTCATTAGCTAATGTCAATCAGCGTACCCTTTTCTCTGACTCCACTGGAAGAGAGATTCTAAGGAAGGCCCATGGCCCAAGTCATGATCGATCAGGTCAGTGAGACTGATCCTAGGACATGGTAGAAGTACTGGGGCAGCGGAGGTGCTCTTTTCTCCTGGGTATCCTTACAGACGGATCTGGGACCTGGGGCAGCCATCTGGGAACTATGAGGCCAAAAAATATAGAGAAGGAAACTGGGTCCTGTGCACACCATTTAAACCCAGGAATAAGTCTTGCTTAAAGGCCAAATTTGTCTTCTATGTGATCAATACATTTTCTTTACCATTTAAACCACTTTGGGTTAGGTTTCCTTTTGCTTACAATCAAGAGAACTCTAAATGACACATGCATCATAAGCAAATTATACTATAAAGGTAAAAAATGTGAGCTATATGAACAATTAACAGTAAACTTACCTGTTAAATCATGGCTATAATTTATGTGTCATGATTAAAGACATTCAGAAAAAAAGTCATAAACGTACTTCTCTCATTTAGAAACCATTTTATTTAAAATCTCAAAGTACAGATGCAAGACCTTAAATAGACTCCACTTTGACCCTTGGTTTACATATATTCAGTACTGCTGAATCCTGATGAAACCCTGATGAAACCCTTTCCTGATTTCCAGGGCAATTCAGGGCAAGACCACTACCCACCCCAACTAGGGTTAGGGTAAAAGTGTGTTCTAAGTATTCAACAGCACCAAGAGAGTTAGAAATCACAAAGGAAGGATGTGTTCCTGCTAATTTTAGTGAATTAATGGCAAACTTACCTGTTGTAGCATTAAATATGCCCTCACCACATTAAGTTATTGCTCTTTACATCTAAAACCCTTGCATGTGATGCTAACTACTCTTGGTCAGTCAAAGTAAGAACTCTACTGTAACAAGTCAGGTCAACTAAAATATCACAGCAACTAAGCACACAGGATGATTTGTACATTTGTCTGAATACGGTACAATATGCTGCATTATTTTGAAATGTAAGAGGAGTCAAAAATAAAAGAATTCTTAATAACCTAGGGTAGCTTGAAAAAAAATCACTCAATCATTTTGGCCTTAGGATCAACAGTTCCCCAAATATGGACCTGGCTACTTTATGCAACGGTCAACTCCTAGGACATGTTTAAGTAGAGGTGAGCTGACCTTCCTGTAGAAGAGAAAGGGTGGGTGATTTTAAAGGGAACTATCAGGCCCCTGGGCTTCTGTCACAGGGCATGAGAAGACCTACCTGCCAGAGCCTTGATTCGGGACCGCTCAAAGAGCCTTGCGGAGCTGTTCTCATTGTCCCAGTCATCCACATCCCAGCGGTTGTTGACATCGCTGTACTGCTGTTGGATCTCAATGTTGTCATAGTCTGTGGCTACTGTGGTCGTCATCTTGAACTGTCTCAGCTGCTCCTCCACATCAGCTCCTTCTTACAGTTCTGTGAGAAAGAGCAAGAAAATCCTATTTAGAGGTCAAAAATGCTCTGTGCTCCCATGAAACCTACTGGGATAAAGGTAAAGTAGAATTGTAGAACAATTCCTACATGTCAAGAACAAGTTTCTGGGGTAAATCAATGCTGGTTTTGAACTTGAGCACTGCCTCATAACACGTGTGTGACCTTGGCTAGGTTATTTAACATCTCTGCGTCTCAGTTTCCCCAACCATTAAAGAGGAAAGATACTCTCCACGTTGTTCACAGGACTGAATGAGATGACACACACCCAACACAGGGTGAGTTTCTTCCCTCTTTGTAATGTTTAAGTTTTGCAGTTTTAAAGTTTTATTTAAGAACTAAGATGAACACCTAGGGCTTCTGAATGAACTCATTTACTTCTACTGTGTACCACCATAAACTATAATCTCTTAGCTTCTCCTAGAAATTCATAAAATGTTATATAAGAGAACAGATCATTTCACCTAAATATCTCATTTTCATATCAGAACTAACAGATGCCTAAGATCAAATGAAATAGTAAATGTAAGGCACCAAGGACTGTTCTGGTGCATAGGAGAGGTTCAAACAATAATGACTGCAATTATTTACATTATTGTTATTTACAAATTCTATGACCAATACCCATTTCTCAGGGACCCACCCAGGTCACAGTATTTTACAAGAACAAATAATAAACAAGAACCTAGGCCTCAACTTTTGGTCCACTGCTGTCTTCACTTTATCAAAATACCCTCAGAGAATAATGAGAAATACATTCAGCTTATATAGCTTCTTCTCTCTTCAATACAACTATGATTCATCCACTGAACTAGAATGTACTTAGGACTCACTACGTGCTCAGCACTGTTTCAGATGCTAGGGATAACAGTAAATAAGATAAAGACTCAGTTCGGGGCACCTGGGTGGCTCAGTCAGTTGAGCCTCTGACTTCAGCTCAGGTCATGATCTTGCGGTGCGTGAGTTCAAGCCCCACATTGGGTTCTGTGCTGACGGCTCAGAGCCTGGAGCCTGCTTCAGATTCTGTGTCTCCCTCCCCCTCTCTCTGTCTCTCCCCACTCATGCTCTATCTCTCTCTGTCTCAAAAATAAATAAACATTAAAAAAATAATAAAAAATAATTAAAAAAAAAGATAAGGACTCAGCTCTAGTGAAGCATATGGCATAGGAGGAGGAGCTGAACAAAAAGCACACAAGAAAAGGCAAAATAGTTGAAAAAAAAATGAAAAGTGGAGTGATACAACACAGTCAATGATCAACCACACTGTATTATAAACCTCAAAGTTGCTAAGAGACTAGATCTTATTGTTCACACCACACACACACACACACATACACACACACACGCACGGTAACTGTATCACGTGACAGAGATGTTAGCTAATGCTACAGTGGTGATCATGTTGCAATACACATATATATCAAGTCAACATGTTGTACACCTTCAACTTATATAATATTATACATCAATTATATCTCAATTTAAAAAAGAAAGAGAGGGGTGCCTGTGTGGCTCAGTCAGTTAACAGTCTGACTCTTGATTTTGGCTCAGGTCATGAACTCAAGGTTTGTGAGTTCAAGCCCCATGTCTGCTTGGGATTCTCTCTCTCCCTCTCTCTCTGCACAATGCCCCCTGCCCCCTCCCCTCAAAAATGAATGAATAAACCTTAAAAAGAGAGAGAGAGAAAATTTTGAGACTATTTGAGATTTGGTGGTCAGGAAAGTCCTCTCTGAGTCAGTATTTAAAATGAGATCTCAGTGTCAAAGAGGAACGAGTCATGCCCAGATCAGGAGCAACAGCATCCCAGGCAAAGGAGAGACTTTATGTTGAGAAGCAGGATAGCTTGTTGGGAGGAAATGAAGAGCTCAATGACCCAAATAATGACCCATCTTCGCTCAAACACAAACATTTGTATGGGAGTAAAATCCTGGATTCCCATCAGGTAGACATAATCAATTCCAACAATATAAACTTATCAGTAATTTTAAGACTTACATTAGCAACGTATTTAACCACATTTTATAAAAACATAAAAAAATTATAGAAAATTAAGCCAATAAGTATATTCTATTGATCTTACTGTTTGTTGCTTTTCACATTGAGTCATAAACCCCTTCAAAAAAAAATCAATAATGTCATGTACCATTTGACCTTGGGAGATGGTTAATTTTCATAACTATGTTAATACCAAAGACTTTAGTAAAATTCAGCCTTGGAGGATGCCATCTCTATGGGGGAAAAATGTGAAAGTGCTATGAATTACAAATTTGTGAAAGCAGAGAAAGTGCAATTCAACCCAACCCATGGTGAAATCTAAACAGTACATACCTCTCCAGATTCGTGCTGGCTATTTGGTGCCACCTGCTGACCAATGAGAACAAGCCACACCACGGCCTCTAGGGCAGCTAACAAACTGTGCTCCATCCCACCACATCGGACTCCTGAGTAAGCCCAACTAACTGCAATCCTTTCCCCTACGCAACCCTCTTCCTACCAATGACTTATCCCAAATTCAGCGACTGCTTTCCAGAAATTTCTCAACAAGCGTTAATCCTCCTCTAAGCTTTAAATAAGTCATTCAAAGCACATAAGTACGTCTTGTCCTAAAAATTCTTCTTTAATGGTGTTCTTTAATAACGTAATTTTCCCTTAAGACAAAGAGCAACGTGGGAAGCAAAAGCTCCTACTAGTTTGTGTACAAAAGAAATATTGATGCTATCACTTAATTCTTTTTTTTTTCAATTGGTTCACTTGAGTGTCTAAGAACTTGGACATCGGGGTCACTTTCTTCTTTAACATTTTCCATCTGTCCTAAGATAATATCTTTATCAAACAGCTGATTTTTCATAATGATGGAAGATGGAAGCTCCCCGCGCCCCCCGCCATACCAGGGCAATGTTAAAATGAAACATCCCAAACCCCAAAGGGCCACAGTGAAAGGGTGTTTCTAGGTTTTCAAAAACAACAACAGAGTAACCTGAGGATAAAGGGAAAGTCAGAGTCAAGGAAAGATGTGGATGAGTATGCCCATGACATGTGGATTCCAGAAAGCTCAGCACACTATAAACATTATTATCCCCCAGCCTATTTCAACAAGTGCCATTGGAGGTGTCTCTAGTAGGTTATCTATAAAGAGCTAGATTTTCCTAAGGTGCTATCAGCCATGTGACCCCACAGCCAGTGAAGTAATCTGTATTTCTTAAATGGCTGTGGGGAGATTAGGAGGAGAGAAGAAAGGAGAGCTGGCCATCTTGGAACTCTGCCTAGTGGGTCCACCATTTGGAAAGCCTGAGATGGCTATATAAGGTTGGCATGAAACAAGACACTCTCCCCTCCCAGAGAAGGTTCCTCCCTGTCTCTATGGGCTCAAGTAAGGGCCTGGATTCTCACTTGATCACCACAGCAGGAGCTCATTAAATAATCCCCAAATGAATAAAAATCAATAATATACTGGGTGCAGTAAGTAATACCCATGTTTTTGTGGCTAGGTTTGGGAAGATGGGTAAAAGTACATACCCACTTTCCCAGCCGAGAGAGAGAGAGAGAGAGAGAGAGAGAGAGAGAGAGAGAGAGAGAGAGAGAACGAACAAGGAATATATAAGAAAATGCCAAGACTTCTCAACAACGTTACTCTTCTGTAACCCTACATCCTATGAACTGGAATTTTCCAAAAGATACAAAAAAAATTCCAAAAGCTCATCATTTTCTGCTTCAATAAGAAGACAATAATTTTATTTCTTTAAATTGGCAGACCAGTTTAGATCTAGATCTAGATCTAGATCTAGAAGGCAAAGAGGTTCCTACAGCTCTTACATGTACCACTATAAGGTCACAACCATCAAGAAAAAATCCAGAACATTACCATTCCAAGTTTTAGTAGTATTCCATTAGTTCACCTCTTTATTGATTAAACTTCTGTAAGTCAGTATCTCTCAAAGCCCAGAAGGAAAATACCATATCTGTTAATTTTCCGAGATGCCAAATCTGTTTTCCATGTGACACAGGTATTAGATAAATGTACAGGTTTTTGTTTCTTATGGTTATCTCCAAGTTTCCTTCCACTGCCCTCTTCTGTTACTGTACAAAATCTCCCTTGGTGATGTTACCCACTCCCCAAGCTTTGGCTCCTTCCCTATGTTGACTGCTGCTCCCTGGACAGCTAAGTGCTAAAGATCACCAGGTCAGTGTCTAAAACTAAACCCCTAGTTCCTCCCTGCAGACCCTGTTTCCCTTCCATCACTCCCTCACTAAATGCCACCTTCCTTTTTTCCAGTTACCTCACCCTGCAGTCCCCATCTCCCCCTCTCCTCCCATCTTCAGCCCCCAAGGCTGCTGGTACCCCCTGAAAATCCCAAGAGTTAGCTTAAGCAACAGTTTCTTCTTTTTCCAGCAACTCACCTCCAATTTTAACCCCTAACCCTTTCCCCTACATTGCCAACAGAGGGAACTTTCTCAAATGTAAGTCCAATCATTTCATTCCTGTGACTAAACCCACCAATGTCCACCCCTTCAAATATGCCCAGAAACCTTTGAAGAGAAATGTGACTCTTCATGAGGGAGCTCTGACCAGCTCTCCAGCCTGGTTTCAATATTACTCTTCTAAGCTCTTGTAGCTCCTGAAAAAAAAAGTCAAGCTCTTGACTTACCAACAGGCTACCTGGAAACAGCTTTCTCCTCTTCCCACAAATCCTAGCTTAGGTATCACTTCATCCAGGAAGCTATCTCTTATCAGTTACCACCATTAGCTCCTGGTCTGAATTAAGACCACCTTAGATAAGCCTGCACAAGCCTGGGAGGGAGCTCCCAGACAACTTATACACCACTGACGTATCACTTACCATACCATTATAAGACTGTTTCAAAATTACAAAACTTCTAGTTACTTACTGTTAATAGGCCATAGGCTCTCAAGGTCACGTTCCCATCTTACTGTCCTTGTATCTTCTCAACTCTTAGTGGAGTGCGTGGAAACATTAAGTGCTTGCTAATTATTTATTTGTGGCTGGCTAGGTGGGTGGGAGACCGGTAGATGGAGGTCTGGAAGGTGAGGCAGATGTTACCTTCTTGACAGAGGCAATGTCAATTCAAGCTGCCATGCTGGTACCATCTCATCAGTCACAAAGGCCAAAATACATACTATTCTGAGCTATACAGATCTTCTAGGCATTCTGCTTTTAAGGAGGTCACAATTTTAGACTAGGCTGTTAATAAACATGAACAGATTTAATAAGGTACGTCCCCATGTACATTTTGAAATTTATGTTTCCCTTTTTAATTTAGTTTTTATCCACTAAAAGAATTTATTTTTTGTCTGAACTATTCAGATTTTACAAAGTAACAAGTAGAGAATAAATGGGATTTTCACTGGTAACACACACATACACACACACACACACACACCCCTCCTTAATACTCAATTTTTAAAATTTTATTTGAGAGAGAGAGAGAGAGAGAGAGAAGGGCAGAGGGAGAGGAAAGAGAATCTTAAGTAGGCTCCATGCTGAGCTTCAATGTGGGGCTTGATCCCACGACCCTGGGATCATGACCTGAGCCGAAATCAAGAGTTGAATGATCAGGGGAATGAACAACCCAGGTGCCCCTTTAATGCCCAATTTTATATTAAATGCTCTAATAAATTAAATGAAAATGAAAAAAAGGTAACTAACAGTTGCCAATTCTTTTTGAAGATGAAAACCATATGCTAACAATTATTTTGGCAGAATCCATAGACTCAAATGTTCTGCAAACACTAAAAACCCTCCCACTTACTCCTAAAAGAGTTGACAAAGCATACAATGGATTTCTGGTATGCTATCTTTAAAAACAATTCTCCTCAGGTACTTTGAAGAGACAAAACTGTGTGTCTGACAATTTCCAGGAAGAGACCCAGGAGAGTTCTGCCTCCATCCTCTCAACTATAAAATATCCACAGAAAGTAAGGCAGTCACACCCTGTTTGCAATGTGCCCATTGAGTCATTCTGCAGCATGAATAAAACAGCCAACAAAAAGGCATATCTGCAAGAAACCACATCTAGAACCAAAGTGAAGGATAAACCCAGCTAACCTATTGTTATTCAGGTTCATGGAGTTAGTTTCACAATAAGTCCCAAGACATCATCTTAAGTATTCAGAGTTCTCTGCTCACAAAACCAAGACATAAATGATAAGTTCTAGTGTGATAGCTAACAAAGTCACATACCCAGTTCCAGTCCTTTATAGAAGTATCATTCACTTCCTTTTTTTTTTTTTAAATAAGCTCTATGCCCAACATTGGGCTTGAACTCATAACCTTGAGATCCAGAGTCATGCTCTACCAACTGAGCCAGCCAGCCACCCCAGTATCATTCACTTTTAAAATGACCAGTTTTGGGAATGCAAGCTGGTGCAGCCACTCTGGAAAACAGTATGGAGGTTCCTCAAAAAACTAAAAATAGAACTACCCTAAGACCCAGCAATTGCACTATTAGGCATTTATCCACAGGATACAGGTGTGCTGTTTTGAAGAGACACATGCACCCCCATGTTTATAGCAGCACTATCAACACATATATATATATATATATATATATATATGTGTGTGTGTGTGTGTGTATATATGTGTGTATATATATATGTGTATATATATATGTGTATATATATATGTATGTGTATATATATATATGTATGTGTATATATATATACACACATACATACTCCATTGTGTGTGTGTGTACACACACACACACACACACACACACAATGGAGTATTACTCAGCAATCAAAAAGAATGAAATCTTGCCATTTGCAAATATGTGGATGGAACTGGAGGGTATTATGCTAAGTGAAATTAGTCAGAGAAAGACAAAAATCATATGACTTCACTCATATGGGGACCCTAAGAGACAAAACAGACAAACATAAGGGAAGGGAAATAAAAATAATATAAAAACAGGGAGAAGGACAAAACAGAAGAGACTCATAAACATGGAGAACAAACTGAGGGTTACTGGAGGAGTTGTGGGAGGGGGGATGGGCTAAATGGGTAAGGGGCACTAAGGAATCTACTCCTGAAATCATTGTTGCACTATATGCTAATTTGGATGTAAATTTTTAAAAATAAAATATAAAATTAAAAAAATAAAAATAAATAAAATCACCAGTTTACTTGCTGCTTTACAGGCATACACCAACTATACAAAAAGCATGATTCAGTTATACAAACAAACAATTCATAGAATCAGGCCATTTTGAGAGGGAGGTATGCTCAGATACATGTTTAATAACTACCCATCATTAACAAAGGTGGTCTTCAAATACTTTATACTAACTTCTGTCTGTTTTATTTATCAGTGACAGAATAGGTTAAAATCTCCCACTGTGACTGTGGATTTATCAGATTTTCCTTGTAATTCCCTGGATACATACAAATACAAATCATATCTATTTTGTCTTCTTGGTGGGCTAATAACATGGAAATAGTCCATTTTCTCCCTAGTCACACATTAACTCTACTTCTTTGATAGTAATATTTACCTGGTATATTTTTTCCATTCCACTCTTACCTTCTATAGTCATTTTGTTTTAGGTTTTAGTTATGCCTCTTATTTTTAAAATCTAATCCAAGAGTTTCTGTCACTTTGTGGACAAATATAATCCATTTATGTTTATTAGGATTACAGCCATATATGACATTTCAACCAACTTGTTTTCTATCTTAATTAAAGAAATGGGGGACCTGGGGCCCAAAGAGTTAAACAACTGGACCATGTCACAGCTGTGAGCCCAACATCCATAGTATCTTTGTCACCTCTGAATCCTGAGCCATAACTCAATCTAATTTTTAAAATGCAGAGAGCTGACGAGTTTAACAACCAAAGAAAATGCTAATAATACTTAAAATAGCTTAATTTTCATGCTGGCTTACTTTATGTGAGCATAGTGCTTTACTTAACTTTTTCATTCAGTCCTTCCCAGGAAACCTTTGAGGAAGATATCATTATTAGTCCTACTTTATTATTTATTTATTTTTTTTAAAGTAATCTCTACACCCAACATGGGGCTTGAACTCATAACCCCAAGATCAAGAGTTGCACACTCTACTGATTGAGCCAGCCAGGCACCCCTATGAGCCCTATGAATAAACTAAGGCTTTACTCCAGGTAGCAGAGCAAGGAAAAGAAGAAGCCAAGGGGATCTGAACCCAGTATATAGGACTCCCTAGCCCATGTTTTAAATGAATGACTTAGCCTACATTTTGAAGCACAAACCTTTAATAGTGGTCTATATCAAAAAATATCTAATGGACTCAAGGTTCTTAAATAAATTAGGAAATAGATTAGCCCTCTTCAAAGTCTAATTAACTACTTAAGGCAGCAAGTGACCTAAATGGGCCTCCAAAATTGTGCATTCTCAATGGAGGTGATATTCCTCCCAAAGAGTGAAAATTCATTTTGGGAATGGGGGGAAAATACTCTTTCCAATGTTAAGTACAGAGATATGGAGTATTTGTAGTATTAAAATTTCATGGATGGAAGATTGGGGGAAAAATGTCTAAAAGACTCCTGGTAGAGAAAAGGAATAATGAAAAAAAGGTTAAAAAGCACCATCCAAGCTAAGAGAAAACATGAATCACTTTTAAGTAAATGAAGACCTGAAGGCAGCCACAGAAGACAGGAAGACGAAGAACAATTTTTTTTTTTGTAGAAAGGATTAGAATTTCATATACCAAAGGTCCTATTCATCATGTTTCTGATGTAAAAATTCACAGTGGGCTACTCTTCCCAAACACTAATGTATGTGCTTTAGAGAAATGATGATGGTTAAGCCACCTTCTCCCTACAACATTCTAAGAGTAAAAAGCACCTATCACAAACCTTCTGCTATAGACTGAATGTGTCCCCCCAACAATTCACGTTAAATTGTAATGCCCAATATGGTGGTACTGGGAGGTGGGGTTTGAGGGAGGTGATTAGTGTCCTTATAGAACAGACACAGAGTATAACCTCACTCATTCTTCCAGGAGAGGTTACAGAAATGTGATAGCCATCTATGAACTAGGAAGCGGGTCCTCATCAGACACCAAATCTGCCAGCACCCTGATCTTGGACCTTCCAGGCTCCACAACCATGAGAAATAAATGTCTGCTGTTTATCTGTGGTATTTTTTTTATCGCAGCTCAAAGGGACTTCATTCCCAATATTTAGAAATAACCTCTTTCCTACACAAGTAAAAGATGCCCCAAAAAGGCTGATACTTAGTTTTATGAACAAAGTCCTAGGAACAAATTTTATTTTATTTTATTTTATTTTTTTCAAGGTTTATTTATTTTTGGGACAGAGAGAGACAGAGCATGAACGGGGGAGGGGCAGAGAGAGAGGGAGACACAGAATCGGAAACAGGCTCCAGGCTCCGAGCCATCAGCCCAGAGCCTGACACGGGGCTCGAACTCACGGACTGCGAGATCGTGACCTGGCTGAAGTTGGACGTTTAACCGACTGCGCCACCCAGGCGCCCCTCAAATTTTATTTTCTAACATGGGCACGTGAAGCCAGGCTCTACTATTTGGAGGAGGAAATTTCCTTTCCTTATTGTAAAGGAAATTAATTATTTTAAAACATTTCACTAGCAAGCAATACATTGACCATAATTCATTTTATCTTAAAGCAATCTATTTAAAAAGTCCATCACTATGGCTTAACAATTTATATTACACAATGACCAACAACAGATTTCTACAACAAGGAGGAGTATAATGTAGGGGGGGAAACAAGGCATTGCTGTGACCTTCCTCTATTTTTTAGGGTAAGCTGCACAAAAACCAGTGGAATTATAAACAGAATTATTATTTGACCATTTTAAATGAAAGAAAAATTCTTAATACACTGAATAGAAATTTATCCTCTTTTACTATTTGTAAATGAAATTTTTAAACAAAGTACCTAATTTATTTTCTCTGCCTACCTATGATATCACCCAATTCTAAATATAAATCTGCAAGCCCTGAAGGTTTTTTAGACTAGCTTTATTTTGAAAACAGATCTAGACTAAGATTTTTTATTTTGAAAACAAAAGATTTTTTATTTAGAAAGAAAGCTTTTGCCATGTCTACCTAATATGCCTCAAAATCACTTAACTTGAATCAAACAAACAAAAAAAATAATACAATAATTTCTACTAAACATATGGCTATCTTTATCGGCAGCTAAAGACCAAACTTCTTTTTGTCTCCTTACAGAGAGAAGCAATTAAAACTGAAATCATTAACTCAATACAGACCTAACACCACGATCTGATATGATAGCCAGTGTGGGATTTCTGAGCCATTAGAAGTAACTATTTTGGTCTTACCCTTATTCCCAGACAGTTTTAAATTACATTAGAATATAGGCCTAATGGCACTGCTGCCAAAGTGCTGATCCTGAATTTCAGTAAGTTTGGCATTTCACTGCCTTATTTGAGAAATTTCCTAAGTCAGTATCATGTGCGCCTAACCGGAACAATAGAGGAGCAATAATGTGCTTTCTATTTGGAAAGCAGAGTTTTCCTTCTAGAGTAGCCCATTGCCAAAATCCTCTGCAAATCTATCAAGCGAAAATGAGTACCTCTATTTCCTGGAATAGTGATCAAATGAAGGAAATATATAAAATGGCAATGAAAAACAACACTATGGGAAATGATGAATGAGGCACACATACCCTAAGCTCCACGAGGGCCAGGATCCTCTCTGTTCTGCTTATTTTTATACCGCCAACACCAGCATCAGACTTAAGCCACAGCAGGTGCTCAAAAACAATTATGAATTAAAATGGCAGGTGCCAGGAGCAGTGTTAACTCCAGAGCAATTCTGAAACACAATGCTTTTTTCTGCCTAAATCAAATGTATCTTGGACCCCAATAAAATTCTCATTGTTACATACGTGGGAACCTTCTCTTCACTCAGTTTCATTTAGAAAAGGATCAGTTTTTACGAGAAGTTTGCTTTCAAATGTTACAAAATAAGACAGATCATATTTGAATAGGAATGGAGCAATCACTAATTTCACAATCTCATCTGGGATAAATAAATACATGTATCTTAATACGTAATGTTTTAAGAATCATTTCCCTTTGCAAAATGACCAAAACCCTAGGCTTGTCTAATACCCAAATTTCCAAAGGTTTAAATATCTCTAGTTAAGTTTTCTCAGAGAGAAGTTCAAACAATTTTCGTTGCTCAGGTTAATACTTTGGCAACAAGCCTTTCCCTATGTATGCCTGGTGAATGTTTCCCAAAGCTACTTAGAAATCTGTAACCTTTCATATGAACAAAATGAGTAAAGGTTGGGCTATGATACTTGAAAAGGAGAATTGACATTAATTTCAGAAAATAACATTCAAATAATTGCCGTTTTAATATGATCAAACCTCTATTACTAAAATTTGTTTAGAACTGATCAATTTGAAAAACTTAAAAAAAAATAACAACGTTTAACAATTAATACAGGCTGAACTCCATTAGAATTCTGCACGTTACTTTCAAAAGCTTGATTCCAAAGGAGCTCAGTATCAACTTTGGTAACAAAGGTCAGTTAAAGTAAATGTGGAGATCCATTTTGGATTTCTAGGATATTTAAACGTTGATATATGAGAAAAAGGAGTCACAGTGTTTGAACTGTTTCCTCAAGTTCAGAATGACAGAGAAACTCTCTGATATATAACTAAGAGCATGCATTTCATCATAGGAGACCAAACACAAGTACATCTACCACAGGGCCAGACCCTAACCTGACCGACTGAGTCAGCTCAGCACCCCACACCAAACTTCTCACAAAGGCCAAGATTAAAGCATGGCCTACCCAAAGCTACAGGGGCATGGGCCTGCAATTCAAATTTGCTATTGCTCAAATCACTTCAAAATGAAAATAAGGTCTCAGCTGGTGAAGTCCTTAATCAGGTTCAAGAGCAAAGGAAACCAGCAACTTTCCTTGTTCCCCCCAACAGCAGAAAATAGGCTTAAAAGAACAAGAACTAGAGCATCCAGAGCATTCCCTTTAAAAGCTCCCTATTGATATGATTTTGGAAACTGCATTTTTGAACTCCTCGCCTGAACAAAATCAAGCCTAGACTTTTATCTCTTTGAAATATGTTATTAATAAACCAGTTTTCTACTTCCCAAAATACCTACAACATAACATGCACTTTGTTTTTCCTGCTTCCAAATGCTTTCAAATAAGTTAGTTACTTCTTCTGCCAAACTCAGCAACAGAGTGAAGAATGAACAGGATGGTAGGGTAAATTAGAGAACTGGAGGCAATAAATCCTGTTAGCATTCTATGATCCTGTGCAGAGAGAAAATCAGGGGGCAGAAAATCAGGGGGTGACTGGATATTTAGGGATGTCTGAGTGAACTCTGACGCTGTCTTTCCTGCCATCAAACGCTAATGCCGATTCGAAAAGATTCCTGTAATTAAGGGAAGTTTACTAATCTCATTAGCAACAGAGCTACTATCTCTCAGTAACTCGTGATTTTAAAGACTGGGACAACAGAACCAGGTCAGCCTAAACATTACTTTCTCTAGGAAGCTCTTCTGAAGCTCCCAGTCCCAACCCATGGCCTCCTATTATATGCTCTTGTTGGTATCTTTTCCTCATGGCACATACCTATAGCATTTAAGAATTATATGTGTAATTATTTGTTAAATAACTATCTCACCTTCTATACTATACTCTCCATGAGTAGGGCATCTCTCTTTTTTATCAATGTATGCGTAGATATAATACCTAGCACATAGCAGATAATAAACATTTAATAAATAAACTTAAAAAAAATTTTCACCTTCCACGAGTATTATAAGCACTTTCCCTATGAAATCTGCTGTATCAAAGAAAAAAAAAATGTCCAGTGTATTGAATGGTAAATTTTTTCAAATGAAAGCAAAACTCAAACAAAATCTGAATAAACTCCTAAGTGATCAAGAATTATCTGCATAATTTTACTATATTTACATTAAAACTTTTAACTTCCCTGACTGACCAAGAAGAAAAACTTCAAATGACAACTTCAACTTCAAATTACAGAGGTTAATTTCCTCAGTAAAAACTGCACTGTCGGCTGAAGAGCCATAGTCAAAGGGTGCCAAGTCAAAGATGAAAAGTGTGGTGGGTCAGGTCCATAACCCAGGGCCCAGACAGAAAGTATACCTAGAAACCTCAGAAAGTATATTTAGCACAGTGAAGGACATCAGACAAAGAAGAGACTCAAAACTGTTCAAAAACACAATCGGTACTCCATTTTAAGTACCCAAAGTTGGAAGAGGTGAAAACTGAAAGCATTCCAAAGAAAATGTGGTAAGCTCAGGGGCACCTGGGTGGTGCAGTCGGTTGAGGGTCCGACTCTTGGTTTCGGCTCAGGTCATAATCTCACAGTTCATGAGTTCCAGCCCCACATCAGGCTCTGCATTGATGGTGTGGATTCTTTTGTGATTCAGATTCTGTCTCTCCTTCTCTCTGCCCTCCCCCACTTGTGCACTCAGGCACACGCGCTCTCTCTCTCTCTCAAATAAATAATTAAACTTAAAAAAAAAGATTTTTAGAAAATGTGGTAAGCTCAACATGAAGTGCCAGCAAAAGACAGTACAAACATGGGTGGCTTGGTTGTTAGAAATGAAGTCATCACCCCAGAGCACTGACCAACTCTAGAGTGCTGAGAAGCGGGTAGCCAGGTTGGAAGACACCTGGAAGTCCAGGCCCAGGAGCCAGGACCTCACAGGGGAACAAGTCTTAGAGGGACAGTCGGCATCTACCCTTAAGAAGAGCTTCAGGAGCTCTCATGTGGGCACTGGCACAAACTCCTTGGCAGACAGGGAGCAACAAATTCATAGTGACTCAGGGTTAGAAGGCACTTTCTAACAACTAGAGCTCTCCAAAAAATGCAGAGGGTTGGCCAGAGAGCAGGGAGCTCACCTTATCACCAGCAGTTCACACAGGGTGGGGGAAGTACCATATGACAGGGAAGCTACAGAGGAAACCAAGTACTGTGTGGGAAGCTGGGCTACATGAATGCTAAGATCCCTTCCAACCAGCAGGCCCCTAGGATTTGGTTAACCACAAAGTATTTACCATTCTTACAACCAGTACACTGTAGTAATAGTACAGTACTCAGAACTTAGTTCCCAAGGTATGCACGATACTCTCTCTTGGATGGGCCTTAAAGGATATTTCAAGAGAATGACTTTGCCATTCCTATTTTTAACATGATCTCTGTTACCTTAATTATAGCCATTCTTTGTGTTTCCATATAAGGAAAGTATTTGCATTGTCTTTAAAACAAAAGTATTCTTCTGCAAACATTTATAAATATTTTCATTGAGTTGCACAACCCCAGTAGAAAAAAAAATTGGCAAACAGTTTTGAAACTGGTTTTTACTTTTTTTTTTTTTTTTAAGAGAGAGTGTGAGAAGGGAAGAGAGGCAGTGGGGAAGAGAGAGAGAGAGAGAGAGAGCGAGCAACAGAGAATACCAAGCAGGCTCCATAGTCAATGCAGAGCCTGATGAGGGGCTAGATCCCATGACCCTGGGTTCATGACCTGGGCTGAAATCAAGAGTTGGATGCTCAATTGACTAAGCCACCCAGGTTTAGTCATTTTGATGAAAACATTAAAGTGCACCACTGAAAATATTTATCAAAACAATTATTTTATTAGGCAACTTTATACTTTTATTAATACCATAATGTACCAAGTAAAACCTATGTTCATTAAAAAAAACCTTTATTTAATTAGAAAATACTGCCTATGCTGGCATAACATCTCTGTGACCCAAAGCATATTATTGAGTCTGGGACGGTTCTTTGCAAAATGTAGAGACATTCCTGATACTTAAATGTATGTATAAAAGTTTTTATTTAATAAAGTCAGAATGTCAGAATATAAAACAGCTTGTGATTCATAAACCCTCTGTTTACACTGCTTAAATGAAAACCTCTCTTTACTTCTTCAGTTTTGGGAGAAGGGTGCTGCATTTCAAATAGATTCCTTAAGAAAATTACTCTGTGATCCCCCCGATCAGATTTTAAATTCATCAGTCCCACCTACTGTACTTAAAAGTCAATGGACACATATCCAGTATCCAGAATTGGTCATTTCCAGCTAAGTCCTGACATAACGAGAGTGACAAACCAGATCAAATAACCAAGGTACCAAATCAGCTAGAGAACTGGTTTTGCTATGGCTGTTTTAAATGCAGTTCCTAGATGTGTCCTTTTCTCACCCGTTTTCTAGAGGCAGATCACGACTGCACCATAACATTTCTGAAAAAAGTGAATACATTTGGAAGCATTAAGAAAGTGTGGGAAAACTTCACTGTAATCATACTCAGCTATGGGATGATGAAGAATTAGTCATTTAGCAGCTTTTCTGCCAGAAGTTGGCTGGTTTTGCTTTCTGATGATGTACATGTGTTTTTGATACTGCCATTTTGCTCAAAAAGGGTTGATATGTTCAAAGACTAGGAATGAGACACCTGTTTGTGAGAGCAAGGATCAAAATGGTGACTTACAAGAATGGTCATTGCCATACTTACGGAGATTTCTTGCCTGTAAGCCTTGGATACTTTTAAATTCTGCTAAATCCCTCAGACCCTCCAGGGGGAAGGAGTAGGCAGCCAGTGTCAGAGATTTGTTTAAAACACATCTTGCCTCACTGGAAGACAACAGGGAGGGTATTGATCTGCTTAGTTTGCTCTGACTGCAAAGGCACTAAGCAGGTGGGCAGAGACCCCTCACATTATGGAAGGCAGCCAATGGTTTACACAGTCTACTAAAAACTGGCCAAGTTCCCATGAGATCCTTCTATCTTCAAATGGAGCATGCAAAGAAATGGAGTATAAGACATCAAAATGGAGACTCCAGTCTTGGGGGCAGGTGGGACTTGTTGACCAGGATCCAAAAATGCCTTTTTTTTTTTTTTTTTTTATTAATCAGCTCAGTAAAGTATGCTCTACAGGGCAAGAAGATTTTTTTAACTTAGCAATCGCTGACCAGAAGACTAAAACATACCCCACTGTTAAAACCCCTCTCCGTGTAAAATCTAGAGTGACTACTGTGCCAGGAAATATGCCAGCTACACAGCCAGGGAGTATCAGTGTTCCTCTTGCCTCATGACCACAGAGGGAACACGGCAGTGACATCAAGTGCATTCTCCTTGAGATGAGCTGGCTGATGTACTAACTCAGGAGTCTGTGCAGAGGTCTCTCTTCATTCCTAATGAGGACAAAGCCAATCAGCATTGGTCCTCTTCAATGAGACTGCTCACCACTCCCACACACTCTAGGAACCTCCCTCAAGAAGTTCCAGAAAGTTCCTGCTAGCCAGCTCCACAGGCTTTACAAATGAAGGAGGAGACCCTCCCCCTTGCTTTCAGTGTACATTCCAAGAAGAAAACACACACACACACACACACACACACACACACACAGCAAAGCCAGAGTTTACCTTTGGTTTTGCAATGAGATAGATTTTTCATTAACACATCTCTGTCTGACTTCAGACTAAGTCCATTAATCTTTATGTACAGAACTCTGCAGAAAAAGCAGGCTGGGAGCCTGCATGCATACACGTCCCAGCCCCAAAAGGTATTCTCTGAAGTGAATATTTATTTCATTTCCTCTAAATAGCAGGAGGGATCTTGCATCTCTACCATGCCTCTGTTGCCAGAAATAGCAATGTCAGGAGCAGCCCTCTCTGATGTAAACCAACTCCTCATGGAGGAGGAGGGGCGAGCAGGTACAGCTAGACCATTCTATCAGCCTGACCATCCCACAGTGCTAAATTGATGCCAGCTGTCCATTACTGTCTACATTCCTTAGGTCTCTGGAACCTGCTCCTGACAAGAATAACAAACCTTCACCATCAGCTTCCAGATGATAGCAGAGGTGAGGCCTTCAGGGCTAAAAAGCAGAAAACCACCAGCTTCCCCATCACAGCTACTGTCTCTCATGGAAAGGAGGGGGGTATTTCAGAGGCCGGTGAGTGTCTTTTAGATAAGAGATGAATGAATTTTCTGATTCATGTCCTGAAAGAAAAATGCATTTTTATTTTCTTCATTTCTCCAAGTTTTACATTTGGAAATGGATGCTGTCATGTTACAAGAATCAACAGCAGGTCTGGAAATGAACCAAAGCCCTTTAATCCAGTCTTGCTTTAAAATGCAAGTGGTTTTCAATCAAACATTCCAAAATATGCTAATGATCACCTGCAACACAAATTTTCAGGGAGCTGTAAACACTTAACCAAAAATGTGATCAAATTTTTCTCAAAAGTCTCTATGCACAAAAGTCACTCCATATCTCAGCTTCCTCTTGTCTCACAACTCCCCAGCCCCTCCGTTGTACTCTCCTCTCCTCAGAAGCTTCATCTCCCAAGTAGGCTGCGCCACATGTGCTCTGTGTTGGGCCAGGGGGCAAGCCAGGTTACCACCCTCCACTGTGCACAGACCTGACCAAGTGGCGAGCAGAAGTAGGCAGGTAAAGAGAGCATTTTAGACAAAGCCTCCAACACAAAAAGTCACGGACCAATTCAGAGTCCAGGGGTCCAATCCCTCTCTTTGATGCTGCAGACCTGTACCTTACTGTCCAGCCAGGTTAGCACTTAATTGCTTTAAACTACCCTTAATGGATACAGGTAGCATTAGAAATTGTCAGTTATCCAGAACACTGCCTAAATAATCTCTACTATTCCCTAGAGAATAGTAATAGAGAAAGAGGCTTCTAAGATATGCAAACATGACCAGCTATACCAAAGACTCTTTCGTGATAAACAGCAACTGGTCTGGAAGCTGCCATCTCATTTTAGCTAATTGCAAACCTATTTGTTTCTGGAAAAAACAGAACAAAACAAAACAAAACAGAGAACCTGAGGCAGTTTATCATGCCTCTCACTGAGGAATGTGGTAGCTCCAGTGGGGAAATAGAGGGCAGTTTCTACTTGGATGAAAGGGACAGGCTGATCAATGCTTCATCCTCCTTAATGGGGTCCTACCCTCTGTAGCAGCTTGGCCGGGCTCTCCATAGGGGCCAGACGCCCAGGAGATCACCAGAGATCCAGAATCAGAGACTGTGACATCCCTTCCGGAAGCCAATTATCCCATGTTTATGTCAGTCCCAGAAGGGGCCTTAGGACAAGTCACCTCAAGGTTCAGGGCCTCAGTTTCCCCATCTGTAAAGAGAGAGGTCCAGACTGGAACAGCAGTTTCCAGCCACACATCACAATCCCTCGCGGTAATTCTGTGACTTAATTAGGCTCAGATGTGGGTGGGCATCGGGACCTTTAAAACTAAGGGCTGAGATTTACTGATCAAATAGAGGCCCTTCCCGCCTAAAGGAAACAAAAGCCTTCCTAAGCCTCAAACGCAAGGGAAATCATCTGCACTCCTCCCCACTTAGGGTGGTGGATGGAGAGGAAAAAGGTGAGCTCATCACAGCATTAGGCAAGTCTGTCAGAGAAAGGGGCATCTCCAGCCAGCCCCATCCTGAGAACACCTGATAAACACTGATGTTGCAGCCTGCTTGAATGTTCTAGGAAATTTCCAGTCAGTTCTAAAATTTGGACACTGTATTTGGGATTTAGATGTTCTTCCCTCTTGCTGCCTGAAACATGAGTCTCACAATAAAGTATCTTTAACGAAAATTTTGTGGTTATTTAAGTCTTTAGCTAACAAATGAGACTCCTTGTCATTTGTTTTCTTTTAAAACAAAGAACTGGCTAAAACATTCGTTCATTCCCTCATTTTTAGTCTATTATAGACCACAGAAAAGTACAAAACAAATTCTAAGAAATGAACAATTAACATAAAAAGTGAAAAGAATTATAATACCAAGATGCCAAAAATACTGATTACATTTAAATTACTATTTGCTCTTTCATCTGGAAAACATATTCTCCATTGGAAAGTACCCAGTATAACAGCTGCATTGCTTTTTCAACTTTCACAAACACTCTCAAAGTTAGCCAAACTCTGTGTTGGCTGCTGTCCAGGGTTTTATTGTTATGTACTATTAGTTCATAGTGAGAAATGTGGGCTAAGGAAAAGAGAAGGTGAAGGAACAACAGGGCTTCATAATCATGTGCAGATGTGAATGTTCCCGAAGGTTTATCTGCCAGAAAATGCCCCATATTACTTCTATTACCTGTAGCCTTTATTAGTTTAATTAGATAATTACAAATGTTGTGTTTTTAGGACATCATTTAGAGACTTAACTTTAAACAATTTTTCTTCTGTCAGTGGCTGACATTTTAATACTTTTCGTATGTAAAGCAAACCGGTCCATTCTCTTCCCCTCCTTCCACTTTTTAGCAAGTGCTGAAAGCGAATCGAGAGGCAAACCAACAGTCAACCTGCCTTCATATGTCCACTTGTCAAATCAATTATGGTTCAAAAGCCTCTCACTTTTAGTAGTTTATAAATGTTGGGACTTTATATTATTATTTTTTTAAGTTTATACAAACCAATGTAGTGACAAGGACATGGTCCAGCAGAGACTTTTCAATCTCGTGAACCGGTTAAGTTAAACAACCAACCAAAAAAAATGGAGCAACCAACAAGGGTTTTGGCTTTTATTTCGTTAAGGATAAAAATTAAAACAAACCCCAAACTACCAAATCATATTGCCACTATCTTATAAATAAGATCCCAAATAGGAGAAGGATCATCATCTGAGAATTGAGACATCAATCCTTTACATAAGAGAACACACAGTAACCTCACATCCAGGTTCATGAAGCAGGAAATGAGCGGCTCAAGTCACACCTGGCCCCACAGGTGCAATGGGAAGCATGAGTCAGCAGTAAGAAGATGAGAGCTGAAAGCCCAACTCGCCAGCCAGGAGCAGGCACAGCCGCTGCAAGTTTCTGAGTCTACACGGAAACATTTACTCACCCTACCTACACTTCTATAGTCCTATCCCGATCTAAAGTTCCATACCCATCAGATGAGAATACTCTGCTAGAACATTACCTATTTCATTAGGATGAGGAATAAAAACAAGGTCTCTTTTGTCCCACAATGTTTATCTCCAGAACCCAGCATAGCACTTGGCAAAAAGTAAGCACTCATCTCCATAGTATTTAAAGGGTTTTAAGAAAATTGCACTGATCATTGATGCTTGGGAGCTTCTTGAAAGAAAATACAATGTGGATCGGGCTTTAATTTTTAACTTTATAGAGGTATGTATATTTGCATCATTTAACACATACATAGCTCTGTGTGCCACCTAAGCCTCAAATAGCCTTTATGAGGTAGGGACTATTTTTGTATTTTATGGATGAGAAAATTATGGCACAGGTCAAAGGTCAAAGCTAGTGGAGTTGGGATTTGAACCCAAGTAGTCCAGATTGTGAGTCTACTATCCTATGCCATCCAGTATGGTTGCAACAAGCCACATGTGGCTATTTAAATTTAAATAAAATTAAATAAAATTTAAAATTCAACTCCTCAGTCCTAGCCATATGCACATGTGGGTCATGGCTACAGTATTGAACAGCACAAACAGAGAATACTTTCATCACTACAGAAAGCCCCAATGGAGGCACCAATCTATGCTCTTAAGCAAAATTCTATTGCTGCCTCCTTGATTTGGGTTTACCTCCAGACCTAAGGTCCCATCTCCAGGCCTAACCTAACCTAATAAAACAACACAAAGGGTTTTTCCAATAGGGACTCTAACACCTTCTCTTTAAGCAAAAATACATAAAAGCAAGTTGACAGCAGCATGACTCTTGACGAATGTCTTCAACAAGAAAGCCAACCAGAAACTCTTTTTTTTTCCCCTTGTTATTCTCAACTCTTCTCTTGGCAGGATGTTTGCAGAATGGTCTCTGGCTGTAAACTCACTGGCACACACTTGCACCTGTCCTGCTGTGAAAGACTGAAACCCTGTATTTATGGATTTTGTAAGCAGAGTTCAGCCAGAGGGTAGCCATTCCCAAAATTCAGTTCTCAAAATATTTACAGATATTTTTCAAAATGAACCACAGAAGGTTCTTTCTGTAACATAAGAAAGTTCTTGATATCAAGGCAGTTCTATGTCTTGGAGAAGGATTCATGGTGAGCTGCCATAAAGGTGATGGGGTTGGGTGGGGAGGTGTTACGATTTCTGCCAATTCCCGAAATAGTTACACTTTTAAGAAAAAGGCAGTTGTGAAAGTTCAATCACCCTAAGAACAGTAACACACTGAATCCTTGTTCAATACAACATCCGAATCCACAAGGACTTGAGGGAAGATGAAACCCTGGAGAGGTAAATTCCGGTAGGACAAAAGTCAAGTCCTAGCACCAACAGCCATAACAATAAAGAGGTAAAGAGGAAAACTTATAGGGTGGAGCGAGTCTCACGGGAAGAGGAAAGGTACTCAAGTGGGCTTACACGCGGGCTGCAGAAACCAAACAAATTCATAGCTCTGCTATGGCTGGACTTCCCAGTTGTAAAATTCTGCTTCTGCATCTGTTAAATGAAAGATATTCATCATTCCTCTTCCTTCTTCTCCTACTTATTTTCAGAAAACCCTAGAGGGTTCCCCACAGAAACTTCAGGGGTTCCTTGAAAGGACATGCATTCTCTGGGTCAAAAGAGGACTAGTTTCTCCGGCACTACAGAAAACAGAGGAAGCCAGGTATGCTGGCTCCTCATGGACAGCCAAATACCCACAACCAAGAGCTCAAAGTGGACACAGATGTTGGATCCTCATGTTCCACACTATATGTTTACCCCTATTTATTTCCTCAGCACCTATTTCTGTAAACACATGCCCAAATCATCATCTCCAATAGCTGAGCAATTTTCTACAGTATGGATATGCTATAATCTATTTAACCAAGTCCCTATAAGACACAACTTAGGGGACAACTATGTTCAGTATTTTTTTTTTTTATATAAATGTGGTAATATCATTGTAACCTTGCCCATTATTTTCTTAGGATAAATTTCTAGAAGAGCAATCTATTGCCCTACAGAAAGGCACTTTCCCACCAGGATTATTATACAAGAGGGCCTGTTTCCCCTCTCCCCTGATCAGCCTCCTCAAGTGTTATGGTTAAGATCACTCCAGGTCTATAAATTAGTATTGCAGTATTATTTTAATTCGCATGTCTGTGCGCACGAATGACGTGACACTGAGTATGTTTTCATAATCTAAATGAATCACTTATTTGGGTAAGCTACTAGCCTCTCTGTGCTTCAGTTAATTTATCTGTAAAACAGAAATAATCATTGAACCTATATTCCATAGAACTGTTTTGAGAATCAAAGGAAATAATGCACATAAAATATTTATAATACATGGAACATTAAAAAAAGTTAACTATTACTGTTATTTATACTTTTTAACTTTATTTATGGTATTTATTACTTTTTAACTTATTTCTGATAAGGAAGAAATCTTCCTTTGAAACAACAGAATTCACATCAGTGGCTGCTTTTTGCGAACAGCACAGATGAAATAATTATCACTGGATAACAAAGAACCACTGTATGTACCCATGTGTAATTCTAGAAATGGACCTCCCTCCCCTTCATTTGGTTTTAACATCCAGTAGATCAAGGCTATTTCTCTGTAACGTTAAAAAAAAAATACATGTTTGAATAAAATTTTAATAAACTACGGATTCTTTATTTTCCTTTTTAAATAAAATCCTCATGTTCTCAGAATTTAAAAAATGTTTTAACAACAACAACAAAATTCCCAAAAAGAGCTTGGTTAAATAAATAATGATACACACACACACACAAACACACACACACATATATATACACAGACACACACATACACATATATACACACACACTCACATACAAAAAAATATGTAGACTTTCAAGCCTAAAATAAAAACAATGATATTTTATAGATATATGTAAAATATGGGACAATTATCAGATGAAATAGCAGGTAACAAAATGAGTATGTTATGATTCTTTTTTTTTTTTTTTTTTGAAAACATACCTTTAGCTGGAAGAGTATACACCAAAATGTTAAAAGTTAGCACTGGCTGGTGGTATGAAAAGCAATTTAATTTTTCTCATTTTTCTTTTAAAAAAAACCCCTATTTTTCTTAGTTCCTACAAAGAACACTTTGATTTTTGAAATGAAAAATTTTAAGTATTTGTACAGGTGGGATTCCAATGTGGTATGCAGTTTCTTGGACAGAGCAGAGCCTGGCAAGATAGTCCCCTCTTGGATAACAAGGTTCTCTGGCAGGAACATTTTTTGGACTGGGGAGTAGCATCTCCTATGGGTTCCTTGAGCTCTGAACCTGATATTCTTGCCTCATTTTCCCAGGTATGGGCAAGGGCTTTGAGCTGATTTTGTCTTTCCCCCTACTTACCAGCCATCAGTGATGCTCCAGGGCTTTCAACATTGGTCAAACTCTCCGATAAGCACACAAGGCCCCTGCTTTCCCCCAGTCTCATCCCCTGGAATGACCACATATACCTTCATTCCAGACATTCCCAGATTCAGATGTAACACCCCTCTCTCCTAATCAGCTCAAGATCACCTCCTGCAGGTGTCTTCATTGTACCCCTATGCCCATATCTAGCACAGCATTCTGTACCCCAGACTACAATGCTGGCCCATTCTTGCCCACGTTCTTGACTTTGAGTGGGTTGGGAGGGATGCAAAAGAGTGGTAGAACCAGTAGGCAGGAGGAGAGGGGACTTACTGAGGTATAGTTGACATATAAGAAATACAATGAGTGCTCGCTTCGGCAGCACATATACTAAAATTAGAACGATACAGAGAAGATTAGCATGGCCCCTGCGCAAGGATGACATGCAAATTCGTGAAGCGTTCCATATTTTTCCCTCTTACACTGTTGGTGGGAATGCAAACTGGTGTAGCCACTCTGGAAAACAGTGTGGAGGTTCCTCAGAAAATTAAAAATAGACCTACCCTATGACCCAGCAATAGCACTGCTAGGAATTTACCCAAGGGATACAGGAGTACTGATGCATAGGGGCACTTGTACCCCAATGTTTATAGCAGCACTCTCAACAATAGCCAAATTGTGGAAAGAGCCTAAATGTCCATCAACTGATGAATGGATAAAGAAATTGTAGTTTATATACACAATGGAGTACTACAGGGCAATGAGAAAGAACGAAATATGGCCTTTTGTAGCAACGTGGATGGAACTGGAGAATGTGATGCTAAGTGAAATAAGCCATACAGAGAAAGACAGATACCATATAGTTTCACTCTTATGTGGATCCTGAGAAACTTAACAGAAACCCATGGGGGAGGGGAAGGAAAAAAAAAAGAGGTTAGAGTGGGAGAGAGCCAAAGCATAAGAGACTCTTAAAAACTGAGAACAAACTGAGGGTTGATGGGGGGTGGGAGGGAGGGGAGGGTGGGTGATGGGTATTGAGGAGGGCACCTTTTGGGATGAGCACTGGGTGTTGTATGGAAACCAATTTGACAATAAATTTCATATATTGAAAAAAAAAAGAAATACAATGAATGGCACATATATAAATTACACAGTTTGAGAAGTTTTGGCATATGTATACACCTGTGAAGCCATCACCACAATCAATGAGCACATCCATCGCTCCAAAAAGTTTCCTCATATCCCGCTGTAGTCCATCCTCTTGTCCCACCTCCATGTATTCACACCCCCCCACCCCCCAGACAACCACACATCTGCTTTCTGTCACTACAGATTAGTTTACATATTCTCTAATAATGGGATCACACAGTATGAAATTTTTCTATCTGTCTTCTTCATAATTACTTTGAGATTCAGCCCTGTTGTTATACACAGCAATACTTTTTTTTTTTTTTTTTTTTATAGCTGGGTAGTATTCCATTGTACAGATACAACACAGTTCATTTACACATTCACCTGTGATGGATATTTGAGCTGTTTCTGGTTTGGGGCTACTACAAATAAAGCTGCTACGAACATTTGTATACAAGTTTTTGTGTCGATACGTGCTTTCATGTCTCTTGGGTAAATGTCTTAGGAGTGGAACACCTGGGTCATATCATAGGTCATAGTGTAAGTTTTTTAAGAAACTGAATCATGGAGTATTCTAATTTAATTAAAAAAATAAAACAAAAGACAATGAGCAGACAAGTACCCAAATGCACTAGGGGAATATCCTTTTAAAAGAAAGATAATAAATCCCTTTTATAAGGGATGAGTCATTTTATAATGTGAATAATCATTCTCTGTAGCTTTTAAAATTCAGTCTTCACATTTGAAGTATTTTTTTTAACTTCAAATGAGTCATGCCTATATCAATTACAGTTATACAAAAATTCACACTCTATCCACTGCCCAATTCCCCTACATTGAGCCTCATTCTTTTCAGGATCTGGATGGCACCATTTAATTGCTTCTTTCTCTGTAATTCTCTACAGTGGTGTTGCGAGAAAGAGCATGACACTGTGATTCTATCAGTCTTGAAGAAGGACCCTTTCTTTTTATATGTTCCGAGAAAAGACAGTAACCCACTCATGTGACTTTGGGGAAGTTATGCTAACTTTCTGTGCCTTTGATAGTCACCCTATTCTACTGGCATTCAAAATTAGATGTGAGAGTTAAGGGCCTCTTGTTTAAACGACTATTCTGCAGTAAATACAACTTGAGCTAAAAATAGAAAAAGCAATTCTACATGGAAACATTCTTAGTCTAGGACCCTCCCCCAACTTAAACCTATTTAAATTCAGAACAGATAGAAGCATACATTTGTAGAATACAAAAATAAGAGTAATCTGGAACACAGAGGAAATTGTAAGAAAACTGCTCCTTGGTTCTATCCAAACTTCAAAAGATTGGGTTTTCACTGGTAAACACTGTATTCAATATTCTGTGGATGTTTTACACTACACAACAATTTTCTAAACAGATTTAAAGGACTCTAAGTATAAAAGCATAATAGAGCTAAATAGTCTGACAACTTTTATTATTTCTATTAACCCTTCTGCTCTAGTTTATACAAACCAATAAATCTCATTCTCATTCCAGATGAAAAGAAAGGAAATTCTACACAGCAGTCAAGTACATTTCTATTGCAGGCTGGGAGTATCTTTGCTTGAGACCTAACACGCATGCCCATGATTCCTCAGCACAAAGACCACTATGATTTTACATAAATGTTACAGAAGCAGGGGAGAGCCTGGGTGGCTCAGTCAGTTAAGCATCCTACTCTTGATTTCGCTCAGGTCATGATCTTGTGGTTGGTGAGATCAAGCCCTGTGTCAGGCTCTGTGCTGCTTGGGATTTTCTCTCTCTCTTTCTCTCTCTCTCTCAAGCCCTGTGTCAGGGTCTGCACTGCTTGGGATTTTCTCTTTCTCTCCCTCCCTCCCTCCCTCTCAAAATAAATAAATGAACATTTTTTTTAATGTTAGGGAAACAAACCGTTCAAGTAACAAAACCCAAATCAAGCTTGCTTAAGCTTGAAGCTATCTGTCATAGGAAGGAGGAAGTCAAACAGACACCTGCAAGGAGGTCCTGGGAACACATAACCTTAGAACAGGTGTTAAATAAAACTCCTTAGATCTAGGTATTCCCCTCTTAGAAATCTTCAGAAAAACGAGAATTCAGATAAAAGTTTGAATTCAGTAATGCTCATCACAGGGCTTTTTATAGCAGCAAAAAAGGTGAAGACAACCTAAATGCCCAGTAATAAGAGTACTTTACATAGCCATGGGTACTTTACATAGCCATGAAAAAAAATGTTCAAAAAAAATTTTTTAAATGGACACAACTCATGACATAACAAAGGGAACATAATTATATAAAAACAAAAGTATAATTATGTGGTTGTATGTATGTGAGCAAGTATGAATAAACAAGACCAGGAAGAAGGACATTTATCAAAATGTTAACAGGGGATAGAATAGCATCAGGATCACAGGAAAATTCTTAAATGTATTACTTTCCTAATCATAAATTTTTTCTTTAATTATGTATTTCTCAAAACAAATATTTTACAGGGTTGTTGGGTTTTTTTTTAAGCCCTTAAAGTACCACATTATTTCTCTGGAAACAGAATCTAAGAACTTAACTATGGTCACCAGCAATATGTAATGCCTGTTTCTTTAAGGGTCTATAAGCAAAGACTCTAATAAGACAATTTGGATTTAGAAAAGAGAAAAATCAGAAGTCAGCTACTTAAAAATGATTCTTCAAACCAGAGAAGTTTCAAGAAAATTACTTTAAATGGTACATGGCTATAAGACACTTAAAATATGATGTTTAAAATTTTACTTTCCATGAGATTCCTCAGGTACATATTTACTCTAAAAGACTATTCTCACAGGGGCACATGGGTGACTCGGTCAGTTAAGTGTCTGCTGATTTTGGTTCAGGTCATGATCTCACGACTTTGAGACTGAGCTCAGAGTTGGTCTCAGCACTAAGCATGGAACCTCCTTAAGATTCTCTCCTTTTGCTCCTCCCCCACTAACATGCTCTTTTACTCTCTCAGTAAATTTTAAAAAATTAAAAAGTTAAAAATTATTCTTACATAATATGATCAACAATTTCCGATCAGTTCTTCATCAAGAATGTTAACCACCACAGGAGCGCCTGGGTGGCTCAGTTGGATAAGCGTCTGACTTTGGCTCGGGTCATGATCTCACGGTTTGTGAGTTTGAGCCCCACGTTGGGCTCTGTGCTGACAGCTCAGAGCCTGGAGCCTGCTTCGGATTCTGTGTCTCCCTCTCTCTCTCTGCTCCTCCCCCACTATGCTCTGTCTCTCTCTGTCTCAAAAATAAATAAACATTAAAAAAAAACAATTAAAAAAAAAAAGAATGTTGACCACCACAATAGTTCAAATCATAATATCTACAATTTTCTAATTGTCATCAGAAAATATTTGAAAACTATAAAGAATTGTTAATAATGTGGACAATCTTTAACCACTGAATATAGATTTGGAGACTCTTCATAATGTATGACTACGTGAAGGTAAAACCTCACAGTGACAGACACGATGCCTTGGGGATTCAGTTTTTGCTGTCAGTCAGGTTTATTATTAACAGTTTCTCTGGACCCCCCTAAATATTATGAGCTATCACCCTGACTTTGGTAAAGTCCCTCAGTGTTTCTTGACAGAATTATGGCCTACTCTGCCATTGTGCCCTACAAAAATTTATTCTCTTCCATCCTGGAATTCAAGTGAGCTTTGAAAAATACACAGACTTGCCTAAAATCTTTCAAAGCCTCCCGCTTCATCTTTGAGGTAAAACCTCATTTCAATGTATGTAAGACCTCTTTCATCTTGCTTCAACCACATTCAACACAGTCCCTCCACGCCAGCCATAGCAGAACACTTCCCCAAAGCACACTATCTTCTTTCTCCATGGCTGTGTGCATGCTGTTCCCTCAGGTGGGACTTCTCCACCCCCTAATATTTCCAGCTAACACCATTCATTCTTCCAGAATCATCTCAGGTCATCATCCTTCAGAAAGCTGTCCCTATCCCCTCATATCTGTCACCTACCTAAATAAGATATGTCAATTCTATGTCCACAGTTACACCAAGGACAAGGACTCGTCGCTGGTTCCCTATTTCCTCCTCTGAACACTTGTCCCATGAGAGCAGAACTGGTGCCAGCACAGAGCCCAGCAATGGGAAGTATTCAACATTCCAACTGAACCTCCACGCCCATCTAGGCTGCGGAAGCAACCTTATAAACATATCCACTACTGAGGGAAAACTAAGATGTAGCAGATTAATGAGAGAATTCAGTTATTTTAAAGTGCTTATTCCCAATCAGAAATTTCTGGAAAACTGACTTTTGAAAGAAGTTTCTTGCCACCACTTCAGTAATTTCAAGATTGTTCAGATGTCCTACCTAGTTTCCCTTTTACGTGGCGCTACCTGAATTAAGAGCACGACCAGAGAAGACCCTTTAAATATTTTGGGAATTAAAAGATCTGTTTAGAAAATGTCTGAAAGTTGTTTTCTGTTCTCTGCATCATCAACCAGAAAAGTTAAACAGATTCTTGGGATGGCTCTGTGAGATCAGAATGGATGATGAATGCTAAAGCGTTCCTTGTATTCATATAGAAACACAGTGAGGATTAAAACTATTTCAGGCTCAAAGAATAGATCATAGGTCCTCTCTTTGATCCAGAAAAATCCAACTGATTCAAAACCACAGAGAAAAGATCATTTCAAAGTAAAGAACATTTTCTATAAATAATCCACATACTCAGTAATATTTTGCAAAACATGCCCACTTAGGGATTTCTGTATGCATGCTCTTTGCAAAAGCTCTTCATCATTTGAAACTTATCAGCTCTCAACTCAGAATTATAACTGTAAAAATCAGTAACTTACATCTCTATATTGCCATGTATTTTTCCAAGTACTTTCGATTACATCATTTTATTTGATCGCACTTTTGGCACTCATTCCATTTCTAGAAAAATGGATTATTACCTTAGCATCTGATGCTAAAGATGTAAGACGGTAACAAATAATACAAAGGCGTAAGGGTAATAATATTCTTAATTTTTGCCAGTGGAATTAAATACTGTACACAAGTGTGTTTGTTCATGATTAGTGTCTTTACAAATGAGTCCTTTGTAAGATTAATAACTTCATTAAA
This sequence comes from Prionailurus bengalensis, assembly GCF_016509475.1. Taxonomy (NCBI): domain Eukaryota; kingdom Metazoa; phylum Chordata; class Mammalia; order Carnivora; family Felidae; genus Prionailurus; species Prionailurus bengalensis. The sequence goes on along the minus strand of NC_057354.1, from coordinate 73,213,015 downwards.
ATTGAAAGTAGGAAAATAATTCACAGAAAGTGTGAAAAATTCTGTTATTTTCCCCCTATACAAAATGTACCATCTGGAGTTATTCTGTAGCCAAAAATATAACAAGAGATAGGACTTTTTTTTTTAATGGTGAGGGGAAGGAGGAAACTATAAATCACAAAGAAGCCGCTAGGATGAGATAATGCACAACACTGAAATCTGAGGAAGAGGGTCCCAAGAGATCATCCACACACTCACACTCAGCTTGTGTAACCATGCAGGACATGTGACATGCCACCTTTTATAATGAAGCAAGAAACAGCACTCTGGGATGAGAAGAGGAACAGAATTCAACACATTGCCAAAAATAAACAATAAAATGAAAAGAAGTAGATTTCGGAAAGAAGGCAGACTCTAGAAAGAGGGTTTGCCTGAAGAAAGCATCATTTAGAAAATCTACATCCTTCGGCATACTACATTTTGCCTCTACCGTTTTCTCTTTTCCTTAACCCTACCGTACTTGGATTTTATGTGACATGTCTGAATAAAAATGATCTAGTCTGATCCCATTCTCTTAACCTCCATCTGCCCTCCCTCCAGAACATGGGAATCCACAATGGAAATTTCACTGGAAATATGAGCTAGCACCACCCTTCTCTCCCACATCTGAGAGTTCAGCTGAGACGGCAAACAACTGGGGAAGGTATTTCTTCAACAGAAGGGATTTTTTGCCTCTCACCTAGTTTTACCCCAAATTCTCAGGCTTTAGTCCCTTAAAGGGCATTCTTCAGCTCTGCAGAAAATAAAGCTTAATTCTCTCCTTCCTGGCCCTGGACTCCTCAGAGTTCACTTTTCCTGCCCTTCACCCTTACCACACCCCGGCAGGCCAGCCTTTAAACAGGGCCTTTCAGCAAGATGCGACACATAATCCATCTCACCAACTGCTGCAAGACTTCTGGTGCCAAAAGGCCATTGAGAAAAAGGCTGCTAAAAACGTATGTGGTAATTCGGTACTGGCAGGTCCTGCTGGATTAGCTCTATTCCAAGTCTGTCTTTCCTGTGTCAGAACTCTCCAATGTTCATGGCTTCTCCCTGTTTTGCTGACATCCTACAGAGAGAGCCTGAATCTAAACTTTCTGCCATGTTGGAAACATTCTATATCTTCACTGTCCAAAACAGTAGCCATGAGACTTATGTGGCTATTGAGCACTTGAAATGTGGCCAGTGTGACTGAGGAACTGAATTTTTAGTTTTAGTTACCTTTAATTAACGTAAATGTAAGTTGCCACATAAGGCTCATGGCTACCCTGCTGGACAGCATACACTAGAGTCGTAATTTTGAGAGCAAAGAGTAATATGCAAACTGGGCTGTATGTTTCAATCACCTGGAGAGCTCTTAAAAGTCCCAGTGCTCATTTTACCACCAGATGATTAAAGCAAATTTTGTTGGGGTGGGACCCAGACATCTGCATTTTTAAAGACTCCTCAGGTGATGTCAATGTGCTGACAAGAAGGAGTATCACTGCTCTAAAATGCGAAAATTTCTACCATTAATAGCCAATCCTCATCCAACAAAACACTGACAAACACTAAGCTATGTAAACAATTGGGTCAAATATTCTCCCCATCATGCAAATCAATCCCAAGACACGAGGACAAATTTAGAAGAATTCCTTCAAGAGCAAAACCATGTCCAAAAGGAATGGGCCGCTAAAGAAAGCAAGGAGTAGAAAAGGAAAGAGCTCAAAAAGGAAAGTAAAACAAGGAAGGAAAAGAGTTTTTCAAAATAACTATCAGCATCCAGAGCCTGGCTAGCCTGTGTCTTTACATACAAGTAATTTGTTTTCTGGAAAGGCACCAATTAGCAACAAAATGCACCTCCAAATCTAGCACTTTGAATAAACAGCTCTAAGTGGATTATTTTTCCTTGGCTAACTCACCCACATACTATCTGCGTCTGACAGCAAGCTCTTGCCACTGTTGGTTTTTCTTCAAAGAGTAACCTGACACTTGTGCCTTTTCATGGAGCACATGAAACTTTTTAAATGGCAGTAATTAAAAAGCCAGTATCACTCCAAAACCCATGTCTTCTGGCTCGCTCTTCTCGGGTGGGCACAATGTCAACCTTCACCTGCCATTACTAATTTCATCAAGTATCATTAACCTGGTACAGCTCTGTTTCTGAGGCTTGACTTAACAGAGGCATTATACCCAGAGTATAAAAAAATGCAAACAGTCACTCAAGTTCCCACAGCCTCTAATCTTCCAATCAGCATTTCCCAAAGGCACACAGTGCCCTTCAGGTGGAATGCTGGCAGAGTTCCAAGGCTGATGCAAAAAATTCACCAGCATTTTCTAGGCAGCAGTACTGAAAGTCAAAAACAGGAAGAGGCGATTTTAATGGGAAGAATATTTGAAGGTCACTCTTAATGACAGTAAGTTGTTCCCTCTACTGAGAGGTGAAATATAAATGATCCAAAATTACATCTTCCACCACTTTCCGTGATTACTACTAACATAATTCAGTCATAAAACTGAGAACTTGAGTTGACCAAGGCTTCAACAATTCACCTTAACCAACGGCCTCCCCTCCAAGGAGAAAGGGCTGGCTTAAGTCCATCCACATTCACAGCCAAGAAGTTCTCACAGAGCAAATGTAATCCCTGCTGCTGTGGCAAACCAGATGATATTCCTTTTCATCTTAGCGTTGGTGGGTACCCAGCAGCAGCTCCTTATAACAACTTCTCAACTGTCCATTCCAATGGAGAGTAAAACACATGGGCGTTTTTATATTATAGTTCACACAAAGTTTACAGTAGCAACTGGACTATACTTTTGTATATATATCTGAATGTGAGGTAGACTGAATAGGGTAAAAAGGCTCTTTATATAACTAGATGGCCAGATAAACAAAGAAAGACAAACTGAAGATGAATTTCAGATAAAAAATTAATTTTTGGTATAAGTAACCCCCAAATATTGCATAAGGCGTATTTATACTAAAAAAGATGTGCTGTTTATCCGGAATTCAAACTTAACTGGGCATTCTGGTTTCTTTGTTTTTCCCAAATCTATCAACCCGACATATCACTGTGCTGGGAAAATCCAGCTTGAGAGAGTCAAGGAAGAGACCTAGTTTTGGCATCCCCGCCCCCCCATCAACTATCCAACCATTCCTATTTCTCAGGGCCAACTATAAAAACTGTGTCCCTAGTGTGAACACTAATTTGCCACCACCTGATAAACATTTGTCCCAATGCCTTTCCTTCTCTGGACCACAGATGCTAATTATATAACTAAGTGCATATACCTGGGTATTTGGCACAGTAACAGTAAATTTTAGTTTCAGGGCCTTTATCTGAAGAAAGGCCTCAGATAAATCAAGTAAATTAAGTTTGAGATGGTGCCATAAATAGAAGTAGTCATTAGTAAATGTTATTATTCCATCAATAAAATTAAAAGCAAAATTTTCTATGGAGAAATAATATGAAGATATCAGAAAGTAAACTGAATATGTAAGTGGTTGTCATGTGAATTAAGTATCCCAAATAATAGTTTTTTTAATAGATGACTTTAGTGAACAGTTATTATGTGCCAAGCAACATTCAAAACACTTCACATGTTCTATTGGACTTAATCTGATTCCCCCAAGAAGTGAGAACTATCATCACTCCCATTTTACAGCATGAAGAAACTGAGACACAAAGATGGAATAATTTGATAAGCCTAGGATGACCATATTACCTGGTTTGCCTCAGACAATCCGAGTTTATGCATGCTGTCCTGACACAGTTGTTAAGAGGGCCCCCTTTCACTCTCATAAACTACCCACTTTAGACAATAAATTACCTGGTCACTTACCAAAGACCCACACTCAATAACCAGCAGAGGCAGGCTTCCATCAGGTAGTGTAGCTCCAGAAACAGAACTCAACTACTGTAAGATACCCTCCCAAGTCTTACCTTCCACAGAAGACTGGGATGATGGGATTTATTCTTTTTACTTTCACCCCATCATACCCCAGATTTCCTGCATGCTGACAAATCCATGTGGGTAGAACTGGTAAGACCATGTTTTTCAGAACTGTCCTTTATCCCCCTTTAAATCATTGATAAAATACAACACAAACCCACTGTGGGCACAGAGAATTCCTGTCAGCCTCTATTAACATCCCTGGGTCTGAAAATTTTTAAGCGTATTCAGCTTATCCGAGCAATATTTAACCAAATCCTTTTCTACTTTACAATGACCTTCACCTTCTTCCAGACTAGCCTGAGCTGCCAGGACACAGGTGTTTGCTATTTCTATTAAGACAAAGGTGGGTATGCTGTATGTGCCGACTTTTAGTTTCAGACACAATGGGCTTTTTTTCCCTAATTCAAAAGCAAACAACTCTCTCATTTTTTTTTTTTAATCTATGGTAAAACACTATCTATTTTCCCAATAAATATTTCCCATTAAACATTAATGCTAGTTTGACAGAGTGAAAACAGCAAACATGAGCATTAACTTGTAGCCTCACCATGTATGTATAGTTTTAAAATGGCCCAAGTAAGCAGTGGTGGCAATTTCAGCCCTTACCAACAGGTTGTGTGGCTTTACCTGGCCTCTCTGAGCTGGTCTCCTTCTTTCCCCAAAAGGCATGGACTACTAAGATCCATAGGGTCCTGCCCAGCTCTAAAGCTTCTAATTCTATGTATTCTCTACAATCTTTCTGACCATGAGCTGCAGCCTGCAATGGGAAAACATTACTCTACCACAAAATTTCCTAACAGCTGGCTTCCTAGCAGGTCCACAAGATCCACGATGGGGCCACATTACTATTCCCTGAAGGAAATGAACAATCCTCCCTCCAAAGCAGACCTACACCAAGGCTACCTTTACTGAAATTTAACATAAGATCTGAGGTCTTCAAACACAGGGAAGACCTGCCACAGGCAAGGGTCCCGTGAGTAGGCTTGGGAGCAGCCCTGTGGTAAAGAGGGATGGCTCTCATGTTTGTGACACTCCTCGGATATATTAAGTTTGACTTCTGTCAGCCCTAGGCCATGTGAAAAATGCTTTTTAATGTTTTTGTGATGGGTCATGAATGCTTTTTCGACAGTGATACTAAAATCAACAAAAAGGATAATGGAACCATGGCTCTAAAGATTTTCCCTGCCTCAAATCGTCCCCAGTCACCTTCAAAAGGCAGGTTTACTACTGGCCAGGTCCTGATTATAATGGCAGTGGTAAAGGGGCTGGACGGGCAGCAGGGTGCTACCGAGTTAGCTGAAAGATTTAGAAGCATGTTTCCCATCAGGAAACAATTGCCCTGGGCAATTTTTCACTCACAAAGGAAAAAAACAAAGAAAAGACAAAATGAAAACTCAATTCTCAGCCTGGATTTCATACAATTTCTAATAAAAACTGAATTCATCAATTAAAAAAAAAGACAGAAAGAAAACAAAAAAGCCATAAACTCAAAGGTCTGGAGAGTTGGTCATTATTAAGTTTTACTCATGCATAGTCATGAAACAGGAAGAGCACCTCCTTACCTAAAGTTTTATTACATGAAGTTTACAGCCACATTTAAGTGAAAGCTTCCATGTACTGAGATTTGTTACATATGCAGGCATAAAATCCCTGGCAACAAATATCGTGTTTAAATCCAAAGCCTTTTGGTAGAGAAATATGGAATACCTCTCAAAAAAAGTTGTCTCTCTGTTTACCAGAGCTCTCATTTCAGTAGTGTCAAAACTTCTAGAAAATTTATTATGGAAATTCAGAGGGAACCCACAAAAAATGTTGAAGCCAATAAAAAAAATTCTATGCGTTTGGGTCATTTGTTCAAACCAACTTAATCTTTTCTAACAACTAAGATGTGTGGTCACGGTTTGTTTACCTTTCTCTTTCCAATGGTAGGCTTGGAACACAACAGCAACTAAATGAAGAAAAAATCATATGGATTCAACACAGGCATATAACCAATAATGATGAAATTTTTAAAAAGACTGTTTTAAAAAACTGAGGGCCTGCAATTTGATTCATAATAGAAATCAGACTCTTCAAGTAAGCAACTCTTCTAACAATAAAAAGAAAGCTTCTTCCTAGTCTATGTAATAATTAAAATGAAACTCTAGTTTTTGTTCTGTGTTTCATACTAGACTAGTGTACCCCAAGTACATTTTATGAAACCTTAAGCCTAAGAGAGACTATAAAAAAAAAAAAGAATTCCAAGGTCAGGTAAATTTGGGAAACACCATATATTTATTTCTCTCCCTCTCCCTCAGAATACCTATTAGCTTATAAAAGTTCTAACCTATTACATTTTACTTAGCCTAGCATTCTCTTCATAAATAATACATGTTAACATACTGCAAAGCTAGTGCTTCAAAGAACTTGATGGACAATGTAAAGGACCTACACCGTTATCTAGGTTTGGTCAAAAACTTCTAATGATCACACATACCCAGTCTCTTCTCTTTCTGGTCATATGGATGGATTACATTTGCCTGCTCCCCTTGCAGTTGGGCAAGGTCATGTGACTAGTTCTGGCCAAGGGCTTTTCTATGACCTATCAGCCAGGGTTCTTGAGCTAAAAAATGTGAGGCAGAGCCCCCTGCCATCTTATGATGGACATGTAACATGAATCAGAAATACACTTTTATGGCTTTGAGCCACTGAGATTTTGGAGATGTTTGTTACTACACACCACGCCTGAACTGCTTGATACACTATGGAAGGGAAATGTCTTAAATAGAGCTATATAAATTGACTAGAAGTGACAAAATAAATACACAGATGTATGAGAAGAACGGGCGGATAGACAGCAGAATAAGCTTATAAAAATGAATCTTTATGAAAGCCACTTTGGTCTACTGAATCTTACATTAAGCAATGAAGATGAGGGAGTTAAAACTAAACAACATGGTACGGACGAATTTGAAGTGACCAAATTTAGTTTGTTTGTTGACAAGGGTGGGGAGTGAAGGTGGGCAGTAAGGTGGACACAGAATCACTTACTGAATGCCAGAAATGTGTACAGACTGACACAGTGGTAGTTGGTAGATGATAACTACCATCATCTGGCATCATCCTTGGCATCATCTCCCCTTCACATGATACAACCAAAACTCTATTACATAATTTGTCTAAGATCATATTGCTAACAAATGGAACTCATGTAACTACATGTTCCATTCTTTTTACTATACCATTCATCTGAATAAGCAGAAAAATGTAAGTCATGAGATTAAAAAAAAAAAAGTTTGGAGTTTTATTGCCGAGGCACTTTATAAGAATGTGAAAGTACTGTAGAATCAAACTCTGGCCAAATGGTATGTCCTGAGCTTTCAAAGAATAAACAGGATGTTCTTATAATTAACATACTAACTGTTTACAAGGCATGACATGCACTTTTGAAAAAAAGTTTATTTTTTCAAATTATAAAAGTAAGACATGCTTGTTGGTGAACATTGGAAAATACAGAAAAGCACTGAAATGAAAACAAAAGTCACAATCCCACCACACTTTACAAAAACTTAAAATGTGGAGTATTTCCTTCTTCTTTGTGTGTGTGTATGTGTGTGTGTGTGTGTGTGTGTGTGTGTGTTGTTCTACATAGTTGAGATCATATCATTTTTTTGTTTTTTTATTTAACTTTATTTTTTATTTTTTAAAATTTACATCCAAATTAGTTAGTATATAGTGAAGCAATGATTTCAGTAGATTCCTTAATGCCCCTTACCCATTTAGCCCATCCCCCTTCCCACAACCCCTCCAGCAACCCTCAGTTTGTTCTCCATATTTATGAGTCTCTTCTGTTTTGTCCCCCTCCCTGTTTTTATATTATTTTTTTTCCTTTCTCTTATGTTCATCTGTTTTGTCTCCTAAAGTCCTCATATGAGTGAAATCATACGATTTTTGTCTTTCTCTAATTTCACTTAGCATAATACCCTCCGGTTCCATCCACGTAGTTGCAAATGGCAAGAGGTCATATCATTTATATAAACTTGTGTTTTGCTTTTATTCCTTTATATTAAAAAGCTTTGTTATTAGAATGTCTTCAATAATATTTTTATCAATATAATAATAACTAATAATTATATATTTGCCACTATTAGACTAATCTCATTATTTATATCCACTTACTTAATCCTCACAAGAACCCTCAAGGTCTGTATCATCATTGCCCCCATCTTACAGATGAGGAAACACAAGTACAGTAGGGTTAATGACATGCCCAACGTCACAAAGTGAGTCCATGGTAGATCTGGGATTCAGACCCAGGCAGCCCCTGGGTTGGCACTTTTAACCACTACATTGTAGTGCCTTCATAATACTTCTTCCACTAACTTACCAATGATGAGTATTTGGTTTATTACCATTTTTTCCCTATAATAATAATGTTACAACAGACATTGTCATGGGCATTTAAAGCACTATTTTATCTAAGCCTATTCAGACAGCAACTCTTACCATTCCAGCAAGCTGAATTTATTTTCAGCTAGCTGACAACAGCTGTAGAAACATCTAAGATGGCTAGCATTTCATAAACCAACTCACTACTCCATCTACGCCTGGTATGAACTTCCATGTGGTCCTCACCTGTCCACTCCACTGCCATCTGCAGCAGATTTCTGTAATGTTTCCATCTGCCTTCACACTGCACAAAGAGCCAGCTAAAACCCTGTGTCTGTTCTGTGCATCCCCTAACATTTATAAGCAAATTCCGTAAATTTTTGCCTGGAATATTCTGAATGCTAAATATTTGTTCCCAGTCTTATGAGCTTGTGCCAATACAAGGAATAGAAACCCAGAGAGATGACATCCAGTACGCAAGTGTAAAATTAAAATGAAGAATTTTCTAATTGAGACAATAACCTAGGAAAAGGATATCAAATATTTTACTTTTTGTCTTCTTATAGTGAATGATTGAAGGCTCTTGCAAGATTAAATGATCTGAGTTGAAAACTATCCAAAATAGTTTTGCAAGCAGATCAGATAATGGTGTGTTAAGTAAAAAGAAAACTGGTGGCTCTAGCTCATAGTTCACATCTTCTGAACTCGATTTACCAATCTGCTTATCCAAGAGTATGTTTAAAAAACAAGGAATGTGTAAAAGGAAAGACAAAAACATAAAACAACTTAGAAATCACAGGCTCAATAAATACATTTTCCAACATATCAACAATAACATACAGAGAACTCATTTGCCATCTAAAAATGAAAAGATCAGCACAGCTAAAGAAGATGTATCCATGCATTTTCCACAGAACATTTTTCCATGTGGTAAAAACGCAAAATGTTTTTTTTTTTTTTACATATTCTAAAAACATACATAGAAAGATAACCTCAATTCTATTGACCAAAGCCCTGGTAAGTATAAAATAAAAATCTCTGTATAAAGGCACTTACATAAGAGCCAGAAATAATGCTTCTATACGAGAAGAGGCCCTCTGAAATATGTGTACGATACTGAAAATGACAAAGCAAAATTCATGACTTCTAAATCTAACCACAGCAATACATAAGAAACAAAGCCATGGTGCAAAGTACTCTAAAAAGCTCTAAAATTACTGCAATTAGTCTAAGTCCAAATTTCTAATGGACTTTAGAGGATAATTAAAATATCTGTTAGTAACATCTTTCAAGAAATTCTTAACAGAAATTTGGTTTGTATTTAAGCCCTTCAAGATGAAGTTCACTGTTTTTTTGTCTGTTTGTTTGTTTTTAATGTTTGTTTATTTTGAGGGAGAGAGAGCACAAGCAGGGGAGGGGCAAAAACAGAGGAAGAGAGAAAAATCCCAAGCCAGCTTGAGCTCGACATGGGGTTTGATTTCATGACCCTGGGATCATGACCTGAGCCGAAATTCAGAGTGGGACGCTTACCCGACTGAGCCACTCAGGTGCCCCTCACTGTTTTCATATTATATTTAACATCCAAGTCCTCTCTGTTCTTATTTTATTTCCTCTCAATAATCTAAATGTTCCTTTTTTTAAAATGTCATCTTCACAGTACCCAAGCTAGTAAGTAAGTTGACCGTATTATCCCCACAGGCAGCCCCCACCTCCACCAAGCCTCATCCTCTGCAGGTGATGATCATGTCACCATCGGGCTCAAACCTGTACAGGACTCCTCCGAAAGACTGCACACCCCAGTCCTCCTTAGTTTACCATCCTGACTTTGAAAAACAAGCCTATTTTTTTTTTAAATTGAGAGACCAGAATTAGAAAGTAAATCAATTACAAACAAGAATCAAGAGCTGCAGATAAATGGCAAAAACTTAATACAAACCCAAAAAAGCAATAAACAAAGAAAAAAACATTCTGCAGGACAGTAACCAATGCCCTTTACTATCCTTCTACAATGTTTTAGTGTTCACACATCAACAATTCATATCCACATATATTTTATGACATAAAATATAGGGCTTTAGTTTTTATCCTTTAGGGCCCAAATTTCTATTCAAACCATGGAAACTACATATTTTGCAGTGAGAGGGATGAGTGGGGCAGAGGAACCTCAATGTGAAGTTTGGGATAAGGCATTACTAATTAGTCCAGATAAAACTACCCAAGATAATATGTTACACAGAAGAATTTTCCTATATACAGGCACAAGATTTTTTTAAGACTGTTGGAACAAAAAGATAAATAATAGTAAACCTTACTAAAGAGGATAGCAACCATTTCTATTTCTTGGGAATATGTTTACAGGAGTGATTTTGCTCAAGTGAAATGACAAGTTTCAAGATATTTTGTGAACGGTCGCTATTTTAAGGCAGGCCAAGGCCGCATTAGTGCTTGTCATACAACTTGCTCCCAATCTCCTGGCAGTTCTCCAACACATTCCAACTTCTGATGCACAGCCTTGCTGGAATCACATCCCACTTATCTCTAAAGATACACTAAGTAAGATGTGGCCACATTACACAACCAACCTGCCATTTATTCCCATCAGATCACTTTGCACAATGTCTGACTAAAAAAAAAAAAAAAAAAAAAAAAAAATCAGACCACCATCTGTGTGGACACCATTTAGTCCAAATGATCCAATGTACAGTTGGTTCCCAAAATAAATATTAGAATACTGATCAAACTGGGGGGGGGGGAGGGGAAATGCTGTACTTCACTGCCCAAAAGAAGGCTGAGTACTCCTCAACTAACGAAGGAGAACAGATATAGAGAGGGAAAAGCAAGATTAAATCTTAAAAAACAAACACCTTAATTACAGATGCTAAAACCCTAGTAATGTTCTCACTGTCTACATTTTGAAGCAGATTATTAATCAGGATATATTTTAAAGGATGATATCAGTATTTAATAAGTCCCATTACTTCCTTTAAAAAAAACAGTGTAACCTAGTAATACATCCTCTCAGTCAACATACTCTCTAATTGTTAATATTTGGCCAAAAAAAAAAAAAAAAAAAAAAGTCCTCTTCAAAAACAAACCGGAATGGTTAACCACATGCTGCTACATTCCATTCTTGCTTAAAAAAAATATATTTAATTAACACATTTGAGCCTCATACTCTGCACAGCTGCACAACATTCCAGAGATAGACCAGCCATCAAGGTACTCTTTACATTAAATATCTACTTACTTTAAAAGTTGAGAAGACTGAGAACCAGTTTTCAAATATGACCCACTAAAGATATATTTATTGCACCTGGACAAAAGTTTTCTTTAACAAGAGCGTAGCCCAACAAAAATGCACACTATAATTAGGAATAAAATATTCATGTAAATATACACTAACAAAATAATTCCTCAGAGCTGGAAATATATATATAAATAAATACTAAACTGACAGATAAGAATAGTCTTACGCAGGAATAAAACAATAAATTAACCTGCTCTCTAATTTTTTTTTTAAATGTTTATTTACTTTTCAGAGAGAGAAATACAGAGCGTGAGCAGGGGAGGACAGAGAGAGAGGGAGACACAGAATCCAAGGCAGGCTCCAGGCTCTGAGCTGTCAGTGCAGAACCCCACACAGGGCTCAAACTCACAAACCGCGAGATCATGACCAGAGCCGAAGTCGGACACTTAACCGACTGAGCCACCCGGGTGCCCCAAATTAACCTGCTCTCTAATTAAACTTTCACCCTTTATGAATTGAACAAGATTCTTAGAACTAAATGAAAGCTGGTATTCTTAAAGTCAGGAACACACATTTCAAAAGCAAAATAAGCTTTTCAAAATGAGAAATCATCCTGATTATCAGGGAAACTCAGAAATTCCTTTAGCAGTGGGTGTTGATTTAAAAACAGACAAAAACAAACCAAAACAAAACTTACCTTTAAAACAAAGAATAAACCACTAGGTGTGCACTGGCTTCTTTCCTGCTCAATAGCACAGCACACGAATGTCTTTGCTCCAAGGATCATAGTACATCCTTGACTCCGTCCCAGGAGATAAGTTGGGTATTTAAGGACAGCTGGCAACACAGAGCTGTCAACCTTGCTGTGAGAAGGACCAGGCCCCTCTCAGAAAAATTACCCAACTGATACCTCTGACCACCACTCGCTTCCTTAAAAAGTGACAGGTGTACTTATCCATTCAGAGGTCCGCATAAGGCCACATCCTAGTCCCCCATCTCCCCGTAACCTGGGGTGCAGGGACCACGTTGAGCACTGTCTCATCTCAGTGTCTCCCCAAGTGCTAGACCCAACATGTGCAGGTGTCTGGAGGTTAAGCTGAAGTACCTACTACAGGTTTCGGACAGCCCAGGCACTATAACCATCAAGCATTTCCCCTGATGAGTTGTGGCCACCCTCAAAAAGAATGATTCCTATCAGGTTGGGAGTTTCTGAAGAATCCCTTATTTGGAGAGAAGAAGTCCATGTAGCACAGTTAAGTTCCAAACCCCAATCTCGGTCCATCCATCACCAAGCCCAGCTGAGTTTTCCTCTACACTGTAAAAGGAACTACCACTGGCCTTCAGTATTTAAACCCAGGAAGAAGGACAATTGCCACTTTTCCTCAGGGCCCACCACTCCAAACAAGACCAGTAACAACCACAAAGTACCTCATGGAAACTGCTAGAAAGGACTTTCTTTTCCAATGAAAGGGTATTCCACTCATTTCCCTAAGCACATGAAAAAAACTCTTTTAGTACCTTTTTAAGGAAAAGGCCAATACCAGAATTACAGTAACAAAGAAGCACTAACAAGTCACCTCCATCCATCCAATGTCCCAGGGCTTAAATAACTGGCTTGCACAATCCAGTAAGCACGTTGCTTTTTCTCGTTGAAACAGATCTTAGAGCCAGAGACAGTACTTTAAAGAATTCAGCCAATACAAAGACCCTAAGAAGGTCGAGCTCTAGTATACGCTTTCAACAGTTACAGCCAAACCCAGCCCAGTAAAATTTATTACCTCTAAAACCAAGATGCTAATAACTATATCCATTCCATTTGTAACATGTTATGGGGTAGCTGTTTTAAAGATTCTCTGAAATCTGAAGATAAAAGTAAAATCAGATGTTGTCCAAAGCATATAGAGATGTCCCTTGAGGGAATTAATGCAACTCTGATGAGAATTCTTTCCAAAACAAAACAGAAAACACACATTATCTAATGAGAACTTAATTTCTGGTATTTTTCCACTATATTTTTTTTCTTTTTCTTTTTTTTTCACTGTATTTTTTTCTTGAAAGAAGAAAAGTATAATAAAATTTGGATTTTCTGTTTCTTCACCATTTTTCTTTACTACCCCCACCATTAAAAACAGCTTAGGCAACAGACAGTGTCCATGCCACAGCTTTAAATACGACCAGTAATAGGATTTTATGTTTTGCCATGCTACATGTATCAAGTGATTATTTAAACTGTCAAAACTTGACATCTTTAGCCTGAGATCTGAGAATTTGGCCCTTATTTGTGAGATGAACAAATATATACACAGGGAAAAGAGGTTTAAAGGATAAACACCTAAATGTTAACTGCGTGTTGCTAGAGTCACTGAATATCTAGTGACTTTTTCTTCTCTGCATTCACTTTTATTTTCCATGATCTACAATAAACATTTATTATTTTGGTAATAAAATGTTAAAAAATCTTTATGTTAGGTGATTTTATGCTAATTTATAACCTTATGAAAGTATATATTCCTCAGAAGCCACTCAGAAAAAAAATTACACATACTATATATATAGTGGCAGACACTGTCAAATATTCAGGGATTCCAAGAAGGTAAAAAAAAGTGAATATTTTAACTCTTACTGACTATTCTACTCACTTTAAAAACACTCCCATGCCACAGATTTAAAAATACAATAGAAAATGTTTAAACGTCAGAGAACAAAATAAATAAGCGTTGTTTTAGGGAAGAACCCAAGTTTTCCTTCCCCTTTAAATAAGTAAGATAAAAAGGCTAAAAGGGGGCGGGGGAGTAAACCATGATAAGAACATGCATTAACCCACCCCAAAGACTGTAAGCTGGTGAAAAACATTTCAGAAAAATGAACAGCCCTTGAATGTTTAGATTTAGCCTTGAAGCAAACACACTAGAACAAAAGTTGTCCCTGAAACTGCTACCCAAGAGGGTAAGGAAACAACAAGAAACTCAGAGCCAGAGACAGTAGCCATAGACGCTGATCTCCTGGAGGATGTTTTTTACCCGCTCCCTTGTGGCCCAGTTCCTACATTTTTCCCACACTCTACAGAAGTACTAAAACGCCAAGGCTCTAATAAACTGCATATTTAAATATGGAATGGAAAAATCTTTTCAAAATTTCAGTGCTCTTTACATCTTTAGTATTAATACTGCTTTCCTGTAAGTTCTGGCAGAAAAAAGTTGAATAGCAAAGGGTATATTTGGCTGATCAGTCATTTTACTTATTAGTTGTTATCCATCTAAAATGAGGCTTATTGGTGGTGTTAGGATACTTTTGATAAAGAGCAAGAGTTTATCGTTAGGTACTTCTAAAAATTTGGGAAATGTGGAGATGACATCAGAACTCTTCCACAATCCCATCACCAGCGATAACCACGTTCTAAGCACAGATATATTTAATTATACATATATACCTCCAAAGAATAAATTCTGCTAACATATAGCATTCTGCATTTCATCCTAGTTCATCTGTTGGATAAAAATTTGTAATAATGTTCTAATACAGACTTTACTGCGTAGCCAATGGCTTCAAGTTTATATGTTAACATCAAAAACAAGGATGCTCCATATTCCACATCAGAGATGTCAAATGGCTTTAAAAATCGCTCAGGTGTTTACTTTCATAGTTTAGAGTTTATTAAGAATGGAATTATGACACCTATAAACAAGGGTCAATTTCTAAGCAATCTTGAAATTATAACATCTTACTTTCACATCTCAAAGCACATTTAATCTGAAACCCTCCCCAATCAACCACTTAAAATCGATGGCGGAAAAAAACACAAAACTCGTGGAAGTGAATCAGTTCATTTCTACAAGCTACATTTTACAAAGTACCAATACTGTTGGGATTTGCGCCATGAAACAAAAAGTACTATTTCCTTCCAAACATTTCCACCAAAGATGAAGGGCAATGTGATTCATACCTAAGATTCACCTTCAAAATGTTATCCCCACAAAATTCCCCACTTTCAAAGCCTTAAAATAGCCTTCTGCTTCCGTTCATGGTGGAGATTACTCAATCACACATACATCTCTTTTTCACCTATGTGACAGACAGATGCAATAAATCATATGCATACCTAAGAACTTCCTTTCATACAAAGAAGGAAGGATATTACTAAAATTCATTCCTCTCACTCTTAGCCTACACTACGCCCAAATGGTGAGAAACCATTAATTGGAAGTAATATACATCTGGAGTTATTTTTATTTTAAAATTTTCACTTGGAATTTTATCCATATTTCTGACCAATTCCAAGGAAACATGATGGCCTAATGGTTACATCCCAGCAGTAGCTGGGTTTCTACAAGTGAGGAAAGTATGTCACAGAATTCCAGGGCCCTCTCTTCCCAAGTGTGCATTTTGGAAACACTAAAGAATCCTGGTCTTCCCCACCTTTCTACCTGACCCAGGTTAGTATAGAGTCACATTAGCATGCCATCACATCTGAATGCTCTACTTCCTCTCAGCTCTATACCCTGAAGATACCGATTTACGCATTTTTCCTCTGCCCTCAGGAAAGTGTACAGAAGGACAGATGAGGCAATCCTTTGGAAGTTTAAACGATTCTTTAATAATGATCTATAGGTGGCCACATTTGCTTTTTTTCTTTCCTTTCTTAAAATGAAAAGCTGCTTGCTTTTTTGATCATTTAAAAACAGCCCTCATGATAGTCTATTATATTTACTGTACTCTTCTCTATTTATAAAATATTTCAAAACTCAAAATGAGAAACATTACATCATTGGAATTTCCTTTCTTGTAAGAAAGGAAATCACCCATCAACCTACCATCCAAAGCAAACCATTAATATTTTAATGTATTTCCTTCCAGTCTTTTATTTAATAAAACAAAACTGGAGTCAAGCCCTATTATATACCCTTGCATAAAGATATTTCCACTGGATATGATATTGTTAGCATTTTCCCATTTCAGTAATATTTTAACAAACCAGTACTATATTGAATTCCAGCCAATCCTGTGCCATAATTTATTTGAGTATGTCCCATTTGCTTTTTCACTATAAATACTGATAAGAAAATCCTTGTTTAGAAACCTCTGTCCTTGGGTGGGAGTGCCTGGGTTAAAAGTCAGTAGGTTAAGAGTCTGACTTGAGACTTGATCTCTTGGTTCATGGGTTCCAGCCCCATGTCCGGCTCTGTGCTGACAACTCAGAGCCTGGAGCCTGCTTCAGATTCTGTTGTCTCCTCTCCCTGCCCCTCCCCACCCTCAAAAATAAATAAACATTAAAAAAAATTTTAAAAAAAAACCAACCCTCTGTGCTTGGGGTGCCTGGGTGGCTCAGGTGGTTAAGAGTCTGGCTCAGGTCATGATCTCATGGTTCGTGAGTTCCAGTCCCACGCATGTCAGGCTCTGTGCTGACAGCTCAAAGCCTGGAGCCTGGTTTGGATTCGGTGTCCCTCTCTCTCTCTCTCTCTCTCTCTGCCCTCCCTCGCCCCCTCTCACACTCTGTCTCTCTCTCTCAAAAAATAAACATTAAAAAAAATTCTTTTAAAGAACTTAAAAAAAAAAAACTCTGTCCTTATTTTTATTTCTTTCTTTAGGTTACAGAACTGCAAGTGGGATTTCACTCCAAAAAGTTATAAACATTTAAGGTTTCTGTTATATATATAACCCAGTGTTTTCTACTAAGTTTGTATTAACCCAAACATTCTCCTGACAGGTAATGCAGAGCTTCTAATTCATGGCATCCCAGAGAGTATTATCTATCTACTAATTAAAGTGGAAAAATTAATCTGATTGTTTTGTGTTTTGTGTTATTGGTGAGTTTGAATAATTCAATATAGTTATAGTTATTGAACTATCTGTTCATATCCTTTCCCCTGGGTAGTAGGATTTTAGTGTTTCCTTGTTTGTTAAAAGTAAGTATTAGTTAGGTTTGCCTTACCTATAATTCAGACATAAGGACAAGTTTAATGTAGACTGAACTTAGCATTATTTATCTGAATGATGGTATTGTTTACCGGGATATATCTTTTTTGAATAAATCAAAATATTTATTTGAAAGAAAGCATAAAATTGAGACAAAATGTCCACGTCTCATGCTAATCAAAGGTACTGTAATGGGCAGTGGATTATCTCACTTAACTTTAACGATCCTTTGTGACAAGTACTGTCAATACCACCACCATGCAGATGGAGATACTGAGGCACACAGACAGGTTAAGGCAGTTTGTCCAAGGTCACTTAGCCTGTAGAAGGAGTCACTAGGTTGTGTAACTCCAGAGCCTGAAACTTGGGACCCTTGCATCCAACAGCCTCCCATGAGCCACACTAGCCCTGATGTGTCTCAACTTCTCCATTATCTCCACTCAGGGTTCTACTGGAATCTCAAATTCAACATGTTTAAAGACAAAACTGATTCTCTTACCAACCAGATTTCCACTCTTTCCTGGGTCTATTTCTCTCATCATCACCAACCATGCTCTTTGTCATCATCCAAATTTGAAATCTTTTATCACCTGAGCTCCTCATCCACTTAGCTCCACTTCCCATCCATGTACCCTACAAACAGCTGGCACAGGACTGGGCCTTCACAGCCTTTCTCCCTTTTCTCCCCTCCTTCTCATATCCTTGGCTATCACCATAACCTGCTCCCTTAACCTTCAGACCCCCACAATCACCTATTTCTTGTCTCCCTGCTTTTGGTTTCTTCCTGTTCCACTCTATTCTCAACTCTTCCAGAGTGCTGTGTCACTCCAATATCTTACCATCACAGAATATTAGGGGTATATGGGATCTTAAAAATTAAGCATTAGATCTGATCAACCGGTAGTCACTGCCTGAAGCACTGCATTGAGAAAGTTACTGAGGCTCTATCTCAACTTCGCAGAAAAAGTATCAGGGCTGATTTTCTACATCTGCCAGGGACAGAGGGAATGATACTCATGTGCCAGGTTTTATCCCCCACTATAATTTCATCTAAGTTTTTCATTTTACAAATTTAGAACTCAGAACAGAAGGGTAAATGGCTTGCCAAAGTCACACACCAGATCATTAAGAGGTTTTTTATCTTCTGTGGATGTACAGAGAGTATATTCTATTCAGTAGAGTATACAGTCCTTAGATTCAGGAACTAAATCTTATTTAACATTAAACCAGCCCATACCACCATCACTGCAACCCAATTTCAAGCCCTAGCAAGAGAAGGTATCCAGTAATTATTATCCAGTATCCAATAAGTGTATCAAAAACTAATACTGAAGAGTAATCTTAGAGATGCAGCAAAGGGAGAAGTGTAGTATAAATGCTTCTTGGTAAAAAGAACTATCATACTACTTTCAAGAACGGGAACCTGAGCTGACAAAGAGTTTCTAGCAAGTGGTCTCGTACAACCTGTGCTTATCAATATATAAATTCCATTGGTAAAACAGCCTTTTAAAAAATAAAAGAATAAGCTTTAATACCTCTTTTGACATAAAAATATTAAGGTAGTTTGGGGAAAGCATTTAAAAGAAGTTAGTGGCTCATATGGCTTAGGCAGTTTGAAGAGAAAGTAAAGGAACTGTTATTAACTGAACACCTACTAAGTGCCTAGCACCATACACTGTGGTCTCACGACTGTATAAGGAAGTATTAACATTTCAATTTTACTGATGAGGAAACTGGTTTCAAGAGTAACGAACTAGCCCAAGGCTAGAACCTAGCTATGGCCACATGAACAATACAGAATAGCATTAGGATCTGAGCCCAGATCTGTTTGACTCCAAAACTCATGCTCTTTCCCAACTGAAAAAAATTTTTCTGCAATAACAAAATTATCCTCATAAACCTTAAAGGACAAAAACTGATTATGACGCTACTGAAATTATGAACGACTGTTCATCAAAAGAAACTAAGAAGAGTTTTTAAAAACAAACACAAACTGGGAGGCAATTTTTGCAACACATATAATCCACAGGGATTAGGAAGCAATCTACATAAAGAACTCCTACAAAACAGTAAGAAACAAATTTAAAAGATAAACAGGCAAAAGACTTAACAGGGACTTCACAAAAGAAGGAACCCAAATGGCCAATAATATAAATAGATACTTAACCTCAGTAATCAGGGAAATGGCAAATAAAAAGCGCTACGAGACATTTCATAAATATCAACTAGACAACAGTTTAAAGTCTGTTAAATGAAGTAGTTGCAAAGTTGTGGACTAATCATAACACATACATTACTAGTAGGAACACAAACAGTACAACCACTTGGGAAAAATAGTTTGGCATATCTAGTAAGGTTGACAATCCACATACTCTATCATCCAGCAAATTTCACTCCTCAGAGAGGCAGATAATATGTGTATGTATGTTTAAATCTATCTCCTCATATGTATTAAGAGACATGTAGAAGACCCATTCACAGCAGCCTTTTTGTAAGAGCAAAAAACTGGGATCAATCCAAATCTCTATCTACAGTAAAAGGAATAAATAAACTGTAGTGGAATACTATACAGCAGTAAAAATGAATGAACCACAGCCACAAAATGAATGAATCCCAGGAATAAAATGTTAATCTAAAAGTTCAAGACACAGAGGGGCACCTGGGTGGCTCAGTCAGTTAAGCGTCCCACTTCGGCTCAGGTCATGATCTCACAGTCTGTGAGTTCGAGACCCGCATCAGGCTCTGTGCTAACAGCTCAGAGCCTGGAGCCTGCTTCAGATTCTGTGTCTACCTCTCTCTCTGCCCCTCCCCCGCTCATGCTCTGTCTCTCTCTGTCTCAGAAATAAATAAACATTAAAAAAATTAAAAATAAATAAATAAATAAAAGTTCACCAGACACAGAAAAATACATGAAGTATCATTCCTTTTACATAAACTTCAAAAACATACTAAATTAAAAAACTTTAAAGGGTAACCCATAAAGAAGAACAAGGGAAGGATAAGCCTAAAACTCAGGACAGTGGTTGCTTCAGATGGGATGACAGAGAATCACTCAAGGGATTATGAATGTACAATGATAAGGTTTTTCCTCTACTAGGTGGTGCTTGTCTGAGTGTCCACTGGTTTATGATTCTGTAACATATCTTTTATGAGCATTATTTTGTATGTACAAATCATTTAATAAAAAACTTCAAGAAAGCAATGGACCAGAGGGGCAGGACACCGAACATACCAGAAGTAACTGACAACAGAGAACAAGATGTCAGTCAGAGGAGAGCAAAGGGACCAGAGGGGACACCTTGCACTCAGTCAGGCAAGCTTTCCAGACTCCAGTTCTGCTGTCTCAAAGCCAAGGCCTTTTTCTCTAGGCAGGGAGGGCATATTGTTTACCAGCTTTAGAAGTGTTCTAGAAAAGAACTAAAAAACTTGACTAATCTAAATAAACTACAAAAAGTAAGGGTCTTCCACCTAAAGATTAAAGAACTTTACAATGTACTCCTGTATTAAGTGATTTACAGTCAGTGCATCCCTTTCCTCAATACCACTTAATAACAAAAAGGGAAAAACGTGCTGATACTTTAGCAAAAGACAAAAGAAAGATACCAGAAGGAACCTTCTGATACAGAGATCCCTTAGCTGAAGAAGTAGAGCAGTTTCTCCATTTAACATGCATATAAGTCACTTAGGGGTCTAGTTAAAATGCAAATTCTGATGGGGTGGATCTGGAATGAGACCTCTAAGAATCTGTATTTATAACTCCTGATGTTACTGTTCCACAAACCTTACTACCATACCATATCAATACATTATGAAAACGCATTTTGGGGTAATGTCTAAAAACAGAAGTATGGGTGCCTCTAACTGGGATAGTTTCATTTTACCCACTAAGATACAGAAATTGACGATACTACTCCTACACTATATAAACTTGGGTACAGGATTACTGTTATCAGAAAAATCAAGAAGGGGTGCCTGGGTGGCTCAGTGGGTTAAGCATCTGACTCTTGATTGCGGCTCAGGTCATGAACTCACAGTTTGTGAGTTTGAGCCTCACATGGGCTCTGCACTGACAGCAGGGAGCCTTTTTGGGATGATCTGTTTCCCTCTCTTTCTGCCCCGCCCCCCCCATAAAACAAAACATTAAAAAAAAAAAAAAGAAAAATCAAGAATACTAAACTAGGTCTTTTGCAAAGAAAAGGTGCTTTGGGAGACAGCAAGGACTGAAAATTTAAAAGAGAAACCATGAGGGGTTTTACTCACTTCCACAAACCAACAGAAGTAGTCTTTCCAGAAGACATATTAGTCCCTTCCTAATGGAAAAATGGTTTCCCAATAGTATTGAGGAAACCAGGACTACCCTAAGGAAAGCCACAGAACATTAGTTAAAGACTGATTATAATGCAGATATTGGTCAGGGCCCAGAATAATTAAAGGAGCATCACATCACTGTATATATACATGTGTGTGTATAGCTTTAGACTCCTAAGAATATACTCTTAAAATGAAAAGCTTATTTTTTTAACAAAAACCACATCAAATAATATTCACTCATCATGTCTGTTTGTTTAGTAGTAGTAAAATCCTTCCATCTCAAAATAGTACTTCTACATGTAGAGTCATGCTTTCATACAGCACTCAATAACCACTCAAACAGACTCTTCCAAGGAAACGCCAGTGCCAAGTCTCTGCTAAGGATGTGTCACAAGTAGAGAGTGAAGTCTTCTCACTTGCTCCTACAACATCACAGACTGTTGTTACTAGTCTCACCCCAGAGATGCTCTGCACAGAAAGCCTGCACAGAAGGAGACGGCCAAATGACAGCAGTTTCCTCATGGCCCCAATGCTACTCTCAGATGAAGGGTTTGGTTAGTCCAGAGATGACAGAGTTACAAACAGCATAACCTAACAGAATTCTGCACCTGGTGTGTACGTCAGAACAGCTAAACCCCCTGTACCATCAACACAGGATATTTTTTTACAACATAATAAATCCAAAATGTCTGGATAATCCATGGAAACAATACTCCCAACCATCCGTAGGCATCACAATTTTATACAACCAGAGCAACGATGAAATCCAAATTTAAAAACAATTCTGTATCTTAATGGCCATCTATTAGAGAAATTCAAAATAATGCACATAAACCACACAATTTAAATTCAGTTCTCCTCTGAAGAGCCCCATAAAATCAAATGCGACTAAGCTGGATTCATTAGAGAGTTTTTAAAAATAAAAGTAGATACGCCCTTGCATTGAAACACTGACCTTCCCTTCCAGTTAGCATACGGAAATTCTCTTTTTCACTTAAACATTTTAGAAGAGCCTGAGGTGACATTTAGATGTATCCTATTTGCCATCGCACACTGAATAAATGAATTGTGGAAGCAGCATTTAGAAGAGAAATTCCCAATGTTCCCAGACTAAACAGATGAGGACACTGGGAATCATCTCCTCTGACCAAATACCAGACACCGAGGCCTTGGTGGTCTCCCCTTTCTCTTGGTCTCCCTCCCCAGCCACATCTGCAAAAAATATGTATGCAAAAAATACATATAAACAAACACAAGTGCAGTCAGTTACCATGATAATTCCATTAGTCATGACTGGACACTTGGCTATCTAAATCAATCTGAATACCAACTGACCGACAATCATGACACTAACTTACCTAATAATCCTCAGTAAAGAATCCAAATATGCAACTGTACTTGATTTACAGAAAAAAGCAAATGATGTTAGTACAGCAAATACAGGTTAAAGAAACAATTTTTAATCCATCAAAAAATACGTTCCTTTTTAAAACAACTTACTGAATGTTAGTATTTTTAGAAATGTCTCAGAGACATAAGAACTAAAACACACCAATCATTTCATTTCAAAAAAATGGTTTCCTATAGGAAAGATTCATATTCTTAGTATTAACCAAAGACAGAGGTACTGTAATGTCATCGCTGTGAAGCTACAATTAATCAACTTTTCACATATGAAGAAATCGATGGATAGCTGGGTTGCAGTCACAGATTATGGGTAATGCACAGAAAACACTGCGACTCCCAATACTGACTGCACCACTGCCTCTGCACACCCCCGGGCCTGTCCTCCCTGCAGCCCCTCCCTACGGCTCAGGTCCCTAGGTCGAAGATCAGATTCCCGTCCGCAACCGCAGGCCGGCTCCCTCAGCCTGCATTGGCGCTGCAGGACGCCCCTTCTTCCCAGCACAGCCCGACAGGCGGGGCGGGAGGTCTCACCCCAAACAGCAGACTCCCCCCCTCACTGCTAGGTGACCTGGTCCTCCTGACGCCACATCCAGCTGAAGCAGCATGACAAGGTAGAAGCAGCTCCCAGCCTCGGCCAAGGGCAGCCCCGGGCCTGGGTGGGGCCGGGCGGGGGCCGCAGGCGCCGAGTGGCCGTGCCAAGCCCCGGCAGCGAGAACCAGGGGAGGCTGCGATACTGCTGCATTGTGCTGCATCACGGCGAGGGCACTGGGAGCCATCCATCTTGCCAAAAAAGCACATCCCCGCCCAAATAAACCCCACCGAATCCATTTTTCTCCTCTGCTGAAGCACCGTCACACTCGCCCTCTCCTCGCTCTGTGGCCCTGCTTTTGACTTGAAAAATAATGGACTTGGTTTCGTATACTGACATCCACAACACTCCCCTCCCCATCTGACGGCAGACACTTGGCATCTCTCCTCTCACAAAAACAAAGAGAAGGCTCCCCCCAAAAAGGAGGGCCGCGGGCGTGGTGTGAGAGATGAAGACGAGAGGGGCTTCCAGCCCACCACCCCAAAGGCCAGCCCGGAGGGTCACCGCGCTGATACAAACCTGTTGAAGAGCCGGTGGCTGGAGCTGAAGGGCGGGCGCCACCGCCGCTCCGCGCCCGAGGCGGCTCACGCCCAGCCCTGGGAGAGTGGGGACGGCAGGGAGGGCGGGGGGCGGGCGCCGGGAAGGGCGGGGGGGGGGGGGGGCGCCCGGCCGCCGCCTCCGGTTCAGCTGCAGCGCAGCGCAGCGGGGACCACGCCTGGCCGCATCCCCCGTACCGTTACGCGCACAGCCCGGCCCTGTCAACGCCGCCCCCGCTCCCCACCAGCCCCGGCCGCAGGGAGGGCACCCGAAAATACGCCCAGCGTGCTGCCCACTCCGCACCCACCCCCGCACCAGGGGCCGCTGCGCCCCGCTGGAGGGAGTAGGCGGCGGAGGCAGGGAGGAATCCGCGCCGCTGCGTCCGAAGATGGGGCTGGGCGGCCGCGGTGCGCACGGGGGAGCTGCGTTCGCCTCACTGCGGAGCCTGCCGCCCCTGTCCGCATAGCCCGCGTACTAATAAGCACTGGAGATCAAGGCTCCTCGCGCCGCCCCCGCCCCTGCTCCGCAGCCTCCCTGCCCCCACGCCGCTCCCCAGGCGCAGGGCATTGGCGGGGCAGCGGCGTCCTCCGGACCTGGGCCCGCGCCCCTCCCCCTGTCCTCCCGCCGCCCAGGAGCCCGCCCGGGAGGCAGCCCCAGTGAGTTGGCATCTTCCAGCCTAGGCCCCCCACCTACCTCCCGAGGATAAGGGGGTGGGGGCGCCGGGGTCCCGTCCTCCTCCCGCTCCTCGGCGGCCGGGCGGGTGGGCCGGGAGGCGACTCCGCGGGGCTGTCCGCGGCTGGGGCCGGGGCTCACAGGACGGGACCGGTGGGCGCTGCTGCGCGGGGCTGCGCGCTCGCTCCGGGCGGAGAGGCGGCCGAGGGAGGGACTGGAGGAATCCGCAGCCTGCACGGCAACAGCTGCACTGATTCCGGGGGCTGGGCGGGAGCGCGGGGCGGGGGGAGGAGGGGAGGGAGCAGGCCGGGAGGGGGCTAGGGGCGGGGAGAGAGAGCGCGCGGGCGCCGGGAGCGCGCACACACACGCGCGCGCACACGATCTCTCCCGCACACCCTCCACACTCCTCTCCGCTCACCGCTCCTCCCTCCTTCAGTTCCTCCCTCTCCTACCCTCGGCGCCTGTCGGGAGCCCCGCAGCCGCCCACCCAGCGCCTGCAGCGCGCGCCAGCCGAACCTCCGGCGCGTCCACGCACTCCCCAGCTGAGGCTCTCCTCCGGGCTGGCGCCTACCTCGTCATATGCCGCGGGGACCCGCCAGGCTGGCCTGGCCTGGGTGGGCACCGCCGCCGCCGCCGTTACCCGGGCGAAGGGACAATGGGGGCTTTGTCCCCCACAGCCGGCGAGGGCCAATTTCACGTTTAATTTGAGGCTAATTTGATTATCGCTTTAGAAAGGGGCAGCCTAATTTTCTACGTGATTTGTGCAGCCTCTTTTCGCCCGCGATGTTGGCGTTTGGAACGCGCTGGAGATTGTTGAGAGAGGTTTTAGAGCGTCCTTTGGCTGTTTTGGTTTTAGATATAGTTGGTGATGCTTTATAGGTTCCGCCCAGCCTCATGAAGAGCCACAGTGACCTCTCCGTGGGAAACGTTGGGCGGTGGGGGCAGAGGGTTGTTCCTCGGTGAAATCACGATCTTCCCCCGATTTGTGAGTGCTTCTTCACCGTGTCCCTCAGGGCGGACAGTCCCTACAAGTGGTTTGTCCAACTCCTGCCTCTGGGCGTTCTGGCTCACTTCAACCTAAAACCGAGTTCTTTTCCCGAGCCACCCGTGCGGAGTGGGGTCGTTCAGGCAGCAGGGCAAGCCCCGCGATGGTTTTAGGATTTGTTTTCTTCCCCTACCCAAAAACCCTGAGACGGATACCGGCCGTTAACTCGAGTTTTTGTCAAGTGCTAACGCCTCTTCCCAACCAGCTTGCCCACCCAGTCAGTCCCCAGGCTATGTAGAAATTATGGAACCGCCACTGTTGGGGAGAAAGGATGGTGTCATCACCATGTCCACGAATAGAAACGCTCTTTAGAGAGCAGAGTCGGGGGAAACTGACGTTCTGCCTGCCTTGTAGGTAGCCAACGGCTGCACTGCAAGCTTTCAAGAGGGCCCTTCTCCTTTGACTACGCCCAAAGGCTTCTCTCCCTAAAGATCTGACCTCAACCGCTGAATAAAGACAAAAAAAAAAGACAATTTAGATCATGCTTCTATCTCAAATCAATAGACCCGAGGCCTGGTGGGTTTATATTTTTGCATGTATTTTTTAAATGAATATATTTTTAAGTAAATGTAAATGAAATTGTTCCAGCAGAGTGAAGATGATTCTTCCTTTTAGCGCTTCACCATCAGTTTGGATGTTTGGATCAATGTTTACTTTTGATATATATGAAAAAAAAATTGAGAAAGGCAAGTAATTTAATATTTTTCCCAGAGGGTTGATCAACACCGCCAGAAGGTGAACTCTCCAAAGACGGGGTTCTTTTGGCTGTTTGTTCACTGTTTTGCACATAGCAGGCGCTTAGGAGGTGCTCAAAAATATTTGTTGAATTGAATTGTACAGAATCAACACGTAAGTGGCTGCCCTCATTAGGTAATACAGGAAATCCACCAGGAATGAAAGTTGTTTCCCTTTCACTTATTTTGCTCCATAGCCCTCAGCAGTCCCTACCCACAATGTTAATGAAATACCAAAGAAAACAATGGCAATTGTGGAAAATGCCTGTTTAAATTCTTGCAGTGTTACTCTGAAATGGTGACTCTTAACAGCTTCCTTTATCACAGATAACAGTACTTGAATAAATCTCCATTTAATGGATGAGTCACCTCCCCTACCCCATTCCACTCCCACTTAATTTTTAAAAATTTCTTTCAAAAAGGGAGGCCACACACAACCCTAGCAAGGTACTCTAGTAAAGTGCCAATAAGTATTTCAAAAATGTGAAAGGCAAGGATTCAAAGTTTCACTACAAATACCTGAGTTTTCATCAGACTTTCACTATAAATACCTCACAATTTTGAATTTTTTTGGTGGAAAAAAAATCATCTAGAAGAGCCCAGTGTACCACTGACCAAAAAAAAGTAACAGGACAAATAAAAGAGTCTAAATATGGAGAGATTATTGGTGAAGACCTATATCTCTGTGAAAGGCAATAATCTAGAAAAGGATAAAAAGCCTTAGTAATGATGGTAACTCAAAAGGATTATTCTCAAATATGTCAGAAGCTGCTTTGTTGAGTTCTTCCTCACAATAGAAATCAAGATGATTTAAAGGAACCTAGAACTCATTGATAATCATGTCTGTAACATACTATACTATTACTCTCCATTTTTGAAGCCACGTGATTATATATGTCTTTGTCTCCCATAGAAATAGTACTTTATTACAAAACTTTTGCAGATACAAATTGTTATTTTAACTTCCCATTCAAAATGTAGACGAAAAGATTGTCTATATATATATGTCACTACAGACTAAATTATGATGTTATAATACACAGTTCCCAAATCTCAGTATAGCACACGAGTTCCAAATCAACGAGTTAATTTATTGCTGATATCAAATCAACTGTGGTTCCAAGAGACTGTCTCTTGGGCGAAGCTGTCTTCTATGTGTCAGCTCAGCATTATAGAATATGTTAATATTATGGTACCTCCATGTCAGTGGGTACTTGCACAATCTCCATTGTAAGGAAAGACTATGATGGAGGGTTAAGTACCAGCAACTAAATACTTCCACCCAGAAATGACGTAAGGTTACCTCCACTCACATTTCATTTGCCAAAGCAAGTCCCATAGCTACACTTGAAACCGGATATTGACAAACAATAGTATTGTCTGCCTGTTTTATTTAGAAAAGAGAGACTGGTGCTTAAAGTATTTCCTTGGTTACATTAAATCAACCCAATTAAAACCCATCTTTTATTCTATTGATAATACCCTAAAATTTGAAATTGAGAACACATTTTGAACATTTGAATAAATGTTTTTCATTTCTATTTACTCCTATTACTCCTATTTACTCCTACATTTCTATTTACTCCTACTACTTGACTTCCTTTCAACTCTGAACTAGTCTGGAAGTTTCCTCATAGTAGAAATGTTCTATTTGGGGCTTCTTCAGACATATTAATTTAGCACTGGGAAGATGTAAAGACTTACATGTTTGAACTATCAATATCATGAATTAATAGTTTTTAATATTAAAGCACTAATATTAAAGCACTAATAACACATTTACTGATGTATGAAATAATTCATTCTCTCATTTATTCAGGAAATATATATACTTTGATCTGTTCTAGACCATGAAATAGAGCAATGGGCAAAATAGAAAAAAATCACTGCCTTCATGGATTTTCCTTTCTAGTAGGGGATACAATCAATCAATAAACAAGTAAGATATATGTGGGATAATAAATCTGAATAATCTAAATATGTAGAAATAATATTTATAAAGTGATGAGAATAAGAAGCCTAGCTTTCTATGAAAGTCTCCTCAAATTTTCTATTAATAAAAATAAATGTAAGTAGCAATTGTAAAATGCTTTCAGTTTTTAAAATGCTTTAAAAAATATATTTTTTGTCCTTTTTGTTAGTCCTGTGGGGTAGATATTAATCCCATCTTATAGATTAGAAAACTGAAGACAACAGTAGGTTAAATAAGTTGCCCAAGGTCACACTGCTATGAAGAGCCACTGGTATCTGCTTAGAAGATAGCATAGCAGAGCTGTGTGCTTGACATTGCATTATTATTAAGAAGCAGTTTTGTTTTGCAAGATGAAAAACTTCTTGAGATTGATGGTTGTAATGTTTGCACAACAATGTGAATGTACTTTATGCCATTGAACTGTACACTTGAAAGGGTTAAAATGGTAAATTTTATGTATTTGTTACCACAAGGTTTAAAAATGTTTAAAAAATGTTTTAAATAATTTTAAATTGAGACCTCTAGAATAATAGAATAACTGCTCTCTTAACTCTTCTTCAGTTAACACATTTGGATTACACAATTCATTCCCTCTGTATTGTGGGCAGATTGATGTCCATAGCACACCAAGCACACTTTGACAGTGGGCTGTATTCTGCTACAACTGTATTTTTCAGTTCCTGCCATCGTGCTATGTACTTACCAAGTCAGTTGGGTTTATTCCCAAATTTATTTATGCCAGTTATACTTGTTATAGTTATACCTATTTTATTTAGTAATTATTCTTATTGTAATTAAGCATCACATAAGCCAAATAAATATGAGTGTGCAAAGAGACTTATTTCAGCGATAACTAATTTGCATATTTTAAAGTTTATTTACTTATTTTGAGCAGAGGGATGGGGGAGAAGAGAGTGTGCACATGCACATGAAGGGAGGGCAGAGAGAAAGGGAGAGCGAGAATACCAAGCAGACTCCATGTTATTAACTCAGAGCCCAGTGCAGGGCTTGATCTCATGAAGCCTGAGATCATGACCTAAGCTGAAATCAAAAGTCAGACACTTAACCAAATGAGCCACCCATGTGCCCCTAAGTTGCATATTATTTAAATGTCTGTTAAAGGCTAAAAATACTGCATCAAATTATATGTGGGCAAGATAACACTAAAATTTAGGGAAGAATGGAAATCATAAAAACTTTGAAATGTCTGGAGTCAGGTTGCTTTGCAAGCGTCTCTAAATTCTTAGTCAACTTAAATCAAACTATCAGATAGTTGTGGCTTATGCAAAAATAAGTGGTCTTTCACTCAGTAAACATGTTGGAAGAAACCTTTTGACTATCAACTGATTAGCAGGTAAATTTAAATTCATGTTTCAAGTAAAGTAAAATTTTATGTCTTTTTCCAGATATAAATCTATTGTTATTTTTTCAAAATGTGCCTCATGGATTAGGCAATGAATTGTTAGATGTGACACCAAAAGCATGACAAACAACAATAAATACAGACAAGTTGGACTTATCGAAATTGTAAACTTTTGTGCATCGAAGGGTATTACCAAGAAAATGAAAAAGCAATCTAGAAAATAAGAGAAAAGATTTGCAAATTACACATCTAATAAGGGTCTAGTATCCAAAATACATAGAGAACTCTTACAACTCAACAACAAAAAGACAACTCAATTAAAAAATGGGCAAAGGACTCAAACAGAATTTTCTCCAAAGAAGATAATACAAATTGCCTATGAGCACATGAAAATATGTTCAACATCATTAGTCATTAGAGAAATGCAAATCAAAACCACTATGAAACAGTATTTTACACCCACAAGGATAGCTTTAATTTTTTTTTATTTTATTTAAGTCCCAGTTAGATAACATGTTGTGTAATAATAATTTCAGGAGTAGAATTTGGTGATTCATCACTTACATATAACACCCAGTGCTCATCCCAACAAGTGCCGTCTTTAATGCTCATCACCCATTTAGGCCATAGCTTTACTTTAAAAAAAAAAAAAGAAAAAGAAAAAGAAAATAACAAGTATGAATGAAAAGAAAATTCAGCAAGATGTAGAGGAATGGAAGCCTCATATATTGCTGGTGGGAATGTAAAATGGTGCAGATGTTGTGGAAAAGAGTTTGGCAGTTCCTCAAATAGTTAAACAGGATCACCACATGATCCAGCGGTTCCATTCCCAACTATATGCCCCAAAGTCCAGAAAACAGGTATCACGCAAACACTTGTACACAGATGTTCATAATAGCACTATTCACAATAGTCAAAAGGTAGAAACAACCCAAATGTCCAACAATGGATGAATCAAAATATGGTATATACATACAATGGAAGAGTATTTGGCCATAAAAGGAATAAAGCACTGATACATGCTATAATGTGGGAAAAAAAGACACAAAAAGTCAATATTATATGATTCCATTTATATGAAATATCCAGAATAGGTAAATCCACAGAGATAGAACACAGATTGGTGGTTGCCAGGGACTGGGAGAGGAGCAGGGGAGTGAATGGGGTATACTTAATTTCATACCTAATTGGTATGAAATTTTATTTTGGGCGATGAAAGTGTTTTAGAATTATGTAGAGGTGGTAGTTACACAACATAATGACTATAGTAAATGCTACTGAAATGTCTGCTTTAAAATGGTTAGTTTTAGGTTATCTGGATTTCACCCCAATTAAAAAAAATATAATTCAAAAGTGAAAATCTTTTTTATTTCTCATTTAACATTATTTTTCAATAACCAACCAACCACTTGTCCCATCTGGTGAATAGGCTTCTGCATATTCTTTAAAACTTTCCTACAATGCATGACTTGAGAAAGGGTTTGTCACCATGTATCTCTCATATATGTAAGTTGATTATTCCACTTGCTTATTTTCAGACAGCTTGATTCTAATTATCCCACCACAGAAATGTTAAAGGGATTCTGAGTCCGTATTGTTTTGGGAACAAACTAGAAAAAGTTATCGGACCCTCCCTTTGGCATATAGCACTTGAGGATGTAGCAGCAGAAGACCTCTCCATAAAACATCATGCACTTTTTCTTTATTTTCTCAGCCTGCAGTGTCTCATACAATAATAGCCGCTAGAAATGTAGCTGGAGTGGGGCGGCTGGGTGGCGCAGTCGGTTGGGCGTCCGACTTCAGCCAGGTCACGATCTCGTGGTGCGTGAGTTCGAGCCCCGCGTCAGGCTCTGGGCTGATGGCTCGGAGCCTGGAGCCTGCTTCCGATTCTGTGTCTCCCTCTCTCTCTGCCCCTCCCCCGTTCATGCTCTGTCTCTCTCTGTCCCAAAAATAAATAAACATTGAAAAAAAAATTAAAAAAAAAAAAAAAAAAAGAAATGTAGCTGGAGTGACAGAGAACTGAATTTCTAATTTTACTTACTTACTTACTTACTTAATTTTTAATATTTGAAGTTTTAATTTCAAGTTTAGTTAGTTGATATACAGTGTAATATTAGTTTCAAAAGTAGAATCTAGTGATTTGTCACTTACATACAATATCCAGTGCTCATCAATTTTACCTAATTTTAATGAATTGAGATTTAAATTTAAAAATCAGTTCTTGGTTTGAGTTATCAGAAAAATGTTAACTGTATTTGGAACAACTTGGATATTCGAATGTACTTGCTTTAACTGTAAATTTTGTGACGTCTACATACACACCAGGTTCAGGCTTAGTTAAAAAAAAAAGGATATAAAATATCTCAATTTTTTAAATATCTGTTTTATGTTGCTATGAAATTATCTTGGCTATGAAGGATTAAATAAAACCTATTTTTTTTTAATTTTTTTTCAACGTTTATTTATTTTTGGGACAGAGAGAGACAGAGCATGAACGGGGGAGGGGCAGAGAGAGAGGGAGACACAGAATCAGAAACAGGCTCCAGGCTCCGAGCCATCAGCCCAGAGCCTGACGCGGGGCTCGAACTCACGCACCGCAAGATCGTGACCTGGCTGAAGTCGGACGCTCAACCGACTGCGCCACCCAGGCGCCCCATTAAAACCTATTTTTAAAATTAATTTTACCATTTATTTTTATTTGTTCAAATATGGCTATTTAAAAATATTTTTAATGTTCATTTATTTTTGAGAGAGAGAGAGAACATGAACCGGGGAGGGGCACAGAGAGATGGAGACACAGAATCTGAAGCAGGCTCCAGGCTTTGAGCTGTCAGCACAGAGTCCAATGTAAGGCTCGAACCTAGGAACCGTGAGATCATGACCTGAGCTGAAGTCGGATGCTCAACCAACTGAGCTACCCAGGCATCCCCCCAAAATTTTTAAATTGCATATGTGGTTCACATTATGTTTCTATTGGATAACTTTGTTCTAGGTATTGTCAATGGGGACTCCAGTTATTGGCATCCTCCCTATTTAGGCTGAGAAAAACTGAAGAAAAGCAACTAGAGTTTGGAATATGCTACCAAGTGAGAATCCAAAGTGAGGCCTAATCTCCAACTTCCAGGCTTTCCATAGTGCCTCCATCACAATGGCCTTGGTATGTGTGGGTGGCAAGCCTTGGTGCTCCCTTGTGAGCAGAAGGCAGGCATGGCTAATATTTTCATGACTGGTGTCATTCTTTCAGAAGTCCAAAGATGACCTTGGCAATGACAGAGAGGCATTGCCTCAAGATAACCCCACCCCCCAACGTGACATAGTTTGCCAGCCTATGTAAAGGATTCCAGAAGTGGGCTAGATTCATGCCTAGAATTCATTTGAGAAATTGCAGAAATTCATAGGCTGATGGGTGAGGAACAAAGAGAAGAAAAATCACTTCCCCACAGAGGTCAGAAAAGTTTAACATGCCACTGGTTTGAGGAGAAGTTCTTCTGTCTGGATTGAGTGATTAGATCTTATCCACTTTGCCCCCCAATCATACTTTTGATGTTGGAGTGTCCTCATTTCCCATCCTGGGCCCTCAGATTCTCAGTAGGTGGGGATGCCCAGCCGCAGCATAAATGCCGTGTCTCAGGGCATGACAATAAAACACTCAGACTATCTGAACATTTGCTGTGGAGGCAATGAAATTCCTTCCTTGCTCGCTTCTCATGGTTGGCAGGCTGTTTTCTTCTCTTGGGTTTTTTCTTTTATACGCAGGCTAGAGTAAACAAGAGTTCAATTTTAATGGTAAGCATTTATTTAAGACTGAAACTGGAGCCTGTAAAGAATCACAAAAATGAAGAAATACTGTATTTGCTCGATTTCAGTTAGTATTTCCCCTACATGAGATATGAAGTATAATAATTTTTTGTTATTGTTTTAACACTGTTATTTTTGTCACTCACATATATCTCTAGGCACTCCGCTAAGTACACATACTCATTTTATTTATTACTTGTTCGTTTATTACATGTATTTGTACTTTTATTACTCTATCTTACCAATGAGGAAATTGAGGCACAAAGAGGTTGGGTTACTTGTCTGAGGTCTTACAGCTAGTAAGTGATGAAAACAGAATTCAAACTCAGATCTGACACCAAGTTTCTAAGTTTGTTTCTAAGTCTGAAAAGGGAAATAGGATCTTATGACATTTTACTTACTAGCTTTACACTCAAACATAATGAGTCAAAATATGGGGCCAAAAGCACCTTTTTTTTTTTTAACTGAAATTGCTTTAATAAAACTTTAAAAAGACTTTTTTTAGATGAAGGTTGTAAGGAGGTATCTAAGTTTGAGGAAGTTTTAAGCACCTGGATTCTTATATGTTTTTGTTTCAGAGTTCATGCAACTTGAAAGCCATCGGTTCCTTAACAAGTCCTGCCAATATGAAATAAGAAAAGATACTTTAAACAGAAAATCCCCCTGTGTTTGGTGAACAGAGCGGTATTGTTGTTTGTTTTTTTAAGGGGACAGAAGATGGGGGTCGTAGTGGGGGTGTTTGTTTTTATGAGGTCTGCTTTGAAAAGCTCTTCTGAAGCCTTCCCAGGAGTAACCAAGCAGGAGTGCTGGGGTTTGATGCAATATATACTGGCTAAACGTGGGCCTGCCTCAGCTGCAAGTAATTTAATCTCAGGATTCTCTCCAAATGGGACCCTGGACCACAGCAATCTGAGAATGTCGTACATTGGATTTCTAATTGCTGCAGGACTCTGTGGTAGAAACAAAAATATTTATAGGTCTAAGTTTCTTAAGGTGGTGGGTTACCTAAATTTGAGAAGAACGTGGGATTTCACCCATTGGGGAGGACGGTTTGCACCATCTGATAGATAGATTTTTTGGGAAAGCTGGAAAAGTTATCTGAAAACATTCCCTGAACTGTGTCATAGCTGTTGGAGTGTAGATGTGATCACTTTAACCATTCCCCCCACTTTTTTAAAAGAATTTATCTCATCTTGGGGTGCCTGGGTAGCTCAGTCGGTTAAGCATCTGACTTTGGCTAAGGTCATGCTCTCACAGCTTGTGAGTTCAAGTCCTGCATCAGGGTCTGTGCTGCATAGGGCCTGCTTTGGATTCTGTGTCTCCCTCTCTCTCTACCTCTCCCCTGCTCATGCTCTGTCTCTGTCTCTCTCTCAAAAATAAATAAACATTAAAAAAAAATTTTTTTTAAAGGACTTGTCTAATCGTTTAAAGTAATCTCTACACCCAACATGGGGCTTGAACCCTGCAACCCTGAGATTAAGAGTTGCATGTTTCACTGACTGAGCCCACCAGGCACCCCATCTTTAACCATTCCTAAAAGGAGAATCAAAGCCTTCTCTGAGTCCTCTGATCCTCTGTTCATTTGCCCTCCATGAGGATTTGAGAATTTGATAGGTTGCCCCCTCCCTTCCTCCTCAATTGAATTCTCCCAGATCCTCCAGGAAGAATAGGGGTGCTGATATTGCAGCCCAAGGCCTTTCCTTTAACTACCAGCTACCTCCCAGGTGGGTGGAGGCCTCTGGCTGCGGAGCATCTATCTGCATCAGGTGGCATGAACTGGGGAATCAAGGTGGCTGGCTTGAGAAGAAACCTTCAAGAATATCCAAATGGGCAAAATTTCACCTTTCAAATGGCAAGTATGCCACAGGGATTCATATCTCAGTACAAAGGTACAGCAATAAATTAGTACATAATTCCTTAGTTCGACCCTAGCCTCACTGAAAACTGAAGATAAGCAAATAGGATAAACATCTGTTTTTGTTAAACATTGTCACAATCAGAGGTTTCTCTTAACTTTTTCTTCAAATAGGCAATGCATTTGCATAATTAAAAAATAAAAATGGTAGGGGCTCCTGGTTGGCTCAATCAGAAAAGTATGTGACTCTTGATTTGGGGGTCATGAGTTCAAACCCCACATTGGTGTAGAGATTATAAATAAATAAATAAATAAATAAATAAATAAATGATCAAATGGTTTTAAAAGGAATGCATTGAAATTCTCATTCTCACCCTGTTCCCACCAGTCCCAAACCCCAGCCCATTTCCTATAGGTAACCATTTTATTTTTTTAAATGTTTTTATTTATTTTTGAGAAAGAGAGAGAGAGACAGAGACAGAGCATGAGTGGGGGGAGAGACAGAGAGAGGGAGACACAGAATCCAAAGCAGGCTCCAGGCTCTGAGCTGTCAGCACAGAGCCCAACACAAGGCTTGAGCTCTGACCCGTGAGATCATGACCTGAGCTAAAGTCGGACGCTCAAACGACTGACCCACCCAGGTGCCCCTATAGGTAACCATTTAAAAATTTTTTCTATGTACTCTTCCAGGGCACCTGCCCAGTGTCCGTTTAGGCATACATAACCAAAATCAAATATATATTCTTATAACTTCTCTCCCTTTTCCGTAAAACAAGGAGCATTCTACAAACACTGTTTGCACCTTGCTTTTTTTTTTTTTTTTTCACTTCATGCGTCCTAGAGATCTTTCCTTAGTAGCTTTCCTTATGGTAAGCTTCCTTATTCTTTGTTGTTGTTATTAGAGCTGCACAGTATTCCATTTTATGCCACACTTTTTTTATTCGGGTTGTTTCAGTCTGTGTTCTTTTATAAACAGTGCAAGCGTTTCTAATCAGACATTTCTGGCTCAAATTTTGTTCCTTCTATTCTCTTGAAATTCTTCAGGCTTACAGAGGGCTGCCCAAGGGGTGCACACTAGACTTACAGAAGGATAGATGTAGAAGAGGCTTTAGAGCTGGCCTAATCCAACCCACTGTTTTAAGGGGAAATCAAAGCTCCTGTAAAGTGACTTTCCCAGGGTTACAGAGTGGGGCCAGAGTCTAGGTTTACTGCTTCCCTGCCTGAAATTGTACCGGCTAGATCACACGGCTGGATACTGAGTGTGTGTGTGTGTGCGTGTGCATGCCTCTAGGAATATAAAACTCATTGAATGCAATGTCAAACATGGTAAGAGCCAGGAGGAGATTACAAAGCCCCTTTCAGCATCGGATCCCTTGGAGCAGGAAGTCACCTGGTTAGGGAAAATCTGGGAAGGCTTCATCAAGGAGGCAGCATTCGTGGTGGGCCTCGAAGGATGGATAAGATTTCACCAGGGAAAAAAGATGAAAGACAAGAGTTGTGAATATGGGAAAACATCAGGTATCTTTGGGTAGCAAGGAGCCTACTGTGGCTGCAGCACAATGTATGATTAGAAAATAAGACTACTAGTAGTTTTAATGAGACTAGTGAATGCTTACCCTAGACTAGGTGTTATTCTTATTGCTTTATCAATACTAGCCCTTAAATTTCTCAACCCTGTGAAGCAAGTACCAGTTGCTTAAAATTATCCCCATTTTACATGTGGGGACACTGAGGCACAGAGAGAGTTGATAAGTCAACTTAAGTCAAATGTTACACAGTAAGGTTACATTCTAGAGAGTCCGACTCTAAAGCAGTGTTAACACTTCTCCATGTTCTTAGGAAATGAGACTGGAAAAAGCCCGATTAGAGAGGATACTGGAATGCTTGTTGAAACACAGAAAGATTTATACTGCCCTGTTTGTAAATGGAAGGAGATACATATTTATTGAGCATACATACCTTAAAAAACATGTGAGATAGATATCATTTTTGATAGAATTCAGATGGGGAAACTAGGGTTCTGAGAGGCAAAGTAACTTGCTAGCTAGCAAGTGGCAAGAGACCCCTGAGGCTGGCATGTGAATGAAAACCAGTGCCTGCGCCCAGGCTGACGTTTATCCAAACACAGCCCATAGAATACTAGTGCGTAGCTTAGAGGGGAATGGGGTTTGTGGTCAACTAAACTTGGGAAATGCTAAGATAAACAAAATTAGACCTCAATTTAATTGCAGATTTTAATATACTTTCCATACTTCATAAATAGAGAGGTAGATGTTGCATCACAGACTTACTATGATTCACTCTGCTCCCACCACTTCCAAGCCCTTTGTTCAAGTCATATTCAGTGGAAATAGTGCTGGGAGGTATACTGGTTTGGGAAAGCCTGAATAGAACATACTGGAGAAAGGAAGGAAAGATGTGTTTCCTGATCAGCTAGGCATACAGGCACTCTTTACAGATCTATAATGTTAAAATATGAAGGGCACATGAATCTTACTTTCTGAGGATGGCACAGAAAATAAGTTATCTAAACTTCCATATCTCAGAAGACTGGAATGTTTTGTGGGTTTTTTGTTTGTTTGTTTTGTCTTGGTTTAAGTATCAAAATGGGAAAACCTGATTTGATTTCTAAGCTAGAAATCTCCCAATTTCTATTCTAGTTCTTTCACACCCTAAGGTAAAGATGTTGCAGTGTTGGGAACCAAAAAGTATATGTAGGGTATGCTTTTTAGGTTATGCCCGTGAACTTAACTTCTGATTAGCTGGTGGTTTAATTTATAATCTGATATTGCTATTGTATTACTATAAAAGAGAGTATACTCAAAAAGAATACCTTCACCCTTTCCTTCAAATTGCCTCATGAAATGTAAAAGTTACATGTATGGCATGAGTAAACCAAGTATAAAACCTTTGTCATTAAAAAAGTATTCTGCAGAACACCTGGATGGCTTAATTGGTTAAGCATCTGACTTTGGCTCAGGTCTTGATTTCACAGTTTGCAGTTCATGAGTTCCAGCCCTGTGTCAGGCTCTGTGCTGACAGCTCAGAGCCTGAAGCCTGCTTTGGATTCTGTGTCTCCCTCTCTCTCTGCCCCTCCCCCACTCATGCTCTGTCTCTGTCTCTCTCAAAAATCAATAAACAAAAAAAAATTTTTTTTAAGTATTCTGCAAATCTTAAACACAGTGTGAAAATAATACTCTTTTACCGGCTACAAATTCTGTATGTCAAAGGTCATTTCTGTAGGCAATTGTTATTACATTTGATAAGTTGAATGGAGCTTCCTTTTTAATTCAATTCTATGAGTATTTTTTTAATCTGCAGGATGATTATTGGAATGGCCAGAAATGCTATCGGTGCTGATTTTATTACCCCCATAAAATGACCCAGCTCTAAGAACAAGAGGGAGATTTAATAACATCCATTCTTATTTAGAGAGCTGGGGTGCGGGTAAAGGCTTAAATACAACCCTGAGTTCTTGCAAAAACTGGTGGGATCACTGACAGTAGTGTTATTTCATACTTCTGGAGACATTTGACGGGGATCTCTTCAGATACAGACAAGATCGACTTTTGGATATTTTTCCTAAGAAAGTTTTCATAATAACATACTTTGCTGCTGCTGCTGCTGTTGCTCTAAAATTTAATTTTAGTGACTTGAAGCTGTGAGTAAAGTTCAAACTCCCTCTTTTACCACTGCATTCTGATTGGAAGGTAGCTTATTTAGGATAACCATCAGTTCTTTTGCCCGGAGTCTACAGTAAGAGGAACCCAAAGGAAAAACACAAATAAAAAGACGGTATTCACTCATAATCTTTCTTAGGCCAAAATGAACAATATATATATATATACAAATGCTAGTGAAACAGATTGAAAATAGAACCCCACAGGAAAGTTGAAAATGATGCTAACTAATTGCAATAAAATACAAATCCACCCATAACCTAATTAATATAAATATCTTCTTTCTTTTGCATACCCCACAACATGGACATATACATTGAAATGTTTCTCAAGCACGGGCAACTGGGATCCCCAGCCTATGAAACATACCAGCCTTATGAAAACGTTCTCATCTTAGGAACCACTGGATTTGGGATTCTGTACCATTCTAGTGGCTTCTTGGTGTTGGAATTGGGTAGGAAATCTTGGGTGAAAGGAGACTCAAGATGTGCGTCCTGAATTGTAACCTTGGCACCACCCACCCTGTGAGCTCAGACAAATGACTTCATCTCTGGTGCCTGTTTTATTATCTCCCAATTTCTATTCTCGCTCTTTCATATCCAAAGGTGCATGTCATCTGAAGCCTTGGGCACTTTGCATCATAAATCAGAAACAAATCCAGGAGTGAGAAAGAGTGAAGGAGACAAGTACCTGGCTAGGAACACTAAGTTTCTGCACACACTTTGTATTAGGTTTTGTTCATGGTGTTTCATGTTCTGGACCATTCCTTCCACATTTATACATTTTCTCCTGGTCCTTGGAAAACTGAAGTCTCTGTGGAACATTCCATGAATGATCATCAGCATTACGTTCTACTAAAATAACTGGGACCTATTTATAAACCACAGGAAATTGTTCTTGCTCAGGATACTGTCTGAATAAGTAATTTAAAAAGTGGAAAACACTGTCAGTCTTCCATATGTTTTCTCTATTTATTGTTTCCCAAACTGGCCTTGAACATTCCTATCTCTATACCTTTGTTTATGCTATTCTCATAGCTCACATACCTTCCTCACTTATTCAAATCCTCTCCTTCTTTAAGATTCAGCTCAAATATCACTTTTTTCAGGTAGAAATTTCTATAACTTTTGACATGGGTCCTCACCCCCCACAACCCAGGGATCCTTTTTTTCCCCTCAAAACTATGAGTCACTTGTACCCCCAACACATCACTTAGAACTTAAGTCCTACCCTATTTTGTTTTCTTCTTGTTGCCATTACATAAAATTGGGATTTCCAGAGAGACTGTGAACACCTTGAAGAGAAGCTCCCACATGAATAAACCAAGATAGCATCCAATACACAGCTAAGAACACAGAAGGTGCTTAGTGTTGTGGATATAAGGTGATGGTTTTCAAATGGTCTAAAGCCAAATAAAAGAAAATCACAGAAACCCGACGTGCAAAATAGACAAAAGTTGACCCAGTGTGGTAGAAGTTGGAGTATAGATAGGGACACTGGCATCCCATAAAATGGACCCCATTCCCTACCCTCCTCTTTGCTCAGATGCTGGAGCATCCCCACAGCTCACACTCCCTTTCTCCCTTGGCCTGTCCATGCCAGTGTCCCCAGGCTTCTGTGCTGGGAACCTGACCTTCCCAGCACCTTAGTGGCCTCATTCCATTCCCTCCAGGCATAAGCATAGATGTGTCTGAGCTGAGCTGTTAGAACTCTCCAGTGTGCTAATGTTACCTACCCGCTCCAAAATGTTTGCATTCTCATAGAATTTTTCTAAAGAGAGCACCTCAACCACACCCATGGATCCCTAACCAGTCACTTGGAGAACTCAATATGGCTGATCATGCAACAGTCCTTTTGACCACATTCCCTCTTTCCTACTGCCCCAGCATATTCCCTTAGGAATGCCTGTGTGTTTGAAATTCTGGAAGTCCCCAATAGTATTTTCTGTCAACACAAACATACTCTTCCCCATAAGCAAAATTCTCTTTTCTCTTTCATACTCTCAATTAATTGGAAGGAAATAGAGCAAGCAAAGTTACCGGTAGTAATTTTTTTTAATTGAGGTAAAATTGATATATAACATTATATTAGTTTCATTTTAATGAAATTATAATGATTTCATGCAAATACATTTTGCAAAGTGATCACCACAATAAGTCTAGTTAATATCTGTCCCTGTTCACAGTTACATTTTTTTTTCTTGTGATGAGAACTTTTAAGATCTATTCTCTTAGCAACTTTCAAATATGTAATACTGTATTACTAACTACAGTCATTCTGGTGGTACATTTTGTGTGTGTGTATTTTTAATGACTGAAACAAAACATTTAAAACCTCAGCTCCTGGAAGAACCATTTGTTCTTGCCGGTCCTGTACCTCTCCTGGAAGTTTACCTTGGCTACTAATCAAGCCTTGCATTTAAGAGCAGGGTCTCTGAAGACATCCTTGTTGACGACAGTTTTGTCCAAGAGGATATGCACAGAGTACTTTATGGGCATGCATGATTATAGTTATAAACTTTCACAAAAGACTTGATCTTTGACCTCTTGATGATTTCCTTCTTTCCCATGGCAGCTTGTCACTTTGCAGGGATAGCGGTCAATTCTAGCCACCAGACATGGCTGTAGGGACAGTCTGAGGTATCATCATCAACATTCTTCATGATAACTGCTTTGCATCCGGAGTAGTGACTGGCCAGGACCAGCATCACCTTCCCCGGTTTCATGAACTTGCCCATCTTGATGCCATCTAGATGAACTTGCCCATCTTCGAGCCTCTAGAAGAAAGCTCTGGTGGTACTTTAAATGGCACAAGACACATCTCATTCAGAGCACAGAAACAGAATGAAGAGTGGCTGTACTGTCCA
The DNA here is from genome assembly GCF_016509475.1 of Prionailurus bengalensis. Lineage (NCBI taxonomy): Eukaryota > Metazoa > Chordata > Mammalia > Carnivora > Felidae > Prionailurus > Prionailurus bengalensis. The sequence continues at coordinate 73,170,704 of NC_057354.1, read as the reverse complement.
CTCCTTGGCCTGGCATCATTCCAGCCCATTTGCCCCAGTGCTGGACTGCACTCCTCCAACATTGACCACTATGGCCTCCTGCTCTCTCGGGCTCCACACTCGCATTCTTGCTCCTCCCCTGATTTGCCAAACATGCTTATTGGACTAACAATGGGTTTGTCCTTGACTTTACACCCTGTTGACCTCTTTGATTATGGAGATCCAGTTTTCACTTCAGACCCCAACTCAGACCCTGGTGCTCTTAGTTTTGTTCACTGGCCAGTGGCCTGTCTGGGTCCACAGATCCTGGCAACTTCAACCACTTCAAAACACCAGGCCCTGCCAACCACAGACGGCAGGCCACACTTGCCAGCTGCAATCTGGGGCTATCTTCCAGGAGACCCTCTTGCCTGTGCTACGAGCCCACTTCCATTCAGTTCCAAACCCTTAACTTAGCAACTCTGATCTCAGTAGCCTCCTGACTTCACACTGCATGTGTTCTTCCCACTATTTACACTCAGATTACCTCTACAGACTTTGGCCTTATTCACCTTTGCCGCTCCATGTGCCCTCTAAAACCCTTTGGCTTCTCTGCCCCCCCCCCCCCCCCCCCGCCCTTACCTGGCCCACTGCAAGGAGAAGTCATAGCCTCACCATCACCAGTGTGGAACATTCCACTGGCCCCTGAGGAGTGGGCATAAGCCAATCAGGAGAATGATTTTCCTGATAAACCAGTCAGAGAGAAGAGCTTTTTGGTGTTCTTAAGTCCACTGTGCAGGTCAGGAGATTATTCTCAGAGAGAGATATGAAATAGGGAATGTAAATCTGGAGTCTTAGTCCAGTTACAAAGAGGTACACACATTTCATAAAGGGAAAGTGATTTAATCTCTCTCCCATCATTTTACCAGATGGGCTGAGTCCTGCTGGGAATGTGCTACGAGGGAAAACGTTTATCAGGAAGAGAAGTAAAGGACCTGGGATTCTTGTTATCCATCTTCCATAAGCAGTCATTTCTTTTTTCTTTTGTATTTTTTTTTTTTTTTAGGGAGAAAAAAGTGTTGGCCTGAACTCCTCGTGCTTTCTTATGTAATAAAAAAGTCAAGCAAAGGTCATGTCTTGGTTCAGCCTGGACTCGGCAGACTGCCTGCATTATTACAGTGCTGGGAGTCTGAGGCTCTTTGCTCCTTGAGGATTATCATGCAATTCCTCCACAAGTGGTAGGCCTCTTTCTCTGCAGAGGGGGCCCATCTCAGGGCAGGCCATTATGATGTCTACTCTGTTGTTGATGTTCAGCAAGAGTTATATACATCTTAATGGTTTTATAGTAGAAATATTACACTTGGGGGCAAGATTTCCAAAACCAGTTCTCTGACTATGCTAAGTCACTAGCCTATCTGGGTCCCTTTGCTCATTTGTAAAATTTTAAAGGTTGATCCCATCAATGAGGTTGATATAACCTTAGAGATACCCTCCAGCTCTGATATTCCCCAACTTTGTAATAAATCCTAGTTGGCATCTAAGCACTGATCAGAACTCTATAAACCAGATAAGATATTCTAGAATTGAATATATTAGTATCCCTCAGGGATCTTAGTAATAGAGTCTTTGCTTCAAAAGGAAATCAGCTTTTTCTTCAATAAATAACAAAGATTAGGGGCACCTGGGTGGCTCAGTTGGTAAAGCATCCAGCTTTGGCTTAGGGCATGATCTCACAGTTCGTGGGTTCAAGCCCCACATTTGGCTCTGTGCTGACAGCTCAGAGTCTGGAGCCTGCTTCGGATTCTGTGTCTCCCTCTCTCTGTGCTCCTCCCCTGCTCACGCTCTGTCTCTGTCTCTCAAAAATGAATAAACATATTTTTTTAAGTTTAAAAAAGTAACAAACATTAAATGAGATAATATATCCATGGGAAATCTAGCATGGAGGGGCACAATACATTTCAGTTAATGGGGCATTTCCTATACTAGCATTTCCCAGAATATAATTCTAGAAAGACTGTGCTTTCACTGAGATTCACCAAGGCAACTGTATCCTAAAAGGTCCTTTATAATGTTTTTTAATACATTCAGGATCCAATCAAGGATCACATAATTGCATTTAGTTATTGGTTGTCTTTAGTTATTTTTAATCTAGAATAGTCTTTTTTTCATTTTTCATAACATTGATAATTTGAGGAGTCTCGCCTGGTTATGTTGCAGAATATCACACAGTCTGGATTTATGTGGTTGTTTCCTCATGTTTAGATTCAGAGTTAACATGTTTGGCAAGAAAACTGCAGAAGTGATGTTTGTACTGTTATTTTTTAAAACTATTTTTATTTCACCTTTCATCTGTGATCAAATCTGATAGAAATACGTAAGGTGGAAATGGAAGGCTCCCCAAAATGCCAACTCCCGGAAATAACCAGTATTTACATTTTAGTATATATGCCATTACATTTTTTTCCTTCGCATAGAACAAAAATGGAATCATTTTCTACATCATTTTTTGCAACTGGTCCTTTTTCCTTATTACTGTTTCTTGGAACGCTTTCTGTGTGAGTACCTGTAGGTCTACCTCATTCCTTTCAGTGAGTGGTTTGTTTCCAGCTTTTAGCTCTTAGGAATGATTCTGCAACCATCATCCATATACATTTTTGTCTTTGTGTATGTCTGTAAGTTTTTTCATAGATTCTATTCATTAAAGTAAAGCTTCTGGATCAACTTTGACCTTGCAAAACTGCCACCACAAAACATATCAATTAACACACTCAACAAATATGGAGGAAAGTGACTGTTTCCTCACATCTTCTCCTGGTTTTACCACCACCATTTTTTTCTTTTCTTTTTCTTTTTGTTAGAGAGAAAGAGAGAGCACAAGCAGGGGACAGGGGCAGAGGGAGAGACGCAGAGAATCTCAAGCAAACTCCATCCTCAGTGTGGAACCTGACGAGGGGCTCAATCCCATGACCTGAGCCAAAAACAAGAGTTGGATGCTCAACCTATTGAGCCACCTAGGTACCCCACCAACACCCTTTTTGATCTTTGCCAATGGGAAGTGAAACTTGCCTTATCATTATCACTTGAATTTTTAAACTATAAGCAAGGTTAAGTATATTTTTGTATGTCTATTTCCTGTTTTTTAAGGTTCCCTCCCCACCCCGAATTATCTATATCTATCCTTTGCCTGTTTTCCACAGGATTATATTTTTCTTATTGATTTGTAACACTCATTTTTATGTTAAATAAGTTAGCCATTTGTTTTCTGGAGGTGTAATAATTATTTCGTCTAGTTAATTGAAGCACCTAAGTAACACCCTGTGACAGGTGCTCCAAAGAATACGCCTAACTAGAAGAAAGCCATACATAGATCCTTCTCTTTGAACTTTCCATACAACGAATAGGAGCAAGGCACCTACTTGATTCAAATCTCTATGCATAAATATGTCATATGCTTATAACATGTATGCTGGACACTGTGTGTATAATTGGAAAGTGTCTTTCCAAAAAATGTTTTCTCTGTGGTAAATTTCTTTCAAAAAAAAAAAACTATGTTGAGATTCTTTAAGACAAAATTCTTAAACTACTGGACTGGGCTGGGGGGGGTGGTTATAAGGTAGAAGCGGAAATTGTTCTGAAGCTGGAAATAGGGTGCAGATAATGAAATCCAGTGTTTACAGCTGGCCAAATCTTCTTTTCCCCCCCTATAGCTAAACACAGTTTGGAAATCATGCCTCTGGAAAGTCTCAAGAAGCTCCGAGAAGAGCATCTTCAGAAGATAGACTCTGTCCACTGAATTTTCTCCCACCTCGAGCTTCTGGGTTCTGTTCCGTGGCTTCTTGTTGGCAGTCTGCCGATTGCATTGTCAGATGCACTGCCGGCCCAAGTTCAATCTTCAGAAATCTTTCCAAACGAAAATGACTTCTGGGCCAAAGTTGTTTTTTGTTTTGTTTTGTTTTTGCTTTGTCTTTCCTATCCCAACCAAGTTGGATTCTTTTTCTCACAATTTGGATCATGTCATTGCATTTTGTAGGAGCAAGATTGTCAGCTTCAGAGACACCTATATTTGGTGATAGTGAGTTATGTTCAGCTTTTTTGCAACATTCTTCTTAATCATCTATCCCAGTTAAGTGGACGTGCTGGCCCTGTGCCTGGTACAAAAATTAAAGATTAGTTAACTGGATTCACTAGGTACATTGCCGCCAGCTCAATTTAGGACACACAATTAACTCTCTTACCTCCTCTAAGTGCCACACTCACTCCTCTGGCCTAAAAGTAACACATTTTTTCTTCTTGTTCAATACTAGTGACTCCTTCATAGAAAGAGACAAAAGAAAAATTAATCTCCAACTTTTGAGACCCCAGAGCTGGATTTGTCAGCAAACTGGAATACGTTCAGTCTCCAATAATAAAACATTTTCATATGTTGCTCATAGGGAGTTAGAATACATTTGCTGGGAATTTGATTTCACACATGTAGGCGGTCTAGGAGGGCAAAAGTGAGATATCCACCCCCAGCCCCCAGCACAGCCAAGAAATAGGAAACGGAGAAATAAACACATACAGCCAAAAAATAGGAAATAGGGAAACAAACACACTTTCTGAGTGTTAAACTATGAAGTCAACACATAATGGCACTGTGCAGACAGACATACATAAAAATCTTCTTAAAGGGGCAGAAATCAATATCTATCCTATGCCTTTAAGGTTAAACTGCTGTGGACTCCAGGATAAACTCACATTGAAAGAAAAAAATGCACATTACTTGTAAAAGGAAACACAGCAATGTTGCATGACAGCTTTTTTGGTGGTTATATAATATAGATATATTAATTTTGTTTCATCATTGCTATTCTTTCCATCTGCCTTTTTTCCCACAGGAGAGACTCACTGGAACAAAAATACTTTCTCTTTTTATTTTTTTAACGTGCTGTAATTGCTAACATAGTGGATCTGCTTCAGGACTGTGATTAAAAACACTCATCTGACTTGGTTGGGACAGAACCTACTATACCTACTTGATTTGTTAAGCTACAACTGAAATATTTTGATAAGAAAAAAATAGGAAACAGCTCTACAAATAAACAAAGGTACGTCTGCAGTGAAATAAAAACTTTCCCGTCGTGAGAAATAAACTCGTAACATCTCTTCTCTGAAGCAGAGAAAAACTGGCATAGAATATGGCTTATTGTGCTACTGATAAGTTTATTTAAAAATTAGGTCTTATGGATGAAGCATATTGACTATCACATCTTTTGGTTCCACTCCTTAGCAGCTATTCAGTGAACTAGGACTTCATAAACAGAATGTTGAGAAAAATATTTCTGCTGCTTCATGGACACACCCATAACACATTCGACAGTGGTCTCCCACGCCCTGGACTTACACACTCATTCTGTACCACGCAGCAGACAGCAGTCAAGTACATGTTGATTGGATTATACCACAAGGATATTCATCCTAGCTAATCATCTGTAAGGGACATTGTTTATCTCCTATAAACGTCGGATGTCTAGAGATTTTGACTGAATTTTGGCCATCAAGTTTGATGTTCCCCAACGACCGCACCAGTTAGAAGAAAAACCAAACAAACAACTATTGCACTCCTCATTCTTTTGTTTGGAGTGATTGTGCCATGATTACTTAATTTGCTTTTCATACTTTGCAGAGAAATTTAAATAGCTCAGATGTTTAACTCTTGGGGGAAAAAATTGGTTACTAGTCACACGTAGCAACTACCTCCCTTGAGAAACATCACAAGGACGTTACAATTGACTGCTGGGTTTGTTCAGCATAGCATGGACAAACTTAACATGTTTACATCCCGTATCAAATACTATCTTAAAAACAAAGGCACCACTCAAGCCAATCAAAGCAAGGACCCTCATTTTTAGCACCGTGGCACTGCTCTCCCTCACTCTCACATTTTCAACATGTTAAAATGGTTCTGTTCTTACAATATAGGAGTGCGTGTATGTGTCAGAACCACCAAATGCAAATAAAAGGTGGTCAGGGCACCATTCCATGACTGTCTGTAGAACTCAAAGCTGTTGACCATAAGGAGAAGGGAATTCCAAAGCAAAGGCCTTGTTGGAAACCATGGCCTCAGGGATTCAGTGGACACTGCTCATAGGCCCTGGGGAATAGCTGTGCAACCACCCCAAACCACAGTGACGCCAATGAACTCGCGGAGTCAAATCCTAACAGCATACCTGAAAGCACAGGGAGAAAAGCATTTCAGCTGAATAGATGGATTCTGACATGAAAAGCACGTTGGAATAGGCCGTTCCCCAAGACCCCACCCTGAAAAAACCCTCTACTTGCTGTTGTCTGAAATTGCCTTACTTCCTTGGTTTACGGCTTTCTTAAGGCTTTTTTAGATAAAAATAATTTGAGAGAGGTATAATATTGTTCTTAGTATTATGCTAATGCATAATAGCTGCTCTTAGTTACCCATGCCTTTACGTGAACAAGGAATAGAATGTTCCTAAGATAAAATGTGCTTCTAGAGCACAGGGACACAGGAAGAACCAGCCTTCTATGGGTCCTTGGGGAGAGGATGCTGCAAAGGTGAGGAGCTGGGGCTTGATGCTTGACGTTTTGCTAATGGCCTCTCTGGTATCCTGCTTAAGTTTCACTCCAGGGGACAGTACTGGTATTTAAGCTGCTGTGAAGCAAACGGGGAGTGGGCTGCCTGAGTGCTGAGTAGGAGAAAGAGCTGCTGATCTGCAGAGGCAGCGTTGTGTAGCAGAAAGAAATGGGGTTGGTGGTTGGAAAACCATTTTGTAGCTTTCTGTGGCTTGTAGGTTCTTCCTATGTAATCAAGTCCCCTTGCATGGAAGATTAGCCTTCTCTAGGTATTTACAAAATTAACATTTCAAGTTAGTTCCCAAACCCAAGCCTGCCAATGCACAGGGCTGGAGAAACTTCCATAAGCAAGAAATGGCAATTGGTGGATCTCAGGAGAGAGGAGCCAACATCCCTTCCCCATTCCTCACTTGCTGCCACTACTGTGTCTCTGCCCAGAGATTGAAGTTTTGTTTTTCACCTTTCTGAGTGGATCTCAAAGCCTTTGACAGACAAGAATGAGGGTTATCCCAGGACAGGGCTCTTAGTTTGTATTCATCAGATTACACTTGGCCAAAGCAACAGTCTCAGTTGGAAGCAGGAACAGGCTTCATGCTTCCTAAGAAGTCTCGTAGGGATTTTGAAAGCACAGGATGAGACTGGAGTATGAGGCAAGTCTCAAAGTAACTAAAAAATGTGGCATCAGTGTGCCTCCCTGAGACTTACACACTGCATATGTTGTGTGTATTCCTTTAATTCAATAGGCCAGCTGGTGGTAGTGGTGATAGTGTGCAGTAGGCAATAATAACCACCGGCATTTACATAGCATTTATGACACGCCAGACACTGTTCTAAGACCCTTAATACATCAGTAAATAACAACCCATAATATGGGTACTATTAGCATCCTCCCATTTGACAGATGAGAAAACTGAGGCACAGAGAGATTAAGTAACTTGCCAGAAGGCACATAACAATAATAGAATGCATTACCTTTTAAATTGTAAAAATAACCGCACTGCTATTGCCTTCATTCTGCAGATCAGGAAACTGAGGCTCAGAGGTCTGATGTAACTTATCTAAGGTCACACAGTGTTGAAGTGCTAGCGTGGCCCACTCCTAACATTTAGGGGCCTTGGAGCAAGCATACAAATTGAGACCCATATTCCATGGTAAAAGCTATACAGCAAGCTTAAAGTTAAATACAATATCTTCTCTTTTCCTGCTTCATAACAACTTGGAAGGCCAGATTCAAATTTAGAATTTTCAGACTTCTTGGTTTGAGCCAGAAAGAGGCAGTGCACAGCGAGCCATGCCCCAGTCCCTGGCCTGGTGCCCTTCTCTTCCCAGCCCCGAAACTCACACACAGACACTTCGGCACACGCTGTCCAACTCTTTCTTGTCTGTTCTGTCTACAAACAGCTGCCCCTAAGCCACCCTGAAAGCTAGGAGATACATACCCTTGGGAAGGCATGCCTGGGAAGAGGCCTGCGCAGGTCCTGCAAACAGACTTAGGGCCATGGGCACAGTGAATTCTGGTGTCTCAGTACCTGGAGCATGGTCTAGAGAAGATAGGGGCTCTGGTGGGCATGTTCTTTGACCTACTGGACTCTTGCCTCCATGGAGTGGAGCTTGACATGAGGAGGGCCAAGGTAGAGCTCTCTAGACCTCACAGCTCAGAGCAGATGCCCCTCTAGTCAGGCTCTGAGAGAAGCACTGGTAGTGGTCACAAGGCTTTAAACCTGTCTACCTGACCCCAACGTCCTTGCCCTACTGAACCACCATTAATGTCACTCCTCTGCTTCTAACTCCAGTTTTCATGTCACTGGGACCTGAAGTGGTAGGTAGAGGAACAGCATGGGAAGGAAAGAACCCTAAGGTGGGGGGCAGGGGCGCAGCAGATGAGGGGAAGAAGTTCCCCTCACCCTCTCTCACACCCTCCTTTTCCACCCAGCCCTGCCTCTGGCAGCCAGCTAGGACTGCACAGACACTGCCCAGAGCAAATCCAAGTTCCAACCACACCCTTTCCTTGTTTACGAACACAAAGCAAGGGAGAGAAAAGGAACAGCTTTGAACTGGATTCTTTCAAAGACTGTTAATTCTCTCTTAACCTGTTAGATAAGACTTCTGAGCAATTAACTTGCCTAGAGAAAAGCCCTTTTTCCTCCTTCAGTTATTAGAAGACAGCCAAGGGGCCTGCAGGCCTAGCTGGTCCTGCTCCTGCAGTTACTTCCTGGCACCTGGCATGGGCTATTTACATGGATTTAGGAAGGATCCTGTCAATCTGTCCAGGCTTCTAAATTTAGTTTCCATACATAAATGCAATTTCCTGTGTTAGCTATCATAATTGAAATTTTCCACAGGCTTAATTTTGTGTTGTTGACGCTCAGATGTCATCATTCGCGGTGTCATGCTTCCCTTTTTAAGGAACTACATTAACACCCCCACTAACCCACAGCTCGCAAGCTCCCGACTGCATTCACAGCTAAAACTGCAGCCAGCAAGGGCCGTGGACCCCGACTGTCTGCCGCAGTGCACTCCCCCAGCGGGCCTCAGTTGCACCCTTCTCTCCTTTTCCACAGGCACTGGGGGAGTGAAGACAGACCTCTTGCCAGAATACCAGAGCGTTCGTGTCCCAGTCCTGGGACTCAGAAACCCATCCAAACCAGCATGAGGAAAAACACAGTATTTAGTCGTGAGGTGTAGGCCACACTCGGCCAGAGAATGCCTCCAGATCTCTCCAGAGGATTGAAAACAGGAACAGGAAAGCTGTCAGGAACTGACCTCTCTTCTTGCCACCCCCACCCGCCTCGATAGTTATTGTATCTTTTCTCTCTCCCTACGGTCCACTTCTCTCTGCTTCTCCACTCCTTGGCACCCCGAACGGCTGGGCAGGAAGCCCCACAGTCCTCTCCTGGAGAGCCAGGCTAACCACAGCTGGGTACTCAATTCCAAACTGAGATAATTTGATTGGCCCTGCTTGAGTCAGATGTCTATGTCTGGTCCAATCAGCTATGGCTCAAGAAGATGGGTGGAGTCAGAGACAGTATGAATAAGCCTGCAGTTCAGGTCCTTAGGATGGAGTAGATGAGAAGTTTTCATTGATGTGGGTGGGCAGATGCCCTGAAGGCAGGTTGGGTCCCCTACCCAGATTGTACCTGTTTAAGATATATGAGTATCTCTTTACCTTTGCCTTAACTCTTTGAATGATAAGCAGTTAGAGGTCAGGTGTCACTTTTTTTTTTAATTTTTTAACGTTTATTTATTACTGAGAGACAGAGAGACAGAGCATGAGCAGGGGAAGGGCTGAGAGACAGGGAGACACAGAATCTGAAGCAGGCTCCAGGCTTTGAGCTGTCAGCACAGAGCCCTACGCGGGGCTCGAACTCACAAACCGTGAGATCATGACCTGAAACAAAGTCGGTCGCTTAACCCACTGAGCCACCCAGGCGCGCCTGGGTGTCACATTTATGTGAGTTCCGTTGCACATTGTACATGCTTCTTTACCAGGAATTGTCATGATGGCAATCTCCTCATCAGCAGTACCCTTTCTGGCTTTCTGTTGTGGAGCCATTCCTGAAGGCCAAACTCAGAAGTAGAGAGCAATATTGTGGAGAGTCCAATATGATCACCACATAGCATTTTTGCCTGGTTTAAGCCTGCTTGGAACTTGCATAGAAAAATGACTGTCGTCAATTTGATTCACTTTTTAGGCCCCGAGCCTAATCATAGCATTCATTGCATTTACTTGACCTGTCTAATATGTAAAAACAATAGCCCATTCTACACTCTGAAATATCATAAACCTCTCAGTCCATAAATCCCAGACCAGGATATCTGAGGAATTTTTGGCAGATCCACCCAAGGAATAAGGCCAATCTAGATGTGAGAGGAATTTCTTGAGTTTCAAGCCAACCAAGAACATTAACACTTCACCCATATTTCAGAGGAATGCAATCATTTTGTACAGTTGGACAGTCTTTAGGGAATGGGCAGTATTACTATTATACATTTTAAGAAATGTGTATTTGGTTTCCCTGGTATTAATGTTCATGGGGAACAAAGCACTCATTGCAAACTAAATTTGGGGCATGGTATAGTCTATGCTGCCAGATTCGGTTTTTCTTCTTTCTTTCTTTCTTTCTTTCTTTCTTTCAACTCTTCTTGATGGAATGACTGAAGAGATATTCTGCACCAAAATCAAGATGTAAGCTAAATTTCATTAATCTCTTTATTAATTCATTTGCTGTTCATTGGGCATTTGCTATGTGCTGCTCCCTGCACTAGATGCTGTGTATGCAGAGATAAAGGACCCAAGCCTTGCCCTCAACCCACTCACAGTTCATCAGTGAAGAGAGGTGTATAAACCAAAAATGACAGTGCGATGTAGGAGGGGTGATAAGTACATACAATGTTAAAGGAGGACAAGGAAGGCACTTCTAACTCAGCCTGGGTTGGGTGGGGTGAGGAAAAACTTCCTGGTGGAGAATGAAGTCTAAGTTTTAAAAGGAGTTAACCAGCTAGATGAAATGAGAATGGTATTCAGGAAGGAGGAGAGCATGAAAGAACATGATGCATTGCAGGTATTTGGTGATAGGCTTATTTTGGCTGGGGTAAGGCCAGGATTAGTACAGATAGGGTTGGAAAGTTTGACCTGGGACCAGGTCACAGGGCTTTAGGTCAGGCTAAAGTATTGGGATTTTATTCTTGGGTAAGATGGAGTCTTCACAATATTTCTTTTTTTTAGGAAAAAAAATTATTGAAATGTAAAATATATGCAGAAACATGCACATGTGATAAGTGTTCCGCAAGCACATATGATAAGTTCATGAACTGAACACAGCTGGATACCCAGAAACTTGATCATCATGTAACAAGAACCCCTGTAGGCCCATCTTATTCCCTTCAAGTTAGTACATCCCTCTCCAAGGAGGCCCACCTGCTTAACTTCTAACACAATGGATTTCTTTTGCTTGTTTTTGAACATTATTTAAGTGGGACTTTACTATATGTACTTTTCTGTCTGGCATCTATCAGCCAGAGTTATGTTTCTGAACATCATCCACTCTGACACATGGAGATATAGTTCATTCAATATCATGGTTGTATAATATTCCATCGTATGAATTTGCCATAATTTATTTATACTTTCTACTACGTACCAACATGTGAGTTATTTCCAGTATGAGGCTACTATAAGTTGTGCTGCTATGAATACTCTTGTATATGTCTTTTGGTGAGTATATGTATGCATTTCCACTGGATAAAACACTGAGGAGTGGAATATCTGGGCCTTAAGCTTAGCATATACTCAGCTTTATTTGGATTCTGCCAGTTTTACAAAGTGATTGGACTAATTTAAAGTCCCAGTAGCAGCATATAAGAATTCCAGTTGTTCCAGTTTCCAACAATTGATATTGTTCATCCTTTTCATTTTAGCTATTATGGTCTGTATGTGTGTAATTGTTATGGACTGAATTGTGCCTTGCCCACTCCCCACCCCCAGCCTGCTAAATCCATGTGCTGAAGCCCTAACCTTCAACGTAACTGTATTTGGATTTACAACGTTTACAGAAGTAATTGCATTTCAATGAGGTCATACAAGGGTGACCCTAATATGATAGGACTGGTGTCCATAGAAAAAGGGGAAGAGACACTAGAAAGCTCTCCCTCTGTCTGTGCACACACGGAGAAAAGGCCATGTGAAGACACAGTCAGATGGCCAACTATCTGCAAGCCTGGAAGAGAGTCCGTATCAGAAATAAATCCTGCTGGCACCATAATCTTGAATTTCCAGCCTCCAGAACTGTGGGAAAATAAATATCTATTATTTAAGCCACCTAGTCTTTGGTATGTTGTTATGCCAGGCCAAGATGACTAATGGAGTATTGGAATCTCATTATAGTTTTAATTTGTATGTTACTCCTCAAAGTGTATTAAATAACAAGAAAGTTACTAGGTTTATACTATAGCTTTAGGACTAAAAATAAGGAGAAATAACAGAAAGCTAAAGGAACAATCTAGGCAAAAATTTATGAGAGCCTGAACAAGTCAGAGCCAGTGGGTTGGAGAGAAGGAGTTAGGTCAATAAATAGAAAAGAAAAGAATTGGCAAATCATTTAGATGTGGAAAATAAAGAAGAGAGAGGTGCCAATTTAGCATTTTGTCCAAGAGTGGCCCTGGAGTCAAGCTATGTGAATTCAAAACCTGGCCCTATCACTTAGTAGCTGTGTGACCCGAGCTACATATTTTATCATACCAAACTTCCATTACTTCAACTATAAATTAAGGAATTAATAAAAATAACAACTTCTTTCTAGAGTGACTATGAAAACTAAATGAGATAATGTAAAGTACCCAAGGGAAAGAAACATATATCATATAATTATATAATATAATTAATGTATATAATTTATATATTCCTATATAAATATACAAATTTCTATATAAAAATAGAAATTTCTATTTAATGTATAAACTTAATATAATATCAATACATTAATGTTTATAATTAACATAATTATAAATTTTCAATTAAAATTAATATTATATATGATTAATAAAATTAATAAAGAGCCTATATGATTTAAAATTAGTATAATTACAAATTAGTTACAAAATTAATATATTATAATTTAATAATATAAATTAATTAATATAATTACTTTATAACTTCATAAAGTTAAAACCAGAGGCTACAATTTATTTATTATTAAAATGTATTTATTTATTATTTTTAAACATGCAAGAATTAGAAAATTCTTTTAAAGTCTGATGAGTACTTGTTTTCTATTATATTCTTTGTGAATACTTATAATTGTGGAATACATATAAATTTAGTTTATTTTGTATCCATTCTAGATGCAATATCTCAGTGAATATGAAAATATGCTTTATTGAGGATGATAACAAGATTCCATTTTTCAGTTTTCTTAGCCCATTTAGCTGATGAAAAGTATAGGAAAATATGTCCAGAAAGTCCTTAAAGTCATAATCAGTCCAGTCGAGGGCAAGGGATTAGTAAATTAAAGATGTCATTAAATGACAAATATTTTGTTTTGATTTAATCCATGTGAAATAAGTTAAACTATGCAACTGTGTTTTTAAACCATTCTTGCTCAAAGCAGCCTTCTCATTATAGGACAGGGACATAGTAATGAATGAGGAATTTTGACACCAATTTAGTTGTTTGTAAGAATGCGCAGTTACTAACACAAGTGCTTTTGAGAATACAAAGCATTAGATTAGTACCAATGTTTGCTTTATAGTTGAATAAAGAAAAGTAGTAATTACTGTATTTCCATATTGGTTACCATACAATTTAGGTTAAATTTACACATATTCTATATCATCTCATAATAAAGTTGAAACTTCTGTATAAATAAAAGGTGATTTCAATGAATAACTTTAAACACAATGCAAGTTTTGTCTTTTCCTTGACATTAACTCAGAGCAGAGTATGTACTAGGTACTCAGTAAACGTTAGTTAGCTGCCTTCACTACCACCCACCACCACACCACATTGTCAATATGGAGGCATCTAGGATTACTTCTGTGTAGATTGCAAAAATCCTACACTTCTCCACCACACTGTGTATGTGTATCCACATCACTTGCAATTTGACTTCGCAGCTTTTTCCATCAAAAGGTGTTGGGTATTTCTCCATTCCTTGACTCTGGGCTGGCTTTGTGACTTCTAGCCAATAGAATGCAATGGGAGTGATAGTGTATTAGTTCCCATCTTAGGCCTCCAGAAGCCTTGAGTGGTTTCTGCTTTCTGTCTTAGAACTCTGCCCCTCTGCCGTGTGAATAAACCTAAGGTGTAACATGTTGGAGGATAGACCATATGGGCCCAGTTGGTGTGGCTGTCCCAGCAGAGACTCCAGACATGTGAGAGAGCCCATGAGTCAGGGTCAGGTTAGCAGAAATGCCCAGCTGACTCATAGATTTGTTAGCCAATAATAAATGGCTGTTATATTAAGCCAGTGTTTGGGGGTGCTTTGTTAGGCAGCTGTAAATAACTGATATAAGTTCCAGAGACATAACTAAGGTAGAGACTCCAGGAGGAAGAACCCATCTGAGGGTAGGAGAGCTCTGTTTCAGACATGTGGAGTTTAAGGTAGCTGGGCAACACTCTGCAGAGGAGTTGATAAGTACAATCTGACATGGCAGCAGAGATTTAAAAGGATCCAGCATTAAGCGGAAGCAGAAAACCCAGGAACCAGTTATATTTTCTGGGAAGATGGAAAAGAGAGCTGAGGAAAGTACCTCAGGGAAGCTAACATTTAAGGGATGAATAGAGGAAAAACAAAGGAAGAAGGAAGAACCAGAAGAGATGACTCTAATGGAAGAAAGACATGAGACTTTAAAACATTATTACATATTAATTTTATTATGATAAAAAAGAAGGTAAGGAGAAGATCCAAAGCAACTTCCCATAGCTAGATGACTATGTATGAGGGAAGCATGGGATGATCCTGAAAGATCATGAAGGAACTCATATGGCATCCCAAGGGGTCTGGATTTTATAATAAAAACTTTTAACAAAGGAGTAACTTGGACAGATTTTTTGTTTGGTTGGGGTTCATTTTGTTTTGTTTTGTTTTGTTTTGAACTTCACTCTGCAGCCATGTGGTAGATGGGCTAATTGGAGCGAGCAAAGCAGAAGTTATGAACCCTAGTTGGGAAACTGTCAGAGAAATCCATGAGAGAAAGGATGAAGGCTTGAGCTTGAAGACATGGCTGTGAGCATGAAGAGGGAAGAGGGATTCAAGCCAATGTCGGGCAAAAGAACTGATTTGACTCTGTGACTGAATATACACAGTAGGTCAGATGATACACAATCACTCCTCTTTTTCAGGCTTGGATGGTGCAGTAACTGGTCTAATTTGATGGAAGTAGATGTAATCCAGGGGAATTCTCTGGCCCTGCTAGCCTGTGACTGTGACATAGTTATTCTTCCTTTATATGCCTAGATTCTTATAGCATAGAGTCTGCACCAGAACCACTTGCTGGGAACCCGCTCCTGCCAGAGTGTCCTGGCTGTCATTTCTCAGTGTCACAGAGCGTCTCTCTCCTCTGAACTACAGAACGAGTCCCTTGGGTGATTCCCCTCTAACCTTCTTATCTTGCTGCTTTGCTGCTCTTGCTATTACTGTTCATGCCCTTCTGAGATCCCTACTCTGCGGGATCAGCTGACTTATGGTGTGACTACTGCCTGTGGGCCCCCTTCCAGCCTTGAAAATGGGATGGGCCTTCTCAAGACTAGCCAGGTCCAGAATTGCTGCCTCAGTCTGGCGTCTTCAGAAACTGGCCCCGTTTTTGCCTCATGTTCTCAGCCTTTGTGTTGTTGCTAGATCAGAACTCTGGCGTTCTCATTCACTGCTTCCATGTGATAGTAGCAATTCCTCTTCTTGTAGAACAACTCTAGGCTTCTCTGTATCTCAGATTCAATCTCAGCTGGTCTTAGGCCCTAGATCTTTCTCTACTCCAGTTCAAAAACACGCCCCACCTTTCATTTCTTGTCCTAAGAGAAACCACGTCAAGGGATGATTGAGCAGAGACATCCACTCTCTGCTGGGAAAAACTCCATCCCCACCCACCAGCGTGTGGTTTCATTCCATTGCTCAAAAGACACAACCACACAATAGTTAAAGGTTAGCATACTTTCCCTACCCTGGGTCACTCACTCCTATGCAGGGTTACCTTGATAAACGGGGAATACAGGCAAAGATTTATAGGAAGATCGTGTGTCTGTTTTGCTCCTTTTGATGCTGAGAAGATGTGACATTTAGGTCAATTTGAATGTGAAACAAGCTCACAAATGGGTGAGTCACACACACAGAGGGATATTTCAGTATGTAGGTGGCAGTGGAAGTGATGGGTTATGGGTGATGGGTGATGGGTGCTGGAGCTGGTTCATACAGCTGGTAAGGGCCAATTCTGTGCATCAGTTCCCAGCTCCACAAATGGTTGATAGCTTGAGATCAGCAGTGATGAGAGAATTTACACCACAGAAATCAGCAAACAGCACATGTTTTTACCCTCCCTGGCAGAGCTGTTCATTAACGTTTATTGCATGCTGTTGTGGGTGGAGGGTGAAACCATCCAAGGAGGGCAAATATAGTGAGAGAGGAAAAGGCCTGAGAAAGAGTGCTAAGGAAATAACATTTAGGGGGTGGACAGAGAAAGAGGAGTTGTAAAATAGAATCAGAAGCATCTAGGATGCAGCAAAAGGTTGTGCTATAGACACTAAGAGAGGGGAGATTATAAAATCATCCTGTGGGTTGTGTGTCTCAAGATGCCCATAAGCAAGGTTGGATTATGTGGTGGAGACCGACTGATCAGAGGTGGTTATTCTTATTTTAAAAAAAAATTTATTTTAACTGTTTTGAAACCTGTTTTAAGCAAAACATGGTCAAGTCAGTAAGTGGTCACAATTGCTGAAATAACCAGCCAAGGATTTTCAAATCTGGTTATCTTGGTCACTGCGACAATGGAATGGTGTAACAGTTTATTCTTGAGCAACAGACCTATTTGAAACTTCTGTCTGATCAAGTTATAAACATCAAATGATATTATTTGGGGACTAGAAAAGACCTTCAAGATCATCAATACTCTGATCACCCAGCCAAGAAAACTACTGTTCAGAGAAGGGTGATCCAGCATGTCAGACTGACACACAGCTGGCTGCTGGTGCAGACTGAATGGATCCCCATCTGCCAGCTTCTCTCACCTGCTGTCCTTACCTCTTCGCAGAGACTCTCCTCAGGGGTGAAAGATTAACCTAAGTTCATCTGAGATGAAGCGTTAAGCAAAAATGTTGGCAGTCTTTGCAAACTTTTTTAAAAAATTCAAATCAATTGGGGTCACTGGTTCTTCTTCTTCCTCTTGTGGATGCATCTCCAAAAGTATGCAGGCTTTAAGCCCACGGTGGACTCTGACTGCCATAGTCAAGGGAAACAGGAGAGTCTGGGGACCATCAGTTTTCAAGATGATTCCAGGAGGAGCGTGTTGGCAGATGTTCTCTGGGTCCAGGAAGCTTGGTACCAACTACCTTAGCTTGTCCTGAGTACCAAGGAAAGGCCTGTTTGCTGCATCAAAAGACGAAGTTTTGAATCTGCTTCGAAATCACAAATATTATGCAATGTTTATTTAAAATATGACAATTTCTACTAGAAATAAATAGGGAAAATAACTTTGGTTTACTGGGAATTCAAATCTATCCACTAATATTATTTTCCAGTTAAGCTTTTCAGGGGAACTGTGGTTCACAGTATCAGCTTCCTGAACAGTTTCATTTCCTGATTGCTGTTCAGAAGCTCAGAAGACACCCCCATGACTTCGGGATGATGTAGGAGAACATTCTACTCCTTTCCTTCATCAGAGGGAGTAGGGCTGGGGGTGCCGAGAGCTGTTAATTGAGTTTTCTTACTTTTTGACTTGAGTGGATCAGAGCTAAGGTTCCAAACTGGAACCATTATGATTCCTCACTAGATAGTGAGCCAGTGTGTACCCCTGTTTATTGCCCTCCAAGAGCCTTTTGGTCAATGAAATGCATAGAACACTTAGTCCTTATTGTTATTTGCTTCTTAAGTATGACTGCAGTCACCAGTGCTGCCCTGAATCCTAAATTAATTCCTTAAAATGGCATCTAATGGACGGTGACACATGTCCCAGCTGCCCACACTTTCAGATTCTAGTTGGCTAATGCCCCTTCAGCTCAGAATCTCTCCTCCCATTACAACTTCATTTCCACTCACTGTCCTTTGCATTCTGCATATTCTCTGCAAGCAAATTTTCCTCTTTTCATATGAAGTAGGTCATCTAAGGAAATTATTCACATTTCCTTTTGCAAAATATATTCTCCTTCTCATGTGGGCATTATTCCTAAATAATTTGGTTCAGCAGTACATGTAAATAATGCTTGATATCATCTGCCTCACTTGGTTTTGTTTGTTAGTTTCCTCCATAAACTACACACTTTTTTCCAGTTGTCTCTGTTATTGGTACCCTTTTATTATATTCTTTAAGCAACATTTATCTTTAAAACCATTTACAGTAAAACGAAAGGAAATTCTCTTTTGTGTTCTGTGTAACATGACTGATCCTGAATGTCTTGATTATTAGTTCCAGGAGGTGCTACTAATCTCCTTTACATATTATAACTCTGTCGATCCACCAGTGTCTTCTTAATACATCACACACACATATGTGCACACACACCCATGTGCATATGTGTACATATATGTACATACTCATTTATTTATTTAATGCAGATATCTTATTTGGGTTTTTGTTTGTTTTGATATGTCTGGCTTTATAATTGGTTGATGTATGGGAAAAATTCTAAGTAACATTTCAATGCTAGGTTTCTGAGGTCACATGCGCATTAAAATACCCTAATACAGAATATTTATTAGAGAGTTTTAACTCGGCAAAGACATGTTAAGAAGCAGACTTGGGAAACTTGCCAATGTTTGCTTGTTGATCTTGAACCAGTCATTTGTGTCAGTGATTCCCCATGATGTCAGGGATGATATTTCCAAAGGATAATGGCACAATGGGGGAAATGAATAGAGGGAATGCATGAGGAAATGAAGCCAACCTATAGTTTTCACAAAACAAAGTTTATTCAATTTAAAAAAAAAAAACAATGAAGGTGGGGGCACATGGCTGGCTCAGTTGGTGAAGCGTGTGACTCTTATACGGGGGTTGTAAGTTCGAGCCCCACATTGGGTGTAGAGATCACTCAAAAATAATAAAATCTTAAAAAACAATAATAAAATAAAAAGTAAAAGACAGTGAAGGTTATGTCTTTTCTGCTCTTTGGAAGTTAAATGTCCTTTATCTTATGGCATGATGGTGACAGTAATGGTAGATGATAATTTTTCCCCTAGTATCTTTACTCAGCAAAATAAAAATAAAATTATTACTCTGTGTTGGTCTCTCACAGGTTTTCTTAGGGAGTATTGTAATCCCAAAGTCTAGAAAGTGAGCAGTTTAATTCCTTGCAATTTTCTGTTTGCTTGCTATACCCCTAACACACACACATCCTCTGCCCTCTTTACTGTCACTATGGCATTTACTATCCCCAGATCAATTTAGAAATTCAAAGTCATGCCTGAACTGGTATCTTCTTCCTTCCCACTTATCATGCAGGCTTTCTGTGATTCTTACTGTCCAGTTTTATGGGAAAACAGATCCCCAGAGATGCATTTGTGCGTGTATATATGCATCCAGTAACAATTTGTCAAGGGCCTGGGTGTTAGTGGAATAGCAGTGACTAAGACAGATGAGTCCCAGCTCCCTCAGGGTTCATTCTCTGTTGAGGTGTGGGGCAGAGCTGTGGGGTAGAGGGGAGAGTAATATGAAACAAATCCTTAGTGACAGAATTCCATATAGTGATAAATATGAGGCTATGGAGCCTTTGCAGGTTATCTTCATGACCACCAGAGTGACTGGAAGGGGTGCTGGGCAAGGGAGGGCCTACTTTAGAGGGGAAGTCAGGGAGAGCTCCACAAGGAAGTGATGTTTGAATGACAATAAGAAGCTTTCCATGAAATGACTAGGAAAAGAATGTTCCAGTCCCAGGGAACAGCAAGTGCAAAGACCCTGACACAAAATTTGTTTTATGGAGTTACGGGGGTCTAGAGTGAGGGAATAGAAGCAAAAACTCTGTTCTAAACATATTAAGATGATCATTGGCATCCAAGTGGAGATCTTACATATGCAGCTGGATTTATTAGTTCTGAGTTGGAAGAGTTTGAAGCTGTAGATAAAATTTGGGAAGTATCAGTATATGGATGACATTTAAACCGAGGAGTGGGTAAGAAGATAGGGTCAAGGAATGAATGACCCTTGTGTGAACTGACATTGAGGAATCAAGGAAGAACAGTCAGCAAAGGAAATGGAGAAGGGGCACCTAGTGAGGTAGGAGGAAATCCAGAAAAATTTAGAGATGAAAGCATTGTAAAAGTGAGGGCCAACTGTACCCAAACCCAATGTCAGTGGTATTTTTTAAATACAAAAAACACTCTTCATTTATGTTGTTTCAATATACCTGCAGTTATAATACAGGTAAGGGTAGCTCCTTTCACTTGATTCAGGCACCACTTGATTTAAATTAATGCTGGTTCCACCTTCACTTTCCCACTGCTCAGCTCTGCTTGCTGCTTATGCTTCCAGAACAGCCTGGGCCACTGGAGGCTGAGCACCATGCTAAGCTTAGTTACATTCCCCATCCAGAGCCCGACAGAGAGTTCAGCCCACTGACACAGGGTTCACTCTTAATTACCCTTCAGATTTTGAAGGCTGACATTCCTTTCATGCTGAGAAAAGAGGATATAAAGTTTTCTGGGATGCTGAGTCAGCTCCAGTTCCGAGTTAGAGTCAACCCAGGCTCCGTCTACCTAATCAATACAGATTAAATTTATTTTGCAGAGAATAATTTTGGTTTGCTTTGACTAGGTTAGTGAACTATCAGATTCCCCATCCCATTCCTTGTTTTATACTGTTGCTGTCTTTAAAGACTGTCTCTTTTTCCTCTATGGGTTTGAAAAAACAGGTAGAGAAGCAGAACATTTAGAAAGCAGCTTCACATAGGGCTTCTCATGTTCCTCTTTGTTGGGGAGATGGCTGCGAAGATAGCCTAGAAACCGCTGAAGCCTTATATTATTTTGTGTTGCATTCGTTATTGCTATTATTCTATTTTTTTAGATCATTTGGGCAAAGGCATATGATGGAACCAAAAAAACGCTGGACTGGAATTTGAGAAAACCAGATTCTGCTCCTAACTCTAGCAAGTCAAAATCTCTTTGATTTTCAGAGCCTCTCAAGGTGAGGGGGCAAGCCTACCTGTATTAGCTGTCTGATAGGTTAAAGTGTAATTTTCAAAAGGGTAAAATCCTATCACTCAGGCAAATATAATAACAATACATGTCAAAGATTTTATTTATCAAGGGGACACATTAAGATGTTAAAACTGGTCAAAAGAACATTGGAGATTATGTGTGTGTTTGTGTGTGTGTGTGTGTGTGTGTGTGTGTGCGTGTACACAATTTACAAAGAAAAGTAAAAGATTGTTAAGTTAGATATGAAACTGATCAATGTCCTGTCATCTTTGTGCTTATCTACTCTATTGGACATAAATTATTTGCATCTTCACAAGACAAAAATTTTCATGTTAGCCTCTATACCCTCAGAGTTTTAGAGTCAATAGAAAATTAATCTCAGTTTTGCACTGAAAGAAGACCCAGTAATCTTTTCTTCCTATTTTCAAATGTCACATAATCTTTCTGACAAATATATATATATATATATATTTGTATGCTATTATATTATATATTATATTATGATGCTAACCAGAATTATATATATATGTATATATATGTATATGTCAGATTATCAGATATTATATGTATATATAATGTCAGGTCTTATATACTGTGTGTATATAGATATATAATGCTGGTTAGCATTTCTTCAGCACTTACTACATGCTGGCCAACACTGACATGTATTGCCTCTTTGGATGCTCACCACAAGCCTATGAGGTAGACACTTTTATTATCCTCATCTTGTAAGGGAGAAAAGATTGAGGCTCAGAATGGTTAATAATCAGCCCAAGGTCACACAGCTCATGAGACAGAGGTGGCAATCAAATTGAGATCCTATTCCAAAATCTTTGCTTGAACTCTTGTTGTTATTATTATGTTAAAGGTCAAAAGAAATAATGAATGTAAAAGTGCTTTCAAGATTGTGAATGTGCTAGAAAATGAAGTGTTATTATTAAATCTCCGTCCCTATTAAAGAATAAGGCAGTAAGAGTTACTTCCGGCTCAGTGCAGAGGGAGATGTGTTAATTATGGAAAAGGTCTATTGCCCTGGGAACACCTCTGAGACTTTATCTTAAATCTGCTCCCTTGAATTGTATAGGTTTTACTTAACTCAGCCTACCTTTTCCTTCCTCCTTTTTTTTTTTTTTTTGAAGTGGATTTCATTGAGACTCTTAGCCCATTCTTTATTACATGCGTGGAGATGTGTCCACTCTGAAACCTCTCCTCACTTCTCTTTGTGTTTCTTTTCTCAGCATAGTAAACTGGAAAGGACACAGATCTCAGACCTGGACAGGCCTGAGTCTGAACTTGAGCACCCTGAATCACTCAGTGAAGACCTTGGGCAAATTACTTAACCCAGATTGTTGCATAGTCTGTCTGACTGCGCCAGCATCCCTCAGGGCAGTGGGATACCGCTCACTCTGCATGCAAGAGAGGGGCCTGAAGCGTCTGAAATTTCAGGTCCTCCCTGGTGAAAGAGCAGTATTGGTACCCACCTTGAACGCGGTTTTGAGAACTGATATTTAGTAGGATGTCGGAAATGTTAGTTCTCTTGTTCCCATCTTCTTTCCAATGAAGTTTATTAATTTACCATTCTTCTCTCCTCTGGCCCCATTTGTTCCCTTCCCCTCATTCCCTTCCTCTCTCCTGTCCATCAATTCTTTCATCCCCTGTCCTCTCCCTCCTTTCCTTTCTCTCCTCATCCTCATCCTCACCATTCCCTTCCCTCCCTCTTTTTGGCCCCACCTCTCCACTCCCCTACGTCCCTCTGTCCTCTCCCATCTCCTCTTGTCCTCTTCCTTCCCATCATCTCCTAAATCTCCCCCTTCCCTTCCCTAAGCTCCTTCCTTACTTGTTCCCCCTCTTCTTTCCTCTCCTTCTCCTTTCTCCCAAGGTCCCTGAGACCAGATGGTTCTTAAATAACGAGGTTGGTCCTTACCTTAACTAATTTAGAGAAACTTTGCTATTCCAATCTAGCAGAACTACTGGGCCCTCTTTCTGTTCCAACTCTCACTTGATTGATGAGGGAGCTGAGAACAGACAGGTTAAACCCTGCATATCCTAACTTCCGGGTAGTGCTCCCCCTAGCACATCTTGACCTGCATCTGCCTCCGCATTTTTGACACAAAGTTGTGGTTCATCCCCACCTTTGCCTCATGCTGTATTGAGGGGACTGGAAGAAATGGGGCAATGACCCATTTCTGTAGTCTGCTCATAAAGAGTGGGGTAAGGTCTCCTAACCTGAGACCATCAAAGAGAATATGTCATGGTGCATAAAACAAAACGGTCAAACTTCACCATCATATGTGCAGCGTCTTACTTAGCTACTTGGGAAAAAACAGCAAACACAAATTGCAAGCTAATCCCTCAGTGGCCACTTTCACAGAGAACCATAGTTTTTGCATTCAGTGTCCCTGGAAAAGGAACAAAATGGCATCTGGCAGGCGATAAGGCTGGCGAGGAAGAGAGGTGATGAACTTGGTGAAGGTGGCCAGAGACCAAGCTACCACACTCACCATGCCTCCTGCAAGTTCCTTAGTGGGAAAATGAAGATGCCCCACCAGAAGGTGTGCTTCCTGCCCAGTCCTCATGCTCTTCTCACACTGGCTTTCACTGGTCCCCCTTTCTTGGCTCGAGATATCAAGGAGGGAAGCTGGGAACTGGGGGCTGAAAAGGTTCTCACCTCAAGGAGGAGGTGCTCAAGTTAGGATGATGGGTCTTGAGAACCCCACAGGCAAGGTATGCAACAGTCTCTAGATGCACAAGAGGCTACATTTAATTCCCTTGTGTTATGTCTGAACCTTTAATAGGTGGTGGTTACTGTCTTTCAGTCAGCTCCTCCTCAGAGGAGGGTCTGTATCCACACTGAGGCTGGAGCATTGAATAGATGTTTCCCCTGTTTACACAGACCCAGGGAGGGCAGCAGTAATTCTGGAGGCTTCTCTCAGAGCAAGGTGAAGAATAGGCAGGTCTATAGGCACAGAAGGTGGATTAACAGTTACTGAAGGCCAGGAGGAATGGGGAGTTTCTTCTTCAGGTGATGAAAATGTCCTTGAATTAGATAGTGGTGATTGTTGCACCGTTCTGTGAATATGTTAAAAGCATTGAATTATGCACTTTAAAATGGGTGATTTTATAGCATGTGAGTTATAGTTTAATTTTTAAAATTTGAGGGATAAAAGGGGGCAAAGGTGAATTTCAGAGCAATGCTCAGGGTTGTCAACGCCAATAGCTGTTCTCCCCTCAGGTATCCTGCCCCTGTGTCCTAAATGTTTTTAAGTGTCTTATATACTTTTTCATAATGTTCATTCTTATGGAGGGATAATGGTCCACTGTGTATCATAATTCATAAAGAGATATTTCCAATGTTGGCGATTTCAGAATGTTCCATGTTTTTCTATCAGAGATGTCAAACAAGGTCAATACAGCTCTCTGCACTGTGCCACAAATCTTAGTTTTCCACAAACTTCGTCCTGGAATCTCTGTTCTTATACTGCTGGACAATTCATTGTCCCTATTTTCTTTATTTATTATTTTAATGTTTATTTTATTTTTGAGAGAGAAGGAGAGACAGAACGCAAGTGGGGGAGTGGCAGAGAGAGAAGGAGACACAGAATCAGAAGCAGCTGGCTCCAGGCTCTGAGCTGTCATCACAGAGCCTGATGTGGAACTTGAACTCACGAACCGCAAGCTCATGACCTGAGCAAAGTCAGACTTTTACCTGACAGAACCATCCAGGTGCCCCACATGGTGCCTATTTTAACTCTCTGTGCCTTTTTGCCTATAGTTTCACTTTGCCCCCTTAGAAAGCCTCATCATGAAAATCTAGCTCATCTAACTTCCTCTTTGTTTTTATTGCTGGACTTACCGCACTATTTCATAATGTAGTTATTTGTCTATTTGCCTGCTTTGCCAGACTGTGAACCCCCTGAGGTCAGATGTAGTGTCTTATTAATTTCTAATTCCCTAGTGCCTCTGGTTGGAATGTGTAAAATATATGTTAACTGAATTTAATTGAATTGCAAAGACTCTGAAGAACTGTGCTGAGGCTGTCTCTTTGCTTCTGTTCACTTATTCTCCTTAGTGTGAATTGCAAAAACTGGATTCACTAGGTTAAAAGGCACGGTGTCTCTCCTGACTTGCCACAGTGCTTTCTCAAAGCTGGTACAGATTTGTAAGCGCCACCCGAAATGAATACCAACCAATATCACTGTCACCTTGCCAGCTCATCAATTTAAAATATGCTAATTTAGTAGGCGTCAAATAACATTTCAAGGTTGCTTTAATTTGCATTTCTTTGGTCACTACCAGGGCTGAAACATTTTCTCAGGTGTGTATTTACTGTTTCTATTTCTCCTCAGGGGAAATTGCTTGTTCATATTCTTTGCCCATTTATCTATCAGAGTAAAGAAATATAACTAATAAATTTGAATAAGGTCCTTTTATATTTTATTTATGACCCTATAGTCTGTCACATATGGTATCTATTTTTCATATTCTGTATTTTGTTTTCCTATATTTTTGCTGTTTTTCATCATACAGAAGTTTAAAATTTATATACATATTTACCTATCTCTTTGTTTATGGTTCCTTTTTAAGCTTCAAGAAAGAAAAAACTTCTTTCTCACAGATCTGCTCCATCTTTTATTCAACATTCTTTTTTTTTTCTTCTAATAAAACAGCTAACTCATTAATTTAGCTGAATTATAGTGAGTCTTAGCTATTTTTAAAATCACTAATTTCTATACCTCTTATCAAATATTTCTTGTATCAGTTATGATTATGCAACTGCCAGTAACAAAAATCCAAATAACAGTGGCTTAAATAGATAGAGGTTTATTTTTCTCACTTTATAAGAAGTTCAGAGGTTGGTAGCTATTTTGAAATGTACCTGTGGGATTTTAGTTTACAGAAGTGACCCAGTAATGACACAGAGAGATCCATGTTACTGAAAAAAAAAATTTATTACTTATATTTCCTGATTGAAGAGGTCACACCATGCCATGCTGGACCACAGAAGGAGCATCAGGTTTTGGTCAGAAGCAGTAGCTATGGAAAGCCTAGGGCAGAATCTTTATGGGGGTTTCTGCAGGGAAGGCAAGGCAGAGCAAACAGCTTAGGAACAACTAGTTTGAATAATTCTGGTGGGCTTTGGGCTATAAAGGTAGTCTCTCTAGTTGCCTGGTACCTGGCCCTGAGATGATTTAGGACAGGAGAAATATTGGCTTGGTGTGTAAGAATGAAATAAAGGGAGGGGTTGGTGTGTATGTAAGAAGCATACTTCCCAAGTAAGTTGTTTACTATCTTGAGATATTAGCTAGCCCTGGAAGGGCTGTTCTCCCCGGGCCAGTAAGGTTTTGTTTTTGTTTTTTTTAACGTTTATTTTTGAAGGAGAGAAAGACAGAGTGTGAGCGGGGGAAGGGCAGAGAGAGAGGGAGACACAGAATCCAAAGCAGGCTCCAGGCTCGGAGCTGTCAGCACAGAGCCTGATGAGGGGCTTGAAACCCCAACCTGAGAGATCATGACCTGGGCCGAAGTCAGACACTTAACTGACTGAGCCACCCAGGTGCCCCGAGGCCAGTAAGATTTTTAAGATGTCAGGACAGATGTCAGATATAGAAAAGTTTAAACAAAACAAAACAAAGCAAAACACCATGATTGATATACTAGCTTTTGGCCTCATTTCAGTATCTCAGTGATTTGGGGCTGGAGACTCTAAAATTCTCTTGGCCTTTGCTTCATGCTTATCACCTCATGGTTCCTAGATAGCTGCTGAACCTCAAACTATCTCCTCTGTATTTAAAGCAGGAATAATGTTGCATTCAAAGCAGGAAGGAAGGGCAGTGGGAACCACATCAGTTGCTTTTATCAGGAAAACAAAAATTTTCTCAGAAACCTACCAGCAGACTTTCACTTATGTCTCATCAGTCAGAACTACATCATGTGGTCACATCCAGCTGTAATGGTGGCTGGGAAAGAATTTAATTCTTCCCGCTTTAATAGTAGAAGACCGCAAAAGAGAAGGTTGAGAAAGACCACTGAATCAGCCAACTAGAAGTGTCTGCCACACACCTTCCTTCTCTCCTTATATTAAAAAAAACTATTTTGCACTAGATTATTTTATTTTACTTTTTGTGAGCAAAGTGATAGAATTTATTGAGTGAAAGTACGTAGCTCTCGAGAATGAGAGGGGTCCCAACTGGGTTGCTGCCAAGGATTTTTTGTCTCTGACTTTTTATTGGGACTTTATCAGGAACTGGATAACAAGTTTGTGACACTCTCTTCATGGCACCTAGCATGTGCAGGTCTGGAATGCATTTATCCTTTTTTTCCAACCCCACCTCCGCACCCCCACAGCTATAGCCTCCCACCTGCATCTGCAGCTGGAGGCAGGGGGTGAGGTGGACTCCTTGAGGAGTAGGAGGGCTGAGGGCACCAAGGTGAGCCTTGAAGCCTAGGGTGCAGGCCTGGGTGGAATGAATCAAACTATATATATGTATACATATGCGTATGTGCATGTATGTGTATATATGCATGTACACACATACATATATATGTATACACATACACACATAATAGTTATACTTTGATTTATTCCATGCAAATGCTCCTATAAATTGTTAGGCCTTTTTAAGTCT
Source organism: Prionailurus bengalensis (assembly GCF_016509475.1). NCBI lineage: Eukaryota > Metazoa > Chordata > Mammalia > Carnivora > Felidae > Prionailurus > Prionailurus bengalensis. The sequence continues at coordinate 73,142,707 of NC_057354.1, read as the reverse complement.
CCTTATTTGGTTCCACTAATCTGTGATCTATCTGTGATCTATCTAGCACATTATTTTAATCTTTATTATATAGTAGTTTTTAATGGCTGATATTGGTAGAAACTTCCATTGCCTTTCTTTTCTATACTCTCTGTTGATGGTATTGTTATTATTTTTATGCATACATTTTAGAATAATTTTGTGGATTGAACATAATTATTGGGCTTTCAACCAGAATAGTATTAAATCTATAAATTTAATTAAACTCAAATCCAATCCTATTGGTTGGTTCAGACATCTTAATGTTATTGTCTTTTCACCTTGGAATTGGCTCTATTTCTTCACTTATGTGAATCATCTTATCATCTTTTAAATGTTCTAACAAAGTTTTGAAGTTTTCTCTTTAAATATCACATTATGTAGCTCCTAATCATTTTAAGTTTGAAAATTTGTGAGTATGATGTGTGTGTGTGTGTGTGTGTGCCTATAAATCAGATACTTTTTAAAATTATGTTATCACATTGCCAACCTAGCAATTAAGTGTAGGGAGGAGTTGTCTTATATTTTATGTTTGTCTTGAAAATCAGACTGTCTCATTTAAATGAACTTATAAATTGTAGATAAGGGACTTATCTACTTTTTGATCAAATCTCACCTTCTGTATCAGTTAGTTTGGGCTTGATGGTAAGTAACAGAAAACTCAAACCAAGCCGCCCTAGACAAGAGAGGCTCCCATCATTGAGATTAGTTCAGCCACTCTACCAGGTAATGAAGGGTTTAATCTCTTTTTAGCTCTGCTGGGCAACATAGCCTTGCTGCTGAGGCTGCTGGTCCTTGTGGTGATCAGATGGCCAACAGTAACCATTAAGTCTTTGCACTTCCTTATTCATGTCCATTAAAGAAAAGACAGTGTTTCAGGGCACCTGGGTGGCTCAGTCGGTTAAGCATCCCACTTCAGCTCAGGTCATGATCTTATGGTTCATGAGTTCGAGCCCATGTCAGGCTCTGTGCTGACAGCTCAGAGCCTGGAGCCTGCCTTGGATTCTGTGTCTCGCTCTCTCTCTGCCCCTTCCCTATTTGCACTCTGTCTCTCCCTCTCTCAAAAATAAATACACATTAATTTAAAAAAATAATTAAAAAAAAAAGAAAAGACAGTGTTTCTTTTCCAGACCTTCTTCCCATGCAAACGTCTCTCTTTTCCACATCTTTTCAGTCATATTGCAGATTAGTCCTTGCTTATACCTGAACAAATAATTGGCTAAAAGGATGAACTTATGCTATCAGACTTGAGTTGAGGGTGATGAAATTACTTCCCCCAAAGCATGTGGGCTTCATGTAGAAGGTATAACTATCCCTGGCAGTCCAATCTCCACCAACAAATTAGGGTAGTTACCAAGAGTTGAACAATGAACATTAAGGAGGCAACAATAACATCCACCACACTTTAGATTCTTCCAGGACACCTGCCTTGCTGCCCTAAGTCCAAGTTCCAAGTCTCTCTTATGTTTGCTTTTAACACAGGGGATAATACCACAGTAGATCTGCCTGTTTACTTACGGGACAAGGAAAATAATAATGTACTTATAATTCCCTGGCCATCTTATAAGGAAGAGAATCTTGTTAATGTTTGGAGAACTTTGTTGGACACCTGAGATGTAAGACTTAAGTAGTCTGCATAAGGAAGAAAGATTTATAGAGCAGTTTTCAGGGCAGATGCAGGGACAGGGGCCTGTTCCTAGACTGGGAGACTGGGGGTATAAGACGGTGGTGGGGTGAGGAGGTTAAGGATTGATATAATATGAGGACAAAGATGCTTATGGAGACTTTTGGAGAGAAATTATGTGTATTGTGAGGTGTAAACAACTTCTCCTATTCATTCTTCAGTAAATTATCTTTCATCTTGGCCTAATAGAGTGAATTTATTTTAAGAGCATGAAGAGAAGGGTTTGCATTCAAAATGGCAGGGTTGAGAATGGGAGCAAGCTTTGGGACATCATGATATTGTGTCTGGACTCCTCCCCAAACTCCAAGTTTTGTGATGGCAGGGACCAGGTCTGTCTTGTTTACCTCTTTGCCTAGCTCAGTGCCTAGTACACAGGAGCTTAGTAAGTATTTGTGAATGAATGAATGAATGAATGAATAAACTAACAAGCCTGATAAAATCAGAGAAACATTTGTCGAGTCCCAAATCTGCCATTTTCTCATTTGTGGAATGGAGAAATATGATAATCACCTTGTAACCTTATCATGAGATTTAAGTCTAATTTAATAAATGGTAACCAGAATTATAATTATTAGCTCTTCCCAAATTCTACCAGCTAAGCTACAAAGACTAAACATAACAAACACTAACATTTATTGAACATATTTTTTGAGCAAGATCCTTTGGTAAGCACTGCATGTGTATTACTTTAATTTTAATCCTCCCGACAACCCTATAATTATCCAGATGTCAGTTATTCCTCCAGGATATTCCACATGCCCAACATCCACCAATATCTCTAGTCACTCATAGGCACCAAAATCTAGGAAGGGAAAGAAGGAATGCTTTGCTGATCTGTTATTTGCTACTTGACTCTCTAGAGATGCACAGCTCCATTGTTCTAACAAGATTGGATAGAATGTAAGTGAGTGACAATTTACTTCTAATAGTGAAATGTGATAGATTCATGGTTGTTGTAGCAATGAAGACCGCATGACCTTAGAGGCAGGCAGAGGCTGAGCCTGTGGTCACTAGAAATAGGAAGCAGTGAGAATGGATTTGTGAGCACCAGGAATCAGTGATCTTTATTTTCTCACAAGGTCCATTCCTGGAACAGTTGAAAATGCTAAGGGCTAAATTCAGGTTTCTGGATGATACTCAAAGATTGCCCAACGAGAAGGAGAAAGGAGAAAGGGACTTTATTATAGTTCATATAAGTCCTCTGGGCATATTAATGTTTGGGGATGTTAGTTTTCTCAATTCTAGAAGAGGAATAACAATATCTGATTCATCCTCTTCTCTCATAGGAGTATTTCAGTATTTAATAAATGATGTTTAGAATTTCTCTATGGAAAAATGCTACAGAGATATAAATTATTTCAATAACTAAATATATATTAGCTCCATGTGTACTCTGAAGAGTTGAAGGAGAGATAATACAGACTCATTTAAGATTAATTTCTCCACGAGGTTCAGATCTGTGTTGTGCCCTGAAGTCTCCTTAATAATACATTTACGACTCTACTTGTGTATAGAATATTAATAAATGTACTGTTAAAATTGTGAATGCTCTGAGATGCAGAATCATGTGCTTGTTGCTGTTCTTAACTCCTTAGATTTCTGTCTTTTCAGAAAATATCAAGTGATCACTTTGACAATATTGTGTAACACTATCATATGAAGTCGTCACTTGCTTTACATGTCAAAGGGACTACTCAAAGCTTAAAGCAGTTGGCAAAGAAATAAGGTAACAAGAATATATGACTTAAAGAATTTCAAATCTTCTAGACTAAAATAGCTCCATTGTGTAGGAAAAGTGTTTTCATCAAAGCAGTCGAAGATTTTAATTGAGAGTGATAATGATGGTCATGATTGTTATTAAGTTTTGGTAGTTAAAAGGAATAAGCTTCAGGGGCACCTGGGTGCCTCAGTCGGTTAAGCATCTGACTCCGGCTCAGGTCATGATCTCGCAGTTCATGGTTTCAAGCCCTGCGTTGGGCTCTGTGCTGACAGCTCGGAGCCTGGAGCCTGCTTCGGATTCTGTGTCTCCCTCTCTCTCTGCCCCTCCTCTGTCCACACACTCGCTCTCTCAAAAACAGATAAACATTAAAAAAAAAACCTTTAAAAATAATAATAATAAAAAGGAACAAACTTCAGTTATCTGAAGTAGATCCCCTGACATGGAATGTTCAGTCTCGCCTATAAGCTTTTCTGTAATTGATTCTAAAGAATTTGGCATGCGGAGACCTGTGTTCTGGTCTGTGTCCTGCCACTAATTTGGTGGATGTGGGCGATCTTAAAAAAGTCACCCAATCTTGCTGCATCTCTGTTTTCCTACCTGTCAAGTGAGGAGAATGAAGTAATTAATCTCTATAGTCCTTTCAGCTCTTAGATGTTTCAATCATTTCCGGGAAACTTAGTGCTTATCTTTGGAACACTGCTAAGTAACAACCTGAAATGAGAGCTTAACATTAAATGAGACTCACTAGGGTTACCGTAATAGTTAATGCTGACATTATTGAGTGATTTCACGGCACCAGACTCTGTGCCCCATACTTAGCACTTACTATCCATTTAATCCTCAGAACAATTTCAGGAATACCCAAGCACACATCTCAAACAAGGAATTCCAACAGTTTGTGGAACTTCAGGTATCAACCGACTGGTCCTTACTTACATGAAGACTTATCTAAAGCTTGTTGTCACTTTGGAATAAGTCCAGGGAGGGACGGTTGCTGGGATTGTTTTCCATGGCTTTTTATCCACCTTAGGTGTTTGCTTAGGTGTTTACCAAGCACCAGAGTAGATCAATTCTTAGCCTTCATTTTCCTAGACATTTTGGTAGCATTTGACATGGTTGACTGAAACAATTCTTAAAACATTTCCCTCATCCAGCTTCCATGAGCCTGAACCCACCTGGTTCTCCTCCCTTCTCTCTGGCTACTCTTTCTTAGTGACCTTTGCTGGATCCTCATCTTCCCAGTCTCCACTTGTTGAAAGACCTCTTCTCTTCTGCACCTGCACTCACCCTTTTGGTGATCTCATCCAGGCTTGTGGCTTTCATTAGTACCTACATGCTGATCATTCTAAAATTAACCCTCCATCTGGATCTCTGCTCTGAGCTCCAAACAACTATATTCAGCCGTCAACCCAACTTTTTCCCTTGGATACCTGACCTCAAACTTAAAGATCTGGACTTTCAAAGTTCTCCTCCAAACCTGCCCCTTCCCCAGCATTCCAAAATGCAGTAAAAGGCACTATAGATACCCCTAGCGGAGAAACTACGAGTCCTCCTGGATTCCTCTCTTTCTCTTACATGCTACCTTTAATCCATCAGCAAATTCTATCAGTGCTAGCCTGGAAAAGTGTCCAGAATCTGAAGGCTGTTCACTAGCTCTGTCATCTCCCGGCTTAGTCCACATGCTAGCACCCTTACTGAGACTATTGCAATAATCTCTGACAGACCTCTTAGCTTTCACTCTTGCCTCCAACCTGTTCTCCAAACAGCAGCTTGTAGTTCTTTTAAAATGTAGGTCATTGCAAACCCAGGTACCTCCCATATATTGGCACATTCTCACCTTGGCCTGTGAGAGCCTGTGGGATCTGGCTTCCAGGTTTGTCTGCAACCACTTTCCTTGCCACTGCTTCCTCACTTATACACTCCGGCCACACTCGACTTGTTCTTTTTTCAACACATCCAGTAGACTCAGGTCTGAGGACATCTTCCCTTTCTCTTCCCTCAGTCAGGCAAACTTTTCCCCCAGAAATTTGTTTCATTTCCCTACTTCATCCAGGTCCCATTCAAACATCACCTCATCAGAGAAGTCTCCTCTGACCTGCTATATGAGAAAGAGGTTCCCCCTTCTACCAGACACTTTCTATGCTTTTATGCTCCTTTTCATTCTTTGTAACTGGTAACCTCCTTCTCTTGTTAGAGGCTTTGTCTATTGTGTTTAATGCTGCATCACCGTGGTTACAACAATGCTTGGTACATAGCAGGTGCTCAATAAATATTTGTGGAGTGAATGAGTACGTCAACATTATAATTAGAGAGGCAAATTTTATGATGTGAATAGATAATTCACTCAAGGAGAAACAACAGTAAGAAAAGACGTTGGCAGCAATCAAAGTAACAATCTGTTCCTCTGACTTTTGAAGGTCTGGTCTTTTTCCTGCCCTGCTTCAGTTGCTTACGAGAAGCCCTCAAGTCCTTGTTTTTAACTTCCTTTCTGCTCCAGTGACATGCTGTTCCTTATTCTGGTCTCAGTGGACTCCCCAGACCCAGGCTGTATATCTATCTCTCCACCTCTGGCTTCCCGTTTTAGGTTTTCCAGGTCCTGGTGACCTGTGGGGACACTTTTCTTTATTTTCACACCTATGCCAGCACTATCAAAGTTCAACTTAGTAAAATAATACATTGTAATTGCTTTACACTCATCATCACAACAATACATATTCAATTTATAATTAGAAAAAAGGTAGAGAATAAAAATCGTACAAAATCTCTCATACGTACTCTTCAGAGCTCCCTTTCAAAAGACTATTAGCATTTTGCTTTAACTTAGCTCTGTGTGGTGCGCCTGGGCGGCTCAGTCTGTTAAGCTTCCAACTCGGCTCAGGTCGCGATCTCACGGTTTGTGAGTTCAAGCCCTGCATTGGGTGAGCTTGAGCCCTGCTTCAGGTGAGCCCCACTTCCCTCTCTTTCTTCCTCTCTCTCTGTCCCTTGGAGGATTCTCTCTCTCTCCCTTTCTCTACCCCTCACTCACTTGCGCGCTCTCTCTCTCTCAAAACAAAACAAATAAAACTTAGCTCTGGGTAGGAAGCTATCTTGCCCCAACTATGGTCATGTAAGATCTGCCCTGGCTGGTTTAGTCTTCTGGTCTCCTTGCCAGAAAAAATGGAAATAATGTAACATTTTGTTAGTTGGTGAATCAGCAAAAAACAAAACAAAACAAACACATCTAAATAATGATAGTACCATGCTGGTGAGGTTGTGATTAAATTTACAAATGTATACGTGTACAAATATATGTAATATATACATATATATGTGTAAAATATATACATATCACTAGAAAATTTTAAGCTAAAACAGTTATTCTGCATGAGAGTTTGACAGTATCTTATAAGTCATAAAAATATCCATTGCTTTTTTTGAGGTATATTTGACATATTATATTCATTACAGAATATAGTATAACGATTTGATATTTATATATATTGTAAAATTACCAGCACAGTAAGCCTAGTTAACATCTGTCACCATACATAGTTTAAAAAATTTTTTCTTGTGCTGAGAATTTTTGAGATTTACTCTCTTAGCAATTTTAAAATATGCGATACAGTATTATTAACTACAGTCATCATGCTATACATTACATCCATATGACTTTAGAGGTTATTTTGCACTTAAAATAATCTACTAGTTGGGGCACCTGGGTGGCTCAGTGGGTTAAGCGTCTGACTTCGGCTCAGGTCATGATCTCGTGGTCCTTGAGTTCGAGCCCTGTGTTGGGCTCTGTGCTGACAGCTCAGAGCCTGAAGCCTGTTTCAGATTCTGTGTCTCCCTCTCTCTCTGACCCTCCCCCGTTCATGTTCTGTCTCTCTCTGTCTCAAAAATAAATAAATGTTAAAAAAATTAAAAAAAAAATCTGCTAGCAGAAAAACTTACGAAGATGTTATTAGTATATCTATTTTAGCCAAAATATAATAGTATAATCTATTTTAGCCAAAAAACGTAAAATCATCTGAGTTCAATAATGAGGAAAGGGTTAGGTTGTGATATATCTTAAAGAAAAAACTTTCCATTAAAATTATAATTGTAAACAATATATAGAAAAATAGGAAAATTATTACAGTGTAATATTAAATAAAAAAATATAAAAATAGATTGTAAACAGGTAAAAATATTTAAGAATATGGACTATGGACAGGGAGTGGAAGACAAAACATATAAGAGAAATCTTTATAACTGGAGGGTGGAATGATGAGTGATTTTTTTCTTTTTTCAAAGTATTATTTGAATATATTTACTGCAATTACAGTTTTGATGTATTTTTTGTTTTATTACAAAACACAGAGAGCAAATAAACATATGCAATTGCTGATCCCTAGAAGTTTATACTCTGTGTTAGATGTTTGTGGCCTACTCAGCAGCTGTTCCCAGCCCCCTTTGAGCCAGTACTCGTCATGACCCACTCCTGGCCAGTGCAATCCAAAGGGAAGCCTGTTGGACTACAGCTGCAAAAAAGTTTCCTCCCTGATAAAGTCCAACCCACTAAGAAAATCCTTTTCTGCCTTTGTCTTTTTGCGCTGCCTTTTCCCTCTGGAAGTTGTGGCAGCCATCTTGAAACCTCACCAACTCTTTGAGGAGGGAAGGGTAGAATGACTAGACAATACCACTGAGTTACTGAATAAACTCAAGGACAGACCGCCTCAAGACTTTTTGATAACTACATAATAAATGTCTTTGTGGTCTGAACCACTATTAGGTTTTCTATTACTTGAAGCGCAGTGCATTTTAACTGCTATAGGCTGACAAAAATAAGACTCTGGCACACAGAGCTATCTAAGTATATGGAAACCACAAAGTGACAGGGAACATTGCAATAAATATACAGAATAATATAGAGGAATGTTATACTCCTACAGAAGAAAGCAAAAAAAACAAAAAACAAAAAAACAAAGCAAAACCAATAACCCAATAAGCACTTTTTTTTGTTGTTGCCAGTTTCCCTGGATCTGTCAATATTTCCTGGTAGAAAAAAATATTAATTTATACTTCTGATTAAAATAAAACAAGCACCCAGATATTTTTTTTGGCTTGTAATCTTTTTCAAGTGTGTATATCTCAGGGAACAGTCTTCTAGGGAGTGATATGGTAGTGTTTTTTTCCTCCATCCTCTGACTTCTTTTATTATTATAGAATACTACTAAATTATGTAAGATGGAGCTCCCTGGGATTCGAGAATGCACTGCCTGGTGGGGCTGGGGGAAGAATGTGATTTCTTTATTGATCTAGCATTGGGAGTCTCTTCAACTCAGGCTCTGTGTCTACTCAATACAAATCTGTTTTTGAAGATGATAATGAGTAATTGAGTTTGCTGAGAAGGAAATTGATTGCTTGAAGCTGGAGAAGTGGGTGACGAAATAGCTTATTAAAAACAGTCTTTAGAAACACAATTCTAACTTATCCAACTTTTTCTAAATGGTAGGTGACCCTTAGCTTAAACAAAAAGCCAGGAGAATGGATTCTGTGATTATTTTCAGCGAGGTAGTGAATCCTTGGCTTGGTATAGACACTGAAATGGGATTTAAATAGCACATAAGTGATGAAAGTGAAGACATTCGCTCTGCCCTACAGTGCTCTTAAATGATGATGGGTTGGGGGTGAAATGGCCACAACGTGTTTCATCCCTGCATTGGTGTTGGTTTGGATGCTCTGGCTGTCAGGGGGCAGTGGGAGGAGAGAGGTAAAGGGCCTCCTTCATCCTTTGCTTCTTCATGATGTTCCCTCTTGAAGCTGTTTCAGGAGACAGGGATGCTCTCAGTTCAGATGGCAGTTATCTGCAAGTAACAGAAAACCCGTCTTAGAGTGTCTTATACAGATATCTATTTACTTTTTGTTTTTCCACATAACAAGAAACCCAGAAGTAGGCTGATGCTCATTTAATTCAGCTGATCAAGAGTAGCACCAGGCACCTAGTCTCTTTCTATATATCAGCTGCACCATCGTTAATGTGCCAGTTTTCACTTTCATCCTTGACTCCTGATGATGGCCAGATGGCTATACTCTGTAATTAGAATCCAAGGCAGGAAGAAGGGAATGGCAGAGGAGGATGATATTAACTATATATATATATATATATATATATATATATATATATCTGGAAAGCAAAATATTTTGCAGAAAAATTCAGGAGATTTCTGTTTATGTGTCATTGGTCCAAACTGTGTCACAGGGCCATCCCATGATGCAAGGGGTAGGGGAAAAAATATCCTGTTACATTGCCAGCCAGAGCAAAATTGGGATTCTGTTAACAAGATGATTCCACAAAAATATAGAAAGAATAGAAACATTCTCTCCTGCTTTGCTAAAGATCATTGGACAGCTTTGGGTTCTTCAAGGGCTCCAGAAGCCATGGTGGAACCTGGTTGGAGACAGTGGCAGAGCCCAGGAAGGAGAGCAGTGTTCATGAAGAGGACACCCTGAGAACAATAACATGACCTCTCTCCTCACCTTTTACTCTCTTCTCCCAATGAAAGCAGTAATGACTCCTCTGATGGCAGATTTTGGAGGAAGGAACTGGGCATACCCTGGTCATTCCTTTGCTTCCTCCTCTCCTTTGGGACTTCCTGATTCTTCTGTTCTTAATCATACAGGAAGCTTAGTGCACAGCCCTTGACCCTGTGGATGAGGAGTAAGATTGTCCAGCTGTGCCTGTGACTGGGGGCAGTGTGGAATAACTGTTGTACAATACAAGGATATAATATTGTTGTACAACTAGCTATGTCCTCTAATTTAGCATTTCTCAGTAAGAAAGCCCATAATTTTCATTTTCAGTTATCTGACACTTATGTCTGTCTCTTAATTAGTATTGAACTCAGATGAGTGAAATATAGGTACTATGTATGAACTCCCTAATACCCCCACATGCATGAGCCTCTAGGTGTTCTCAGACTGGTATGCCGCTGGGACACTCAAAGCTCTAATGATCCACACTGATAACCTGAAAATGGAAGGTACCCTCCAAAGATGTGGTCTCCTCTATTTGAGTAACGTTTGGCTTCCATTTCTGAGACTTTCTTTTCTGCCAGGATCAGGTAGTTGGCCACTTTTAGACCCAGCTGGACTGATAACTCACACAAAGTGAATCCAACATAAGTTAGCTGAGGTTTAAAGATGATTAAGGCAGTAAGACTGCCTCCAAATTACTTCAAGGATGGATATTTAGAGTTAACAAAAAATAAGTCTTCATTCTTGGATTGAATGAAAAACAAACTCCAGAGGAAAGAAAACAGATTTCTGAAAATATCTTTTTCTTCCCCTCATAAAAAGAACATTGGCAATTCTTCATTGTCAAGCAGCTGTGTTTGGAAATTTCTTATTCATCTAGATTTGGGGTTACTTAAGATCCTGTACAAGTCATGACCTGTATACCTAAATCTGATCCAAAAGAAACTCTCATGTAAAAAAAAAAAAAAAAAAAAAAGAAAGAAAAGAAAAAGAAAAAGAGAAGACATTATATTCAGGAAAGTTCAGCCATGAGAACAATAGTGAGAATTTCCTGAAGTGTTTTCTAGATCTTACCAGCTCTCTGTGCCTAAACATGCATGTAACCAAAATGTAGTTTTGTGGCTTCTGGGCAACTCTCATAATTTAAAGCAAAACCATTAAACATCAACAGACCCACCCATGTAGAAGAGTTAAATACATTTTCGCTGCTTGGCTTCCCAACAGGATTACTATTTGCCCTGAAAAGACTTCTTTCCAGGATGTATTAGTCCTATAATGTGGTAGGCAGGCTAACTGAGCAGATCAGAGGGCCCTGGGGTGCCCTGACCTTCCCAGTTCTGATGGAAGACTGGCAGTAGGGTATTCCCAAAGGTGTACCCTGGCCACTCAGGGCTCCAGTAGCCCTTCCTCGTGTTGTTCATGTAAGAGAACCTAAAGCAAAGTTGTTGAAAAATCCTTAAACTGCTCTGAGCAATAGGCTGGAAGCTGATTGCATGGAATGCTATTGGTTTAAATTCCAGATATTTAGGGCCGTCTGGATGGCTCAGTCGGTTGAGCGTCAGACTTCAGCTCAGGTTGTGATCTCATGGTTTGTAAATTTGAGCCCCGCGTCAGGCTCTATGCTGACAGCTCAGAGCCTGGAGCTTTTTCGGATTCTGTGTCTCCCTCTCTCTCTGCCCCTCCCCACTCGTGCTCTGTCTCTGTCTCAAAAAGATATAAACATTTAAAAAAGTTGAAACTAAAAAGTTGAAAGATGTTTGTACCAAATAAAAATGTTAAAATTTAACTGCAGATTTCCCACCCAGGTGAGGCTAATGGACAAGTAACCTTGACCTTAACAGTGGTAGCCTAAGTCCTTTTTTCCTTTATTCACCAAAATGCACCCAACCGAGTAAAATTAGTGTATCCATCAAGGTTTTATCAGAGAAGCACAATCACTAGGGGTGACCTAATAACAAGGGATTTATTTTCGGGGTTTGACCTTATGCAGTGTGGGAGCTGGTTAAAGAGTCTCTGTGAGGCTTTGCTTCTGCCTCTGGCACTGGAACTTGAAGTTAGCAGACAAGCAGTTGAGAAGAAAAGCTGGGCGTGAAGGGGGGAAACATAGACACACCAGAATAGGTGGGAATGAGGCAGAGACTGCAAGGATGGCTGGACCTCAAATGGCACTCTCGACTACCTTCAAGGCTCCAAGTCTACATAGTGCAGGTACCCTGCAGAAGAAGCCGGCAGCTTCTCTCCCACAGAGAAGAGTACAGTGGCCATGGAGCCCCAGAAGCTGATGCAGGACAGCCGGAAGCACTATGGCCAGGCCGCAACAGTGGCCTATGCCAACCAGCGGAGCCACTGAATCTGTAAAGACACACGTGAGTGGCACCAGCGCCCCGTGCAGGCACCAACCTTCCAAGCACCAAAAGAAAATGGCTATTTCATTTCTGTCTTCTGAATCTCAAACAAAATTTCTCTTTTGACCCAAGCCAGCTGTGCAAAGAGAACTCTGGGAAATGTAGTTCTAGCTTAGCTAAATTGACATAATACACACGCATCCCAGAGAGGAATAAGGCATCCGAGTAAACTGTAGAAATAGTAGTATCTTGATTATGTTGCTGGATGAAAAGTTGAATATGCTTTATAATCAAGTAGGTCAACTGAGGGCAGGAAAATGCGGCATTTTCACTTTACATGACAAAAGAATCGGAGATGGAGCATATAAAAGCTAAAAGTCCAGCATAAATTACTCAAAATATAAAAAGATACAGAGAAAACAAATAGACACCTTGAATAGAATCAAAGTGTTGGAGGCGTACAAACTGCCCTAGGGAAACAAGATTCCTTGAGAGGGCTCTAGTAGCAACAGCAGTAGAAGCACCAGCTGAACAGACATTTAGGTCTTCGCTGACATCCGTTTGAATGAGGAGCAGGAATGTGCCAGAGAGTAAATCAGGAGATTTCTGTGCTTATAAAAATCCCAATGAAGGAAAGAGGTCCAGCTCTCCCTGTCAATTCCCAACATCTCTAGAGAAGGCATCTCTGCTAAATCACCCAAAAGGACAAAGTGAGGTAATGTACCATAATCCATGACCTGCCAGCATCGTCACATCCTTAGTTGTTTGGGGGGTCCCAAAGACGGATTACTGACTGGGTTCCTGGAATTCTTGACACACATGTGCTTGCCACACTCTCTCATCCTCTCTCCTCTCTTTCTGTCACATTTTTCAACTCTCATAATTTTCTCTAGTAGGAAACTGGAGCCTTGAGTCATACCAGATGGATAGAAGGAACTAGCCACTTACTTGTGCAAAGGGACATGGCAGCCTTTAAAATGATCACTGTGATAACTGTTAATGACAGACATTCTGAAATGTTTCAGAGACATTTGGAAGATGTGATTTATCTAGAGAGGCTTATGTTATTTGGAACTGTCACTTTTTCTATATATCATTAGGCAGTGCCTCCTGCTAATTGCATACATACAGTTGCCCTCAAGTGCACTTATCCTTGACCTGCCCACATTATAAATATTTTAGATTTATGTGCTTCTAGTCTGAGAAGATGACTGTGATTCATCCTTTCCTCTCTGGGTTGCAAACCAGGTTGCTCTATACAACTAGAACAGGAAGCCAAGACTCATTATATTTTGGGTTTTATAATAATATTTTATTTTTATTTTATTTTATTTTATTTTGTTTTATTATTTTTTTTTTTTTAATTTTTTTTTCAACGTTTATTTATTTTTGGGACAGAGAGAGACAGAGCATGAACGGGGGAGGGGCAGAGAGAGAGGGAGACACAGAATCGGAAACAGGCTCCAGGCTCTGAGCCATCAGCCCAGAGCCTGACGCGGGGCTCGAACTCACGGACCGAGAGATCGTGACCTGGCTGAAGTCGGACGCTTAACCGACTGCGCCACCCAGGCGCCCCTATAATAATATTTTAAAGGGAGAAGAATTTTTACTAGCATGAATGCCATAAAGTGTAAATAATGACTGTATATTTGAAAGGGAAATTAATGCCATCAAAACTTAAATTAAGAGGAAAATAAATACGTTGTTTAATTGGTAAAAAGATAGGCTTCTGGGTGACCCTACAAAGAAACTAAATGTTTCCCTGGATATCCCACAGTACCCTCAGAATGCTATTTCTAGAAGTCAACAGAAACTGGGCCTCTACATTTAGAAAGTATGAGTGCAATTTATATCGACTATTTCAGTTAACTTCTGATTGATCGGAACTGGAAACATTTTCAGAGCACAGAACATGTATCAACTATTGAACATCTCAGCAACATAAAAAAATATTGACATAACATTAGTACATGATTTCTATTACTTACCCAAAGTATTTCATGGATTATTTTAAGATATATGTAGTTCAAGTCAATTTCCCAGAGATCTACATGATGACCCTCCAAAGGTTTGAAAGTTTTGATACTAAAGACAGAATTTTAAATAAGAACCCATAAGGAATGAAGCCTTAGCTGCTTAAGGCTCTAAATTGAAAAGGATTAAGTTATTTCCAGTTCCATCTGAAATGATGGTTTCTGACAAGTTCCAAAGAGCCGAACAAACCTGCCATTTTGTCTGAATGATGATCTTTTTGAGGACAGCTTCCTTCCAGGGGTAGATTGCTCACAGCTCTCTTAGTAGGGGGAGCCTAAAAACATAGGCTGGCTTCAGACAGAATCACTATCTAAAGCCTTAATAAGAGTAATTCAGACCAGCTAATGGCTGCAGTGTGTGGATGTGGTCAGATGAGGGGACCACCCTGTCTCCAGAGGTAACTTCCTAGTGACCTTCTTTCTTACCAAAAAAAAAAAAAAAAAAAAAAAAAAAAAAGTTTATTAAAACAGGCATGTCTTCCTTCCCCCTCCACGTTCTTCCTTCCTCCCTACAACCAAACAGGACAAAATGGCCGTGTGAATGAATGCTTTGAATGCTTCCTCCACAACCTTTGACATTACCACCTGGATGGGTGAGGCCTATTGTTTCTTTTCCTCCTTCCCCAGCTTGGCTCTGAAAGGACACTGATGCAGTTACTGATAAATTATTCACTGGGACTCAATGACCAGTCCTTAGTTTAATAGAATGGAACGGATTCCTCTCAGAGTGAAAGCAGGGCCTTTACCACGTTTGTGAGGGATTCGGCCTCTTTCTGGCTGCTACACTGGATCAGGGAAGGCACTCCGGTGCCTCTGTATGCTGGGAGGGCATCGGAGCCTGGAAAAGCCACAAGCGTGTTGTGCATGTTCTCCCACAGCCTGCTCTCTGGGGTACTCTTGGCCTTGAAGGCTTGACTGGAGAGTTCTTCCTATTCCTATGGTTGCCTTAGGAAAGAGCAGGACAAGGTATAAAGCATTTCCAGCACTGCAGAAGGTTTCCTGGATGCACCGGTTTCTAATAGACTCTGGGACCATAACAGACTCTTGATTAACAGAGGCCTCCAGTTTCAGAGAAAATCACAAACCCGTGTGACACCGGTGACCTCCCCTCATCCCCAAGAGAGAACCACCAGCCATTAAGCCCCCATTAAGTGAGCTAGCCCCCCCACCCCTCACCACCAAAAAGAGAGAGGTAGCCCCTGAGAAGGGGCTGGCAGTGTCAGGGCAGGTGTCATCTCCCACACTAAATACACAAACCCATTTCCAAGTCCACTCTGGAGAAGGAAAGAAGAGCTTTGAATCGCTTATGACATTATGAGCTTGGACAAATTTTAATAACTAAAAGTGACGTGAAAGATATCAGATCTGCCTAAAATAACACTAGGGGATGAAATGGACAATTTGAAAGGACATGGTTGAAAGCAGTGATTAAAAAAATATAAAGCCATTTCTGTGGCGCCTGCGTGACTCAGTCAGTTGAGCGTCCAACTTTGGCTCAGGTCATGATCTCACGGTTTGCAAGTTCAAGCCCCACATCGGGCTCTGTGCTGACAGTGCGGAGCCTGCTTGGGATTCTGTCTCTCCTCCTCTCTGTCCCTCCCCTGCTCGCATGTGTGTGCCCTCTCTCAAAAATAAATAAGCATTAAGTATCTATCTATATCTATATCTATATCTATATCTATATCTATCTATCTATAAAGAGCCATTTCCTTCTTCAAGGTAAGGCTCCTCAAATAAACTGGTTACCTAAAATGCATAATAATCTGGTTTCTGCAAATTTTAAATATAGAGCTAAAGCAACACCACGGAGAAGAAGAGAATGGCCAAAAACCTCGAATATTTCTAGTTTTCTCTCTCCTGAAGATGTTTCACCTGTCCATGAAAAAGAACACCTTGACAGCCTGAGGTTTGAGCACTGGGCAAGGAGTCAAGAGACCAGAGCTCTGGGTCCTGCAAAGGCAAACAAAGCTGCAGGCTTGGACAAGCCCCACTGCCTCTCGAGTCTCGGTTTTCTCATCCATCAGACGCCCTGCAGCACCGGCTCCCCAGCTGTTTCCAATTTCCCCTCAACTTGCTCGTGAATGACTCATAACCTGGTCTTTTATAGGGGCCAGAGCATTTGAAACACATCAAATATAGGTTAAATACAACTCAAACAGTTAATCCACATAAAACACCAATTATGTAAGTAAAGAGGTTCCTTCACTCCAGGGTTTGTGTGTTGCTCTGGAGGTCAGATTAAATCTCGTGCACATTCCAAAGCGGAGTTACTAAGTGGACATTGATGATGCAGCAGGAGCCTGATACTGTGGCTGTGAGATGGATCACCTGGGACCCTCAAGTCTCCGCCCCCATCAGCAAGTGGATGCAGGCAGCCAGCCTCATGCTTCTCCAGCACAGCTGTTTTGCCATCGCAGTATTAAAGGGAGAGAAGAACTACATCAAAGCTCCAAGCAAACGATGTAGTTGTGGCTTTTTTCCCCAGAAAAAGTTTTTAAAAAGTTAGTTATTAAATATTTCAAATGTATAATAAGATACAGATAAAAGTATAACAGTACACATTTACCTTATCCAGGTTTTAAGATCATTAACATGTGGCTACATGTCCTTAGATTTAAAAAACGGAAGGAAGGAAGGAAGGAAGGAAGGAAAACATTTTAGTTGGAGTCAGAGATGTCTCCCCAACCCTGACTGAGGAGATCCTGCCTCTTCCCAAAGGTAATAACATTTTTATTCATGTGCCTTTTTCCTGCTCATGTCTTTATACTTTTTCTACATGTATGTTCATAAATATATGCACATATATAATTGTGTGTTTTCACATTTTACATAAAGGGACATTTTGTAATTTTCACTTCCATTTAGCATTACATTTTAATCTGTGCTGAAATATGTAGATGTTTATTCATTGTAACTGGGTATACTATTTCATCATATCATGAATCGTATGATGATGAAACCACAACCTGCTGTTCCCCCATCAGAGGATATTAGCCCTTCTAATCCTCACATGACATTCACATTACAAACAGTGCTGCAGTGGACACCCTTGTATATCTGTCTGTCTTCTTCTGTACCTATCTGAGTGGCCAGTACCTGAAGGGGAAATTGATTCCTAGAAGGGTGTTAGCATCTTGTACATCAGTAGATACTGCAAAACTGCTCTTCTAAGTGGCTGTGTAAATGGACACCCCATCAGTAAGATAGGAACTCTGGTTGCTCAACATTCTTGCTAACATTTGGTATTACCAAGCTTGGATTTTAGTCATTCTGTTAAGTGTGAAATGGTATGTCTCATTTGTGATTATAACCAGCATTTCCCTGATTACTAGAGATGTGGAAGATTTTTTTCATGTTTATGGGACTTTAGAGGCTTGTCCTTTATTTATTTTTAAAAGTTTATTATTTTGAGAGAGCGAGAAAGCACAAGTGGGGGAGGGGCAGAGAGAGAGAGAGAGAGAGAGAGAGAGAGAGAGAGAGAGAGAATCCCAGGCAGGCTCCCTGCTGCCAGCGCAGAGCCTGATGTGGGGCTTGAACTCACAAACCGTGAGATCATGACCTGAGCCAAAACCAAGTGCCAGAGGCTTAACAAGCTGAGCCACCCAGGCACCCCAAGTTTTCTCTTTTTTTAATTTTTTTTTTCAACGTTTATTTATTTTTGGGACAGAGAGAGACAGAGCATGAACGGGGGAGGGGCAGAGAGAGAGGGAGACACAGAATCGGAAACAGGCTCCAGGCTCTGAGCCATCAGCCCAGAGCCTGACGCGGGGCTCGAACTCACGGACTGCGAGATCGTGACCTGGCTGAAGTCGGACGCTTAACCGACTGCGCCCCCCAGGCGCCCCCCAAGTTTTCTCTTTTACTAACTTTCTATTCTTTGCTCATTTTTCCATTGGGTTGTTGCCTTTTTTCTTATAGGTTTGTATTTCCTTCTGTTGAGATACTAATCCTTTCTTGGTTGAAAATAGGAGTTGCAAAATATGCAAAATACCTGCTTTTGCTGGTGGATGTGCCTGCCTCTCTTGATAAAAGTGTAACAACTGACACTTGAGCTTGGACTTGGGGATGGAGAGGAGGAATCAGCTTTTCATTTGACTCTGCTTTGTGGCTCTTAATTGCAGGCAAAAGTATGCCTTAGGCCCAGCCTAGCTCACTACAGTAGTGCAGTGAGATTGGGGGCTGAAGCTCCTGAGAAAGTTACTTGCTTTGTTTTCCTCTCTGAGCACCTTGTAGGAACCGATGGCTATCTAGGAAGGGCTTAGGATCCTAATGATCCTAGACCTGTGTTTCTCATGGCTACCTGCACATTCAAATCTCCTGGGGAACTTGCAAAAATAATATGGATAATCTGGCCTTACCCTGAAACAATTAAATAAGAATTTCTGAGGATGGATCCTAGGCATCCCCATTTTATTTATTTATTATTTAAAAAAATTCTTTTAATGTTTATTTATATCTGAAGGAGAGAGAGAGACAGTGTGAGTGGTGAGGGGCAGAGGGAGACACAGAATCCAAAGTAGGCTCCAGACTCCAAGCTACCAGCACAGAGCCTGACATGGGGCTTGAACTCACAAACTGCAAGATCATGAGCTGAGCTGAAGTCAGAAGCCCAAGCAACTGAGCCACCCAGGCGCCTCCAGGCAGTAACCTTTTAAAACTTTCCAAGTGATTGTAATGGGCAGCCAGGGTACAGAACCACTGCCTTCAACAAATACCATCTTAACCACGGCCTGTTGTTACTTTCAACACTTTGAAGTTTAAGTCAAGACACCTATCCTCATTAAGAATTATTAATTAGCTCTGGGGAGAGGTTAAGAGTTCTCTAAGCAGATAGGAAATAACTATTAACACGTGTCTTTTTAAAAGGCCAAGAGACTGATTACTACATGACACAAAAAGCTTTTAAATCACATGCAGTGCTGAGGTCAGTAAGCTAGGGAGTTCTGTACTCCCCCTTCCTACCCTGTGTATTATTTGATCTCTATTTTGGTCTCCTTGGAAGACAAAGATGTTCAGTTTGTAACATTTTTGCAGCTGGAACAGTGGTCCCTGGAGCCTGAAGCCTTCATTTTATTCTGAGGGTTGTGACGGTGACCCTGCAGGATTTATAGTATTTTTCTGTCCTGACTATCCTTTCTCTATTTTCCAGTTATTCCCTCTACTCAGAATCTTCTCTGCTATGTTGTGCTGAATTTTAGTTTTACAAAGGATCCCTTCAGCGTTGATTACCTTAGATCCTATTCTCCAGGGCACTTGGGAGCTTCCCTCGGCTGCAAAGCCTTCTTTAGGGCCAAACATCTCTAGCACACATAACAGGGAAGAACAGAGGTTCTTGGAAGATGCTGGGTCTCTGTGGACAAATTTTCCAGGTTTCCCTTTGAGGTTGCTTTGTTCCTCTCTCCAGGGAAGAAGGACAAGATTTCCTTTGTTCAGATGCAATCCCAGGGATCTTTGAGGTAAATGAGCAGAAGGTAACTGGGCTGTTTTCAAAAGGACATGTGTCTAAACTCAAAAGGAAATGTCTGCTGAAAGGAAACACTAGATGCTTGTTTTCTCTAATGATTAGAAACTACTGATGAATTATGGAAGGCCCAAAATTTCACATCGTTCCTTCCCTCTCTACCCCCAGGGTGACACTGACTTATGGTTCATTCTTCACCACTCTTACCTCAACATTCAATGACAACCATGCTTTTTAGTCTCTTTCCTTGCAACTGGGGGCATGAGTCTTTTCCTTCATCTTGTTTTCCACTTCATCTCTTAATTTTTTCTTGAAAGAAGGTTACTCTTTTTCTCATGCTAATTGTTTGCTTTGAAACTCGGTTTCTTTTAAAACCTTTTGTGAGGGGTGCCTGGGTGGCTTAGTCAGTTGGGCATCTTCGGCTCAGGTCATGATCTCTGGTTCTTGAGTTCAAGCCCCGCATGGGGCTCTGTGCTGACAGCTCAGAGCCTGGAAAGCGTGTTTCAGATTCTGTGTCTCCCTCTCTCTCTGCCCCTCTCCCACTTGCACTCTTTCTCTCAAAAATAAATAAACGTAAAAAAATTTTTTTTTAAGTATTTAAAGCCATTTTTTAGTACTCCCATCAAAAGGTTTACCCCCACTGTCTAACCTTCAGTGTTCACTCAGGAGGGCAGATCTGGAAGGGGACAACAAGGCAATTTACTTTGTCTTTATAAAACTTCCTTATCTTTACTTTCTTAAAATGGGCACATATGACTTCTGTTAAAAATCTTAGAAAGTACATTTAGTCACAAGTAAAACAGAAAAAAGTGCACCCTTTGTCAGAATTTATGCAACCCCATAATATTCACATTATGTGATGAATTTATATATTCTACATACACACAAATGTAGATGCATAAATATAAATATGTTAGCATTTATAAAGCAGTGAAGACACCATCCAGACCATAGTCAATAAACTAAAACAAATAGATGTGCCATCATTCAGCAAAACGAAAGATTTGTGTCAGGTCTCTAAAAGTGAAAGGAAATTCCGAGTTAAGGGTGAAAACACAGTGCTTGGCCCAGCGTGGAGTGCCTTGCTCTGCTGATGGGTAACTGCTGAGGTTTCCTTTGTTCTCATCTGAGAAACTGGAATGAGTTAAAGGCAAGGAGCATGCTGAGCTTGAACTCCTTCCATAGTTTCAAAGTGACACAAGGCATGATTTAAAGCCAGACAGCCTGCCCAGGTTTTTAGTTCTTAGTGGAAGCTGTCTGTCTTTGATGGATTACATGGGACTGGGGGTTCTGAACACCTATTGTGACTGACCCAGGGCTGACTGCAGCCAGGCAGATGGTTTGCTGCATTCCCATAGGTTTTCCGGTTCCAGTCAAAGCCCTTGGATTTGAGTAGCCATGTGATTGACCTAGGACTTGTTGGCTGGTCCTGGACCCCGTATCCACAGATAGGGCCCCAAAGTGTCTAGGCTGTTTCCATACCAGACCAGGGCACCCGAACCTTGAGTCTGATAGTCGGCTCTGGGTACTGACTAGGACTTTTGTCTTCCATAGAACTAGGGTTGGGCTCTAAGCTAAGTTCCATTGGGAGAAGGAGGCAAGGTCAACTAGGAGTTCTCATAGCCCAGATAGCCTGAGACAGATAGAATCCTAGTCAAACTCCTGTCCAGCAGGTAGGTCCAGCCGGACCTGTTCTGACTGTAGCACTAAAGGTTTAGCCAACCCTGGGTCAGCTTTGGTTTTGGCCCAGTTGAGTTGGTGTCAATGCTGCTCTTCCAACTCAAAGTTTTCTTTGAAAGCAACCAAAAATAAGAGAGAATTACGCTTGGAATATATTTTTTACACATATGTATTTTTGATCATAGTACTTTGTAGCTGCATTTCTTTTTTAGTTGTTAGAAAAAAGAAAAAAGTCTAAATCCTGAACAAACAGGGGTGCCTGGGTCACTCATTCAGTTAAGCGTCCAACTTTGGCTCAAGTCATGATCTTAGGGCATCCAACACCACATCAGGCTCTCTGCTGTCAGGGCAGAATCTGCTTTGCATCCTCTCCCCCCCCCCCACCCCTTCGATGCTTATGTGCACGTGCTCTCCCTCTCCCTCTCTCTCAAAAACAACAACAATAATAATAACAATAATAGAACATTTAAATCCTAAACAGACAACTGCATTAAGTGGTTACATTGGTGGTTTGAAATGGTGCTTTCGGTAATTTTTTTTTTTAAGTGTAACTTGTTTTCTTTGGCATAGAAAATTCCACAGGGACTTGTGAAAAATTATAGGGGCTTCTTTGTGTTCTTAGGCATTAATTCAAAGAATTGTTGATGGATCAATAATGATACGACTAAACTTCTAAGAGAATTCATCCTACTGGGGTTTCTTTAAGTTTAAAGGAAAATATTTTGTGAGGCTTACTTGGATGGGGGAGAATTAAGTGTGGATTCATGATTGTTTAGGGAGGGATAGTTTGGGAACTTTCCTAATGACCCCATTCCAAGTGAGGAGCCAAGTC
The DNA here is from genome assembly GCF_016509475.1 of Prionailurus bengalensis. Taxonomy (NCBI): domain Eukaryota; kingdom Metazoa; phylum Chordata; class Mammalia; order Carnivora; family Felidae; genus Prionailurus; species Prionailurus bengalensis. The sequence continues at coordinate 73,120,439 of NC_057354.1, read as the reverse complement.
CAGCCCCTGGGACCACACACTCACATCCTTCCGGCTATTCTAGCTGTGGGGGGAAGTCCAGAAGCACCTCCTGTCCTGGGACAACTGGTTAGGGTGGAGACCAGTCAGAAATATAAAGCGAAAGTACCAGAAGCTCTTGCTGTTCATGTCCTGAGCCTAAATTCTTACTTGACTCATTTAACCTCCTTTAGCCCCCTGAATTGATGCCCTTGGAGAACCTGACTTTGCCAAAAGGATAGGGGTTTATTTATAATTATCATATGACCAAATCCACCGTACTGGAAATTCATCATATGCATGCTTAATATATAAAATAGCTCAACAGTTCAGGTTCATTCCCATTTCATTTCAGCTTTCTCCAAACCTATCCTGGCCAAAACATTGTAATATTTAGAAATGGCCTGGGCACTTCTGTTTTTATTAAGAACAGACGTGCTTATAGTTGGAAAGTCTTTTCTCTCACTGTCTGTGTCCCCCTGATAGCATCGCAGAGATTCAACAAATACTTACTAAATAAATGGATAAAGAACAAAAGCTAGTTTGGTTCCATTTCGAAGCATTTATCAGGTACCTTGTACGTCCAGGGAGAATGAACACAAATACCTGCTCCCAAATCTGGCCAATCCCAACCTCACACTTGGTGTGTCATCCAAATAACTAAGAGATGATCCCCCTCCTATTGAATCACATGTTCTCTGAGCACAACTTGATGGTGAATGTCTATGTATACAATGGGGTCAACATATCTATAGCAGAGTTTCTCAACCTGGACACTATTGGCGTTTTTGATTAGAAAATTATTTGTGGTGGGGACGGCCCTGTGCCCTGTGGGTTATTTAACAACTTCTCTGGAGGCTGGTAGGACCCACCCACCACCAAAAATGTTTCTAGGCATTGCCAAATTTCCTGTGGGGGAAACAAATCACCCTGGGTTAGAAACCGTGAATCCCTGTAAAAGAGTAGCATGTGGTTATGCCATCTTAAACAATACTAAAATTACAGAAAAACCCAATAACCCATTTTTTTGGTGTTGTTCAGTGAAGGTGTTTTGTAATATTCTTCTCTAAGGAACACACACTGAGTGGACTATTCTCTGAGAAACAAGTCTTTTGTTTATGGGAACAATAAGTGTTGTTTTAGGGCAGAGATTTATAGTTAAAAAACCAAACTAAAAATAGTATTTTATTTCTTTGAACCAGAATAATAGAAAAATGAAGACCCAAATAGTCAAATCCTCACCCTGGTGGACTCTGACACTTACAAAAGTAAAATGAATAAGTACACACAATAAAAAGTTAATATAAGAAGTAAAAGTGGGGCGCCTGGGTGGCACAGTCGGTTAAGCGTCCGACTTCAGCCAGGTCACGATCTCGCGGTCCGTGAGTTCGAGCCCCGCGTCAGGCTCTGGGCTGATGGCTCAGAGCCTGGAGCCAGTTTCCGATTCTGCGTCTCCCTCTCTCTCTGCCCCTCCCCCGTTCATGCTCTGTCTCTCTCTGTCCCAAAAATAAATAAACGTTGAAAAAAAAAAAAAAAAAAAGAAGAAGTAAAAGTGGAGGGGCGCCTGGGTGGCTCAGTCGGTTAAGCGTCCGACTTCAGCCAGGTCACGATCTCGTGGTCCGTGAGTTCGAGCCCTGCATCAGGCTCTGGGCTGATGGCTCGTAGCCTGGAGCCTGTTTCCGATTCTGTGTCTCCCTCTCTCTCTGCCCCTCCCCCATTCATGCTCTGTCTCTCTCTGTCCCAAAAATAAATAAAAAACGTTGAAAAAAAATTTAAAAAAAAAAAGTAAAAGTGGAAAACAAATGTCTCCCCCTTCCCCAATGCCCCTAACTCTCCCCAGAGCTAGCCACTTTAAACATTTTTTTTTTCAGAAAAAAAAAATTACAATAAGGAGGGTTTAAGCTCACCTTTGGGAGGTTAGAATAGATACAGGTATAAACTTGGAAACAGGGCAGTGACTTGAAGCTAATACCAATTCCGAACAAATCAGAAAGGAAGACCTGGGCTTTGAGACTATTCATTATTTATCTACCCTCCCTAGGAAGGGATAGTCTTCTTTTTCCCAGGCTGCACTGGCTGTGTGCTTTAGAAATTAAGCTGTTTTAGTTTAAATCTGATAGGGTTTTCACTCCTAGAGCAAGCTCGCTGAGACTGGTTTCTGGCAGGGAGTTGTGTCCCCATCTTTGTTAAGGCTGACCTGCTGTGATTGTGCCAGGGACTCATTTACGGCCTTTTTCCCTCAGTACACAGGGCACCCACTCTTTCACTGCATTAGCGTGTTGTTCTGAACAGAACAATTCAGCCTTTGTCATCGTGCTGAGGTTCCCCCCGCCAGGCCTTGTGAATGGACACAGGTTTCTAGAGAAATGGGCACCCATCAGTACAGTAGTTCCTGTCTTCTCCTTAAAGGTGCCTGTGGATTCCAGTAACTTTCTCTGAGTCGGCTCTTCAGAAAGTCCTGAATTTGTTTGATGTTCTGAAACACTTTGGGCTCTTTATCTAAAAATGTAGACATGATGAAGAATTTCCTAGTATTCTCTAAGCATGCTTTTCATCCAGTGAATGAATCTCTTTATGTGTTCTAGCCACTAACACCCTAAAGTTCAGATGCATACAAGTAAAAGGAGGCATTTGTATGAGGATGACAAGATGTCAGGACAACAGATTTTTTTTTGACTATTTGTGAACTTTTGTGACATTTCCCCTCTTAATATATTACCAATTGTTCATTCACATTTTCATGCAGTCACAGACATTAATTAAACAATGACTGTATGCAGGAAGACTGTGTTGAGCACTGTGTGGGATACAGGGGTACATGGGAGGGAGCAGAGCAGAGTGGTCCAGAGCTCTGAGTTTGGGAATCAGAACACTCTTTGGCTTTTCCTCTTCTGGGCCATGTGATCTTGAGCAAGTCACTTAACCTCTCTGTGTCAGATTCCACATCTGAAAAATTAGTGTAAGAATTAAATAATACATGCTTGCAAAGCACATACTGCCAAGCATCTTCCAACTGCTTGTTTGCTCATGGGAAAAAAACATTTATGTCAATAATTATAGCCTGTGTGGTAAGGAACAATAAATGCTATGAGAAGGCAAAAGGAGGGTGTATTCACACAGTAAGTAGCATTAGCTACTGTAATTAACAAGCTGTGTACCTGTGGTTTAGCACAGTGGGCATGGTTTTTCCAGGCTACCTCTGTTCCAAGTGACTCGGAGGCCCTGGCTCCTTCCATCTGTGGCCTTCTAGAGCCTCATAATCATTCACTTCAAAGTACACAAGTAGGAAAAAGGAGAGTATGTGTGAAATACTGCTTGGGATGTGTTGTAGCGAGGCCTGCCTATTAGTTACCTACTGTTGTGAAGCACAGGGCCCCAAACCTAGCAATTTAAAAGAAGCCCTAGTTTCTGCAGGTCAGGAATTCTATAGCAGCTTAGTTGGGTGGTTCTAGCTTTGGGTCTCATGAGGGTGGAGTTAAGATTTGGCTGGGCTGCAGTCATCTGAAGGCTTGAATGAGATAGGAGAATCCTCTTCCAAGAGGGCTTATTCACATGCCTGTTGGCAGAAGGTCTCCCTTCTTGGCTGGCTGTTGGCAGGATGCCATGTGGACCTCTCCCCTGATCTGTTTGAGTGTTATTACAACATGGTAGCTGGCTTCCCCCAGAGCCAGTGATCTGAGAGGGAGAGCAAGGAGAAAGCTCTAATGCCTTTCTATGATCCAGTCCCAGAAGCCATGTGCTGCCATTCCTGCTATATTTGCTCATTAGAAGAGGGTCACTAAAGCGTGCCTGGGTGGCTCAGTTGGTTGAGCGTCCGACTCCGGCCCAGGTCATGATCTCATGGTTGTTGAGTTTAAGCCCCGTGTTGGGCTCTGTGCTGACAGCTCAGAGCCTGGAGCCTACTTCGGATTCTGTGTCACCCCCTCTCTCTGCCTGCCCCTCTCCTGCTTATGCTCTGTCTCAAAAATAAATAAAAATTTAAAAAAAAAATTTAAGAAGAGGGTCACTAAATCCAATCCACATCATGAGAAGTAGAGTTAAGCTCCAATTCTAGAAAGGAGGGGTATCAAATGTATATTGAGCCCAGAGCTCCAAAAGCCCTTGGAGTGTTCTAAATGGTAAGAGTAGATAAGAGTGTCTTTGGTTATTTAACAGAAGGCTCTTTCAACCATACCTCAGTTTATTTGAATGAGGTGACTTTTGGAAAGACCTGAGGGTAAGGAGAATCAGCCTATGGTCAGAGGGCTGGCATTTTCAGCCCCACTGCCTACAGCTTTCAGTGAGAGACTAGAGGTTGAGTTCATTGCCAATCATGCCTAAAATGATAAAGCTTCCATAAAAATCCTCAAAATTGTCAGTACAGAGAGCTTCCTGGCTGGTGAACGCATCCATGCGGTAGGAGGGCAGTGCACCCCAGCTCCATAGGGAGAGAAGACCCTTCTGGATCCTGCCCTATGTATCTCTTCATCTGGCTGTTTGTCTCTGTCCTTTACCATATCCTTTATAATATGAGAAACTGGTAAATGTAAGCAGGTGTTTGCCCGAGTTCCGTGAGTCATTCTAGCAAATTACCAAACCTTTGGAGGGGATTGTGGGAATCCCAATTTATAGCGAGTTGGTTATATGTGCAAGTGATAACCTGGGATGTGCTGTTGGCATCTGGACTGAGAAGACAGTCTTGTGGAACAGAGCCTTTAACTTGTGGGAGCTGAATGCTAATTACTGGATAGTGTCAGAACTGGGTTGGACAGGATGCCCAGCTCATGTTGGAGAATAAGTTGGTGTAGGGTACAAAACCACACACATACCTGGTCACATAAGTGAGTAGAGCAGTGGAGGAAAACACCACTGGAAAAGAAAAAGGGGTTTCCTCTCATAGCTTCTAATTCCTTCACGGATCCTCATTAGCTGTGTACCTTTGGGCAGTTTACTTTGTCTCTATCAGCCTTGGTTTCTTCATCTGTACAATGGGAACAATAATATCTCTGTTCATGGGTGTTAAGAGGATTTTAGAAAATGTGTAAAATACTTAGGGCAGTAAATGGTGGCTCCAACGATCAATGGAGCTTCTTCGTGGTGAATAAAGAAATAGTCATAGAAAGTTTTAACAACACGCTCAAAATCAGATAGGGGCTTAATTAGAAACTGGACTAGAACCAGTATGAACATAGGCGTAGAGATCTAAAAATAAGACCTGGGTCTGGAATAGAGGTAGCAGAAGAAGCCACCTGAGCACAGAGGGACAGGGCAACACCAGCCCTTGAGGCAGGAGAGGAACTTAAGCTGATCTAGTAAAGAGAAGGATAGGGTCATAAATTCTTGGGCAAGGAGGCGTTTTATGCAAACGTATTCTGAGATTCAGTTACAAATAGATGAATGATATAATTAATACAATAGACTTTGAATCAGGAATAGGAATATGCTCATTCAGCCACCAAGCTCAGTGGTGAAATATCTACTAAAAAGCACCCAGAGAGTTTCATCATTCTCAACTTGTAGTCAGGGAAACAGGGAGACTAAAAAAGATATCACCAAAGAAACACTGTTTTGAAAATATCTGTACAAGAAAGAGGAGAATCAGCTATGTATTCTGTGCCCATGTTCCCATGGTAGCATGTATCTGTTTGGAGCACCTGTCCCATAAAGCACAGGTGTAATTGTGTGTGTGTGTGTGTGTGTGTGTGTGTATCAAGGGCAGGTGTGGAGAATTCATACCAAACTCATGTGATGTTGCAGTTGTGGGAAAGATATAAGCACATGGTCCCCCTGTGGCATCCACAGGTGGATGAGAAACTCCCAGGAGCTTTTTGAGCTTTTAGCTTTTATGGAAAATGATCTGTGGAATAGCGTCTCAGAAGTCATTTTGGTCAATATAGAAAATATCACCTGGCGGTGCCTGGGTGGCTCAGTTAGTTAAGTTTCCAACTTCAGCTCAGGTCGTGGACTCATGGTTTGTGGGTTCAAGCCCCATGTCAGGCTCTGTGCAGACAGCTCAGAGCCTGGAGCCTGCTTTGGATTCTGTGTCTCCCTCTCTCTGCCCCTCCCCTGCTCGCTCTCTCTCTCTCTCTCTCTCTCTCTCTCAAAAATAAGGTAAAAGGCAACCAACAGAATGGGAAAAGATATTTGCAAATGACATATCAGATAAAGGGTATCCAAAATCTATAAAGAACTTATTAAACTCAACACCCAAAAAACAAATAATCCAGTGAAGAAATGGGCAAAAGACATGAATAGACACTACTCCAAAGAAGACATCCAGATGGCCAACCTACACATGAAAAAATGCTCCACATCACTCATCATCAGGGAAATATAAATCAAAACCACAATGAGATACCACCTTACGCCTGTCAGAATGGCTAACAGTAACATCTCAGGCAACAACAGATGTTGGCGAGGATGCGGAGAAAGAGGATCTCTTTTGCATTGTTGGTAGGGAATGCAAGCTGGTACAGCCACTCTGGAAAACAGTATGGAGGTTCCTCAAAAAATTAAAAATAGAACTACTCTATGACCCAGCAATTGCACGACTAGGCATTTATCCAAGGGATACAGGTGTGCTGTTTCGAAGGGCACATGCACCCCAATGTTTATAGCAGCACAATCAACAATAGCCAAAGTATGGAAAGAGCCCAAATGTCCATCGATGGATGAATGAATAAAGAAGATGTGGTGTGTATGTGTGTATATATATATATATATATATATATATATATACATATAAAACGGAGTATTCCTCGGCAATCAAAAAGAATGAAATCTCACCATTTGCAACGATGTGGATGGAACTGGAGGGTATTATGCTAAGTGAAATTAGCCAGAGAAAGACAAAAATAATATGACTTAACTCATATGAGGACTTTGAGACAAAACAGATGAAATGAGGGAAGGGAAACAAAAATAATATAAAAACAGGGAGGGGGACAAAACAGAAGAGACTCATAAATATGGAGAACAAACTGAGGGTTACTGGAGGGGTTGTGGGAGGGGGGATGACCTAAATGGGCAAGGGGCACTAAGGAATCTACTCCTGAAATCATTGTTGCACTATATGCTAACTAATTTAGATGTAAATTTTAAAAAATAAAAAATAAAATTAAAATAATAATAAACAAACAAACATTAAAAAAAGAAAAAAAAAAAGAAAGTATCACCTGGAACTTGGGATCTCAACTTTGTGCCTCCTGCAAATAGAGAGGCACCCTGTGTAGTAGTGGGGTAGTCAGTGTAAGGTTGTGGAAAGAACTGAAGACATGTGGCCAGATGGACTTGGATCAGAATTCAGCCTTAGTACTAACTCGCTGTGGGGCCTTTGGCAATTTGTATCTGAGACTCTCCTCTGAAAGAAAATGGTGTGAGAATCAAAGGAGCCATCTTAAATTAAAGGAGCTAGTACCTGGCCTGTAGGAACCACCTAACACACTCCTTTCTCATGTCTCTCTCCTCTTCTGAATAAGAGACTCTTAAACTTCAGAGTACATAAGAGTCACCCAGGAAATGCAGGCCTTGCCTCCCACCTAAGAATCTGATCCAACACCTTTAGAGGGGGGCCAGGAATCTGCATGTTTACCTGGGGCCACAGGGGATATGATGAGGTGATCCAACAACCATATTCTAGAAGATAAAAGAACTAGAGAAACATAAGAAACAAAGGATAAACTGTCAAGTGAACACCAAGGGTTCCTTCCTGGCTATTTTTATTAACCAGGGGATGAGGAGGGGATTGTTGGGGGAAAGCCACATCACTTTCCAGAAAAGCCTGTCACTCTGACCCCAGGGCAACAACCCACATTTATAGAAAAAGCTTGTCATTTAAAAAAAAATGCTTATTTATTTATTTTTGAGAGAGAGAGAGAGAGAGAGAGACAGACAGACAGAGAGGGAGAACGTGTGCATGTGCCTGTTGGGGAGAGGTAGAGAGAGAGAATCCCAAGCAGGCTCCGCACTGTCAGCCCAGAGCCTGATGCAGGGCTTAATCCCACAGAACTGTGAGGTCATGACCTGAGCAGAAACCAAGAGTTGGACGCTTAACCGACTGCACCACACAGGTGCCCTGCAAGAGCTTCATTTTTAAATTGAATCAATGCAATCTCCTTGTGTAAGGCCAGATAAGGAGATGGGATCACAGAAGCCATGCTTTGCCCAAATCCATAGCTTCTGTTCATTTACTGCTTCATTGTTTCACTTATTCTTCATGAATTGACTGCCTGTTATATGAAGCTTGGTGAAAGTACAGGACCTGCTCTCTGCCCTCAAAAACAAGAGACGTTAAAAAAGGACAATTTGAGTATCTACAAAGACGACAGTACAGAATGTGACAAAAGTACAGACTGAGTGGTAGAGATAACGTGCTCTGTAGCTGGGGGAATTCAGGGGATGGGGATCCACGAATGGTTTACTGGAGCCTTTGGGAACTGGGCTGGGCTTGAAAAGAGAGTTTGATTTGGACAGAGAGTGAGCGGAAGGCATTCCAGCTTTCCCCCTTCATTGAGTACTTCTTTTTAATTTATTGTGTGGGAAATCATTACATATCCTTCACATACCCTCCTGCATACCCTCTGTTTGTAAATGTGTTACTAAGTTTTGTCGTTGTTGTTCAAACTAGTAACTCTTCCCTTTACTGTTGATGATACTGTTTTCTGGGAAAACTGAATGCTCTTTTCTTCTACCCTAGACAAGTTTTTGGTAAATTCACTTGCATATTTCCTGAAATACATTAATTTTTTTTTAATGTTTATTTATTTTTGAGAGGGGGGCAGGGGCAGGGGCAGAAAGAGAAAGGAAGACACAGAATCCAAAGCAGGTTGTCAGCACAGAGCCCAACACAGGGCTTGAACTCGCAAACTGTGAGATCATGACCTGAGCCAAAGTCCGACGCTTGACCAACTGAGCCACCTAGGTGCCCCTTCCTGAAATACATTTTATAATAAATTTCTGATGTTCTAAAAAAAAAATCTATTAACACATATAAAACATGTGATTTGATCAGTTAATTAGGGAAGAATTCAAATTGCTTTAATACAGAGTTTTTCTGTTGAAAATCTGTTGACAAACTCTGTTCAGGCTCATCTAGGTGCAGGCCTAGAACCCTGGATAAGCTCACGTGGCTGCAGAGCCGTATGAGGCTGAGATTGTCATCAAGAATGAAGAGCGCTGGTTATACATCCAATCCAGATGACCCAGAGGAATATTTTCACCACAATCGTCCTATCTGTAGAACCTGCCACACAGTGGCAACCTGAATTAGTGGGCTAAACTACAGACCGTTGCCAGGCACCAGGATGATAAAGTCAGTGTTTCTTCCAACCTGATTTCCAAATCAGGTGAAAAGAAAAGGAGTCAGGTTCAGCCTGCTGTGTCCTGAAGCTGCCTGGTTCTGCAGGTCTCTCTAAATAGCTCCAATCGATTACCTGGGATCTGTGGAGATGTTCGTTAAAGAGAAAGGGTCCTAATATGTATTAAGCTCCTGTTAGATGCCGAGTGCTGTATGTGTCAGTCCTTAAGCCTCACATCTGCTTTATGTTTAAATATGTTCTCTACCTGCTTGATCTTTTTATACCATAGGTAATATTATTAAATCATTAAATTAAGATCCAAAGATTAATTAAATGGTACATTGATGCAGAACACTACTGATTTATTTGACTCGAATGTCCAAGCCTTTCTTCTGTACTGTCCAGACCCGACACCAAGCCCAAGGAGCTGTGAAAACAGACACATGCATCAACAGAGCACTGCCTGTCAACATACTGACACATGGGTTGTTGAAAACACAGGGAGATCTGGGTATCCATTAAGGAAATAATGACTGTGATTTTTCCAGGAAAAAGAATATCCATAACATCTGGCACTGTGGTAGTCTCAGGGGTGGGCTGGAGCCAGTTTGTATTGGCTTAAAAGAACCAGTTGTTAAATTTTCAGGAATTTTGTGAGTTGTTAAACTTGGCCATTATTAGATACTAAACTACATAAATTTTTGATTAAATAAGATATTAAAAATGAATGTCATAAATACAACTCACTTCCTCATTATTTTATTACACTTTACCATTACCTCTGCTCTTAAGGTAAAAATGGTATATGATGGTACGCTATTGTGTGCATGTCTTCTCAGTGCTCAGCAACATTTTGATGGGATCTTGAACTCCATCTTGGACATTGTAACTGCACTAAGAAAATTAATAAATATTACAAACCAGGGTGTAGTTTCTCCAAGAGAGCTGGTTGTTCAACATTTACCAACCCACCACTGGGCAATATCCATACAAGTGTTGTCATGAATTTCCTTTATAAGAAAATAAACAGTCCATAAGGACTAATGTCCAAAGGACTTACTTCTGTAAGCCCAAAGTGCTATCCACACAATAGAGAGTTGTCCAGGAGAGTGGAAATCAGGAAAACAAAGTCTGTTGGAGTGTTAGTAAAGTGAGTAGTATAGATTCCTTACATCAAAAGAATGCTTGGCCATTCACAAAATTGTGACACAAACTCTAGTGTGAGCTTCACACGGATCCTGTGGTCGAAAAAAAAAAATCTAATTTGTTGAGCTTACAATGCTCAGCTAATAGAAGCCCTGCAGTGGCCTAATGCTTTTTCCAGAATGCTCAGCTTCTTGGGCTTCAGTGCTATTGGCCAAGCGGTGGCAGCCCTAGCTGGTGAAGTGCGTGAACACACGTTCACAGCAGGTTTCAGGATATGGTTTGTGCATGGCTTGTTTTCACTAGGTTAGTAGGACTCCTGATTCTGGGTACTGCCAGCCCATTGCCCCAGTGAGTGTCCAGTGGTTTATTCCAGGTGACCTTCACCAAAGGTTAGATTTACCTCCATGGGAATAAGATGTCTGGAAATGAGTAAGACAGAATAATTGGTAGAGGGTCAGAAATGAAAATCATGGCCTTACATGTAAAATCATATACATCTATTTTAGTGCCAAGAGAAGGGGCCATAAAATAAACTCAAAATTTTATGGTAAATATGGTCTTTCAGGTATCTTCAAAGCTTAGTGGGTTGATACTCATGACAGAAATATAGATAAGATTTAATTGGATATGATTTCTTCCATCATCTTCCCTAAAAATTTAGAAACTGATTTATGTTACTGTAAAAATTTTAAACAATATGCAGGGGCACCTGGGTGGCTCAGTTGGTTAAGTGTCCAACTCTTGATTTTGGCTCAGGTCATGATCTCGTGGTTTGTGAGTTCAAGCCCCACATGGGGCTCTGTGCTGGCAGTGTGGAGTCTGCTTGGGATTCTCTGTCTCTCCCTTTCTCCCTGTTCTTCCCCTGCTTGTGCGCTCTCTCTCTCTCTCTCTCTCTCTCTCCCTCAAAATAAATAAACTTAAAAAAAATTTAAACAATATGCAAGGATGTAAAGCCAAAATGGGAGTTGCTTCTTTATCCCTGCTCTCCAGGGATAATCACACTATGGTTCATATTCTTCTAGAATTGTATCTACACACACACACTCCTCTACATGATTTGAAAATTTTTAGTTAAAAAATTGAATCATACCATCTTTAAGTAGTCTTGTGACTTGCTGTGTTCATAATACATCTTAGAGAAGATCTAGACCGTATTTTGAATGTATAATAAAGAATTCCATTGTGCAGGTATACCATAATGTATTTAAAAAGTTCCCCATTGAAGAACATAGAGATGTTCTTCAGTTACTTACAACTAAAATAATGCAGTAAATAAACATTCATATAAATATGCTCTTGCTTAATCGTACAGTTGTTTCTGTAGGATAGTTATCAAGGAATAAAATTATAGGGTAAAAATGTATGTGCATTTACAATTTGGTAAGTTTTGTCAAATTGCCTTTCAAAAGAGTTGTACTTCTTTATACTCCCACAGTGTTATAGTAAAGTACCTGTTTCCCCACTGATTCTTTCCAACATTTTATGTAAATAACCTTACATTTTAGTCCATCTCAAGTGAATAGTTGTATCCTTTTATTTTGCAATTATGTGACATAATTGTGCTTGTTTTTTTTTAATTTAATTTTTTAAATGCTTTATTTATTTTGGGGGGAGAGAGAGACAGAGCGTGAGCAGGGGAGGGGCAGAAAGAGAGGGAGTCATGGAATCCAAAGCAGGCTCCAGGCTCTGAGCTGTCAGCACAGAGACCAATGCAGGGCTTGAACCCATGAACCGTGAGATCGTGACCTGAGCCGAAGTCAGACGCTTAACAGACTGAGCCACCCAGGCGCCCCTGCTTGTTTTTGTATTTTTTCTTTGAATTGTCTATTCATGCCCTTTGCCCATTTTCCTATTTTTATTGACTTAATTTGATTTATGTAAGCTCTTTATATAGAACATTTGATATCTTTATGTATTAAGGCTATTAATATTTGTAGCACTAAAATATTTTTTTGTATTTATTTTTTAACTTGACCAAAGCTCTATTTTGGGCCATATTTATATTTTGCATTCTTGTGTAGATAATTCTGATCTGTTCCTTCATAGCTGCTCTTTGGGGTATTGTTTTGGATATTGAGAGATGTTGACAAGGTAACTAGAAAGCCTTAAGAATAAGCCTTGAAAATTTGACTAAATGTCATAAAAGACAGCATTTTTAAAATACTAGATATTCTATTATATGTGGAAGCAAAGCAAAAATACTTTTCCAATAAGTTTAATAAATTGTTTTTACAGGCCAGGGAAGTAAATGCAAGTACAAAGCTGTCCTGAGCCTTCTTTCTGTGAGTGGCAAACACACATGCACTGGTGTGAGGGAGCCCGACAGGAAATGGGAAAGGTGTCTTGACATGTACTTTTCGTTATTTGCTCTAGATCTGAAATTTAACACTTGATCATTCTGTTCTTATTTTCCATGTAAAAAGAAAAGAAAGGATTAGAAATCTGTCAAGTGCCCTGTGTTTGAAAAGTGACCACTATTTTCAAGCTCAGGCCTATCTAACCTTCTCTTTGGAATACATATTTTGGAAAATGTGTATAAGAATGTTCCTAAAAAGGGACCAAAATGCGAACCACTGGTTGATGTTTAAGTTCTTTAAATAGAGACCGATTGTGCTGTAATTTTGGAAGGAATTAGTTATTCCCTAAGAAACTTAGGGTATATTTACTGATTTTCTAAGCATTATTTTACCTTTACTTTAAATATCAAAATCTTTATGCTCCTTTTGCCCTGAGACAGCTTTTCTTTTTACTTTAAATGCCATCAGTAGCCAAAGGAACTATGAATGTCCAACCAATTATTAAATATCATTCTTCAACCAGATAACTCAAATTTAATTACTCAGGATAACTTGTTTTCAGTAGGACTTCCCAGTGCATTGGTATATGATTGCTTAAAATAGCTCATAATAGAGTGAGAGAAAAGAAAAAAAGACTTCCATAGAAGAACAACAGTGTAGAGCAAAGAGTGCTCAGCTAAACCAGTTACTTTCGAGAGCACGGAGTGTGAGAGAAAACAACCTTGCGGGAGGATGTTGCACAGTAAAACACAAGCTACAGTGATTGGGAAGGAAGCAAGAAACTCTACCTCTGATCTTCAGTGTCGCCCTCCTATTGCCTTGGCAATGGCAATAAAGAAAGTGAACTTGCTATCTAACACGCAGAAATAAACATGACCTCCTGGCCATTCATGAGACAATGTGGAGACTCACAAGAAAAATGGAAGAATAAATTTTGCCCAATAGGAAGAGACTATGAGGGAGATAAATATATGAGTAGAAATCCAAAAAATTGGACCATGCATGCTGGAGAATATCTGAGTACAGAAAAGAGGAAAGAGGATCACAAGCAGCACAGAGATGGGTAGTACCCTAGTCCATTTAACTTACTGGGTGACTTCATCTATTTGATCCTTACTCCAGGTCTCCTTCAGTCCAAAGACATAGATCACATGCTGTGCTAAGCTCTGTCTTCATTCATTGGGGAGACACCTACATTTTTGAGGGGGGCGGTGACCTGTTGGCAGCTGTATTTTTTAAAACGAATTTTAAGACACAAACTCCGAGCATCAAATCCCAAGAGGAGCATCCTTCTTTTTAGAAAATGTTTATTTATTTTTGAGAGAGAGAAAGAGAGAGAATGAATGCAAGAACAGGGGACGGGCAGAGAGAGAAGGGGATAGAATCCCAAGCAGGCTCCATTCTGTCACCATGGAGCCGGATAAGGGGCTTGATCCCATGGATCATGAGATCATGACCTGAGCCAAAATCAAGAGTCAGATGCTCAACCGACTGAGCCATCCGGGTGCCCTGACAGCTGTATTTTCAGAAGACAAATTATATTAGGGTGAAGATTATTCTGTGAATTAAGGTAGCAGCAGTATAAATCCTAAAAACATTGACAGAGTACATCTTGTGTTCCAGGCAGGGTACACAGTAGACCCTAGAGATGCAGAGTATAGAGACAGACAAGTGCGTGCTGTAAAAGTGACATGCAAACAGGGTAACAATGGGATATTCAGCTACGAACAATTTGTTCTGCTTGGGGTTGGTGGAGGTGGACCTTCAGAAAATGTGAAATGGGGAGGTGTGAAGGTGTGGGCTGTCCAGACAGAGGGAACCGCATAAAGACCTGGAAGCACTAATGTGTTTGGAATGTTCTGGAAAGAGCAAGTATCTCCAGGTGTGAGCACAGGGCACTGGGCTGGAGGCATGGCTGGCTGGAGGGAGGCTGCCAGACTGGGGAGTAAGTCCTTCTGACAGCAGTGAGAGGTCTTTAGAGAGTTTTCCACAGGGTTGAGCTGCATGAGTCTGAGGTGAAACTGCAGAGACCAGTGCCAACAGTGAATGAACAGGATATGAGAAGCGAAGGCTGACAGGCCAGTTAGGAGACCATTGCCTGTAGATGAGTGGAGTGGTGTGGTCTTGAACCAAGGAAGGCAGAGGCAGTGGAAATAGGAAACAGGAAACAGATGGAAGAACTAGAATTTGGTGACTGATTGGAGATAGGACACAAAAGTTTTTAACCCATTGGGTGACCTATGATGCCATTAACTTAAAGGCAGAAATATGCAAGGGGGAACATAGGAGGCAGGCAGGAGTCTCATTTGGGACATAATGAGTGTTCCAGTTTATCTATTGCAAGACAATAAACAACCCCAACCTTAGTGGCAAACAACAATAACCATTTTGTGATGGAATGGGTGTGGCTCAACTCTACTCTTCAGTCTGGGGCCTCTGCTGAAAGAAAGACAAATGCTGACCATAGAATAGCCGGAGCTGCAGGAGCCTCTTCCGAGTTGACTTTTTCACTCATGAATCTAGCACCTTGGTGGATAAAACTAGAAGGCTGGGCTCAGCCAGGACCGCTGGTTGGAATGTCTACCTGTGGCCTTCTCTGTATGGTAGCGTTGGGGAAGTCCAACTTCTTACATGCTGGCTTCGTGTACCAGTAAACCATGGCCTTTTATGACCTAGCCTTGGAAGTCTGATGTCATCGCTTCTGCCTTGGTCTACTGCTCCTAACAGTCACAAGGTCATGCAGATTCAAGGGGAGGGGACACAGACTCCTCCTCTCAGTGGGAGAGAAAGTTTGAAGTCATGTTTCGAACCACCAAAATCAGAATAAAAACAAGAGGACAAATTGAGACACAAATAAATGATACAGATCTCGGCAACTGATTGGATATTACGTCAGGGAGGAAGGAAACCTCAAGGATGAATATACACATTGAAATTTCCCACATTATAATTTTATTACTAGGTGTCAGAGGGCAGACTTGGAATCAGACTATGTGAGTTTCAATACCAGCTCCACTGCTTATTAACAGTTTGGTCATAGGCAAGTTACTTAATATCTCTGCCCCTTTTTCCTTAGCTGTTACCCCATTTTAATGGGTATGGTGATAGTAACCTACTTCAAAGTGTTGGTGAGGATCATAGTTAAGAAACATGAACTCGATTTAACAGTGCCAGCCAAACAGCACTCTCAATACATATTAGCAGCCGTTATTGTTTGCAAAGCATTCCACATGCATTACCTCATGTATTCCTCACTAGGACCCTGTGATGAAGCTGTTTGTATTATCTCCATTTCACAGATGAAGAACCGTGACCCTGAGAGGTTAGGTAACATTCTCACGGTCACACAGCCCGGAAGTGGCAGAGATGGGAAACATGCCTTCCTGCTTCCCTAGACTGAGCTCTTCCCAGAGCAGCTCTGCAGCTCCCAAGGCAGACGCATGCATAGGCCCCTCCTGCGCTCACCCACACCGTGGGATTAGCTTCCTGGCAAGCTGCTGTGTTTCTGGCACTGGTGTCGTCCTCCAGGGAGATGCCTCTGAGGCGGCCTCGGCCCTCGCCCACTATCGGCATGTCTGAAATTTACTAGAAGCAAGATTCCTACAACTGTGACAGCAGGTGTGACTCCCGCAGGCACCCGCCTCCCTGCTTGAAATCTGCAGACTGTTGCATTTGCTCTGGGATGGGCATGGGATGGGGTGGGGTATGGTCTTTTCCCTAAAGCTGATTGGAACCTGGGATTGGACAGGTTAGTGCAACCTCTGCTCCCCAGGGACTGAGCAGATGCCAGGCCCAGATGTTCCTGTCCCCTTTCTGGCCAGAAGGAGAGGCCCACAGGGCTGGCTGTGGGGGGAGTGTTGAATAAGGACAGGCTTGCCTTTCCTGGAAAAATCCAAGGCAAGCCAGCTGCCTGGTGAAGGCTGTCAGGTCCCCAGCAGTGGTACCTGAAGGGTGGTGTCTCTCACCCCCTCGGTGCTCTGGCCGAGCGCAGTACTTTCCCCAATTTCACCCTGCCCCGTCTTTGCATTTGGGGGGCTCAAAATCAAATCAGAAAAAATTCAGAATAGTGACAGATTTTTCTCTTCTTCCTTGAACAACCTACAACATTGGCACATCTGTGAGAAAATGAATCTATCAACTCATCAGAGACCCTGAAACTGGCTGGAAAAGCATAACCATGTCCGCTGCTTTCTGTTAAAGGGCACCCTCTGGGCCCTGAGGAATTGTTCCTGAATTACAAAGGAGGAACAGATCAAATGCTTGTCATAACACACTGTAGAAAATAAGGAGTAACCAGAAGTTCCCATTCATCTAAGGAATCTTTGAAAATCCTGTCTTGGGTGGAGTGACATTTGGTAACAATAAAAACAGTTCATTAAGGGTGGGCAGCCCTGTTACGGCTAAAGCTGACTGGCAGACTATCCCTCCAGGGATCGTGTCTCACCTCTCAAAGCTTCCAGGAAGTTCCCAAGAATGTCAGGAACCCTGTCTGGCCTTGGTGGGTCCCAGCCCACCCCCCATCCAGGCTTGCTCTCCACCCACATCACAAGAGAAGGGGCCTCCTTCATAGAAGTTTCTTCTTAAGACCAGGTGACTCCTTCTGCTTTTCCCACAGTTGAAGCTGACCAGGGTCAGCGTGGGGAGAGTCACCAGGCAGAACTACCCACAAATTTGTGTGCGTCCAAGTTACCTGGTTCCTGCCCGGATCGGATTCTATGGCTAGAATCCTGGATGGTAAAACCTAAAAACATCACATCAGCTCTGCAGTGACAGATCTGAGTTAACACACTTGCTACTCTTCTTTACATCGGTTTTCTAAAAAAGCACTAAAATAGGGGTGCTTGGGCGGCTCAGTGGGTTGAGCATCTGACTTTGGCTCAGGTCATGATCTCACATTTCACGAGTTTGAACCCCAAATCAGGCTCTCTGCTGTTAGCACAGAGCCCTCTTCAGATCCTCTGCCCCCCCTTTCCCTCTCCCTCTGCCCCTCATGCTCTCTCTCAAAAATGAATAACCATTAAAAAAAATTTTTTTAATAAAAAGCACTAAAATAACAGCTAATATTTGTAATGTGCTATTAAAGGATATATGTCAAGTATGCTTTATAATTAACATCTCATGATTTCCATAACATCCTTATAGACATGGTAGGGAATTTTATTTCCTTTCCTTCTTCTTTCTCTGGAAATGTAATTTTCACTCCTTTTTTTTTTTTTTTTTTTTTAAGATAGCTGGCAGCCCTGAAATATAACATAGGATTTTTTTTAATGTTTATTTTATTTTTGAGAGAGAGACAGACAGAGTGTGAATGGGGGAGGGGCAGAGAGAGAGGGAAACACAGGATCCGAAGCAGGCTCTGGGCTCTGAGCTGTTAGCACAGAGACCAGCACAGGCTGAGATCATGACCTGAGCCCAAGTCAACCCTTAACCAACCAAGGCACCCAGGTGCCCTTAATATAGGATTAAAGTAGGATAGGATTACTCAGTGTTTTTTATGGTGTGAATGTACTGACAACCGTGTTAGAAGCAAGATGAAGAAGAGAAAACCCCACCGGACTGCCCTGCAGTGGGATGCCCTTCATTGCCATCTATTAATGAATTCTTTTAACAACTCTGGCAACTTTGGTGTTGTTAAAAAAAACAAAATTCATCTGTGCAAGTTTAAAGATCAAATTTGGCTTTCTTCAATAATTTATGAATCGAGCATCATTCCATCCAGCAGATAGAAAGGAGCAATTTTGAGCTGCAGAAAAGGTTTTTAAAAGCAGAGAGGGAACAGGAGAAATGAAATTAATAGCAAAGAGTGTATTGTTTCAGGCAAAGTCACCCTAGTAGGGGGAACAGACAGGGTCTCTCAGTGGGTTACCTCCTCCAGGTTGGTTGGTTAAAGGTCACATTCCTTAGGGGATTGAAACCGTAGTTAGGTTAGATAGTGAGTCTTGGTTTGCTGACATGGGCCTTAACATAAGTGACTCCATCTTGGGCCTGTGGTTTTCTTTTTAACAGTGTGATTAGAAATGCCAGCACCATAACAAGAGATGAAGAAGGACATTATATAATAGTTACAGGGTCTATCCATCAGGAAGAGCTAACAATTATAAATGTCTATGCACCGAATACCGGAGCCCCCAAATATATAAAACAATTACTCATAAACATAAGCAACCTCATTGATAAGAATGTGGTAATTGCAGGGGACTTTAATACACCACTTACAGAAATGGATAGATCATCTAGACACACGGTCAATAAAGAAACAAGGGCCCTGAATGAGACATTGGATCAGATGGACTTGACAGATATATTTAGAACTCTGCATCCCAAAGCAATAGAATATACTTTCTTCTCGAGTGCACATGGAACATTCTCCAAGATAGATCATATACTGGGTCACAAAACAGCCCTTCATAAGTTTACAAGAATTGAAATTATACCATGCTTACTTTCAGACCACAATGCTATGAAGCTTGAAATCAACCACAGAAAAAAGTCTGGAAAACCTCCAAAAGCATGGAGGTTAAAGAACACCCTACTAACGAATGAGTGGGTCAACCAGGCAATTAGAGAAGAAATTAAAAAATATATGGAAACAAACGAAAATGAAAATACAACAATCCAAACGCTTTGGGACGCAGCAAAGGCAGTCCTGAGAGGAAAATACATTGCAATCCAGGCCTATCTCAAGAAACAAGAAAAATCCCAAATACAAAATCTAACAGCACACCTAAAGGAACTAGAAGCAGAACAGCAAAGGCAGCCTAAGCCCAGCAGAAGAAGAGAAATAATAAAGATCAGAGCAGAAATAAACAATATAGAAACTAAAAAAACTGTAGAGCAGATCAACGAAACCAAGAGTTGGTTTTTTGAAAAAATAAACAAAATTGACAAACCTCTAGCCAGGCTTCTCAAAAAGAAAAGGGAGATGACCCAAATAGATAAAATCATGAATGAAAATGGAATTATTACAACCAATCCCTCAGAGATACAAACAATTATCAGGGAATACTATGAACAATTATATGCCAACAAATTGGACAACCTGGAAGAAATGGACAAATTCCTGAACACCCACACTCTTCCAAAACTCAATCAGGAGGAAATAGAAAGCTTGAACAGACCCATAACCAGTGAAGAAATTGAATCGGTTATCAAAAATCTCCCAACAAATAAGAGTCCAGGACCAGATGGCTTCCCAGGGGAGTTCTACCAGACGTTTAAAGCAGAGATAATACCTATCCTTCTCAAGCTATTCCAAGAAATAGAAAGGGAAGGAAAACTTCCAGACTCATTCTATGAAGCCAGTATCACTTTGATTCCTAAACCAGACAGAGACCCAGTAAAAAAAGAGAACTACCGGCCAATATCCCTGATGAATATGGATGCAAAAATTCTCAATAAGATACTAGCAAATCGAATTCAACGGCATATAAAAAGAATTATTCACCATGATCAAGTGGGATTCATTCCTGGGATGCAGGGCTGGTTCAACATTCGCAAATCAATCAACGTGATACATCACATTAACAAAAAAAGAGAGAAGAACCATATGATCCTGTCAATCGATGCAGAAAAGGCCTTCGACAAAATCCAGCACCCTTTCTTAATAAAAACCCTTGAGAAAGTCGGGATAGAAGGAACATACTTAAAGATCATAAAAGCCATTTATGAAAAGCCCACAGCTAACATCATCCTCAACAGGGAAAAACTGAAAGCTTTTTCCCTGAGATCAGGAACACGACAAGGATGCCCACTCTCACCGCTGCTGTTTAACATAGTGCTGGAAGTTCTAGCATTAGCAATCAGACAACAAAAGGAAATCAAAGGCATCAAAATTGGCAAAGATGAAGTCAAGCTTTCGCTTTTTGCAGATGACATGATATTATACATGGAAAATCCGATAGACTCCACCAAAAGTCTGCTAGAACTGATACAGGAATTCAGCAAAGTGGCAGGATACAAAATCAATGTACAGAAATCAGTTGCATTCTTATACACTAACAATGAAGCAACAGAAAGACAAATAAAGAAACTGATCCCATTCACAATTGCACCAAGAAGCATAAAATACCTAGGAATAAATCTAACCAAAGATGTAAAGGATCTGTATGCTGAAAACTATAGAAAGCTTCTGAAGGAAATTGAAGAAGATTTAAAGAAATGGAAAGACATTCCCTGCTCATGGATTGGAAAAATAAATATTGTCAAAATGTCAATACTACCCAAAGCTATCTACACATTCAATGCAATCCCAATCAAAATTGCACCAGCATTCTTCTCGAAACTAGAACAAGCAATCCTAAAATTCATATGGAACCACAAAAGGCCCCGAATAGCCAAAGGAATTTTGAAGAAGAAGACCAAAGCAGGAGGCATCACAATCCCAGACTTTAGCCTCTACTACAAAGCTGTCATCATCAAGACAGCATGGTATTGGCACCAAAACAGACACATAGACCAATGGAATAGAATAGAAACCCCAGAACTAGACCCACAAACGTATGGCCAACTCATCTTTGACAAAGCAGGAAAGAACATCCAATGGAAAAAAGACAGCCTCTTTAACAAATGGTGCTGGGAGAACTGGACAGCAACATGCAGAAGGTTGAAACTAGACCACTTTCTCACACCATTCACAAAAATAAACTCCAAATGGATAAAGGACCTAAATGTGAGACAGGAAACCATCAAAACCTTAGAGGAGAAAGCAGGAAAAGACCTCTCTGACCTCAGCCGTAGCAATCTCTTACTCGACACATCCCCAAAGGCAAGGGAATTAAAAGCAAAAATGAATTACTGGGACCTTATGAAGATAAAAAGCTTCTGCACAGCAAAGGAAACAACCAACAAAACTAAAAGGCAACCAACGGAATGGGAAAAGATATTCGCAAATGACATATCGGACAAAGGGCTAGTCTCCAAAATCTATAAAGAGCTCACCAAACTCCACACCCGAAAAACAAATAACCCAGTGAAGAAACAGGCAGAAAACATGAATAGACACTTCTCTCAAGAAGACATCCGGATGGCCAACAGGCACATGAAAAGATGTTCAGCGTCGCTCCTTATCAGGGAAATACAAATCAAAACCACACTCAGGTATCACCTCACGCCAGTCAGAGTGGCCAAAATGAACAAATCAGGAGACTATAGATGCTGGAGAGGATGTGGAGAAACGGGAACCCTCTTGCACTGTTGGTGGGAATGCAAAGTGGTGCAGCCGCTCTGGAAAGCAGTGTGGAGGTTCCTCAGAAAATTAAAAATAGACCTACCCTATGACCCAGCAATAGCACTGCTAGGAATTTATCCAAGGGATACAGGAGCACTGATGCATAGGGCCACTTGTACCCCAATGTTCATAGCAGCACTCTCAACAATAGCCAAATTATGGAAAGAGCCTAAATGTCCATCAACTGATGAATGGATAAAGAAATTGTGGTTTATATACACAATGGAATATTACGTGGCAATGAGAAAAAATGAAATATGGCCTTTTGTAGCAACGTGGATGGAACTGGAGAGTGTGATGCTAAGTGAAATAAGCCATACAGAGAAAGACAGATACCATATGGTTTCACTCTTATGTGGATCCTGAGAAACTTCACAGGAACCCATGGGGGAGGGGAAGGAAAAAAAAAAAAAAAGAGGTTAGAATGGGAGAGAGCCAAAGCATAAGAGACGGACGCTTAACCAACTGAGCCACCCAGGTGCCCTGAATTATGATATCTTTAGAAGGGGCCTGGACTCCATAGTTTTCTATAGGTTCAAGTACTGCCTATTGTCTTATTTTTAATAACTTTATTGAGATATACAGTTGGCCCTTGAACAACATGGGTCAATACTGCGTGGGTCTACATATATGCAGGTTTTTTGGATAAATATGGTATGGTACTGTAAATCTTTTCCTTATGACTTTCTTAATAACATTTACTTTTCTCTAGCTTACTTTATTGTAAGAATATAATATATAATACATAACATACTAAATATGTGTTAATCTACTGTCTGTTATCAGAAAGGTTTCTATCAACAGTATGCTATTGGTTAAGATTTGGGGGAGTCAAGGGGAGCTTGGGTGGCTCAGTTGGTTAGGTGTCCGACGTCAGCTCAGGTCATCATCTTGTGGTTCATGGGTTTGAGCCCCACTTCGGGGTCTGTGCAGATAGCTCAGAGCCTGGAGCCTGCTTTGGATCCTGTGTCTCTCTGTCTGTCTCTGTCTATGTCTCTCCCTCTCTCTCTCTCTCTCAAAAATAAATAAACCTTAAAAAAGATATGGGGAGGGGCGCCTGGGTGGCGCAGTCGGTTAAGCGTCCGACTTCAGCCAGGTCACGATCTCGCGGTCCGTGAGTTCGAGCCCCACGTCAGGCTCTGGGCTGATGGCTCGGAGCCTGGAGCCTGTTTCCGATTCTGTGTCTCCTTCTCTCTCTGCCCCTCCCCCGTTCATGCTCTGTCTCTCTCTGTCCCCAAAATAAATAAAAACGCTGGGGAAAAGAAAAATTTAAAAAAAAAATTAAAAAAAAAAGAAAAAAAAAAAGATATGGGGGAGTCAAAAGTACACATGGATTTTAGACTGTGTGGGGGGTTCAGCATCCCAATCCCCTGCATTGTTCAAAAGCCAAGTGTAATCGACATGCAATAAAAATTTGCTATTTTAAAGTGTAGAATTTAGTGGTTCTTATTATTAGGGTGTATGTTGTCACCGCTAACCCTAATTGCAGAATGCTTTCATCACCTCAGAAAGAAACCTTGTACCCATTATCACTCCTCATTCTCCCTCTGCCACTCCTAGCCCCTGACAACCACTAATCTGCATGGGTTTCTGTGGATTTGCCTATTTTGGACATTTTCTATACCTGGAATCATACAACTTGTCTTTTGTGTCTGGCTTCTTTTACTTGGCATAATATAGTTTCAATGTCCATACTGCTGCATAATCTTCCATTGTATGGGTACACTGCATTTTGTTGATTCATATGTAAACTGGGGGGCATTTGGGTTGTATCTGCTTTCTGCCTGTTATAAATAATGCTGCTATGATTATTTGTGTATACATTTTTGTGTGGACACATGTTTTCTGTTTTCTCGGGTGTCTTCCTACAAGTGGGATTACTGGGTTGTATGGTATCCCACATACAATTTGATTTTGATTTTGCCATCCCAATGGGTATGAAGTCATTTTTCATTGTGGTTTTCATTTGCATTACCCTAACACCCCTTGATGTTGAGAATTGTTCATATGTTTATTGACCATTTGTATAGTTTCTTTTGAGAAAAGTTTATTCAAATCCTTTTCCGTCTTTAATGTGGTATTTTTTTTTTAATTGTCGAGTTTCTGAGTTGTTTATGTTTTGGATACAAGTCTCTTAAGTGATTTGCAAATATTTCCTCCAGTGGGTTGACTTTTAACTTTTTTAATGGTGCTCTCTGAAGCACAAATTTTAAAGTTTTGATAAAGCCCAAATTTACCTATGTTTTCTTTAGTTTCTTGTGGTTTTGGCATTATGCAAATCATTGTCTAATCCAAGGTGATAAAAATTTATGCCTACATTTTATTTTTAAGAGTTTTTTGTTTGTTTGTTTGTTTGTTTTAGTTTACACTCTGACGTTTAGGTTGGTGATTCATTTTTGAGTTAATTTTTGTTAAAAGTAAAGAAGGGTCCATCTTTATTCTTTTGCATGTACTTATCCAGTTGTCTAGTGCCATTTGTTGAAAAGACTATTCTTTCCCCATTGAATTGTCTTGGCACCCTTGTTGAAAATCAGTTGACCACAGGTGAATGAGTTTATTTCTGGACTCTCCAATCTCCACTGATCTTCATGTCTATTTTTATGCCAGTACCACTCTACCTTGATCCACGGTAGCCTTGTAGTAAATTTTGAAACCAAGAAGTGTTAGTCCTCCAACTTTGTTCTCCTTGAAGCATGTTTGGCTATTTGGGGCCCCTTGCATTTCAGTATGAATTGTAGGATCAGCTTCAATTTCTGAAAAAAGGGCACCTGGGATTTTGAAAGATACTGTGTTGATTCTGTCAGTCAGTTTAGGGAGTATCACCAATTTAACATTATCTGTTCCAATTCATGAACATGCTCTGTCTTTTGATTTATTTAGATCTTATTTACTTTCTTTCAACAATATTTTGTAGTTTTCAGTGCAAAAGTCTGACACTTTTTGCCTCACTTATTCCTAAGCATTTTATCCTTTTGGGGAGTGGGATGGAAATAGGGCAAGTTAAAATACCACAAAGCTTACTGTTCTAACAGAGATTCAGTCATTTTTAGTGAATAAATGCTCTTCCAATTGTTGTAAGCCTTTGGTTAACTTCCAGAATTTTAAAGTTGATTTCAACAATATTTGTCAGTGTTCTCATTTGTTTTATGGAGGAGTAGATTTTTGGAAGTCTTTATTCTGATGTGACAGAAATCAGAACTCCTCATTGTTTATAACACTGCCTTTCTTAGGTTACCTTCTGGTCTCTGAGGACATTTGAGATATATAGGCAAGTGACGGGCAAACAAAGAGGTATGACACAGAAATTCATTGGGCTACAGGGCATCCTGGTGGGTGTCATATATTAACAGATATATTGGGCCAAAATTCCCATCACTGAGGTCACAGGCAGAGTCGTAAAACTGAGGTGTTGTAAGTTGTTCCTCAGTGAATTAGAAGTGAGACAGCAATGAAGTGTCTAATAATAAGGCACATTTTTCATGTTTCTTGGTGGAAGCTCAAACCAAGAGGTATATTGTGAAATCCCAAATCTAGGAATGACAAATGCATTTTAAGTGTCAACTTTAATCAATCATAATAATAGCCTGGAGCTCAGTGTAAAGAAGATTCTGTGATTATGGGGCATCTGGGTGGCTCAGTTAGTTGAGCATCTGGCTCTTGATTTCAGCTCAGGTCATGATCTCATGGTTTATGGGTTCCAGCCCTGTGTTGGGTTCTGCATTAATAGCACAGGGCCTGCTTGGAATTCTCTCTCTCCCTCTCTTTATGCTCCTCCCCCATGTACATGTGTTTGCTCTCTTTCTCAAAAATAAATAAACATTTAAAAAATATATATTTAAAAACAGAAAATTCTGTGATCACATGTAGCCTTAGTGCCAATCACTGCATTGGTCAGGTTCAGCCAGGAAATAGTGGCCACTCAAATGGGGTGAATGAGGAGTTTTAATAAAGGGATTATTTAAGACTCTGTGGCAAAGTTAAAGGAAGTCTGTGAGGGAGGCTGCTGTACACAGGCCAGAAATTGTGATTTCCACTCCAAGGCCTACAGGATGTTCCAAAGGATTGATTGAAGAAATGAGAGTTTCAGTGATTGATCTAGAGTTCTTCTTTTGGCCATTTTTTAGTACCATATATGAGATTACTTGTAAAATCAATACTCTGTCCTTAAAAATTTCAGAAGTTGTAATTTAAAATGCTTGGGAACATTTATAGCAAAATGAATATAACTTATTACTAACTTTTATCAAATATTTAAACTTTCTCTAATACAGTGAGAGATTCCACACTACTAAGGATTTTCACTGTAGACATTATTATCTTGCTTAATTCTCACAGCAGATGAATCCATCCAAGGTTTGAGAGTCCCCAAGACCACCCTGACTTCTGACATCAAATTTGAGGGTTGTCAAGACCACCCTCATATTCAATAATTTGCTGGAAGGACTCCTAGAACTCACTAAAAGCTCTTATACTCACAGTTATGGTTTATTACAGTGAGAGGACACATGATAAAATCAGTAGAGAAAAGAGGCACATGAGGCAGTGTCCAGGAGAATTCCAAGCAAGAACTTCCATTTGTCCTCTCCCAAAGTTGTGGAGTTGTGAGCAGTACTAACTTCTCTGAGTAATGTGTGATGATACACATGGATTATTGCCACTAGGATGTTTTGCTGAGTTTTGGTATCCATAGTTTTTTATTGAGTTTGGTCATATAGTCATGGTTAACTGCCTACCTGGCTGACCTTAGTCTCTAGCCCCTCCAAAGGTCCAAGTAATATTGTGTGGCCCAAGATCACTCCCCCCCAGCAAAAATTACATCGTTAGCATAGACCTTCTGACATGGCCCAGGGTCCCAGGTAAACAAAGACACTCTTGTCAAGCAGAATATTCCAAGATCTTAGAAGCTACTTCACAGGGGTCAAGGGCAAAAGCCAGACCTCTCTTTGGGCAAGGTTCATCCTTTACTACATAAGCATGTACTAAGGTTATAGAAGCCTAATATAAAAACAGAATGCCTATAGACAGGCAGACATCTGATAGGGATTTTCCTTTTGTCTTCATAGCTCAGTGATATTTTTAAGTGTATATAAGAATTACTGTGTACAGAATTTTATATACTGGACATCATGTGCTGTATAGGGGACTTTCATGGGAACTTTGGCTTTATAGGCTGCCTCTTAAAAATACCTTCTCATTATCCCCAACTCCTTCCACAGAAACACATAAGCTCTTGCTGCTATAAAAAAAGAAAAGCAAAAGCAAACAAACAATAGCACCCTAAAAAAATGGTTTTTACAGAAGAACTTAATCTGGAAATTTGGTTTCTGTTAGTGCTACAGTTAAGATTCTAGACAGGAGGGGTACAGGGTGGCTCACTTGGTTAAGTGTCCAACCCTTGGGTTTGGCTCAGGTCATGATCTCTCGGTTTTGTGAGTTTAAGCCCCGTGTTGGGCTCTGCACTGGTAGCATGAAGCCTGCTTGGGATCCTCTCTCTCTCTCTTTCTCTGCCCATCCCCTACTTGTGCTATCTCTGTCTCTTTCAAAACAAATAAATAAACTTAAAAAAAAAAAAGATTCTAGCCATGAAAACTGTGCTAGGTCATACATTTTTTTTAATTCATTTGCTTAGGATTGTGAAACCAATTACTGGGAACTCTGGGGACCATTTTGGGGGTATCTCTTTCTGATGCAAAGTTGACTAAAGAATGAGGAAATTGTATGAAATTGGCATTCTCAATCTACAGAATCAACAAGTTGACAGAGCAATTTGAAGAAAATTTTTATAATAGTTATTATTACAAGTAAGTAAAATGTAACATGTTTTTTCTATTTCTCCCAAAATTCACTCCTTCAGAATTGTTCAGTATGGTTATCCATCTTTGATTTTGGTGGGCATGTAACAGTACTGGGCTCTGCCTTCTTGGCTGAAATACTGTAGATGACCTTGATATAATTTATCAACAAAAAGCATTCTCTCCAGAAACCTTAATAAGTTAGCAATGAGTTTCTGTGGTGGGTTTTATTTTTCTTCCTTTTTGACATTTTGACTTATAGTATTTCCTTCACAGGAGCCATGTTTGAGGAAAACAGTGATTCTCACTAATGGCTACATGCAGCCTGTCCTTACAGCATGAATCCAGATAACCAACAAAATATCCTAATACCAATAAATATTTTTTTTTGCATGACACACTAGTAATTAACTTTGCAAATTTGTTTTTTTGAAAAAAAAATCTTGGTTGCACAATAGATCACTAGTTGCCAGACTATGATTTCACACACTAGGAAAATTACCAAAATTTGGGGCGAATTGACGTAAAGTCATCAGATATTTTCTCTTGCCAAATACAGACACTACAAGGGGAGAAAATCCCCTAGAATCTATTGTCAGAATTATTTCATGAAAGAATGTTTTTGTGTTAATAAGTAAGTTAATCAATATTATTTGCTGATTTAGTTTCCTTGTTTTTCTGCTTATATCCTACTTTTTCTGTCCAAGTTCCATACCAAGCTTTTGTGTGTTATCCTTGTGCACAGGCCATGCAAACCTTCTCTGGATCATTCCAGTTTTAGTAGATGTACTGCTGAAGTGAACACTGTATCGATCTTTTAAAGGACATCTTTCAGGGGCGCCTGGGTGGCTCAGTGGGTTGAGCATCCAAATCTTGGTTTTGGCTCAGGTCATGATCTCACAGCTTCATGGGTTAGAACCCCCATGTCGGGCTCTGTGCTGGCAGCTTGGGGCCTGCTTGGGATTCTCTTTCTCTCTCTGTGTCTCTCTCCCTCCCTCCTCCCTTTGCCCCTCTCCCACTCACACTTACTTCTCTCTCAAAATAAATAAACTTAAAAAAAAAAACATCTTTAAAAACAAAATAAAATAAATGACATCTTTCAGTAGTAATTTCATTGAAGATGAGCAATTAAAACCATGGCATCTGAAGCAGAATGCCTGTGCTTGAATCCCAGTTTGGTCGGATACTAGCTGTGTGACCTTGGACATGTTACTTAGCCTCCCTGTATCTTAGTTACATCATCTCTAATATAGCAATATTAATAGTATCTACATCAGAGGGCTGTTGCAAAGATTATGAGTTAAAATATATAAAGCGCTTAGAACAGTGCCTTGTAAAGTTGTGTTATATAAGTACTTGCTATTATTGCCAAACTGCGTATGTCTTACAATGTCCATATTTTGTCCTCATTCTTGAATTATAGTTCATTTAAGCATGGGATTCTATGTTGAGCAGTATTGCCTTCCACCATTTTCAAGATATTACTCCATTTTCTTCTTGCGTCTCTCATTGTGGATGAGAAGTTTGTCTTTTCTTATGGGTAACAATCACTTTTCTCTCTGATTTGCTTTTAAAGTTTTTCTCTGTACATTTGTGGTTTTATTATTCTATGTCCATGTGTGGATTTAATTTCACTTTTTCTAGCTCAAAATTCATTTTGCCTCTTCAAATTGAAGATTCACATCTTTCTTTAATTGTAGAAAATTCTCAACCATTGATTGCATTAGTTATGAATAGATTCTGCCATAAGTGACCTTAAAAAACAACTCTAAATCAAAGTGGTTCATACGAGATGGAAATTTATTTCTTTTTCACACATATAATGCTATCCAGGTGGTATTTGATGGTGTCAGGAGCTCAGGGACTCTTCTCTTTTATTCTACCATCATTCTCTAATCAAACTTAAACAATACCATTAGTGTTTTGCTACTAAGAAGGAAAAGGTGGAGAGAAAAATCTTACCTCCTCCCTTTAAGGACATTTCTGGAAGTTGTACATGCTGTTTTGGCTACATCCCAGAACAGAGTCATATGGCTAATCTAGGTATAGGGGAAACTGGGAAATATTGTCTTTATATTGGACAGCCAAGTTCTCAGCTAAAAGTTGGTGATTCAATGAAAAAGGCAGAGAGGCAGACTGGTTACTGAGAACAGATAGTCTCTATCATAGCCATTTTTATTGCAGATTTCTCTCATATTCCCTCTATTGTGTCCTTCTGGAACACTTAGTAATGTTCTATTCTCTGTGCCTCTTTCTTTTTAATATTTCTTTTTATCTTTTTGTGTTTCATTCTGTGAGATTTCTTCAACTGTCTTCCAACTTTGTTTTAAGCTATGTTTAGTCTACTGAGCTTTTTGTTTTTTATCTACTGAGTTAAGTTTTAAAAAATGATATATACTTTTTATCTTTAGAATTTTTATAGCTTTTTTCCCCTGAAATATGCCTCTTATTTTTTGTGCTGTTCTGGTTTTTCTGTATAGTTTTTATTTTTTATGTCCTGAATCATTTAAGCTTAGTAATTTTATAGTCTCTTTGCTCTCTTGTCTGTAATCCTTGGGGGATGAATTCTGCTGACTCCCTCCCCTGGAAGATGGGTACATTTTTTCCATCTTATCTTAGGTATTGCTTTCCATCCTGTACCCAGGATTGTAAAGTGTGACAATGGGGCAGTATTATGTTTGTCTGTTGTCTATACTTGGGTCCTTCACGTTTCTCTGATTCTTCTGGTTCTTTGGTTCTCAGGTTTTCTGTTGCAACCTTGGTTTGGGTTTTCTGCGCTATTACTCATGAATACACGCTTGGCTCCCATTTTTTGCACGACTTAGTTTAGGAGGTGTGTTGTCTGGGTGATAATCAGTTTGTTTTACCCCCTACCTTGCAGTATAATCAGAAAGAGAGATTCTAGAGTCTTTTTCACAGCAGCAAAACTCTTCTGGAATCCTGGCTCTATGCTCAACTCCAGTTCCACTGCATGTGGGGCCTTAACCCCCATTGCAACTCCTAAGGTCAAATTTGATTCCACCTCTCTGGTTGCCTTACTTCTTGATCACCACTTTTCAGCATTCTCTTTATTTCTGGAACTTGAGGATTTCTATGTTTTGTTTTAGTGCTTAGTTATGTACTTCAAAGCTTTTTGTAATACCTTATCAAGGCTTTGTCTATGCAGGAATAATGAAGTCTTCCTGCATCAACTTAGTCCATCCTAGTGATAAGAAGTCTAATAAAGAGCATTTTAAATCCCAAAAAGCAATGAAGTGATGATCTCTTAATAAAAATTTTGAAATATGTGCTTTGATACTCCTTAAACTGTCCTTGTTTTTCCATTTGTAATGGGCCAGCACTGCTCTGTGCATTGACATTTGGGGATGAATGGACAGAGCACTGGGAGGCTTAGGTTCTGGCCCTGGCTTTGCTGCTTGTTAACTGCAAACTGGGGGAAACTCCTTCAGTTCTCTGAACCTATTATTAGCTGTAAGATTGATATACATGTTATCATTTGCCCTGTTTCCATCTGATTATTATAAAGATCCAATGAGATAATAGATTGGAAAATGCTTTAAACCTTAAAATACATATAATTAATAGCAATGTTAAGGACTGAAAGCCTTTGGCACATTCGCTAAGATATTTAAAAAATAGTAAATTTTATGAAGAACCATGTTTGTTTGTTTTTTTCCTCTCTTTGGTAAACAGAAAAAACAACCCTCTATCCTGGTAAAAGCTTTAATTCCATGAAAATACCTAATAAAAGAACTATTTGAAAGCTTTCAAATATTCTTGTGAAATTTAAGAGCACTATTTGTAGCAACAGGCACTTATAACTTTAATAGACTATGGAATTCATTGTGGAGAGACACACCCCAGCGGTTAAAAAAAAAAAAAGAGAGAGAGAACTGAACCTGGGAATCATCAGTGCATTTTGTTGTTATATGTTTTCTCAAACAATGGATACTAAAAGTTCAATTATTATTTTGTAAAGAACCATAAGCTTTTTGAAATGCAGAAACATGTCCCTATACTTGAAAACATTGAGAACCACTAATCTAGCCTATGATAGTAGTCCACTAACTGGGCTATTTGACCCCAGACCCTCAATCTTGCACTAAAACACATTCCCTAAGACATAAGTACTATATCGGTCCTCAGTGATGTCTGCCAGTCAGTTGTGAGGTCTATTGCAGAGAATTTATAATTTCTTACTGATTAAAGTACTAAGTTTGCAAATGATTTACTTAATATCAGAGACTGATTCAAGATGGCAGACTGATCATACACATCTACCACTTACTGCTCACTAACTCTCATAAAATATATGTAAATAGATACTGATAATAAAATACAGTCTAATATCATTGGAAACCAGGGAAACCTATTATCAGAAGAAATATGTTTGTGTTAAATTCTGAAAGAAATTACCAGAGAACAAATGCTTGGAGGAATAAAACTAAATGAAAGAAAAACCCAACACATGTGGAGAAGACTGAGGTCGAGGTAGGTTGGACAGAACTACACACTTAGAGCCATTGGATATTAAGAAGTGGAAGGAGCTCAGGAGCATTTATCAATTTGAAAAATTAGGAACTGCATGTGGAGCAGCAAATCAGTAACCCTTACCTGTTCTGCATGCGCAAAGTGCTGGGCTGCTGTGGATGAATTGAATCATACGCTGGGGCTGGAAAAGCAGACCAGTGCTCAAGTAGCTACTGACCTTCAGGAGGATCAAAGATACTATCACACAAATCATCCTCATATCCTGTCTGACTGCAATATCCCAACCTTGTCTTAAAGTCAGACTGCAGTAGACAAAAAGAGTTGACACTGACAGAGATCTGAGAGTCACATAATCAAAGAAGAGTATACAAGCAAAAATCACCAAACATTTGAGAAAAAAAAACAAACAAACTACAATACAAAGAAGGTCAGGCATCATGCTTAACAAAAATTAACAGAATTAAGAGAACAGAAAAAGACGTTAAGCTTAATTACAATATTTTAAGAGTATCATATTCATAATATAGGAAGAGTCTTATGTATTCAGGAGGCATTTCTAGATCTTGGAAATTAAAAAATAAAATACTTATTAAAAAGTGTTTTTCAGTAGATGGCCTGACATAACAATTGACATGGCTGAAAAATAATTTATTTCGTATACGGTTAGTGTCAAGGAATGCTTGCATTCTTAGTGGTAAAGTACCATGAAAAGGATAATGAGAGGGGTGCCTGGGTAGCTCAGTCAGTTAGGCATCCGATTTTGGCTCAGGTCATGATCTCGCAGTTTGTGAGTTCAAGCCTAGCTTTGGGCTCTATGCTGACAGCTCAGAGCCAGGAACCTGCTTTGGATTCCGTGTCTCCCCTTCTTTCTGCCCCTCCCCCGCTCACATTCTGTCTCTCTCTGTTTCTCAATAATAAATCAAGGTTAAAGAGTTAAAAAAAAAAAAGAAGGATAATGCTAGAAAAGATAAAAGGGATAGAAGATAAATCCAAGTGTTCCATCATTCGGCTAGTAGCTGTTCTAGAAGGAGAGAAGAGAGAAAATGGAGGGGATGGAAATAACAGAAAAGGCTACAGAGTAAAATTTTCCAGAGTGAAAGAAAGACAAGTATCTTCAAATTGAAAGTGTTTTACCCCAATGTTTATAGCAGCACTCTCAACAATAGTCAAATTGTGGAAAGAGCCTAAATGTCCATCAACTGATGAATGGATAAAGAAATTGTGGTTTATATACACAATGGAGTACTACGTGGCAATGAGAAATAATGAAATATGGCCCTTTGTAGCAACGTGGATGGAACTGGAGAGTGTTATGCTAAGTGAAATAAGCCATACAGAGAAAGACAGATACCATATGTTTTCATTCTTATGTGGATCCTGAGAAACTTAACAGAAACCCATGGGGGAGGGGAAGGAAAAAAAAAAAGAGGTTAAAGTGGGAGCGAGCCAAAGCATAAGAGACTCTTAAAAACTGAGAACAAACTGAGGGTTGATGGGGGGTGGGAGAGAGGGGAGGGTAGGTGATGGGCATTGAAGAGGGCATCTTTTGGGATGAGCACTGGGTGTTGAATGGAAACCAATTTGACAATAAATTTCATATATTAAAAAAAAATTGAAAGTGTCTTAATTCTATTACCTCTAGTTTTGTTTTAACCATTCTCTTTGTTTTACTGCAGACTCTTACTCATTTGGGTTTCCTTTTTGTGTGTGATTTGCAATTTTTGTTTGTGACTTTACCTTCAGTGGGGACTGTTTCATCTGTGGTTTGTAGAAATATCTCTCCAGGAGGGTTTTGCATTTACTTTAGTCAGACAGCTCAGTGGTAGCACCAGCAGGACTAATTTTTATGTAAATTTGGTGTCCTATGAAAGGTACTGTATGTGAGTTCATATTCCATACTGGAATATGGTACACACGAGGTTTTACTTTCTCACAAAGATTTTAACTATCTATAGCTGTAGGAAGAGGCAAACTTTCTTGCATCTGCCTTGTCATATGAGTGAAATTCTTCCAGTCTGTCTTGTACCAGTTGGCCAGCTGTTTGAGGGCTGTAGCTTTATGTGGGTTTCAATCTCAACGCTGTACTTTGGAGGCCATACGTTCCATCTCTGTTCCAATATGAATTAAAATTCAAGTGCCTAGCATTTAACACCTCTCTCTCCATCTTTGCTACCAAACCCCACCCCTGCCCTTTCCCTACACATATACTTAAGCTTATATTCTTTTTGCTCCAGTTCTGTGGTATATCTATACTATTGAAGTCTATTATCTATTAAAATAATGACATACTCTACACGTGTTGACAAAAGATCTTCAAGAAATATATTAATACACAAACAAGCAAGTTCTCTATTTTGGAACATGAGGGTTTCTCTGTTTTGTGCACTTGGCTACATATGTGTTTGTTTCATTTTATTTAGCATTTCAAGGTGTTTGTAATGAAAGGGGTTCACTATTACCCTTAATCTGCTATATTGCAAGAACAGAAAGTCCCCAATACACAAATACAGAATAATGGCATCCATTCATTTGCAGTCTATTAAAATTTCTTTAGTGGAGGAGAAACGGATAAAGATACACCTATATATTTTTTTTGTCAACACTACAGATAACAGTGTGAAGCTGATATATTGCCAGGGAAATTTGCTGGGCATATAAATACTCCTTTGGCACAGATATTCCACCTACTTCCACTTGTGTGCAATAGAACATAGCTTCTGATAGACACATTTTGGCACACCAAATGTGCCAAATACAAGAGCTGGTAGAATTAACTACGCCGAACTCATCTAAAAAGCAAAGATTGAGTTAGTGCTAGAAATGTTCTAAGTAAAATAGAAAACAATGTAAGAAATATTTTTATATTCTAGGTACCCAAATGTCTTTGAATTAATTGTGTGTGTGTGTGTGTGTGTGTGTAACTAGTACCAGGAGAAATGTTTTTAGATTTTTCACACTCTTAATTGTATATAGAGGGACTAAAAGTTTAAGAATAAAGAGGAAAATTTAAGGTTATAGGAGGACATTATCCTTAAATGGAAATTTTAATTATAGTAATAGTGATGATGTAATTACATTGGTCACTTACCGATCAGTGTGCATAATCTCATGCTCACTAACCCTTGAGAAGTTGCTATTATCCTGATTTTACAGACAAGGAAACTGAAGTCTAGAGAGGTTAAGTAATTCACCCAAGGTCACACAAGTCATACATGGTGGAACCAAAATCCAACCCTGCTTTGATCCCAGAGAATGACTATCTCATAGGGCCTCTCCTCTAAAAGTATTATATTTGTCAGTTATGTTCATTTTTATGCAAAGCAAAATTGTTTTGTTTATAAATAATATAACACAAAAATATGTCTCATAGCCCACCACTCATTAGAGACCACTCTTAAATTTCTGGTGTATTTTAATTGTCTTTTTTTTCATTTTCCCATTTATGTAAATTGAATTTCTTTAGTTTATTGATAACAGAAAAAGCAACTGTGAGGGCTTGTATGGTGATTCTGAAATTTGTCTACATTCCAAGGATTAGATTTTCATCTGAAGAAGGTAATTTATCCTGATTTATTCTGGCTTTTTATTGGTGGATTTAAAGGATCATGCCTGGGGAGAAGAGCATTTACTGCAGTTATTTGGAAGGTGTCTGCAGCCTTCTCTCTTCTCTCAGGACTTCTGGGGCATGCCTTGGCTGCCCCTCTGACGTCTGTTTCTGATAAGTGAGTTTCAGTCTCTAACAGCTCTGGGGAATTTTGTCGGCAGAGACCTGGTGAGATCATTTTGCTTTCCGCTGAGTTTCCTTTCTCTGTTTTTTTGGACTGTTCTGATGAGCATGACCCCGCAGCGTTCCGTAATACCTCTGTTCCCGTAGGAACTATTGGCCTACTCCCTGGTTTTATCTCTGTCTGCACAAAAGCTCCATGTCGCTGGAAAGGAAAACAAAGTTGACATTAACCAGGACACGCAAGTTGCTGGAAGATGCAGCTGGGAACTCAGTTCATGTGTTAGCTCAAGTCCTGGCAAGGCAGGTACTTCTTTCTCTGCCTCTTCATTGGCTGTCACTTGACTCCAAAACCCAAGACAGCGGCATAATCATTATTAGTGAAACTTTTAAATCACTTATAACATAGGGCATGCCAGAAAATAAACGAGAAAGGAAACGCAGAAAGTCAAAGAAGCAGAATCTCATTTCTCATTCTCAACAGTTCTATCAGTTGGATTGTTTAAGACTAATCATATCAAATTCATTTCTTGCTCTATAGGGCAACTTGTGTTTCATAGACCTAAGGGTTTGTGACTGTATCCCAAATGCCTGTTAGTTTTCAACAAAAGACTTAAGGTGAAATATGAAAACAAACATTTGCAGTTGGAAAAAAATCCAGCAACTATTACATTGCTGTTTGGCTTTGTAAATCTTATATGCATTCCCCTGCCACACCCACATGAGCATATCCAAAAGCTTATCAAACTGCTTTGATATTACCTCAAGTGAATGATTACAATAATTTAAACCAAACTCCAAAGACTGTGATCCAAAATTCTGACATCATTCCTTAGTTTTAACCATGGCATGTTGTTGAGATCTTATCCTATCAGCCATGCTAGTTTGTTTAAATAGACTTTTAAAAAGATGGTTATGACTTGAGAAGGCTTAACGTTCTGCCATAAATCTGTCCCATCCTAAAATATTAAATAATTGATTCTGAATACTCACCTTTCCCGGGATGGGCTCATTGGGACTTTTCCTAGCATCGTATTGATGTAAATAAGAGATGTGTTCTATAAAATTCTTTTGAAGTTCTGCTGATGCTTCAGGAGAGGCAAGTGGAACTGAGCGAAAAAAAAGATTGTGTGAAGTCAGGACAAAAATTAGATTTGTATGTGGAAATATAATCAATATTCATAATCATGCTTTATCAACAATTGTAATAAAAGTAAATTCTTTTAGGTATGGATAAATATAATGGATGCATCATCCTTTCTCCATGAAAAGAACCAAATCAAAACAACCAACTTAGCCCCATATGTGAATTAAATTCTAAAACTAATATTAAATATTACTAAAATTCTAAAACTAATATTAATGCAATAATGGCTTTGAAAGTCTGTTAGAGGGGCCCTTGGGTGACTCAGTCAGTTAAGCATCTGACTTCAGCTCAGGTCATGATCTCATGGTTTGTGAGTTCAAGCCCCACATTTGGATCTGCACTGAAGTACAGAACCTGCCTGGAATTCTCTCTCTCCCTTGCTCTCTGCCCCTCCCCCGCCAAAGTAAATAAATAAAACTTAAAAAAAAAAGTCTTTTAGATATGCTTCTTTCCCAGATACCAACCAAAATTTTAGGAAAAGTGTAAGTACAAATCATTTATCAACTTATATTTTTACTACTGGAAAGGCTATGAGAAATTTATGCAGGAGTTGTTCCCAACTTAGCACTAACAGAATGAACTGGAAAACCCCAGGGCTGCTGTAGTGGTAGCTGAACACGTGATTCTTTTCATTTCCCATTGACAGACATTCTGAAAACTTGTAAGAGTGTTAAACCTTTTAAAAATCACTTTTAAATAATCTTTCTAGCTGGGTGAATGGTATATAGGGGGTTCATTATATTGGTCTCTCTCTATTTTACATTTTTTTTTTTTTTTTTTTTTTAAATTTTTTTTTCAACGTTTATTTATTTTTGGGACAGAGAGAGACAGAGTATGAACGGGGGAGGGGCAGAGAGAGAAGAGACACAGAATCGGAAACAGGCTCCAGGCTCCGAGCCATCAGCCCAGAGCCTGACGCGGGGCTCGAACTCACGGACCGCAAGATCGTGACCTGGCTGAAGTCGGACGCTTAACCGACTGCGCCACCCAGGCGCCCCTATTTTACATTTTTAATAACTCTTAAAATTCATTTTATTTTTACTTTTAGCACACAAGGTTATAAAAGGGTCACAGCAACTCTCAGTTTAGTGAGGTAAAATTATGTCAAGGAAAAATTAAAAATTTCTCCCTTTTATAAAAAATTGATAAAAAAGAGTCTATGTACACCTACCATATCTCTGGAATAACATTCAAGAAACTGATAAAGTGATAGCTACAGGGGGAGGGAATTAGGTGACTCGGGGACAGATGGGGATTCACTTTCACTGTATATACTTTTGTGCTATTTGAATTTTGTATCATATGCATGTGTGTTAACTGTTAAAAAAATGAAATTTAATTTTTTAAAAATCTTGCCTTTAAAATTAGGGAGAATATATAAGAAGGAGAAATATGTTAGTAAATTCATACTTATTAAGCATTCATGAATTCAATTCAGAATTCAGACATTGATATAAACTAACTTTACTAGCAGGAATGAGGAGTCTTTAAGTATTTACATATTACATTATACGAAATGGCAATCTTTCCTCATTACCAGGGAAAAACTGCTAACTGATAATATTTTCTTGATTTCTTTTTTTTTTTAAGTTTATTTTTGAGAGAGAGAGAGAGAGAGAGAGAGCAAGCATGAATGGGGAGGAGCAGAGAGTGAGGGAGAGAAAGAATCCCAAGCAGGCTCCCCACTGTCAGCATGGAGCCCAACACAGGGCTTAATCCCATGAACCATGAAATCACATCTTGAGCTGAAATCAAAAGTCAGATGCTCAACCCACTGAGCCAGCCAGGTGCCCCAATTTTCTTGATTTTTAATTGAGGTAAGTTACTCAAAATGCATTTCTTCTTAATAATTATCTTTTTTTTTTTTAGGATTTGTTAGTGCACTAAGGAACAGCAGGTGCCAAAGAGTTATTAAAAATGTGTGGGCAACTATGACATTGAGAAAATTCTAACCATAACTTATACATATTTTTTTCTACCAGTTGGGAAAAGACTACCAGGTTTTGGGTGAATGCCATGGTCCAGCTCACAGAACATTAGTGTTTTTAGAAACATAGTTTGATAACTTCTTGAAAAAAATGAAACAGCTCTAAATTCAGTGATTCATCAGTTGGGGTTAATGGAGTGTCCAAAGCATGGGCTTTGGGATATGATAGACATGTTATTAAATTCTAGCCCTACCACATTTCCTAGTGGTGTACAAATCACTTACCTTCACTGAAATTCAAGTCCCTCCTCTCTAAAATGCAGATAATGATATGATTCCAGAACTGAAAGATGCTGGATCAAATTAGAGAGGGTCTTGTATCTTGATGAAAGAGGAAACCATGAAAGGGAGAAGAAGCAGGACTGATGAACTATCAACTCTGAGAAACCCAAAGGCTTTAGTGGACTGGTGTGAAGGGTTGGTGGCAGCTTGGGCTGGATGGTAGGAAGGTCAGGTTTGGGCAAGAGAGAATAAGTGGGGAAGAGGTCTCAAAACCTGTTCTTGACTTCCCCCCACATTGCCATGGGAAGATCATTGCTTGCCTCAGGGGCAAGAAACTGGTGGCAACTACATAGCCATCTGTTGTCAACTTAGTAACATTCGAACAGGACAGAAATCCCTCCAGGTAAGGAGCTGACGAAAATGGGTGCATGCTGTCCTCTTAGGCATTTGCTCTGCTACCATTCCCCAGAAACCATCAGTACTGGTAGGGTTGAAAACATTAAGAGATTGTCTTTTCTTGTGATGCCTTTTTATAAGAGTTTAAAGTAAGGGGGGGAGGTGTGGTGTTCTGACTAGAGAACTGGCCTAGTACAGGGACAGCAAATGGAAATGGTCAAAATTGGTTTTATGGGGTCTGACACTCTCTAGCTTCACCCTCCTTTTCTTTCCTTTAAATTCACTGGGAGGCACACAAAGCCAGACCCTAGTCCTTAGACTTTCCCCCCACAGGGCTGTTGACCCCTTGAGGAACATGACCTAAGATAAACTAGACAGACACTATAAAGAAAGACAACAAAATTTAAAACATATATTATGTGAGGCAGAGTAACTGGAACTAGTTCTCCAAGAATTTAAAATAAGCATAAAAAATATCCTCAAAGACACAGAAGGTATTATTAATATGAAGCAAGAAGAAGAGGTCAATAAAAAAAAAGAATCATGTAAATATCAGAAATCAAAGAAAATGTAATAACTAAATTAAAAAAGATGTGATCAATAAAGACTCATGAACTGGAAAGACAAACTCTCCCAAAGGTAGCAGCAAAGGATAAAGAAATTAAAATATAAAAGAATGGATGGTAGAATTCAGAAGACCTAAGTAAAGAAACAGAGGGAAGGAAACGGTTAAAGAAATAATGATGATAGGGGTACCTGGATGGCTCAGTCGGTGCAGCATGTGACTCTTGATCTCAGGTCATGAGTTCAAGCCCCACATTGGAGCCTATTTTTAAAAAATGATAAATATTCAAGAATTAAAGAAAGACCAAAGACCTCAGGTTGAAAGGGCTCACAAATTACCAAGCAGGGTGGCAGGTCCAGGAGTAAGTTGAGGCAAGTGAGACCCTTGGGATATAAAATTGAAGGAGGCATTTGCATAGTCCTGGGACTGAGTCCCTCATCAAGTTTTGCTCCCTGGGTCTCTCATTTGCCTCACTCTCCTCCCAATCCTGTAGGGTACATAAGGAAAAACTCACATCCAAGACCCTTTATAGAGAAATATAAGGTTATCTGGGGCAAAGAAAATTCTAAATGCTTTGAAAAAGAGAAGGTAGATTACTTACAAAGGAGGAAAAAGCAGATCTATATTAAAATTCACAGCAACAATCTTGGACACAAGATAATAATTAATATTTTTAAAATGTTAAAGGGAAAAGAATTTCAAGCCTAGAATTTTTATATCCAACCAACCAGTCATTCAACTGTGAAGCCAAAATAAAAAAATATTGGGAGGCAAGTAAGTCCTCAGACTATTTCCCCATAAAACAGATCAACCTCAAAAAATTCCAAGAGGAAGAACTCAAATAAGAATAGAAATAAATCAAGGAGAGTACATAAGATAGAAGAAAATAACAAATTTTTTTTATTTCTTTAAAAAGACATGGACTAAATAACACAAAAAAATAAGTATACCCATAACAACTCAGAACTAAAATTCTACTGTTTATTAACATATTAATGGAGATACTGGAGAATATTATATATATATATATATATATATATATATGAAAAAAGTAGTAAAATGATTGCAAAAGAAGAGTAAAAACTGTCATTATTTGTAGGTAACATGATTACCTGAATAGATAAACCACTAGAATCAACAAAGTATGAGAGTAAGAATATGGGAAGGTAAGCAGTTAAGTGTATAAAAATCAAAACCATAATCTACTAGATAAGAAAACAAAAAATATGTTCTCTGTGGGAACAAAAACTGAACAATATCAAGGTTTTAGAAACTAACAACTAACTTGCAAGACATCCACAGCGAAAAAAAATTTAACTCTTTTAAAGACATAAAAATAGAACTGAATAGGGGTGCCTGGGTGGCTCAGTTGGTTAAGTGTCCAACTTCGGCTCAGGTCATGATCTCACAGTTCGTGAGTTCAAGCCCTGCATGGGGCTTTGTGCTGACAGCTCAGAGCCTGGAGCCTGCTTTGGAGTCTGTGTCTCCCTCTCTTTCTGCTCCTCCCCTGCTTGTGCATCCTCTCTCTCTCTCTCTCAAAAATAAACAAACATTAAAAAAAATTTTTTAGAAAGTCTGAATAGACTTTCCCACTCTGTTAGATAGGATGAGATAGTAGGTTACTATAAAAGTGACCATTTTCCTAAATTACTCTATAATGTCAACACAACCCAATCAAAATTCTACCTGGATAGTTTGAAGAATGCCATAAATTCCAAAGTTTAAATGGAAAAATAAAAGTCCATAAATAGAGAGGTCAATTTTGAAAAGGAAAAGCAAAGAATGGGTATTTTCCTGATCATATATTAAGACAAGCTAAAAATTCAGAAAATTAAAATACATTAGTACAGATCCAAGTCCTAAAAATTAACCAAAGGAACATAATGGAGAGCTCAGAGGCAGACCCATAAGAGAACTTTAACATACAAGTAAGGAAGTCCAAAGCAACAAGGAAAACATGGATTGCTTAGTAGATGGCATCCAGGATACTTCTCCATGGAGAAAAATGGAATATCTCCTCTATTTAACACTGCACATAAAGACAGACTCTAGGATTAAAGACATACTTATGGAAGGTAAAATTATAAAAGCAAGGAAGAAAATGTAGAATATTTTTGTGACTTAAAGATAGGAAAACTCTTCATAAATACCCAATGCACAATCCAGAGGTGAAAAGTTGATAAAACTTGATTACATCAAGGTTTAGGACTCCTGTTCAGTGAACAGCATGCCAGACAAAAATAATAAATAGTGGAAACATTTTTAACCCGAACACTGAAAGGTATAGGACATCAGTGGGAATGGCAGAATAAGAGCCTTTGAAAAGCTGCTCTTCCATAATAGCAATGAGAACTCTGACAAAAAGAATCAAAATAAACTTCTCAGAACTCTGGAAATTATGGGCATCTGTGTGGTTCAGTTGGTTAAGCTTCTGACTCTGGATTTCAGCTGAGGTCATGATCTCATGGTTCGTGGGTTTGAGCCCCGCAACAGACTCTGCACTGACAGTGCAGAACCTGCTTGGGATTCAATCTCTCCACCCCTCCCCTGCATGCACTCTCTCTCTCTCAAAATAAATAAATAAACTTAAGATGAAAAAACTCTGGAAATTAACCAAAATCTCACAACAACCCAAGAAGTATTTATTTAAGAAAAGTGACATTTTAACT
Source organism: Prionailurus bengalensis (assembly GCF_016509475.1). Taxonomy (NCBI): domain Eukaryota; kingdom Metazoa; phylum Chordata; class Mammalia; order Carnivora; family Felidae; genus Prionailurus; species Prionailurus bengalensis. The sequence goes on along the minus strand of NC_057354.1, from coordinate 73,077,505 downwards.
TACCCAGTTTTCGTGCTTCTCTCCCCACCTCTACAGAGCCCTTAAAAACAAAGAGCCTTGCAATGACAGCGAAACAATATTTAAAAATTAAAGGCTTAAGGAAAGAAATATTTTTCATTTGTAATATTAAATCTGGGATATTAATTTAAATCATAAGTAACTATATAACTCTTTCTATATACAAAGTCCCCTTTTAAATATTAAAAATCTTATCCTGAAACATATTACTCTCAAAGGATTAACAATTGGATTTCCTGCAGATTTGATGTAACAATAGGATCCAGAAGACAATGGAATAATATCCTCCAAGTACAAAAGGTAAATAACCACAAACCCAAAATTGTACACCCAGCTCTACTTTCGCTCATTAGAGTGAGGGCAGTTTAAAGACATTTTCTGACAAAAGAAGAGTGAAGAGTTGGCTACTCCTATACTATCATGGGAAGAACAATTTAGGGATGTTGTGGTGGTCTGTTATATAGATAGCCGTAGTTTATTGGTCTCCCATTACTCATATCCTGGTACAGTCCCCTTCTTGTGGATGTGGGCTGGACTTGCGATTAGGTTTAACCAACAGGACGTGGCAAAAGTAACACTGCCAGTTCTAGCCATAAACCTTAAGAAAGCCTTTCCGCTTCTGTTTCTGCATTTTTGAAAACCTTGAGCTGCTATGTAAGAAGTTCAGCTACCCTACTGGAGAACCCACATGGAGAGACCACATGTAGAAAGAGAGGCCTGGTCATTCCAGCCTCCTAACTGAATCTAGTCCTTAGATGACCTGCCAACTTAATGCAGCCACAGCAGTGCCCACCACCAAGATGAGCCAAAGAATTGCCCAGCTGAGCCTAGCCCAGATTACAGAATCATGAGTAAATAAAATGATGGTTGTCTGAGACAACTAAATTTGGGGGTGACTTGTTATGCAATTAAGCAACAGAAATACTTCAGAAGGAAGTCAATTAAGTCAATTATAATGACTTATCTTTTAAGTAGTGATCTAGAACCTCTCAGAATCTCAAAAATAACAACTTAAAAAAAACACTTCTTTATGGGGACTAATAAATAAAGGGAGAGGAAAGGAATCTGAGCTATCAGAGAAATTCCTTACCCAGATGTTATATCTATTAAAATTAGACATAACTACCATATGCATTTATGCATATATATGAGACTTTTAAACAAACCAACAATAGTAAAGAACATCTAAGTAGGAAAACATCAAAGAAGATATTCAAATTCTTAGTGGTTATTCTACTTCAGAATTCAAATTGAACCCAAAGTAATTACTTAAAAGAAGCCTTGTTATATGAGGATTACGAAACATAAGGCAAAGTCCATGAAGAATGTTTGAAATCCCCTCTCTGTTTCTTGGAAACTTGATCTAATTAAAATAGAAAATTTCTAAACAAGGATACACAAAACAAGTTGGTGTCTAGCCGTCTATATTTTATCAACAAAGCCAGGATTTATTCAAACACACAACTTAATCCTTGTATTGGTGGGAATGTAGCAGCTTTTACTTTGAGAAATCTTAACTTTTTGTGTCTGCTTAAAAAACATTCATCAGTAATATTTTTCTATCAGAAACTCCATTCCTTCTAAATGATAATTTATTTTGATCTTATATAAAAATATTATTAATGTAAAAAATAACACTATAGATGTTCAAAATACAGTGAAAAAAAACTTGAATATATCTATGGCAGGAAATCATTAAGCTACACCTTGGGACAAATAAAGCAACACAAAATAAATCCTACTTTAGAAAATTATTTTTAATAATAATCTGAATTTCAATTAAGAAAAACATTAAAATAGCAAACGGTTGATAAACAGCCAAAGTTTCATTTAAGTGTAAATGACTTCCTTCACAAATTATATCAGCCTTTCCAATTTATAAAGTTTTATTACAAAAAACCCAAAGTGAACACTTATTCTTACAGGGACTCAGATATGATGGAGCATAGCCATTTGTTGAAATGACCATGGATGGAGGCCAGGAAATTGTGTGGTAGTACAAGAATAAAGGGCACTTTCATTATCAGCACAAGATGACATTGCTGAAATGCCAAAGACCAAGCGTAATTAAGTGGGCTGATGGAACAGAATGACCAGGAGATGACTTTTAATTGGTATTATGCATGTTTACATACACATTTTCTATGTCTGTATGCATATATATATGTATATATGTATATATATACATATATATACATGCATATATATACACATATATATGCAAATCTGGATTATACAAACTGGTATATATACACATTTTAAAATGCTAAACTAAAATATTTTCTTTTAAAAACCCTTTTCACTAGTACCCAAACACCATCTAAAATATGAATAAGTTGCAGGCCTATATTATAGTGTGTATGTTAGTTTAAATTACAGTATGTCTTTAGTTTAATCTGTTGAATAGTATGTAATTATCATTAATCAATAAACATTTGTTGTGTCTGGGTATCGTACTATGATCTGGGAAACAGTAAAGAACTTGGCAATGAGAAATACCAATAAAAGAACTGAGAAACAGAAGAATGAGGAGTAGGAGGGGGGTGGTGAAGGGAGAGGGAGGGTGGGGAAAGGGAAAAGAGAGACTTCCACACCTGTTTTCAAAGCTAAGTTCCAACTAAACACATAACTGAGTACAATGCAAAATTAATAATAGAAATAGCTTTCTTTGTTGTCTAGTATGTACCAACATAGCACATAGTACGTTGTGGTAGGCGCTTCACGTATTTTTATTTCTCATAACAATCCTGCAAAGTAGGGATTATTATTCCCACTTCATGAACTGAGTAAATAAAATGATGAAATTTAAGTAATGAGTCTACAATTAAACCACTGTAAGTGCTAAATCAGTATTAAATTCTGAGAGTGAGTGTTGGATGATGATAAAGTGACCATGATTTCCAGTTAAACATGGCAAATTCAAAATGTGCATTTCCTCCCCAAACACCAGTACAATGATAGTAGAAACATTTAAAGAGCTTCAATCCTTCGAAAAAAAGAGAACCAAAGAAGAACAAAGATCTTAACAAATTTGGAAGCCAGAAAGCAGATGGTTAAGTGGCAATTAACTTGTGTAGACCACAAAAAGCTGGAAACTAAGTGCTTACGGGGATGGAGTGGGGTCCCAGTAAGGCTCAGAAAATGCAGGTATCAGATATCTCAAGGGCAGGGATCACGGCATGTGGTACAAGGTGAAGTTGCAAAGAGGGGACTATCTGAGAAATTCCCAGATTTTTTGTTCCCCTCTCCAGGGAGAGATTTGGAGGATTCCACTCTGGGAAAATAGATTGGCTTGGCAGAACAGAACCACAGGTACTGACGTTGGGGGCATCTCTTATGAAATGGCTGGGTCTTGCCTGGTCATTCTAGAACAAAGCCTAGCTCTCTGGTGACATCTTCTACCATGTCCCATACTGAACCAGAGTAGAAGCAACCACTCCTTATGAGAAAGAACTGGACTTGACTGGTTACTTAACCAAAAAAGTTAAGACAAAGACTCCTAGAAAATTATAAACACCAAACTTAGATACTAGTTATTCTCACCAGTTCATTCACCACATTTTTGTTGGAATGCCAATGCATTTCCTTTGCAGAAGTATCCATTGACTGGAATTGAACTTTGTTTCTGTCACAAACCACATCACTAATATATCCTTTCTAGTTTGTTTCTTTAAAACAGTTTGGAAAGTTAAAGACACATTTGAAATGAAATGTGTACAGAATCCTTTAAGATTTTTAAAAATTCACTCCAGCTCCTCTTATTTATAGTGATTTTGTCTACACCTAATTAGCACTTGCAAAAGTTAGTGACCTTTTGGCAAGCCTTTCCAAAGTATTCAACTTTGAGTGTTTTATAGAAAGTCTTTTAGTACTCAGATTTTGATTTATAAGAATATTAAATTATGGAAATACAATAACAAGTACACAGGCATAAATTGGTTTAGAAACAACCATGACTTTTAGAGAACATTTTCTGCCTCCTTGGCCTGAGTTACATGCCCCTTCTCAAAATCCCCCATCATGATGTCATGAGCAATAGGAGACAGACTGATTCCATAGATTAGACTGACAGGTAGGCCATGGTGAGGAATTTGAAATTGATTCTACAAACCATGAGAAGTAACTGGAGGATCTAAGGGAGGAAAGTGATATCATGAGTGTTTTTAAAAGATCCTTCTAACAATGGTGTGGAAAACATTTTGGAGGAGAAAGAGAGGAAGCGGGGAAACAGAAGCTGTATGACATTGGTAAGAAGATTTGGAGTATATTTTGGAGATAGAGGTGTCAAGATTTGCTGATGGATTGGATAGAGAGAGTAATGAGTTTGGGGATGACTCCTAGGTTATCAAAGCTTGAGGGGGAATAGAAGTGGCATTTATTGAAAAGATAGGTTTGAAGGGAGAAAATGAACGATTCTATTCTAGCCATGTAAGTTTGAAAGGAGATGAGCTATCCAAGAAAGGATGTTAGGTGGGTGGCTGGATAGGAGTTCAAAGTTCAGCAGAAAGGCCAGAGCTAGAGAGATAAATTTGTTCTAGTTCTTTTGGCTTCAACCTTAAACTTCTGTTCCTTGATTCACCCGTTTAGGATAGTATCTTGAATACTCATGTTAAATAAGATATTAGCACCTTTCTTTTATACTTCCCATCTTCTATCAACTGGATATGTGCTTTTCTTGGTAAGGCTAATAACACAATTCTGTTCTGTAACCACATTTAGTATTTCCATATTCTGTCTATATGATGCTAAAAGCTGAAAACTATGAAATGGTGTTTATGATATAATTATGTGAATTTTGTTCACTTAAGGGCCAAATATTGAGCTAGGACTACATTTCTTTCTCAGTGCGTTCAATACCTGGTGCCACTTGAAAAAGAATGGTTGTAGTATCGGTGTGAAATAAATCCTCTTTCCTAAGGAAAAAAATCTTTTCCCCTGAAAACTTTGAAGACCTAAATTCTGTTGTGCTTTTGCATCAGTGCTGCTTAATTCCATACTTATTTCTTAGATGGTGACTTATTTTTCTTTCTCTTTATGGGAACTGATAGAATCTTCTTTTTATAGTTGTTGCTTTTCAATTTCATAACGGTACATGTATAGTTTGTATCTTTTTCCTCTTCATACTTGGAAGCACTCTCTAGACTCTTCCAATGCCTCTCTTTTATATGGGGAAATTTTCCTAGTTTAGAGGCTGTGTAGAATACTGGCAGAATACAGAATTATAGGTAGATTGAGTTCAAATAGCAGTTATTTGCTATGTAAGCTTCGACAAGTTATCTAAACCCTGTGCTTGCTTTCTTTTCTGAAAATTGAGAGTATTAATAATATTACCATACTAATATATTCCAGAGGGCTGGTATGAGAATTGAATGAGGAAATATTTAGAAAGTTCCATAAAGTGCCTGGCAAATAGGATGTGCTCAATGAATGTTATGTGTTGATAATTATCTCCACTTTCATTTTTTGTTCTTTGCTTTTCTGGAGCTCCAGAAAAGTTGGACCTCCCAGACTGATACTCCATTTTACTTTTATTCTCTCATATTTTTCTTATTTTGTTGTTGTTGCTGTTGTTGTTTTATGCTCTGTGATAATTCCTTGACTTTACCCTGTAAACATTAAAAGAATAATTTTGCATAATTGTACTTTGGCTGTCCATTCTTAAACTAAGACTAGGATAGGAGATCAACTTGAATTACAAAAAAAATAACTGGTGTGGTAGTTGACATCTGGCTTAGACATTGGGCTCAACTAGTCTTAATGTTGGCATAGAGTAGAGTGTTCACGACTGGAGTGGTTATTTAAAAGACAGACTTTTGGGGTTCCTGGGTGGCTGAGTTGATTAAGTATCCAACTTAGGCTCAGGTCATGATCTCACAGTTTGTGGATTTGAGCCCTGCGTCAGGCTCTGTGCAGATAGCACAGAGCCTCAGAGCCTGCTTTGGATTCTGTGTCTCCCTCTCTCTCTGCTCCTCTCCCACTCATGCTCTGTCTCTTCTCAAAAATAAATAAAAACATTTAAATTTTTAAAAGATAAATAAATAAAAGATAGACTTTTAAGTAACCCTTGGACTGTCCCCTTCCCCCTTCATTCTTGCCTTCTGCTATGCCTGTTGACTGAGCCTACAGCTACTTTGGGGTTTTGCCAGGCAGATTGGCTCTTTGCTGCATTTTCCTCTATATTTTCTAAGCTATTGCTTCTTTGCTCTCTTTAATCTATCAGCAAGTTTTCATTCCTTCCCACACCACAGAAAGTTCTTCTTTCCATTCTCTTCATCTTTATGGGTTGATTGCTTTGTTGTCATTGAATAGACTCTTGGGAGGTGGGAGATTTAGATTTTTGTGTTCAGTCTGCCATCTTGAATCACAAGTGAAAACTTCATTACCTTTCTAAAGGACAGACCATGTTACAGATTATCTAACAGTTCTCTCCATTAACTACCACCCTTGAGGTGGAAATCATGCTGAATATGACTATTTTCCAATATCCTGACCTTCAGTCTACCTGCCCTTTGTATCTTAACTATACTGGCCAGATCACAGAGGCTAAAATAGGCCTGTTGACTACTAAAAGTAATCCTTTGTTGTCTACTGTCATGTTCAGAAAATTATTTGAAGTTTAGCTTATGAACTTCTATATTGTTTTGACTTGGTCTTGCATTTCTTTAACATTTACTAAATCTACTTCAGCAGTAGAGATGACTAAGACATATGGTAGGAAACAGATACCACTTGACTAAATGTGAAAGATTTAGGTTATTATTATGATACTGTCAGGTAAATAACTTTTATATCTGACAATGTTTTAGTGGTCCATGTTAATAGTATTTCCTACAATGTGTGGTGGGATACTAGTCCTGTGAAATAATCTCTTGGAAAAAGAGTGAGGTGGTCAGTAAGTGGGGAAAACATAGCATTCTTTATTCTTTTTCTTGGAATGAATGCATTATGCTTATGCTTACAATAAGAGTTTTAAGAGTTCTGTGGTTTAAAAAGATCTGTTCAACTTTATAAATTTAGTTTTTGCCTCCACAGCAGTCATCTCTACACGTGTTGGGTTTTTCTTTCATTTAGTTTTGTTCAGGAGGTGCCAGTACATGTAATGCATTTTAATTTGAGAGCGGAATAACCTCAGAGAGTGGGAAAGAGGTTTTATCATAGCTAACCTTACCTATTCCACAAGAAGGCTTTTGCAACTTGCTGTGTTTGACTGGCAAAACCAATGGACATGTTGGTTTTTGAAAGTCACTCCTCTGGGTGCTCTTAGTGTCATAAGGTGGTTGGAAGGGGTGTTCCATTCCTTTACTGTGCAACCACCAGTCACCCTTTAAGGGAAAAAAATTGGAAACACAAAATTGGATACTGTAGAACATTTTCATGTGCTGCTTGATATCTGTGAATATTTAGTAATTCAATCCAATAAGCTTTTGGATATTCTAGTACGAAATGGAATTCTGAAATCTAGGAATAAGTATATTTTTTCAAGGACTTAAATTTTTAAATGGTACTTAAAAGTGAATTATCATGTATTTTTAGCTAAAATATAGCTGCTAAATTCTTAAGGTACTTTCTATCAACAGATGGAGTGGTAAAAATCAACCAAGTAGTTATACTTCTATATGTTGTACTACCATTTTATTATATATATGTATATACATGTGTATATATGATTTAATCTAAAAATTATGTTCTATACTTTTCATTATGAAAGTACAAATAATGTATTATCATCTAAGATGGTGGTTTTCATAGTTTTTAGTCTGTGATCAACACCATGAAATATACCTCATATCATATAAGAGCACACAATGCATACACATACATAAAACTAAGTTTTACAAGACAACACTTATTCTTACTATATGCTTGACTATTTCTCTATTTTATCGTTTATCTCTTCTATTTCATTTCACAATGCTAGTTGCAACCCACATTGATTTATAATTCACTAATGCCTCAGTTTGAAAAAAACTTTGTTCAAAGGAAAAATACCTCCAATGTTACTGAATTTTTGATGGTAAAACCTGCCTTAGGTACCCAGGAAAGGGAGAATTGATCGATTCTCCGTTAGTACATATTACAATCTGATCTCTTAGAAGTTGTGAAAACAGTGAGGGGAACCGTTACTCCACTTAATGCTAACTAAATATGTATTTTTTAAATCTAGTTGATCAGTTAGACCCGAGACAACCTTGAGAGAAAACAACTGTGACAACCAGGAGTTCTTGGATATTATTAGACAACGAAAGTAACTTTGGGTATAATCAGACACCTACCTTGGGCTTTGAGGAAAGAGATCAGGCTTTTAAAAAATCAACCATGATGTTATAGTCAGAGGCTTTAAAAATATGATTCAAGGGGGATGAATATGAGATTCAAATAAGTAAAATTCTGACAGTGCAATTGAAGCTACATTGATATAAAAAGTAAGAGGCATTTGAAAACATCTATCTGGCTCCATAGGGAGTAAGCTCCCAGCTTAGTTTCTAAAAAGACAGGCATGTGTAAAAGAGGTACACAGTATCAAATTTTAAAAAATAATAATTTCACGGAGTCAACTTGTCAGGAGATTGTCAAGAAGCTTAGATGGAAGAAATTCATGAAATATGCCAAAGGCAGCAAAAAATAGGGTTTTCTGTGAGAAAAAAAAATCTGTTACATCAAAAAAATCACAGAAGGACTAAGAATTTGGAGAAGAGTACACAGTTCAGAGCTGAAAGTCAGAGCTACTCAACTTTAGGTTCTTCGTTAAGTGAATTATCTTCAAACTGAAAAAGACAGGATGAACGGGGACCTAAGAGGGAACTGAGCCCTGACTAATTAAAGAGAGAGCTAGACCTCCCTTGGCAACTTTAAATGAGTGCCGGTTTTTAGGCCAATAACAAATTGTAACCAGGGGTAATGAATAAGATTGCAGAGATCAAAGAAATTTAGGAAGTAGGGAATTTTGGAGACTAGGAGAGATGGGCTAATACCTCATTTTTCAGAAAGAGCTGAAAGGTGAATTATCAAAATTAAGACTACTTGATGTCGATCCTGGGAATTCTAGAACAGATTACTAAACAGATGGTGTCTTCTCACTATCTGGCTGAAAATAGTCACATCTAACTGTTGTCAGAATGCCTGCTTCTTGCAGCCCTCCTCCACTGCACAATTATCATAGTGCTTATTATGCCCCGAGGTCTAAAATTTATAGGCCTTCTCTCCCTTAGCCTTGTCACGATTCTGCAAGTAGATATACCCACTTTACAGATGAGAAAACTTTTGGGAGATTAACTTCCCCAAAGTGTATCCCTAGCAGGCAGCACAGCTGTCCAAGTCAGACCCCTGCCCCCATCTCTGCATGCCTCTAACTTCTGTGCTACACTGCTTTATCAAATCTTCTGTAGAGGGGTGCTTGGGTGGCTCAGTCAGTAGAGCGTGCAACTCTTGATTTTGGCACGGGTCATGATCCGAGGGTCGTGGGATCAAGCCCTGCATAGGGCTCTGTGCTGAGAATGGAACCTGCTTAACATTCTCCCTCTGCTCCTCCTTGGCACGTGCACTCTAATGTGCTCCCTCTCTCTCGCTCTAAAAAAAAAAAAATAATAAAAAAAAAAAATAAAAAAAATAAAAGCTGTAGCATGCAAAGCCAGATAAGCACACACCTACCTAACTTATTTGAGAAGTGACAATGTAACAATGAAGAGATTTTAAGTAAGTATCTTGAGAAAGATCTTCTGTAAAAAGGTTTTAAGGAGTACACTGTGTATTATCTTCTTTTGTTGATCAGAAATTTATTTTACTAACACCCAGGTTACTGGATAACTGACTCTGGGAAAAACAAACTGCTAGGACATGCCTGGAAGCATTCAATCATTTCTTGAACAAGAGTATAATGCAAAAGTTCTCCTTAAAGCATGAACTTTAGAACTTTGCCAAAATGGTCTCTTTAGTTTCACAAAATATAAAGCAAAGAATGAACATTGGCTCCCAAAGTGTGACTGATGATTTGAAGACCTCAGAGTTGGTGGAGGTATTCTGATTAGTGTCATAAATTGGATGAATCTTCACTTCAGCAGAAGGAAATCCTACAGTTCAAAAAAATGCTGTTTTTCTCTTTTCTATTTCTGGAGAGCCTGCCCTTTGCCTGAAAAGTCTGGTTTGTTCCTGGAAGAGAGAGAGTGTGTATGGGCCCATGCACATGTGCATACCATTTTGGTCCAACATTTGCTCATAAGAGATTATAAGATTAAAGGGATAGGTGGAAGCTTGTTTTTTTCCCCCCTTTGCCTCACGCTGAAGTAAAAGACTAATAAAAATTTACTGCTCTGTGGACCATCACTTGAAATGGATGGTGAGGGGTTGACATGAGTTATTTATGATGAAACAAGGCAAACCAAGAAAAATCCTCTACTGTGATTGCTTTGTCTGAACTTCAGGGGTCAGTCCATCTTTTGTGGATTGCGGAAGGGGTTTTGCCTAACAGGATAGCTGCTGTCAGTTCAAAACTTTGAATACAGAGAAAGGAGGATGTCTTCCCTTCTAGCCCAAGGCCTGCCTCCTTTGCCGCCCCAGGATCATAGTCATTGGAGCTCCATGGTAAGGAGACATCTGGAGATTCCTCAGGAGAGGGCTCCCATTAATCCCCACCCCTGGAAGGCCTGTTGGCCATTACACCGTGAGCTCCTTAGCCACATTGGAAACCAATGTGGGACAATCTTTGTTATATTACTGCTATCCCTAAGCCTTCAGAAATGCATTAGGAGACACTAATTACTTTTCATTCTTTGGGAAATTAAGGGAGAATCTTTGGGGAAGAAGTAGTAAAAGCAACGGGGGCACCCTGGAGAAGCCAGTTAAGAGAATGCAAGAGGTGGGGAGCAGACCTCCATGGCAGCAGTGTGGCAAAGATGGCTGCTCATAAGAGATCACAAAATCGTGCTTCATGGGTTCCTAGGGAAATGCAGACTTCTGACCACAGCTTTTAGAGAATCGCACGCTTTCTTAGTAGAGTTCAATGGCTTTAACAAAATGAAGTGCTACGGGAAACACTGGGAGTTACACCGTAGCTATGCTCTTCTCCATTTTGCTGTGGAGACCAGGAGTGCTGACAATACCTCTTTTTAAGCAGGTCATGTCACCGATAAAAGTTATTCCTGAATTGTGGTTTTGGAATACCAGTTCTGTTAGCGTATTAATAGGTGTTATATACAAGATTCCAAAGTTAGATAAATTTGGGAAATATTGGGAGAAGTAAAGTTAAATAAGTTTATCACAGGATTTCTTAGAGCCTTTACATACAAATGTGATTTGTAAAGTTTTAAGATCTAAAAATTCAGCGTTTCCAAAATGTATTTGACTTTGGAATTTTATTTTGTTGAGTACATAGGCAGGGCTAATGCTCTGAAACATACACTTTGAAAATAATAACTAGCATAATCTCTTAAAATACCAATACATATATTTTTAATGTTTATCTTTTGAGAGACAGAGACAGAGCGTGAGCGGGGGGAAGGGAAAGACAGAGAGGGGAGACACAGAATCTGAAGCAGGCTCCAGGCTGTTAGCTGTCAGCACAGAGCCCGACATGGGGCTCGAACTCGAGAACTGTGAGATCATGACCTGAGCCGAAGTCGGACGCTTAACTGACTGAGCTACCAAGGGCCACTAAAATACCAATATTTAAAAACACAAGACCACCAAACTGTTTTCTTTGAAAGTGATTGAGCCACAGCTCCTTTTTACTTTTTCTGGAAGCTCCAATTTTATGTCCCTAGGTTGAACTGTGTGATTGTTTCATTTAAATATCTTGTAAATAAGTAAAATCAACCAACCTGGTGTTAGGTTCGTAAGATATTAGCAAAATACATAAGACAGCAGTCCATTTAAACATTAGGCAACTTTATTTTCTTCATCTTTGTTTTTTTTTTTTTTTTTTTTTTTTTTCAACTTTTTTTTATTTATTTTTGGGATAGAGACAGAACATGAACGGGGGAGGGGCAGAGAGAGAGGGAGACACAGAATCGGAAACAGGCTCCAGGCTCTGAGCCATCAGCCCAGAGCCCGACGCGGGGCTCGAACTCACGGACCGCGAGATCGTGACCTGGCTGAAGTCGGACGCTTAACCGACTGCGCCACCCAGGCGCCCCTCTTCATCTTTGTTTTAAAGCCAGTACTACTACGAACCAGTTAATTAAAAACAAACAAAAAACAACTAACCTTTAAGAAGAAACTTGTCATCTTAAATAAAGGAACAAAGTGTACAGATCTGTGAAACGAGCATTACTCAAGTATGTGGAATTGAGTACACTTAAGGTTCTTGTTCTGTTTTTTAAATAGGACCATTGCCTTCACTCCATGCCCAAATCACATTCACTCTTAATTCTGGCATGCACCTTCATTCTTCCTTTGTACCTCCTCACTCATACCCAGGAGCAGTCTTTCCTACGAATCCTCTTCCTTCCTTTAACGCTACCTCTACCCTCTCTTTCAGGCCTCTGACTCATGTAGCCCTTTAGCACCAAATAACAAGAATCCTACTACTCTGCTACTCTGTTGCCCAATCTTGACAGCAGCTTCCAAGACACCTACAAACTAGGAGTAAGAGAAAAGTAGTTGGATTAACTTTTGAGATTTTTACATTTTATATCTCTTCTCAAACCGACTTCTTTTCTTAGTACCTCCAAGGTAAGGATGGGTTCAGTTAACAGCTGGGTTTTAATTCAGCCCTGAATAAAAAAGCTCAGGAGAGTCTTTCATTAACTTTGTAAGAAACATGGAAACTTCACTAACCTGGATTTATGCACTAGACTTATTTCCCCAGTGTAGGCCTGGACTATCAATATCTTTAAATCCCAAATTGCTTGTTTATAAAACAAAATAGCCTTAAAACTGCCCATGTAAAGATTTACTACATGACATTAAAGCATATTTGACTACAGGAATTCCTGCCCCAAGAAGATCTCCCATTCACATACAGTGTCCTGGCATGCCATGTATTTTATGACAAGAATATTTGATGTTACAGAGGTGAAGACAGGTCATTAAAAGAAATCTCCATTTAAGTTGTAAGTTAAATCACAACTGCATATAAACTTAAATGACAAAAGGAACTTTGCAGCTATGATGTTTAGCTTTCCCAAATTAAACATTTTGGGAAGAGGACATTACCAGGATTATCTAGGTGGGCACTATGTAATCACAAGGATCTTTGGAAGAAGGAGGCAGGAGAATCAGATTTGAAGATGCCATGCTACTGGCTTTGAAGAGGAAGGGGCCACGAGCCAAGGAATGCAGGCAGCTTCTAGAAGCTGGAAAAGGCAAGGAACTGGATTTTCCCTTAGGTCTTCCAGAAGGAACCAGCCCTGCTTATAGCCAATGAGACTAAATTTGGACTTCTGAGCTTAAGAAATGTTGAGAATAAACTGGTGTTGCTTTAAACTAGTGTTTAAATTTGTGCTAATCTGTAACATCAGTAACAGAAATACAATAAATTATACCTCAACAAGCCTAACTTTAAAGAAAAAAGATAATGGAATATATTTAGTATAACAGTGAATAAAAGTGTGGTTCGACTAAACCAACAGTCCAGGGTCAGAAACACAACTGTAACATTGTAATGTATCTCAGATATCTTCATTTACTTCTTTGTGGTATGTTATCCAATAGTACCTCTTAGAAACTATCACACAGATTAAAGTATATAACTTATATAACTTATATAAACACTTAGCTCATCCCTAGCACTTCATACACTTTAAATGGTAGCTATTATTTTATACAGAGTATCATGGGAAATTTTTATCTTAGAATATGTGACACAAATACAATATTATCGATTTCTTCAGTATCTGCCAAGCACTACTAAGTAGCTATAATCTGACCCAATCTAGAAAAACAATTATTTGGATTCTTTCCTTATTTATATATTGTTTGTATGTGACAGTTATCTGTAAGAATAGTCCCAGGTTACTGCTTTTAACTACTGGATTATAAGAAGTATTAGTCTGAGCTATGTCACATCCTTTACGTAGTCTGTGACTAAATTATCCTGCAAAACAGCTTCTGAATCTAAATCTGTATTTGTATATAAGGAACATCCATCCAACCTGTTTTTCTGGCCCTTTTTGGGGATCTATGTAAGGAACTGGTTCATTCAATGTTCTTGCATTTGTATGAATGAATTTTGCATAATATACACGTCCTCTCCCGACACATGGTTTTGAACGTTGTACACTTTTCCTGGGTTTTTCGTCATATTTGATTTCTTCTTTTTTTTCAGTTACATACTCTATACCAGCATCTTCTATTTTTTTATGCTGTCTGAAAAACAGAATTAAATAGTAAATAATTTATCCCAGTGAGCATTTCCATACTGTGTCGTAACTGTATAAAATAAAATTTAAATATATTTCGAGTATCAGTCAAGACAATTTAGGTTTTATTAATAGTTATAAGGGAGTATTAAAATATGGATGGATATCTTTTCATTTCAGTTCATGTAAGAGATAAAGGGATTTGTGTTATTACTGATTATTCATAACAATATACCAGTGCAGGATACAGACTTGGATTTGCTTGGAGTAAAGAATGAATAGTGATTTGATAACGTTACAGATCATGTTTGCAGTTTCATTCATGTAGCTAAGTTACATGCTAATCTTAATTCATCTTCTTTAAAAGTTACTTAGTAAAAATCAGTTACCCAGACAAGGACAGCTATTTAACTTTAAAAGTTCACTTGGCAAACCTATAAAAACTACAACTGACCACTATAATTTATCTTTTCAGGAAAAGAGCACCGTATAGAGATCAGATCAGTCAATTCAATCTCATCACTTTTTGCTCTTAATAACTACACTGGTACCAAAAAAATGAACGTTATTGAATTTTTAAATGTTAAAAAATGTTTAGAAAGAATTTATAGAATTTTTCTCCTTTGAAATAAAGAGTGATAGACATTATAAAAGGCAGTAATTTAAAATCTCACATACTGGGAAAATAAATGGTAAGGATGAAATAGATGAATGTGAATACTTTTTTACATAAAAGCATTTAAAATCAAAGCCCTGACCCATGGAAGATGAATAAATAGGATTCCAAACTTATAGAGAAAGTCAGTAATTCTGCTTAGTCTTGGCCCTTAAAATATAACCTCTACCTTAACTTCAAACCAAGCCTGGGTCCATCTTTTCAATTAAAATCCCCAGATGAAGAGGCACTTGGATGGCTCAGTTGGTTGAACCTCGGACTCTTGATTTCAGCTCAGGTTATGACCTCACAGTTGGTGGGACTGAGCCCCGTGTGGGGCTGCATGCTGACAGTGCAGAGCCTGCTCGGGATTCTCTCTCTCTGTCTCTCTCTCTCTCAAAAATAAATAAACTAAAAAACAAAAACAAAACACCAAATAGCTTTGCATTGCATTTACAGTGAATATTACTTCCTTATCATAGCTCTGAGGCCAGGTAACCCAACTCCAACTAATCTCTTCAAAGGCACTCAGACCTCTCTCCCCTCCCTTCTCCAGACAGCCCGTCTACTTTCAGTTCTTGGAAGCACAAGTTTTCCCCCCTCAGGGCATTTGCACACACTCTCCCCTCTGCCTGGGCAGCTCTTTCCCAGCTCCCTGCAGGACTGGTCCATTATCAATCAGGTCTCAGCTTATGAGCCATCTCCTCAGAAGATTTTCCTAGATTTCCTGCTTCCTGCCCTATGTAGTCTCTATTTTAGTACTTTGTTTCATAACACAATTTATAATTTATGTACCTAGATTTTTGTTTTTGGTAAGCACTATAAATATCCTTTACTAGTCAGTAAGCTCCATGAAGGTGAAAAGACTGTTTCATTCATCATTACATAGCCACCTGGGGAAGCATCCTGTTCATCACAGGTAAATGGACTGCCATGATAATATTTGCATATTTTTGGTGCGTCTATATTTTGTTTTATTTTTGATGTTTATTTATTTATTTTGAGAGAGAGAGAAGGAGATAGAATTCCAAGCGGGCTCAGAGCCTGACTCGGCTTGATTCTAGGAACCAAGTGATCATGACCTGAGCCAAAACCAAGAGTCCAATGCTTAACCGAATCAGCCACCCAGGCGCCCCAACTGGAATTGTTTTTCAGTCTGGCTGAGTGTAGCTGTATACTCCCAACCCCCACTCCAATATACATACAAACAATATTCAGCACCCTTGGATTCTAGTTCCCTGAATCCCAACAAAAATTGCCCTCTTTAAAGGGTCTGGAAAAACTGATTACTGGTAAAGTGTAAATAATTTATAAGGCTTTTTCTATTACCTTTCCAGAGACAGAAGTATTTGTTTAAAGGTCATGATTGATTTATTATAGACTTCTGATGTCAATTTTTTCTATCTGCTTCTCATGGTTGTAACTCAGCAGTACACTTGTATTGCCATCAGGTCCTTGAATGAGGACTGTGGCTACACGCTTACATATGTTTGCATTCGTTCAATTAAAGTATTTGTGATGTGAGTAGCTATAGATTAACACATAAACATGAACTATATGATTTTGTAGTAATTTCTTACCAGAAGGAAACACAAAAACACTAATGGGCAGTGAAGAAAGTCAGACCTGGGTTGGAATCCCAACTCTGCCATTTACTATCTGAGCTTTGGTTTCCTCATTTGCATGGTAAGGGCAAGAATACCTATTATGAGAGATGTGACAATAACGTTGAGTAAGTCATTCTTTCAACAGGTATTTATTGACTTATGTGCTGTTCACAGCACTGAGGATAAAGGAATAACAAAACAAAACTTCCTGCCCTCACAGAGCTTACATTCTAGTGAGGGAAGGCAGATGAGAAAGCAAATAAGTAAAACATACAGTCTTTTAGATGGCATTAAGTGCTAAGGACACCAATAAAGCAGGGAATGGGGAAAAGGAGTGTATGTATGTGGGAGAGAGCCTGCATTTTTAGACAGGGTGGAGGCTGCATTATGAAGGTGGCAACTGAAAAAAGGAAAGAGGGGAACAAGCTAAGAGGATATTTGAGGAAGAGCATTCTAGCAGAGTGAACTGTAATTGCCAAAATACTGCAGCAGAAGCACCTGTCCTTCTCGAAGGTGGTGCCTCTCGAAGTGTGGTCTCAGGAGTAGCTGCATTGACATAAATTGTTACCTTGTTAGAAGTACAAATTCACTGGCCCCATCCCAACCTGAGGCAGGTTTCCTGGGAAACTGTTTTAACCAGCTCTCCAGGAGATTCCTATATAGGTTAAAGTTTGGGAACCATTGTTTAGTGACGAACATAGAGCAAATACTCCTGGCTCCATGTCATATTAAGCTGTAACACCTTGGTCAATAGTTTTCAGAATCTAGGGTACATCAGAATCACCTGGAGGTCTTGTTAAAATCCAGATTGTTGTGCTCAACCCCAAATTTCAGATTCAGTAAGTCTGTGGTGGGGAGCCTGCAAGGATATACTTTAAAAAAAAAATTTTTTTTTAATGTTTTTATTTATTTTTGAGACAGAGAGACAGAGCATGAGCAGGAGAGAGGGAGACACAGAATCCGAAGCAAGCTCCAGGTTCTGAGCTGTCAGCACACAGCCCAATGTGGGGCTCGAATTCACTGACGGTGAAATCATGACCTGAGCCGAAGTCAGACGCTTAACGACTGAGCCACCCAGGTGCCCCTAGGATATGCATTTCTAATCGCTTCTCAGTTGACGCTGATGTGGCTGGAGGACCACACTTGAGAATCACTGCAGATGACAGCATGGAGGCCTATGTGCTGGAGCAGACTGGAGTCAGAGGATAAGCAGCAGAGAAGACCAAATAAAGGAAGAGGGGCAGTTGTGCAGGTCCCATAGGCTACAGCAGAGGCCTTAGCTTTCACTCTGCAATGGCCAATGGAGAAGAGTGATCTAACTTGCGTTGTAAAAAAGACCAGACTACTGTGTTGAGGACGCTGCAGAGGCAAGGAGAGCAGCAGAGACATTACAACATCCCGGTAAGAGATGCTAGCAGTAGTTGGGCCAGGGTGGGGATGATAGTGGAGGTGGTGGATTCTGGATATATCTTAAAGATAAAGCCTACAGGATTTGCTAATAATTTAGTTGTGGGGTATGAGAAGGAGTGGATGATTCGACAGGACTTGAAGAATTTCAGGCTAGGTAATGCATGTAAGGTGCCTGACACACAGTGGGTGCCCAGTAAACAGCGTGTTTTAAAAAGTATCACTGTCAGCGCTCAACTACTAGAAAGGAGAGGTAGGATGGAAGAGGAAAAGCTTTGATGGCCTGAGAACCCCACCCCCCACCACCTTCGGGTCTCACTTCACCGTCCCCTAAGGAGGGAAATATTTTTTGTAAGGGGAAATAGAAAACCAAACCCCAGCACTTACTGCCGCTTATCCTCCTTTCCCTCCATGGGCTCCCACAGCCTGACAAGAGGCAGCGAGGAGCCTCACGCGAAGATCAGGCACTAAGCCCTGCTAGGAAAGAGGTGCGTGGAGAGCCGCGACTGTGACTCCCGCGTTGCTAAGCGACGGCGGCCTCCAGGCTCTAGGCCTCCGAAAGCGGCGTGGGGGCGGAGCCGGAGCGCGCAGGCGCAGTAACCCGGCTCGGCTCTGCAAACTAGTGGGTGCGACTGCTTGGTGCGGTGGGGGCTGCTGGCCGGATCTCTGGGCGGCCTTTCCGGACACGCCCCAGGCTGGACGTTTTGTATTTGAACTTGGTCTTTGCTATCGGGCCGAGCAGGGTATTTAGTAAGGCCCGCCCTGTCCTTGGGGATCAGGAAGGGCGGTTCCCAGAGCCTCCCCGTGGCCCTTGGCTCTGGTGCCGGAGACTGCACCGCCTGCGTCCCCGCCGAGCCCCGCAGGAGGCCTCCCCGGCGTTGCCCACGTCTGCCGGAGCTGGCTCCAAAAGTGCACGCAGGCAGGGGAGAAACTTGTTTACGTGAACCGTTAAATACTGTGCAAGTCATGATTCGCTGTTGTGGGCTGACTAGTCTTTGCTTGAGAAAGCTTGGCTGTCGCTTTTCTCCGTGATTTCTGGCAAATCTTCCTTCACCGACCCGGCAGCAAGCATTAAAATAGAGCAAGGGAACACTCATCTCCTGCAAATGAGGCTCCCCGCGGTGTGTGCATCTGCTCCAGCCTGAGTGGGGTTCAGAATCAGGCGGAGGGGGCTGTAGGCTATGGCAGCAGGTTGGATTAGGGATGAGTAGCACTTATCCAAAAAGAGCAAGTTCCTGGGAAGAGCAGTTGATGACTTGGGTCCACCTTCTGGCTCCGGATTTTCTTACCTCATTTCACCATTGCTTCCCAGTTTCCACTACCAGAGCCAAAAGTCTTTGGCATCAGTCATGGTAACTCTTGCATTTGCCTGGATAATGGGAAAAGAAGAAGCTTTATTCGGTTGAATTCGGCTGTATAACCAGGGTATGCATACGCGTATATTTTGTAACCCAGAGCCAGTATTAGTATGTATTTAGTTTACATTTACCTGGAGTAATGTAGAGAGAGCCGAGTTTGGTTCCTGGACTCATTTGTACATATGTGAGTTTAAGTCCTTCCTATGAGGAAGAATATATGAATAGAAGTTTGATAGCTAGTTATCTACCCACCTAAGATGGTAACAATAGTGAAGTGTGTAAATACGGGTATGTGTGTTTGGGAAGGAAGAACTGGTGGGTAAATAAATATGAGGAGAGTGGGTTGAAAACCCAAAAGTGGGGTAGCTAACATTAACTGAGCTCCTGCTTGGGAGCCAGGCATTTGTTGGGCACTGTATTAAACACCACATACTTATGTGGTTTTCTCCTAACCATCAAACTCTGGGAGCATAGGCCTTAGTTCAGTGTTTAAATCCTATTCCACCAGTTTGGTAGCTGTTTCAGTTGGGCAAATGACCTAATCTCTCTGAGCCTCAATTCTCTTGCCCACAAAATGAAAATATTCTTAAGGTTGTTCTGAGGTGTGGATGATTCAATACAGGCAGAGTACTGGCAGGAGGACCAGGCTCCCAGTCAGTCCTTGGTCATTATTAGCTAGGGTTTTGATTGAGCAATTTGATGTGGATATGCTACCACATGTCTTAAAAACTCAGTCAACTCTGTCATCATTCCCTCTAATTTTTATTCCTTTTCTTCAAGCTCCTAAAACCACCCACTTTTGAGTGAGTTGGACAATCCCAACTGCCTGCTGTGAAGAAATGAGGAATTTCTCAACTTGTCCCTTTCAAAACAACAAATTCACCTGCATCCATACAAGCTGACACTTGTTGGGTTCTATTTTGAGTTGTGTAGTATGAGTCTAAAATCTAAATATATTTATGTCAATCTCTTTCCATTAAGCAGTTCATATATGTGTAGATTTATTGAGGGATATAAGAAGCATTTTTAAAAGATAATTATGCTTACCACAGAGAAATCACAATCTAGTTAGGAACACAAGACATACATACTGGAAAAATTGTGAACAGCAATGATACATGATAGTATTGGAACTGATAGTCACAAGTCTCAAATTTCAGTACTGAGGATAACACAGTATTATAAAAATGTGCCAGGGGGCGCCTGGGTGGCGCAGTCGGTTAAGCGTCCGACTTCAGCCAGGTCACGATCTCGCGCTCCGTGAGTTCGAGCCCCGTGTCGGGCTCTGGGCTGATGGCTCAGAGCCTGGAGCCTGTTTCCGATTCTGTGTCTCCCTCTCTCTCTGCCCCTCCCCCGTTCATGCTCTGTCTCTCTCTGTCCCAAAAATAAATAAACGTTGAAAAAAATATTTTAAAAAAATGTGCCAGTAATTTTTTTTAAAAGTGCTAATTACTTACTGGCACATCTTATGCAGGGCACTGCAAAATAATGTGGATTTTATAATAATTATTGTCTTTTTAATGTAGAAAAAGCACTGGGCTACTAGTTTTTTCTCCTAGTAACTAGCTATTCTGACCCAGGAGAAACATTTAAACCTGCCTGCTGTAGATTCTTACTTGTAAAACAGAGGTAGTCAGATTAGATAATCTTTATGATCGCCTCCAGCTATAAAATGCAGTGATTCTTCTGGGGAATTTATGTCTGAAAATCAATGAACACACTAGCTTCAGTAATACATGTAATTTTCTCATTTATGTTAGGTAGTTTGGATTCTTGTCAGCGAAGTAATTCAAAGTGGCTTACTAATATTGTGCAAGTTAAAAATACCAGTGCTATTTGAGCTAGAACACCATATGTGAGGAAACACAATAGGATAGAAATTGCTCATCCAAAATGTTATAGATGCAGAAAATTGTCAACACTTTTTTTCGAACCCTAGGAGAATGCCAAAAATAATGAAGGTACAGTTGTATAACCTGATAGGAAAGGAGGGTCCACCTTCCTCTCATTTCATCCTTCAGTGATGGGATACCGGTGAGGATCTCAGAATATGGCATAAAACCATATCCACCTCTACTTTTAGTTTTTTTAAAGATAGTTTATTTGCCTCATATATATGTATTGTAAAGATTAAATGAGAAAATAACACACAGAAAATTTACCCTGGAACATAGTAAGCACCCATTATGAGTTGGCTGTTAGTATTCTCCCTATTTTTATAATTAGTAGGGTAGAGGTTTCATCAAGTACATGCATCATGATTATCTTGACTTCATTACCTTAGACTAAGAATTTTATCATAACAAAATATACATTAATTTGGGGTAATGGAAGTGAGAAATGTTAATGTTAGGTTTGTGTATCTTTGAAAATGAATATATTCAAATGACTTACAGATAGGAAAGGAACGCTGAGTTTTCCTCTGGTCTGAATTCAAAACTAATTGATTTATATTGTACTTTTGAGAGAGAGCTTATAAAACAACCATGAGATGTTACATGTGTTGAAAGGTAAAATCTCTAGTATAAATCATATAGAACACTCTGATATAAGTGATCCTGGGTATATGCATGAATATGTTTATATACATAGAATGTATACATAAAAATATCTCTTGAAATAACAAAAACAATTAGATAGCCGGCTTACTCCAAAATCATTGTTAGAAATCATGAGTTTGGAAATCTATCTGATTGAAGGAAGAAACCTATATTTTATGAATGTGGAGCATTCCAGTCACCTCTATAATTTCATAATTCAAGGCTTATTTTGAAATAACCCACCTATGGTATCTTTTATAGAAGCTGTACAACCAAAGAGTGAGTAAAGAGCTGGTCCCAGGCAGCCTTTAGTAAAGGGTGGTGTTGATGCTAGAGTGATGTCCTCAGTAGAGTGCTCAGGTAGTAAAGATTGGTTGAAAGAATAGCTATGGACATAGGGACCTGGGTGGCTCAGTCAGATAAACGTCCGACTTGGTTTCAGCTCAGATCATGGTCTCACGGCTTCGTGTGTTCATGCCCCATGTTGGGATTCTCTCCCTCCCTCCCTCTCTAGCTGCCCTCCCCCCACTCTTGTTGTCTCTATCTCTCTCAAAATAAATAAACGTTAAAAATAAAAAAAAATAGCTATAGACACATTATGTCCTGAGAAAGCAAAGCAAAATGAAACCTGGTTGAGGTGTTACTATTCTCAAAAAGTTAGGAATCCCTAGTCTAAGCTGTCTAGTTTTGATGGTTTTCTGTGTCCTAGCTTATTTTGGGGGCAACTGTCCTTGTGCTCTATGAAGAATTCCAGAGATGCAATCACCTTCTTTGCAAGTCATTATTACATTTTATTATCTAGTTACTGAGCAATCCACCATATATTCCACACCTTGCATGATCTGGCCTGTTCTGACTGGACCATGAGATTTTAGTTTAGAAAAGTACCTTGCAAATAACAGGTTCTATCAATGAAATTGATGCAGAAAAATCTTTCTTGTATCCTACAAAATACATTGTATGACTTTGAACTTTTCAGTGTTTTTTATGGACATAGTAATTGTTCAACAAACTCCTTAGAGAATCTCCAGCTTTTAAAAATGGTAATTAAAACTAACTTGTAAGCCAAGAAACTTAAGTTCTTCAATTTCTTTCTGCCCAATAAAATCTACCTTTGATCCCTTCAATGATACAAATTACTATTCTCTATACTTTACTTAGTAGAGGAGAACTAATACCTATTAAAATTCAGGGCAGAGTTTAAGTCCCAGCTCTGTATTTTTTTTTAAGTTTATTTATTTATTTGAGAGAGATGGAAACTGCGAGAGTGGGGTAGGAACCTAGAGAGATAGGGAGAAACAGAGAATCCCAAGTAGGCTCCATGCTGCCAGCACAGAGCCCAATGTGGGGCTCAAACTCATGAAACAGTGAGATCATGACCTGAGCCGAAACCAAGAGTAGGACACGTAACCAACTGAGCCACCCAGATGCCCCATGTCCTACCTCTGTTTTTAAAGCTCTGTGATTCTGGGTAAATTATTTAAATCCCTTGAGCTTTAGATTTGGACTATGTCTCTTATTAATCTTTAAAAAAATAAATGAATAAGACACCAAAAGATTAGGGATAAAAGAACTTACCTTGTAGGGCTATTATACTAAAGTGTAGAGCTTGCACGAAGTAGGCACCCAATATCTATTGTTTCCTACCACCCTCCCCTGGCCTTACCTATGGTGGAAGCTCCCCCACCCCCGCCACCGTGGGAAAGTGACGCAGCAAGGATTTGTTTTCAGATCAGTCTCTTTTTTATTTATTTATTTTATTTTTTATTTTTGGACCAGTCTCTCTTTTTTATATCCCATTGCCTCTACACATAGTTTCTCTACCTCTTGTTTAAGTCATAGCCATAAAAACGGGCCATAAAATTCAAAATAGGGTCTTCCTAAGGTCACTATGGTGTGGGAATGGGTAAAAATAACTAGAAAGAATTAAACTAGCGGATGTTTCAGGAATGGAAGCCTTCAAAACAGGAAGGCTGTGATAGAGGAGGAGAACATTCAGAGATGGGGGGAATGGGGTGTGTGAAAAGTGAAAGTTTGCACAATCTACTTATGAAACGTTGCCATACACAGTGTATTGTCACAAACATCCTGCAGTTAGGGCTGATGTTGAGGTGCCAGAGTTGGTAAAACAGAAACCGTAGCAATCCAAGAATACGCACACAATCACCAGTCACCACAGCTCCTGGTGCCACAATGTCAGACTGTGGCGATGAACTGGTAAATGCTGGTAATTATTTTTATATGGATGGGTAGACCCATGATAAATTTTAAAATGCTCTTCTTCTTTAACACAAGTGAAGAGTTAGGAGATAAGCTTCCATTTAAAGAAAAATGGGAACTTTGACCTAAAATTTGGAATATACCTAAAAAGAAACCACAGGTGAGGTTTTACATAGAAAAGTACAACACTTTTAATTAATAAGGGTAGTTTACCTCAAATACATCCTAGGCCCATCTTTTTTATATGACATGGCAAATCAATATTTCACGGGTGCTTGCTTTTAAACTATTATTCTAACCTATCCTTTTTCCCTTATGTAATTATACTGGTATTATGTGCTCCAAGTTATAGTTAATTATTTTGGTATTCATAAGATTTTCAAGAGTTTGGAAACTTAGCTATTTTTTTTTTTTAATCATCTTAGGGTAAGCAGGGAGCAGGCTAGCAACCTTCCTGATTTAAATTTCCTTTTTTTTTTTTTTTTTTTTTGCTTTCTCTGCCAGTGTTGTTCTGAGGCTTTAAGAATGAGTTGTAAGATTTAAGATTGAGGAAAAGATATCTTACAGGATTTCCTATATTTTAAGAGCAGGAAGGCAGCATTAGAAAGAATCCTGGTATTACTGCAATTTTTTTGCCATGAAGCGAATAGGTAGGGAAATACCATAGTCCTTACATTATCATGGCTAGTTAGCATCGCGGGCACCACAAGGAAGCCTTGTGAGCCACCATTGAAGGTAACAAGCTACCACAATGAGCAAGGGCCTGGCTTCCCTGTCAGAAGTCCAGGGGACAAGTCTGACTTCTCTGTGCCTTTGTCCGGACACTGGGCTACCAACATTTCTCCTCTCGGCTCCGGCAGGGCTAAAGGAGCAGTTGTACACCAAAGGGCTTTGCTAAACTCCTCTTCCTTAAGTGCAATGGTTGGACCATGCTAGTGTCCTAACCTCACCCTCATGGAGTGCATTGCATGGGACAGAGCAACTCCCCACATATTAAGTACAGTTTGTATCAGCAGCCACTTTGGTAACAGACTCTCCTGCTAGTCTTTCCTTTTGGTTTTTGTTCATATTTTAGCTCCTGCTTGCTTGTTCGGCCTGCTATTAATCTTTATTTTAAGCTATATTTCATCTGTATTAAGACTGTGAAACTGAGAAGCTCAGCCATAAGATCATCTGCTCAAGGGGTGCCTGGGTAGCTCAGTTGGTCAAGAGTCCAACTCTTGATCTTGGCTCAGGTCATGATCTCATAGTCATGAGATGGTGAGATCCAGCCCCACATGGGGCTTAGGGCTCAGCGTACAGCCGCCTTAGGATTCTCTCTCTCTGCTTCTCTCTCTGCCCCTCCCCTGCTCACAAACACATACTCTCTTAAAATAAATTAATAAACATTAAAAAAAAAGATTATCTGCTCCAAACTTCTATTTCTCTCTCTGAAGATGGGCCTGACTTGTGTAAAACATAGGACTTTGCTTTGACTGCAATATAGTTTGATTAGATTGGGTGAGAACAGAAAGTTTCGCTAATGGGAAAACAGAATTATTTTAAATATATTATTTCCCTAATGAATGTTTGAGGTTATATAAAATAAAATAAAATATATAGGAGCCATAAAATTTTATGTTGCCCGTACTTCATCGGGTTATATACCAAAGTTACTATTTTCCTTCTATCATTTTCTACTCATGTCAGAGTTGTGATTTTTTCCCCCCTTAGGATTACTATTCTTTAAACTTTCTCTTTTTTTACCTTCTCAAAGAAAATTTTTTATACTTTTTAACTTATATCCGTTATGGTCCTTTCTTCTGAAATGAGTATAGATAGAATGGAAATTCTACTTCTTTTTTGATACTTTTTGTCTCATTCAGTATTTACAGGAATTTACCATAATTGTCACAAACCGTGCCCTGATGTTGGGACCATTTCTTAATGACTTGACTTTGGATAAGTTTTGTCTTTATTTTTATTTTTTTATTTTTTTAATTTTATTTTTTATTATAAAATTTATTGTCAAATTGGTTTCCATACAACACCCAGTGCTCATCCCAACAGGTGCCCTCCTCAATATCCTTCAGCCACCCACCCCTCCCTTCGAACCCCCATAAGCCTCAGTTCCCAGTTTTTAGGAGTCTCTTATGTTTTTGCTCCCACCCTCTCTAACCATTTTTTTCCTTCCCCTCCCCCATGGTCTTCTGTTAAGTTCCTCAGGATCCACATAGGAGTGAAAACATATGGAATCTGTCCTTCTCTGTATGACTTATTTCACTTAGCATAACACTCCCCAGTTCCATCCACGTTGCTACAAAAGGCCATATTTCATTCTTTCTCATTGCCACATAGTATTCCATTGTGTATATAAACCACAATTTCTTTATCCATTTGTCAGTTGATGGACATTTAGGCAATTCCATAATTTAGCTATTGTTGAGAGTGCTGCTATAAACATTGGGGTACAAGTGCCCCTATGCATCAGTACTCCTGTATCCCTTGGATAAATTCCTAGCAGTGCTACTGCTGGGTCATAGGGTAGGTCTATTTTTAACTTTTTGAGGAATCTCCACACTGTTTTCCAGAGCGGCTGCACCAGTTTGCATTCCCACCAACAGTGCAAGAGGGTTCCCGTTTCTCCACATCCTCTCCAGCATCTATAGTCTCCTGTTTTGTTCATTTTAGCCACTCTGACTGGCGTGAGGTGATACCTGAGTGTGGTTTTGATTTGTATTTCCCTGATGAGCGACATTGAGCATCTTTTCATGTGCCTGTTGGCCATCTGGATGTCTTCTTTAGAGAAGTGTCTATTCATGTTTTCGGCCCTTTTCTTCACTGGGTTATTTGTTTTTCGGGTGTGGAGTTTGGTGAGCTCTTTATAGATTTTGGATACTAGCCCTTTGTCCCATATGTCATTTGCAAATATCTTTTCCCATTCCATTGGTTGCCTTTTAGTTTTGTTGGTTGTTTCCTTTGCTGGGCAGAAACTTTTTATCTTCATGAGGTCCCAATAGTTCATTTTTGCTTTTAATTCCCTTGCCTTTGGAGATGTGTCAGGTAAGAAATTGCTGTGGCTGAGGTCAGAGAGGTTTTTCCCTGCTTTCTCCTCTAGGGTTTTGATGGTTTCCTGTCTCACATTCAGGTCCTTTATCCATTTTGAGTTTGTTTTTGTGAATAGTGTAAGAAAGTGGTCTAGTCTCATCCTTCTGCATGTTGCTGTCCAGTTCTCCCAGCGCCATTTGTTAAAGAGACTGTCTTTTTTCCATTGGATGTTCTTTCCTGCTTTGTCAAAGATGAGTTGGCCATACGTTTGTGGGTCTAGTTCTGGGGTTTCTATTCTATTCCATTGGTCTATGTGTCTGTTTTTGTGCCAATACCATGCTGTCTTGATGATGACAGCTTTGTAGTAGAGGCTGAAGTCTGGATTGTGATGCCTCCTGCTTTGGTCTTCTTCTTCAAAATTCCTTTGGCTATTCGGGGCCTTTTGTGGTTCCATATGAATTTTAGGATTGCTTGTTCTAGCTTCGAGAAGAATGCTGGTGCAATTTTGATTGGGATTGCATTGAATGTGTAGATAGATTTGGGTAGTATTGACATTTTGACAATATTTATTCTTCCAATCCATGATCAGGGAATGTTTTTCCATTTCTTTATATCTTCTTCAATTTCCTTCATAAGCTTTCTATAGTTTTCAGCATACAGATCTTTTACATTTTTGCTTAGGTTTATTCCTAGGTATTTTATGCTTCTGGGTGCAATTATGAATGGGATCAGTTTCTTTTTTTGTCTTTCTGTTGCTTCATTATTAGTGTATAAGAATGCAACTGATTTCTGTACATTGATTTTGTATTCTGCGACTTTGCTGAATTCATGTATGAGTTCTAGCAGACTTTGGGTGGAGTCTGTCGGGTTTTCCATGTATAATATCCTGTCATCTGCAAAAAGTGAAAGCTTAACTTCATCTTTGCCAATTTTGATGCCTTTGATTTCCTTTTGTTGTCTGATTGCTGATGCTAGAACTTCCAACACTATGTTAAACAACAGCGGTGAGAGTGGACATCCCTGTCGTGTTCCTGATCTCAGGGAGAAAGCTCTCAGTTTTTCCCCATTGAGGATGATATTAGCTGTGGGCTTTTCATAAATGGCTTTTATGATGTTTAGTATGTTCCTTCTATCCTGACTTTCTGGAAGGTTTTTATTAAGAAAGAATGCTGAATTTTGTCATGCCTTTTCTGCATCAATTGACAGGATCATATGGTTCTTATCTTTTCTTTTATTAATGTGATGTATCACATTGATTGATTTGCGAATGTTGAACCAGCCCTGCATCCCAGGAATGAATCCCACTTGATCATGGTGAATAATTCTTTTTATAAGCTGTTGAATTCAATGTGCTAGTATCTTACTGAGAATTTTTACATCCATATTCATCAGGGATATTGGCCTGTAGTTCTCTCTTTTTACTAGGTCTCTGTCTGGTTTAGGAATCAAAGTAATACTGGCTTCATAGAATGAGTCTGGAAGTTTTCCTTCCCTTTCTATTTTTTGGAACAGCTTGAGAAGGATAGGTATTATCTCTGCTTTAAATGTCTGGTAGAATTCCCTTGGGAAGCCATCTGGTCCTGGACTCTTATTTGTTGGGAGATTTTTGATAACTGATTCAATTTCTTCACTGGTTATGGGTCTGTTCAAGCTTTCTATTTCTTTCTGTTTGAGTTTGGATGTGTGTGGGTGTTTAGGAATTTGTCCATTTCTTCCAGGTTGTCCAGTTTGTTGGCATATAATTTTTCATCGTATTCCCTGATAATTGCTTGTATCTCTGAGGGATTGGTTGTAATAATTCCATTTTCATTCATGATTTTATCTATTTGGGTCATCTCCCTTTTCTTTTTGAGAAGTCTGGCTAGAGGTTTATCAATTTTGTTTATTTTTTCAAAAACCCAACTCTTGGTTTCATTGATCTGCTCTACAGTTTTTTTGGATTCTCTATTGTTTATTTATCCTCTGATCTTTATTATTTCTCTTCTTCTACTGGGTTTGGGGTGTCTTTGCTGTTCTGCTTCTAGTTCCTTTAGGTGTGCTGTTAGATTTTGTATTTGGGATTTTTCTTGTTTCTGGAGATAGGCCTGGATTGCAATGTATTTTCCTCTCAGGACTGCCTTTGCTGCATCTGAAAGTGTTTGGATTGTTGTATTTTCATTTTCATTTGTTTCCATATATTTTTAAATTTCTTTTCTAATTGCCTGCTTGACCTATTCATTCTTTAGTAGGGTGTTCTTTAACCTCCGTGCTTTTTGAAGTTTTCCAGACTTTTTCTTGTGGTTGATTTCAAGCTTCATTGCATTGTGGTCTGAAAGTATGCATGGTATGATCTCAATTCTTGTATACTTATGAAGGGCTGTTTTGTGACCCAGTATGTGATCTATCTTGGAGAAGGTTCCATGTGCACTTGAGAAGAAAGTATATTCTGTTGCTTTGGGATGCAGAGTTCTAAATATATCTGTCAAGTCCATCTGATCCAGTGTATCATTCAGGACCCTTGTTTCTTTATTGATCCTGTGTCTAGATGATCTATCCAACGTTGTAAGTGGAGTATTAAAGTCCCCTGCAGTTACCACATTCTTATCAATAAGGTTGCTTATGTTTGTGAGTAATTGTTTTATATATTTGGGGCTCCCGTATTCGGCACATAGACATTTATAATTGTTAGCTCTTCCTGATGGATATACCTGTAATTATTATATAATGCCCTTCTTCATCTCTTGTTACAGCCTTTAATTTAAAGTCTAGTTTGTCTGATACAAGTATGGCTACTCCAGCTTTCTTTTAACTTCCAGTAGCGTGATAGATAGTTCTCCATCTCCTCACTTTCAATCTGAAGGTGTCCTCAGGTCTAAAATGAGTCTCTTGTAGACAGCAAATAGATAGGTCTTGTTTTTTTATACATTCTGATACCCTATGTCTTTTGGTTGGCGCATTTAGTCCATTTACATTCAGTGTTATTATAGAAAGATATGGGTTTAGAATCATTGTGATGTCTGTAGGTTTCATGCTTGCAGTGATGTCTCTGGTACTTTGTCTCACAGGATTCCCCCCTTAGGATCTCTTGTAGGGCTGGTTTAGTGGTGATGAATTCCTTCAGTTTTTGTTTGTTTGGGAAGACCTTTATCTCTCCTTCTATTCTAAATGACAGACTTGCTGGATAAAGGATTCTCGGCTGCATTTTTTTTTTTTTCTGTTCATCACATTGAAGATTTCCTGCCATTCCTTTCTGCCCTGCCAAGTTTCAGTAGACAGATCCGTCACGAGTCTTATTGGTCTCCCTTTATATGTTAGAGCATGTTTATCCCTAGCTGCTTTCAGAATCCTCTCTTTATCCTTGTATTTTGCCAGTTTCACTATGATATGTTGTACAGAAGATTGATTCAAGTTACGTCTGAAGGGAGTTATCTGTGCCTCTTGGATTTCAATGCCTTTTTCCTTCCCCAGTTCAGGGAAGTTCTCAACTATTGTTTCTTCAAGTACACTTTCAGCACCTTTCCCTCTCTCTTCCTCCTCTGGAATCCCAATTATGCATGTATTAATTCATTTAATTATGTCACTTAGTTCTCTAAGTCTCCCCTTATACTCCTGAATTTTTTTTAATCTCTCTTTTTCTCAGCTTCTTCTTTTTCCAAAATTTTATCTTCTAATTCACCTATTCTCTCCTCTGCCTCTTCAATCTGAGCTGTGGTCACCTCCATTTTATTTTTCAGCTCATTTATACCATTTTTTAGCTCCTCCTGACTGTTTCTTAGTCCCTTGATCTCTGTAGTGATAGATTCTCTGCTGTCCTCTATACTTTTTTCAAGCCCAGTGATTAATTTTATGACTATTATTTTAAATTCATTTTCTTCTATATTGCTTAAATCGTTTTTGATCAGTTCGTTAGCTGTTGCTACTTCCTGGGGTTTCTTTTAAGGAGAATTCTTCCGTTTCGTCATTTTGGATAGTCCCTGTGGTGGCTCCAAACTGCAGGGCACTTCCCCTGTGCTGTCCGGAGTGACTTGTGTTGGTGGGTGGGGCCGCAGTCAGAACTGATGTCTGCCCCCAGCCCACTGCTTGAGCCACAGTCAGACTGGTGTGACCTTATCTTCCCCTCCCCTGGGGCAGGACTCACTGTGGAGTGGTGTGGCCTGTCTGGGCTACTTGTACACTGCCAGGCTTGTGCTGCTTTGATGGGATCTGGCGTATTAGCTGGGGTGGATTGGCAAGGTGCACAGGGACGGGAGGGGCAGGCTCACTTCGCTTTTCCTTCAGTGATCCACTTCCCGAGGGGCCCTGCAGCACCAGCAGGGAGTCAGACCGTCAGAGGGATGGATCCGCAGAAGCACAGCGTTGGGTGTTTGCATGGTGCAAGCAAGTTCCCTGATGGGAACTGGTTCCTTTTGGGATTTTGGCTGGGGGATGGGAGAGGGAGATGGCACTTCCCAGCACCTTTGTTCCCTGCCAAACTGGGCTCAACAACTTTCCCTCCCGTTGGTTGTCCTCTAGCCCTCCTCTCCGAGCAGAGCTGTTGACTTATAACTTTCCAGATGTTAAGTCCCACTGGCTGTCAGAACTCACCCAGTCTGGCCCCTCCACTTTTGCAAGCCAGACTCTGGGGCTCTGCCTTGCCGGGTGGGCTGGCTGCCCCTCTACTGCCCTGGCTCCCTCCTGCCAGTCCGTGTAGCGCGCACCCCCTCTCTGCCCTTCCTACCCTTTTCCGTGGGCCTCTCATCTACGCTTGGCTCCAGAGAGTCAAGTTTTGTCTTTCTAAACCTAAATTTCCTTATCATAAAGTGGTAATAATTATCATGCCTGCTTTCCTCATTGTGTTCTTGTGAGGCTGAAATAAGATGGTCCATAGTGTACTGCCTGCCACCTGGCAGGTGCTCAGCCACTTGTCATCTGGCAGCATTGCCATCAGAAAATAAATGACTTAAAAGTTGGGATTTTCTCATATTCCTTTCTGTGCACCCAGCCCCAGGCACAGTGCTTGGCATCAGTAGATGTTTCCTGAATAAATGACAGAAATGTCCACTAAGTTTTATATGGTCCCCGTTCTTTCTCTGCCAGCCCGCTGGTTTCTCCCTGCTTCTGGAATTTTTCATGGAGAGTTATGGGTACCAGAGACTGGAATCCTGGAGTGTCCCGAGACCTTAGTGTTTATGTAAGAAAGGTTTCATTTTTTTTTTTAAATCAGACTGCCTATTTTCGGCAAGGGCAAGGGTATTTTTCAACCCCCTTTTGGCTTTGGACTTGACATGCTCACAAGGCATGGATCTCTGTCTTCACACTGAGCCTACTGATCTCACAGCTCCACAGTTTGGATCCTCTGGTCCAAACAGTATATTTTACCACAAAATCATTCTCATTTCTGCTTTACTCTGTTTGCAGATACAGTTAACTTACCTGAACTGTGTTCACTCCTGTTTGGAAGAAGGAACTTCCTTTCCCCTTTGTTCGTGGTTTAAAAAGAAACCATTGCTCCACTTCTGGCATCCCTCTCTCCACCCACTTTCATTATGCTGGAGAACATACTTGCTCAGTGGACTGTTAGAACTGGACTTACCAGTAGGTAGGATCATTGTGTTAAAGGTCATTGCTCAGGGATGGTGGACTTCCTGTCTCCAGGAATTGGACAAACCGAACAGGGTCTATCTCAGATGGCCTGGCCATTTTAACAGTCAGTTATACCTGCAGCTGGATGGAGCTGATGGCCCAGTCATCCATAATCATGGAGAGGGTATAGAATTCAAGAGAAATCCCAGGGGAAGTAAGAGGGCTCACTTTGGCCTCCTACTCTAAGTCAGTTTCTGTAATCTAGCTTGTAGTCTATTTTTTTATCCCATTGTTGAACCGGGTCCTTGTGCAGTTAATGAAAGTATTACTATGTTTGCTATTTGGCTATCATTTCTTGTCTATATCCTTCTTTGGCAGAGAATCCAAAGGTAAGACCAAAGCCATGTGCAAAACCAAATCCTTAACATCATTCTCCATTCAGACCAACCTACTTCACCAAAACGTTTTAGACAGCCACTGTAAGGATCTTTTTCTAAAGACATTTTGCAGTATTAAGAGAGGTAGCTTATTCTAATCCCCTCCTATTTGTGCTGTTGATGAGGGAGATATTGCTGCCCCACAGTTATGGGGGTGGTTGAATACATGACACCTGACATTGGACAGATGACACTAGCAACAGTTCGCTAGTCACACTCATAGCCAAGGGGATGGACACCAACCCATGCAGGGCCACACAGGGTTGCAACAAGCACAAAATGAACAACCAGAGGCTGTGGGAGGCAGGCGGGATGAGGTCACCCCTGGTTTCCACTGAGGAATGTGATTGACTTGCTTGGATAATTTTGCAGGCTAGCAGGGACCTAAAACTTGGTACTCAGGGATAAGCCAGAAGTGCATCTGGTCCCTTGGAAGGAGGGTTGTTTGGCTAGGGGACTTTCCCATGGGAGCAGAGTGGGAAAGACACTTTGCAGTTAGGCCATTTAAGGCCCTCCTGATTTAATCAGGTATCAAGGCAGCGCTTAATACTGGGCCTTAATTTTTTAAGATTTGCCCCACACAGAACACACTAACAAAATATCATTCATTCATTACCTTGGAACTTTACCATAGATGTGTGTTTGTGAAGTTCTTATTTCCCAAATTGTGAGCTACTCAGGGACAGCCAGTACTTAAAAAAAACAATGCATATTATAGTTTGGAAAAACATGATTTGCAGTAAAATGACCCGTTCTATCTTATATCAAAGTGATATTTTCAAATTTAGTCCTCTGAATACCATTTAATACACTCAAGTTTTGTCTTTGGACGTGATTAATTTTTTAAATGTAGCAAAACTTTTAGTACCACAGGATGTGCTAGGTAGAATTTAAACTTGTGTCAGTGAAGAGTTTGAACTCATGGCTGGCAACGTTGCCCACATACACACATACTGCTGAACTAAAGCCCTGTGATGTGCCAGGGATTGACAGCTCTACACATTTAGAGTTACCCGCGTTTGCTGACATTCTAGAAGAGCTAATGTGGTTTTTTTCCACTCTGTTTTCAAACAATGGGTAAAACAATAAAACGAATGGAACATTGGCATTCTTTCTAAAATCAGAGTTAAGCTAAGGCCTAACTACCAGAATGCTGATGTCTCAACTGTATTATTCGGGCTGCATATTTTAGGCACTAATGGGGCCCATTAAGAGGTCTAATTGTTGCTACACTGAAGCACTGTTGGGAAGGAGGAAATGTGAGAAGGTCAGGTTGTAGACATTGAAAGAATTTACAGGATATCCCCTCAATTTTTTAAAAAGCTAATACTACATCTTTTATTTATCTCAGGTTGAGTCCATTAAACTGATTTCATTTTCTACTTTATTAAAATATTTGTTAAATTTTCCGCAACTATAAACACAAAGCTCTTTCCCTTCTGTTATATACAATTAGACAAGTGAATGAAAGTTTCACAACTTAACTGATTTTTTTATTGTCAGCTTAGTCCATTATGTCTCTGAGATAGAATGCCTTTCTTATACTACTTACTAATAATCCTGTCTAGATCCCTCACCATGCAGAGGAAATGTTGTTGTTAAGAAACTATTCATTTCACTTGCACATGAAAATTTGAAACTAATTTCCTTAAATTCAAATGAGATTTCCATTTTGCTCAACTCTTTGTTGGTGTAGAAATTCCTATCCAGAGATGAACACTGCTTTGAAGGATCAAGTGCTACCTCAGTTTCTCTACTATTAGAGTTTGATTCTAAAACTTTTCTGGTGAAATCACTTCTTATAATTCCAAGTTAGGTATTAGGAATTTGATGTACACATGTTTTCAATGGGGTTTTTTTTCCCTATTACAAAAGAAATACATGCTTATTATAGAAAAAGTTGGTAAACATATACATTAAGCACGATTTGACCTGCTAGAGACAACCACTATTAAATTTCAATGGATTTGTTTCCATTTTTCCCTCATTAGTCTAGAGCTGTGCTGTCTAATATGGTAGCCACCAGCCAAGTAGAGCTGTGTCTCCCTAAACTCCATTCTGTCCCTTCTCTTCAGTAAGGCCTCCAAACACTTCCTGCCCCCACACTCTGGAAATTGCCTCTAGGCAGAAAATAATGGCACTTACAGGGCTCACTTCATTTGTTCTCCTTTCCTTGGGATCACAGTCCTGCACTGCCTGTTCTCCTGTGTCTGAAAACACTTGTTGCATATATTTTGTGCAGTGTCCTAGTTGTTTACCATGGAAGGCTAAGTTTAGTGCTTGTCACTACATCATGAATGATAGTGGAAGTTTTTATTTTATGTGTCTCATAATCAGCATATGCTTAGATTATGGGAGGAGTGTTTATAGGGGAATTTAAAACATTTTTTACATATTTTCATGAAGCCGTCGTCTTCTGTTTAAGCCCTTGAGGAACTATTTCTTTTTCTGTGTCTAATTCAACAAACACTCTTGAGCACTTATTATGGCCATGTGCTGTCCTAGGTGCTACAGATACAGCAGGGTACAAACTTAAATACATTCCTGTCCTAATGTAGCTTACACTGGGATAAAGACAATAAATTAGTAAAATAGGGATTATTAGTTAGATGGTGATAAGCACCATGGAGAAAGAAGTAGCTAAGGAGTTAAAGGAGTGTGTTTGACAATTTAAGTAGGTGACCAGGGAAGGGCTCGTTGATAAAGTGACATTTACCCAGAGACCTGGAGTGATACCTGTGGATCCAAGAGAAAAGCATTTAAGTCAGAGAAAATAGGGGTGGAAGGACCTGAATGTAGAGGATGCCTGGGACTATCAAGCAACAATAAGGAGTTCCATGAGGCTGGAACAGGTGAGCAAGAGGAAGAGCAGTAGGAGATGAAATCAAAGACACATAAGGGGAGGCCAGATTATAGATGATTGTAATACAATTGTGGCTTTGACTTAGAGTAAAATAGCCTGCAATCAGAAGGTTTTAAGCCGAAGAGTGACATGTTCTAAATTTTTTTTTCAAGGCAAAATCAAGAGTCCTAAGCTCAGCCAACTGAGCCACCCAGTTTAAATTTCTGTTTCAATAGTATTGCTAAATACTGTGTCAAGTACAGGCTGAGGAAGGAAGAAGCAGGGAGTTTGGTTAGGAGACTATTAGAGGAATAACGGGGACTAGGATCACTAGCCTGGAGGTAGTGAGAAGTGGTTGGATTTGAGCACATATTTTTTAGCTCTTTGTTATGGAAAATATAAATAAAGGAAATGATAAAGAATGGTCTAATGATCTATGTGCCCACTTTAGTAGTTGTCAGCTCATGTTCAATCTTGCTTTATCTATACCTCCAGCCACTTTCTGCCCCTCCCTTCCTCCTACTGTATTATGTTTTTCTAATGTTTATTGATTTATTTTGAGAGAGAGAGAGCAGTAGGGGAGGGGGAAGTGTTTGCAAAGCCTGCCTGATTGTCAAAATCACCTGGGGGTATTTTTAAACATGCAGATTCAGGAACAAAAGCCAAGAAGATTCTGGTTCAGTAGGTCTGGGTATGAACCACCTAGTAATATGTGTATTTAAAAGGCTTCCTAGGTAATTCTGATAATCAGCTGGTATTAGCAACCACAGCTCTACATCATTAATGAAATTTGCCAGTTTTAATAATTCCAGAATGGATAGCAATTCCCCTATTCCCTTCTGGGTTTCCTGTAGTCTGTCCATAGCTTAAGTGTGTCTGTATGTGTATGTTGCCTGCTCTTCAGAATATGATTTTTACATCTCAGCTAATTTCCCATAATCCATATTTTTTATTTTAATCTGCACATCTCCCCCTCACCCACAATAGCTCCCTGCTCTTTTCAAAGATAAATTTTCATTATATGCTATCAATGATAAAAGCAGGTGTTCCCTGAAAATATTTTTCTATTATAAATAACTTTTAGAGGTGTGTACTTCGCCTGATTCTAAAGGATAATGTTCCATTTACCTTAACTATGGTGCTTTTTTCGTAAATTTTAAGGCTAATTTGGTTTACTGTTCATCTTTTAATGAGAAGAATTTGATTACATACTGGTATTTGCCCACAGAGGGTAGGTATCCTTTTCAAGTCTAAAGCCCTAGAATGGTTGGACTCTTCTAATCCAGTATTTTGTTATTTTGCTATGAGATTTCTAGGAGCTTTAATTTTTTTAATTATGGAATACACATATGAAAGGATATACTTAAAAATTTACAAAGTTGAAATCATTTTCAAGTGAACACTTAGGAAGCTACCTGGCCTCACTTCCATGCTTTAAGTAAAGGGACCACCCAGCATGCTAACTGTGTCCTTCTCTTTCTGATGTGCTATGACTGAAAAATTAAATTATCCCAGTTAATAGAGAAAGAATGGTAGTTGGGATCAGAGAACAGAGAGAAAGTTTGATTCTGCTTTTGCTACCTCAGAAAATAGTACCCAAAACGTAGGATTGTGTTCCATTTGTTCTGGTTGTTGTAGATAATGCATCTCAAAAATAATAGGATGTTGTGTCTATCTGTTCATGCCAATTTCCTGGTTAAGCATTGCAAGCATGTTGTTAATCCAGATTACTGTGTACTAAATTCAGTAGAAATTCTGTCTTGATGCTTGCAAATGACCAGATGACTGACTGTAATCCTTGCTTTTAATACTTGTTTTGAAACAGAAACTCTATTTCCAATACAATTAATCTCTTGCATGTTCTCTTTCCGTATGGATTTTTAGTATTTGTAAAAAAATGAGAAGGGAAGGGAATAAAAGCAGCAGCCACCATATGGGAGGCTTGTAGCCACTGCTACTTGCAGCGTCCATTGTGCCAACATGGAAAGTAAAACTAAAAAAAGAAAAACCTAGTTTGAGTATAAAAGAAGCATCTTGGACATCCAACCAATAATGTATACAGACCTTTAAGCAGCAAAGAGAGAATAAATCATGTCTCTACAATGGGGAAAAATCCACTTTCTGTAGAAAAACCTGCCAGTGAGATCACACACTAAGACTTGAGACTTTCAAGTCTGATAATTCTAATATTGTATTAAATTTTTATCGACTTTGGTTTTATTCAAAAACAATTTGAATCAATTAAGAAAAGGAAAATTATCTCTTAGACATAATTCTAAATATCAGGTTAAAAATCTCTAAGCTATGCTTATAAAATACATTTTAATTAAGCCACTAGGTATATACTTGTGTTTCCTCTTGCATATTTTTCATTTTGGCACATTGAAACAAAAGACAACAGAAATTGATTTCAGAAATATTTTAGTCACCATGGACCTTTGTGGAGACCACTATGAAAAATAATTTATTTCCAATAGTACTTTTCGTAACTTCCACATTTCAATGGAAATAGTTAAAGGTAGAGTATAGGTAACACAGTGGCTTGATGGAAGTAGTCAAGAGAACAAGAAATGAATTTGAGTTTAACATGTATAGAAACTTAGAAAAGAAGACCCCAGATACTAAATTCATAGTCGTTTTGTTGTTGGTGGTGGTGTTGTTTTTGTTTTACTTGAGAAAGAATTCTCAGCAGATGTCTTGGGGATAATCCTAATGCATGAAAGAGAGGAGAGCAGAGCTGCTTTGATTGGAGCAGATATGAGGACCCTCAACTAACCATCTTTCGCATGGCCGTTCTGTACCTCTCCCTGCACCACCTCCTGGGAGGCTTCTGGCTTACAGGAATCCTGCAAAAAGTCTTGATTTAGTTCAAATTCTTGACTTTGCAA
Source organism: Prionailurus bengalensis (assembly GCF_016509475.1). Classification (NCBI taxonomy): domain Eukaryota; kingdom Metazoa; phylum Chordata; class Mammalia; order Carnivora; family Felidae; genus Prionailurus; species Prionailurus bengalensis. Next base: position 73,038,671 of record NC_057354.1, on the reverse strand, counting down.
ATGACCTAGGCATACAATTAATGGATGGATTGGACCCAGAATGCAGGTCTTTTGATTCCTATTTCCTGCTGCACAGAGTTGCCTATTTTCAGTTCCTGCAATTTGTTCCAGATATAAAAACCTTGTCCCTCTATGTAGTGATCAATTCTTTGATATCCAAATTAACAGAGGCCAGAGAGAGCTACCATGTGAAATATATTCATGATATACCTTCCAAATACAGGCTAATTTTTGGAAGTAGATTCTGGTTTTCTATTGTCTTTTCTGTTGTAATTATGAGCTTAGAGATAGGTACTTCTGAAAAATTCCTTCAATAGACAAAGTTAAAAATATCTAGTCATAAAAATAGTGACCAGTTTCCAGCACAAACTAGTGGGTGTTGCTATATCTCCTGACACCACCCCCCCCCCCAGACACACACACCAGCCACCTGTTAGCTCTGTTCCTTCAGTGCTTCTCTGTTCTTTGTTAACATAAGTAGCTACCTCTGAAGCACAAGGATCCCTCAGGCAGGATATTCCCTTGAATTTAGAGATTCCCTGTGTCAGATGAAACTTCAATAGCTTCTTCTCAAGCTTAGAAGCACATACTCTTCCTAAGGAAAAGTCTCATATATCTCTCACAGCATAGTTGCTTCTATGCACCCTACCTGGTGAAGGGTCTATCTTTTGCATATTCCCTCCAGTCAAGAAGACTTCCCTGAGCTTTACTTCATGAGCTAGCTTTTTAAAAGATAGGCATTTTCGGGGCACGGGGTGGCTCAGTCAGTTAAGCATAACTCTTGATTTCGGCTCAGGTCATGATCTCATGGTTCATGAGTTTGAGCCCGCATTGGGCTCTGCACTAACAGCATGGAGCCTGCTTGGTTCTCTCTCTCTCTCTTTCTCTTTCTCTCTCTCTCTCTGCCCCTTCCCTGCTTGTGCTCTCTCTGTCTCAAAATAAATAAACTTAAAAAAAATAAAAGGTTGGGGCGCCTGGGTGGCGCAGTCGGTTAAGCGTCCGACTTCAGCCAGGTCACGATCTCGCAGTCCGGGAGTTCGAGCCCCGCGTCAGGCTCTGGGCTGATGGCTCAAAGCCTGAAGCCTGTTTCCGATTCTGTGTCTCCCTCTCTCTCTGCCCCTCCCCCGTTCATGCTTTGTCTCTCTCTGTCCCAAAAATAAATAAACGTTGAAAAAAAAGTTTAAAAAAATAAAATAAAATAAAAGGAATTTTTATATTAATTTAGAAAATAGTATTTAATATGTTTTTACAGATCATACCCCCGATTCTGATGCATGTTTCCTGAAGAGGGTGTGGGCATGTGAAGTGTTGTAACACTTACTGGTTGATAGTCACTGAAGTAGATACCCATCTTCTGCTTTTTTTCCTTGATTTTTAAAATGTCTAATTCTGACTAAACTTGTCAAGGTTTATTATCTAAAATAAATAAATTTAAAATTCCCTGTGTGCATTCACTGTGAAATTTGACATAATCAAGTTTACTGATAAGATGTGTTCTCTGGTATCCATAATACATTTTTACAACTTCCCTCTTGCTTTCTACCCATTCACAAACACTACTTTTAATCATTATTTACATTTTTCATCCTGTGATGGAATTTCATTATGTGTTAATCATTAAGTAACCTTGACTAATGTGATTCACTTTGTGCAGTTAGAAGATTGTGCCAGTAAGGTATGATTTTCTTATAAAGACAGTTGGGAAGGGAACTACCAGAGTATAGCAAGGTAATAAAAAGTGACATATTGGTGTCACTTCTGAGATGGTATTTTTCTAAAATCACTTAGCCTTTCTATGTGTAAAGAGATACCGATTTTGTTTCAAACTTGAGTGTGCAAGAAATGTCTATTTTATTTTCTGTAAATCAAAGCAAATCTCTTTCAAGCCCCATCCTGTCTGACCGGTGGGAGGTTAATTCTCAGTCATCCCTGGGATTGTCTGCTCTCTTCCAGAAGGACCACAGAAAGGATTTCATGCACAGAGAACATTCAGGAAAGATTTCTCTGGCTTCTAGTCCATTCTAGTTGCCAGGACTATTGTCTGAGCCACCATGGTCCCCTGTAGCAGGATGCTTTGTGGCATTTTTGGGGACAGGAATCTTGCTGGTACCAGGAGTCCCTGGGCCTGGGACCCTTCTTCTCTGAGTGTTCAAGCTGCCCCCTTCTCAGGTGTAGCCATCCTGCACAGGCGCTGCTGGGGAGAAAGGCACAGGTCTCCATCTCTTAGGAAACCCAAGGCCTTTGGTACCTTCTCAAAGTCTTGGATAATCTCTTCCTCGTGGCTCTTGCCAATTCTGCTTCTCTTTTGCCTGCTAAAAGCCTAGTGTTAATCTTTGTCCTCCACTCATAGCATCATATGCCCTCTTTAAAATTCAATCTTGGAAGAGAAGTTGTCTCCAGGACACTAGCACCAAAAGCTTCCCTGAGCTTAGGGAATACAAAGGCTTTTCTCCCTTCTTTCAACCAGGAGTAGGGAAATAAGAGAAAAATTCAAATGACTATCACAATAGATTCTCCTATATAATATTTGACATGTATAATGCTTAACATGATGATGACATGAGAATAATAGGAAAGTTGTTTTATTCCTTTAAGTGTGTTTGGAAAGTTTTAAAAAAATATCTTGGTCATTCCCTGATTTTGTGTTGTCTTGTGTATGGTAGATATCAATATTATTATTATGCACAGAGTTAACCTTTCAAAGGAATGATGTCAGTCTCACCTCATTTTCTTTTCTCAAGTCTACTCTTGGAGCAGGTAAAAGAAAGAGGCCTGAAGTCTTTGTCCATGCCATCGAGAGTAACAGTGGAGATTGGTTCTACAGACAGAATGGTAGTTTCTAATGTGGATTCCTAGGGGATGTGAAATTGTCCAAGGCAGACAAGATGCAGGAGGCAAAGTGAGACCAAGCATGCAGGGCTCCAAGGACCTCCATGCCCATTTCAGTCATACTAGTGGGCTTTTTTACTTACTTTAGGTATTAAATTCCATGTAAATTTTGTTTTAATGAAGGATTCCATTGGTACAAAAATTAGGAGATCACTGAAGGACATACACATGTATATGCCTACAACATTTGAAGTCCCCTAGTATTTTGAGTTAAAGATCTTTTTTCAGTAATTCTATGGCATAGAAATGAACCTTCTCCTTAATATATCCTGTTGCTTAATTACCATTTACATGTGAAAATCCCTAAATGATAAGTCAAGTTCATGGGATAGTATGATTTAATTGGACTGTCGGTTCCTTTTCTGGTTAATAGGACAAACCATTGTACATAGTTGTTGACATAAAGCTTGCTGTTTGTAGTAGTGAAATTGTGAGTTCTTAACAGTTACCATCACTCACCTGCTCACTACACAGAACAATAAAGGTCATAGATGGCATTAGGTTACTCCAACCAAAATATTGAATGTCTCAACCAGAATTTTAAAAATTCTTTATTGATATTATTTTGTGGTTATACTGATCATCATATACATTTATATCTAACTACTGGTTCTTGTTAAACAAATGACTCAAATTTAATAAATTATTATTCAGGAGGTTTTTAGAATTCAGAAAACAATGCTTAATTTTTAAATGGTTGAGCTTTATTTTATCCTAGCCAAATAACGCTTGCTATAATATTCATTAAAGATTCCACAAGACAAGGTTAAATATTCATATTAAATATTTTGTAATGTCCTTTACAATACTATGTTTTTGCGTCTTAAAAACATAGTCAAGTAAAACTATTTTAGTGTCAGACCTTTTTAGTAACATATATTCTGTTGTAGCTTTCAGAACAGAAAATTCTTTTTTTTACCCTACTCTGCTACTATTATTCTAGTACATAGACTTGAGAATATATGGTGTTTGTTGTGTAATATAAGCATTAAAATTTTTATTTCTCTTCTGTTAGTATCGGATACTAAAATTTGAGTAGTCAAGTTGAGAGATGATTTTTTCATTAGAAAAGTTTGTGCGGTCAATGCGAGAACTAGGACTTCCAACCTTGCTCAGCCAGGACATCCTACAAAAAATAAACAAATGAATAAAAATTAGCACTCAAAGCATCTATGGACTAGCCAAAATGATCCCACCACAGGTTACAATGGGAGTTTACTTTTACTAAGTAACTTTTGCATCTAATGTGAAATATAATTTTTTATATTGTATACATCATGTATCAGAGTACCAGAAAGTTTAACACATAATTAAACAGGAACAAAGAAAAGCTTATAGCAAATTAAGCCCAGTAAACTCCTGATGATTTCATATTTTCCCTGTTTTAAAGCATTCAAAGCCATTAAAATCTAGCTCTTATATGTAAAAGGATAATATTTTTACAAAGAAGTAAATAATAAAAACAATTCACCATTGTTTTTTCTCATTACTCAGCACATGGTAGGTGTGTGTACGTATGTATATGTACATATCTGCCATGTGCTGAAAGAGAAAAAATGAAAAAAGTGTAAAGAATGTGATTTCCCATAAACATTTTAGATGAGGAGTGCCTGGTTGGCTCAGTCAATACAGTATGCAACTCTTGATCTCAGGGTTGTAAGTGCAAACCCTACTTTGGGCATAGAGATTACATTAAAAAATAAGATCTTTTTAAAAATTTTTAAAAAAATTTTCTTTTAATTATTTGTGAAAGAGAGAGAGAGCATTAGCAAGGAAAGGACAGAGAGAGAGGGAGACAGAATCTGAAAGCAGGCTCCGGGTTCTGAGCTGTCAAGCACAGAGACGGATGCGGGGCTCTAACCCAAAACCGTGAGATCATGATCTGAACCAAAGTCAGATGCTTAAACTGACTGAGCCACCCAGGCACCCCTTAAAAAAATAAAATCTTAAAAACTTAAAATAAAATTAGCTGAACATTTTCTGATCTATTCAAAAACTATTTAATACATATATTATCAAAATGGCCACGTTAAAGAGACAAGTTAAATGCTCTGAAACTATTTTTCGGCTTCTATAGTGCAATGGTTTTTATTTATTAGCAATATATAGGTGTTTAATTTATGCATTTGGGTACTTATCTGCGATGCTTCCTTATATAATTCAGGCTTAGTTTAATATTGTTGACCCCCGAGATATTACTGTTAAAGATTTTCCAGAATCTTTCTAACTATTAATAATTAGTTGGGATGACAGATTACATAGGACTACAGGTAAACAACCTGAAGCAGTTTAATATAAGCACTGGCTGTTACCCAGCTGTTGCTGTAGAAACAGTCCACAAGTTTGCCCATATCCCCAAAGTTCTTTCAAGTTGTGAGGCTAGTACCACATACAGCTGTGTACTATCATATGTAACACTCTCCTGTAACCTTGAATTAAAAAATATTTTCTATGCTAAAGTGGTCCGATAATCTGGAAATTACTCTTAATCAGTCTAGAGAAGAATGCCAATGATTCAAATTGCATTGAATTATTTAACCCTTTCTTTGATTCTTGTGACAATTTTACTAGGTAAAGTGAATTTCCATGTTTCTCCTTTCTCAGAAGCTAAGCCCAGTAACACATCTTATTTTCTTCAACTCATTTAGTTAAAATCTTCAAAGTTGAAATTGCACATGTTGAAGAACAAAATTCAGTTACTTAGAAAAGGAGCCAATGGCTTCAATTTTACTACTATCTCCTTGAAATCTTTTAGAAAACAAAGGCCAGAAATAATAAAAGCGAAAGTATATTAAGCACTATTTGCTCAGCATTGTGCTAAGTTCTTTATATAGACTCTAACCCTGTAAGTTATAGTCCATCATTACTCCCAAGGTATGGATGAGGAAAGAGAGAAGAGTTAAGTAATTTGCCCAGGGTAGTAGCAGTGGTGATGATGACAAACGGTCAGATTCTGGCTGTGATTTGCTGACAGATTGGACATGATGTGAGGGAGAGAGGACTGAAGGATGACCCCAGAGTTACTGGTGAGAAACTATTTGGTAATGGTTGTGATTCACTGAAATGGAGAGACCGTGTGAAGAGCAGATTGGGGAAAGATTAGAAGTTCAGTTTTGAGTAGCTAAATTATGGAAAGAGCCCACATGTCCATCGACTGATGAATGGATAAAGATGTGGTATATAAGCACAACAGAATATTACTCAGCCATTAAAAAGAACAAAATCTTGCCATTGGCAATGACATGGATTGAGCTAGAGAGTATAATGCTAAGTGAAATAAGTCAGTCAGGGAAAAACAGATACCATATGATTTCATTCATGTGGAATTTAAGAAACAAAACAGAATGTAGGAGAAGGGTGGAGGAAGAGAGGGAAGCAAACCATAATACTCAACTATAGAAAACAAAGAGGGTTGATGGAGGGAGGTGGGTGGGGGATGGGCTAAATGGATGATGGGTATTAAGGAGGGTACTTGTGTTGATCACTGAGTGTTATATGTAAGTGATGAATCACTAAGTTATACCTCTGAAACCAATATTACACTGTATGTTAACTAACTAGGATTTAATAAAAACTTGAAAAATAAAATCATATTTCCTAAAAAAAAAAAAGTTCAATTTTGGAAAGTTGACTTTGAGATATTAGACATCTACATGAGATGTTGAGCAGGCAGTTGGATCTTTGAGTCTGGCTGGAGGAGATAAAGTTGGAATTTGTCTGCAGGTAGTCAGTACTGAAAGCCGTAAGATTGGATGGCATCGCCGAGAAAAAGCATATAGAAAAGGAAAGAGGTACAGGGACTGTGTCTTAGGACACCCCAAAGTTAAGAGCTCAGGAAGCAGAGGAAAAACCAGCAAAGAAGAGAAGAAAGCATCTAGGGGGTAGGAGCAAAACTGGAAGGGCATCCTGTCCTAGGAGGCAAATGAAACCCTCCACGAATGGATCAACTGGGTCCCTGCTGCTGGCAGGTCAAGTAAGGTGAGGACTGAGAATTGACCATTGCATTTGGCAACACGCTGGTCACTGATGACCTTGATAAGTATAGTTTTGGTAGAGTTAAAGCTGTATTTCAATGGGCTCAAGAGAGAATGAGTGGAGAACAATTAGAACCAGTGAATCCAGGACAAGTACTAGTGGGCCTATAAGTTGCAATGACTAATCCACCTAGGATGAAAACTCAATGTATTTAGCTAGTTGAGAGCCTGACCACCTACTTGTAGCTGGTCTTCAACACCATTAAGAAGTTCACCAGCCACAAGTAGGGCCAAGGATAAATCTATGCCACTGCTAGGGGCAGAATGGTCATGCTGTTAGGTGATTCAGCTATGGCTTTGTATCAGATGCAGGAGGGCCACTTTGTGTCATGGCTCCAAGCATGCCACCCCTACTGCTAGGAGCAATCTTGCCTGACCTGCCTACTTACCGAAGAGTGTTCTGGTCACCTATCACTTGGCAAGCCCTGAGACTTCCCTCATGTGCTGCTCCTGCAGTCAGCCCTTTATAGGTGTGGCTCAGATCTGGGAGATGGCAGAACTGCGAGGTCTCCTAGCTCAAGTGTTTTAATTTCACCTTTTTGTATCAAGAAGGTTTAAAAACCACATAATCAAACAGTATCAGTTAATTCATTTCAGTAAATATTTAAGTAGCATTGTAAGCAAGGTGATATCCTTGATAATGGAATGCATTACAGATATCTAAAATGAAGTTTCTTTACTATCCAAAATATATAAAGAACTTATAAAACTCAACACCCAAAAAATGAGTAGACATTTTTCCTAAGAAGATATACAGATGGCCAATGGACCCTTGAAAAGATGCTCAATGTCACTCATCATCCAGGAAATTCAAATCAAAACTACAATGCAATACCACCTCACACCTGTCAGAATGGCCAAAATGAGTAACACAAGAAACAACAGGTGGTGGTGAGATGTGGAGAAAGGGGAACCCCTCTTAGACTGTTGGTAGGAATGCAAACCAGTGCAGCCACTCTGGCAAACAGTATGGAGGTTCCTCAAAAAGTTAAAAATAGAACTACCCTAGGATCCAACAGTTGCACTACTAGGTATTTATCCAAAGGATACAAAAATACTAATTTGCAGGATAAATGCTCCCCAATGTTCATAGCAGCACTATCCACAATGGCCAAATTATGGAAACAGCCCAAGTGTCCGTTGATTGATGAATGGATAAAGAGGATGTGGTATATATACAATGGAATATTAGCCACAAAACAAGAACAAAATCATGCCATTTGCAACAATGTGGATGGAGCTAGAGAGTATTATGCTCAAAATAAGTCAGAGAAAGACAAATACCATATGGTTTCACTCATATATAGAATTTAAGAAACAAAACAAGCAAAGGGGGAAAAAAGAGGCAAACCAAGAAACTATAGAGAACAAACTGATGGTTGCTAGATGGGAGGTGGGGGGATGGTTGAAATAGGGGATGGGGATTAAGAAGGGCACTTGTTGTGATGAGTACCAGGTATTGGTTTTAAGTGTTGAATCACCAAACTGTACACCTGAAACTAATATTACACTGTATGTTGACCAATGGAATTTAAATAAAAACTTGGAAAATGCAAAATCTGTGAAACTGGCTGCCAAGAGAAGCCAAAGGAGACATGATGACTAATGCAGTATCCTGGATGGGATTCTGGACCAAGAAAAGGACATTAGTGGAAAAACTAGTGAAAGATAAATAAAGTATGGAGTTTGGTTAAAAATAAAGGAATAAAATGAAATTTCTTCCCTCAGTAACTCACAATCTAACAGAAGAGTTTGGAGAATAAAAATTACTATTAAATAATTCAGAATGTGATGTGCAATGTGATTTTAATATAAAGGCAGAGGAAATGGGGTTAATTTCTGGTCAAGGTACTCAGGGACATCCTTGTGATGCCAATGACACTGGAGCTAAATTATAAAGAAAATAGTATTGAAAATTTCAAATCTTAGGATAGGGAATGCCAGCTTAAGCTTGACAGGAAACTAAGAAGCATAGGGAAAAAAAATGGATAATGTTAACCAATTAAAAATGTAAAACTTTAGAGAATGGTCAAAAAAAAAATATCTTAAGCAAAGCCATAACAAAGAACAAACCGGAAAACTTACCTGCAATTTTCTTACTCTACAAAGAGCACTTAAAAACCAATACATAAAAGATAGCCATTCCATGGAAAAATGGACAAAGAACATAAACATAAGAAATATAAATGGCCAATAAATATGTGAAATATTCTCTTACTCATAATTTTAAAATTATAAATCAAACAAGAACAAGATACCATCTGTTACTTATGAAATGGCAAAGATTCGAAAAATTGATTATATCTAGTAGTGATAGTTTAGAGGCACTTTTCTAGATTGATGGGAATGCAACTCTGTACAGCTTTTGAAAAGGGCAACTTGGTACTACCTATCAAGATTTTAAATGTCCATGACTTACAGACGTGCTGTCATAGAGAGGGGGCCCTGGGATGCGACTCTGAGATGGAGATTAGTTTGTAGGGATTGCTCTTGGGTTCAAAAACCGTGGGAGGCAAAGAAAGTAGACAGCATTGGCCTGAGGGGGAAGTTGGGTGAGATGTAGTCTCATTGAAGACCTCGGCCAACACACAGGAGCTCTGAATTAGGGAAGACCCTTCAGGGCTGTCCCAAGGTACAGTGAGAGGGCTGGGTCTTTATATCCCACCCCTCCCCCCATTAGCCAGTCATTACAGAAGAGCTGCCCAGAGAAGGGGTGACTCTTTGTGTTATGACTTCCTTCTGCTGGGGCAACTTCTGAAGATGGCTGACGGTTGAGGGCCACCTTCCACCAGCACTCCTGGCACCTGGAGAATAAGCCCACATATTCTCACAAGTGGGCAGCCAGAATGAATAGAAGATGCAAGATAGAAGTAGTAATTACAGGGAAAAGGGCTCAGGGCAGGTTCGTAAGCAGACTCGTTACATTTAGAAGACAGGACAAATCTTATCTGTACAGAAGACAGATAAACACACACACACACAATTTGATATGAAGAGGCATTTACATAAGATAGCCTGAGGTAAGGTAATTTACCGAGAATTACGAGGTAGGGTTGAGGAATTTAAGTGAAAATGGTGTTAATAATTGCTATGGGAGGGGCACCTGAGTGACTCAGTGGGTTAAGGTCTGATTCTGAATTTTGGCTCAGGTCATGATCTCACAGTTCGTGAGTTCGAGTCCCACATCAGACTCTGTGCTGACAGTCTGGAGACTGGGATTCTCTTTCTCTCCTTCTCTCTCTACCCATCCCCTGCTTGCTCTCTCAAAATTAAAAAAAAAAAAAAACTTAAAAAAATAATTGTTATGAGAGTTAATTGCTGAAGAGCAAGGGGAGCCCTTGAGGATGAATAGATGGCCAGGAATGGAACATGTGCCTGTCTGCACTGCGCTGAGCTCTACTTCCTTAGACACCTGTCCTCTAAGCACAGTGGAAACAATAGGGCCAGGGATCAGTGCTTGGGCCAAAGGCTTCTCCATAGGGACATCCCATCTTAGGGGCAGAGTAACAATTCAATCCGATGTTTCCTGGAGTGAGCAATGGAAGGTAGGACATCCCCCAACCTGGAGTGGACTTCTCCTTAGCCAGCTGCAGAGCTGTGGTCTTAGGTTTACTGGAGTACGGTGAATGAGCCATTTCATGGGGGAGCTTCTGATTTTGGTATCTTTGTATCTCTTCTCTTAAACTGGGCAGATCCTCCACAGAAGGTATGTCCAATATCCGCCTAGAGTCTATAAATTTGGCTATGTGTGTTCTGGGAAGAAGGGTAAGACCTCAGTATTTAGTGTGTAATTTTCACTGAATATCTGTTATCAGCACTTGATCTTTTTTCAGCTGTGTCTCTAAGACCCTCTCCAGAGCTTGAAATTCTGGCTTCCACCTGGGTGGGTGGTGCAGCCACTCCCCTGTAAGGGATGGGAGATAATAGCTTATTAAACAAATTTTAAATCCTTGTATTTTTGACCCCACATTTCTGCCCACTTCTGCCCACTGCCTTGGGGAGTTTCCACTGTGTTAAAAGGGCCATTTCTCTGCTTCTCCCACTGGACACTTACCATTCAGATCACTGTGACCATTAGCTCATTTGCTTTCTAATTTCCCAAGTTTTGTTGCCTTGTTTTCCAAAGTTTTGAAGCTTTCTCTCTCATTCTTTGTTCTTCTGGGTGTTTAAACCTTTTTAAAAAAATCAATTTTACTCATACTTAGTGGGGCTTAGATGGGAGAAGTAAATGCATATGTTCAAAATGTAACATCTTTAATTGGAAGTATGGCTTTTTCCTTTATGTTTAAATCTTCAATCCATCTGGAATTATATCATTGCATTATATGAAAAAGAGATCTTAATTTTGAATGGTTATTTTCCCCAGCAAAACTGTTATTAGAGACTGAATCTACGTATATGCCTGAATCTTTTTCTAGACATTCTATTTGACTTCACTGATATCTTTGGTTAATCCCTAAACCATTACCAAACTATTTTATTTTTAATAAAATTTATTGTTAAATTGGCTTCCATACAAACCCAGTATTCATCCCAACAAGTGCCCTCCCCAATGCCCATCACTCACTTTCCTCTCTCCCCCCACCCCCCATCAACCCTGTTTGTTCTCTGTGTTTAAGAGTCTCTTATGGTCTGCCCCCCTCCCTCTCTGTAACATTTTCCCCCATTACCTTCCCCCATGGTCTTCTGTTCAGTTTGTCAAGATCCACATATGAATGAAAACATATGATATCTTTCTCTGACTTATTTCACTGAGCATAATACCCTCCAGTTCCATCCATGTTGCTGCAAATGGCATGATTTTATTCTTTCTCATTGCCAAGTAGTATTCCATTGTATATATAAACCACATCTTCTTTATCCATTCATCAGTTGATGGATATTTAGGCTCTTTCCATAATTTGGCTGTTGTTGAAAGCGCTGCTGTAAACATTGGGGTACATATACCCCTATGCATCAACACTCCTGTATCCTTTAGATAAATTCTTAGTTGTGCTATTGCTGGGTCACAGAGTACCTCTATTTTTAATTTTTTGCGGAACCTCCACACTGTTTTCCAGAGGGGTTGCACCAGTTTGCATTCCCACCAACAGTGCAAGAGGGTTCCCATTTCTCCACATCCTCACCAGCATCTAGTTTCCTGATTTGTTCATTTCAGCCATTCTGACTGGCATGAGGTGGTATTTCAGTGTGGCTTTGATTTGTATTTGCCTGATGATGACTGACATTGAGCATTGTTTTTGTGTCTTTTGGCCATCTGGATGTCTTCTTTGGAAAACTGTCTATTCATGTCTTCTGCCCATTTCTTTATTGGATTATTTTTTTTTTCAGGTGTGGAGTTTGGTGAGTTCTTTATAGATTTTGGATACCAACCATTTATCCAATATGTGATTTGCAAATATCTTTTCCCATTCTGTCAGTTGCCTTTTAGTTTTATTGATTGTTTTCTTGATCAACAAGACCTATTGATGAGGTCCCAATAGTTTATTTTTGCTTTTCATTCTCTTGTCTTTGGAGATGTGTCGAGTAAGAAATTGCTGCAGCTGAGGTCAAAAAGGTTGTTGCCTGCTTTCTGCTCTAGGATTTTGATGGTTTCCTGTCTCACATTCAGGTCTTTCATCCATTTTGAGTTTATTTTTGTGTATGGTGTAAGAAAGTGGTCTAGTTTCATTCTTCTGCCTGTTGCTGTCCAGTTCTCCCAGCACCATTTGTTAAAGAGACTGTCTTTTTTCCATTGGATACTCTTTCCTGTTTTGTCAAAGATTAGCTGGCCATACGTTTATGGGTCCAATTCTGGAGTCTCCATTCTATACCATTGGTCTATATATCTGTTTTTGTGCTAATACCATACTGTCTTGATGATTACAGCTTTGCAGTAGAAGCTAAAGTCTGGGATTGTGATGCCTCCCACTTTGGTTTTCTACTTCAGTATTACTTTGACTATTTGGCGTCTTGTGTGGTTCCACACAAATTTTAGGATTGTTTGTTCTAGCTTTGAGAATGCTGGTGCAATTTTGGTTGGGATTGCATGGAATGCATAGATTGCTTTGGGTAGTATTGACATTTTAACAATATTTATTCTTCCAATCCATGAGCATGGAATGTGTTTCTGTTTCTTTGTGTCTTCTTCAGTTTCCTTCATAAGCTTTCTATACTTTTCAGCATACAGATCTTTTACATCTTTGGTTAGGTTTATTCCTAGATATTTTATGGTTCTTGGTGCAATTGTAAATGGAATCAGTTTCTTTCTCTGTTGCTTCATTATTGGTGTATAAAAATGCAACCGACTTCTGTACATTGATTTTTGTACCCTGTGACTTTGCTGACTTCATGTATGAGTTCTAGCAGACTTTGGGTGGAGTCTGTCGGGTTTTCTGTGTACAGTATCATGTCATCTGTGAAAAGTGAAAGTTTGACTTCTTTGCCAGTTTTGATGCCTTTTATTTCCTTTTGTTGTCTGATTGCTGATGCTAGCACTTCCAACACTATGTTAAACAACAGCGGTGAGAGTGGACATCCCTGTCGTGTTCCTGATCTCGGGGGGAAAGCTCTCAGTTTTTCCCCATTGAGGACGATATTAGCTGTGGGCTTTTCATAAATGGATTTCATGATGTTTAAGTATTTCCTTCTATCCTTTCTTTAGGGTTTTTATTAAAAAAAGGATGCTGGATTTTGTCAAATGCTTTTTCTGCATATATTAACAGGATCATATGGTTCTTTTATTAATGTGATGTATCACATTAATTGATTTGCGAATATTTCCTGCAGCCCAGGAATGAATCCCACTTGATCATGGTGAATAATTCTTTTTATATGCTGTTGAATTCGATTTGCTAGTATCTTGTTGAGAATTTTTGCATCCATGTTCATCAGGGATATTGGCCTGTAGTTCTCCTTTTATGTGGGGTCTCTGTCTGGTTTGAGAATCAAAGTAATGCTGGCTTTGTAGGATGAGTCCAGAAATTTTCCCTCCCTTTCTATTTTTTGGAACAGCTTGAGAAGGATAGGTATTAATGCTGCTTTAAATGTCTGGTAGAATTCCCCAGAGAAGCCATCTGGCCCTGGACTCTTATTTGTTGGGAGATTTTTGATAACTGATTCAATTTCTACACTAGTTATGGGTCTGTTCAAATTTTTTATTTCTTCCCGTTTGAGTTTTGGTAGTGTATAGGTGTTTAGGAATTTGTCCATTTCTTCCAGGTTGTCCAGTTTGTTGGCATATAATTTTTCATAGTATTCCCTGATAATTGCTTGTATTTCTGAGGGATTGGTTGTAATAATTCCATTTTCATTCATGATTTTATTTGGGTCATCTCCCTTTTGTTTTTGAGAAGTCTGGCTAGAGGTTTATCAATTTTGTTTATTTTTTTGAAAAACCAACTCTTAGTTTCATTGATTTGTTCTGTTTTGGGTTTTTTTTTTTGGATTCTCTATTGTTTATTTCTCCTCTGATCTTTATTATTTCTCTTCTGCTGGATTTGGGGGTTCCTTTGCTCTTCTGCTTCTAGTTCTTTTAGGTGTGCTGTTAGATTTTGTATTTGGGATTTTTCTTGTTTCTTGAGATAGGCCTAGAATACCAAACTATCTTAATTCTTATAGCTTTAGAATATATTTTAATGCCCAGCAGTCTCTGTTACCCCCCAACCTCATTATTCCAATTGTCCTTGTTTATCACGAAGTCTATTAGATTTTAGCATAATTTTGTCCAGTCCAAATCCCCTTATAAATCTTAAAATACCCTTGTAAATTTTAAAATAATTCGGAAAGAATGGACATTCTAACATTTAATCTTATCAAGAGTAACAGATTTTCCCTATTTCTGTTCTTTACATTTCTCCTCAAAATTTTGTAGTTTACTTAATTCAGGTTCTTAATTAAATACCAATAATACTTAGATATATTTTATTTTTCTTGCTATTTTGAACAAGATGCTTTTTAATCATCATGTTTTTAAACTGGTACATAGGGAAACTAGTGATCTCTTCATTGGAATCAGATGCCTTACTGAAGTTCCTTAGTAGAATAGTTTTCTTTGGGGTTCTGAGATAAACCACCCTATGTACTTCTCCAGAATTCATTGTTAGTTTTTATCACATTAATTGGATAATTTAAAATTGCTCCTTATTGTAGGCTATCTAGCCACATTTTTGTTGGTGCTAAGCCTTTGAAAGAATTGCTTTAGTACATAAAGAAAGAATCATGAACAGTGTTCACTGAGTCAAGGGGCCAGTATGATCAGAGTACATTGCTCTGGCTAAAGCATATTTTACCTATTAGGGCAGTAGACTCAATAAATACTGAATGGATGGATGGTTGGATGGATGAGTGAATTATATTTGCTTGAGAGACACTGAAGTATAATATTTATGCTATAAATCTGAATCTGCTCTATGTGTGTATATCTTTCAGGTATTTTTATTTAAGTAACATGATACACTGGTAGGCTTTTAAAGCCTTTTTTTTTTTAAATAAGAAGGTTCAACTAATACAAATGGAAGAATAAGAATGGAAAGTGGAAAATTCTGTTAACAGAAGTCATGTTACTTGATAAACATGTCCTCCCTTCACTCTATTTTAAATGCTGTGTGTAGAGATTTTGAAAATTAAAATATTTCTGTGAAGTCAATTCTTTTATCAAAATCATGTTGCCTTTAACAATTACAAAGTAATACGAGGACATTTCATTATAGATGCATTTTTTACATGTTTCATGAGGATTATACATGGTTATAAAAATAATTTTTATGGAGTGGCAAAAGACAATGATCTTGCATGTGTTTTAAGTATTCTTCAGGTCATCTTTGCATGGAAAAAAAGAATAAAAAAACAGTGCTGATAAATGTTAGATGACCAGGGGAAAATTCCATTCGTTTACTAAATTAACTATGTTGTATTTTTCTGTTCCTACTCAGGCAGTCACCAACTATTGGTCCCCTCAAGGGCTTCCACAGCATTCTGATTCTTTGGTGCAGATGGCACACATTTGGCTATCCAGTATAGTAAAAGCCACACATTTATGGCCTCAGCAGCCAGCAAAGAGGCCAGCTGTGACTTTCTAAAACACACTTAGGTATTTCCCCTCCCAGAGACCCTTCTCTGACTGCCTCTATCTAAAAAGGACCCGCCCAACTATTGTGTGGATCATGGGAGGTATCACATTCTGTAATTGCTATGTTTATGTAATTCTTGATGTGTTCATTACATGCCTCCTCCATATTAGAATGCAAATTCTATGAAGGCAGAGGAGGAATCTGACTATTGCATCCCAAACATCTAGCATGATGCCTGATGACAGGGGGCACTCAGTAAATACAACACATCCTCAATGAACCCATCTTTGTCATTTGCCTGCCTTCTTTGGGTCTACAGCTTCCATGCATGAGAAAAGAGGCACATTTCTAGGGTTTGACACAGTTCACACACAGAAGGGAGCCCTGGGCATGAACTGTTAACTTTTTAATTTTATCTCCCATGAAATAACCCTCCCCCCATTTTTTACACACTTTGAAAGGTAAACAAATAGTTGCTCTTATTACAGAAAAGTGATAAAATTCATGTCAGTAACAAGTAAGGACTATGTTCATCCTCACAGAGGAAACTGGAGGCCTATGGGTCTACCTAATAACCTGAATGCAAGCACGTGAACCAAGTTTATTTGTGGAATCAGTTCACTTATTTTTGCCAGCCCCCAAATTTTACTGCAGTTCTTGTGATTTTAAGCTTATTCATTGTATACATTAGCATAGTAACTGACTTCACCCAGCGTTTAGGGTGATTATTACAACACCCCTGGAGGTCCAAATCCATCTTGCAAACCAAGTCACATGACATGCCACCATTTCAATCAAGTTCAGGGCACAGTTGGTTGTATATGCTCAGATGAGTTTTAATTATCAAAAATCCTTAGACATTGTTCTTGGAATCTCAAAGCTGTATAAACACCTATTGTAGTTGTATTTATTCAGGGTTTTAAAGCTTTTTAAAAAGAAGAGTCCTTTCTTCCAACATAATCTTGCATGAAAGCTTAATGCTTATAGAAGTGAGGTGCTTCTCTGAAGCAAGGGAACGGTTGGGGGTGAGGTTCAGAACCTCCCCCTCAGGCCTCTGTTTCCCGGCTATACCTTGAGTACCTCTGGGGAATCCCAAGGGCTCCAAAGAGCTCAATTTAAAAATTGCCCTATTAACCTATCACTGAGCATATATATGGGATGGAATGTATGGAGAATCCATAATAAGTAGAAGTAGAAACCAACATAGGACTGTCTCTTCTATTACTCAAGTCATTGAGTGTTTCCTACAAAATGTACTAAGTTCCTGAAGTGATAGGAAAAACTCCATTTAATATCCTTATTGAAACAAAGAGGTAGAATTAAAGCACTAGAAGGCCAACACTATTAATAATTCATAGCAGTTCTATTTCCTGGGACTGAAGTGGGGCGGCATAATCCTTTCAGACATCTCTGCAGCACCAGTATAAAACATAGACCATAGCAAGAAAGCAAACAGTAAGAAGAGACAGTTAATGAATTAAGAGCTAATATGATGCATAGTGGAAAATATTGAGTTGCCTGCCCATTTGAAGCTTTTAAAGTATCATCAATAATGGAAGGATGGCACATATTTTTGCTATTCTCCTTTCTTAAGCATGTTTCTTACTCAGTTACATGTGGACAAATACTACCATAGACTTCATTAGTTTAAAAAAATTTTAACATTTATTTATGAGACAGAGACAGAGCACAAGTGGGAAAGGGTCAGAGAGAAGAAGAGAGGGAGGTACAGAATCTGAAGCAGGCTCCAAGCTCTGGGCTGTCAGCACAGAGTCTGACACAGGGCTTGAACCCATGAACCATAAGATCATGACATGAGCCAAAGTCGGAGAATTAACCGACTAAGGCAGCCAGGTGCCCCATCAATAGGAGCTTTTTAATGGTATTTTAAAAAAAATTTTTTTTAAACGTTTATTGATTATTTTTGTGTGAGAGAGAGAGAGAGACAGACACAGTGCGAGCAGGGGAGGGGCAGAGACAGAAGACGACACAGAATTTGAAGCAGGCTCCAGGCTCTGAGCTGTCAGCACAGAGTCTGACACGGGGCTCCAACTCTCAGATGGTGAGATCATGATCCGAGCCAAAGTCAGATGCTTAACCAACTGAGCTACCCAGGCGCCCCTTTAATGGTATTTTAATAGACCGTTGACCCTCAAACAATATGAATTTGAACTGCATAGGTCCACTTACACGTGGATTTTGTACAGCACAGTACAATAAATGTATTTTCTCTTAATAACATTTCTAGCTTATTTTAAGAATATAGTATATAATACATCTAACATACAAAACATGTGTTCATCAACTGTTGATGTTATTGGCAAAGCTTCTGGTCAATATAGTAAGAATTAGCGGTTACATTTTTGGGGAGTCCAATGCTATATGTGGATTTCCAAGCACATAGAAGATTGGTACCCCTACTGCTGCATTGTTGAAGTGTCAACTGTAATGTCTAAAACTTCTGCCATATTGTTGCTCATGATCAGTGAAGAGTTCAGTGATTATCAAGGGAATCCTAGCACTTTCATAATTAACCTGAAGCCAAATTACTCTTCTTTAAAAATGGAGATAACCCTCACCTTACTGAGTCACTGAATGGATTAAAAAGAATGTATATAAATTGCCCAGTACAACATCCGACACACAGTAAGCCCTTAATAGCAGCTCTTACAGTGTAATTGTTCTCTGTCTTTGCCAAAGATGGTGGACTGGCTCTTAAGCAAGCTCTGTGACCGGCAAAGTCACATACTTCCTGTGGAATTCACTCATAAAACCTGGAGTTACTGCTCAGCGTGTCATTCAATCTCCTCAATTGGGAGAGTCTGGGAGAGCTACCCAGGCTATGCCCAGGATTCTGAAAAACAGCCAACTGGATCAAAGGGCCTGGGAGCAGAGGAGGCAGAAGAAGCAAAGGCAGTCACTTCTCTGTCATACCACAGTTTCGGGTCAGCAAAGTGGCAGATACTCTCTCCTGTTTAGTGGAAAGAAAAGACAGAGTGGCACAGTGGTAATGGAGGTGGACTTTGGATCAGTTCTGCTTGAGTGCAAATCCAGCTGCCACTTCCCCGCTGGTTACAGTGGACAAGTACCTTCAATTCTAAATGTCTCATTTGTAAAATGGAGAGTATGTCACCTGACCCAGAGGTGTTATGAAGATGAAAGGAGATAATCTGTAAATCATTTCAGACAGTATGTAGAAAGTAGTAAACATTCAAAATTTAGCTGTTTTCTTAGGGTACCATAGTAGGTAATGAAAACCATCTTAGCTATTTTAGAATGCATTTAATATAGGGCATTGGGTCCTTGCAAAATCACTATGAGTCATAGACTGGAAGAACATATTTAGATGGGGCCTGTTGGAGCAACTCTGTAGAATTGGCTGCTCAAATATGAAATGTTAAAACTGTGATTCTCCTGCAAATATAAACGGTAAGTGTCAAAGATTTCTATTTGACACACGAAGTAATGACAGAACCTGGTTCAAAGGAGAATGTAGACATATGTGTGTATATACATTCATGCAATCAGGGATGCTGAACTCAACTGACTAATAGATATGAAACTGGTTTAAATGCTACAGGGCCGGACTGTCCAACACTGCTGTATTATGAGCATCGTGTACAATTCAAAATCTTGAATCTTGTACCATATTAAAGTAAAAATAGGTGAAATTAATTTATCATTTAGTCCAATATATCTAAAATATTTCAGTGTATAATCCATATAAACAATTAATGAACAAAATGATAGAGTTTACATACCTTTTATATTGAGGCTTTGAATTCTGGTATTCTACACTTACAACATATCTCAATTCAAACTGGCTACATTACAAGTGCTCAATAATTGCATATGGCTAGTGACTCCCATATTATTAGAGTTTTAGGGCAATAAAAAGAATGTTTGGGATTATCTTTCCTTTAGGGCAAAAGCCAATTATATATCTACCAGAAAAAAAGGTAACTTGCTTTGTTATGAACAAGGAGTATTAGCATTTCTTTGGTTTGCAACAAGTAAATTTCTACCTTAGAGTTGTCAAATAGTGTAGTTAGTCGAAAATCAAAAGGGCATATCTGTAACATCAGAAAATTGCTGAAAGTTCCCAAAACAATACCCAGAACTTTCCTGAAAGTTCCCTAATCTCCATTGCTAAGCCTTGGACAATTTTTTGTGTGTGATAAGCCCATGAGGGGAACTTCTGGGAATCAGGAGACTGTCACTGAAATCATTGCACTGATGGACATGCTACCCTAGCCACAGTCCAGGCATCAGGAAGTCTCACCAGGATTACTGGCTCCAGCATCACATAATAGCAGCTAGATCCTCACACTAGCTAAGTGGATGATTCAGGCATTTCTGCTGCTTCTCTTTCCACCTATATCAATTTCAAATTCAGATTTCACATGAGGACTTCTGATGGATGAAACCTACATCATGTTGGAGTCTCTAGCTGTGAAGGAGTGAGGGAAACACGGTTCCTGGCTCTCCAGGGTCTGCAGTAAAGGAAAAGCACCAGAAGGACTACGGAACCAAGAGTGAGCAAGGCAATATACCGTGTTTACCGCTGCTGTCATTCAGTTGACAAGAACTTGATGAACTTCTCCATTATGGGATACAGAGGATAAGTACTTTTTTTTTTCTGGTCTGCATGACAGCAACATTTTTGTGGGCTCTCTCATATCTAGGGTTCCTCTAAGCACTACAACAGAACTAAGGAACACTAACACTGAAGAGTCAGGTGAAAAAGGAGAAGCAGATGGAGGACAGGTAGAAGGAATGAACAAAGAACAGGGAGGTGTCCAAAAAGTATGGTATTACAGAAAACAAAGGGCACAGAGTATTTTAAGAAGGAGGGAGAAGTCAACTTCCAAATGCTGCTAAGACTCTAAGAAAAACATGAGCTGAAATGTACTTTGGGGACCTTAGCAAGATCAGCTTTGGTGATGTGCTGGGGGTGGAAGCCACATTAAAGTGGTTTCAGGAGTGAGGGGGAAGTGAAGAAATGCCGACAGCAAGAATAGATCAATCTTTTGAGCTGTCTGACTCTGAAGAGAGGAGAGACACAGAGGAGCTTTATACATCTTTAAGGCTCTGTTTTTGGCAAGCAAGCAGGCCTCGATTCTGAATTCGATGCCTTCCAATATTTATGAGCGCTTTGTCTCAGAAGAACAATATTTGAGGAGGATTGTTTTACTAACACACAGTCTAGGGCGTTTTCTATTCCAGATATGTTAAAATCTACTCCTACATGAAGCCAAATGAAAAGTGAGTTGGCCAGACTCCCCTGTGTTTTCACCTCTCCCCCTGACCTCTCTACTTCCCCCCAAAATGCTCACAAGGCAAACTGAATTTTGGGGGGTGATGTCATTAGTTGATGCAGGGCTACTAGATAGAACCAAGCTGTGATCCACCCAGAGCAGAGGTAGTTATTTTATACTTTTTTAAAGCCTTGTTCCTGGCTCTCTTTTATGTCCCCACCCTTGTTTTTTGCCCTTTTTCACTCTTTTGTTATAGTTTTATATATTCTGACAAGTCACTTTAAATTATGTTGGGAACAAAGTGAGGTATCAACACATAACACTGAGGGTTTCTTTTTTCTTCTTGCTGATACTGTTTCCTTGATTTTATAAAGGAGATTACTGCAAAGGAAGGTAGAGATTTATTTATGGAGTTTTGCTTTACAGCCAACTTTACTACTTTTTTCATTAAAGCAAGGTATGCAATGTTCTGAGGTCATAAAGAGTGAGTGAGGAGATGGACTAAATGTGTGATGGACCTTACGAAGGGCACTTATTGGGATGAGCACTGGGTGTTACATCTAATTATGAATCACTGGGTTATTCTCCTGGAGTTAACATACTACACTGTATGTTAACTAACTTGAACCTAAATAGATAGACCATTAGGCTGTCTTTTAAGGGTATCACCTGTGACACCATATTGCATTACATGTTCTTAACCCTAGAGATGTGGGCTTTCAGAATGCCTTTAAAGATGTGCCCAGAAGTCAAAATATTGAAATTTTTCTTTATTGGGATGTTTCATAATCAGGGAAATGGTGTATGGTCTGAACCTCTTAGGGTTAAAAAAATTCTTTTAAGATTTTCATTTTCCCCTAGGAAGGTGTTTTATCTTTAAATCCAAGTAGGTGACTCAGTTCATAGGGGGAGGCTCATGATAGGATAAAAATGCCATTGAAATGTCGGTTCATAAGTGGTCACCTGCGAGTGGGACTTGGATATTATACCCTGAATATTTTTTCAGCACTAATGTGTTCAATGCACATAAGTTTTAGTCTGTTTTAAGTGATTCAGAAAAAAGCCATTCCCTTTCAAAATGTTTTCCTTTTTGTATTCATAAAAATAGATGCCAATTTCCTTTTACAAAAAATAAAGAATAAAATAGAAGAAGAAAAAAATACATATCCCAATATTAATGTTTTTTTACAGATAGTAAAAAATAGTCATTGCTAAATCCCAATGAATGCTTTAGCCTAAATTTTAGAAACTAAAATTGCATGTATTATTGTCACCCCCAAAACAAAAAATTCAAATAGTGTGTGCTTGTTAACTGACTTTAAACTTGTTGTACTTTTCACAAAGAAATTTCATAAATAGCTTTATGAATCTTATAAAAATGAAAGGATATCACCAATTTATTTAAGTTGCCTAGCTAGTGGGAAGTGATAAGGTGAAATAAGAATGGGATTACAGGCTGAGAGGAGGAAGGGAGAAAGACTTAATAGAAGAGACTGAAAGACAGGTAATGATCCTGCCCTAAAGTAAAATTCTCCATAATTTTAATATTGCATTCTAAGATGTGTTCAGTTTCTGACACCATTAATAAAATGATCAAAGACTGTCTAGTCACCAGAATCAAAATGCAATTTAATTATATTCTCTGTTTTGAATTGATAGCTTCTTAGAAAGAAGATGGCTGTCATATTTAGTTTTCCAAATGACTTTTATATGAAGCTGCTCAAACTAGGCATATAAACCCAACTCACCAGAGAGATGTGCTTGCATTTAAAGAGAATTAAAAGCCTAAGGTTTCAGGACTTAAAATCATGAAGCTGAAGTCAGAAGATAGGTCCTACCGTGGAAGAAAGTGGCCTCCCTGACATTGGGTCTAGAAAGTGCTCTGTGAGCCTGGCAATCATCCAGATGAGGACTAATGTTTGGGAGCCTCTTATAATTGGACACTCTTTCCTGCTACGGCTAAACTTGGATCAAAGAAAGAAAGAAATTAGCTAGCAGCTTCCTGTAGAATCCGATGAGGCATCATCACCTTGGTGGAGATGCCAACAGTCTTCAGTGGTCTAGGAAATTGATCCTAAAAGCTTTCTCTGAAATGATCAAGTTTAGGAGCACAAATAAATGCTAGCCAAATTCATAGATCAATTTATAAAACAGAATGCCGCATAGTCATTTATATTGGGCACTGTATTTGTCAAATGTATCATCCACTTGCGCAAGAATTTTCCTACTTGAGCTTGCTGAAATGGAATTACATTAGATTGCTTTCTCCAGTCTAGGCATATTTTGGCCTAGAGAATCTACACTGAGAGTACTTTCTTCCCTAGCTAACACTAAAGAAGTGGTGATAATGGATAGCCTTTTTAAGAACTCTTCATCACTCCTGCTTTTCACTTAACGCATCATTGCCGCAGACAGGTTAATAAGGCTGCGGATTTCTTTACGGTTACTTTGTTCCTGTCCTGAGCATATTCTCTGGCCACCTGGATTATGCTGAAACAGTCTAGTCTGTTCTTGTTTCTAGGGCAAAGAGAAGGAAAAACCTATCACTTTTTTTTTTAACTTATCACTTATTGTACCATATTTATAAACTACATCTTAAGGCAGTTTTCTTTGAAAGAGCTAATTTTGTTTGTTTCAATTTTGGAAGGCAACATCTCTGCTATTCTCCATAGATTCGGAAAAGGTAGGAGGAGTGAAACCCTTTCTGACCAGTGGCCACAGACATGGTAGGTGACTACAAGAATGCCTCCTTACCACAGAGAGAATTCTTCAGAAAAGGGAATGCACTGAAGTGACAGAATGTTCTCCATGGCAATCAAGCAATAATACTCTCGTGGCAACATATAGCATAGGTGTGCTGGGTCAGAAAATGTTTCTGTGACCAGGGGTACTATTCAAACTACCCTCAAACTTAGAGACTTGAAGCAGTATTTATCCTGCTATAAGTCTACAATTTGGGCAGAGAGAGCTCATCTCTGCCACACTCCATCAAGAACACTGAAATAACGGGAAGGCTTAGTCACTCACACGTATGGCAGGCTATCCTTGGAAAACTCCATGAGCTAACATCTAGAACAGCCAGGGCTCCTTAGGCATCCCTCTCCAGCACGGTGGCTACAAAGTAGCCAGACTTCTCACACTTGTATCAGCTCAGGAATCCAAAAGCAATGTGTCAGAGAGCAGCGTGTGGAAGCTGCATTGTCTATTCTAACCTAGTCTTGGTATAGGTTCAAGTGTCCCTGAGCAGCATTCTATCTGACAGAACCCAGTCCCCAAGGATAGCCCATATTTAGGGGGAGAGGAATTAGGACCCAACTTAAGTGAGAGGAATGGCAAAGAAATTGTGAGCTTGCTTTAAAATTATCACAATAGGGGCTCCTGGGTGGCTCAGTTGGTTGAGTATCCCACTTCGGCTCAAGTCATGATCTCACAGGCAGGGAGTTCCGGCCCCACATTAGGTTCTGTGCTGACACCTCAGAGCCTGGAGCCTGCTTTGCATTCTGTCTCCCTCTCTCTCTCTGCCCCTCCCCAGCTCACTCTCTGTTTGGTCTCTCAAAAATGAATAAACGTTTAAAAAAATTAAAGTATCACAATAACTTTATATAGCTGAAGAATTACAGGAGAATACACCATTAATTTATTTACTCATTCATTCAGCAAATACTGCGTTTGTACCATAAACTAACTTAACATAGACTTTTTAAAAGATTCTAGATATTCTAGCCTGAGACAACTCAAATTTGGACATGATTTTATGCATCAAGAAGGATGTATTTTATTTTAGGCCTGTCATATGAAAGTACTCAAACCAGTACAAAATGTCAGATGATGACAATTCATCCATTTGGAAAGGAGTATAATCTTAGCAGCAAAAATGGGTTTTTATTAGAACTCATTAAAAACCCAAGAAACAGAGGCACCTGGGTGGCTGAGTCGGTTAAGCATCCAACTCTTGATCATGAGCTCATCATTTGTGGGATTGAGCCCCTCCTAGGCTCCACACTGTTAGCATGGAGCCTGCTTAGGATTCTCTCTCTCTCCCTCTCTCTGCCCCTTCCCTGATCATGTGTTCTCTCTCTCTCAAAAACAAACTTTAAAAAATAAAACCAGAGAAAATAGAAGTATGAATCTTTGTTAGATACAAATACATTCTAAAAAAATTATTTGTTGAATCAATTTGTGTAAAAGCAAATCATCTTTTCTAACTTTATACTTTTAGTGATTAATATGTAAGAAAAGTTTTCCTTGACTTCCTAAACATTCCAAATTGCCTAGTATGTGAAAGGAGGATTGCTCTCTGATAGACAAGAGATAAAATACAGAATACATAGGTGAATATACTGGATACAATAGGTTCAGCTGAGAGGCACAGTGGAAGTGGCTTGAAGAAGGAAGGTCTTCACTTGTCCATCATGGAAGGAAGCCTGGAGGCAGGTAGCTCTGGACTGGTGTGACAGCTCCATGAATGTCAGAGACCCTTTCAGCTTACCACTCAGCTACTTCTGGGAAGTTGTCCTCATTTTCCTCACCCAAGATGGACACTAAAACTCCAACCATCACCTTTTGTTTTCTCGACAGTAGAATGGAAGAAGGGCAAACCAAGGGAAAAAGAAGGTGTCCCTAAGGTAAAGTGCCTGAAGGTGTAGTTTGTAAATATGGTACAATAAGCGAATGTTGTCCAGAAGCAGCCACATAATACTTCTGATTACATTTTATTGGCCAGAACCCTCCTACAAAAGAGTTTTGGAAATGTAGGCAAGGTTAATGTTATTCTGAGTTGCCACTGGTCTAGACAAAGTCACCAGCATTTCAGAGGAAGAAGGGGAGGGTGGTTCCTAGAGGGCAGCTAGCAGTCCCAGCCACAGGGTGGAAATCATGTGTTATATTTTGCACTTTAAGCATGAGATGCCTCTTAAACACTCAAGTAAACAACAATATATACAACTCTGGAATGTAGGGGAGATATTGAAAATCTGGGGTTAAAAATCGGGAACTCGTTGGCCTACAGATGATGTTAAATATCTTGGGGCTAGACGGCAACATGTGGGGAATGAATGGAGACAGAGAAAAGAAGTGGCCAGCCAGAGAGGCCGCCAGCAGAATAGGCTGAGAGGACATCATGAAAGAGACAGGTGAAGAGCCAGGACACTCTGGCATCCTAGAAACCCAGTGAAGAAAGAAGCTCAACAAGACCAGAGTCTCCACAGTCTCACAGGCTGCTGGGAGTTTGAGTCTCCAAGCCTGAGAACTGATGACTGAATTTGGCAAGAAGGAGATCATGGAGATGAGATGTGCCAGGCTATAGTGCAGAGGTGGAGAACAGAGCCTGTGGGAAAGGGCTGAAGGGGAACCAGGAGACGGAGGAAGTAGAAACAATCAATAGTTCCAGGAGATATAAAGGGCAGTAGCTGAAGAGGAATATGGCATCCAGAGAAACCCTTAAAAAAATGATGGTGGGTATTAGAATATATATATATATATATATATATATATATATATATATATATACATATATATATATCTGCTTATGGGAATGAACTATAAGAAAAGCAGAAGGTGATGATGTGGGAAAAGTGTTAATTTCAGCACAAAACCAGGGTCCAGTATACAAGTGGAGAGGCCAAAACAGTGTGTAAAAAAGATACACATAGAGCCTAGAGAAGAGAGTAAGATCAGATATGATGAGAGAGAAATCAAGGAAAAGAATGTGGTGAAGGGAGTCTGGCAGTGGAATCAAAGAGCAAATACTCAACAAAGAAGATTCATCTCAATCCAGATTCACCACCTGGGATTGACTGGTGGTGGCTGCCCAGGGCTCTGTGTTGAGCAGATGGGTAGAATCCTTATCCAGCTCACTGGGGGACAGTGCAGTGACTGGTGATAGGTTCCCCAATGTTCTGGCCTCAAACACTTAGTAGCCTACTTTTGAAAGTGTTTCTTTTTCCAAAATAATCTCTACACCCAACATGGGGCTCAAGGACCCCAAGATCAAGAGCTAGCTGCATGCTCCACCAACTAAGCCAGCCAGACCCCCTTAGTAGCTTACTTTTGACATCTTGGACTTTAATGAGTCCAACTCTGACTTTTAATTATGTAGTTTTTCACAAAGTTTAATCATTCTACAAGTACTGTTACAATCTTTTCCACTTAATAATATGAACAGAATTTGCTTTTGTGTTAATGGATCAATATCTACATCATCTTTTTAAATGTTCCTCAAGTCTGGCACTATGTGGGTGGACCCACATCCTATGGTTGGAAATTTAAGTTGTTCCAAGTTCAAAAATAAATATTTACTTGTACAACTCCTTCTTCTAGATTACACTGACCTTATGATCTGGAAGGCATTGTGAAGTAGTGGTTTAAAAGCATGGGCTGTTGAGTCAGAGCGGAAGCCCTCTGGGATTCAAATGACTGCTACCTTAGTTCCTAGCAGTGTTATCTCTCTGTGTCTCAGTGTCTTTATCTGTAAAATGGGGTTAATGGTATTTCCACTAGATAGAGGTGATACAAAGATGAAAGGAGATAATACATATAAAGCACAAACATCGTGCTTAGGGCATGGAAAGCATGCAGTAAAGGTTAGTATACTGAAGCAGGTTTATGTCGGTCCACCTCTATCCTATCCTCAGCACCCAACCCAGAGGCTGGCAAGGAGAAGATGTTCAATAAGCCTGCTGAATGAGTGGGTTGTACACAAGATCTGAAGTAACAGTATTAAAAGGTTATAATCCTAGTCACAAAGATAGGACTAAATTGTAGACTCCTGAGCCAAGATATACAAAGTTAACAGAGGGTTTATATGTAAGAATTATTTGGATAATTTTTTTCTTTTTTTTCATTCATTCATTCAGTCAGTAGGACAAAACCTAAAATACACCATTTATCATTGGATTGAAAATGCCACTGTGAAAAATACAACAAGATTTCTGATCATTGGTGGTGCTGTTTCACAATGCTGTTGTCTTAAATGTTTGTTAGAAATCATCATACTTGTATTCCTTCAGCAGCTAATTAAAACAGTAATATCTGCTCGTCAGAAAAATTTCAGTCTGACAGGATACAAAGTAAACTGGAAGCAGGAAGTGAAAGCTCCCCTTCACCACCTCCCAGCCCCACTCAGATGTCGCTACCCTCTGAAGTATATTCCTTGACCCTTTCCTATGCATATACAAATACAAACATACAAAAAACTCCACGTGCATGTACCCAATGCAGGGAATCGTCATCATCTGATTTTAGGCCACAAAATTGCTGCTCTATTTTCATATTAAAAACAAAACCAACCAACCAACCAACAAAGCAAAACAATAGCAGCTTTGAAGCCATTTCTATCTGAAAAGATTGTCACCGTTCTGGGGTTCTGATCTGCTAAACGTTCGTTTCTGGTGGTATGCCTGGGAGTGACTGACTCAGTGCTGTTGGTTAATCACTAACAAGCAAGTCAAGTGTTTCGGTTCTGTTAAATAGAAACTGTTCTCTTTTTTTAAAAAAGATTTAAGTTTATTTTGAGTGAGAGAGAGCAAGAGTGCACACAAGCAGAGGAGTGGCAAAGAGAGAGGGAAAGAGAGAATCCTAAGCAGGCTCTACATTGCTAGTGCACAGTCCAATGTAGGGCTTAAACTCACAGTGAGATCATGACCTGAGCTGAAATCAAGAGTCAAATGCTTAATGGACTGAGCCACCCAGGTGCCCCAAGAAACATTCATAAGAGTACATCTCTTTCTTAAATATTCATAAGAGAATATGGGGCAGGGGGTAGAGACACCAGACCAGAACGAAGACCAAATCAGGTAGAATTGTGCTCCAGTTCAGAATTAACCTCCGGGATCTTGAAAAATAACCACAGACAGGGTGATCTGCCTACCATGGAGCAAAGTAAAGGTTGGAGCAGACAGAGGATACAAGGGAGGATTGAGAGACGGTTGACAATTGCCACAATTCCCATCACCAAAATCCCCAACACAAATACTGATCTTTAGCTTCCCATCATCACTGATGGTAGGATTTGCTGGTCATTTATTGTTGGGGTTGTTTTGTTTTCTAATCACCACCCCCAACAGACATGGGAGTGTAACTCACCTTGGGATTTATAGATGTATCCTAAAGCAATTTGTGAAGGATTTGGAGGACTTGGATATTCTTCTGTTGTTCTTTCACAAGAAATTGTGATTTACTATGTAAGTCAAACTTTGAAGGCAAAAATACTCAGATTAACATAAATTTCATTTCCAAGAGAAGTAGGATCTCCTGGGTAATCAATTATGAATAAAACCGCATAAAATGAGTAGCAACAGTTCAGCTCCTTTGTGAAGGAGACAGGATATAAATAAGTAAACATATAAATGAAAAAATGAAAATAAATAGTAATGAAGTTTACTAATTATGTTGCTTGCTTCTGTTACAATTCATTCATTCTAAGGAAGAAAATAATTAGTGGGTAGAATATCATTAGTATTTTTAGAACTCTTGCTCAGATGTATTCAATTGAATTTGTGTAATGAGGAAAAATGGAACTTGGTAAAATATTTTCAATAATCATGTAGTTTCTATGTCACTTCAATCTGTATTCAACTCCTTAGGAAATGCTCCCACAATCAAGCTCTCCTTCCTGGTTCTCTCACCAGGAGTTATGCCACTATGACTTTGAGGAGCATCTGGGTGACTCTGTCGGTTAAGTGTCTGCCTTCAGCTCAGGTCTTGATCTCACAGTTTGGAAGTTCAAGCCTGTGCTGACAGCTCAGAGCCTGGAGCCTGCTTCAGATTTGTGTCTCCCTCTCTCTCTGCCCATCCCCTGCTCACACTCTGTTTCTCTCAAAAATAAAAATTAAAAAAAAATCTTTTAAAGAATATGACTTCAATTTTGTCTTTTTAATTTTACTTCATGATACCACAGCCCAGAACTAACTTGTACATCACAGAAAATTGAGCACAAGAGTTTCACCAAACTCTAGCTGTGATCATTTCTGCATATAATGTCTTCACCATCGAGTTCCCAGAAGATGAGGAATCTTAACCAACTGAAATTGGATCTGGTCCCCAAAGTCATCCCATACTTACTTTTCCTGGGCATTATTAGGCTTATAACCCCTACCTCTCAGCCTACTGATCGAGACACTGGTATCTACAAAACATCCATCGACAGTGCCCTGTACATGCACACTACAGTAGGACCTTAGATTCACTTTGTATACGGGGCTTAATTTGATGAGCTGAATTCAAAAAGTTACCTGGATATGATGTATCATTCATACTCCTGGGTATTTTTACTAAAGACCTGAAATAGAGATCTCAAAGATATTAGCACTCCCACCTTCATTACAGCATCATTCACCCTAGTCAGGATATGGAAACAACCCAGATGTCTGTTGATGCATGAATAGATAAAGATGGAGGGATGAATGGGTAAAGAAAATGTGGTATATACATACAATGGAATATCAGTTAGCCTTAAAAAGAAGGAAATTCTACCATATATAACAACATGGGTAAACGCTGAATACATTATACTAAGTGAAATAAGTCAGTCACAGAAAGACTAACACTGCACCATTCCACTTATATGAGGTATCTAAAATATAGTTAAATCCATACAGTCAAAAAGTGGAATGATGGTGGTCAGGATCTGGAGGGAGGAAGAAATGGGGAGTTGCCAATCAACTCCCATAAAGTTTCAGTGAAGCAAGATGAATATGTTCTAGAGATATGTTGTACAACATTGTACCTATCGTCAATAATACTATACCATATACACTTAAGAGGTTAGCTCTCATGTTAAGTGTTCTTACATACACACGTGATCTGACATTCAAAGCATCAGAATAAATATACCCAATTGTCAGAAGGGACTTGCGCCCTGTTTTCTGAGCTGCAGTGACAAGCTTAATTATAACTGGATTCTAAGTCACTAAGTCACTAAGACTAATCTTAGGTACTGAATTAAGGTAATAAACTGGAGTTAATAATACAAAGAGTAATCTATTTTAGATTTTGTTACTTTCAAAATGTTTTTAATTATGTTACTTCATTTGAGGTGCCTGGGTGACTCAGTTAGTTAAGCATCTGACTTTGGTTGTTCAGGTCATGGTCTCATGGTTCATGGGTTCAAGACCCGAGTTGGGCCCTGTGCTAACAGTGCAGAGTCTGCTTGGGATTCTCTTTCTCTGTCTACCTCCACCCATACCCTGCTGGCACTCTCACTCTTTCTCTCTCTCTGTCAAAATAAATAAATAAAAACTTAAAGAAGAAATTTAAATTTAAACCTCCAACATCTAAAATATTATTTCCATTTACGTATGAAGAGACCTAGGCTCATACAGATAAATTCTTCTCCCTCTTGGTGATGTCTCCTTTTCCACCTTTTATATACTTTCCCCTCTATGATCCTGATGCCTGGTAGATTCTCTTTAAACAATTAGCCAAAAATGCCAACCATGTAACGGAATGTAAACTCACTTTCCAATAACCATCCAATTTCTCCCTTTTTTCTCTCAAATTTCTCTTTAGCATCTTAAGAGTGAAATCTATGCAACATCTCTTCTCCACCCCTCATTAACTTTTCAACCCACTCAATCTGGCTTTCAAGCCCCCTCCTCCACTAAAATTGCTCTCAACAAAGTTATCAGAGACCTCCAAATCACTAAATCCAAAGCATTATATACATTTTTGCTCTTTTTTTTTTTTTACTTGACATTTCTTCTCCTCTCCGCCCTAGGCTTCTGGGACACCACACTTTTTTGTCTTCCTCCCACATCTCCCTGTGATCCTTCTCAGGGAGAGTTCCTCTTACTTTGTTCAGTCTTTACTTTTCCTGATCTTTATTTCAGCTTCTGCTCCTAATCCTTCTGCTTGCTCTCTTAATCTCTATCTACTCTTTCAATGACTTCATCTAAACCCAGATTTAACACCAAAGCTCCAGATTCATATACCCCTCTGCCTACTGAGTGTCCCCACTTGACTGTACCATATCTACCTCCAGCCACTCCCTTTACTCTCTGACCACACACACCTCCCTCACCCAATGTGCTCTTCCTCCCACATTCTGAAACTTGACAGAACTGGGGGAGTCATAGACTCTCAACATCCATGCACAATCAACACGTCCAGTTGATTCTAGTGGTCTTTCATCTCTCTTGTTCATTTTTATTGCCCTTGACTTACATCAGGTTCTTGTCTATTTGCCAGAAATACAGGTCAAGATTGGCTCTGAGGCTTGGGGCCATTACTTAGCAGGTGCAGTGAAAAGATTTGAGATTTGTCACCTTCATTTAAAAAAATTTTTTTAAGTTTATTTATTTATTTTGAGAGAGAGAGACAGCATGAGCAGGGGAGAGGTAGAGACGGGGGGGGGGGGGAGAGAGAGAGAGAGAGAGAGAGAGAGAGAGAGAGAGAGAGAATATGAATCCCAAGCAGCCTCCGCACATCAGCCCAATGCAGGGCTCAAACTCAGGAAACCATGAGATCATGACCTGAGATGAAACTGAGAGTCAGATATTTAACTGACTGAGCCACCCAGGTGCCCCAGTATGTTACCTTCCTATCACAGTGTTTGGATTTGGACATCTCCTATTGCTGGAAGACTAGGGATGGGGAAGTGCTTGCTCAGGGATAGAAAATTATAAATCACAACGTTTGCATTTTATCTTCACAGTAGTTGAAGTTTATTTAAAAATAGCCACAAAAGCAGATGAGGTACTAAAGGAATAAGTGAACAATTGGAGGTATTGATGAACAAATAGTTGTTAGAGATCTATTCTGTCATCTACGTTAGGCATCTGGGTTACCAAGACTATTATGGCATGGTTTCTATGTGCAACAAAATCATACTCTAGTGGAAAAGTAGATGATTCAAATTTAGCAAGGAATGTATGAAGCATCATATGAGTACAGAAGAGTTTTCTTTCTGCTCTTACTGCAGTAGCACATTAGGTGGTGGAGGAGGGAGTGATGTCCTGCCTCAGGAGAAAGAGTAGAGCTTCCAGAAGATATGAAAATGCTCTCGCTCTTACAGAAACCTTAAGGGAGTGTAACCCTGGATCCTGACAGTGGGGATTTGGGGAATTCAGTCAGCTGTTTTCTCAACTTACACAACCTATGTGATTCCTACTCTCTACATCTCTAAAACAAAAAGACTGGTATAAATGAGGTTGGCAAACCTGTTCTATAAAGAGCCAGAGAGTAATGTTTTAGGCTTTGTGGTCCATATAGTCTGTCACAACTACTCAACTCTGCTCTTGTAATGTAAAAGCAGCTATAGACAATACATAAACAGATGGGCCTGGCTATATTCCAGTACAACTTGATTTACAAGAACAGGCTGGGGGCTGGATTTGGCCTATGGGATGTAGTTTGCCTATGCTTTGTCTCCATTACCTCTAAGATGCTTTCTAAATTTACCATTCTATTGGTTCCTGAAACAGTAGTTCTCAAAAACTTGATATACTTCATGGTTTTTAAATGTACTTTGTTGTGGCTGGTTAGCTCAGTAAGTTTAAATTGGCATTAAAAATAAGATTTGGAGTCTGATTTATTGTGGGTCAATTAGCTTCGCTGTTCCATGACCACAAACCACACTGGGAACTTCAACAGATTCATGGTCCTGCCTGGAGCCAGGTAGAGCAATGTGACAAATGCCATCCTCTCCTGCTTCTTTAAAAAAAATTTTTTTTGATGTTTATTTTTAAGAGAGAGAGACAAGAGTGTGAGCAGGGGTGGGCAGGGGGATGGGCAGAGAGAGAGGGAGACACAGAATCTGAAACAGGCTCCAGGCTCTGAGCTATCAGCACAGAGCCCAACACAGAGCTTGAACCCACAAACCATGAGATCATGACCTACGCGAAGTCAGATGCTTAACTGACTGAGCCACCCAGGTGCCCCATCCTTTCCTGCTTCTAAGAACAAATGCCCCAATGATGGTGTGGCAGCATCCTTTTTACACATGTACCAGCACCACTGAGTTCATTTCAAAAAAGCAACTACTTTTCTTTTTCTAAAAAAGTTTAGAGTGTGTGTGCAAGCATGGGAGAGGGGAAGAAAGGCAGAGAGAGAATCTCCAGCAGGGTTCATGCTCAGTGCAGAGCCCAACACAGGGCTCAATCCCACAACTGTGGGACCATGACCTAAGCCAAAATCAAGAGTTGGATGCTCAAATGACTGAGCCCCCCAGGAGTCCTAAAGAGCAACTTATTGTCAAAGAAAGTTGTCAACGTAAAAGCAGGCTTTGGGAATCTATAGATCAAAAGAAATGTCTCATCACCTTTTAATTAAACCAAATTGGTTTTTATGGCTACTCAACAAAAGAAAAACATGCTGCTATGCACATAAGCTAAAGCAGAATCACCAAATTACATGGCACAGAAATCACCAAATTACATGGCACCAAATTACATAGCGAATTCCTTCCTTTCCTTTGCTAGACATCACTAATTAATTCTAGTGCTTTCCCGCACAGAGCCTAGACGTGTTCTCATAACTCTTCCAAACACACTGAACCAGGATGCTACACTGAGTAGCTTGGCATCCCCGTGCTAGATAAAGCTTCTTGTCATACTGCAACAAAAGTTACTGTGCCTTATGTTTCCTATCATTTTCCATTCCTATCACCAAATTACTCTTGTTAAAAAGATGTACGTACAACCTTGAATATAGCAGCTATAAAATTCAACAATACAAAATTGAAGGTAGTATAAATTTCATTTAGCAGCTAAGAGTATAAATCAGTTAAAACCTTTTATGGAGAAAAACTGGACATTGTTTATTATAATCATACTAGTTGGGTACTTGGGGATTTGTTATATTATTCTTTCTGCTCTTGAGTGTGTTTTAACTTATTTTTAACTGCCTAATGAAGATAAAAATATCATGGTAGTGATATAGTACGTAAAAGTAAAATCTAAGTTTACTAATAGTACACAACTGAAATAATTCAATGCGGCCTTGTTGTACAAAGTTTTGTGCCTTTGCTTAGTTAGCATATTAAATTACAAAAGTTTACTACTGAAACCATTTTACTAGTTTCTTAATATGCATACTAAAGGATTTATAGAAGTTTATAAATGCATGAAATATTTCTGGAAAAATAAATAGAAACTACCTACCTTAAGCAGCTGCTTCTGGCTTACTTTTCACTGAATATCCTATTGTTCCTTTTGAGTTTTTGTACGTGTTGCATGTGTTGCCTAATTAGATAAATAAAATGTGACTCACTGATTCCACTCCTAAAAAAATGTATCCTGAGGTAATAACTGAGGAGTGGGTAAAGATTTTACCTCAAGGATGTTCACTGTATATAACAAGAAAATATTTCAAGGAATCTAAATACCTAATAATTAGGAATTGGTTAAATAAGTTACTGTATTTTCATATAAAGGAATACAGAAGATGAATTTTTACTTATAAAGATGTTTGTAATATGGTGTTAAGTTTTTTTTTAAAGCAAGTTACACAAGAAGATGTGTATTATGACCTTAGTTTTATAAGAAAATATATACAGACAGAAAAATATTTGAAGGAGGCACATCAAAATGATAATATAAACCATCTCCTGAAATATGGATAGTTTTCTTTCTTCCTTTTTTTCAAATTTCTCCAACAAATATCAACTTTAAATAAAAGATTATTGATAAAGAGCAATCTTAACACAGAGAGAAATATAAAATTTGGCTTTTGTGATCAAAGCCAAAGTCATTACAAAAATACTGAAATTTTATTGACAATGTCTCTTGTAGAGGGTAGTGACATCCAGAGTTAGACACTACCTGGTATTTCACCAAAGGTACCAAGTCTTTTCAGTGGATTTAGTAACTCCAACATGGTAATGTAAGGAATGATTTTCCCCCTGTATGAAAAAGAAATCTTATAATATTGAAAACTGTTAGACTAATACATATAGGTTGTGTAATAAACAAAGGGGAATGGTGGCTGAAATACCTGAACATGGAGACACCAGACATTTTGAGTGGGAGACTGATATGGATTCAATAGTTTGTTGTGGCCATGGCTGGCTGGTAAAGGGTCTTGTGCAGCATGATAAGGACTTGGACTTTTTCTATAAAGACACGGACCAAGTTGTGTTTCAGAATGAAAACTCAAAGTGTCCATAGACAGAGTCAAAATTAAAAACAGAGTACAAGTGGAGTGTTTATATTTGTAGTTTCTTTAATTTCTCCTAACAAGGATAGAAAGAACACACTGCAAGTTATTTGTTTCAGAAAAAAATATATGATATGTAAACACAAAACCCATAGCAATTGCTATGTCAACAACTATAATATACATAGTTAGGGATAAGTTTAATGTAGCATTTTATTGTTTGACTAAATATAAATAAGAAATTATATTAAATTGGAACTTATTTTGTCCTTAACACTGTACACTAGGCAAATCAAGCACAGCTTGGATGTTCATTATAAATCATACGTGCTGACATTCCAAGTTCACCTAAATGGAATGCACTTAGTATGTTAGATTCTATCAATCTGTTTAATCATTTCTCAGAGATTAATATTCCTTACAAAAAGAACCGTTAAATACAAAGGCAATCCCTACTCTGAGAGCTATCAGTTTCTTCCCGTGAGACCCCCTGGAAGCACATCCCTGTGGTTGCCAAAAAAAAGCACTAGAAAATTTCCCAGTTCCATCTTATTCCAAGACTTTAGGGACAATGTTAAAAAATGGTTTTCTTTCCTGATCTACTACCAGAGGCTAGAAATCGTCAAGTGGTACTAGCTTCTTTTCAAAATTAAAAACCGTTGAAACCACACTTAAGAGCGTTTTACCTCTAGCAATTAGTCGTCCAGAGCTAGTGCTCAGTCTCCTGTGGGTGGGAGTGACACAGTGAGACACATGACAGATTAGGAGGGCTAAGGAGTCAGATGTTACTGGAGAAGCGTACTTGGATTAGGTTCACGTTGTTCAGGCCCTCTTTTAGAGAATATGGTTAAACTCCTACAATTTAAGGGCTTGTATGAAATTTAACTTGAATAAATACAGAGGACCTGTCCCATCACAGTCAGCCAGGGGAGCCGGATCATTTTAAGTCAAAGGCAAAATATTAAGATCAAGTTTATTTAGGTGGAAAGGCTTTATTCTTCTTTCATATCTCACCTTGCACAGAACTGTAAAACACCACTAGGAACCCTGAAACACAGTCTAGAGAATTCAGGACCACCTCAGCTCTGGTTGCCATGGCATTTTCTACAACTGAGCCTAGTGCCTTCTCTTGCAAACTGAAATAACACAGAGAAGGTAAAACATATCTACACTGAATAAGCTATTACCAAAATTTAATTAATGTGTTTACCTTTTCCTATTCTGGGACAATAAAGCTAAGAACTATTAAAAAGTGGTAAACAAAACAACAAAAACCTGAAAGGAAAGATATTTGTGCCTTTACTGCCTGTTATTCAGGTGGCACTTGAACACAGATATTTTGGCTAACAAAGGGTAAAGAAATAAAGGATAAGGAAAGCACTACTGATGGTCTTTACCAGGGCAGCACTGACCTGCTGCTGTGGTCTGCGTCATTCTCCTTTATAGCCATGTTACAAAAGCCCTTCTTGGTTTATGTCAGGTTTTCTCTCCCTGCAAATACTGTGGCTCAAGAAAAAAGTTTGACTCATTAGCTTTTCCTCCCTATGCTTCCTTTTATATGAAAACTTAGTTAAAACCTATTTGACATTCTAAATAATTTTCAACAAAAAATGTTTAATTTCTCCCAGATATTTCTTTTAGGTTCGGAGAACAATAATGTTATAGTCTCAATATGATGCTGGTCTTTGTGAAGCTCAGGAGACAAAGCCAGATGCTTGTGCATGCGGCAAATTCCTGTTTTCATCCCCCAAATAACCTTTTTTTTTTTAAGTTTGTTTATTTGTTTTGAGAGAGACAGAGAGAGAATCCCAAGCAGGCTCCATGCTGTCAGCACAGAGCCCAACACGGGGCTTGAACTCATGAAACTGCAAGAACATGACCTGAGCAGAAACCAAGAGTCCAACGCTTAACCAGATGAGCCATTCAGGTACCCCCCCAAAATAACCTTTTTAACTAGTGTCAGTACAAGTCTTCCCTCCCTACCCTTTTTGGCTGGGGATGGCAGAGAGAGCAGGAAGGCTATTGGGATAGCTGCTCAAAAGTTTTTGGATGTAAATATTTAGAAATGTCAACTAGTGTCTTCAATGAGATTTTATTTTTTATATATATATAATTATATAATATTAAATTATAATTATATAGATATTATAATTTTTTTAGAGACAGTGAGCAAGAATGAGGAGGAGAGAGAGCATCTTAAGTAGGCTTCACACTCAGCATGGAGCCTGACATGGGGCTCAATCCCACGACCCTGGGATCATGACCTGAGTTAAAATCAAGAGTCGGCCACTCAACTGACTGAGCCTCCCAGGCACCCCTTCAATGAAATTTTAAGTTTAAAACTAGTAATTACAAAATCCACAGATTGTATGCCTCCCAAGAGCTGTGTATCTTCCTTTGGATTTTTTTTTTTTGGCATAAAAAGAGAATATTAACGCAGAAGTGATTATATCTTCTGAGGGTGCACTAAAAAGACAGGAACTTAAGACTTAGTAGTTCTCTATCATATGCCCAAACAGAGATGTTAAGGCATACTC
The DNA here is from genome assembly GCF_016509475.1 of Prionailurus bengalensis. Classification (NCBI taxonomy): domain Eukaryota; kingdom Metazoa; phylum Chordata; class Mammalia; order Carnivora; family Felidae; genus Prionailurus; species Prionailurus bengalensis. Next base: position 72,999,813 of record NC_057354.1, on the reverse strand, counting down.
CCCACAGTTTGTCATTTATTCAATTACATTTATCCAAAGCTGGCTTTGGATAGGCTCTAATTTGGTTAAATTTGAATAGTCACAATTTTTTTTCATATTGTTGTTGTAAGAGCAGCACAAAGAGCAAACCCAAACAGCTTTATGAGAGAAAAGTCTACCTTCCACAGCTCCCACCTTGATCCTTCCTAGGCTTCCAGCCTTCCTAACGTCAATTCTTTGTTCTTTTCAGATGAAAACAAGATGACCCTGGCTAAGCATCTTCTTGTGAAGAGACTAATGACAAACGCAGTCTTTATAAAAGATTCCACAGTTGAAATGTAAAATATTTTTTGCCCCTTATGTCCCAGCATTGAAAATGTCCTGTGAGAAAAGCACTAAGATTATTTCATTTGACTGATTGATCAACTGATCATTCATTCATCCTGTCTAGTATTCACTAGACACTTGTTACATGCAAAGCAATAACACTGATTCAAGATTGTGGAAAATACAGTCTCTGACTTTGAGAAATTTGGCATCTTGAAGAGAAGTAAATGCATTTATCAACAGGGTTGTTGTCCAGCCTGTAAAAACTGGACCATTTGTCTGACTCTTTCATTGTACAGATGAGGAAATTACAGTACTGAGAGGTGAAATGAACCTCCTGAACCACATCATGGGTGTAGACATCACTGGGAGAATGGAGAAAGCACTGGCTATTGAGCAAGCCACTGACTCCATCACTCACTATTTATATGACTTTGGAGAAATTACTCAACTCACTGAGCTAAGCCAGACCTCAAAGGGCTAATGGGGGAAGAGAGGAGGGTGTGCAAGACTGGTGAGCAGGGGAACACAGACTTCCTTCAGGACTGTTTTCATACAAGTTTACTGTGACCGAGAAGCAGGAAGTGTGAAGTGTATTTACAAGATAAGGATGAAAGTGAGCTGGTGCAGCTTCTCCATGCCTCCCTACTTCCTCACAGACCCTTAACTAAAGGTCAGTGGTCAATACAGCCCTCAGGGAGTGATAAACCTGCCAGGTCAAGAACTCCAGGTTACAGGCCCACGGCCACTCATACACAGACCTCCACAGTTGGGTACTTGGGTGTTCCATTTCTTACTGCTTGTTTGGGCCTAGCATAGGCCAGCTTTGTCCTACTACACTTGCAAAACTTTAGTTTCCTCATTTCTGATATTTAATTATATATATACTCTGTAGGCTTATTCTAAGACTTAGGCAAGATGGCATATGTAAAGTGCCTAGCAGGGTGCCTGACCCAGACAAGGTGCTTCATAGATGGCTTTCTTAGTTGAGGATATGAAAGTAGAATTCGAATTTCTGGACTCTCCAGCCTAATGCTCTTTCAATACACAAAGAATGACAACTCCATTTAGTGTGTATTTACTTTGTGCCAATGGAATGATATATTAAAGGGAGAGATAAAACTATGGTTATTTGCAGAAAGCATCACATATCTAGAAATCCTAAGAAATCTGTTTAAATTTATTGGCCTATATGAGTTTATCAGAGTGACTAGGTTTATAATGAATTTACCAAAATTAGGAGCTTTCTTTATGATGTTAAGTGCCAGCTCAGTAATATAATAACGAGGGAAGAAATTCTATTAAAAATAGCAAAATGTCGGGGCACCTGGATGGCTCAGTTGGTTAAGGGTCCGACTTTGGTTCAGGTCATTATCTCACAGTTCATGGTTTCCAGCCCCGTGTGGGGCTCTGTGCTGACAGCTCGGAGCCTGGAGCCTGCTTCAGATTCTGTGTCTCCTTCTTTCTCTACCCCTCTCCCACTCATGCTCTCTTTGTCTCTTTCTCAAAAAATAAACAATAAAAAAATCTTTTTTAAAAAATAGCAAAATAAAACAAAACAAACAGGAGGGAGGATAAACTTAGAATCGCCTAGAACACTTATAAAGAAAATTGCATGGGGCACTGAAGTGGTTCAGTCAGGTAAGCATCTAACTCTTGATTTCGGCTCAGGCCATGATCTCATCGTTCATGAGTTCGAGTCCCACATCAGGCTCTGTGCGGACAGTGTGGAGCCTGCTTGGGATTCTCTCTCCTCTTCTCTCTCTCAGCTCTTTCCCCATTTGTGCTCCCTCTCTCTTTCTCAAAATAAAATAAACCTTTTTAAAAAAAAATTACAATGGATTTTACGAGCCATATGCAAAGAAAACTACAAAGCTCTTCTGGAATGTATAAAACAAGATGAACAAATTGAGATAAATACCATATTATCATGTAGGAAAACCAATTTCAGCAAGTAAAGTTATTTACTATTTGTTAAATATTAAAATCCCACACTAACAAAGAAACCGTGAATATAATGCTGATCTAGGTCCTAGGAAATCTAAAACAAAGCATACTGCTTAAATTATTAAATAATCAAGGCAGTGTGAACCATACAGAAATGAATCTAGTTTACAAGTATCATAAAATTGGGGAAAATAGTAATTATTTAATGTTTGCCTAATTATACTTTAGTAACTCCCAGAATAACTGGTTAACCAACACAAAGCAAAACATGATTTGGATCAGCTCTTATACTACACACCAGAGTAAGCCCCTAGTGGATTAGAGAGTCAAATATTTGCTTTAACTCTTAGCAAAGCTAGGAAAACAAAGAATAAAATATTTATGAAATCTTTAGAGGGATATTATCTTTGAAGAGTTTATTACAATAATGGAATTGTAAATGAAAAAATAAATGGCTCAAAAAATCAAGAAAATAATATAAAATAAATATAAAATAAAAAACTAACTCGATTAAGAGAAAAACGATTGGGAAACATTTGTATTGATTATGATAAAAAAGAAGTTGGCATACATAATTAAGAACTTATTCAAATCTTCAAAAACTAAAACCTCAGGAGATAAATGGTCAATGTATATAAACATACAATTCACTTATGAAGAAATGTATGTATATTATATATATTAACAAGTATATAATGAATATATGATCAAATATATACTTGCATTATATTAAAAATACATAATGTACAATTAATATTCTCAGAAGGATATTTATAAAAGCAAAAACTGAAAACAAGCCAAATACCCGATATAAATTATACTTTATAAACTCAACAGAGTACTATATAGGCATTAGAGGTATAATTATAAAAACTGGAAAAAATTGTTCCTATTTAATGATGGAGGGGAGCCCAGTAATAATTCCACTTACTGTGCATACTGAAGAAGACAAAACTCAAAGTCACTATTGACGTGGAATAGTGGAATCATGGATAATATTTTTCTGTAAATAAAATGGGGGAGGAAGCAGGAAGCAACTATACTAGTAGTTGAACAATAGTAGTTGTTGAACATTATGGATTCTAACACCTACTATATTTTTCACCATATAGATGAAAGCACAGAGTAGAAGAGAACAGGAATATCAGTGTCAAATGGCAAGTTATTCGGTTTCCTAGAGGAAGGATCTTTCACTGTACCAGAACCTTACAGAAACCATGTTTCCAAAAGGTGCTGGAGAATGCAAGCATCACATCTTGAAAATCAAGTGTATGCGATTTTTGCCACACCTTTGTCTATGGAACCTTGTTCTGGGCTCTTGGTATCCTGTTTGTCTTCTTCCTTCCAGATACTTTATTTTTACCATAATACTTTTTTCAAAAGTTTGCCTGGATTTAGACAAATAAATTCACATGTAAAAAATTAAGACATTTTTTCTAACTCCTAACACATTTTGATTTCTTTTTATTGTCCTTTATCTTCTCCTTTACTGGATTCCATATAACAGACATAATTTGGATTATGAGTTAATAACCAGGAATAACAGACATGGGTTTCAATCCTGACTCAACTGTATGACTTTGGGCAAATTACTCATTTTTAATCCTTGGATACCTTCATCTATAAGATGGAAATAATAATACTCCACTGAGTAATTATGAGGTTTAAACTAAAGGAGTGAATTCATGTAATATACTTGTATGGTATCTACTTCTAACATTAAACTCTCAGGTAATGACATATGAATATTCCACTTGAAATTGTATTCAAAATTTCAACTACTTAGAAAAAGATAGAAAAACAACCTTAAAATGGTTCTTCTACTTCCTTCAATACATTTCGTAGATCACATTTCCTTACAGAGAGTCACAGTTCAATGAAAGAGAAATTCCCATATTTTTCTGTCCTATACTTGCTTTTTTTTTGTTTAATTTTTTATTTGAGAGAGAGAGGGGGAGAGAATGGGGGAGAGGGCAAGAGGGAAAGAGAGAATCTTAAGCAAGCTCCATGCTCAGCATGGAACCCAACACAGGGCTTGATCCCAAGACTCTGGGATCATGACCTGAGCTGAAATCAGAGTCAAATGCTCAACCGAATGAGCCACCCAGGTGCTCCCTATGTTTGCCTTTTAAAAGAGGCCCTGATTTCTTTATAAAATGGAATTGTGTGTAAATAAATAGATATACCAAGTTACCTTAGTCACAGCACCCAAATGAAAACTGTCATTTACTGGAGAAAAGGCAAAGAGGAAAAATGCATCTATTCAGTCCTGGCTTTCTGACTTCAATAGTCTAGCAACCTCATTTCAACTACTGAAGGCTGCAGAATGATCAAAATCAAAACCCACAACTGTTGGATAGAGTTCATATTTAAAATTTTGCAAATGAAAACGAATCTCAGTTGAAAAGTGACTCAGATAGGGAGAAAGGGGTGTTTTTAAGAGATTAAATGTTGTGGTTCAGACTCAGAAAAACCATGGTTGGCCAAAAAGCAAGGCTTTCATATTGTGTCTTCATCAACATCAGTGACTGCAGTGTAGGTTTTCTGGAGGTGTGTTTTTTAAACACTCCTTGAAATCCATAAGTATAATATGAGCATTACTTGGACTTTATTTGAATTTATTTGAATTTCAACAGCTACCAGCAGATGTGCTTAGAAGGAATAGGCCCCCAATTCCCAAATAGCACAGTATTTCACATCTATTTTAGACTCTGAAATGAGATTCCAGGAAGATGGTTCTGAACCTTTCGCCCAGCTGCAGAAATACCTCCTCTTGTTACCCTGCTGACCTACACCAAGGGAAGCCACTTGAAAAGATGTTCTTTTGCCAACAATCATGTTACCATTGTAACCCACAAATGGAAAAATAAACTGTTGGCTCCTCTTCAGAAAACCTATTCTCACATTGCACAGAACCAGGTAGATAAATAAAACCATAGCGTTCTTTTCATTCCTTTCTCATTTTCCAAAATGATCTTGTTATTTTTATAACCTCAGCAAGCTTATAAAATGGGGCTTATCTACCAACAGTGAAGTCATATTAACGTTTTTCAAGGTAAAGGGTTCCAGAACTATCCCCCTCCCTTGTTCCTTGGGACTTCACTCTATTGGCGCACTCACACCAATTTGCTCTCCCTCCTGCCCTCCCCACCCCTCACTTCAGGATATACAAGCCCTTCTCATTGGAAAATAAAAACCTCTAACCTGAATTCTTCTCTACCTATTGCCCTATCTTATTTCTTTCCTTCACAACCAAGCTTCCGGAGCTAACAAATCCCTATTAAGTCAAGTGGAAACTCTAGGACTTTGCTTTCAGACATAATAGCAACAACTTTATTGGGTGCCTGTCTATCCCAGGCACTCTTATAGGCGTTAAAATTGTTTTACTTGATTACAAAAATGCAGGACTAATTCATGTTCATTGTAACAAGTGAAACAATACAGAAACAGATAAAGACAAAATCAACCTCATCCCCATCCCCAACCCTCCACCACCTGAGCTCCTTATCTTATTTGACATAACCACCACGAGAAAATTGAGGCCTAGAAAGTCTCAGGATGTACCCTGCAGTGTTTAAGAGGAAGAACTTAGGGATCTGACTGCCTGATTCCTGACTTTGCCATTTACTAAGTGTCCACGAGCAAATTACTTCTTATTTCTGCACCTCAGTCATCCTATCTGTAAAATGGGGCTAATGACAGTGCCTAGTGCAGAGGGTTCAGTGAAAATGTAATGCACCAAAACACAAAAACATTGTTATTTCTAAAGAAAAAAACTGATTAAAAAAAGAGATTGTTTCAAAATGACAGCTGAGAAGAAAACAGGCATTAGAACAAAATTCTGTTCACCATTCTGTAACTAGTACAGAGTCTAAAAGAGTCTTTTCAAGCAGCTGGAAAAGTTGGCTCAAAAAATATGCTCCTGTAATGATGACACCGTGATGCACTTTGTTTTTCAAGGTCATGCTATTTTTTTAAAAAAAGATCCCATATTTCAAATTTTCATAAATTAATTTTATTGATTTGCTATAGTATCAGCTTCCTTATTTTTAATCATTAGTTTCATCCCAATTAAGTTAAAATGATTATGTTTAGCATTTAGATATTACAAACATATTTTATGTAATGTTTTATACCATTTTTTTCAATTTTTTAAGTGGCTCTTTACATCTGTAGGCTGATCACAGTCACCCCTGCTATCTGGCTCCACCACGCCAGACCAGCACCCTACAGAGACTTTCAGCCCCTTATGGTTTTATCAGGCACCATCATGCATATTTGCTCTTTCTGAGTGCTGTATTCCTAGCACATGATTAAATCACAATTATTGACTTTCCCAGGGTAAATCATTACCCACTCTCTGGTAACTAAAATATTTTCATTCCACTTCTATTTATATACTTTTTCCAAGAGGCTGTAGAGAGATGACTGCAGCTGTAAAGCTACTTGGTTAATCACTCAAAGCCTCTTTTTCACCAATTCCTTCTGCAAACACAGTTTCATGGGCTTTCTATGGGAAACTGAGGAAAGTAACAAAGTGTGTATCTCCTTCACTTGTCTACCAGCATTCTTTCTGGTCTTAAGTAAGTAACACCAGATTGAGGTCCTCAACGTTCTACCCTGGGTGGCCCAGCCCAAGGAACCATGGCTCTGCGTGCCAAATTATACAAACATACTTGCTTAAAGAATTTAAGTCAAGAGAGATCCCTTTCAAAGCAAGGAAGAACTGCTCAACAGGATTTGAAGAGTCAAAGGGAATTAAGACTACACAATTCACAGGCTCTCTTCATTCATCTTATATTAAGTTTATCCATTAAAAGATCATGGGGTTTTTTTTTTCTGTTTCCCAGAGAATTTAAACACTTCACAATTCTATGCTGTGCAGAATTGTGGCTACTATGGACTTCTCCCAAGAAGCCATCCTTCTTTCTTTCCTCATTTTTCTTTCTTTCTTCCCTTTTTCTTTCTCTATCTCTCCCCTCTTCCCTCTTCCTCTCTTTTCACATTTCTATTTCTGCTTCTGGTTAACTAGACAGTTCATATATTTTGTATTATCTTTCTTTATTCCCCCTTTCTTATATATATATATATATATATATATTCTAATATATATCTTTCTAATATATATATATATATATATATATTCCCCCTTTCTAAAATATATGTGTATATAATATATATGTTCCCCCTTTCTAAAATATGTAATATATATATGTATCCCTTTCTAAAATATATATATATATACACATATATAAATCTAAAAAAATATGTAAATATATATTTATGTTATGTATATATTATATATTATATTACATATATATATAAATATATATATATATATAAATATATATACACATACATATAGCCAGAATGTTTCAAGCCCCAACTTAAAATCCTATTTTGTTCTCTTCAGTAGTTTCTAGTCCATCCTCTAGGACTCAAACAGAATGAAAGACCCCAAGAGAAATTGCCATTCACCCTAAACCCAGTATAGTCACCATTCACTTTCTAATTAAAAAAAAACAAACAAACATACACATTGCTTATTTTTTATCAGATCCTATATGTGTAACCTTCTTCTAGGCACTCTGAGAAAAATAGTGAAATACAGGGTCTGTGACATTAATATGAAATTCTAAAAGTATCTGCTTTCCCACTAACTGCTTTCAGCAAAGGTGGCATTGCTATGTAATTAACATTGGCCCTAGAATACAGGCCCAGCTTTAAATCTCCTGTCATCACTTTAGATCGCCTAATGCCCTGCATTCATGCCCAGGTCATGATCCCCAGGTCATACCCCCCTCATTTCTCAATGATTTTAGCTCCTGGCTCTTTCTCACTGCTCTCTGGCCTTATCTTTCCAGCATTTCAATATACACATCAGTGATCATTCACACCCTGGCCTCGTGGTTCACTGACCTCCCCACCTGGAATGACCTCATCCTCAATCTGCCTCATCTGAGCCCCATTTGGAAGGATGAGTAAGATTCTGACCAATCCTCTGTGTTCCACTCCCCAACCTCTGTGGCATCCCTCCAGCGCACTCTGGTACTTGACCCAACAACACCTCAATTCCCTGGGTCTTCCAGTGCATTGATCAGGCCACCTGTTCACTGCCCCTCATCCCTGTTTGTCCTCTATTCCTGCAGCTTCAATTCTAAGATCGATTATTGTCATCATTTTCTTGCTCTTCTTGCTTCAGCTCTAAATCTAACTCTGCTTACTCATGCTGCGCCTGTACACTGAATGTGGCTGAAGAAAAATTCCCAACCATGCTGACGTAACTCACTTCAAATCCATGACCTTGAGAGCTCTCTTCTCAGAATCCCACTGCCTCTTGCCTCATCCTTTTAATAATCTTGCTTTCTGCCTTACTTATAACACTGAAGAAATCAGAAGAGAACTTCATAGATTCCACCACTTCTACCCACTGACCAGCATACATACCCTTATCCTTTGCCTTCCTGCAGTTCCTACAGGTGAACTTACCATGCTCCCATCGACAGCCAAGTCCTCCACCTTCTCCACGTAGGCTCCAGATTCCATCTGATCTCATCTATTCAAGGGCATCCATCGAATGATTCTCCTTCCTCTCTCCTACATCATTTTTTGCTCCCTACCAAATCATTGACATCAGCACGTACACATACTTCCTTTTCCCCCATTTTAAAGACACTTTCATTAACCTACTTTCTCCACCAGCTCTCACCCCCCTTCTGTAGACCACAACTCCTCAAGAGTTGTGTATACTTGCTACCTTCACTTTCTCCCTTCACATTTCCTCTTAAACCCATTATAGCTAAGCTGTCACCCTCCCACGCTTCCAAAACTGTTCTTGTCAAGTGATGACCCCATTTCTTTATTTCCTTTTGGAGCAAATTCTTCAAAAGAATTGTCAATGTTCACTGTCTCAAATTTATTTTCTCTCATTCCCCTAAAAACCCACTCCAGCCCCCTCACTCCACTGAAAGTGCTCTTCCTGAGTCACCAGTGATTCTTTTTGCTGTAAAATCCAATGGTCAATTCTCAGACTTCATTTTATTTGACCTGTCATCACCATGTCACACATGTGAACACAGTTGAACACTTCCCTTTATGCATCAGGCTGCCAGCACACTGCACACTCTCATTCCCTCCTACCTCAGTGGTCTCTCCTTAGTCTTATTCTCCTTGACCTTATAATTTTGGAGGCCCCAGGGCTTAGTATATCTATACTCACACCCTTGGTGATTTCATCTAGCTCTCTGGCTTTAAGTATCATGTATGCTGTTTATTCCCAAATCTGTATCCTGGTCACAGACCTGAGTTTCAGATTTCTAATCCTTACTATCTCAACTGTTGTCTAACAATCATTTTAAACTTCACTCATCCAAAAGTAAACTTCTGATTCTTCTGTAGAGATCGGCTCCATCATGATCTTCCCCTTTTCTGCTTCTGGCAACTCTATCTTACCAGCTACTCAGGTCAAAATCCATGGAGTCATTTTTGACTTCTTTGTCTGATTCCCCTACCCAATTTATCATGAAACCATGCTGGCATTACCATCATACTACACCCACCATCCACCTCCATTGCTACCACTTGGTCTGAGAAATTTCTTTCACCTGGACTACTTTGGATAGCCTTCTAAAAGATCTCCCTGCATCTACCACTGCCCCCATCCAGTCTATTTGTCACCCAGGACCTAAAACAATCCATGCAAAACCTAAGCCAGATTTTGAGTCCTCTGTTCAAATTTCTGAAGGGGCTTTCCATCTCACTAAGAGCAGAAGCCACAAGTCTTACAATATCCTATGAGACCCTACTTGATTTGGCCTCTCTCATTCACTCTGCTCCAGTCACAGTGATCTCCTTGTTATTCTTTGAATGCCCTAGGCATGCTCCTGTCTTACAGCCTCTGCTTAGCTCTTCTCTCTTCTTAGAATGCTCTTCTCTATAATATCCTCTAGCCAAGTCTCTCGTCTTTGAATCTTTGCCAGAATCTTACCATTTCAATGAGGCTTCCTCTGACCACCCCTTTTAAAATTATTGTTCCCCACTCCCTACTCCTAGAACCCTCATTCCCCTTATTCAATTCTTGTTTCTTTTCCATAGTACTCATCACTTCCTATTATGTTTTACTGTTTAAGTGTTATTTATTGTCTTTCTCCTCTGTTAGAAACTCCAAAAGGAAAGAAATCTTTGTTCTGTTTACCAATATACCCCAAGGGCCTAGAAGTGTGCCAGGCATAGCACAGGCACACAATAAATATTTAATGTTTAATAGACTATGTATTTAATAGACTATGTAGGTATAGTAGTATTTGTCTCAACATCATTTCAGCCTCATGCTATTTTGTGCAAAGATTACTTTGAAACTCTTGATTCAACTTATTTATTGTTTCTACATCTGTTTAGGTTTTCTACTGCCTTTCAGTCAGTGTCAATGAAATACATTCTGTGAAATAATATATTTCATCCAGGTTTGAAAATGCATTGGCATAATGTTTTCCATCATGCCCTCTGATAGTTCTTTAAGTCACTACTGTGACTATTTTTCATTCCAAATACTGTTTACTTAGTCTCTTCCTCATTTTATTGTTAATCTTTGGTTGATATTTTATTGTTTTTCATTTTTCTCCTCTAATGTTCCTCATTTACTTTTTCTCTTTCTTTGGCCTAACTCTGCTAATTTTACACATTACTCAGGTTATACTCTTTGATGAGTGATATAATACTCACCAGTACTTCTAGTTTTTTTTTTCCTAGACGATAGCACTTACCTGACCTTGTGAAGCTAGGCAAGGCCATATGACTAGCTCTGGCTAATGACATATGCCATTTTTGATGCAAACATTTAAAAACCCATGCATGGGGAGGTGATGGTCTTCTCAATAAACAGGGTCTGGTCAATTCAATATTTATATGGAAAAATGAATCTTGATTCCTATCACATCATTCACAATAACCAATTTCAGATCAACTGTAGGTATAAAAGTGAAAGATCCTGGACAGTGAAGATTTCTTAAACAGAAAATAAAAATCACTAATCTAAAAGGGGAAAGTGATAAATTGGAATAGGTTACAATTTAAAACTTCCGTTCATCCAAAGACATAGTTAAAATAGAGGAAAGTAACTAAGAAAGGGAGGAGACATTTGCAATACACCTGTTTCTAAACAGACTTGTATCTAGAATGCATAAAGGATTCCTACAAATCAATATGAAAAATACAGAATACGCAACAGAAAAATGGGGAGAAGACTCAGACACCTCGTAAGGAGAGGATATCAAAACACATGAAAAGTTTCTTTGTTACACAGGAGGTAAATGCAACTTAAAACCAGCATGTGATAACATCACACACACACTAGCGAGGCAGAAATAGGATGGCACAGGTTATGGAAATGGACTATCACGAGACTGACCCATGAAGGGCCTAGAAGCAGCCTCTGAGTAAATGAAAGCAACATGAAAAATGGCTTGAGCCACATGGTCCTAGTGGGGACAAGGGCCTAGAGATCTATGGCACATGGAGGCTGGGGTCTGAAGTGATGGCTCGGGCAAAGGCCAAGAAAACAGACTGAAAGGTGTGCCATCTTCTGAGGAGCAGTGGGTGAGGAAGAGAGGGCTGGAGTGGTGGAGGAGAAGCCAGGAGGTGAAGAAATGGAAGCAGTGGAGGAAAACAAAGTGGTAAATTAGGTGAAAGCCAAGGGAGGTCCCTGGTCCCTGAATGTGGCTCTCCACATGAGCTCCGTGGAGGCCGGCCAGCCAGCCAGAAATGGACACGGAACGCTCAGGCTGACAGAGCCATACTGCAGGTGGAGCACAAATTTGGGAAGGTATGGCAACACTACCTAGAGCAGAGGAACTACATCATTCAGAATATCCCCAGCTTCTGGGTCAGGGCCTTTTGGAACCACCCACAGCTGTCCACCCTGATTAGAGGCTAAGAAGCATAGATGTTTAAGTACATAACCAATATGGAGGTGAAGGGCTTCAGATACCCTAGGATGGGCTGCAAGTTCAAGCTTTTCTTTCTAAGAAACCCATAGTGCAGAAACAAGCTCACTGTCAAGGAATATGAGGTTAGAACTCCCAGCCAAGTGATGTCTCTTGCCACTCCAAGCAAGACGTCATAAGAATCAAGACATCATCTGCAGCTTCATTGCCTGGTTTTCAGACCACAACCTCCCAGAGTCTGACAGAATTGCTGAGATTATCAAAGAGGATCTCTGGCCAAATCCACTTGAATACTACCTATTGCATGAAAGAGCCCGTAAAGCCAGACTTGGCCAGATAAGGAAGCCAGTAGAGATCTCCTTGAGTTCCAAAGTGGTTAACCTCACCCTTGAAAATACTCCCATACAAGATCCCCTACCATTTCCTGCTGGACCTGTGCTTTGGCAACAGCACTGGATATGCCCATTACTCTTTATGTGCTGACCTTTCAGCATCTTCCTTTCTTTGAACATTCGTTCTCTCAACTTTAACATTAGAACTTCATGGCAGTTCCATATTAACATCACAGGCTATGTGGCATGGTTCACACTCTTCTAAGCCAAACAAATGATATTATAAATTGCACTGCTTTTATCTACACTGCTTGTTTGTTCCCAGGGCCTCTAGCCTGGTCACTACCACCTGGATTTCTAGCTATGTTCAGGAGCCTGTTTTACTCACTTTGCTCATCACCTGTGGACAATTGCTGGGCATTAATAAAACCCAGGGAAAACAGCAGTGTGCCACTTGGTCTATGTGATTTATGCAACTCCATTGCTCTTCTTACCCTTCTGGTCACCGACTGCTGCCTATACCCACCCCTTCAGGCTGTTGCCTGCTGGATGGACATTTTCCAGACCATTGTCAGCTCCACTTTCTGATTTTAGATAAACACTGATCTCCAGAACTGGTGGTGGGTCCATGTTTCCTGCCAGCCCATGAAAGACCTTTCTATTCCTCCCCTACAAGACCCCAATCCTTACCACCACAACCACCACTCAGGAAACCTACAGGCTGTCAGGCAAGTGGTTGAGGTGATGAGTTAGACCCTATTCACATAACGAGGATAATGATAATGTCCTTGGTGATAAAATACCAGGCTTTCTCAGCCTCACCCAGGGAATTCATATAAAATCTAGGGACTGTAAGTTGCCTCCATTCTTCACCTTCAACATGATTAAGTGTCACAGGTGCCATGGTGAGTGTACGCTTTGTCTTCTCTTTCTCATTTCCTTCTGTCTCTTTCTCTCCTATCTCTCCTACCTCTTTTTAAAAGTGGTAGCCTCACCCTCAACAAAAACATTAAAAAAAAAAGTGTCAGCCCAGACACATCTGCAAAAGCAGGCTCTTTAGTTTAATCTCTCTCTCTTTTCTTCTCCAGAGACAGAATGGGAGTCCTGTCAAGAAGACTACCACAGCTCTTACTGCCCCTCTGCACACTTCCAGCCCCTCCTTCCCTTAGCAATGCCTATAGGGTTTAAGGGAAGACCAGTCTAGATGGAAAGAAAGGTGTTTGCTGCTCAAAGTGGATGAAAGAACCAAAGAGGTTGTGATGGGTGCCCCATGCAGGGAAAACTGAACTAAAGGCCAGCAGCAGAAACTGCCAATGAAATGCAGGGCCTAGAATTAAGACTGGGTTGACTGTGAACCTGCAAGGAAGGGATGCTTGCTCTGTGAGTGGTGACAGAAGGGCTACTTTTCTCAGGACTGGGATGGGAGAATTGCAGGTGGCTGAAGTGTTAGCTCTGTTACCTACCCAAGGGCTTTTTAAAGAAAAACAATGCCATGTTGGGTGTTTTCTCTCTTGTTTTCATGTGACCTTATTTATGTGAAAGATTAACTACTGTGCTCTTAATTTCACTCATATTTAGTAAAATCCTGTTACTTTCTCTGCTTCTGCTTACTGGGAAGATTCAGTCATATAGATTTGTTTTCCTTTCAATTGAGGGAACACTTGGAAGAATATATATCTATTTCCTGTATAATATGGAGAATTCTGTGAATATCCACAACAGTTTTCACCTTGTTTCTGTTAAAACTGTATCTTTAGAAATACAATTTGAATAACTTGGTCTCGTCAGAGGCTGAAGACTTCAGAGATTGTCGTCTTCATGGGAAAATTACCTACAAAAAATTTGTGGCCCTGATTATCTTGACAATTTACCCTGGTAACAACCTAGCAAATGATAGATCGCTTTTCCTAAACAGCAAAAATACTTGTGAGATTGCTCTGTAAAACTGGAAGGGTACCATTGGCCTATTTATTTGTACATGTTATGGCAAAATGAAAGCATGTCAGTATGAAAAAAAAACAGATAAACTAAAAAGATGGAAAATAACAAGTGTGGAAAAGTACACAGAGAAACCACAATGGTGGAAGAGTAGCCTGATACAAAAATTTTAGACAATTGTTTGGCAGTATCTATGCACACCCTCTGATCCAGTTCTGGGAATATACCCAACAGAAATGCATACATGTATTCACAAAGACGTGCAAAGAAGTGTTTATAACAGCACAATCCTAATAGCTAACACTGGGAACTTCCCCAATGTTCATCACTGGCAGAAAAAATAAACACAGTTTAAATATTCACACCATGGAATACTGTGAGAAATAAAGAACTGTGCTTACATGTAATAACATGAATGGATCTCACAAACATGATGTTGGAGAAAAGAAGCCAGACTCAAGAGTATGTGCTATATAATTCCATTTATAGTTGAAGTTTAACAACAAGTAAACCTAATCTATGATGATAGAAGTCAGCATAGTAATCACTATGAAGAACAGTGAAAATTCTGGTATTTTACCCTACTTACAAACTTAGCATGCTAGCCTGCTTAGTTAATGGATGCTGAGTCAGAGACAAAGGACGTTACAATTCAATAGCCAGCTTCAGTGCTTGCACCAGTTGCTTGAACCCTAATTCTTATTCTGCAGCATGAAGAAAGCCAAGTGACCCCTGCCCACACAGTGGACTGCAGAGGAGAGGAACTCTGGGCTTAGGGAAAGTGAATCCTTTATAATGGGAATTAAGCATGTATGCCCTTTGCTTTGAAGGCCAACATTATCTTTACTACATAGAAGAGCAAGTAAACCTGTACTTTGTTCCATAGGAGACAATCTCTATTTTTTCAAGGCTGTAAGCAAACCTGCCCTTTGCTCTGGAGGGAAACACTATTTCTGTCTTCCAAGGCTGTTCTCAGATATCCTTAAAAAGATACTCTGAACAGAGTGGCCAAAATGAACAAATCAGGAGACTATAGATGCTGGAGAGGATGTGGAAAAACGAGAACACTCTTGCACTGTTGGTGGGAATGCAAACTGGTGCAGCCACTCTGGAAAACAGTGTGGAGGTTCCTCAAAAAATTAAAAATAGACCTACCCTATGACCCAGCAGTAGCACTGCTAGGAATTTACCCATGGGATACAGGAGTACTGATGCATAGGGGCACTTGTACCCCAATGTTTATAGCAGCACTCTCAACAATAGCCAAATTATGGAAAGAGCCTAAATGTCCATCAACTGATGAATGGATAAAGAAATTGTGGTTTATATACACAATGGAATATTACGTGGCAATGAGAAAAAATGAAATATGGCCTTTTGTAGCAACGTGGATGGAACTGGAGAGTGTGATGCTAAGTGAAATAAGCCATACAGAGAAAGACAGATACCATATGGTTTCACTCTTAGGTGGATCCTGAGAAACTTAACAGAAACCCATGGGGGAGGGGAAGGAAAAAAAGAGAGTTTAGAGTGGAAGAGAGCCAAAGCTTAAGAGACTCTTAAAAACTGAGAACTGAGGGTTGATGGGGGGTGGGAGGGAGGGTAGGGTAGGTGATGGGTATTGAGGAGGGCACCTTTTGGGATGAGCATTGGGTGTTGTATGGAAACCAATTTGACAATAAACTTCAATTATTGGAAAAAAAAAAAAAGATACTCTGAACAAAGGCAGTGTTTCTGCTTCCAAGAGTGCAGAAACATCAGAACCCATGATAATTATCTCCCAACAGTTTGGGAGTAGGGGGTGGGGGTGTGAGTACCTACTGACTGGAAGGGACTATGATGGTGGATTCTAAAGGACTGGTCATGTTCTGTGTCTTGATTGAGTGTATTCAATTTTTGAAACATCATTGAGTTGTATACCTATGAAACACACTTTTGTATGTGTATATTATTTTAATAAAATATACTTGAGAAAAACAAAAAAAAGAAATAAAAAACAAAGGAAAATAAAACAACAAAACCACCAACAACAAAAAAACTTCATTATTTTCTGGAAACTCTGCTAGAAAATGATTAGCCAATTCAAAAGTATATTTCAGATCCTTCTGAGTGGGTCATGAGTCCATATGTGAGAATTCTAATAGGATCATTTACTGTGTTATATTCAAATGGCTAAATCCCATTTTCTAAGAAAAAAATGTTCAATTATCTGGGTATGGGCCTCAACTTTTAGTATTTTTATTGTTCCTGCTCATTTTGTCAACTGACCTTTATCAGACTTTTTCAGTTGTAAATAGTTCATTTATCATGGATTGTGACAATTTTCTTTTCTCCATCATGATAAGTGTACTCTTTAATCCCCATCACCTATTTTACCCCCCTCCAACCTACCTCCCCACTGGTAATCATATAACCCCTCTGGTTCTCTAGAGTTAAGAGTCTGTTTCTTGGTTTGTCTTTTTTTTCCTTTACGTGTTTATTTTGTGTTTTAAATTCCACATATGAATAAAATCATACGGTATTTGTCTTTCTCTGACTTATTTTGCTAATAAATACTCTCCAGCTCCATCCATGTCATTGCAAATGGTAAGATTCACTCTTTTTATGCTGAATAATATTCTATTGTATATATGTACTACATCTTCTTTATCCATTCATCAGTTGAAGGACATTTGGGCTGCTTCCATAATTTGGCTATTGTAAATAATGCTGCAATAAACATAGGGGTGCACATATCCCTTAGAATTAGTATTTTTATATTTTTGAGGTAAATACCCAGCAGTCTAATTACTGGATCATAAGATAGTTGTGTTTTAACATTTTTTTAATGTTTATTTTTGAGAAAGAGAGAGAGAGAAAGCCTGCATAGGAGGGGCAGAGAGATGGGGAGGTGGACAGAGGATCTGAAGCAGGCTCCATGCTAACAGCAGAGAGGAGGATGTGGGGCTTGAATTCACAAACAATGGGATCATGACCTGAGCCAAAGGCAGATGCTTACCCAACTGAGCCACCCAGGTGCCCTAGTTCTGTTTTAACTTTTTGAGGAATTTCCATACTATTTTTCCCAGTGGCTGCGCTAGTTTGCATTCTCACCAACAGTGCAAGAAGGTTCCTTTTTCTCCACATCCTTCTCAACACATCCTGTTGTTTCTTGTATTTTTGATTGTAGCTATTCTGACAGGTGTGAAGTGGTATCTCGTAGTTTCATTTGCATTTTCCTGATGATGAGTGATGTTGCACATCTTTTCACATGTCTGTTGACCATCTGTATGTCTTCTTTGGAGAAATGTCTGTTCATGTCTTCTGCCCATTTTAAATTGGATTATTTTTTGGATACTGAGTTATATAATTTTTTTCTGTATTTAGATACTAACCCTTTATCAGATTTGTCATTTGCAAATATCTTCTCCCATTCAATAGGCTGCCTTCTAGTTTTGTTGTTTCTTTCACTGTGCAGAAGAAGCTTTCTACTTCGATAGTATCCCAATAGTTTTGTTTTGTTTTGTTTTTGCTTTTGCTTTTATTTCCCTTGCCTCAGGAGACATATCTAGAAAGATGTTGCTACAGCCAGTGTCGGAGACATTAATTACTGCCTGTGCTCTCTCTTCAAGGACTTTGATGGCTTCTTGTCTTACATTTAGGTCTTTCATCCATTTTGAGTTTATTTTTGTGTATGGTATAAGAAAGTGGTCCAGTTTCATTCTCTGAACATAGCTGTCCAGTTTTCCCAATACCAATTGTTGAAGAGTGTCTTTTTCCCATTGTTTACTCTTTCTTCCTTTATCAAGGATTAATTGACCACATAATTATGGGTTTATTTTTGAGTTTTCTATTCTGTTCCATTGATATATATGTCTATTTTTATGCCAGTACCATACTTTTTTAAAATATTACTGCTTTGTAATATAACTTTAACTATGGAATTGTGTTACCTCCAGTTTTTTCTTTTTTAAGATTGCTTTGGCTATTCAGAGTCTTTTGTGGTTCCATACAAATTTTAGGATTATTTGTTCCAGTTCTGTGAAAAATGTTATTTTGGTAGAGATTGCATTAAATCTGTGTAATGCTTTGGGTAGTATAGACATTTTAACACCATTCTTCCAATCCATGAGCATGTGTCATTTCTTTGTGTCATCTTCAATTTCTTTCATCAGTGTTTTATAGTTTTCAGAGTACAGGTCTTTCATCTCTTTGGTTAAGTTTCTTCTTAGATATTTTATTGGTTTTCGTGGAATTTTAAATGGGATTGTTTTCTTAATTCCACATTCTGCTGCTTCATTATTAGTGTATAGGAATGCAGATTTCTGTACATTGATTTTTGTATCCTGTGATTTTACTGAATTCTTTTGTCAGTTCTAGTAGTTTCTTGGTGAGATCTTCATGGTTTTCTATTTATAGTATCATGTCATCTGCAAAGAGTAAAAGTTTTACTTCTTCCATGCCAGTTTGGATGCCTTTTCTTTTTGTTGCTTGATTGCTGTGGCTAGGACTTCCAGCACTATGTTGAATAAAAGTGGTGAAAGTCGACATCCTTGTCTTGTTACTGAGCTTAGGGGAAAAGTTCTCAACTTTCCCCCATTGAGTATGATGTTCACTGTGGGTTTTTCATATAAGGCCTTTATTATGTTGAAGTATGTTTCCTCTAGACCTACTTTGTTGAGGGTTTTTATCATAAGTGGATGTTGTACTTTGTTGTCAAATGATTTTCCTCCATCTAGTGAAATGATCATATGTTTTTTCATCCTTTCTCTTATTGATGAGATGTATCACACTTATTTGAGAATGTTGAACCACTCTTGTATCCTGGGAATAAATCCCACTTGATCATGGTGAATGATTTTTTTAAATTTTTTAGTTTGTGTTTACTAGTACTTTGTTGAGAATTTCTTCATCTATGTTCATCAGAGTTAGTGGCCTATAGTTCTCTTTTTTTTGTGGTGTCTTTATCTGGTTTTTATATCAGGGTGATACTGATCTCAAAGAATGAATTTGGAAATGTTCCTTCCTCTGGCACTTTTTGTAATAGTTTGGGAAGGATATGTATTAACTTTTCTTTAAATGTTTGGTAGAATTTGCCTGTGAATCCATCTTATCCTGGACTTCTGTTTTTGGGGAGTTTTTTTTTTTTTTTTTTAATTTTTTTTTTTTTAACGTTTATTTATTTTTGAGACAGAGAGAGACAGAGCATGAATGGGGGAGGGTCAGAGAGAGAGGGAGACACAGAATCGGAAGCAGGCTCCAGGCTCTGAGCTGTCAGCACAGAGCTCGACGCGGGGCTCGAACTCACGGACCGTGAGATCGTGACCTGAGCTGAAGTCGGATGCTCAACCGACTGAGCCACCCAGGCGCCCCGGGGAGTTTTTGATTAGTGATTCAATTTCATAGCTGGTAATCAGTCTCTTCAAATTTTCTATTTCTTCCTGATTCAGTTTTGGTAGGTTATATGTTTCTACAAATTTATCCATTTCTTCTAGGTTGTCCAATTTGTTGGCATATAATTTTTTAATAATACTCTCTTAAAATGGTTAATATTTCTGATGTTGGTTATTTCTCCTCTTTCATTTGTGATTTTGTTTACTTGGGTCCTTTGTTTTTTCTTATGAGGTGATAGTTCATTTTCTTTTTTTTTTAATATATGAAATTTATTGTAAAATTGGTTTCCATACAACACCCAGTGCTCATCCCAAAAGATGCCCTCTTCAATGTCCATCACCTACCCTCCCCTCCCTCCCACCCCCCATCAACCCTCAGTTTGTTCTCAGCTTTTAAGAGTCTCTTATGCTTTGGCTCTCTCCCACTCTAACCTCTTTTTCTTTTTCCTTCCCCTGAATCAGTTATCAAAAATCTCCCAACAAATAAGAGTCCAGGACCAGATGGCTTCCCTGGGGAATTCTACCAGACATTTAAAGCAGAGATAATACCTATCCCTCTCAAGCTATTCCAAAAAATAGAAAAGGAAGGAAAACTTCCAGACTCATTCTATGAAGCCAGTATTACTTGGATTCCTAAACCAGAGACCCAGTAAAAAAAGAGAACTACAGGCCAATATCCCTGATGAATATGGGTGCAAAAATTCTCAATAAGATACTAGCAAATCGAATTCAACAGCTTATAAAAAGAATTATTCACCATGATCAAGTGGGATTCATTCCTGGGATGCAGGGCTAGTTCAACATTCGCAAATCAATCAACGTGATACACCACATTAATAAAAGAAAAGATAAGAACCATATGATCCTGTCAATTAATGCAGAAAAAGCATTTGACAAAATTCAGCATCCTTTCTTAATAAAAACCCTCGAGAAAATTGGGATAGAAGGAACATACTTAAACATCATAAAAGCCATTTATGAAAAGCCCACAGCTAATACCATCCTCAATGGGGAAAAACTGAGAGCTTTCTCCCTGAGATCAGGAACACGACAGGGGTGTCCACTCTCACCGCTGTTGTTTAACATAGTGTTGGAAGTGCTAGCATTAGCAATCAGACAACAAAAGGAAATCAAAGGCATCAAAATTGGTAAAGATGAAGTCAAGCTTTCATTTTCAAAGCTAAGCTCTTCCAGCCAAATAAATAAAATCCATGTATAATTTAGTTCTATTGTTCAGCAAGGATGATGCTATTCTGAAGATGGGCCCTATTATATACTTGCTTGTTAAGATGGTTTTATCAAAGTTTCATATCCTTTCTTTCCAGGCTTCCCTAATTGAGGTATAAATATTTCATTTGATAATTAAGGGTTAAAAACAATTTCAAAGCCACAGCTTTGGCACATACCATAGAAGACTGCCATTAATAACAACAAAATCTTCTGTTAAAAATATAAAGAAAAATTTGGTTTGGTTTTTGAGCAAAATCTTTCCATTTCTGTATATAGCAAGGATATTTGGGGATAATGAAAATTCAGTGTTGAAGATGTAGCAGGTTTCTTTTTTACATAAAGGTATGAAAACATTTAATAATGCACAAAATTAACTCAGTGCTTTTGAAGCATAAAGTAGATTTAATTAGGCTTTTTACAGTTCTTACTATCAAATTCATAGCACACATTATAGTTTTAAATGGCACCCATATGGACAGCTTGCCCTATGTTTTCCAATGGCAAAATTTTCTCTTTGCTGTTATTAGCTAGAAGTATAAGACATATAGGAAACTTTGATTCACATAAAGGAGTCCAAAATTCAACTTTAGTCTGTCTTACCAAGATGGGTAGGGATGGGAAAGGTGTGTGGTGGGATTTTTGAATTTAGTGTTCAACCGGAATCCAGAGCATCAAACTAATACTGCACTGAATTACAGGTTGGGGCACCTGGATTCCAGGGGGCCTTGCTCTAAATTGTAGGCAAACCATTTGATTCCAAACATACAGTTTTCCCTTTTTTTTTTTTAGTTTATTTAGAGAGAGAGAGAGAGAGAGAGAGAGAGAGAGAGAGAGCGTGCGCGCACACAAACAGGGGAGGGGCAGAGACAGAGAGAGAGAATCCCAAGCAGGCTCTGCACTGGCAGAACAGAGCCAATGTGGGACTCAGTCCCACAAACCGTAAGATCATGACCTGAGCTGAAACCAAAAGCTGGACGCTCAACCCAATGAGCCAGCCAGATGCCCCTTCCTCAGCTTTTTAATAACAAATTTGAAACAATTTCATCTAAATCTGAAGCTTTACCTACTCCTTAAAAACAAGTTTTCCCGGGGCGCCTGGGTGGCTCAATCGGTTAAGCGTCCGACTTCAGCTCAGGTCACGATCTCACAGTCTGTGAGTTCGAGCCCCGCGTCGGGCTCTGGGCTGATGGCTCAGAGCCTGGAGCCTGCTTCCGATTCTGTGTCTCCCTCTCTCTGCCCCTGCCCCATTCATGCTCTGTCTCTCTCTGTCTCAAAAATAAATAAACGTTAAAAAAATTAAAAAAAAAAACAAGTTTTCCACAAAGTTCAGTGCCTGGCTTGCTTTCTCTGTACTTTTCCTAACTGACCCTAGCCACTGTCATAGCTTCTGCCATCACCTTTGAGAAAAGGACTCTGAAACCAGAATCTCTAGCCCTTATGCCAGATCAGGGTCTGACATGTCCATTTGCACAATGTTTTCAGAACTGCTCTCTTCTTTCCCTGTTTCACTGCAACATCTCTTATCTACATTACTGGAAATCTCCAGACTGCCCTCCTAAATCTGATCTTTCTTTTTCCAACATTCACACTGTTGACAAAGTGACCAAATCCTTTTTGCCCATTTATCATTGTCAGCACACCAATACCTGCAGAACAGAGTCTCAACACCCCATTAGTGCATTCAAGGTCAGTTACCATGAAGCCCCCATCCAATAACTTTGCTGGAGCCCACTCACATGGGACTCTGCTACACCTCAAACAGCCCATGTACTATCCTGCTTCTATGCCTTTCCCTCATCTTGGATTTTCTTCCTCATCTCCTTACCTATGGAAATCCTACCCTTCTTTCTGATTCAATTTAAATGCCATCTCTTCCAAATAATATCACAACCCCCCCACCTCCTGCAGCATACAGTCTGTAGTATTGAATTCATTCAAGCTTATACTGTAAGTTGGTTTTATCTTTATATATGTTAGCTGGTTTTATCAGTCTGTTACTCAATTTTGAGTTATTTAAGGGCCAAGATCATGTTTTAGTTATCTCTTTCTTGTGTGATGAATAAGACACAGTCCTGTCCTCAAGTAGCCTAGAGTCCAGCACAGGAGACAATTTACAGTGTGAGAAATGCTAAAATACATACAAGCATAGAATGCTATGGGACCACGTAAGAGGAGTAATTCCCCCAGCTGAGGCTAAGGGCTATCAGGGAAGGCTTACATTATTATAAGAAGTGGCTTTTAAATTCCTTTGTAAGCACCATACTAGACTGTAAGCTTCTTCAGAGTAAGGATTTGTCTTTTCAACTTTGGATCCCTAGGGATACATATTTTATGTCTAACACAAAATAGACACTCCAAAATTATGTAATGAACGTATAAATAAAAGGTGTCCAAGTCATTTACAGTTCGAAGTGTGTAGAGTGAATCATATTAGTCTTTTGTGCTTTTTTATTCTATTTATCAGATGGCCAACAAATAGTAATTGGCTAATGAAAACCTCACTAAAAAGTTAATAACCTATTTTTAGACTTGAGGTTTTAGGTAACTGTTAATTGGCACAGCTACCCAAATAATTCCTAAGAAAAAAGAGCCCAGGCAGAGATTTCAGTCAAACCCTTGCAAATACCTTAATTCTAAGTCTCAGAAAGGAGTACATGTGGATGAATGAGCTGTTTTGAAATCATAGATCCAAGTTGTGTCCAAACTGTGATATTTGCTCCTTAATCTCTAAATTCATCTGAGTTAAAAGAACAACAACAACACACACAAACAACAACAACAGGTTTTGTTACAGCCCTTAACAAAAGATTGCACTAATAGTAGCTTTCCTCTATTAAGTCCCTACATCATGGTACCACTGTGCTAAGCACTTTAGGTGCATTATTCTCTTAATTCCCATACAACTCTCGAAGGTATTCCTGCCCCCTTTTGCAAATGAGGAAAATGAGACTTAGTTGAGATACTTGGGTCTAGTCACTCAGCCAGGCAGTAGTAAAGCCAGGATTCAAACCCAATCTGACTTCACAGTTTCATAACTGTATATGGGTAGAAATATTATGTTTTGTTTTACAGTAGAAAATTATTATTCAAAACAATTTGCCAATGGCTTAGATTTTTCTCATTTGTATACAAAACTTTTTAGTATATAAAACACTTTACTGATTTTTAAAAATTAATGAAAGTTACAACAAAGGATAAGTGCAAAATCAGAAATACAGTACTAATACACAATTATTTTTCCTTTAATGATTACCAACATATTATGACCTAATTTCTTTTGAGATCTGAATATCATCACCAAATGTCTTTAAGATACAATGGCTTTGTGACATATCTACTGTTGGTTCAAATCACTTTTTTAAGGCACCATCACAGCTAAAGCCTATTTTTAGGTGTTCAGGTGGCTCCAATCATCTTTCTGTCCCAAAGTAACCAGCAGCATTTGGAAGACAATGCACTTTGTCCAGGAAGACCAAATAACAGAGGTCTTTTTGGGTGGGGAAGGGATTATGTCACTGTCTAGAAATCTTTGATAAACTTGGCTCCTCAGCAATGGCAGGCTGGGGAAAGCAGGCACAGCCAAGCAACACATGTGAAGTCTCAGAAATGTGATGGAAAAAGAAGGATAAAATGGAAAAATCTTAAAGGAGAAAGCAAAATGGAAGAAAAAAACAGTCATATGAGAAATTTTCAATGTAAGTTGCGTATCCCCAAAAAAACACTGGTGTGAGACCTAAGAGACAGTGATTTTTAGTTCCAGCTTATTTTCCAATCTAATTTTGGGACTTCTGGGAGGAAGTATAATCTCCCTGTGGTTGGAATTTATTACTCATTATGGGAGGGAGGTGTACTAGAAAGTCTTTAAGTTTCCTTTTAAAGCTTTGATCCTATCATGCTAGAGAGGGTGCAGATATACATTCCTGTGGCTTTACTACTACTTAGAAATATGGTTGAACTTAAGTAGAAATAAATGGGTATCTTAACTTGATCAAATATACCATGGCCCCAAAGTGACCACCATGCTTACTGGGGCAAACAGTAAAGGTATTCCCACCTGAGTTAGGAATAAAGGACATTCACATGTCACCATGATTGCTTAACAGTACTGGATGTTAGACAACACAATAAGAGAAAGTAAGTAGAGGTACTGCAATTTAGAGGAGGAAATAAAAGTATCACCATTTGTTACTATTGTGGGAAACCAGAGATATTCAACTGATAAAGTACTATCAACCAGAAAAATTAATAAGGTAACATTATATAAAATTACTACGGAGATATCAGTAGATTTCAGATGAACAATTATAACAAATTAGAAGCAGAAATGGAGGGGAAAAAATAAAGAAGGAATGGAGGAAGGCTCCATTGACAATAGCAATGGTTAAGGATGAAATACCTAAGAAAAATAACTTTAGAAATATGTAAGATTTATAAATACAATTTTAAAGCACTCCTGAAGGCCACAAAGACGTGTAGAAAAAGAATGGCATGACCAGTTCTTAGATACGAAGTCTCAAACTCAAAGTGATCAATTCCTCTTACCCAAATTTTAAAAGTTACTCTAATTACAATAAACAAGCCCAAAAATTGAGGAAGGGTGGGAGAGACACAAATTCTAAAGTCCATTAAAAAACAACAATTTGGGGGCACCTGGGTGGCTCAGTCAGTTGAGCGTCAGACATCAGCTCAGGTCACGATCTCGCAGTCTGTGAGTGTGAGTTCGAGCCCCGTGTCAGGCTCTGAGCTGTCAGCTGACAGCTCAGAGCCTGGAGCCTGCTTCAGATTCTATGTCTCCCTCTCTCTCTGCCCCTCCCCTGCTCATGCTCTGTCTCTCTGTCAAAAATAAATAAACTTAAAAAAAATTTTTTTTTTTAAAAGCAACAATTTGAAGGAAACTCCAAAAAGAGGCAAAATGAGGGGATGTATTCCTAATACTCATTACAAATTAACATAAAGCTGCAATAATTAAAAGTGTGGTCTTGACACAGTAATAAACAGATCAATAGATTGCAACAGGAAATATAGAAATAGACCCCACTACATACAGAATTTGGTGTAGGATCAACATGGTACCTGAAATCACTGAGGAAAAGAGCAACAACTCAAACACTGTCTCTAAAAACTGGAGAGATATTTTTAATAAAATGAAGTTGGATTAATGCTTCACAATGTACACCATGTAAATTCCAAAGAAGATTTAAATCTTAGATAATGAAATCATAAAAAACTAGAAGAACATGAGAGAAATTCCTTATTAACTTAGTGTGGGGAGGCCTTTCTATTAATTAAAATCTGGAGACATTAAGGAAAAGATTGATACATACATAAAGGGTAACAGTGATAAATAAATGTAGTTCATGAAAAAAAATCTACATGGTCAACATCCATTCATGATAAAACTCTTACTTAATGAGGCACAGAAGGAATATATTTCAACATAATAAAGGTCATATATGACAAGCCCACAGCTAACATCATACTCAATGTTGAAAAGGATGAAAGTTTTTGCTCTAATATCAGGAAAAAAACAAAGGCATAGACTCTCACCTCTCCTATTCAACACAGTGCTACAAGTACTAGCTAGGGCATTGGGGTGGGGGGGAAGAAGAAATGAAAAAGAAATTAAAAGTATGAGAATTGGAAAAGAAGTAAAAATGTCTCTATTTGCAGATGGCATGATTTTATATATAGGAAATTCCT
Organism: Prionailurus bengalensis; assembly: GCF_016509475.1. NCBI lineage: Eukaryota > Metazoa > Chordata > Mammalia > Carnivora > Felidae > Prionailurus > Prionailurus bengalensis. The sequence goes on along the minus strand of NC_057354.1, from coordinate 72,973,047 downwards.
AGGGTTTTCTGGGTGGCTCAGTTGGTTAAGCATCCAACATTTGATTTCATGACCCTCAGGTCATGATCTTAGAGTTCATGCAACCGAGTCCTGTGTTGGGATCTATACTGACAGTAAGGAGCCTGCTTGGGATTCTCTCTTTCCCTCTCTCGTTGCCCTTCCCCCCACTCATGCCCATGCTTTCAAAAGTAAATAAACACTAAAAAAAAAGAAAAAGAAAATCCTAAAGACTCAACCCCAAAATTGTTAGATCTAATCAATGAATTCAGTCATGTTTCAGGATACAAAATTTACATACAAAAATCACTAGCATTTCTACACACTAACAACAAAATTTCTGAAGAAGAAATAATCAATCCATTTACAATAACATCAAAAACAAAATACTTTGGAACAAATTTAAGGAGGTGAAAGATGTCAATGAATGCTAAAAACTGTAAGATAATGATGAAAGAAATCGAAGAAGACATAAATAAATGGAAAGGTATCCTGTATCCACGGATTGGAAGAATATTGTTAAAATATCAATGCTATCAAAAGCAATCTATAGATTCAATGCAATCTCCATCATGAGTCCAATGGCAGTTTTTCAGAAGTAAAAAAAAAAATTACTCCTAAAATTTTTATGGAAGCAAAAAAGACCCCTGATAGCCAAAGAAGTCCTAAGAAAGAAGAACAAAGCAGGAGGCATTAGACTCCCGATTTCAAGCTGTACTATAAAGCTATAGTAATCAAAATAGTATGCTACTGGCATAAAAAGAAATACACCAATGAAACAGAATCAAGAGCCCAGAAGTAACCCCAAGCAAACATAGTCAACTAATATTTGACAGGCAAGCCAAAAATACTCAGTGGAGAAAAGACAGTGTCTTCAATAAATGGTGCTAGGATCACTGGATATTCACATGTAAAAGAATGAAACTGGACACATATCTTTTTTTCCCCAATTTTTGTTTATTTTTAACTTACATCCAAGTTAGCATATAGTGCAATAATGATTTCAGGAGTAGATTCCAGCAATTCATCCCCTATGTGTAACACCCAGTGCTCATCCCAACAAGTGAATTCCTTAATGCCCCTGACCCATTTAGCCCATACCTCGACCCAAAGCCTCTCCAGAAATCCTCAGTTTGTTCTCTGTATTTAAGAGTCTCTTATGTTTTGTCTCCCTCCCTGTTTTTATATTCTTTTTGCTTACCTTCCCTTATGTTCATCTCTTTCGTATCTTAAATTCCACAAGAGTGAGGTCATATGATATTTGTCTTTCTCTGATTTATTTCGCTTACCATAATAACCTCTAGGTCCATCCATGCAGTTGCAAATGGCAAGATTTCATTCTTTTTGATTGCCGAGTAATACTCCACACACACACACACACACACACACACACACACACACACACATCTTCATCCATTCATCTGTCAATGGACATTTGGGCTCTTTCCATACTTTGGTTATTGCCAACAGTGCTGCTATAAACATTGGGGTGCATGTGTATCCCTTGGATATATACCTAGTAGTGCAATTGCTGGGTCATAGGGTAGTTCTATTCTTAATTTTTTGAGGAACCTCCATACTGTTTTCTAGAGTGGCTGCACCAGTTTGCATTCCCACCAGCAGTGCAAAAGAGATCCTGTTTCTCTGCATCCTCGCCAATATCTGTTGTTGCCTGAGTTGTTAATGTTACCCATTCTGACTGGTGTGAGGTGGTAACTCATTGTGCTTTTGATTTGTATGCCCCTAATGACGAGTGATGTTGAGCATTTTTTCATGTGTCCATTAGCCATCTGGATGTCTTCTTCAGAAGTGTGTCCATTTACATCTTTTGCCCATTTCTTCAATGAATTATTTGTTTTTTGGGTGTTGAGTTTGAGAAGTTCTTTATAGATTTTGGATACTAACTCTATGTCATTTTCACTTCTCCCATTCCGTTGGTTGCCTTTTAGTTTTGCTGATTGTTTCCTTCACTGTGCAGAAGCTTTTTATCTTGATGAGGTCCCAATAGTTCATTTTTGCTTTTGTTTCCCTTGCCTCCAGAGACATGTTGAGTAACAAGTCACTGCAGCCGAGGTCAAAGAGGTTTTTGCCTGCTTTCTCTTCTAGGATTTTGATGGCTTCCCGTCTTATTTTTAGGTCTTTCATCCATTTTGAGTTTATTTTTGCATATGGTCTAAGAAAGTGGTCCAGGTTCCTTTTTCTGCAAGTTGCTGTCCAGTTTTGTCAACATCATTTGCTGAAGAGACTGTCTTTATTCCATTGGATATTCTTTCCTGCTTTGTCAAAGATTAGTTGGCCATATGTTTGTAGGTCCATTTCAGGGTTCTGTATTCTGTTCCATTGATCTGAGTGTCTGTTCTTGTGCCAGTACCATAGTGTCTTGATGATTACAGTTTTGTAATACATCTTGAATGAAACTGGACCCATATCTTACATGACTCACAAAAATTAATTCAAAATGGATTAAAGACCAGGGGCACCTGGGTGGCTCAGTAGGTTGAGCATCTGATTTCAGCTCAGGTCATGATCTCGCAGTTTGTGAGTTCAAGCCCCATATCAGGCTTGCAGCTGTCAGCACAGAACCCACTTTAGATCCTCTGTCCCCTCTCTCTCTGCCCCTCCCTTTCTCATGCTCTCAAAAATAAGCAACAACAACAAAAAAAATTTTTTTAATGGATTAAAAAGACTTAGGTTTAAGACCTGAAGCCATAAAACTCCTAGAAGAAAATATACAGACAAAACTCCTGGTGATGATTTTTTGGATATGACACCTAAAGCACAAGCAACAAAATAAAAAATAGAAGTGGGACTACATCAAATTAAAAAGCTTCTGCACAGCAAAAGAAACCATCAACAAAGTGAAAAGGCAACCTACAGAATGAGAAAAAATATTTGCAAGCCATATATGTGATAAGGGGTTAATATCCAAAACATATACAAAAGTCATACAACTCAATAGCAAAAAACAAATGACCCAATTAAAAAATGGGTAAAGGCGAAAAACAAATAACCCAGTCAAGAAATGGGCAGAAAACATGAATAGACATTTCTCTAAAGAAGACATCCAGATGGCCAACAGGCACATGAAAATATGCTCAACATCACTTCTCATCAGGGAAATACAAATCAAAACCACACTCAGGTATCACCTCACGCCAGTCAGAGTGGCCAAAATGAACATATCAGGAGACTATAGATGCTGGAGAGGATGTGGAGAAATGGGAACCCTCTTACACTGTTGGTGGGAATGCAAATTGGTGCAGCCACTCTGGAAAACAGTGTGGAGGTTCCTCAAAAAATTAAAAACAGACCTACCCTATGACCCAGCAATAGCACTGCTAGGATTTTGCCCAAGGGATACAGGAGTACTGATGCATAGGGGCACTTGTACCCCAATGTTTATAGCAGCACTCTCAACAATAGCCAAATTATGGAAAGAGCCTAAATGCCCATCAACCGATGAATGGATAAAGAAATTGTGGTTTATATACACAATGGAGTACTACGTGGCAATGAGAAAGAATGAAATATGGCCCTTTGTAGCAACATGGATGGAACTGGAGAGTGTTATGCTAAGTGAAATAAGCCATACAGAGAAAGACAGATACCATATGGTTTCACTCTTATGTGGATCCTGAGAAACTTAACAGAAACCCATGGGGGAGGGGAAGGAAAAAAAAAGGAGGTTAGAGTGGGAGAGAGCCAAAGCATAAGAGACTCTTAAAAACTGAGAACAAACTGAGGGTTGATGGGGGGGGGGTGGGAGGGAGGGTAGGGTAGGTGATGGGTATTGAGGAGGGCACCTTTTGGGATGAGCACTGGGTGTTGTATGGAAACCAATTTGACAATAAACGTCATATATTGAAAAGAATAAAAAATATAAAAAATGGGTAAAAGACCTAAGAAGACATTTCTCCAAATCCAAAGAAGATAAACATGTATATGAAATGATACTCAACATCACTAGTCATTAGGGAAGTGCAAATTAAAACCATGATAAGGTATCTCACCTCACGCCTATTAGAATGGCCATCATGAAAGTGACAAGAGATAACAAATGCTGGTGTGGATATGGAAAAAAGGCAATCCTTGTGCATTGTTGGTGCGATTGTAGATTGGTATAGCCACCATGGAAAAGCGTAATGGAGGATGCTCAAAAAGTTAACAATACAAGTACCATATGATCCAGCAATTCCACACTGGTGAATATATTCAAAGGTAATGAAAATACTAACTTGAAAACATACCTGCACCATCTTTCTAGCAGTATTACTTACAATAGCCAAGACATGGAAACAATCCAAGCAACCACTGATGGATAAATGAATAAATGTATGTGCTATATACATGCAATTGAAGATTACTCAGACATTAAAAAAAAATCCTGGGGCACATGGGTGCTCTTTCAGTTAAGCGTCAGACTATTGATTTCAGCTCAGGCATGATCCCAGGTTCATGAGATCGAGCCTTGTATCAGGCTCAGCACTGAACGCAGAGCCTACTTGGGAGTCTGTTTTTCTTCCCCCCTCTCTGTTCCTCCCCTGTTTGCACGCACGCACACACACGCACGTGCGCACACGCGCACACACACACCTCTCTCTCTTTCAAAATAAACATTTAAAATAAATTAAAAACATCAGGACATCCCACCATTTGTGACAATATAGACGGACCTTGAAGGTCTTTTGCTAAGTGAAGTAAATCAGAGAAGGCCAAAACCTATATGATCCCACTTTCATGTGAAATCTAAAAATAAAAAACAAACCCATATAAGAAGAGACAAGACTTATGGTTATGAGAAGAACAGGCAGGAAAGGGGGCTTGATTAGAGCAAAGTAGTCAGAAGGCACAAAATTTCAGTTTTAAGATAAATAAGTACCAGGGACGTAATATATATCATGACGACTACAGCTAACACCACTGTGTGATATGTAAGAAAGTTAAAAGAGTAAATCCTTAAAGTTCTCATCACAAGGAGGTTTTTTCCCCCTCTATTCTTTTCCTCATTGTTTTCTTTTTATCATCTCTCTATGAGAGGATGGAGCTTGGCAGAACCTGCTATTGCAGTCATTCCAAAGTGTGTGTATGCGAACCATCATGCTGTGTGCCTTAAACTTACAGTGATGTATGTCCGTTATTTCTCCGTGAAGCTGGAATAAAGACTTTAACAACCTACATGATAAAAAAAAATCCATAAGCAAGTCACAAGAAAAATAACCAACTGGGAATGCATAATTTCATATCAAGCAAATTCCTAGAAGAGTGAGAAAGGATGTACATCCTAGAGCTGCAAATCACTAATCCAGGGATTTGCCAAAGAAGGATGCTAACTTCAGTTTATGTATTTATTTCACCCAAGGTGCCAAATAAATCTTCATTCTGTCACATATAATTCTATTTTCCATTTTAATGGAGGAAGCCAATAACCACAATGCCACCAGGGCAAGATTAGTAAGATGAGCCTACTATACCTGTCTCACAGGACATCAGTGATGGGCAAGGTCACCTTGCAATTACTACATTCTGGAAGGAATTTCTAATAACAAGCCTGGTCATTTCCATCTTGTTTGATGCTGTGTTTTAACAGCTGCAGACTGCAGTGACTGCACCATGCAAGTCACTTCTGTACTGGTGTGCATGAGTTTGCACAGATTAACTTGAATTTATGGAAGCAGCACAGCTGATGTTACCTTCACCAGGTAGGCCATGTAGTCATGGCCTCTGCACCTTTATTGGGCCTATTACAAATACACAGCCAGTTTTTCCCATATACTACTACTACTTCATCTGAAATGTTTTTATATTCTTAATAGCAATGCATTTGATGAGTAAATCTGGTACTATTGAAATATGGTTTCTCTCTCAAACAAGAACTTTAACTGATTATTCAAGAGAAGAACATGATTATCTCTGAGTCTCTTGACATACATAAATCTTTGTCTTCATAGAGGGGGTGGGGAAAAGCTTTTTCAGTCTCTTCCAGTGTTTGATTTCAGATAGAAGCAACCCAAAAACATCAGATTTCAACTGAAGAGGTTTGAGGGAAATCCCAGGATTATTATACCTATAATCCTTTCAGTGAGTTTTTTTCAAATTAAGCCTACCTCCTGAGCACCTGAGTGCATACTTGAAAAATGGTCTGTTAGCAGAAGGTTTCTTTTTTAGGTTCAGTTTCACACAAAGCAGCTGGAAATTTCAAAACAGTCCATGAACATACTTCTGTCATAAGAAGGCTATTTCCATGGAAATTGGGATAAGGGTCAACCAAAATGTATTATAAATAGTATCTTCCCATGTGATGCCTAAATTAGAGATCAAATCAACTTGTAATTATTGAATTGACTTAATTAACAGATATTTTTCATGACTTGCCATTCACAGACATGTGGGGAGGGGATAGGGTGCTCCACTTGGGTATGTCTTGCTCAAAGGGTGAAAAAAATACATTCTTTGGACCATGTCAATGGCACTTGCTCTCCAGCTAACCAAAGGAAAAGAATGCAAATCAAGACTGATAGATAAAGTGGATCACGGAGTCACATGTAAGAGGTAAAATGATAAAACTCTTAGAAGAAAAATAATAGTAAATTGTCATGACTTTGGGTTAGGCAGTAGTTTCTTAGATATAATATGAAAATCACAAGTGAAAGGAGGGAACCAAGATGGTGGAGCAGCATGGAAGTATTTTGTGTGTCTCGTGTCCATGAAATACAGCCAGACCAATACTAAACCATCCTGCACACCTAGAAAACTGGTCTGAGGATTAACACAACAATCTGCACATCCTGAACCACAGCATTCAGCAGGTACATGGCACAGAGAGGTGAACTTGAGGAAAGAGAAGCCATGGAGGGCAGGGAGGTGCTTATGCTTGTGAAGAGAGGATGGAGATAGTGGGGAGAATACAGGAAAAATACCCCTCCCCAAAAGTAGCTAGGGAGAAAGTGGAAAATTGGAAACAGCCACAGGGACTGAACTAAAAAAGGGAGAAGGGAGACAGGAGAGGGTATATAAATTCCATTAAGACTGTAAATAGGGGGAGCGCAAAGTCTGAAAATCCACAGCTTGATACCTGGCAGTCCTCTGGTGGGAAGGGCGAATCCCCAGGAAGAGAGTGGGATCCAGGAGGTGCTTGGGCCACACGGGGAGAAGTGGTTCCACTGCTGGAAGGACATTTGGTAGAGGCTATGAGGCCACCTGGGCCCAGCAGACCCCAGAGAACAGCCACATTCCCTGGTGCTGGACCAAGGTCGTTGGGGGTGAAGCCTGGTGCCAGATGTGTGTTGTGATTTTCCATAATCCCTGAAATGCTGCTTCTACACTATCTTGTGAACTTTTTCTGGGGCAGGCTGGCACCTGGCCACTGTCTCTGGGCCTTGGCAGCAGCACAGTAACACGAACTTTCCTGGGTGTGGCTGGCATTTGCCCATTGCTCAGTGAGACCCTCCACAGAGGGGTGGAACAGGTCAAAGCTGCAGGCCCTCAGAAGTAAGGGGCTGGGGAAAACAGCTGCATCTGAGACAAAACTCAGGAGAGAGGTACTGCCTAAGGCTCAGTCACAGACAGTGTAAAAGCAGCCAGTGGATGAAAGCTGAAGACAAAGGACAGGTGCACAATTGCTAATTGGGGAGAACAGAGTTCCAATACTAGAGACTAGGTAGCTGGGTGATCCCATTTTCACCACTCCCGTGCATGCGCATATGCACCTACAAGCGCCACAACAATCCACCCCAGTAGGCTAGCAGTGCCATCTAGTGGAGAATGGAGCCGTTACACTAAGCCCCACCCAACTGGGACAACTTGCCTCCTCAAGAACAGAAGTCTCACCACCTGCTTATTTTATGGACTATAAAGCACTTCATCGTCTGACTTCTAGGAGAAAACGAAGTAATTTCAGTTGTAATACAGTCTGTTAACAGGTCCATCTATTCAATTTTTTTTTCTTTTTCACTTTTCTTGCTCTTGAATACAGAAAGAAAAAATTCATCCTTATTTTCAATTTTTATTAAAAATACTTTTAATTTTTTTCTCTACTATATTTTTTACTTTTGTGTAAATTTTTTCAATTTCTATTTTACTTCCATCATTTTATTTTAGTCTACTTCAGTGTATTCATTTTTTCAAGTTTTCAAACAATTTTCTTTCTTTTTCTTGAATACAGAAAGAGAAAAAATTCATTTTTATTTTTAATTTTTATTAAAAATATTTTTCTTTAATTCTTTTTCTACTGTATTTTTTACGTTTGTGTAAATTTTTTCAAATTCTAGTTTACTTCCATCATTTCATTTTAGTCTACTTCAGTATATTCATTTTTTCAAATTTTTAAGCTATTTCCTTTTTTTTTCTTCTTTCCCCTTTTTTCCCTAATATATCAAGCCACTTTCAAGACCCAGACCAAAACACACCTAGGATCTGGCATCATTTATTCGATTTGTGTGTGTGCATGTTTAATTTCTTAATTTTAATGTTTATTTTAATTTTTTTAATTTTTTCTACCTCATTAATTCCTTTTCTCCCTTCAAAATGATGAAACGAAAGAATTTACCCCACAAGAAAGGGCAGGAAGAAATGACAGCCAGGGACTTAACCAACACAGATACAAGCAAGATGTCTGAACCAGAATTTAGAATCATGATAATAAGAATACTAGCTGGAGTTGAAAATAGATTAGAATCCCTTTCTGCAGAGATAAAAGAAGTAAAAACTAATCAGAATGAAACAAAAAATGCTATTAACTGAGCTGCAATCACAAATGGATGCCGCAGCAGCAAGGATGGATGGGGCAGAACACAGAATCAGTGATATAGAGGACAAACTTACGGAGAATAATGAAGCAGAAAAAAAGAGGGAGATTAAGGCAAAAGAGCATGATTTCAGAATCAGAGAAATCAGTGACTCATTAAAAAGGAACAACATCAGAATCAAAGGGGTCCCAGAAGAAGAGAGAAATAGGGGTGGAAGGGTTAAGTGAGCAAATAATAGCAGAAAACTTTCCTAACCTGGGGAAAGACACAGACATCACAATCCAGGAAGCACAGAGGACTCCCATTAGAGTCAACAAAAACTGAACAATCAACAAGGCATATCATAGTCAAATTCACATAATACTCAGGCAAGGAGAGAATCATGAAGATAGCAAGGGAAAAAAAGTCCTTAACCTACAAGGGAAGAAAGATCAGGTTTGCAGCAGACCTATCCACATAAAATTGGCAGGCCAGAAAGTAGAGGCAGGATATATTCAATGTGTTCAATCAGAAAAATATGCAGCCAAGAATTTTTATCCAGCAAGGCTGTCATTCAAAATAAAAGGAAAGATAAAAAGTTTCCAAGACAAACAAAAATTAAAGGAATTTGTGACCACTAAACCAGCCCTGCAAGAAATTTTAAGGGGAACTCTCTGAGGGGGGAAAGATGAATACACACACACACACACACACACACACACACACACACACATATATATACATACATGTATATATGTATGTATGTATAAATACATACATACATACCAAAAGTAACAAATATTAGAAAGGACCAGAGACCACCACCAGAAACTCCAACTCTACAAGCAACATAATGGCAATAAATTCTTATCTTTCAGTATTCACTCTAAACATCAATGGACTCAATGCTCCAATCAAAAGACATAGGGTAACAGAATAGATAAGAAAACAAGATCCATCTATATGCTATTTACAAGAGACCCACTTTAGGCCTAAAGACACCTTGACACCTTCAGATTGAAAGTAAGGGAATGGAGAACCATCTATCATGCTAAAGGTCAACAAAAGAAAGCCAGAATAGCCATACTTATATCAGACAATCTGGACCTTAAAATAAAAACTATATCAAGAGATGAAGAATGGCATTATATCAATACTTAAGGGGTCTATCCACCAAGAAGACCTAACAATTTTAAACATTTATGCACCAAATGTGATAGCACCCAAATATATATACCAATTAATCACAAACATAAAGAAATTCATTGATACTAATACCATAATAGGAGACTTCAACACCCCACTCACAGCAATGGACAGATGATCTAGTCAAAAAATCAACAAGGAAACAATGGGTTTGAATGACACACTGGACCAGATGGACTTAACAGATATATTCAGAACATTTCATCCTAAAGCAGCAGAATATACATTCTTCTCCAGGGCACATGGAACATTCTCCAGAATAGACCACATACTGGAACACAAATCAGCCCTCAGCAAGTACAAAAAGATAGAGATGATACCATGAATATTTTTAGACCACAACACTATGAAAGTTGAAATCAACCACAAGAAAAAATTTGGAAAGGTAACCAATACTTGGAGACTGAAGAGCATCCTACAAAGAACGAGTGGGCTAACCAAGAAGTTAAAGTGGAAATTAAAAAGTATATGGAAGCCAATGAAAATGATAACACCACAACCCAAAAACTCTGGGATGCAGCAAAAGTGGTCATAAGAGGAAAGTATATAGCAATCCAAGCCTTCCTAAAGAAGGAAGAAAGATCTCAGATACACAACCTAATCTTACGCCTTAAGGAGCTGGAAAAAGAACAGCAAATGAAACCCAAAACCAGCAGAAGACAGGAAATAAAGATTAGAGCAGAAATTAATGCTATCAAAACCAAAAAAACCAGTAGAACAGATCAATGAAACCAGAAGCTGGTTCTTTGAAAGAATTAACAAAATTGATAAACCACTAGCCAGTTTGATCAAAAAGAAAAAGGAAAGGACCCAAATAAATAAAATCAAGAATGAAAGAGGAGAGATCACAACCAACACAGCAGAAGTAAAAATAGTAAGAGAATATTATGAGTAATTATATGCCAATGAAATGGGCAATCTGGAAGAAATGGACAAATTCCTTGAAACATTTACCCTACCAAAACTGAAACAGGAAGAAATAGAGAATTTGAACAGACCCATAACCAGTAAGGAAATCAAATTACTAATCAAAAATCTCCCAATAAAAGAGAGTCCATGGCCCAATGGCTTTCCAGGGGAATTCTACCAAACATTTAAGGAAGAGTTAACACCTATTCTCTTGAAGCTCTTCGAAAATATAGAAATGAAAGGAAAACTTCCAAACGCATTCCATGAAGCCAGCATTACCTTGATCCCAAAACCAGACAGAGACCCTACTAAAGAGGAGAACTATAGACCAATCTCCCTGATGAACATGGATGCAAAAATCCTCAACAAGACATTAGCCAATCGGCTCCAGCAATACATTAAAAAAATTATTCACCACAACCAAGTGGGATTTATACCTGGGATGCAGGGCTGGTTCAATATCCACAAAACAATTTATATGATTTATCACATCTATAAAATAAAGGATGATCCTCTCAATAGATGCAGAGAAAGCATTTGACAAAATACAGCATCCTTTTTTGACAAAACCCTCAAGAAAGTATGGATAGAAGGAGCATACCTCAAGATCATAAAAGCCATATATGAACAACCCAACACTAATATCATCCTCAATGGAGAAAAAGTAATATCTTTCCCCCTAAGGTCAGGAACAAGACCACTCTCCCCACTGTTATTCAACATAGTATTGGAAGTCAGCTTCTGCAATCAGACAACACAAAGAAATAAAAGGCATCCGAACTGGCCAGGAGGAAGTCAAACTTTCACTCTTCCCAGGTGACAGGATACTCTATATGGAAAACCCAAAAGATTCCACCAAAAAACTGCTAGAACTTATTCATGAATTCAGCAAAGTTGCAGGATATAAAATCAATGCACAGAAATCAGTTGCATTCCTATATGCCAATAAAGCAACAGAAAGAGAAATCAAGGAATTGATCCCATTTACAGTTGCACCAAAAACCATAAAATACCTAGGAATAAATCTAACCAAAGAGGTAAAAAATCTATACACTGAAAACTATGGACAGTTTATGAAAGAAATTGAAGAAGACACAAACAAATGGAAAAAGATTCCATGCTCCTGGATAGGAAGAACAAATATTGTTAAAATGTCGATACTACCCAAAGCAATCTACATATTGAATGCAATCCCTATCAAAATAACACCAGCATTCTTCACAGAACTAGAACAAATAACCCTAAATTTGTATGGAACCAGATAAGACCCCCAATAGTCAAAACAGTTTTGAAGAAGAAAACCAAAGCAGGAGGCATCACAATCCTGGACTTCAAGCTATACTACAAAGCTGTAATGATCAAGATGGTACAGCACTGGCACAAGAACAGACACTCAGATCAAGGGAACAGAACAGAGAACCCAGAAATGGACCCACAAATATATGGCCAACTAATCTTTGACAAAGCAGGAAAGAATATCCAATGGAATAAAGACAGTCTCTTCAGCAAGTGATGCTGGGAAAACTGGACAGCGACATGCACAAGAATGAACCTGGACCACTTTCTTACACCATACACAAAAATAAACTCAAAATGGATGAAAGACCTCAATGTAAGACAGGAAGCCATCAAAATCCTTAAGGAGAAAGCAGGCAAAAACCTCTTTGACCTCGGCCTCAATAACTTCTTACTCAACATGTCTCCGGAGGCAAGGGAAACAAAAGCAAAAATGAACTACTGGGACCTCATCAAAATAAAAAGCCTCTGCACAGTGAAGGAAACAATCAGCAAAACTAAAAGGCAACCAATGCAATGGGAGAAGATATTTGCAAATGACATATCAGATAAAGGGCTAGTATCCAAAATCTATAAAGAACTTACCAAACTCAACACCCAGAAAACAAATAATCCAGTGAAGAAATGGGCAAAAGACATGAATAGACACTTCTCCAAAGAAGACATCCAGATGGCCAACTCACACCTGAAAAAATGCTCAACTTCACTCATCATCAGGGAAATACAAATCAAAACCACCATGAGATACCACCTTATACTTGTCAGAATGGCTAATATTCACAACTCAGGCACCAACAGATGTTGGAGAGGATGCGGAGAAAGAGGATCTCTTTTGCATTGTTGGTGGGAATGCAAGCTGGTGCAGCCACTCTGGAAACCAGTATGGAGGTTCCTCAAAAAACTAAACATAGAACTACCCTACAACCCAGCAATTGCACTACTAGGTATTTATCCAAAGGATACAGGTGTGCTGTTTCCAAGGGACACATGCACCCTCCATGTTTATAGCAGCACTATAAACAATAGCCAAAGTATGGAAAGAGCCTAAATGTCCATCGATGGATGAATGGATAAAGAAGATGTGGTATATATTTACAATGGAGTATTACTCGGCAATCAAAAAGAATGAAATCTTGCCATTTGCAACTACGTGGATGGAACTGGAGGGTATTATGCTAAATGAAATTAGAGAAAGACAAAAATCATGTGACTTCACTGATATGAGGACTTTAAGAGACAAAACAGATGAACATAAGGGAAGGGAAACAAAAATAATATAAAAACAGGGAGGGGGACCAAAAAAGACTGATAGATTAAAAATCAAAACTTTGGGGTGCCTGGGTGGCTCAGTTGTTTAAGCATCCAACTCTTGATTTTGGCTCAGGTCATTATCTCACAGTTCGTGGCTTTGAGCCCCACGTCAGGCTCTGCACTGACAGTGTGAAGCATGCTTCCAATTCTCTGTCTTCCTCCCTCTCTGCACCTACCCACCCTCTCTCAAGATAAATAAACTAAAAATTTTTTTTTTATAAATTTTTTTTTCAACGTTTATTTATTTTTGGGACAGAGAGAGCCAGAGCATGAACGGGGGAGGGGCAGAGAGAGAGGGAGACACAGAATCGGAAACAGGCTCCAGGCTCCGAGCCATCAGCCCAGAGCCTGACACGGGGCTCGAACTCACAGACCGCGAGATCGTGACCTGGCTGAAGTCGGACGCTTAACCGACTGCGCCACCCAGGCGCCCCTAAAAATTTTTAATAATAAAAATAAAAATAAAGGCTTTACCAAGAAAGGTGGAATGATAGAAAACCTCTTAACTTCAAGGAGCATAAAAGTTCATTCCCTCAGCCTAAACATTTTCGTTCTAGAATTACTAAAATTAAATCAAGCACTAGACCTAAGTTACATGTCGAAGGTGAAAGGGACCTTATTTTGCAGCCTGAGCCACTGAAGCCAGAAATAGATATTCAAGGTCAAGCTGTGAGGCAACAAGGATCCCAAGGTGCGGCCCTCAGGTTGTCTGTCCCCAACATCACGTCATGGCCCTCCTCACTCCATCTGCTGGAGAGCTGTTCATCTCAACTACACCCTTTGTAATACAAACCTAAGGCCAGGGAATTTTCACTTGCCATGGGTATGATGAGGCAGGAGGTGCTGCAATGTCAAAGTTCTAATGACCTATAACAACAGGAAAACTAGAAATTGGAGAAAGTTCTAAATGTCTTTGGGTGGGGTACCAGAGCTCCGACTACAGACATTTCCAAGTTATTAGTCAGAGAAAGAAACATCTCCAGAGTAGAGTGAGTTCTCCAGGCCACAACAGTTTGATGTATTACTTTCTAGAAAAGGCCTTTTTCTTTTTTGATTCTTTGCCTCCAAAAATGTTTCTGTACACATGCAGACTGATGCCTGAATGAGGTATGTTGTCTACTCCCAATTAATACACTGCTGTTTACCTTATTGATCATTCTCTTCTTAGTTACAAGATTTTGGCTTCATTTTTCACCTAAAATTTGGTTTCTAGAAATTCAGCACTGAGGTCACAGTGACACTTCCTCCCCCCACTCCAGCCACGTCTGTGGGCAGTCTCAGTCCAACCCACCTGCATTAAAGTAACCCCAGAGCCCTCTCAAGCATCCACTTGGTGCTCTTGTGCAAGAGCACACATTTAACTTCATTCTGAGAAGAAATCCCCACCTCTAATGACAGAACTCTTGGCCCACTGGAGTCAAACTTCCTTCTAGGAAACTCTCTTCATTGCTGAATATATGTGTAATTTTTGTTATATACCCTTTATACTAAGGGATTGTTTTTAGAGTACTTTTCACAAAGAAGAATCCTAAAAATAAGAAATGAATAAATTCATATGTAAACATATGACATTTAGAAATGTTTACCAGTTTCTTCTTCCCTATCCCACCATGAAAACAGCATAGTTGGCCTTTCAGTGAGCTGTGACTAAGCCTATCTATTTAGAGTTCCTCCACCATACCACTGTGTTAGGTCACCATTAAATTTTAGTTCAGCTGCAGTAAGGCCATGTCCCTTATAACCTTGGTGGCTTAGACAACCCCCTGGTGTTTCTTAGTCATTATAAATTCAGTATTTCTCATAGGGACGTATGGCATGGCCCCCTTTCTCCTCTTGTTCCTATCAGATACTAACAATCCTATTTCAAGGATGAGGAATATGAGGAGCTGTGGGGTGGTGGATGCTTTCCTTAACCTTTCTAGAAAGCATTTATTTACGTCATTAGCTTCATTCTAGAATAGGAAAATACATGGGCGGTGCAAGGAGGCTCTGAGTTGATGACTTTATTAGTTCCATTTCTGTTTCTAGGCTGGCTAAGTTTGTTTTAAGATGCCTAAAAGAACAAGACAGAGACCATTCTTGCTCTCTTTATAGGCAGCGAAATGTTACATTATGGCATCTTTTCTTTCAGGCAGGATCCCTTCGAGACATTCCTGGAAAAGCAGCATAGTCCCTGAACATTAGGAAGGCATGCTGACCTCAGGCAACCTGGCAAAATACTGTGGGCAGCAGCGAGACAGAAAAGCCTTACTGTTAGGGGAGTCTAGTCTCTCTTGACAACTAGCTTTGATCTACAATATAGATTCTTTCTGAGTACCAATAACAACAGTACATCATGTCTAAGTCTAGGCGTTATAGGAAGATTTAAGGTTTATTTAGGGGAAGAAATTTACAAAGACATTCAGAAATCAGAGTTATGTTTTTTTGCCCATAAGAAATGTTCTATTCGTGTGAGTCCCTAAATAGCTTCACAATAAATAGGTATCTCTATAGACTACAAATGAACTAGACAAAGCAATAACCAGGTCCTGGCCAATTAAGCCTTTACACTTAAAAGCATTCATAGTATTTCACAAAAATGATAAATTTTTCTATGCAATCACAATAATTTCATACTTGAAAAATACTCAAGTAGTCTTGAATGTACATATTCATTATTTCACTGGAAAATAATGCATCTTATTTGGTAGGTGCTGTAAAATGAACTGTATACTCCCAAAATTTGTATGTTGAAGCCCTAACTCCAATGTGATATATTTGGAGATGGGGGCTTCAGGAGATAATTGGGTTTAGATGAGGTCATGAGCATGGGATTCAATTGATGGGATTAGTGCCCTTATAAGAAGAGAAAGTGACACCAGCACACATATTCTCTGCTTTGTGAGGACACAGCAAGAACACAGCCATCAGCAGACCAGGAAAATGATCCTCACCAAAGCTGACCATGTTTCTAGCGTCCACAACTATGACAAAACAAATCTCTCTTGTTTATGCCACCTAGTCTATGGTATTTGTTATGGCAGTCCAAACTAATACAGGTTTTATTGTTTTAGTTAAAATAAAATGTTAAATATTTAAAGCACATGGGACACATGTCTAAACTCAATTATGAGATACCAGTTAATTTAAATTAGTGAAAGCAATATTTCAAACATAGTGAAGTTTAATTTTGATATTTTAGGTAACAATGATGGATAGAAATATAATCAATGATACTATATGTATAAAAGAATAAAGCATAGATAATAAAATGTAAATGCCTTGCTTAGTTTATTTCTCTTTGTTTTCTTCACTTTCTATACAGAACTCTATCTTCCTATATGCATTATCTATTAATCATTCATCCACCCATTCATCCATCCACAAGTATTTATTGAGTACCTAGCTCTCCTTCAGGCAGAGTTCTAGTGACTGGGATATAGTTGTAAGTAAATAAGTCTCTTTCTGATTACATTTTATGTTCTAATGGAGGGAGGCAGAGAATAAGCAAACAAATGTTAAATACATAATGTGTCCTATTATAATAAGTGCAATGAAGAAACAAAACCAGGTACAGTGTAAGAGAACAATGAGGGAAAGGAGGAATCTGAGTAATCATTTCAAAAAAGTGATCAGGGTAAGCCTCTGATAAGACCATATTTGAGCAGACACCTGAATCATGTATGGGAATGAGTCTTGGAAATATCTGGAAAACAGTGTTTCATGCTAAGAGAAGAATATTTTCAAAAGCCCTGAGGCAGGAGCATGCTTGGCTTGTGAGAGAAACAGCAAGGTGTTTAGAGACAAGTGACTAAGACAGAGCTTGGCTGGGGACAGAGTTAAATAGGTTGCCAAGGGATCCATTCATACATGTCCAGAAAGTTAGATAATGAGAAAGTCCCCAGAGGAGAGTGAAGAAAGAATGAGGATGAAGGAATATTTGAGAAGATAATGGTTAAGATTTCCTCAAAGTTGGCAAAAAGTCATAGACGCAGGTAGCTCTCTAAACATAAAGCAAGATAAATAAAAAGAAAAGCACGCATGACACATTAAAGCTGTTGAAAATCAAAGTTAAAGAGAGAATATTAAAACTGAAAGAAAAAAGAACTTCAAAGGAGCAAATATTAGACTGACAGCTGATTTCTCAAAAGAATCTAGAAAATGCAGAAGAAAATGTGATCTTCAAAATGCTAAAACAGTGAAGTTAACCCTCAATAATGCAGTAAAAGCCAGACATTTTTCAGGGAAGAAATGTAGAGAATTTTCCACCAACAGACTTTTTTTTTTCAAAGTAAGTTCTACACCCAGTGTGGGGCTCAAACTCACCACCCCATCAAGAGTAACCTGCTCTACCACCTGAGCCAGTCAGGTGCCCCCCAGCAGGCTACTTTAAAGACAACAGTAAAGGGTATATTGAGCTCCCACATGGGAGCTCAAAGGTGCTGGAAGGAATCCAAAAACAATGGAAAGGAAAACATGTGAATTAATCTAAATGAATTTTAACTGAATATAGTAGTAATTATAATAATATATTAGGGATTTTAAGTACATATAAAATGAAAATACAGAATAGCTTATAAACCATATTTGTACCAAAGAAGATTTTAAGGCAAAAACCATTATTAGAAAGGTTTATAAAGGTTTAAGCTTTTCAATAAAAGATAATAATTCTACATTTTTATGCATGTAACAGTGCCCAAAACTTTTAAATAAACATTGACAAAACAAAATAGAGCAACAACAACAACAAAAAAATCACAGACCAATTTTAAGATACCTCCTTCAGGTACCTCAGACAAAATAATATCTACAAATATATAAGATCTGAACAACAAAATTTACGTATTTGATCTAATAGTCACACCTACAACACTGTCCCCCAAAACCACAGAAAACACATTGCTTTCAAATATACATAGACTATTATAAAAATCAACCATGTGTGAAAGCAAACTGCTACAAATTCTAACAAATTCAATTCATACAAGGCACATTTTTTGAGCACTAAGAAATTAGACTAGAAATTTCTAATAAAAATATTCTTAGAAAATCTATAATGCTTGCAAATTAAGAAATATACTTCCTAATAACCCATGGGTCAAAGAAGAAATCACAATGGAAATCAGAACCTACTTTGAAGTCAATGTTCATGAAAATTTATGAGATGCATTACAAGTATTTTAAGAGGAAAATGTGTGGTCCCAAATACATATATTAGAGAAAAAGAAAAGCGGAAAGGCATTGAGCTAAACATCCATAATAAAAAGTTATATAGGATGCCTAGGTGGCTCAGTCAGTTAAACGTCTGACTCTTTCGGTTTCCACTCAGGTCATGGTTTCATGGTTTGTGAGTTCGAGCTCCACATAGGGCTCTGTGCTGACAGTGTGGAGCCTGCTTGACATTCTCTCTCTCCCTCTTTCTCTCTCTGCCCCTGCCCCACTCACTCTGTCTTTCCCTCAAAAATAAACTTAAAAAGTTATAAAAGAAAGAAAATAAAAGGATACAAATAAAAGATAAAAAGAGTAATAAGTAAAATAAAAAACACACAAGAGAGATTATCTGCAAAAATAAAAACTGTTTTTTTGATGGGGTGCCTGGGTGGCTCAGTTGGTTAAGTATCTGACTCTTGATCTCTGTTCAGGTCATGATCTCACAGGTTCATGGGTTTGAGCCCTGTGTCAGGCTCCACCCTGATAGCGAAGGACCTGTTTGGGATTCATTCTCTCTTTCTCTCTCTGTCTCTCTCTCTCTCTCCCTCCCTCCCTCCCTCCCTCCCTCTCTCTCGCTGCCCCTCCTCTGCTAGTGAGTGTGTGCACTCACTATCAAAATAAATAAATAAGCTTTAAAAAAAACTTTTTTGAAATGACAAATAAGCTTATAAACCAACCCCCTCTACCACCATCATGGAGAATAATGAATAAATGCAAAGTGTGCTTAAATAACTAATCAGAAATAAAAAAGGGGAATCAGTATAGAGCTTACAGATATTAAAAGATAAAATATTTGAACAACTTTACATCAACAAATTGTGCATTTGTAAAAAAAAAAGTCAACCTTTATTGTACACACTACAATGTATCTATTTCATAAGAGTCAAGAAAACACGCATCTTATAAAAACTGACAGCAAGACAAGAAACAAAATGTGAATAGCTCTAGGTCTATTTTAATTTTTTTTTCATGTATTTTTTTAAGCTTTTATTTTAATTCAAGTTACTTAACACGCAGTGTTCTGTTACAGGTGCTCAATATAGTGACAACACTTCCATGTATCACCCTCTGCTCATCACAACAAGTGCACTTCTTAATTCTCATCACCTATTCCACCCTTTCCTCTGCCCCCCTCCTCTCTGATAACCGCCAGTTTGCTTTCTGTAACTGAGTTTGTTTCTTGATTTGTCTTTTTCCTCCCTTTGCTCCTTTGTTTTGTTTCTTAAATTCCACACGAGTGAAATCATAGTATTTGTCTTTCTGTGACTGACTTATTTCATTTAGCATTATACTCTCTAGCTCTGCCCATATCATTATGAATGGGATCTATTTTAAAACTGAATAATTAAAAACTTTTCCACAAAGAAAACTGTAGGTCCAGTTGGTTTCTCTCGTTGGTTCAAACCAAATATTTAAGAAAAAAAAATAACATCTCTTTTATATAAGTTTTTCCAGTGAATAGAATAGAAAACACTCACTAGTTCATTTTATGAGGCCAGCAAAACCTTAATGCCAAAGTATGACAAGGGTATTGTTAGAAAAGTTATGGTCCAATTGCAATTATAAACAGGATTTTTTGCACCTAAGCACAGCATTAGATTAAATGAATACAGAAATATTTAAGAGAGAGAGTTAATACATAATGATCCAGTCGGGTTTATTTCAGAAAAGCAAGTTTACCTTAACATTCAAAACTTGAGTCAATAACGCAGCTCATCTATAGTGACAGCAGATGGTCACCTATAGTGAGAGCAACAGACCCATGTTTGCCTGGGAGTCTTTGAGAAGGGGCAAATGTGAAGGAAGGGACTGGAGCAACGGGTTAGGAAGGGCATAAGGAAATTTTTGGAGAGGGATAAATATGTTCATTATTTTGATTTCAGTGATGTTCTCAGGAGTATATACAAATGTAAAAAAATGATCCAACTATGTAACTATATATATTTATATAACACACACACACGCACACACACACACACCACTGGAATATTACTCAGCCATAAAAAAGAATGAAATCTTGCCACCTGCAATGCCATGGATGGAACTAGAGGGTATTATGCTAAGTGAAGTCAGTCAGAGGAAGACAAATACCATATGATTTCATTTATATGTGGAATTTAAGAAATGAAACAGATGAACATAGGGGAAAAAAGAGAGGCAAACCATAAAACAGACTCCTAATTGTAGAGGATAAACTGAGCTCGAGGGGAGGTGGGTGGGAGGATGGGTTAAATGGGTGATGGGTATTAAGGTGGGCACTTGTGATGAGTACTGTTAAAAATCAAAATTAATAAAATGAGTTGACCCTTTTAAAAATCAGTCAGTAATGTATCACATTAAGAAAATAAAGAAAATACACACGATCATCTCAGCAGGAATGAAAAGCACTTGATAAAAATCAACCTCCATTCATGATTTTTTTAAAACTCTTAGTTAACAAAGTTATTTCCTTAAACTGATAAAGGATATCTTTTAAAGAAAATCCTATAGCAACACATCATAGTTCAAGCTAAAGTGTTGAAAGCTTTCCATGTGATTCTGGGAACAAGACAAAGATGTCTTCCCAGTACCACTTCACCTCTTGCTCCATTATGCCCCTCCTTGATTTGGGTGACACTGACCACAGCCTCAGGTATAGGTCTGAGCTAAGCAGCTGAACAGATTCCTCTTGTCCAGTGATTAATCCAGAGAAGAGAAGGGAGAAGCCACTCAATGCACTCCAATCCCCTACTCCGAATCACTGTGTGAAAGGCAACACAAGATCTAAATTGGTCCACTCAAAGGAAGACAAGAGTTTTTGTCTGGGAGAAAAGAACCTCTCATTCCAGTGGAGAGCATAGTATAAAGATGTCCTGTCAGGGGCTGCTGCAGCCATTTCTAACACAATAAGGGGAGCCATGGGGGAAGACAGAGTAAAAAGAATCACAAAAAAACGAAACACAGTAAAGAATTATTCAGTTGTGTGTGTGTGCGAAAAATTCCCCCCCCCCTTTTTTTTTTTGAGTCAGATTGGTTCTGCTTTTCTATTATTTGCATCCCAAAGCCTCCTGATACAGTTTGGTTACGTAATGTACCATAATTAGTTCAAATCAATAGAGAGAATAAGGCAGACAAAAGTCAAAAGAATATATGCTCTCAGAGAAAATACACACAGTTTAAAGTCTTGGTACAAAGTCAGAAATGAAAAATTTCTTTAAAGAATGGCTGTTCTGATTAAATGGCATAATATATGGAAATCATTTAGCATAGTGCTAGACATACACCAAGCTATCACGACTAACTTCAGAGAGCTAATGGGGAGTGCCCAGGGAGGCAGGAAATAGTCTTTTCTATCAAAAATATTTTCTTGGGGCACTTGGGTGGCTCAATTGTTTGAGTGTCCAACTTTGGCTCAGGTCCTGATCTCATGGTTTGTGAGTTCAACCCCCTCACTGGGCTCACTGCTGTCAGCACAGAGCCCACTTCAGATCCTCTGTCCCCATCTCTCTCTGACCCTCCCCTGTTTTCCCTCTCTCTTTCTCTGTCTCTCCATCCCTCTCCCTCTCTCTCAAAAATGAATAAACATTAAAAGAATTTTTCTTAGGGGCGCCTGGGTGGCGCAGTCGGTTAAGCGTCCGACTTCAGCCAGGTCACGATCTCGCGGTCCGTGAGTTCAAGCCCGGCGTCAGGCTCTGGGCTGATGGCTCAGAGCCTGGAGCCTGTTTCCGATTCTGTGTCTCCCTCTCTCTCTGCCCCTCCCCCGTTCATGCTCTGTCTCTCTCTGTCGCAAAAATAAATAAAAACGTTGAAAAAAAAATTTAAAAAAAAAGAATTTTTCTTAAAATTTGAAATAATTTGACTGGATAGTCTTAAAGTTCAGGTGCCAATGAGGGATAACCACTTTTACTGGAAACCTACATTGGCAACTTTACATACATTAGTTTTTTTCATAAGGAATTCTTCCTCCCCCCTGCCCCCTCCCCCTTGCAAGATAGGTATTATTTCCAGCAGACATATCAAGAAACAAAGTCAGAGACATGAACCAATTTAGCAGCTCATTAAATGGTGATACCTGCTTTCACCATAGTCCCAACTCAAGCCCATACTCATGCTCCATTTCAGGCTGGCTCTAATGGGGGTTGAGACTCTAAGATGCACATTAATTCTATCAACTTAGAGAATGTACATCACAGAAAGTCACTGCAATTCCTGGATGCATCCTATATTTTAACATTTCTTTTCTACATCTCAGACCTGGTTCATAGTAACAAAGGTATTTACTGAACAGATCACAACAAATACACAGATCAAGAGCAAGATTTTCAAGGGGCGTCTGGGTGGCTCAGTCGGTTAAGTGTCTGACTTCGGCTCAGGTAACAATCATGGTTCAGAGTTCAAGCCCCGCGTGGGGCTGTGTGCTGACAGCTCAGAGCCTGGAGCCTGTTTCAGATTCTGTGTCTCCCTCTCTCTCTCTGCCCCTACCCCACGCATGCTGTCTCTGTCCCTCTCTCAAAAATGAACATACATTTAAAAAATTAAAAAAAAAAGAGCATGATTTTCAAGTAGAAACCACCCCATATTATGGCAGTCATCTAAAAAATGGTTTCCTAGTAAAAATGAAATTAAACTGGGTTCTTAAAAACATTTTGGGGAGATTTTTAACAGCCCTTACAACTAGATCTAGGAAATCATGAGCTTTATAAAGAATAGATAATTGTACAGTCTTTAGAGCTATTATAAGATAAAATATGGACACAGTTGGATAAACACCAAACGAAAGAAAAAATAAAATTGCTTTTTTTCCCATAGAATAGAGGATGGGAGTAGCAAATGAAAACTACTTAAACAATTCTCATAAGTATTGCTATCTTGAATGTTTACTTGACCTTTTAAGGAGACAAACCATATCTATTCTCCAAAAGTTATTTTAAGTCAGTATAAAAAAAATGACATGAATTATTAACTAATTTCATATCTAATTATTCTAGTAACCTCCCAAATGTCTTAGCATACTCTACCACCCATGAATCACATAACATACTATGTTTTTTTTGTAATAGGAGAATAGCAACTTATATGGTGGGAGATCATGTGTGAAAGGATGCTACTTAAGTTTGTAATTATAGTATGAACGTGCATCGCTGTATTCCACAGTCTTTGCGTATCTCCTGTCACTGCCACATGATCTCCCACAGAAGCAGGGGCTGCCAAGAGGAAGAAATGAGAGAGGGAAATGAGAACTAGCCTCTTCCCTGGAACTCTCACCCACTCAGGTTAGTTTGTCATGGCTGACCTGGCTCCTGTCCTTGCTTCTCTTTCCCTCTGAGCTCAATCTATTAAATTGACCTGACCTACAGCTATGCATCTGACTCTGGGGCCAACACCAGCTCTCAGCAGGTGAGATAGGGTGAGAAATCCTCCTGCCCCTGCCCTGAATTCTTGTTCCTCTGATTTTGCTCCGATTTTATTCTAGTTCCCTTGTGACTGGGTTCTTCCCCTTGTATTCCAGATTCCCATGGTTGGGTTTCTTACTGTGAAGTCTCAATCTCTTTATAAGGGGTCTCTAATACTTCATGGGAGATTCCCACAATACTCAGTGCCTGTTGGACTGGCCTTAAAAAAAAAAAAAAGAATTACCTTGATATTTGTGCCACTTGCTAAGTAATTTAGAACTTGGCCTCTGTTAGGGCCATATTCTACCAGATCTACACCACCCCCTTCCCTAGCAACAAATGTGGTGGATTATCTACTTTTCACATTGATGTGAGGCAATATAGCATACTAGTTAAGGCAGTGGTTTTGGCAATCAGATTCCCTGGGTGTGAAAGCTAGCACAGCTATGTATGACCTTGAGTAAGATTCTTAATCTCTGTATATCTTGATTTCTTCATTTCCTAAATGGAGATAAAGACAGCACCTACCTCACACACACATTATCTGTAGATGTAGCTAATAATGAACACTCCATAAATATTAGCTGTTATTATTATGGTTCCTATCTACCCATCTATGAAATGATAGTAATTCAGCCTATCTTTAGGTCTTGCTTAATCAAGACCTGCCTGATACCCTAGGTCTATTTGTGATCTGCTTCCATACTTGCATGTAAATTCCTTCTTCTTAATTTATGGTAAATGTGATCATTTTCCCAAAAGAAAGTAGTAAGGGATTGAAATCCCTTATGTTCCTTTATAATCCCTCTATATTCCTTTCCTTTCAAAGGAAAAGGAGCTATTGTTTACCCAGCCTGAACTTGTTCATACTTCTCTTTATCTATGAGATGCTTACCTCTATAGCCATTCTGTCATCATGGCTTATCTTGAAGAGCCACTGGAGTTTAGCTTTCTGAGCAGATCATGTTCAAATTTTGTAAAAATCAAGTCAAAATGGTGGTAGCTTTGAGTAGTGACCTGTTCCATTCCTACAAGGTCTTAACCCTACAATTTTTTTTTATTTTTTTAATGTTTATCCATTATTGAAAGACACAGAGCGTGAACAAGGGAGGGGTAGAGAGAGGGCGAGACACAGAATCGAAGTATGCTCCAGGCTCCGAGGTGTCAGCACAGAGCCCGACGCGGGGCTCAAACGCACAAACCGGGAGATCATGACCTGAGCCAAAGTCAGTCGCCCAACCAACTGAGCCACCCAGGTGCCACTTAACCCTAGAATTTTTAAGCTGTGATCTGAGGATGGAATCTGAAAATACACATGTATGAACCTTTGCATCTGATTTCATTGTTCCAAATACTTGTATAATTTTTATAAAATGTAAGTATTTATTAATTATGAATAATAAAGATTAAATAATATAGCATTCATTCACATGATTCTGCTCTTATTCTATGCAATGTTGGTACCACTATTCATACACGTAACAATACTTTGGGTTGATGAAGACTTAAAATATCACTACTGCTGATATTTTAAGACTTTACCACAAGGAGTGGTACATGTATGACACCTTCAGATACAGGGAAGCCAGAATTAGTGTGCATATTTCATAAACTGAATAAAAGAAAAAGTTATTTACTCCAAACTCTTTTAAGAAAGAGTTAAATAAGAAACCCAGTCCTTCAACATCTAATACTTCACTAAACTATTTTTGGAAAAAAGCAAAATGTATTACTCATTCTTTGAAAAAAGATACTCTAAACATATAGAGGTATTAAGGCTGGATGTAAAATCAAATACATCTGGCGTGCCTGGATGGCTCAGTTAAGCGTCCGACTTTGGCTCAGGTCATGATCTCACAGTTTGTGAGTTCGAGCCCTGTGTCAGGCTCTGTGCTGACGTCTCAGAGCCTGGAGCCTGCTTCAGGTTCTGTGTCTCCCTGGCTCTCTGCCCCTCCCCCGCTCATGCTCGGTCTCTCAAAAATAAAGCATTAAAAAATTAATAAAATAAAATAAAATTGAATACATCCTAATACTAACTGTCCGGTTTGGAACCCTGAAGCAGTCTACCAAATTCAGCTCATTTTCAATATTTACATATAATGGCTTACAGACAGATCTTCAAATTCTCTGTACCTTCATCACAATAACAAACTCTTACCCAATTTCATAGATTTGGGCAGCTTTACATTATTCCAGCCAAATGTATTGATAAAAATCCTAAATCAGTTTAGAAAAATGTTATCCTATTTCTTTAAGCATCAGAATGA
This sequence comes from Prionailurus bengalensis, assembly GCF_016509475.1. NCBI lineage: Eukaryota > Metazoa > Chordata > Mammalia > Carnivora > Felidae > Prionailurus > Prionailurus bengalensis. The sequence goes on along the minus strand of NC_057354.1, from coordinate 72,946,776 downwards.
CTGTGCTTCTAAGGGTCAGCCTGTCCTGAAACTCTAAAGTAGAACCACATTTTACACTGTGCTTGTGTAGTTACTGTTAAGTGTAGATTCATGGTAAGGGAACAGTGAGGGATAAAAGGAGGGGACTAGCCACTGCCAAATCTAAAGCTGGGGCACGAACATCAATCATAGAAGACTCTGTGTTCCACTCTTAGGGCTGAGCCCTGTCATCTCTTCCAGCATTTACTTCTCCTCTGTTGTTTCACTTAGGGGTTTATTGCTCCAATGCATCCCGTGAGCCACGGCCTATGAATTCCCCTGTCACTTTTCAGGAGTAGATCAGAGAAGTACATTTCACCAGGGTCTAAAATGAACACTTCTTTCTTACCACAAATGGCTCAACTCTTCTGGACATCAACACATTATTGGAGGTTCTATACTACAAATTCTTTGTCCTTCTTAATCCTGCCCTTTCTTATTGCCTACAGCCAGTGATAACACACTATCGGAGCAAACTGGGGTTTCACAAATGCACATAAAAATTCCAGGTGCTCAACATCTTTATAAGATGGGTCCAGACTTATCCAAAAGAATCCATTTTTACTCACTTAGGTATTTAAATATTTTTTCTTTTGAATTTTGAATGTGGGGTTGGCTACCATCTTCCAAACCATTCAACACATCACGTGAATTTATGATAACTGTGAATATGTGGGCCACACTGGTGCCACTGTGGGATTTGTAACATAAATACAAACAATTAAGAACAGCATGTTTATGGGGCGCCTGGGTGGCTTAGTTGGTTGAGTGTCAGACTTCAGCTCAGGTCATGATCTCATAGCTCATGAATTCCAGCCCCGCATCGGTCTCTGTGCTGACAGCTCAGAGCCTGGAGCCTGCTTCAGATCCTGTGTCTCCCTCCCTCTCTCCCCCTAACCCACTCACATTCTGTCTCTGTCTCTCCCAAAAATAAACAAACATTAAAAAAAAAAAAGAACAGCATGTTTATACAAGACTTAATTTTCTCACAAACTTTCCCATATTTTCTCTAAATATTTAAGTTAAAGTAGGCACCAAAGTAGCAATTCTACTGGAGTAAAAGAGCAGTTAAATATAGTATGAGAATTTAACACCAGATTACTCCCTGAGATCTTCTGTAGTTTTTAATCCTAGGTTTGCTTTCTTACACTGCTTGGCATCTTCTGGAATGTCACCCTTTCCTGTTGTTGTATACTCTGAAAGTGAATGCTTATTTTATTATTTGTCTAAGAAAGAAATAAATTGGAAAGAAATCCTTAAGGCATTCCAGAGCCAAAAACAATTACAACTAACTGGGAATCTTTGTCATTGGTTTTTATTAGCATGAATAACAGGTTATCCACTTTTTTCCTTTAAAAACTGTCAAAGGTAAAGATCACTAGCAATTTGACTTTTGAATACAAAAGATTAAGGTAAAATGATACCCAAAGATTTAGTGTCCCATAAGAACACAAGCAACAGAGTAAAACCTCATTGTGACAGTGTCCTTGAAACCTGACAAGAGCATATAAGCAACATGAAACATGACAAAACTGTAAAGACACTAGTCCTATCATTTCTCATCTATTAAATGAAAAAAAAAGCATACTCAGGAACGATGCTAATCTCTGTATCATTCCTATTTTAACATACGTGCTGCCGAGGCAAACACAAATCAAAACCACAATGAGATACCACCTGACACCTGTCAAAATGGCTAAACTCAAAAAGACAAGAAATAAATGTTGGTCAGGATGTGGAGAAAAGGGAACCCTCATGCACTATTGGTGGGAACATAAATTGGTGCAGCCACTGTAGAAAACAGTAAAAACTTAAAAAAAGAATTACCATATGGTCCACTAATCCTACTACTGGGTATCTGTCTACCCAAAGAAAATGAAAACCCTAATTTGAAAAGATACACATTCAGGTTGCCTGGATGGCTCAATCTGTTAAGTGTTTGACTTCAGCTCATGATCTCCAGTTCCTGAGTTCGAGCCCTGCATCAGGCTCCATGCTGTCAGCTGGGAGCCTGGAGCCATGGGGGATTCTGTATCTCTCTCTCTCTCTCTCTCTCTCTCTCTCTCTCTCTCTCTCTCTGCCCCTTCTGTTTGCACTCTCTCTCTCTCTCAAAAATAAATATTAAAAATTTTTTGAAAAGATATATGCACCTTTATGTTCACTGCAGTATTATTTACAATAGCCAAGATAAGGGTCCATCATCAGATGAATATATAAGGAAGATACTGACATACTAGATAAAGAAAATATTTGATATAATGGATACTCAAATTTTTAAAATATTTTTAAAGAGAAATTATGATTATAGAATTCTGTTTGTAACCAACCTTTTTAAACACCCTTAATTTTTGTCTTTTCTGTATTATTTAAACAGGTAAAAATATGATGTATTATTTATTTTTCTTTATTTAAGCACAGTTTACACACAATGTTACATTAGTTTCAGGTATACAATGTAATGATTCCACAAGTTTATACCTTATGCTATGCTTTGCCATAAGTATAGCTTAAATTACCCTGTTTAATGATGGGGGGAAAAAACATACAAGACCCAGTCACAATAACCAGTTCTTTTCTGCTCCAATCACTCTGTCTAGCCTCCCAGCTCACCCCTGCTAGTGGGTTGGAAACCGCTGGAGAGCAAGATATATATTTTGTCATTGTGGGTATCTTTAGCAACTACCATAGTGCCCAGCCCACTGTAAAACACTTAAGTATTACTAAAATGATTGGAATTGGCATTCACTAGGGCCAGTTAAAGAGCCCTGCCATTGCTGTGCCCCAGGTTGGGGGTTTCCTTCCTGCCATCATTAAAGCATGTAGAATTTGTATCCATTTTCAACCACACTGAGGGAATGAATTTAAAAGCAACCTTGCTTCTTCTACTCCATCTTGCCTATATCTGTGCTCCACCAATGTCATCACCAATGTCTATAGGTACTGTGCAATAAAAAGCACTTTCACATTTATTGTTTTTATCTGACCCTTACAACCTTTCAAGGTAGGCAACACATAAGGAATTTTAAAACACATTTAGTGTTTAAACACTATTTAAAACACATAAGGAATAAGAGGTTTAGGAAGGTTAAAGAATTTAATCATGGTCACACAAAGGTCAAATGTTATTTTGCAATCTTACTATTAAGACCACACTAATAATAAGAGCATGTTAACACCAATGTTCCAATGGGGAATCTTAAGACATTCCGCTTCAAACGCATCTCACTTCTCGGATCTGCCCCATCTTTTACTCACCCTCTTTTATTACTATGCATGTGTTTGAAACATGCCCCAATGCAATGCTTTAATACAGAAAATGATGTTAAGTAAAAAACAGTACCACTATAATCATGAAATTAAAAAAAACAAACAAAAACATGAGTTTCTCAAAAAATCCTTAAAGCCAATATCTTTGGTAAGGTTTTATTTAAAGGAATTAATGTATGCCAAATTACTAGGAAAATTGTTTCCTAAATTAAAAATGAACCAATTAATATTATATTTGAGATGAATGAGAATTAAAGTGTTTTTAGTCAACTGGTTTCTAGATTTCTCCCATTAAAAATAATTCTGACAGGAATTAAATTTTTAGTGGCCAATCATACAAGACAGGACAGTAATCTGGGCTTATCCAGAAGCAGAAAGCAGTTCTCCAACCATATCTAAGACAGTATTGTAGAAGCACTTCAGACTCTTTAAATGTATACCAACAGCCAAATTCTAGGCCTAAACAAACTAAGCTCTCAAACTCCTAAAATTCACTCTGAATAGCTAATAGGAAAAGTGGTCTGAAAAAAGGACAGAAAAAGCTTTTTTCAGATTTATTCTGTAATTTTTGTAAATCATATTTTTGGAAAGAGGTAGGAAGTAAGTAAAATTCTAAATATAGGCTTTTTCTTAGTTATGTAAAGTATTTTATTTCTAACCTAAAAAGAGTAGCTCTTATATTAGATGTTTTCAGTTCTCACCATTTAAGGTTAGTTGAACGAGATTGTTGATGTTGAAAATTCAGTGAAATTCAAATCAAAATTGAGCTAAATGGGGGCTGTCAGACTGATGAGACTAATTCCAACTTCTGCGTTTTTCCCAAGAAAATATATTTTTGCTTTTAAGGAGATACAGACAGGGAAAGCATGCACTGATACTCCAGTTTGGGGATAGAGAGGATTCCCAGAGTTGTCAGGTGCCTAGAACATCAAGGCTTTAAAGGAAGGTAAAGATACTATGCATGAGAGAAAAGAATTTAGAGAAGAACAGGGCATTGTAATTAGGGGCAAGGCTGAGAGGGGAAGAATGGTGTAAGACCTTGGGTTTTGTATGGGGATCCTTATTAATGTCCATAAAATGCTTGGTGAAGGCATGTGCTGCAGGAACCGGAAACGACAAAGCTCGACACCCAGAATGAGATGGCAGATCAAGGTGGCCTCCAGAGACACAGGAGGGGGACCATAAGAGTATAAGACCTGGGAATTAGAAATTGTGGGGAAAACTTCAGACTGGCAATGGAAGTAACACAAGTGGGGACTAAGCTAATTTCTGATTTCTCAACACTAAGGCAATTCCAGGTAATACCTGGTTTACATAGCAAATAATGGTTAGGGACAGCACACCAACAAATATTAGGTAAACCCATTTGTAAATTCTATCTTTTCTCCTACTTCCACCCTTCCAAACATGAACAATACAATGACAACAGTAGTTTGGTCTTTGTTTTTCTTTTTAATGTTTACTGATTTTTCAGAGAGTGATATAGTACCAGTGGGGGAGGGGCAGAGAGAGAGGGAGACACAATCGGAAGCAGGCTCCAGGCTCTGAGCTGTCAGCACAGATCCCAACACAGGGTTTGGACCCACAAACCATGAAATCATGACCTGAGCCAAAGTCAGCCACTTAAACTACTCAGACACCCAGGCACCCCAATAGTTTGATCTTTGAAGTTCGACCTCAAGTTAAATCCTAGCTCTGCCATTTCCTAGCTGTTAGACTTGAACTATTCACTTAACTTTCTGAGTCTCAGTTCCTTCGTTGAATAAAAATGAATGCAGGACACATCTTGCAATATGGCATATAATAAGTGCTCAATAAATATGTGTTTACTGAATGACAAGTTTGCCAGGAGAAAAAGATGTGATGTTAACACCAAGCACATGTGTGGCCAGGCCCTGAACAAATGTTAGCCATGCCTCCTATGTCATTCCATTTTGTAATTACTTGAAGTGCCAGCCACATTTATAAAAGAAAGAGAGACAGAAAGGGAGAAAGGGGGAGGGTGGTAGGGAGGGAGGGAGAAAGGAAGTTCTTTGACAACTAATTCATCAAGTTCCATTTCAGGCATTTTACTCAAAATTTGCAATGGCCAGTAGCCAAGAAATACTCTCAATTACTGTTATGTGTTATTACTTTCCAACAAAAAAGCAGGGAACTGATAGTTTATCCATGTATAATTATGCTTTTTCTTAATGAAAATATTAAGACCTATTTTTTTATGAACTGTACTAGTCAGCTATTACCACAATGATCCTACAGAATAAAATATCCCAAATTCATTGGCTTACAATAAGCATTTATTCTCGTGTTCAGGTCCGTATGTGAACTGAAGTTTGGCTGGTCTAGGCAGGGCTTGGTTGGGTGTCTCTGCCTCAGATTGTGGGTTGGGCTCAGGTTCATTCTACCTGTGTTCATTCTGGAACCAAGCTGAAGAAGGGGCAACAACTGCCCAGGAAAAGCTCTTCTCAAGGGATACTACCAGTGTGCAAAACCAAAGCCAAACCATGCAAACATACTTAAGGCTTTATGTCACATCCATCAATATTCCATTGACCAAAGTAAGTCTCATGGCCAAACCTTTTATCAGTGGAATGGGACTGAACAATCAGACAGTACCCAATAGTGAACACTAAAATCTTAAGTAGTTGGGTATAATTGCATTATATGTCTATGTATACATGGAGTTAAATTTATACCAATGAATCTCTAAAAGAACTTATGGTAATTAAGAGGAAATTCTAGAGAGATGAGGCATTAATGAAGATAATTTCTGATACTCCAATTACTAAAAAAAAATGATGTAACTCAAGCTTGAGATGCTCATTTATAATGATGTAGGAAATAACTTGAGCATATGTTTTACGTGTTTCAATTGAATCAGAATGTCTTATTCAAAATGCTATGTCAAACCATCAAAAGTAATTGATTACACTATTAAAAGAGAAGATAAATCTTTAGTATTTTGTGAGATTTACAGTTGAATAAATACTTGTTACTTTGTAAAATTTTCAAGTCCATCTGCGGAAAGTTCTAATATATCTTGCTTATTTAAAAGACGTTTTCCAGGGCTCCTGGATGGCTCAGTTGGTTGAGCGTCTGACTTCAGCTCAGGTCACGATCTCATGTGAGTTTGAGCCCCTGGTAAGGCCCTGTGCAGACAGTTCAGAGCCCAGAGCCTGCTTTGGATTCTGTGCCTCCCTCTCTGTGCTCTCTCCTCTCTCTCTCAAAAATAAACAAACATTAAAAAAATATTTTCTAAAGACACTTTGCAAAATGTATTTATTGATTTAAAAAGGAAACATTAGGGGCGCCTGGGTGGCTCAGTTGGCTAAGTGTCTGACTTTGGCTCAAGTCCGGATATCACAGTCTGTGAGTTCAAGTCCCACATCAGGCTCAGCGCTGACAGCTCAGAGCCTGTAGCCTGCTTCAGATTCTGTGTCTCCCTCTCTCTCTCTCTGCCCTTTTCCCACTCACACTCTGTCTCCCTCTCTCAAAAATAAACATTAAAAAAATTTTTTTAATAAAAAGGAAACATTAGGTCAACATAAGTGCTTTGAAGTTTACACATTTTCAACAATCTTAAAATTCTAGATTGAGAAAATAGCAGACATCAAAATTACATTTAGTCAAAGAGAACCAATCTGTTTTCAATCATCATTTTACAAATTCAGTGCAAGCTTAGAGAAATGATTTTAATTAAGGAAGATTACACTTGGGTATTAATATGATAAAATATGCTGACATAATATTTAAAATCTATGTGGTGATAACAGAAACAAAGAATTCCTTAGCAATTAAAAAAAAACAAGTTTAACAGAAAATCTGATTTCTAGAGTTCCACTGGTCTGTACCTGGAGACTTCAAATGTAACAATATTAGTTATCTATGTTAGGTATTGAAGACACCTTAGGACCAACTGCTTTGGTCAAAAGTATTATAAACTATCTTAACTACTGGATAGGAGAGATCTCATATATTAATTCCAGTGAATGAATCTGTAAATTATTCCTTCAAGCTTTCTCTAACATTAACATTTCTATTATCATACCTATTCTATTGTCATTTATTTTCTACTTCCCCCTATTATTCCTCTTTTCAGATACCTCCAATACATCTGATGTGATCAAGTCTCAAATCCAAACTCCTCCCGGTGGCACCCCAAATCCTCTATTGTGTTATCCAAACCTATTTTCTACTGCCCCATAACATGAGTTCATAACTCTTGCTAAGCTGGTCCAGTGATTCAAAAACATAGTTAAGGTCTATTATTCCTCACTTGCAAAACAGATATCCAGTGCCTCTGTATAATATTTGACTCATCTTTTTTTTTAACCCATCTTTTAAGACTCTGCTCAAGTTCTACCTCTTACACACAAGATTTCTTATCAACTCCATCTTTCAGAGAGCTCTTGCACCTCTAATCTTTGTTAGCACTTACTATCTGATTGTGTATATGAAGTTTATCATGTAATTGTCTTGACTTGTTGAACTTCTCACATTATCTTATCCCTTTGTAGATTCTAATGGCTCTAAGTGTACATTCCATGTCCAAGATAAATACTCCAGGCTGCCCATCCAAGATTCATTCTCCTTTTCTTCCTTATGAACAGAATTCAAATTTTGGGGGGTAACAACATTCCTAGTTAAAAACACTCACCTTCCCCAATTCCTGGTAGATGGAAATGCCCCTGTGACCAAATTCCTGACCAATGAAATAAGAGATGTCTATTTTTAGAGACATCTAAAAAAGCTACTGTTCTGATAGAAAGGAATGACAACATAAATGATGCTTGGAGGTGGAAGACCCTCATAAGATCATAAGGACAAAATGTGACATGTTTTATATGTCCATAACGTTAAGAGCAGAATAAGTCTGGGGCATTCATGACATCATGACACCACTGTATCAACTGTATCAGCCCTAGGCTGTATACCTCCAGACTTACTGAGAATAACAGCTATTCCATTAAGCTAGTCTAGTTGGATTTCCATTACACAGAGCAAAATGTCAATCCAAAGTAATTAGAACACTTTTTATGAATATTTTAAATAATTACCCCCAAATTGTTCAATGCTTAGCACTGTGCTAGTACACAAAAAATGCAAAAACACATATGATCTGTAGTCTGCAAAGGTTATCAATTGAAGAAAAGACATACACAACATAAATGATTAATATAACTTGTGTATCAGTCATTTAATAAATACTTACTGTGCGTATGTATATATATATGTAGCATACCAGCAGATGAAAAGTATATCAGTCAAGGACTATTTCCAAGAGATTATAAGAGATACGTACATCCATTTAAGTATTTATAATATCATTTGTAAAACCTACCAATAGATATAGATATGTATTTTATGTGTCTTCATAAATAGCTATAAGAAAATGTGCAGGACTAACACCATAAAAATAAATGACAAATCCTAGTTTCAAGGAAGGTGAAACTTTTAATCAATGGCATCAAAACAGGGTTCTTTCATACAGAAGGTCCATTTGTGAAGTACTCTGAACAATGGAGGAGATAGAGGTCTGTGGAAATGAGGGTGGGGTGAAGGAGTGTCTGGGTATTAGGGGACAAGAAATAGAGAAAACTAAAAAAAAATGTAAGGTTTTGGGGTAGGATAATGATGGAAATACTAACAGAAATAAAGAACAAAGAAGAAGGTACATGTTTGGGAGGATAAGTAACATGTTGAGTTTAGGACAATACCCAGTCTTGGTAACAAAATAAATGGACGGAAAACAAGCTTTTCTTTAACCCTCATCCAGCTATATTCTATTCTCTATTCCCTTCCACATCCTGCTAAAAGCATCTCACTTTTACCCCATCACCTTTACTCTAAGCTGGCTTTAATATCTTAAAATATGCATCTGAAATAAATACTTAACAAAATTAACAGTGAAAGTCTAGAGATGTGTTGAATGTGGTTGAAATTTCAATTATTTTTAAATCAAATAAAGTAAAATTCAGTTTTTAAATTTCAGTTTTCTGGTTAGCCACAAGTTGAGTTCTCAAATGGCCACCTGTATGGGACGTTAGGAGAATAATCCCATAGTTACAGAAAGTTCTACTGGACAGTGACACCTACAGTCTTTCTTTTTGAAGTCAGTAATTAAGCAAGGAAGCCCACTTATTACAATTTTCAACACTTTCCTAGACGAGGTTTGAACCTACACCATGTGTCAAGAAAGAGAAATGAGATCTAAATGGTAAGAAATGACTGTCTCTATGAAAAACCTAGAAAAATAAAATAAAAATCTATTAGAAATAACTATTTTCAAAATGGAATATAAAACAAGTATGTTCAAATTTATATGTATTTGTGCTAACAAATATTTTTTCTCAGAAAGAGCAAAAGGTCCTATTTACAACACCAACAAAGAATAAAGTATTTTGCAATAAACTTAACAAGAATGTGGAATAACTATATGAGTAAAACTTAAAAAGGTCATTAGGAAGTAAAAAAAAAGATGAGTAAATATGGTTATTTATGTTATTCTAGATTTACTGAGAAATAATTAACATATAATATTGTATATGTTTAAAGGCTCATGATGTGATGATTTGACATACATATATTATATATATATAGTGATATGATCACCACAATAAGGTTAATTAATACATCCATTACCTCACATAGTTGGTTTTTGTATGTGATGAAAACATTTAAGATCTACTCTTAGAAACTTTCAATTATAAACTATAATACCTTTAACTATAGTCACCACATTTTACATAGCATGGGATATTATAAATATGTTAATATCTCCAAATTAAGCTTTACATTTAGCATAATTCCAATTAAAAACTCAAGTTGCAAACATTTTTGTATCTTGACAAATTATTCTCAAATGTATCTGGAAGATAACCCACTGTTAGTCTAACCAAGAAACTTTGAGAGGTTTTGCTCAAACGGACATCAATCGAAAAAAATAATAAAACAAAAATTAATAATAAACATTAAAACACACCCGGATCTTACACAGGAAGAAAATACATCAAGAAAATTAAATGTAAATGCCTCAGAACAGTACTGATTATTCATATGGATCATTCTTTACGAACAAACTGGCAGCTCAAATTAGTGGAGAGATGAATTATTTAACAAAGGATTTTAGGAAAAAAGTCAGCTTTCTGTCTCATAACATGGGAGACAAATTCTATATTGGTTAAAGTTTTTAGTGTTAAAACAGAAACCAACGAAGTACAAGAAAAAAAAACATGTCTTAGTAATTTTAACTTGTATTTAGAAGGAATTCCTGAGCATGATCGCAAAAGCAGAAACCATAACAAGACTGAGAGATTGGACTCAAAAATGTCAGTCTTCTGTATGGTACAACCAACCCCCCACCTAAACAATTATAATTTTCTTGATGAGTTTTGTTAAATAATGTATGTATATATGTATTTATTTTCTACATCAGTACAGTGGAATGTCACACAGCCTTTATTAATAATTGGGAGATGTATTTATTGACATGGAAAGATATTAACAAAAAAGATTATACCTAAGTATGTGTGGTGTGCTTCCAGATAGTCATAAATTTATATAATTGTACAATTAAACATCTGGAAGAAGAGACACCAAAATCATAATATTCACTATCTCTAGATAGAGATTAAAATTTAAAGGTACCCGTTTCAATACTACCTTCTATTTTTTCTAGAAGTAAATACATGTTACCTTGGTAATAAGAAGTGTTTTTGGGGGGCACCTGGGTGGCTCAGTGGGTTAACTGTCCAACTCTTGATTTCGGCTCAGATTATGATCTTACAGTTGGTGAGTTTAAGCCCCACATCAGGCTCTGCACTGACAGAGTACAGTTTGCTTTGATTCTTTGTCTCCCTTTCTCTCCACCCCTCACCCGCTCCCACATGCTCACTCTCACTCTCAAAAATAAACATTAAAAAAAAATTTTAAGAAGTATTTTTAAATTCTTGTGGTGAAAATAGCCAAGACATTAAAAAAAGAAAGAAAGAAAAATAACTTCTATTAAACTGTGGTTATTTCTAGGAAGCAGGATTACACTTGATTAATATTTTCTTCTTCTCAGACTTTTTGAATGTTTTTGTACAAGGATATATTTACTCTTTCAATAAAAATGAAGTAAATTTGATTTATCAAATATATCTGGCTACTGTGCAGCTACTGATTACACGCTACTTTATAAAAGGAAACTTCCTCAGTCAATAGGTGAAATGCCCAATAACGAATAGACATGACATCCCCTGTTTCACATTTTGTGTCCAGGTCACATATAATAAGCTGTGTGTACAAGGTCAGAAATTAAGCCATTTTCTTTTTATCCTTTTAGTGTTCTCACTCCTCTTTTGATGCTGGCAGGAGGAAAGCTGGTGGCAAAGGCCTGAAAGACAGACTACTACTAATATGATCATAACTGGGTTATTCTAGCCCCAGTAAGGCATAAAAAATGCATTCTTATTCAACAGTGCAGGCAAAGGGAGATTACATCTGAAGATCCAGGGTGACAGGTGAATTCAAGCTAAAATTAAAAAGCAAAACAAAGTAGAAATTCTATGTACGATTTTATGTATGTTCTAGGACAACTGCTTCCTGTAATGTTAAAGGCAATCTATCCCCTTGGTATCCAAAGATCATGCTCCCCCTAAGTATATTAGCCAGAGGACCTAGCTAATTTTCCACAAGATTCCTGCATGTCCAAACATAAAGGTTCCAACAATACAGAGATCAGTAAGACAAACTCTCCAGCTTCAAATGATAAACCATCTAGGAGCGCCTGGGTGGCTCAGTCAGTTAAGCGTCCAACTTCAGCTCAGGTCATGATCTTGCAGTTTGTGGGTTTGAGCCCAGCGTTGGGCCCTGTGCTGACAGCTCGGGGCTGGGAGCCTGCTTCAGATTCTGTGTCTCCCTCTCTCTCTGCCTCTCCCATGTTCACGCTCTGTGTTTTTCTCTCTCTCAAAAATTAAACATTAAAAAAATTTTCTTTAATTTTTTTAAATGATAAACCATCTAATAGGTGCCTCTCCTGAAAAACTACATGGCCACACCATCACCACTACTACTATACCAAATTCATCCATCCATCCATTCATTCTTCATTAGTTTGTTCATTCATTCACCTACAATGAATACCTATGTGCCTGCCAAACACCATGGCAGGCAGTGGGTGCAGCTTACAATCAGCCTCTTATCAAATGTAAACATATTATGCTCCTGATTGAAATCCTGCCAGATCTAAATTAGCTAACAGTAAGTTCAAAAAAGAAGAAAAAAAGCAGAGATACTGGCATCATAAAGAATACAGGTTTGCTCTGAATTTTCAAGTACGGATCATACTCTACCCTTTTGGTCCATTAGAGATGGAAATAATGAGTCGTACAAGAGAGAAGGCCCTGTAATGCAATCCATAGAGAAATGGTAGGTGTCAGATACCTGAAACATGGAAAAAGTAGGAGAAAACCACTGATGAGACTAGGGTTAAATTTATTCTTTGGTAAATGAATCGCTTCTATTTTGTTTTATTTAAAAAAATACTTAATGTTTATTTATTATTCAGAGATAGAACATGAGCATGGGAGGGACAGAGAGAGGGAGACACAGAATCCAAAGCAGGCTTCAGGCTCCGAGCTGTCAGCACAGAGCCCGACAGTGGGCTTGAACTACAAACCACGAGATCATGACCTGAGTCAAAGTCAGATGCTGAACCAACTGAGCCACCCAGGTGCCCTGAATCACTTCTATTATTTAGAAATTAAAAGCAACCAGTAACACATGAAAATGTGAACATTATAGTTCTCAAAGTAAAATAAAGTTATATACTGAAACATAAAACTAACAACACTTCCCAGAGCCAGCACTGGACATAGAAGACACCAAAGCCGAGCTTCATGGTCAGTGTTTCAGCCCAGCTAAGCAGATCTGGATGTTCACAGCCTCAGCAGAGCAAAGGCTACAAGCAGTTAGAGTTATCTCTTAAAACCTAGGACATATCCAAATTGTTTACTGTATATATATATATATGTGTATATATATATATATATATATATATATATACACACACACATATATATATATATATCCCATTGTCAGGTCTTAGACATGAGATTTAAATATGGTAGTGCTAGGCTTTAACAGTGGATCTAAAACTGAGAACCTATTCACAAATCTATTTAAACAGAAATTTGTATTTGGAGCCCCAAGTCTTTTTTATTAACACTGTACTGCTGAGTACCCCCTGGCAGCATCTCTCAAACTAAGATCTATGGCTATAGTATTAAAGGTCTTCAAATTCTTGATGTTTTAAAAAATACTGTCTTTAATTTTATAATTTTTTAAAAAGGAATATAAAGATAGTCTGCATCTTTTGGATGATCCCCATGCAACTGCATACTGCCATAAGATCTTTATGCAGTAGTTTGTATGTACAAGGGGGTTTATGTCAATGACATCAGGGAAAGCTGTATGCCCGAAAGGTCTCAGGGTCCAAATAAGCAGAGTAGTGAGAGAGCCCAGTATCATCTTTGTGCCAACCTGTGTCCATTTATTGGAAGTATGGTCCTAAGTATGTAAAAATTTTTCCATTGCTAATTCTTGCAACAATTACATCACATATCTATTTAATGAAGATGTCAATTAGGCTAACTTTATCTTCAAGTGATGAGGCTTTACAGAGTTGCCAAGTACTGTGTCTTTAATGTGCTGTTCCAAGACTACTCACTGGCAGAGTTTTACTCAAGATGAAGCTTGATTAGCTTAACTTCCAATTACAAACTTACAGGTATTAACATTCTTTGAACAACATAGTTACATAAACAGGCATTTGTTGAGTATTACCAGAATCCAAATACAGAAACAGATGAACCACACAACTAGGCCTGTGGTGATATCTTTCTGCTATAACTCCCCAAATCAACGGCTATTTCAGCAAAGCAGCATCACCCATCCCATTAAATCCATGGGGATTTGCATTTAACTGCAATGCTCATTTAAACTCTAATGGCATCATAGTCTGATTTATATTTAATATACTATATGAAACTAAAACAAATTTAAATTAAGAGCTGTAAGCATAGGGGCACCTGGTTGGCTTAGTCAGTTAAGCATTCGACTTCAGTTCAGGTCATGATCTTGGCAGTCCATGGGTTTGAGCCCCACCTTGGGCTCTGCACTCACAGCTCAGAGCCTGGAGGCTGCTTCAGATTCTGTGTCTGTCTCTCTCTTTCTCCCCCTTCCCCGCTTGTGCTCTCACAAAAATAAACTTAAAAAAAGGGTTACAAGCATAAAATATATTGTAGTTTTAAATTTGTGCATATTAAATAGCATAATGAACAATATAAGTAAAATAAGCAATTTAATGTAATAATTTCAGTCAGCACTGGAATTTCACAGGGATTTTATTTTTTTTCTTCAACAAGTAGGACAAATCCTTCTGCTTGAGGAACTCTGCTTTATGGCACATTAGTCTTCTCCAGGATTTAAGAGAAAAGGAAGCACATTACCATGGTTCTCTGTTGGCAGCTTAAATTTTATTTCTTTATTTCAAAGTCAGTTTCTCTGTGTCCTTGCTTCTGCTTTATTACCCAACTTCAAAGCTCAAAGTAACTTTTCAGGCCATCTAGAGATGGCCAGAAATGGTAGGACACAATCAGGAAAAGGAGTCCTTTTGTAACAGTCACTATACTAAAATGTAATTGCTTTCATTTTTATCTCAGCTGTTAGTTTCTGCAGAGACAGGACAGTGTCGAAGCCTATCACAACTGGCAGGCTTAAAAAATGTTTGCCAAATGACGGAATAAGCCATTCCAGGTTATCTTCTCAATTCTTCTTACTCCAGTCTGGCTCCAAGAAAATGCGTCAGAACAAAGTCTTAATATAGTAATTTTAACTATATAGGAAACACTCTAAAAGAAATGTACTTGATGTTGACTGATCAGTCACGTAACCTCTGTAGGAGGCTCTCCAAATGATCATTGACAATCCTAAGATGACACTAACAGTTATATTCAAATTTTCCAAAGACAATAAGCATGAACAACATTATCTCCCTTCCACAATAATCATTAACTATCAAGTAATGAACATATCAACCCAGAACAAGAGTCCAAAAGCCAAGAGGGAATTAAAATAAGCTATATAGTAAAAGGCATATTTAAAAATGTTGTAAAATATATTTTTAATTTACTGGTTCACAAAAGTGAAAAGACTCCCTACCTCCTCCCAGATATATTTTAAGAAAACAGATTTTTTTAAGAAAAAACTTTCTGGGTGGTACTAACCTAGAAGCCAGCAAACATTCCTAGCTTCATTCTTAAGAACTGATGAAATACATCTGCAAAAATAAACAGCTTGAAAAAGCTGAGCTTGCCAAAAAAAAAAAAAAAGTGTTTTTGTCATTTCCTCAATAGTTTTCTTTAATAAAGGAGAAATCCAAGTAAAAGCTAATAAACTTTATATTAGGGATTGCCTCAGTGAACATACATGCCCTCCACATACACACACAATCACAGAATAAAGTGTGACAACACAGTCTGATAAACAGCCAATCCTGTAAAATTTTATTTATGACACAGAATATCACTCAGTACTATATGCAAGTAACAATTTTCTCCTTAATATTTTTCTATAACCAGAATCTATACAAGCCCTGGAAAAAAAATCTCCCTTTCCTTCCAAAGTTTAAACCTAAATTCTTATCAGCAGGTGGTCTCATGAGTTAAGTCAATCACTAAACCCCTATTTCAGTTTGTGCTTCTGTAGCAAAGAGGCTTTGGAGCTAAGAAAGTCATTTCTGTTGTATCCCGCTATTCTGGACAAAAATTAATTTCCTGTCCAACCCTAGGGGTCACATGACACTAAGTTAATGAAAAGTCACGTACAGATCAAGCTCCAACAATTAAACACACACACACACACACACACATACACACTTCCCATTCACCATTCTAAGATTTAAACAAAAAACTATAATCATCTTAGGGAAAAAACATAGTTGAAGACTGTTACATAAACTGAAAATAAGAAACCCAAGATTAAGGACAGTATAGTAGATTGCAGTTTATACCTTAGTACTCCAAAGATGAGTGGGGGACATGAAACATATAAATCAGCATCAGGACCGAGGGGGCAAAAGGAGGGAGGGAGAGAGAGGGAAGACAGGAGAGAGGCAGAACCACTTTAGAACTGTACGGAAAAGTATCAATACATTTTCTTTTTAACTTTAGAGACAAAAAAAAAAAAATTAGAGGGTGGAGTGCCACCTCCAACCAGATCACATGAGGTCAAAGGAAAAGCAAGCTCAGCATCTCCTTGAGCTGGAAGAGCTAGAAGCGTACACAAACCACAGAAGGAATAGAACCAAGAAGATACATTTGATGGATCTGTGTGAGGTCCTGGAACATTCTGTGTTGTAACAATTTTAGGATTTCAGAAATTCCACAGGATTGCCAATTGATTAGACTTCTCTCTTTAATCTATCTTTTGGCCAGTACTCTAACTGTGTGCTCAACATTGCCCAATATTGAATTCACACAAAGAACTTGAAAGCTAAGTTTCAAAAAACAGACTGAAACAATACGATTATAGAAGACTGACCCCTCCCCCAAAAAGGGAAAAAATCCAAATTGATAAGAAGTATGGTTTGTGATTTGTATGTTTCATGTCCCCCACTCAACTTGAGTACTAAGGTACAAACTGCTATCTTTATTACTGCAAAGTTGTATCAAATATTGAATCCAAGCTACCTAAAGACCTAGTTACCATTATCTTTAATTTAGGTTCATCTCTACATCAATAAAAACATATGTAAGATGCCCAGTGATCATTAATTTTATGTGTCAACTTGGTTAGACTCCACAGTGCTTGGTTGTTTGGTCAAATACTAGTCTAGATGTTGCTTAAAGGTATTTTAAAGATCTTATTAACATTTATAATCAGAAGACTTTAAGTAAAGCAGATTATTCTCCATTATGTGGGTGAGCATCATCCATCAGTTATAAGACCTTTACAGCAAAAACTGAGGTTTCCAAGAGAAAAAGAAATCCTGTCTCCAGACTACAACTTAGAAATTCTGCCTGAGTTTCCAGCCTTCTAAGAGCAGCAATATCAACTCTTACCTGAATTTCCAGCCTAGAAGCATATTTTACAGATTTCAGATTTGCCAGCTCCCAAAATAGTAAATCAATTTCTTTATTTGTATAGAAATATATATATAGAAATATATATAGAGAGAGAAATATATATATATAGAAATATATACACGTGTGTGTATAATACCTGAATTTCCAGCCTGGAAGCATATTTGACAGATTTCAGACTTGCCAGCTCCCATAATAGTAAATCAATTTCTATATTTGTATACATATGTAGTACATGTGTGTGTATAATAGTATACTAGTATATTATATGTATGTATGTATGTGTATGTAAATATACACACACACACACACACACACACACACACACACTATTGGTTCTGCTTCCCTGGAGAACTGATTAATACAATGCCCAATACTCTAACAAAATATGAATCGTTTTCATTTTTCCTAACATTATTCAAATTTTCTAACTAGCAGCCAAGATTGGTTATCATCAAATTTTCAGGGTTTTCAAATCACTGAAAGAACCTGCATTAATAAAGAGAGAACCTACAAATGTTCCCTCTATGGCTTCTAGCTTTTATTACACTTATGGAATACTACGTGGCAACGAGAAAGAATGAAATATGGCCTTTTGTAGCAACGTGGATGGAACTGGAGAGTGTTATGCTAAGTGAAATAAGTCATACAGAGAAAGACAGATACCACATGTTTTCACTCTTATGTGGATCCTGAGAAACTTAACAGAAACCCATGAGGGAGGGGAAGGAAAAAAAAAAAAAAAAGAGGTTAGAGTGGGAGAGAGCCAAACCATAAGAGACTCTTAAAAACTGAGAACAAACTGAGGGTTGATGGGGGGGTGGGAGGGAGGGGAGGGTGGGTGATGGGTATTGAGGAGGGTACCTTTTGGGATGAGTACTGGGTGTTGTATGGAAATCAATTTGACAACCAATTTCATATTTAAAAAAATAAAAAATAAAACTGTCTTGCAAAGCTGGTCATAAAAAAATAAATTTATTCTAAAATAAAATAAAAATAAAAATAAAAAATAAAAGATAAAACAGATTGCACCCCTAGAGGGGAACATTTAGTTTGCATTTCTAAATTATATTTTGGAACAATTAAGTCAATTTCATTTCTACAATTGTGGAAAAAATTACACAGATTTGATTAAACTAAAGTGAAGTGGGTTGGTACACCTGTTTCAGGGAAACAAAAAAGAGACATCGATAACCATGAAGAATTTATATAATGCTAATAGGCACCTGGTATAAATAAAAGATGACATCTCTGAAAACTATGAGTCTTAGGTCTGTCAAAGCATAAAGGATAAATTATCTTGTTTTCAAAGTACCTTTTAGTGTATTAGTTTTGTATCAAACACAATAGAGATATCACTAATTATACCTTCAGCAAAGTGACAACAATCTAATTAAATGAAAACACATAACATGTTTTGGGTAGAAACATTTTAGAAACATCATAGACTTGGGGAAGAAAAAAACATTTTAACTGAGTAGGAAAACAATCCCAGGTCATTCTCTGGGTGCATCCAGCAATGACAATAAACAACAGATCTGCAATTCATGACATGTGCCTCTAATTCATAATGTCATCCATTACAAATATTTAAGCAAACTATTTGCAAACAAGTAAATTACAATGACATCTTGGGCCCAAGTTCCCAAACTTTAAACCCAAATGCCTTCAAGATTAGGGGGGTGAACAGAAATGTGCGAAGTGTGAGGTGTAAGAAAGGGGTGAGGAGGCAGGGAGTGCATGCCCCATCAAAAAGATAAGTTTATATTAAAATGACACAGTAACAACTTTATTCCTTCCCAACAGAATGCCTCAGCCCGGGTGGAATTCAACAAATAGCTGCCAGTTTGTGATCTTTGAAGTCAACACAGTAAATTAGAACAGTATATACATGAGTTAGTGAAAGAATAGAGCCATAAATATCTAGAAAATATACTCTAAAAAGGGGTGCCTGTTTGCTAAGTACATGACTCAGGATTATTGGTATCTATTTAACCCTAAAGCAAAGCCTGCATCATTTAAAAAGTACAAATGAGCTGCAGATGAGTATCCCTGACCCAATTATGTGAGTCACTTTGGTAAATCAGTATAGGTTAAAAACACTAGGAAGATAAATCTGTACAGATTACAGGCACTAGAAAGAGAGTTAAACTTTGGGGAATAGAAGAGAATTTCAGGAGAAGGGATTTAGGCAAGGAATGAAGTTATCGAAAGAGATTACTAGAAAGGAGATACCTGGTGAAGTAAATCTAAGTCTCTATAGAAAGAATGTTGAGGAGATGGGTCCCCACTATCTCCTGAGCCCTTGTGAGGAGATGAAAGCATCCCAGGCAATAGTGGTAGGACTGCTGCCTCATCTGGGAAGAGAGATCAACTAGAGGCATCTCAAAGGGGAGGAGGGTGGGTGGGTGGTAGGAGTGGGTGCAAAGAGGAGATATGCAACCAGTATCATAAGAAGATAGGCAAAGGTTTTGTAAGAAACCAAGGATTTAAAAAAAAAAAAAAAAGCAGGCCTGTCAAGAGCTGAGTCTTCACTTTCTCAAAAATCTGCTTCTCTCTGGGCATTATCTTTTCAATGCAAACTGGTTTCCTTTGCTTCTATATCTTGCCTTTGACCAAAATGCCCTCTCCCAGGCCCAGGTGAAGTCTTACAATTTTTGAGTTTAGCTCCCACAGGTTATTGGCAATATCCACCATGGCCAAGAGACTTCACTCACCACACCTAAACATGATTGGGAGAGAACACTCCCCTGGCAATAAAAAGGCAAAAAAACTTCATAGACGTCTCAGGGACTTAGAAGTTTGAACTAGAAAAATCAGAATGGACAGAATAGGCATCTTCAACCAATTCCACGTTAATGGAAGAAACAATACAGGTGTGTTAAGAATGTTTAAAGGGATACACACAGAAAAATTATAAAAATTTCAGGGGGACGGGCTAAAGGAAACATGAATTCTGAGGTCAAAATTCCAATGGAGGAAGTAAAATGCCTAGTACTGAAAACCAAACTAGTCAATGGGAAGATGACATAAAGGAACTATCACATGATGAAGCAAAAAATTACAAAGAAATGTAAATTATTGAAAATATAAGAGCCATGGGGGACCAATCCAGAATTTCCAGAAGAGAAAAAAGAACAGAAGCAATGAGCAAATAAGAAAACTTTTTTGAGCTGAAGGAAGAATGGAGTTTTCAGATCAAAGAAGTTCACCAAATGCCAAGCAGTTATAAGGGAGGCAGGGAGGTGGGGAGTCACACAAATGACATATTATGGTGAAGTTTTTGAACTCTAAGAATAAATTAAGTTTTACAGACTTCGAGAAAGAACATAATACTTACAAAGATCAAATAATCAGACTGCCAGTGGATCTCTCATACACCATACTGGACCCTAAAGATGTATATAGACTTTAAAGAAGGACTGCATTACAAGAATACTGTCTCCAGACAGTAGACAGTATATAACATTAATGAGAGAAATTTCAGATTTACAATGATTCAGGAAATAGATCACTCATTTGCCCTTTTTTGAAGGAAACAGGGTACTAAAAGAGTATTCCAGGTTTAACATATAAAAAATTAGTCAGCATTAATATCCCATATTAGAAAGAAAAAACAAACCATGTGGCCAATTAAACAGATGCAGGGAAAAAAAATATTGTGACAAATTCTAGCACTCTTTCATGATTAAATACCACTCAACAAACTAGGAAGAGAAGGCAGCTTCTTCAACCTAACAAAGGACATCCATGAGACACCCACAGCTAACATCGTACTTAATGGTGAAAGCTTGAAACTTGTCCCTTTAAGAAGACAAGGATGTCCCATCCCAACTCTTGTGTTCAACACTGTACTAGAGATTCTGGCAAGGTTAATTAGGCAAGAAACAAAAATAAAATGCATCTAGACTGAACAGCAAGAAGTGAAACTATCTCTATTTGCAGATGACATCATCTTATATATAGAAAATCATAAAGAACTGGGGCACCTGGGTGGCTCAGTCAGTTACATATCTGACAATTGATTGCAGCTCAGGTCATGACCTCATGGTTAATGGAATCCCAATACACTGACAGTGCAGAGCCTGCTTGGGATTCTCTCCCTCTCTCTGCCCCTCCATCACTCATGCGCTCTTCCTCGCTCTCAAAATAAACAAACAAACTTTAAAAAAGTGAAAATCATATCACATCCAGTAAAAAACTATTATAACTAGTAAATGGACCCAGTAAGGTCAGAGGATGAAAGATAAAACAAAAAATCAATTGTTTTTCTATATACTAGCAGTGAAAAATGTGATAATAAAATTAAAATAGTTGTAATCACAACAGAATCAAAAGGAATGAAATACTTAGGAATAAATGTAATAAATGAAATGCAAGACTATGCACTAGAAACTACAAAGTGTTGTTGAAAGAAATTAAGGAAGACCTAAATAAATGGAAAGACATCCCATGTTCATGGATTAAAAAAGACTTCATATTAAGATGTCAATACTCCCAAAATTGAATCTGTAGTTTCAATAAAATCCCTATTAAAATTCCAGCTTCTTTTTGCATAAATGGACAAACTGATCCTAAAACTCACAATGAATTTCCAGCGACTATAAAGAGCCAAAATAATAATAAGAACAACAACAATAACAATAATAATAATAAAAATAAAAATAAAAACCTTGAAAAGACTTAAGTTGGATGACTCACACTTTCCAACTTCAATAGTCTAACAAATGATGCTGAGAAAACTGAATACCTAGAATTAAGGTAAAACTGAATACCTAGAATACCTAGAATACTCAAAGAATTAAGCTGAATTAAACTGAATACCTAGAATAGTCAAAGAATTAAGCTGAATCCCTAACTTTATACTCTATGTAAAAATTAACTCAAAATGAATAAAAGACTTAAATATAAGAGATTAAAATATAAAACTGGAAGCTCTTGGTTGTCTCAGTCGGTAGAAGAACGTGACACTTGATCTCATGGTTGCCCCATATTGAGGGCAGAGTTTACTTAAAAAATAAAAAATAAAATATTTAAAATATATATTCAAAACTCTTAGAAGAAAAAACTTGGTGTAAATCTTCCCGATTTTGGAATAACCAAGGTTTCACATATGTAACACCAGAAGCACAAGCAAAGAAAGAAAGACATTATCAAATTAAAAATTACTGTTTCAGAGCACACTATCAAGAAAATCAAAGGAGCCCACGGAAAGGGAAAATATTTTTGCAAACTCTGTATCTGATAGGGGTCTAATATCTAGAATACCATATATAAAAGTTCTTACAACTTAACAAAAAGACAAATAACCTCATTTTTTTAAATGGGCAAAAAATGTGGCTAGGCATTTCCTCAAAGTCTATGTACAAGTGGCTAATAAACACATGAAAAATGTTAACATAATTAGCCAGCAGGGAAATGAAAATCAAAACCACAATGACATACCACTTCATACCCACTAGGACACCTATTAAAAAAAAAAAAAGGGGGCGCCTCGGTGGCGCAGTCGGTTAAGCGTCCGACTTCAGCCAGGTCATGATCTCGCGGTCCGTGAGTTTGAGCCCCGCGTCGGGCTCTGGGCTGATGGCTCGGAGCCTGGAGCCTGTTTCCGATTCTGTGTCTCCCTCTCTCTCTCTGCCCCTCCCTCGTTCATGCTCTGTCTCTCTCTGTCCCAAAAATAAATAAACGTTGAAAAAAAAATTAAAAACAAACAAACAAAAAAAAACAAGAACAAGTGTTTTTTGAAGATGTGAAGAAATCAGGACTCTCATACATTGCTTTGTTAAATGGTGCAGCCACTTTGGGAAACAGTTCAGCAGCTCCTCAAAATGTTAAACATAGGGTTACCAAGTTAGCAATTCCAATACTAGGAATACACTCAAGAAAACTAAAAACTTAAGTCCACACAAAACCATGCACACGAATGTTTATTGCACCATTATTCATAACAGCCTCAAGTAGCAACAACCCAAATGTGAATGAATAAAAAATGGTAAACCCACACAATGACTATTACTCAGCCATAAAAAGAAATGAAGTATTGATTCATGCTGCAACATGGATGAATCCAGAAAGAAGTCAGACACCATATTGGCTCATATTGTAGGATACTATTTGCAGTAAATGTTCAGAATAGGCAAATCATAGGGACAGAGCATAGGTTAGTGGTTGCCAGCATTTGAGTGTACAGGGGAAGGCAGAGTGACCACTAATAGGTTTCTTTTGCGGCTGATGAAAATATTCTGGAATTAGATAGTCATGATGCTTGCACAATTTTGTGAATATACGAGTAACCAACAAGTTGTTTTCTCTAAGCAGAAGAGGAAATCAAAGATTTGAAGCATGAAAAAGATTTAATGCATGGTTGCCGGCTTAAAGATGGAGTGGATCATATGATTCCACTCACATGTGAAATTTAAAAAACAAAAATAAGCAAAGAAAAAAAGAGACACACACACAAACCGAAAAACAACCTCTTAACTACAGACAACAAACTGAGGGCTACCAGAGGAGAGGAATGGGGGGATGGGTGAAATAGGTGATGGGGATTAAGGAGTGTACTTATGAGGAGTACTGGGTGATGTGTGGAACTGTTCGATCACTGTATTGTACACCTGAAACTAATATAACATTGTATGCTAACTACATTGGAATTAAAATTTTTTTTAAAGGTGGAGTGGATCATATCACTCCTAAGAGCTGAAAGCGACCCCCAGAAAAATATCAACAAAAAAGTGAGGATCTCAGTCCTACAACCACAAGAAACTAGATTCTGCCCAAAACCTGAAAGCACTTGGAGGTAGATTTTTCCACAGCGCGTGAAGAGTGACAGGAACCTGGTTTCCAGCTTGGTGATACCTTGACCAGAGAACCCAGCAATGCCATGTCAGACATGTGACCTCCACGACTGTGAGTTGGGTGTTGTTTTAAACCACTAAATTTGTAGAAAGCTGTTACATGTTGATAGAAAACTAACAGACTCCTCCTCCAACAGTGGCTGGGTCTTGGTAAATATCAGTCACCACTTTTATCAGTGAAAGGAAGGCAGGTTAATGCCCCTGGGGGTAACCAATGGGAGAGTCAGTAGAGAAGTCTCTCAGTCTCTTCCCAACCTAGTGAACAGGATAAGAAAATAATTCTGAGATGCATTCTTCCTAGTTCCCCCAGGGTCCTGAGAGGTAAAGTGCCCCTGGTGGCACAGGGGTAACCGGATCACAGTTCAACATCAATTGCTTATCAGCTGTTTTTTTTCTTCTGTTTCACTCTCCCTTTTCTGTCACTGCTTCCTGGGATTGCCTCCCAAGTAAATCAGTCACACCCAAGCCAGGTCTTAGGCTCTGCAGGGCAAGCAAAGCTAAAATAACCTCCAAGCTTCATTATCCTCATCTGTAATGTGGGGGTAATACTACCTAACATCATTAATACTTTAATGCAGTGCTGTTAAGAAGACTTTACATCCAGTGATAAATGTAGTACTCTCATCACAGTGCCTGGCACACAGTAAAAATTCAACCAATTCTACTTTGTTCATAGCAAAACAGCTAGTGACAAAGTAAAATGTACAATGGCATGTTTTTACAGGAAACCAAACAGGTAATTTTAAATAAATGTGAGGCTATCTTACAGCACAGTGTTTCTTGACGGTGGCAATTTTGCCCTCCAGGGGACATGTGGCAATGTGTGGCGACAGTTGTGATTGTCACAAGTGGGAGCTGTTACTGGTATCTAGTGGATAGAGGCCAGGGATGCTGCTTAACATCTTATAGCACATGACAGCCCCCTCACAATAAAGAATTATCTGGCCAAAATGTCAACAGTGCCAAGGTTGAGAAACACTGTCTAGCACAATATCCTGATTACAATAGGAACCTCTTAAATATTTAATGTAATTCATCAAACCTCTAAAAAATTTTTTTTTAAATAATCCTATCACAAGAATAAAATTAAGTGTTAACATAATGTCTATGTTGACCACATAAAGAAAACCTAATGAAACATACCTCCATGGCTCACTTGGGAAGGAAGGACACATCTTAACAATAAAGTGGGTTAAATATCAAGGAGTGGCAGAAATTTCTAGATACCCATATAATACACATTTAGCCTTTCTTCCTTAGTAAGAGAACCCCAATTTTAATTGACATGCCAATATGCCCAGCTCAAAGAATTTATTCACCATCCTTTTTTGTGACTATGTCACTGAAAGAGGCTCCCCCCAAAATGCTTTTAAGCCAGGAAGCATGCCTTTTTGCCTTTGCCCCTTCTTCCTTCTTGCTGCCTGGGCTGTGAATGTTAGAGCTGAGCTGTGGGGGCCATCCTGCAAATGTGAGGAACCCTGGAGGATGGAGTCTATGATCCTTATGATTAAGGAACTGCCAAGTCAGTCTTGAATTGCTTGTCTCTGGACTTCTCTTACCCAAGGAGAAAAAAAAAAAAAAAAACCTCTATTTTACATGGGTTTTCTGTGACATGTAGCTAAGCCTACTCCTAACACTTACTCAAGAGATTAAACCTACAAACCATAGTAACGAAAGATGACTGAATGTCAAAGAAGCTATATTTGAAATATCATCTCTCAGTTAATTATCATGCCAAACAAAGAAGTCTAAGCACCTGAGAAGGTCTGCTGTGGTACAAGAGGGTGACTGAATCTGTCTGTGGTGTGCATAGCCATCCATGTTGGAAGCACTTCAGGAATTAACGACAATATTCTCAAAGAAGCTAATAAGGCTACCAGAAGAGAATCATCAACCTGTAGACGGCTGCATACAATGTTCAGTGAAGACCAAAATCTGCTACTGAAAATTTAACTAAGAAGAAAACAGTGATACAATTTAGCCAGAATTTTAAGGTCTCTATTCAGACCTAGTTTGGGGGGGTCCCCCAAACAAGCAAAATGCATATGATTTTTCTGCTTCTACTTGCATATTAATTATCAGAAAACACAACTTCCTGGGATACCTGGGTGGCTCAGTTGGTTAAGAATCTGACTCTTGATTTCTACTCAGGTCATGATCTCACAATTCATGGGATCGAGCCCTGCATCTGGCATCCTGGTAGCATGCAGCCTGCTTGGGATTGTCTCTCTCCCTCTCTCTGCCCCTCCCTGACTCATGTTCCCTCTCTCTTTCCCTCTCTTTCTCTGCCCCTCCTCCCATGCATGCATGATCTTGCACACTCTCTCGCTCTCCAAATAAATAACCCCCCCAAAAAAACAAAGTACAACTTCCTAAAATAGCTCCTAGAGTTTTCATTAGTGTTACTAACTCAGAATATTTACAGTTTAAGTAATACCACAGTTGAGTGAGCACCCACTATGTGGATGGCATTTTAATATGATATAAAGGCTTACAAAAGATAAATCATTTCTAACCTAAATATTTTCATATCTAGTTAGAAATATCAAACAAACATCACACAACAAAATCGATTGTAAATTACAGAGCAACAGGAAAAGAAAAAATGTTATAAATAGACTATAGGAAAGAAAACAATGAAATTAAATGCTATGGAAAATTAGAGGCATTGGCATTGATAGTACTACTCTATACATAGGATATGAACTCTATCTTTATATATTATTATAGTAATATGGACTTCCTGATAAGAGAAAGAAATCGGTGCATTTAAGATTTGAATCGAATGCCTCATGGATGAAGAGTCTGGGTTGAACAAAAGATTTAACTCAATAAAAATGTACAGTTAATTTTTTTCATCTCTAATTATTGATGTCTTACTTCCTATAGAATTGACCAAAACCCATTATACACCATGCCCAAAAGAAAATGCCTATGGGGTGAAAGGTGATCAGTCTTGTGGTTTCATATATCATGTATATTTAAAACTCTGGTTTTTAATCTTTTGGACACAGTACAAATAACAGCAAAAGAAAGGAATGTTTTACTCTAATTTTTAAACGAGTGTTAAATGGAAATATTTCTATTTTCTCCAAATTCATAAGGTCAGCTATTTTCTAATCCATTACTATTTATCACTTGCAGATAGAAAGACAACAACGCAATTACAAAACACACAAATTGCTGCCATTGTTCCACCAGGATGTGCTGTTTGTGTAATAATAGTTGTTGATCATTCCAGGCTACATTCCAGCCTATATTATAGGCTAAAATATATGAGGTTAATTTTTACTGGTAGAAGTTCACATAATTATCATTAAGTGAAAAATTGGCCTTTTGAGTAATACAAGAACACACCTTCCAGGAAACAAACAGAAAACAGATTTTGATTTATTGCATACATTTTCTCTTTGAGCACTCATTGTGAGTGTGCAGGTTTCAGGAACTAAGTGCACAGCAAACTCAGAGTGGAGGCCCCCTGGAGACTCTTCCCAGTCCTACCATCTATAAATGGCATCAAGTTGAACAAGTTTCTTCACCTTCCCTAAATTGCCCTTTCCTTAACAGTTAAAGTTTGATAATTACCATTTAAAGAGCTAATGTAAAAATTAAATAAGTATATTCGTTTAACAGATACGTAAGCATTCAGCAAATGGTACCTTTTATTTCTATATTGCTATTACCTTCTATGTTGCTATAATAAAGCTTAAAAATGCACCTTCATAAACAAGGAATATAGACCACTCCTCCTCCTTTTTAAAGGACAGCAAGGACCTCATTAAGTCTTAAAACAATTTAAACCAAATCCTTCTCTGGCAACCAAATGTTGATTATGGGAAAGGCTTTGATCTGTTCTGTTGTGATGTTTAAGTTACATCTGGGTGGCTTGGTGGGTTAAATGTCTCAGGTCATGATGTCACAGGTCCTGAGTTTGAGCCTCGCATCAGGATCTGTGCTGACAGCTCAGAGTCTGGATGGAGCCTGCTTCAGATTCTGTGTGTCCTCTCTTTCTGACCCTTCCCCACTCACATTCTGTCTCTTTCTCTCAAAAATAAACATTAAAAAAAATTAAGTTACAACTGTTTTATTTTTCAAACATTCTTCAAAGTAAGTACTAATTGAAACCCAGCTTTCTTCTTCTATTTTAAAAATACTCTAATCTTTCATTTTTTTTTAAGAGGCAAAACACAACTAAGTGGCACCAACATCTCTTTACTCCTAACGCAACTTCCCAGGTTTTTGTTGGAGTCAGAACCTTACATCTATAACCTTAAATGTTACCTGCATTTGTATTTTGAGCAGTGCTCAGAACTCTGGATTTTACAGACCAGTTTTGTTTTTTGTTTTAATTTTGAAAAGCACCATTCTGTTGACTAGTTTTCACCTTTCAAATGTTTAAAAAATTAAAAATAGGGATAATAGGAATATTTTATTAAATAGAATAAAAATAAGGATACTGGGAAAATATTTAAATTATCACCTACTATCTAAAGCGTTTAATTAAAGAAAGTATATTTTGACACCATACGAGGAAGGACATACTTTCAGAATAAGGAAAAACCTTATGGAAGTATGTCCTTCCTCTTTATACTGTCAAAAAGTTCTTTCCCAATAAGCTGGCCACTCTCTATTGATGTATAGATGTATTGTGCTAGTATTCTTTTTGTGCTAGTATTCTTTTTGATCTTTACCAATCTGATGGTTGGAAGAAGTTCTCTAAAATTGAATTTCTGTAACTACTAGGGACATTTCACCTTTTGCACATATTTGCTGATCAATAATTTTTGTGAACTACCTGGCCATTTTTTTTCTATTTTGATTTTTTCAGGTGTTTTATTCAAATATTTAGTATTATCTTTTACTTACAACATATATTCATATATATTCAATTCTATTTTAACAATTTACTTTTTGACCATAAATTTTGTTTATGGTGTCCCTTGGCATACAAAGTTCTAAATATTTGAAGTCTACCCTGCATATCCTTTATATTTTATTTGCCTTTCAGTTTATAAGGCCCTCACTAACTCCAATGTAGACATTTGGTAGTTCTTTAATGTTTTCACCTTTTACATTCAACTCAATCTAGATAGGATTTACCTGTTAGAAGGAAGGAAGTTAATGTTTTTCTAAATAGTTATCAATGGCCTCAGCATTGTTTATTAAATAATCAATCTTCATCATATATAGGAAGTGCACATATTAGTAAGTGCACTTCTACTTCACTGACCTAATATATTTGGATTAGTATTACACTGCTAAGACTGCTACAGGATTTAAAATTTTTCATTCCTCCAGATGAGTTTTAAAGCCATTTTGTCATTTCATTTAAAAAGCATCCATGGGAGATGATGATTACTGTATTGGTTAAGATGCTCTGGTAATGAAAACACTGAAAGCCCAATTCAAAGAGGTTAAAACAAGGAATTGATTGGCTTTCATAACTGAATCAAAAAGCATATCAAATTCCGGTGGTGCTTGAAACAATGGCCCATTAATGTCATTAATAACCCAGTGTCTCCATCTCTCAGTCTCCAGCTCTCTCCCCATGATGTCACGTTCATCTTCAGCTCTGTTTCCTTGTGGATGTAGGATGGCTGCCAAAAGCAACCCGGACCACTGCATCCCTCAGTCACAGCTAGCTGAAGACCAGGAGTCACCAGGAAACAGTTTTTGGTGCGCCATCACCTGAATTCTGTCATCAACCCATTGTTTCTTGGGTTATTTTTGTTTGTTTCTGTTTTTTAATCAATCACAACTAAGAAAAACAGTATTAAAATTATTTCCTTAGATTAATAAGGGGCACCCACACTACAATTAGAATTGCCTTAGGGGTAGGGCACCTGGGTGGTTCAGTCGGTTAAGCATCCAACTCTTAATTTCGGCTCAGGTCATGATCCCAGGGTCATGGGTTTGAGCCCCATGTCAGGCAGTGTGGAGCCTGCTTAAGATTCTCTCTCTCCCTCAGCCCCCCTCT
Organism: Prionailurus bengalensis; assembly: GCF_016509475.1. Lineage (NCBI taxonomy): Eukaryota > Metazoa > Chordata > Mammalia > Carnivora > Felidae > Prionailurus > Prionailurus bengalensis. The sequence goes on along the minus strand of NC_057354.1, from coordinate 72,916,531 downwards.
CCCACTCATGCTCTCTCTAAAATGAAAAAATAAATAATAAATTGCTTTAAATGAGTTAATTTAAAAACTTTGTTTTTACTCTATTTTTGGGAGAGAGAGAGAGCATGCACAGAGGAGGGGCAGAGAGAGAAGGAGACAGAGAATGTGAAGCAGGCTTCAGGCTCTGAGCTGTCAGCACAGACCCTGTTGTGGGGCTCGAACTCACGGACTGTAAGATCATGATCCAAGCTGAAGTTGGATGCTTAACTGACTGAGCCACCCAGGCACCCCAAATGCATTAATTTTAAACAAACTGATCATTTATAATTTTGAGACTTTTATCCAAAGACATTTGCTATCCAAACAGCACCCCATTTATTCAAGTATTTTACTTTTGTAACATGTATTTTAGTGAGGACTTATAGTTTTCTTCATATACATACTATACATGTATATGTATATATATGACTTCCTGAGTCTACCTAAATTTTTATTTAGGGTTCTATCATGAATGGGATCTTACATTATATTTTCTGCCGAGCTGTATCAAAGTTCACTGGTTTACATACTTGCCAAATCCGGGGATTACTGCCCTCAGACCCAAGCAAAAGAGTGCCTGCCCTGGCCTCACACTCAACAGCCCCCCTGCCCCCCCCCACAAAAGACACAAATACACTTATTAAACAAGCATGAGTGCCTGTGTTACTCAGGAAGTGACACTTAGAGGTGACAAATGTAACCCACAATGTTGAAAATCCACTCTTATGACTAACACTATTCAGGTCCCTGGAAAAGATTTCTCCACAGTTCTTGCCCTATGTCCTCAAAATTTAAAAAAAAAAAAAATCAACTTTTACTAAATATTCCTTAACTGTGACTTTTGAGACAGACCCTGCTCCTAATTAAGAATAGTTTTATTTTCATGAAAACCTAAGATTAAATTATAATAAGGTTAAATTTTCACATGATTAAATGTTAAATCTTCATTTAAATGACTTAATTTTTAGATATTTGTTAATTATAATTTGTAGTGCATCTTTGAATATTAACATAATTCTAAATATTTTAAAGCATAAATAACGTTTTTAGAAAATGTATTTGAACATTCAAATGTTTGCAATTGATTTAATTTACATATTTGATGAAATATTCAAATTGGATACATCTGAAATATAATTACATTTTTAAATATTACATTCTTTTTAATGTTTATTTACTTTTGAGAGAGAGAGACAGAGCACAAGCAGGGGAGGGGCAGAGAGAGACAGACAAAGAATCTGAAGCAGGCTCCAGGCTCTGAGCCATCAGCACAGAGCCCAAAGCAGGGCTTGAACCTATGAACCTGGAAATCCTGACCTGAAGTCAGATGCTTAACCAACTAAGCCACCCAGGTAGCCCTACATTTTTAAATATTTTACATCAGTACTGTGACTTGAACAAAAATTAAGTGAAATTCTTGATCATAACATTAGGAAACATAAACAAGAAAATCTACTTTGTAGAATAAATTATGAGTTATATATTATTTTATATTAGTACTCATCCTAAAATTCTGACCCATGATCACAACACCCAGGTTTGCATGATAATTTAACATAATCATTTATATATATACATTTTATGTTTACTTACTTTGAGAGAGAGAGAGAGCATGCGGGTGTGCACAAGCAGGGGAAGGGCAGAGAGAAAGAGAGACAGAATTCCAAGTAGGTTCTGCACCATTAACACAGAGCCTGATGCAGGGCTTGAACTCCCACACCATGAGATCACGAGCCGAGATCAAGAGTCAGAGGGTTAATGGACTGTGCCACTCAGGCACCCCATCATTTTTATATTTTGCTAACTTATAGTCATGTAGACAGCATAATTTACAATTTTGACTCATGTTTTTAATTCTGTTCTACTGGAAGGTTTATCAAGGTAGGGAGGTAAAACATTTTATTTAACAGCTTAATTTAAAATTCAACATATAAACCTTTGGTTTATGAGCCTCCATTTTTCCTCTCACCCACAGTCTAGCAACAATTAGGGGAGGGCATGGTCTGAAGTTTTATGTGGCCTATTCATGGCTGGGTCAGGGATCAAATGATATCAGGGTAGGATGGCATTGACAATCCTGTCACCTCCTGACTCTGTAGTCCTAGAAGAAGGTGGGCTCTTTCAGCATTTCTTATTAATCCTGCTGGGATCATATGCTCCTCCCCCAGATCTATCATGGAACCCAAAGAATGTGGTGCCATGACAAGACCAGCAACATCTCATACCCTCCCCTGTATCTGGGAGTTGGCAGGATTACATGGAGTGGATAAAAGTGATCCTCTCAAGAAAAAATGCTGGCAGTAAACAAAATTAAGTCCCCCACATTAGAACCTAAGGTAGATACTTAATTTTACAAATACATTTTGCATTTCCTTCTTAATGAACTCATATTAATTCCAATTGTTTTTCTATTGGTTTTTGTGGATTTTCTAGGCAAACAAGGATATAAAATAGTGATAATCCTGTCTCCTGCTTCACAAAGTTGTTACTTCTTTTCCTTCTATTGTTTTACCTTAAACTCTCAAATCAGGATTCAATGGTGGTGGATAGCAGATATCCCTATCTTATTCATACCATGATTTGGATTTGCCTTTAGTATTTCATCATTAAATATCATTCTGACGTTAGCTTAAAATATTCTTTGTCCTTTTCATATGATGTCCTTCCAGAGCTATATGGCCAGTTCTGCCTGGCAAGTTCTGGGAATCTGGGTCTGCACCAATGTGGACATCACCACTCTATACAAACAAGCCAAAACAAAAAAACCACAGTTCCGAACTGGATAAATAAACTGCTCAAAATTAAGAGTCCCTGCCAGTTGTAGGACTTTGCCTGACTGAACCTGTTCCACTCCTCCAAGCCTGAGACCATCCAGAAGCAAGGCTGTCCAGGCACCAAATGGTGGGCACAAGTGTTACCTTCTATTTTTCTATTTCCTTTGTTATTTTTAGTGGAGGAACAGAAGTTTATGATTGGCACATAAATAAGCATTTGGTGAGAAGACTCACCAGATTTTAAGATTTATGGCCTATGTTTTATGCAGTTTGTGTACATGTTTATTTGATTTCACAACCACAACAAATTCTACTGTAAAATGTGCCTACCAATGGGTGAAACGCTGTCACTAGTAGTCGGGACAATCAGTGGTAAGAAACTGCTTTGTCAGTCACAGACAAACGAGGTCATCAAGTGATCTTGGACAAGACAGGGATGGTGTCTATTTCATTTGCCATTATATATCACCATGGAGTGGTGCACAGAAGTGCTCAGCAACTTTGTGATGAATTTAAGTGATTCAAAGATGTATAGAACAGTTTTCTAAAGTTAGACCATTGGAAAATGGGTGTTACAAAATTCAAATTACATATAACTTACAGAGTTTAACAAGGAATATTTGTTGCCTGACAGAAAATGGTGCTCACCATGTGAGGAAATTTCTCTAACTCTTCAACTACTTTAAGCAGTAGGCATCATTATCCTCAGGCTGTCCAGGCGTTCTGAGGAATTAAGGGATTTGCAGAAGGTCCTGAAGCCAGGTCTTCATTTGATTCCCTCATTCTACTCTTGGGTGCTAGCTTCTATGAAAAATGAGTTTGGATTGGTCCCTGACCATCCAATCTAAAGTGCTCTGCCTCATTTACCCTCCATCATCCTATGTATCTCCTTCTTGTCACTATTTATGATTATCTTACTTGCTTACATCCTAATTACCCAACTCCCTTGATGTCAGAGTATGTGAGCAGATAATTTACCCAGCTTGTTCACAACTAAATCATGGTGCCTACAACATAGTAGGTGCTCAGTATTTACTGAATGCAATGAATAAATGAGTCAATGAATGAATGCACTCAAGTGATTTTTGTGAAACTAGAGAAAAGTTAACCTAAGTAGAGAGAACTTACAGAAAGTCACCTAGTGAGGTAGAGAGCTAGAATTTAAGAGCACATGGTTACTTTGTCCCATATTCCGTGATTAAAACCCTCTCTCACTGTTTTCAAATACGGTGTTATTCATACACAAGCTACATGACCAAACTCTATTCTTTCAAATCCGTTCCACTAAATGCTTTGTATTTTTTCTAGAATTATCAACACACAAGGAATATAAAAAGATCACTTGCTCCATTATCTAGTATCCAAACAAAGCCTGGCCCAGAAAACAGAAAAGAACATCACAGTCAAGAACAAGTGTCGATTCCATCCATCAGTTCAACTGTTTTAAGAGCCCATAGCTAAGGACCTTCAAGTTGTAGGTTTGGGCCACAGCCTTGCTTTATTCTGTGGGAGCTACAGAGTACAGTTAGTCAAACATCTTGAAAATACACTTCTTTTGTCACTAGTATTTGTCATTGTAAACACTACATAAAATAAATGAGATGAATTAGAGTAAATCTCTTGTCACTATGTGATAAACAACTCAAGCTATAAGCTCTAACCATAATATAGCAAACATTTGAAAAGATGTTTATTGGGAGTTTTTCATGGCACCATAAATGCTTTGATGTATCATGATAAAAACCACTATAAAACTGTATATACACTCCAACAATAGGGAACTAGTTAAAGAAACACTGCTAAGTCTACATGACAGAATTTTCATAGCCAATGAAAATCATGTTGTAGAAAAATATTTAAGAAGTGGGAAATGCTTTCTGCTCATCAGTCATGATCCTTCCAGGGAAGAGAAGGCACCCTCAAATGGGGTGACCAAGCCAAAGGACTGGGCAAGGATGAAAGAAACCAATAGAAAAGGTGAAGCTCCCAGGGCTGGCAACAATGGAGACCTGCTGGTGTTGTTTGGTCATCTGCATATACCTACAAAGCTTAGAACAGGTATTTCTCTTCCCTTGTAATTCTTACTGGGATGCAGATGTATGTGAAAGAAGGTTGGTGCCCTTGGCTACACATTCCATTGAATGGTGTAAGGACTGAGGTCATAGGCCATTGTTACAAAGTCTATTATCACCTCATATAATCCATGTGATAGTAAGTAGATGCCAGTTAGTTCAACTTTAAATGCTGAGGATGGTCAGGTAACTTGCTATCAAGCATCACAGTCCAGACCAGTCAATTTATTCTTTTTGGTGAATAATGACAGCTATTGGAGGGATGGTATAGTTAGCTACTCTCACAAACTTGCTACCAGTAATAGAAACAGCAGTTTTCAGGCAAAATTCAGGCACACATACAGGTTTTTATTAAGCATGCATTAGCAAAACATAAATGTTATAAAAAAGACAACATTCCCCAAGCAGCTTCTACAAATCCCTCTGCCATTCAGATCACTATATGACACTTTGCTAACTAGCTGCTATTCTATCAAGAACACGTTTGTATTAGTCAATTAGTGACTTGTTAATTGGCATGACAAATGTTCAAAATGAATTACCACTGGTGGAATTAAAGGCATTCAAAACACGTGGATTAGCTCAAATGCCTTAGAAACACTCCCCAATCTTTGTCCAAATATAGTATAAAAACACAGGGACTTTTAACTTGTACTACTAGGGATGACATGAGGGGTTTGATTCTGTAACTGGTCCCATATGAACTACTGGTTTCAGAGGAGTGTGACTACACCGTCTTTTTTGCCCCGAGAACGTAGTATCTGTCTTTAATAAATTTTGTGTATACAGTAAAGTCAAAGCACTTAACAGAGCACTGGATTTATAGACACTTGGAATGAACTCCTTTGGACTACTTGCTAGTGAATGCCTAATAAAAACCTGTATATGTGCTTCAATTTTGCCTGAAAACTGCTGTTACTATTACTGGTAGCAAGCTTGTGAGAGTAGCTAACCATACCACTCCTCCGATAGCTATCATTATTCACCAAAAAGAAAGTAAGAGTCAGATATGTCTAAATTGACAGGCTCAATTTGTAACAAGTATTATTGCTAGGCAGGCCAAATCCAGAGGACATTGAAAGAGCGGATAGTATTCTTATCCTTCCAGAACAATCAGTTTATTCAGAATTGATTTACAAGAATACTTCGTTCTCTTGTTTAGAGTAAATACATTGATTTCTTCATTCAAAACTTCCTCCCTTTCATTTTACTTTATTAATTCATTTATTATAACAAACTTGTAGTAAGTGTTGGCTCATCAATGTTCTTCATCAGGGGTCAGGAAACTAGCCTGAGGGCAAAACCTGACCTGCCATCCTTGTGTATATAACTCACAATCAAGAATGGTTTTTATGAATTAACAAGATTAGGACTGCAGCATGATGTGTAACAGCCAAATTATAGAAGCAGCCCAAGTGCCCACCAATAGATGAATGATAAAGATGTGAAATATATAATAGAATATTACTCAGACATAAAAAAGAGAAGGAAATCTTGCCATTTGCAACAATGTGGATGGATCTAATGCTAAGTGAAATAAGTCAGAAAAAGACACGTACCATGTGATTTCACACATATGTGAAATTTAAGAAACCACAAACAAATGGGGGCACCTGGGGGGCTCAGTGGTTAAAAGTCTGACTCAATTTTGGCTAAGGTCATTGTGTCACAGTTGGTAGGTTTTTGCCCCACATCACACTCTGCTGACAGTGCAGAGCCTACTTGGAACTCTCTCTCCCTCTCTCTCAATCTCTCTTGCTCCTTCTCCTTCTCTCTCTGCTCCTCCCCTGCTCGTTATTTTCAAAATAAATAAATGAACATTTTTTTAAAAAAATTTTTAAAAAGCCGGAGCACCTTGGTGGCTCAGTCGGTTGAGCATCCAACTTCCGCTTAGGTCATGATCTCACGGTTTATGGGTTCGAGCCCCACATCAGGCTCTATGCTGACAGCTTGCTCAGAGCCTGCAGCCTGCTTCAGATTCTGTGTCTACTTCTCTCTCTCTGCCCCTCCCCTGCTCATGCTCTGTCTCTCAAAAATAAATGTTAAAAAAATTTTTTAGGGGTACCTGGGTGGCTCAGTTGGTTAGCATCCGACTTCAGCTCAGGTCATGATCTCACAGTCTGTGAGTTCAAGCCCCATGTCGGGCTCTGTGCTGACAGCTCAGAGCCTGGAGCCTGCTTTCAGATTCTGTCTCTCCCTCTCTCTCTGCCCCTCCCCTGCTCATGCTCTGTCTCTGTCTCAAAAATAAATAAAAACATTAAAAGCAACTTTAAAAAATTTTTTTAATTTTTTTTTAAAAAGCCAAACAAATCAATGAAGAATAAAAGACAAACCAAAAAATAGACTCTTAACTACAGAGAAAAAACTAATGGTTACCAGAGGGGAAGTAGGTGGGGAGGTGGGTGAAATAGGTGAAGGGGATTAAGGGTACATTTAACATGAGGAGCACTGAGGAATGTATAGAATTGTTGAATCACTATACTGTATACCAGAAACTAACACCCTAAGTTAACTATACTGGAATTAAACATATATGTATATATTGGGAAGCCAAGTGCTTATTTGGACTATTTTATTAGAGCATATGTTAAAAAATAAGTACATAAAGCTATCCAAAAATAAAGGTTAAGAAAAAAGACTAATAATCATGACATATAAAAATTATGTGAAGTTCATATTTCAGTGTCCATAAATAAAGTTTTATTGGGACACAGCTTCATTCATTTGTTTACATATCTATGGCTACTCTTGAACTATGAGCACAGAATTGAGTAGTTTTGACAGAGACTATTTAGCTCATGAGGACTAAGATACATGTTATCTAGTCCTTTACAGAAAAAAAAAATTGCTAAACCCTTTCCCTTGATGATGGGGATACACCATTGAACCAATCAGAACACAGGCTAAATTCTCATGGAGCTTAGATTCTGGAAGGAGGTAGAGAAGAAAAAAAAACACACAAAAAAACATCCAATACACTTAGATAAAGAAGTGAAAATAAGGCTGTGTGACATAGAGTGACACGAGGCCTACTTAGATGGGGTGTCCCACAAACCTCACTGTGAAAGGGACACTGAATGAAGAACTAAATGACAAGGAGGTAGCTGTGTGGAGATGGGACCCTCCAAGCTTGCAGTATTAGGGGACCAAGAAGATGGCCAATGGAGCAGGTGCATGACCAATGGGGAGAAGGTGATAGAAGAGTGTATGTACTGCTCATGCCTCTACAGATGGTCAGGAGAGTAACAACTGGTGAGAGCCTCTGAAGAGTCATTAGCAACCAACCACCACCTTCCCATCAAAAGGGCAGACAGGCTGAGAATTTGCACCCTTTCCCTCCATTCACACTCCCAAAAGAGGCAGGAACTCATCTGCACAATTACCCCTTCTACTTTTCATCTCTAAAGCATCTGGAGAAGATGTGAGCAACTCAGTGGAAATCAGTCAAGGTAACACGTCAACCTTGCCAAGTGTGAGGTCCATGAGCTAGCAACCACAGACAGAGAGCTGAGGGGTGATGGCAGCCCAGTTCCTCACTCCCTCACCCTCACTGTTCCTAATGCATATGTGGAAGTGAACTTTGTCTCCACACGCATTCATGGACAATGAGTTATACACACTGTTGTGTGTTGAGGATTTGAGAAGAAATTTAACCCAGGCTATCACTTCAGTTGCTACAAATGTATTCACAAATAAAAGCACGTGACCACACAACTTCGGTGTGAAAAGCTTTACTTAAAACATGAAGATTTTTGTGTTATCCCTTTGCAAACATACATATATTGAGTATGGTTGGAGGGAATATGAATTTTTCAAACCAATATTCCTATTAGTACAAAGAACTCAGCACCTTTAAGAAAAACAAGCTTCTCAAAAGAAGAAATGTAATTAGAAATGTATTAAAGCTTAAAAAGCTGTTTTTAACTTGTTTCCTAAGAAACCAAAAATAGAATTGACAAGTATAACTTCCAAAGAAGCTTAGCCTTACTTACTCTATTATTAAATTTTCCAGTTCAGATTTTTAGAATCATTAACTTAAGGGGTGAAGAAATCTCTTACATGAAATAAAATTAAACCCCCCAGTTAATTTTGTTTGTAATCCCTCTACTCATGAAAACTGACCTTCATGAACAAAGAAACTACCACCATTGCTCTCCAACAGGGTAATAATGTATTTAGCAACCAATAACACATTGCAATTCTTTCTTACATAACCACAAGTGACACCACTACAGTCTGCTAAATTTATGCAAAAAAAAAAAATTCCTGGCAGCTAAAGTTACTTATTTTTTGTAAATTCAGTCATCAGAAATGAAAACTCTCAGAAAATAGGTAACAATTAACTCATCCTTGTACAGTATTTCCTATTCCACTTGCTATCTTCAGTGTGGGGAGGAAATTGGTGACTGGAAACTCGACTCCTATATTTATTTTTATAGTTCTTTTAAGTAGTTTTGTGACACTGAAAGAGTCCATATTGGAGGCTGGACAGAGCAGACATGAATGGAGGCCAGCAGGAAACCTTGGGAATATGAGATCAGCCCATAAGCCTCTGAAGTCAGTAAGCTCAGCCTCATGTACCCAGCTCTACTCCCTTAACAAGCTGTAGGAAGATGAGCAGTAAAAGGTTAACCATGAGCAAGAACCCTCTTCTCATGCTTGACTGCATAACTATGTTCCATTCCATGAGTTCAAAGGCTTCAGATGGAGTCAAGAGACAAAGACATCCTCTTGTCCTTTTCCCAAAAACAAAGAAAATAGACATCCTCTCGTCCTTGAGCTTATCCAAATCCTAACCTTTCTCTCTCAAATCCCTACTCACAAGCCCTGCCCTGAAGACTTTTCAAAATTTAGCTAGACATGTGAACATGCTTCCACCCATCACAGAGATTAGGTCTGTTCTGTGATGTAAAGTGCTTTGGGGGCACCTGGGTGGCTCAGTCGGTTAAGTGTCTGATTCTTGATTTTGGCTCAGACCATGATTTCATGGTTTGTGAGTTTGAGGCCTGCATAAGGCTCTTTGCTGACAGTTCAGAACACCTGCTTGGGAATCTCTCCACCCCCCCTCCTCCCGTCCCGTCCCGTCCCGTCCCGTCCCTCCCCTGCTCACTCTCTCTCTCAAAAATAAACTTCAAAAAAAAGTGTTCTTAATAAAATAGAAGTGCTGCTTCAGATTCTGTGTCTCCCTCTCTCTCTGCCCCTCCCCCACTCACTTACATGCTCTCTCTCTCTCAAAAATAAACGTTAAGATAAACTTTTAAGGGGCACCTGGATGGCTCAGTCGGTTAAGCCTCCAACTTCAGCTCAGGTCATGATCTTACAGTTCCTGAGGTCAAGCCCTGCATCGAGCTCAATGCTGACAGCTCAGAGCCTGGAGCCTGCTTCGGATTCTGTCTCCCTTTCTCTCTCTGCCCCTCCCCCCACTCACTGGCACGATCTCACACTCTCAAAAATAGAGATTAAAAAAATAACATAAAATAGAAGTGGATTCTGGGGTAAAAGTTTCTCAACTATCTATAAATGACAATCAAATATCATTAAGTATCACTCAATTCTAAAAAGGAGACAAATCCGGAGCTGGACTCCTCACTGGAGGCTGATTCATGGAAGGATGAAGAGCAGCTGAAGCCCTTCCCAGGCTTGAAAAGAAAAGGAAAAGCGAGGCAAATCACAGGCACCTGCAAGGGCACCCACCCCGCCGAACGCCAAGTGCTTCTAAGCATACTCTTGGAGAATATAACACTCACCTAGGAGTGAACATAGAGAGCTCGGAGTATAGAAACCGACTGCTGATTCGCTTAACCTGAAGTCAGATGCAGCCACACTGAGGGCATGAGGGAAGGGAAGGGGGAGTGGAAGGAGTAGGAGAATTACCTCTTCATGTATCCTAAGAGAAAGTCAACAGATTTCATCTGTCATCATAGAAAGTCAACGGAGTGCCTAAAATGATTTAAGACAAACCGTTTTTATTATTTAGAAATTCAAAGGAATGCCCAAAATCAATAAAAACAGTTGCTGAGAAGATGGGATGGTTTGAAGACAGGAAGCTGCTATTTGATATTTTTAGCACTTTTCGACTTTTAAAACAAGGGCAGCTATTATTTTATTAAAAAAACAAAATTAACTTATAAAAACACAAGGCAGTAGTTTTTTTAGGGGAAAAAAAACTATGAATTTTTGGAGGCCTTTCCTGTGAGCTAGTTGTCAAAAATGTCTAGAGTAGCATGGATATAGCTGGTAGATCATAGCTAGTCTGAAGTCAACTTCCTAGAGGTTGAAGACTATTAATTTTTCTGATGTAAGAGTCACATAAAAGTATATTTGTGTGTATTTAGGTCAGCGATGCCCATAGATTAGAAATGGAAGTGGCAGACCGGGGGAGAAGGGAAAGGTTCTCATGGGCACGCCCCCAAATTTACAGAAAGTGATAAAAGCCAAGCAGACCTGGGATGCCTGGGTGGCTCAGTAGGTTAAGGGTCTGACTCTTGACCTTGGCTCAGGTCATGATCTCGTGGTTTTGAGTTCGAGCCCTGTATGGGGCTCTGGGCTGACAGCGTGGAACCTGCTTCTAATTCTCCTTCTCCATTCCCTGCCCCTCCCCACTCTTGCTCTCTTTCAAAAATAAATACATACTAAAACAAAAACAAAATAAGCCAGGAAGTCCCAAAGTCAAGAAGAAAATCATAGAAGAACTAAAGAACTCAAGAACACAGTGGCCATTTGGCATTGGCACAAATGACACTACACACATTCACTGGCCCTGGAAGAGTCATTGCTGAAATGATAGACTAGAGCCGTTCAGGCAAGGCTAACATCTGCCAAATAACTCCCAAGTGGGGGTGGGAGGATGGTGATAAGGGATAAATTAACGCACTTTAGCACTTTAGAAAGAAGAGCATCTAAAATGGTTTAAAGTAAATAAAATTCTGCAACATTTCCTAATTGGCTCTTGAGGCAGCAAAGTCAAGCTTTACAAATCCAAACAGGTTTAAAAGGATGGAAACTAGTGCCAAAAAAAAAAAAAAAAAAAAAAGGCTTTGGCTCATCTTACCCATGTTATACCTTGGTTGCCCATTTTATATGCCACTTAATTGAATGTGTACAATACAAATTTTGCCTTTAACATCCTTACCTATCCAGAAAATTCCAACACTTAAGATTTTATTTCTAATAGTTACAGATACAGTCAGACTACAACTAATGTATTATCTATAATAATCATCCTCCCTGGTACTAGTGTCTTATCATCCACGTTATATTTTCCTGACAGGTTTTATGTTCATTTTCACAGTTCTTCTTTATTAAATGGAGTTTCTTACTTTAATTCAATGATTATCATATATTTTTAAATAACTGCAGATAGATCATCGATTCTACATCTGTCTAAATATTATCCTAGTAATATGTGTCAAGTTTTATTAATAACACTTCCCTTGATAATATCCCATTACTTTTTACAGTCCCTAATTCACCATTCATGTTGCTTTTTTCCTTTAGTGGACATTCTGATGTAGCAGATTTGACAGCGGTTTTGTCTGGGGCATGTTCAGATGGAGCCAAGAGAAAAGTGGACAGTTATGAGAGGTGTACACAGAAAATATAAAAACACTTTATTATAAATTATAGTAATAGTAAGGGTGCAGAAATAGGATGGCTTGTGGCTCTGGAATGGCACAGAGACCAGGAAAAGGACAGTTTGTTTCATACAGAATATGGTAATTTTTACAGATGGCTTATTTTTTTTAATGTTTATTTTTGAGAGAGAGAGAACAAGCAGAGAAGGCGCAGAGAGAGAGGGAGACATAGAATCCGAAGCAGGCTGCAGGTTCCGAGCTGTCAGCACAGAGCCTCATGTAGGGCTCTAACCCACAAACCGCGAGATCATGACCTCCAAAGTCAGACACTTACCCGACGCCACCGAGGTGCCCCCAAATTGGCTGGTTATTTAGAACTTACCCAAGTATTCCATACTCAAAACAACACATTAGGGGCACTGTGTGGTCTGAACTAATCCCCTGTTGTCACGTGTACCTAAGGTTCATTCCTGGACACTGTAGTTTGGCCCATGCCACCTTGTCTTTTGTGGAGCCCCCTCCTTGCATTCTCCTCTCAATATCCGAATTCTACCCGCCCCCAGAGCCCAGACTCCATAGTTTCCACCTCCTCTGCCAATAGCTATCCTTTGGTCTTCTGAGTGGCTACCACACTTCTTTGCCATTTGACAGAATATTCTCTATATTCTGGTAATTAACTTTCACAGGCATAGGTTTTATTTCCTCAGGTAGACGGCAATCTGCTCAAGATCAAGGAGTTTATCTTTTTTCCTAATTTCCTAAAGTGCCAAGTGCAAAGCTTCACATGGCAGGTGCTCAATATATAAGAGCACTCAATGACTGATTCCAATTATGTGTGAACCACTTCTCTTAGGCTGAATTTATTTTGTCTGAAAACACTCAACTTCAGAAATTTCTCTCTAGCCTCATCATGCCATGAACGAACTAGTTTCCTCAATTAAAAAAAATGCAATCTTCAAGTGTGCCTCTTGTTTAGAAAAGAGGGTCTCAGAGATGGATTCTGGGTAACAATATCCTCTTGTAACATGTAATAAGGATGAGTCACTTTAAACTAGACCAGAGATCATTATATTCTAGAAATTGCCACTTCACACTGTGATTGATAAGGGGAAACCATAGACTTTAGGTGTACTCAATCAGAAGTATATCCTGATCAATCATAGATGACTCTGTGGGCTTTAGTCAATACCCTAGTCATTATCTTCCCTACTCAAAATGTAATCCACAGACAAGAAAAATGCACATCAGCTAGGAGCTTGTTAGATATGCAGAGTAATAGGCTCCACCTCAAACTTACTCAATGAGAATTCTATCTTTTAACAAAATCCCTAGGTGATTTAAAAAGCAGTGGAGCGGGGTGCCTGGGTGGCTCGGTCGGTTAAGCATCTGACTTCGGCTCAGGTCATGATCTCGCGGTCCGTGAGTTCGAGCCCCGCGTCGGGCTCTGTGCTGACAGCTCAGAGCCTGGAGCCTGTTTCAGATTCTGTGTCTCCCTCTCTCTGACCCTCCCCCATTCATGCTCTGTCTCAAAAATAAATAAACGTTAAAAAAAAATTTAAAAAATGTGGAGAAAAAAGTGTGGAGAACCTCTAAATGAGCATAGCTGATTGCACAGGACTTTTTGGATGCAGACATCAATGAGTATGGGATTTTCATCCTTTCAAACTAGTCTGTACCAGTGGCTCAACACAGATTCCTGGACACTCTACCCCCAGGGTTTCTGGTTCAGTAGGTCTGGGGTGGGATCCAAGAATAAGCATTTCTAACAAACTTCCAGATTATGCCATTGGTGATGCTGCCAGTTCAGGAACCACAGCCACAGGGTTACACTGTCCAAATATGACAGGCCACCTATTCTGGGAATTTTGCTTCGAGTGTACTCCCAGTAGAAGGGAGAATAGTGAGCGAGTAGACAGGGAAGAGAAAAAGAAGGGACAGCAAAATACTTCATTTTTGTTACAAAAAGGTAGTTAACGCTCCTTTGTACACAATCAGGTAAAAATAGGCTGAAGAAATTACTATAGCAACACCTGTGCTCTCCACAAAGTCTAGCAGCAAAAGGAATCCCATCTTATATAAATTCTGTTTCAACATTGAGACTTATAACAAAAACCATGGGAAACATCCCCTTCATTAAATATTAAGTGACAACAATACAGATTTAAGATGAATTTGAAAATGACTCTTTGAGGCCTGGATTTGCATTTTTAGGTCAAGCAAGGAAGTAAAAGGATTTATGAGTTTTTATCAACATGGCTCTAAAACAAGTAGAAAAAGAAAATTGAGAAGTGTTGAGAATATGTACACATTTTTAAATGTCTTTTAAAAAAATCCAAATAATTTTTTTTAAAAAGACTGTCAAAATTGTAAATAGAACAAGATTCATATAAACCAAAGAGCTCCACCTAGAGTCTGAAGACAGGTTCTCATTACTTAAATCCTCAAATGATGAAGCACTGTTTACCCATATCATATATATATATATATATATATATATATATATATATATATATACTACTATCCATTGATGTTGAAAAAATATTTTCACAAAATCTTTATAAAAAGGGTAACTTTCTCAAATGTGAAATAATGTTAATTGAAAGGAGAAAATAAATTTTTCTAATCCTGTCTGTAACCTATTTTTCCCCTCTACTATTTTATAATTTAAAAACCATTCTCTTAAAGCAAGTTATTAAAATGTGGGAATAGTGTTCATCACAGCACAGAGAAGACAGCTTTAAAAAATGCCTCTTGGGACACCTGGGTGGCTCAGTCGGTTAAGTGTCTGACTTCGGCTCGGGTCATGATTTCATGGTTCCTGAGTTCAAGCCTCACGTTGGGTTCTGTGCTGACAGCTCAGAGCCTGGAGCCTGTTTCAGATTCTTTGTCTGCTTCTTTCTCTGACCCTCCCCTGCTCCTGCTCTGTCTCTCAAAAATAAATAAATGTTAAAAAATTAAAAATAAAAAAAGTCTCTTACCTGAACTTGCTGTATGACCTTGAGCAAGATGACTTCCAGCCCTAAGTTTTTTCATCAATAGGGGTTACGCAAAATCGGTGGTTCTCAGCCCTGGCTGCACATGGGAACCCTTTGGGACCAACAGAGATAAATTGATACCTGGTTCCCAGCCCCAGAGATTTTGATTTAGTGAGTTGCTCTGACGTGGGGCCCAACCTCGTTGACTTAAAAACAAAACAAAACAAAAAGCTGCCCAGGTGATTCTAACATGCAGCTGTGGCTGCATCAGACCAGATGGTCAAGCTCTTCACCTCAAGTATCTACCTCGCTAGGTAGTGGTTCTCAAGCTTCAGGTGCTTTGAGTCACCTGAAGAGCTCGTTAAAACATGGACTGCTGAACCCACCCCAGGGATTCTGATTCAATAGGGGCCCAAGAATTTCCATTTCTAATAAGCTGCCCCATCATGCTACAGGTCCAGGGTCATGTTCTAGAAGATGACTTCAAAATGACATTCTCCAAATTCCGAGTTATTTTTACTCTACCCTAACGAACCACAGTATATTGTTAATTAGCCTCCCTGACTCTAGTCACTCTTCCACCAGTTCCTACACCAGGCTACCAAACTCACTTAATATCCTGATCTACAAATCCTGCCAGTCCCTCACCTGAGACTCTTCAGTGGCTCCCCAGCGCTAATATAGACCGGACAAATTAACCTGACACTAAAGGCTTTTCGTAGTTTGACCCAGAACTACCTTCCTTTCTTTTTTCTTCCTTTATTTATGGAGAGAGGGAGAGAGCACTCTTGAGCGGGGCGGAGGGTGTGAATCCCAAGCAGGTCCATCAGTACAGAGCCTGACGCAGGGCTCGAACTCATGAACCGCGAGATCATGACCTGAGCCGAAACCAAGAGTCGAACGCCTAACTGACTGAGCCATGCAGGCACCTTCCAAACTACCTTTCTAGCCTCAATTTCTAATAGTCCCTGTCATCTGCCTATGCTCCAGTCACTTGTCGCCAAATGCACAAAGGAGGCTATTTCAGCTCGGTGCCTTTGTACCAAACACTCCTTTCTCTTGCAATGTCCTTATTCAACCTTCTTTTCCTGACATAGGTGTCACCCAACCTTCATTCTGTGTGCCAGGTACTGTGCTAGGCATTGGGAGTTCAAGGAAGAATAGGACAATGGCTTCCCATAAGGAGTCTTGAGTTTAATTAGGACAACACGTCCCAATTATCCCTTCTCCCTCACTATATCGTATTTTTTACTTTCTATATATCATGTTTTGTCATCTTAAAACTCCTTCTAGCTGGGGGTTGGGGGAGACTGCTGCTCCTGGGGATTAGCCAATTCTCAAGAGATAGGTGCGGTCAGCCTTGAGTACACCTTTAATATGCAAATTTACCAATCCAGACCCCTACACGTCCTCTATCCTACCCAGGCATCCCAGGAGGCAATATTGGTTTCCCTAAACACCCCAGGGCCAGCTAAAACTCAAAGCCTTCTGGAATTATTCAAACTAGCCAATCCTAAACTGTTCACCATGCCCTGTCTTGCCTTTCCCTCTGAAACCCTAATAGCAGGCTCTGGCTTAACCTTCCCCTTACTCCCTCCTGTGTTTTCCCTGTGACCCCTGGTAGCAGGCCACACCTTCTGTCTCTAGGATCTGTAAATACAGTAAACTTGTGTTTTCCCTAAGCTCCTCTGTCTTCTCTTGTAGCTGCACCTGACTAAGCTTCTCATAAAAGAACACAAAACATTTACCTTCTGTACCAGTTGCTGAAAAACTTGATACAGCTAGAGATGGCCAATGACACAAACACGCAAGTGTACCACAGGCTTCTGGGAAAGTTTGCTTCCAAGACAAAAAAGAATAGACCCAGAGCCATCCCTTCCTTCAGCCTTCAACGTGGGTGACGATGGAAGCTGGGGCGGTCACTTTACACCCGTGAGGGAAAGAACAAGACAAGCCTTCAGACCAGAGCCCTGACAGCGATAACGAATGAGGCACCTGACTACGATATCCCCCACCCCGACCTCCAGCCTCCTTTATATCTGCGAAGAACCAACCCCTGCTCCTCTGAACCACCTGTTGATCAGGTTACCAATCACTTACAACTGAAAGCATTCTCTCCTGGTGGAGGTGGGGGATACTAAGCAAGTAATTGTTCCTAACAGCTTTAATAAGTGCCATGAAGAAACAGAGCGTGGAGTGAGAGGGTTTCACAGAGTGAGTGGGAGAATAATCAGAAAGACTGGGAGATAAAAATACGCATCCGTGCCAGGCAGAGGGAGCGGCTTCTGTACAAGCCCTAACGGAGGAAGAGTATGGTGTGGTGGAGGGACTAAAGCCAGCGAGAGGACAGTGAGCGGCAGAAGATGCGGGAAGACAGACAAGGCAGGAGGGGGCGCACTTGCGCCTGGCGCCACCCTCCCCTCCCCTTGCTTCCCCACCTCCACTCCCCCACCCCAGCGCTCCATTCCTAGGGCCCACCCATCTTCTTCCCCAGTTAAACTGGAGTTGTCACAAAACCTTTAACCATCTTTGTACCCCCAGCACCTAGCAGAGAGACATGGGAAGACACGTAATATCTGCTGAATAAAAATCATCATGACAATATTTTTATTAAAAATTATCCCCAAAGCATTGATCCAATAAGGGGCCTGATTCATAACTATTTTTTGAGGCCCCTTCTGCAATTAAGTCCCACCACCCATGCAGGTACTCCTTCTTCACATGATTGACTGAGATGCTTGTTCCAATAGAACCTTAATAGGGTTAAAATACTAGGTGAACTTCAGTAAGTCTCACAGCTCTATAATTTCCTGATTTTGAGGATTTTCTAAAATCACTAGGATCGTGGCTTTAATACCCCAGCAAAAGAGAAACAGAAGCAGAGAGAAATAGTTCCCTTATGAATCAAAACCATATCTGTATTTTTTAGGGGTTTATAGATGACTTTATTTCATTTCCATTTATTTCTTAATTTTTATAATTGTCTTGATTCACTTAAATTACCTAAATCTATACAACTATGTACTTACAAAAGTACATAGAAGAAAACTTCCTCATCCATGAGTCCTTCGTTTATTCAGTATTTATCTGAAAAATACTTCATGGTTTTCATCATTAAAACTGAACCAGCAGTTTACATTTTAAAAGGCATGTAGCTTGGGGCACCTGGGTAGCTTAGTTGGTTAAGGATCCGACTTGGGCTCAGGTCCTGATCTCAAGGTTAGTGAGTTTGAGCCCCACTTCAGGCTCTGTGCTGACAGCTCAGAGCCTGGAGCCTGCTTCAGATTCTGTGTCTCCCTCTCTTTCTCTTCCCTCCCCCACCCCCAAGAATAAACGTTAAAAAAATAAAAATAAATACAAAGTACATAGCCTTTGTTTGACTCATGTCTAGGAGTTCACACTTAAGAAAATACAGTATAGGGGAGCACCTGGGTGGCTCAGTTGAGCATCCAACTTTGGCTCAAGTCATGATCTCACGGTTCGAGGGTTCGAGCCCCACATTAGGCTCTGTGCTGACAGCTCAGAGCCTGGAGCCTGCTTCAGATTCTGTGTCTTCCTCTCTTTATCTGCCTCTCCCCTGCTCGAGCTGTCTTCGTCTCTCTCCTCTCTCTCAAAAATGAATATTAAGAGAATTTTTTAAAATACAACATAGGGATAAGCACACGATGTCAGTGTTGTGGTGGGGAGGGCAGTGGAGAGCAGTATATTATTGTTAGAATTGTTGGCATAGGGCAGTAATAAAAAGTAAACCAATTTTAGTTGGTTTTCTCGTTTTCAGGTTCCCTACACAAATGTACCCTTATTGCCTGTACCAGGCAGATGCTCCCACTGCCCTGCCTGGTGCCAAGCTGCTTGTCCCTGTCCCCACCACACCCCCAGACTCCATCCACAGGCAGCCTTCTTTTCACCATGCAGTCCTCAGTTCAGATGTCACCTCCATGAAAACCTCTTCCCTGGCCATCCCATCTGAGGCAGGGAAACCACCACTACTCCTTTCACAGCATTTACTACTATCTGAAAACATCTAGCTTACCTATTGTTTCTTTATCATGGGTCTCCCCGCAAAAGAAATTGAGCATCATCTCTGGCTCATGGCTGAATCCCAGCACCTGGAACTGCCTGGTATACCTATATAGTAGGCACCAAACAAATAATTGTAGAATAAATGAAAAAGATATACACACATAAATATGGATGCTCACTGCAAACAAGATTCATAAAAGCAAAAAACTGCAGGGACACCTGGGTGGCTCAGTCAGTTAAGCATCCGACTTCAGCATCAGGTCATGATCTTGTGGTTCGTGAGTTCGAGCCTCGTGTCGGGCTGTGTGCTGACAGCTCAGAGCCTGGAGCCTGCTTCAGATTCTGTGTCTCCCCCTTTCTCTCTGCCCCTCCCCCACTCACTCTCTGTATGTCTCTCAAAAATAAATAAACATTTTTAAAAAAGCAAAAAAAAATGCAACAATATGAATGCCCAGCAATAGATGAATGATTAAATTAGGATAGATCCATACAGTAGAATACTCTGCAGTGATTTAAAAAGAACATTTGCTGCCATGAAAAGATATTCATGGTATTGTAACAGTGTTGTATGGTGACAGATGGTAGCTACACTTGTGGTGAGCACAGCATAAGTATAGACTTGTCAAATCACTATGATGTACACCTGAAACCAATGTAACATTGTATGTCAACTACACTTCAGTTAAAAAAAAAAAAAAAGATATCCACAATACACAATACTGTGAAATGTTTAAAAGTTGCAGAACAATACGTATAGCATGATCCCATCTTTGCTAATGATAAAGAGATAAATGTAACCATATGGGCATATATAGTTGTGGGTTTTACAATAACAGGATTATACCGTATGTATTTTTAACATATACACATGTTTTTACACACATAAGAAAAAATGTGTAAGACTAGGATATTAGAAAGACAGGCAAGGCCTACATCTTTTAGCCCATATAATTCCATATCATTTGAATTTTTGGAACACTTGTAAACCTTCTGCAAATTAAAAAAAATAACACTTTTATTTTGTAGTGGGTAGACTGAAATAGGTTTCAAGCTGTTGAAAAATTGAGATATCTTTTTAAAAAATATTTTATGCTCACATTTTCTTATCTAAGTTAACTTTAAAATATGTAAAAATAAATACTTTAAAAGTATATTTTATTTATTTTATTTTATTTATATTTTAAAAAGTAATTAATCTCATGACTGCCAAAACTTGGAAGCAACCAAGATGTCTTTCAATAACTGAATGGATAAACTTACTGTGGTACATCCATACAGTGGAATACAATTCATCAGTAAAAAGAAATGAGCCAAACCCATAAAATGTATAACACCAAGAGTGAACCCTAAGGTCAATGGTGGACCTTGTGTGATTACAATGTGTCAACGCAGGTCCATCCTTGATTAAAAAAAAAACAACAAACATTCTGGTGAGTGATACTGATAACGGGGGAAGTTACACATGTGTCGGGGAGGGCATACACAGGAAATTTTTATGCCTTCCTCTCAATTTTATCGTAAACCTAAAACTGCTCTAAAAAAGCAAAGTCTTAAAAAAAAGCTTTAAAAACTCAACATTTCTGTACTTTAAAATTTAAACTATACAATTATCATCTAAAATCTGTTTTTTGAAATAAATTCCAACCCACCACACACACCCCCACCCGCCCCCACCCACACACACACACCAAAAGGAGGGAGAAAGGGAGGAACTCTCAAGCCATGAAAAGACACGGAGGAATCTTGAAAGCATATTTCCAAATGAAAGAAGCCCATCTGAAAAGGCTGAATACTATGTAATTCCAACTATATGCCATTGTGGAAAAACTATGGACGCAGTGAAAACATGACTGATTGGCAGGGGTTAGGAGAGTGGGAGGGAGGAATAAACAGGTTGGAACACAGGATTTTTAGGGCAGTAGACATATTGTGTATGATACCAGAATGGTGGACATGTGTCATTCTACATTTGTCAAATCCCACAAAACCTACAACACAAAGAATGAACTCCAGTGTAAACTATAGGCTTTAGTTCATAATAGTGTATCAATATTGGCTCATCAATTGTAACAAATGTGCTACACTAATGTAAGATGTTCATAATATAGAGGCAAATAGGGGTGGGGTGGGGGCAGAGGTGAGGGGATATATGGGAACTCTACTTTCTGACACAATTTTTCTGTAAACCTAAAACTTCTCTTAAAAATAAAATCTATTGGGGCGCCTGGGTGGCTCAGTCGGTTAAGCGTCCGACTTCGGCTCAGGTCACAATCTCACTGTCCGTGAGTTGGAGCCCCGCGTTGGGCTCTGTGCTTACTGCTCAGAATCTGGAGCCTGTTTCAGATTCTGTGTCTCCCTCTCTCTCTGACCCTCCCCCGTTCATGCTCTGTCTCTCCCTGTCTCAAAAATAAATAAAACGTTAAAAAAAATTAAAAAAAATAAAATAAAATCTATTAATTTTTTAAAAGTTCATTACTGCTGCATTATACGTTTCTTAAATATTATTATCTTACTAAATTCACATATCTAAAATGTAAACTTTAAAGCAAAAACCAGGGATTTAAGTAGTTTTCATACAGATGCTATATTCCAAAGGAAAATAAATGACTTGGTATTTGGGGTCTAAAACCTGATGTGAAAACTCCAGCTCCCCTGTAGATATTTTGTTATGTTTTTAATTTTCCACTGGAATGATTTATATCAGTCAGGTCACACTAAAATTTTTTTCCCAAAATTATAGCTCCTCAATGAATTTCTTTCTCTTAGAAAGTGTCCAAGTCTTCTGTATTGCAATAGAACATGCAATGGAAAACACACCCACACCTATACTCACACAGAACCAAAGAAACTTTCTTAATAATCCTATGTATTTGTAGAAAAAACTTTGATGATAAGGCATAAAAAATATTAGGTAAGTGCCTTGAGATTCTCAGATGAAAAAGGAAAAACTGGTAATTCTGGTTGCATAGAAATTCATGCCACTAATGGTCTGCCTGAGAACAGTTATTTATTTATTTTTTTTAAATAACTTTGGGGCGCCTGGGTGGCTCAGTCCGTTAAGTGTCCGACTTCGGCTCAGGTCATGATCTCACAGTTTGTGGGTTCGAGCCCCAGGTCAGGCTCTGCGCTGACACTCAGAGCCTGGAGCCTGCTTCGGTTTCTGTGTCTCCCTCCCTCTCTGCCCCTCCCGTGCTCACACTCTGTCTCTCTCTCTGTCTCGCAAAAATAAATAACAGGTGAAAAAAAATTTTAATTTTAAATAACTTTTAATCTGACACTACCTGTTTACAAAATCCATTGCTTCATTCCAATCCATTGCTGTAACAACTAGAAATCCAAAACAATGGCATTTCATAGTTAAAGCAGAACGTTGTTAAAATTCCTATTTCACACAAATGCTAAATATCTGTGGAAGAGACAAACATGACTATATTGATGAACATGCCTCTATTCTGCTTCTCTTAATATATGGACACATTTTAAATACATGTATATTGTCAACTCTGCATAGAACCATAGAATCTCAGTTGGACAGGACCTATGAGGTCACCTACACTGACTTACCATCCAATGAGTTAGATGTTTTACCACACCCTTGACTTGTCTGATATCTACACCATCAGTTGGTACTCTTTCTATAAAGGGACAGAGAGTAAATAGTTGAGGCTTTGTGGTCATCCAGTCTCTGTTACAGTTGCTAACTCTGCCAATGTAACACAGAAGCAACAGAAGACAAAACATGAATGAATGGGCTGTGATCCAATAAATCTTTATTTGCAAAACAGGCAATAGGCCAGATCTGGCCTGAAAGCCATGGTATGCCAATCCCTGATGTAGACCACTCCTAGTTATTGATAAAATTCCATTAGATACATTAGATACCTTTACAGGAAAATTCTTTGTCAAAGTGAATTGAAATAAACAAATTCACCCATTACTATAACCAAAATTATCACTTTCTAGAACAACATAAAAGACTTATCTTTTCCCATGTATCAGCCCTTCAAATACTTGAAGTAAACTATCATGATTCCCTCAAGTATTCTTTTCTCAAGTCTAAATACCTTCAATGCCTTCAAGCATTACCTATATTGTGATATAGTTTTCCAGACCACGTAACCATTTGATCACTCTCTTGAGTACATTCTCCAGCCCATCAATGATGCTTTCAAGTGCAAACTACACATATATGACATATGGTTTTAAAAATATATAGCAATCAAGATGTAATTTTAATTTTAGAATTTGGCTGTGTCCACATGCAAATGTTTTTCGTTTTTTGTGTTTTGAGGGCTTTTTTCCCCCAGAATTTCCATTTAGTTTTTAAGAAAAATATATTTTGTACAGATTTAGTCAAAAGTTTATGCCCAGCTGTGCACTGACAGCACGAAGCCTGCTTGGGATTCTCTCTCTGTCCCTTTCCCACTCATGCGTTCTCTCTCAAAATAAATAAGTAAACTTAGGGAAAAAAAGTTTGTGCTCAGAATTATAACTCTATACATTAATTTTAAATGGTTACCAATGGGAAAAGTAGCTTTAATGAAACAATAGACTTAGGGACAACTGGGTAGCTCAGTTCATTAAGCGTCTGAGCCTTGATTTCAGCTCAGGTCATGATCTCACAGTTTATGAGATGGAGCCCCGAGTTGGGCTCTATGCTGACAGTGTGTAGAGCCTGCTTAGGATTCTCTCTCTCCCTCTCTGACTTTTCATTGCTCTTTCTCAAAATAAATAAATAAACTTTAAAATTAAAATAAAACAATAGACTCAAATGGTTTCTAGGTATCAAAAAATGTTGGCGAATCTTACCACCACAATTGGAATCACATAGTGCAATTTGCAAAAGAAAGCCATCAGTCATTCTTTCTGACCAAATGAAACACAGAAGGGGAAGAAAATACACACTTCTGCAGCATGTCCTGGGATCTCCTGGCACCTTTCCAAAGAGCTGCTACAATCGTAGCCAAGCCACCTCTAAATGATGTTGCCTGTTGAATTCCACATTTCAATAACTTCGGATGAAAGCACGCTCATGTTTTTAAAAGACAATTTAATTCTGATTCTTTATGTCATAGCACCCTTAAATAAATAAAGTTTTTTAACAACCAGAAGAAAATAAGGTGATATTTATTTAACCATAAATATACCACATGTAGTCTGACCTTGCCACCTATTTCTGTAACTTCTCTTTACCGTGGTTTAATTTTTTGATAATTCAGTACTTTAACCAACACTGCACACAGTACATGCTAGAGGAATGAATTCACTCTCTACCATCTATTTTTATTTGTAATGGCATTCCAATTTATAATGTTGGTGAAGCTTGATTTACATTCTCTGCTGCATGCTTCCTGTTTACCTATCATCAAGAAAGCTCTCCCTGGTAATCCCATCCATGTATATAACTTCAAACACTATCCACAGAGGGACAACCACCAAATTTATTTCTCTAGCCCAGTTTCTCTGCAGGGATGACCCATATATCCAAGAGCCTAGTGGCATTTCCACCTGGCCAGTCCAACTGCCACTAGAACCCCACGTGCAGAGATGGAGTCCTATGGGTCACCTAATGAGAGCAAACGTTTATTTGTTCTTTATTCTGGGCCAGGCTCTATGCTAAGTGCTTTCTGTGGATTTTCTCACGTAAGCTTCACGGTACAATTAAACATGGCACACTCATGTCCTTTTACATGAAACCCCATTAAAATGATAGCATCGGGTCACCTTGGTGGCTTAGTCAGTTAAGCATCTGACTTCAGCTTGGGTCATGATCTCGCAGTTCGTGAGTTCAAGCCCCGCATTAGGCTCTGTGCTGTCAGTGCAGAGCCTGCTTCAGATGTTCTGTTTCTCTCTCTCTCTCAAAAATAAATAAAACATTTAAAAAATAAAATAAAATAATAGAATCAAAATACAAAAAATGTAGCAGACATCATTCATTGCCTACCCACTACTCATTATCCTCCCCTTCTTTCTGGCCAAGAGAACACCAATTTTGTTCAGGGAATCAATATGCCAAACCAATTTCCCAGTCTTCTTTGTAGCAAGGAATATTCATATGGCCCTATACAAGCCAGTGAAATACCCACAGATGTAAGCTGGGGCAAGTTTGGGGAAAGCAACACAACCATTATCCCTTCTTGCCTTCTTCATGTCTTAATTATGGATATTCTGTACAGCTGCACTTTCCCTTTTCCTGACCACAAAGGAAAGGCTGAGCAAATCTCAGAAACATTGACCCTGATGCTACCAAGCTACTGAACCAAGGCCAGTAACCATCTACCTGCAGACTTCTTGTTACCAAGAAAAATGAACCCATTTGTTTTATCCTTTCTAAGTTCTGTTTTTCTATTAACTTGCAGCTAAAAATAGTTCCAGCTGATACAGAACTATAACCTGAGCAAGAGGTTTCAACAAATTAGAAGGAAAGCGGATGGAGGATAAGTAACTACACAGAAAAACCAAAGATGCTTCGGCCTAAGTGCCTGCAGAACCAAAAACAAGGAGAAGCTAGTCAGCTTACCTCATGACTCCACAGAAGACTTTGGATCTGGAGGCACCAGGAAGGAAAGACAGGACCTACAGATTTAACATTTGGGAGGTTTCCCAACAAAAACATCATCTCTCCCTCAGAATTTATGGAAAATTTCCTTAAAAGTCTGTTTATTCTTGGGGTGCTTGGTGGCTCAGTTAATTAAGTGTCCAACTTCGGCTCAGGTCATGACCTCGCAGTTCATGGGTTCGAACCCTGCACTGGGCTCTGTGCTGACAGAGCCTGGAGCCTGCTTCAGATTCTGCCCCTCCTCTGCCCCTCCTCTGCTCGCATTCTGTCTCCCTCTCAAAAATAAATTAACATTAAAAAAATTTTTTTAAGTCTGTTTATTCTTGGCTGTCTGTTCATATTTATGAATAAAAGAAGAGGAAAGAGAAACAGTGCAAAAAGCAGAAGGAAACAAAATGAAAAAACGCACACACAATACCATCAGGGAAATCTGAAGAAAACAAGGACAAGACTCTATGAAGCAGACACAACAAAATTAATCGGAAAGTTGGAAGACAAAATTGAGACAGTTTCCAGATAGTAAAGTTTGGAAGCTAGCACAGAAAAACAAAGAAAAGAAAAGAAAAGAAAAGAAAAGAAAAGAAAAGAAAAGAAAAGAAAAGAAAAGAAAAAAGAAAAATCAAAGAATCAGGTCCATAAGCAAGTTTCAGAAGAGGACAACCAAAAGAGAGCGGGAAAGAAATCTTCAAAGACACAGAAATTCTCCTCCTCCCAGAGCCCAGCATTTCAAATGAAATTAAAACATGCGCTCTGGCAGAGGACTGAAACACAGAGAAAGAAGGATACACTGAATATCTAAAACATTTTCTGAGGAAAATAAACAGATATATTTTCCAATCCCTGGTATGAGAAAGACATCAAATCTCTGGGCAGTCTCACGAGAAGTCACGGAGTTATGCCATCAAAATTCTGGGTGGGTGATGATTTGGGGGCTTGGGATTTTAAAACTCGAACAATCCATCAAGTATGAGTGTAAATGAAGGCGGTCAAGGGTTCAAACTTTTTGTCTCTCTCGTATCTTTCCTTGTGAAGCTAGTGGAGAATTAGGCTTCAACAAACAAAGGAATAAGTCCAGGAAGATAAAAATATGATTGAGAAAACAGGAACCCACTCCACAGGAAGGGGACAAAGGGAAGCATGAGAATGATAGCTGTCCAGCAGGCACAGACCCAGACTGGGGAGAAGACAAGCCTCAGGGAAAGTGTAACAGACTTTTCACTCTGACATTTGGAGATAGATCTGCTGTAGAGTTTAGAAAAATATATTGATGGGTATATAGAGTTTCTGTTAGAGAAAAATAGTAAAAGTCTTAGAGACTTAGAGAAAGACTTAGAGAAAACTCTTCCAACAATATGAAACTGCTATTTTGTGGCTCAAAATTTTGTCAAACATTGGTAGTTTCATATTGCTCAACCTAACTTA
The DNA here is from genome assembly GCF_016509475.1 of Prionailurus bengalensis. Classification (NCBI taxonomy): domain Eukaryota; kingdom Metazoa; phylum Chordata; class Mammalia; order Carnivora; family Felidae; genus Prionailurus; species Prionailurus bengalensis. Next base: position 72,889,114 of record NC_057354.1, on the reverse strand, counting down.
CAGGTGCATGATATGATGTAGGAAATTCGCTTTAATACTCTAACAATGAGAAAAGTAAAAGAAAAGTTGGAGGAATATGTGAAATAAGAATGTCATAAATTGTTATTGAAACCAGGTAACAGACACATGATGCTCATTGTCCCATTCTCTCTATCCATGGATCTGCTTGAAAATCCCGTAATAAAAAGCAATTTAAAAAGGACAATACCAAAACGTGCCGAATTTCAGTAATTTTTCAGACAGCTGAAGGAAGTTCCACTGAGCAACAGTCAGATGAAATCTGGTTAAAGAACCACTGGACACAGAAAAAAAAGTCAGTGCAAGAGCCTATCTACACTAGAACTTCACTCACAGCAGGGCAGGAAACATCGCAGATGTCTCACATCCCCCTTCCATCCCTTCCTTTCTGCACTGACTCTGCTGATTCCAGGACTGAATTGTGCAACAAAACATGGCTCCTGCAAGCTGTTACAATTCCTTACACCCACAATTAAATAAGACAACCGTTTCTCACTGCCCATCAATTTTCTCCAAGCTCATTTCTCATTTTGTCTGAACTTAGGTTCGGGATTCATCCTTCTATTCACACTCTTGTAAATGCCCTCAAACCCTGCTCTCTCACTTCTGCTCCTTATAGCTGGCAACAACCAAGCCCTGGATGAACCCCACTTCATGCCTCTACTGCATACATATCCAGAGAACTAAGTATTACGGGAGAAAATCACCTAAACCAACTGACAGGCTTAATGTTATATTTATTATCACAAACTATAAACTGGCAATTTTATTATCATTGCCATTTTAAAAGCAGCAAAATTATTTTCAAGAAGCAAGGTGTAAAACTGACAGCCAATTTCACAACAAAACAATGCATGAGTTAGACATTGTAATGTTATCCACAGGGTACTGGAAAAAATAACTGCTATGTCAGAGTTCTACATGAAACAAAGATATTTTTCAAGAATGAAGGTAAAATAAAAACACGTAGAGACAAACCAAAACTGAAGTAACACATCACCAGCTGCCCAAATGAAGGAAAATACTAAAGAACATTTTTTGGCAGAATGGAAATATTCCTACACAGAAGCTCAGAGAATTAGGAAGGAAAAAAATAACAAAACAAATGGCAAATATATAGAATACCCCCCAAAATACTGACTTTTAAAAATAATTTCTTATGAGTTTTAAAATAGGTCATTAAAATTAGCATCTAGGGGAGCCTGGGTGGCTCAGTCGGTTGATGGTCTGACTTCAGCTCAGGTCATAATCTCACAGCTGGTGGGTTGGAGCCCCACATGGGGCTCTGTGCTGACAGCTCAAAGCGTGGAGCCTCCAGATTCTGTGACTCCCTCCTCTCTCTGCCCTCCCCTGCTTGCACTGTGTCTCCCCCTCTCTATCTCTCTCAAAAATAAATAAACATTAAAAAAATTAGCATCTAAATAAATAGTGAGTTAAATGAACTTAAATAAATAGCAAGTTAAATGTTAGAGATGTTGCATTATTAGGAAAAGAGTAAAGAGATAAATTAATGTCAAATTTTGAGCAGTTATGGTTGTATGTTGTATCTCTAGGAACTAATAAAAGAAACAAAAAGAATATACAACTTCTAACAGACAAAAAAAGTGGAATAATAAAAAATAATCAATTTAAATAAAGGCTAGAAAGAAGAAAAGGAAAACAGAACTAATAAGACAAAGGGGAAAATACAGTAAGATACACATTTAATTCTAAACATTAATGATTCCATTAAACTTAAATGGATAAATATACTAATTTAAAAACATGAGATACATATATAAAATATATTGAAATACACTTGAAACTAATATAACATTGTCCATCAACTACTTCAGTAAAAACAAACAAAAGCACACAATGAGAAAGAAACATTGAAATTAAAATAATGAAAAGATACTCTATGCAAACATATATATAAATAAAGTGTACATATCTCTGTTAATACCAGATAAAGTAACTTTAAGGCAAAAAAACATTATTAAAGATAGAGAAGGACACTGGATATTTTAAAAAAACACATACCCAGAATGTCATTTGTTATTATTTGAAGAGGAACCAAAAATGAACTTATAGACTATCCAGAAAGCAATGAAAAGAACACTTTTTACCCAACCTATGTAACAAACAAAAGCTGTATTTAAGGGCAAATGCTTAATCATCTTCATTACTGACTTAAAAAGACTAAAATTAGGGGCACCTGGGTGGCTCATTTGGTTAAGCGTCTAACTCTTGATTTCGGCTCAGGTCATGATCTCCCAGTTTTGTGAGTTTAAACCCCACTTCAGGCTCCAGCCTGACAGCATGAAGCCTGCTTGGGATTCTCTCTCTCATTCTCTCTGCCTCTTCCCCACTCACACACTCTCTCTCTTAAAATAAATAAACAAACTTTTCAAAAATATCTTATTAAAAAAGAAAAAAGAAAGACTAAACCTAAAGGGAACTACAATTCATGATGAAGACTTAAAGATCAACAAAGAAATAAAGAGGGAATTAGTAAAGATGAAAGTTGAAATTAATGACTGGAAAACCAAAAAAAAAAAAAAGGGGGGGGGAGAAATGATTAATAAATCCAAAATGTTGTTTTAATTTTTTTTAATGTTTATTTATTTTTGAGAGAGAGACTGAGCACGAGCAGGGGAGGGGGAGAGGGAGACACATTATCCGAAGCAGCACAGAGCCCTATGCGGGGCTCTAACCCACAAACTGCGAGATCATTATCTGAGCCGGAGTCCGACTCTTAGCCGGCTGAGCCACCCAGACGCCCGCAAAATGTTTTTTTTTTTAATATATCAACACATAAATCCTTTCTAAACCCAATTAAGGAAAAAGAAGAGAATCAAATTATATAAGATTAGGAAAATTTCAAAGAACATATGACCGCAAATCAAAAGAGATTTTTTTAAAGTATAAAATCCATGACAAGCAATTTGAAAACCTAGAAAACCTGGATAATTTCTTAGGAAAACATAAATGAATCTGGGAAAAGTGGAAAATTCAAACAACCAATTACAATACGCTAGATTGGGGGATGCCTGGGTGGCTCAGTCTCTTGAGCAACTGACTCGATTTCGGCTCAGGTCACCATCCTAGGATCATGGTATAGAGCCCAAAGTCAGGCTCCACATTGAGTGTGGAGTTTGCTTGGGATTATCTCTCTCTCTCTCTCTCTCCCTCTACCCCTCTACCCTAATGGTTCATGCTATCTCTAAAATTAAAAAAATAATAATAACAATAACAGAAAGAAAAATAAAAACAATTGGTAGCCCACCATTGAGAAGGTACAAGGACCAAGTGATTTCATAACTTGTTTCAGCTAACTCAATAACAGAAATTCCAATATTATTCAAGTTATTCCAGAATGAAGGAAAAAATGGAAAATTTCCTAATACATTTTATGAAGCCAACAAAATTTTAACACTAAAACATAATAAAGAAAATTTTTTAAAAGAAACCATAATCCCTCTTATAAATATAGATGCAAAAATTCTAAATAAAATATTAACAAGTAATATTCAGCTATGATTCAAAAGAATAACACTCTGTGACCAATCAGAGCTTAATTCAAGGAATGCAAAGTGAAATTCAATGTGATAAAGTACATTTAATGAAAATCAACAGCAAACTATTCTACTTGGTGAAACAAAACCATTTCAAATACAATCAGACAGGGATGCCCACTATTGCTATTATTCAACATTGTCTTGATGGGTCTGGCAAATGAAATGAAAAAAAAAAACATTATTTTTTGCTAATTACACACTTGTGTACTTAAAAAACCCAATAACTATAGTTTAACCCTCCCCCCCCAAAAAATTAGTAGAATTAATGAGAATATTTGATAAGGTAACTCTGATGTAAGATAAATATACAAAAGTCCTTAGGCTTTCCCTATTATAGCATGGGAAACAGAAATGGGAAAAATATTCCATACACAGTCATGAAAAGGGCAATAAAATATTGTTATGGAATGAATGTGTCCCCCCCACCCACCCAAATTCACATGTTGATGCCTAATCCCCAATGTGATGGTATTTGGAGGTGGGGCTTTGGGGAGATAGTTAGATCATGAGGATGAGGGCAGACACCTCATGAATGGGATTGGTGCCCTTATAACAAGAGACCAGAAAGCTGACTGGCTCTCTTTATGCCATATGAGGACGGAATGAGAAGTTGGTAATCTACAACCCAGCCGGGGGTCTCACCAGAATTCGACAATGCTGGCACTCTAATCTCAGACTTCCAGCCTTCAGAACTGTGAGAAATAAAGTTCTGTTGCTTATAAGCCACCCAGTCTACAGGACTTTGCTACAGTAGCCCAAACTAACACAAAGACTTAGGAATAAAGTCAGCAAGGAAAGCACAAAATCTTAATGATGATAGCCATAAAACCATACTGAAGGATAAATTTAAAAATCTGAGAAAATGAAAATGAAATATTCTTAGATGGGAAAATTTAATAACAATTCTCTTAATGTCATAAAAGTGTGGAATTAAAAAGCAAGTAAGGGGCGCCTGGGTGGCGCAGTCGGTTAAGCGTCCGACTTCAGCCAGGTCACGATCTCGCGGTCCGTGAGTTCGAGCCCCGCGTCAAGCTCTGGGCTGATGGCTCAGAGCCTGGAACCTGCTTCCTATTCTGTGTCTCCCTCTCTCTCTGCCCCTCCCCCGTTCATGCTCTGTCTCTCTCTGTCCCAAAAATAAATAAACGTTGAAAAAAAATTAAAAAAAAAAAAAAAAAGCAAGTAAAATATGGACTCCTAAAGAGAAAAGGAACATTAGGTAAAAGCTAAAAAAAAGTCTGAATAAACTATGAACTTTAGTTAATACTAATACATCACTACTGGTTCATTAATTGTAACATAAGTATCATACTAATATAAAATTTTAATGGGGGAAAGTGGGTGAGAAGTACATGGAAACTCTTGGTAGTATCTTCACAATTTTTCTGTAAATCTAAAACTTCTAAAAGATAAAGTTGGGGCGTTTTTAAGATTTTATTTTTAAGTAATCTCTACACCCAATGTGGGGTTCTCACATCCATGAGATCAAGAGTTGCATGCTCTACTGACTGAGTCAGCCAGGCACCCCTAAAGTTTATTTTAAAAAGCATATTTGTAAGACAAACAGGGAAGTTTAAAAAAAAAAAAAACTATAGTTTCAATTAAATGGATAAAAGTATCTTAAAGTTTAGAGAGAAAATAAATGCCCAAGAAAGCAAATAAATGAATAAAAAAAAATAGTGAAGGGAAATAACCTATAAAGCCAGTATAATTAAATCAATATGGAGTATTAGTCTAGGAATAGGTAAACAGATCTATTAAGTAAAGAGAACGGAACCCAGAATCCAGAAACAGAATCCAGTTTACATGTGATTTTAATACATGATAAAAATGTATTTCAACTTGATGGGGAAAGAGCGATTATTTAAAAATAGTGCTGGCACAACTGGCTGTTACATCATGGTAGAAAATAGTCCCCAGTCTCATATTCTAAATAAAAAACAAATTCCAGATGGAATAAATGCTTAACATAATAAATAAAGCATCATAAAGGTAGAAGGAAACCTAGGGAACAACATTTATGATCTGTTTCTTAACCAGAAAGAAAAGATAACTATATGTGAGTTTATAAAAATAAAAACAATTCGCGTCGCAAAAAAAAAAAAACTATCATAAATAAACAAAACTAATGAATAGGCAAAGGATAGAATTGGGAAAATACTTGCAAAAGAGATTACAGATAATGAGTTAGTAATCATTACCAATATACAAAGAGCTCTTAAACATTGGCAAGAGACAAGCAGCCCCACAGACAAATGGGTAAAGGATGTGAAAGGGAGTTAGTTCAGGAGAACAAACCCACATAGCCACAAGCATGAAGATGCTCAAAATAACCAGTAATTAGAGAAATGCAAATTACAGTGAAAAAATACCATATCACTCTACACCCAATCAGATCAAAGAAAAATTAGACAGCAATAATACCAATTGCCCACAGGATGAAGAGAAAAAAATGTAAATTGTTTACAGCTGTTTTGAAAAGCAGTCTGACAAATATTTTTAAAATTAATAGTACACAGATATGTCAACCAACAAACTGCACTTCTGGGAATCTATCTCCCAAAAATAAAATCACCAATAAAATGTTTATTATAGCATTGCTCTTATTGGAAAAAAAAAGAGAGAGAGAAACAAAATGAATTTTCAGAAATAAGGTAATAAAAAATGGTGCACTAACACTGTCAATTATTAAGCGGCCATTGAAAAGAATGAATTGAAGCTCTACCATCTGACTTGGACAGATTTTCTGGGATGTATTTTTGTTTTGCTTTGTTTTTTTTTTTAATTTTTTTTTAATGTTTATTTATTTTTGAGAGAAAGAGTGCAAGTGGGCGAGGGGCAGAAAGAAAGGGAGTCACAAAATCTGAAACAGGCTCCAGGCTCCAAGCTGTCAGCACAGAGCCTGACGTGGGGCTCGAACTTACAAACTGTGAGATCATGACCTGAGCTGAAGTCCAACACTTAACGGACCGAGCCACCCAGGTGTCCCTGTTTTGTTTTGTTTTTTAATTTCAGTATAATTGACATACGGTCTTAGGTGTACAATAGAGTGATTCATCAATTCTGTACATTACTCAGTGCTCATCATGAGTGTAATCTTAATCCCCTTCACCTATTCCACCCATCCCCTTACCCGCCTCCCCTCTGGTAACCATCTGTTTGTTCTTTATAGTTAAGAGTCTGGTTTTTGGTTTGTCTCTTTTTTCTTTGTTCATTTGTTTTGTTTCTTAAATTCCACACATGAGTGAAATCATATGGTATTTGTCTTTCTCTGACTTATTTGGCCTAGCATTATACTTTCTAGATCCATCCATGTTGTTGCAAATGGCAAGATTTCATTCTTTTTTATGGCTGAGTGATATTCCATTATATATACACCACACCCTCTTTATCCATTCATCTGTCAATGGACACTGGGGCTATTTCCATAATTTGGTTATTGTAAATAATGCTGCAATAAACACAAGGGTATATATATATATATATATATATATATATATATATATATATATATATATCTTTTTGAATTAGTGTTTTCATTTTCTTTGGGTAAATAGCCAGTAGTGGATCAGATGTATATGAGAAGGTGAATATGGAGACAAACATGGGAGGAAACCCACCCAGTTGCCAATATAGATTACTTGTAGAACTGAGAAGGAAAAGTGGGTGTGCAGGGGTTGAAAAGAAAAATTGGGTAGCATGTATGATATGATCATATTTATGTTAAGGATATTAATCAAAAATGGCTACAATGTGGATTAGGATATAACATGATAGGCATGAGAGTCAATCTTCCATGCAGCCTGCATTCTCAATACCTCATAGTCATTTGGCACTTTCTCATCCATTGAACTGTTTACAATAGAAGTCTCAGAATTTTTTCTTGTATGCTTGTGTGGCAATCCTACTGATAATTATTGTTTTTCATTAACTGTTAAAAGAATTTTATGAAACTAAAATTGTAGACCTCACTTTCCAAGTTGGGGTACAGTTTTACACAAAGTATGTACTTATGCATAAAGAAATTAGGAAAAATAAGGAGTCAGTGGTGATATATTTACTGATTGATGAATGTCTATAAAATGAAAAAACTAGTTACAGAAGAATATGCATCAAGTATTCTATTTCAGTAAAAACAACCAAACCCTAAATAAATTCTTAAATAGTTTTAAGTGAAAGAGAAAGCTTCAGAAAGTATTCACAAAGCCACAGGCACAGGTGCCATCAAGGGGAGGGAAGCAGAGGGGAATGGGGCAGATTACTAGCTTAATTTTTTTTTTAATCTCTCAGCATCTTACTACTTCACTTATTACAATAATCAAAAAAGTATTACCTTGAAATCTAAAAACATTAATGAGAACAAAAATAAATTGCAAACAATAAAATGAATTAAATTGGGTATGATAAGATCCATTGTGTAGATTAAACGAGAAAACCTATGTGAAGTGTTTAGCATATTGTCTAACATTGCAAATACTCAATAAATGTTAGCTCTTTTTTATTAGGAAAAAAAAGACAACAAAGAGTAGTGGAACTTACAAAAAAAGAAGGTTTTTGAATGTGACAGGGCACTTTTTTCTATGTTACTGAATCTGATCTCTTTTGGAATACAAGGATTCATTATCATAACCATATAGCTCACAGAATACACTTTCATCAACAGCAAAAATAAAATTACAATTACATAAATAATATACTTAATAAAAAGGAGAGAGCAGCCTTTTTGCCTTGAAGTCTACTTTAAGAACTTTAAGAACCATCCAAAGGCACTATGCTTCTTCACAACTACTTTGGATAAGAGATATGTGGGCCCAGGATGCTTCTCCCAGGTTAGAAGAGACAGAACTCAATTCAAATAGACTAGAGAGTGACACTATTGTTCTTTTTGAGGGCCTGCCCAAGTGGGAAATCCATTTCTACATGTACAAATTCCATTCCCAGATCTGAGGACATCCTTTCTAGTATGCCTAAAAACATGCGAGTTGAGTTATATCCACAAACTGAATTTGGTCCATCAATATTGTTCTTACTGTCCAATGAAGCATTAAAAAAAAGTTCATAAATTGCATAAGTGCATTATTAGTCTTGCTACTTACATGGAGTTGACTTTGTCTTCGGGGCCTTGCACTTGGCCTGTCACAGTCCCTTTGCTGGTATTCTTCACCCAGCCAACCACTCCTATTTTCCTAGCCTCATCTTCTGTGTACTGGTTTCAGGAGAAAATATGAGAAACAAAATCCAACATCAAAAACTGACTGACAATTTTCTTTCCTAAAATATAGTCTATGCCAAAAATTGTGTAGCTGACCTACAATCATACCTCTGTTCACAGGAATCCTCACTTAAGTGGTATTTTTTAGTAAATTCAACTTTCAGTAAAGACAAACACATTATAAAACAATAAACTGATAGTGGGAATTACTTCAGAAAACAGTTTCCGTGATGTGTTTTGGGATCCATAAAATTCAGTTGCATTGCCCCCATGCCTGCTAACAGTGAATTACATTGTCTGGTTCCAAAAGATGATCACTCTGAGATTTTCAATCACTGAGGAAAAATACGGAGTTATAATCAATACAAAGAATTCAATTAAAAGATTCTGATGTCTTCCATTGGCTGTGGACTTGCTACACACACGTTGTTAATTGTCTATAGATAAGTTTATTTCTCCTATTATTCTTAACAGTTTTTAAAAATTCCTTTTCTCAGTTCCAAATTCAGTTATGCTACCGGCAAATGAAAACCTAGCAACATTTTGATTTTGAACTATTGTAACTATATCATACTAAATTCTTCTAGATCTCATCTACCGGAAATTTTTAAAAATATGGTCTTCTGTTTGGAGGTCAGAGTGACCAAGAATCTATACACTCTACATCCCCAATTAAATGAAGCAATACAACCCAAGATGGTTATAGCCAGAATTTATGTTGGAGCCAGTTCTGAAAATAATAATGAAAAGTGAGAGAATCTGAACTGTGGGGGGAGGGGCTATCTCAAAACAAGGAGACTTTACTGGTTGGGAACATGTTAGAACCCTCAGAGGTTAAGAACAGACAGGTAATAAGCTAGTGACTGCCAGCTGAAATAGTAGGTAAAAACACATGCACATTTAACTTTTAGGAAAAGAGTATATTAACAAAATTAAAAAATGTAAAGCAATAAGAAGTCTTAACTTCTAAAAACCGAGAACCACTTTCTTATGCAACATGAGCATTTTTCATTTTGCAATTCAAGATACAGACATTTGCCTGGAGGGGGTTCTTCGATCCAGAACAAGGGGAAGATCCCATACTTTATATTCTATATACCTAACCAAAACATTTCATTTGATTATCCCAGTAGAAGTACTTTTGAAATTCATACAAAACATTAACTAAAAACGAGGCAGGCTGAAATGTTTTTAATAGACTACTTTTAAAAGACAGCTTTAATCAAAAACATCAAGCAGTAATTTGGAAGAAATACAAATACTTCATTTGCTGTCAAGGATGGAAAATAAGCAGTAGGCTAGCACTAAGTAGAAAACTGCTCTATGTCTGTGAATAGAAATAACAGTAGGGAGAAAATGGCAAAAAAAAAAAAAAATAGTGAACAGACTTACTGACTTACCATTCTGAAGCAAACACCTGTATTAAAAAAAGATGAAAAGAAATGTCAGTTTGTCTACCTTTAAAAAAAGGTATATATTTCCTGACTTAATTTTTATCTAGTCCATTAAATAGTAAGTAAATGAAATGAACAAAACCTTTTACGTCTGAACATATTCAGAAAGTATTTTTAAAAATCGTTCTCTTTTAAAATAAAAATGAAAAAGGAAGACTATTTTTGGAGAAAGATAGTAATATTCTGAAACCAAAGAATCATGAAATGCCACACTGCATACTCATTCCATTTCAAAAAAGTAAACAAAACAAACTACTGATCACAAGGACAGTTGAGTATATTTGGCATAAAATTTATCCATCCTCAGCTTTTAGAATTTCTTCTTTAAGTGCAAGGACTAAATTCAAGTTAGAATGTAATAAAAACATTTCTGTTTCCATTTTAATTCCACATTCTGGAAAGGCAAAACTACGGGGATGGGAAACTGATGAGCTGTTGCCAAGGGCTGAAGGAAGAAGGGGTGCTGTAATGGGGCAAGAAGGAACTTTCTGGGGTGAAGGCACTGCTCTGCATCTCATCTGTGGTGAGGGTTACAGATCTGTATGCATTTTTCAAAACTCATTCAACTGTACACTAAAAAGGGTGAATGCTACTGAATTTAAATTATGCCTCAACTGAAAAAAATATTTTTTAATACATTGGGAAATCATAAGCGATAGGTCAAACCAATATTCAAAGAGGCCATAAGATAGTGCTTCCACCTACAGCAACTGAGCCTGCTTTAAAAGAGATAGAAGGGATCAATGGCTTAGATAATCTTATGTATTTTGTAAGCAGATTTATAATAACAGGGGGCATCACTTGTTTCCTGACAATAGCATATTGTGGTATCAAATGAAAATGAGGAAAAGCATAGTAAAGCAATAAAGACAGGATACATCACAAATGGAATTTTTATAGGGCTATAAAACATAGTTTAAAAGATACATACAAAGTGAGGAGAAATGATGAGTGGCAAGTATTGATCTGAAGGGGAATCAGAAAGGCAATTTGTTAGATAGAGGGAGGGAAAGAGAGTAGCTTGCAGACATAAAAGGGACTGGCAGAACTTTCAAAGAGAAACTTGAGCTAAACCAGGCCATGTAGAAGAGAGGGACAAAACAGGACAGAAAACAGGCAGCACTGGTGAAAAGTGTGCAGTTGTTTTATCCTAAGCATGAGCAGATCCCAAAAAACGCTGACCAAGAAGACTTGAAGGTTTTGGTCCAGGCTGTATTGAGGATATTCCCCTGAGGTCCTTCTCAGTGAGCACCACCACCCCACCCCCCCACAATGTCAGCATTATGAAAAGAAAGCCAGGCAACTGAAATAACCAGAAATGGAAAACATCTGGCCCAGCTCTTTGCTATTCAAAGAGTATTCCAATGCCCTGCAGCGCCAGCAGAACCTGAGTTTTTTAGACAATCAAATCTCAGGCCCCTCCCCAGACCTACAGAAACAGAAGCTCTGCAGGTGGAGTCCAAGAATCTGGTTTTAACATGCTCTCCAGCTGATTCTCATGCCCACTAAAGTTTAGAACCGATGGTTGGCACTACCTCAAAGAAAGGCCTGGGAAAGGTTTGAAAAGGATTTTTATTTCCGATCAAGAATTGCATCATAAAGGGGAAAAGTCTCATAGGGTCCTGCAGATCAGATGCATTTCCCAGTGACGCTGTTCAAGTTCATGTTGGTAATAAATCATGACCTTGCATAGCAATGTTGCTTCACCTATCTTACAAGTCAGCAGCACTACATGAAAGAAGCTACAGACAATGAAAAGGCAAAAACACCTCCCCTGGTGTCAGAGCGTCCCAGGTCTCCTTAGACTGTCACTTAGCTAAATATCCAAAAACATGTCATTGCACTCCCTTTACAAATTATTTCTAGCCCCAAACTTCACTTAAGACTCACTAAAATAACAATAATAATAATAATAATAATAGTTCTGATTCAACTGTTTCTAGAAAAATGGGTAATGGTGTTTTCATGCCCTAGTCCAAATTATCGTAATCTCTCAACAGCCCCCTTAACTAGCCTCTGTGTTTCTAGTTCTGCTGTCCTACAGTCTAGTCTCTATAAAACAACTACGGTGATTGTCTTAAGTAAAGTCAAATCACTTTCATCCCCAGCTTAAAACCCTGTACTGACTCCCCATTACACTCAACATAAAAGGTATCCTGATTGCCACAGCCTGCAGACTCCCTCTGATGAGTCTGTCTACCTCTTATTTTAGGACTCCTCTCGTGGCACACTCCATTTCAGCCGAATTTGCCTCCTTTGTGCTCCTCAACATGCCAAACATATTCCTGCCTCACAGTCTTTGCATGTATCATTCCCTCTGCCTAAAATGCTCTTTCCTCTGATCTTCTCATTATTCAAGTCTCTGCACAGATATCATCTCCTTAGAAATATGTCCCCTGGCCAATTCACCTAAAACAGCAACGCACCCCATGTTTCCTGTATAGGCATAGTACTGATTACATATGACATTACAATGCATTTATTTGCTTTTTAAAAAATTTCCTGTCTTCACTGTAAGTTCTATTCTGTCTTGTTCACCACTGTGTTCCCAGAACCTAGACCAGGACTTGGCACATAGTTGTTGAATAAATGAATCAAAGACAAACCAGCTGATATATACTTAAGTGAAATATTTAACTCTCCTGTAATAATTTGCTATTAATATTGCAAATACACATATCAGCATATTGATTAGACTTTATTTCAAAGTGATGATAAATTTACTGCATTCCAGAGTTGAAAAGAATTTCAAGAATTCTGTGTTGATTCTAGCAGAACATTACCTTAAGGATAATACATAGCGCTGTGAAAATTAGTAATGGGAAATTTCACTAAAATGGATTCAGGAGGTTTCAGCAGAGGGAGCTCTCATGCCCTACCACTGGTAGTCATTTGCAGACCCAACAGGAAAGGAGAGACTTGACCTTACACTTACTGGACCATGCACGTGGATACTACTTTACTACTCCAGCCCAAGAAAGAAACATTTCCTCAGCACCACCCCTGTCCCATCCAGGGCAACAGCTCAGCCAATGAGAAGCACCATATTTGTAGCTCCCAGTTTACGTTAGTGGACTTTCTGTTTAACAGCTTTCCCAACGTACCTGTTTTCTCCTTAAAAAAATCATGTGTTCCTTTGTTGCCCAGGCTCATCTAAGGTTGTGACCCAGCTTGTTTGTCCTGACTTATAATTCTCTTTTATTCCCAAATAAATCCATTTTTGCTGGCAAAATAACTGGCAGTTTTAAAGTTAACATTACCTGTATACATACATAGTATATATGATACAAAGGATAGTGAGAAGCCACTAGATAATGCCTAGGTTGACCAAAAAAAAAAAACAAAAAACAAAAAACAAAACAAAACAAAAAAAACAACGAATACAACCACAAGAATGGAAAAGAAAGAAAATCGGTCATCTTATAGAACTTAGAGGAGCAAGATCTGGTGGTGATTTTTTTTATATTTCTATTTTTTAAAAATTTCCTTAATGTTTATTTATTTTTGAGAGAGAGAGAGCGCGTACGTGCGCGTGCAGGAGGTGGGGAGGGGCAGAGAAAGAGGGAGACACAGAATCTGAAGCAGGCTCCGGGCTCTGAGCTGTCAGCACAGAGCCCGACAGGGGCTCAAACCCAAGAGCTGTGAGATCATGACCTGAGCCGAAGTCAAACCCTTAGCCAACTGAGCCATCTAGGTGCACTGCTGGTAGTATTTTTAACTGTGAGTGATAAGGGCACACACATATTTATTGAACAAATCCTAAAATGCTAGAACTAAAGAACTGCCATTTAAGTGTAAGAGACGTAACTTTAGGCTAAGTTCATATTGCTTCACAAACTGGGTCAAAAATGGAAGTGTTGCCCATTACTTTAGGCAGTGACAGATGGACAAAAAAAAAATCATAAGACTGAAATAAATCTTTCATGTGTGAAAGATTTAATGTGTACTTAACAGAAATTTAGCTTGTCTTGGTTTCTGATCTAATGTTTTGAGGTTGAAACCATGGAGATCAACGACTCTGTAATATGTCCTTCTGTGTCCCTACTTGGGAAAGAATACAGAATGTAATAATTATTCGGTTAAATTTATTTAATATATGAACATCTGTGGCAGACACTGCCAGCTGCCTACACAAAATCCATCTTTCTCTTCTACCTTTCTAACAGACTCTGATTTTACTTGGGGCAGCAACATGCCTTTCTGTATTTCCCATCTTCCTTGAAAGAGGAGTGGCCCTGAGATGTGAGACAGATTGATGCTTGAGGATTTCAGGAAAGCCCATTGACAGGACTGACTCAGCCAGGGGTTTTGCCCGTATAGCCTTTCCTCTCTATTCCTGACTGTAGAATGAATATCATGATGGAGATATAGCAGCCTTCTTGAAACCATGAGGGAAAGGACAAGGACATTATAGTGGCCTTGACCCTGACCTGGCCCCTGAGGGAAGGGACAGGTGAGGAATGGGGAACTACTGATAAAGGGAATTGTGAGAGAGGAACCCTTTTTTGGGGTGGCAGAAGTGTTCTGGAACTAGATAGTGGTGATGGGTACAAAAATATTCAGACTATTGGAAAAATCACTGTATATTTAGTATGCTATGAACACTTTAAAAGGGTGAATTTAATATTATGTGAATTATATCTCAATCTGTCTCTATCCGTAGAACAAGGGCAGTCATTCTCCAACTCTGGTCACCATACAACATCCCTGACTCTTCCTATCACTCCACAACAAAACGCTCTGGGGAACAGATCATCTTGACATACTGCAGCCAGAACTCTGGTTGAGCTCTCTCTAGATTTGATGACCTATGTCTAGAGGAGAAAGCTTCTTCACCCCTGTAATAGCTCCTTCTTTGAGAAGGAATATCTATTAGTGTGACACTCCTGACCATTCTACCCTGTCCCTACTCCTCACACACAGACTTATCTAAGTGTTACGTTTGGAAGAAGAAACAAGCATTGCCCAGGTGCTTTCTCTTCTTCCTTCTCTGGGGAGTACATTACGCTTGGGGATCATCACTTCTGCTTTGCTTGTCAGGGGAGCCCTGCCTATGCCTAGGTGAGTGTGTTTAATTCTGCAGGAGAGATTATTACAAAGTCCACCTACCTGAAGATTTCTGCTTTACTCTCTTATTTGTCAACAACTCACATAATGAAGAGAGGTGTTATCCAATGGGCCCCTTAACAATAACCGTCCTTTTAAAGGCTTACAAGGAATGTGCATCAAGAGGTGGCAGGACATCCAACCCATTAACTTTGTGAAGCAGTGAACCATGCGAGAATTAACCATTCAAACCTCCATAATCCACTTTGAATTTCCTCAGAATCTTTCTGAGTCCTGATCCCTGGTTTGAAGCACGCTGTGCAACAGAGGGAGGTCCATAAAGAAAGAAAAAGCCAATGTGGAGATAGATTTTCTGCAGTTTTACAGCACTAGCTGGAACACAGCACTCTTGGGACAGGGCCTGTGTTGGAAGAGACGCTTCTATGGGCTCCCATGGCCTCTCTGCACCCCTTCCACCTCACTTGTTAAAGAGAAGGGAAGCTGATATGACACATGCAGCATTTTTTTGTTGTTGTTTTGTTTTGTTTTGTTACAGACACACTGCTCTGGAAACTGGGACAGACATCAGCCCCTTTGGTTATGAAAGACTCCAAACACAATATGCTGCTGAGTCGAGGCTCGATTGGCTGTAATGATGGTGGAAAGATGTGTCAGTGAGAAACTCTGAGGTGAACATTTGCAAAGTGAATCTTACTTTAAACTCACAAAGACACACTGCTATTTAAAGAAACCATGATGAATTTTAAGCATCAGCATCCTTTCATGTAAAATCAAATTTTCATATTGTAACGTACCCCTTCATCCTGGGATCTGACTGCATGTGTCAATTTTAAATGCAGGAAGTCATCCAGTCACTACCTTACAAAGCAGCCCTTACTGATGTTAAACATCTTTATTTTTCAGAAAGACCTTCCTTTAACCTTTCACCTTCCATCCAGGGTTTGCCCCCTGGAGCCACACACCATGGCATCTTTCACATTGTTGAAATAGCTGTCACACTATCGTTTCTTCTCCAGGCCAACTATCCCCAAGGACTTTAATTTAATTGAAGACACTTTTGAAGTCCTGGCCATAAGCACAGCCATAGGGGCTATAAAAACAAGCCACCAGCTTGACCTTGAAAATACTATCCTTTTTGATTAGTGAGAGGCACAGATATGTGTACACAAATAAGTGTAGTTGGAAGCAGAATGGATTAAAGAGAAGTAAAAACAAGAAGTAGAACGGGACTATAAATGAAATGCTATAGGAAGAAAGATGAGCAAGGGAATTAGACTTAACCATATTTATGTTTCTTGGCTTTAGGGACTCAAATTTTCAACCTCTAGGACACAACTTCTTCCTGTCTACATAAGGAAAAATGTGTACATCCAAATCATGTGGTGTCTGGCAAAACTATGTAATAAATCATTCCAATTTTTATGTTAAGCAATCTTAAAGAAAATTACGTATTTCTGTAGTTATATAAGCTACTCCTATTCTAAATCTGAGTTAATATTGTCAAAAATAAACTGTTGAACTTCTAAAGCACAGGTAAACCAACAGATTGCCACAATCCATTTCTACGACTGTCATTAGTGTTCACCAAAGAGCTGGTAAAGCCTCTATACACAGCTTAATCAATTTCCCTCCCAAGTTTTCAGATTATGTTACAGTTTCAGATATAACTGTAATTAAAGATTAATAGCAACATTTTAAACCATGCCATAGTTACAAATGCTCTAAAAACACAGGTTAGTCCCCTCCCCTATCCCTGCTTCCATAGCCCCCACTGCAACAGAAATTGGTGGCAAAAAAAAAAAAAAGAGCTTCTTGAGAACATGGAGATTAAAAAGTAGAGGATGGGAAGGGAGCAGGGAAAAGTAGCTTAACAGTGGAGAAACCTGACAAACACTTATCTCAGCCAGGTGATGGAGGCTGAGATACATACATAAATAGTAGGCACCCTTGATATGGTGTGATGAGAATTGCACTTGACCTCTGGTCTTCCACTCATCCATAACCCCAGTCTTATTATGAGAAAAATACCAGACACATTGTACGGGGGAGCTCCCTACAAAGTACCTAACCCCAAAGTACACCTCAAGACTGCCAAAATCACTGAAAACAAGGCAAGTCTATGAAACTGTCAAAGCTTAAAGAAATCTATGGAGACAAGATAACTAAATGTAAAATGATATCCTGGATGAATCCTGGAAGAGAAAGAAGACGTTAGGTAAAAACTTTAAAAATCTGAAGAAAATATAGGCTTTAGTTAATAATGATGTACCAATATTGGTTCACCAGTTGTGACAAATGTACCATACTAATATAAGATGTTAATTAAAGAAACTGAGGAGCACCTAGGTGACTCAGTTGGTTAAGTGCCCAACTTTGGCTCAGGACATGATCTCACAATTCGTGAGTTTGAGGCCACATCATGCTCGCTGCTGTCAGCATCAAGCCTGCTTTGGATCCTCTGTCTCCCTCTCTCTGCCCTTCCTTGTGCAGTCTCTGTCTCTCTCTCTCTCTCTTTCTCTCTCAAAAATAAATAAACAGGGGCACCTGGGTGGCTCAGTGATTGGGCGTCCAACTTCAGCTCAGGTAATGATCTCGTGGTCTGTGGGTTCAGGCCCCACGTCAGTCTCTGTGCTGACAGCTCAGAGCCTGAAGCCTGCTTCGGATTCTGTGTCTTCCTCTCTCTCTGATCCTCCCCCGTTCATGGTCTGTCTCTCTCTGTCTCAAAAATAAATAAACGTTTAAAAAAATTATAAATAAATAAACAAACAAACAAACAAGCATTTGAGGGGCCAAGATGGCAGAGCAGCATGGAAGCTTTTTTTTGGCCTCTCTTGTCCCTGAAATGCAGCTAGATCAAAACTAAACCATCTTTCACACCTAGAAAACTGATTTGAGGATTGACACAACAATCTGTACAAATGGAACCACAGAACTTGGCAGATATGTGGTGTGAAGAGGTGAACTGGGGGAGAGAGCAGCCACGGAGGGTAGGGCGCTGTTTTTGCTTGCAGAAAGAGGACAGAGACAGTGGGAGAGCACAGGAAAAGCATTCCCTCTCAAAGCAGCTGGAGAGAAAGAGAAAGAGTGGAAACAACAGCAAGAGACTGAACAAGAAAGGGAGAAAGGAAAAAGAGGGTTTAAATGCCTTTAAGACTCTATAAACAGGGGAGCACAGAGTCTGAAACTCTGCAGCTCACTACCTGGTGGAGCTCCAGTGGGAAGGGCAAATCCCCAGGAGCAGACAGTGAGGTCCTCAGAGTCCTCAGGGCCCAAGGGGAGAGGCGGTTCCCCCACTGGGAGGACATTTGGTAGAGGCTGTGGGGCCTCCCCACAGGCAAAGTTCTCAGTGGACCCTGGAGAACAGCCATGTTCACTGGTGTTGGAACAAGGACATTAAGGGTGAAGCCTGGTGCCAGATGTGTGTTGTGATTTACCATAATCCCTGAAAATGCTGCTGCTGCACGATCATGTGAACTTTTTCTGGGGCACACTGGCACCCAGCTTCAGTCTCTGAGCATCTACAGCAGCATGGTCTCACAAATGTACCAGAGGGCAGGCTGGGACACAGCCATTGCTAAGCAAGACCCTTCCCCAGGGGGTCTGAGAAGGTCAAAGGTGCAGTGCCCTCAGAAGTGAGGAGTTGGGAAACACAGCCCCATCTGAGATAAAACTTTGGAATGAGGTACCACCTGGCAGGCTGATGGCTTGGTAAAGGACAATGTAGAAGCAGGGAGTGGACAGAAGCTGGAGACAAAGGAAGGGTGCTTGATTGACAGCCCCTGAGAGCACAGAGTTCTGATACTAGAGACTGAGTAGCTGGGTGACACCATTTTCACCCCTCCTGTGCATGCGTGTGCATGCCTACATGGGCCACAATGATCCACCCCAGTAAACTAAGCAGTGCCATCTAGTGGGGAATGGAGCCATTATACCAAGCCCCATATAACTGGGCCAACTGCACTCTAGGGAACACCACAAGTCTCTCCACCTGCTTAGTTTACAGACTATAAAGGGCTTCATAGCTTGACTTCTAGGGGAAACTGGGTATAATTTCAATCATATTTCATTCTGTTTGCTGGTTCATCTATTCAGTTTTTTTCTTTTCTTATTCTTGAATAAAGAGAAAAATTTTATTTTTATTTTGTTTTTATAAAAAAGATTTTTAATTTTTTCTACTATATTTTTTACTTCTTTGTAAATTTTTTAAATTCTATTTTACTTTCATCACTTCATTTTATTCTATATTGTTGTATTCATTTCTTTTATTTTCAAATGTTTTCCTTTTTTTCCTCTTCTTTTCTTTCTCATTTTTTCCTATGAAGCTTCTTTCAACAACCAGACCAAAACACACCTAAAATCTAGCATCCATTATTCGATTTTTTTGTGTGCTGTTTTTAGTTTCTTAATTTTCATTTTTTTTCTTTCATTAATTCTTTCTCTTCCTTCAAAATGAAGAAACAAAGGAATTCACCCAAAAGAAAGAACAGGAAGAAGTGACAGCCAGGGACTTAATCAACACAGATACAAGCAAAATGTCTGAACCAGAATTTAGAATCACGGTAATAAGAATAATAGCTGGGGGGCAGAGGGGGGCATCTGGGTGGCTCAGTCGGTTAAGCATCTGACTTTGGCTCAGGTCATGATCTCACGGTTCTTGAGTTTGAGCCCCACATTGGGCTCTATGCTGACAGCTCAGAGCCTGGAGTCTGTTTCAGATTCTGTATCTCCCTCTCTCTCTGCCCCTCCCCCGCTCACACACACACACACACACACACTCTCTCTCTCTCTCTCTCTCTCTCTCTCTCTCAAAAATAAATAAATAAATAAACATTAATAAAATTTTTAAAAATAATAATAGCTGGGGTTGAAAAAAAAGCATAGAATCCCTTTCTGTGGAGATAAAAGAAATAAAATCTAGTCAGGATGAAATTAAAAATGCTATCACTGAGATGCAATCTTGAATGGATGCCATGGTGGCAAGGATGGATAAAGGAGAGCAGCGAATCTGTGATAGAGAAAACAAACTTATGGAGAATAATGAAGCAGAAAAAAAGAGGCAAAGTAAGGCAAAAAAGCATGATATAAGAATTAGAGAACTCAGTGACTCATTAAAAAGGAATAACATCCTAATCATAGGGGTCCCAGAAGAGGAAGAGAGAAAAAGGAGTAGAAGGTTTATGTGAACAAATCATAGTGGAAAACTTTCCTAACCTGGGGAAAGACATGAACATCAAAACCCAGGAAGCACAAAGAACTCCCATTAGATTCAACAAAAAACAACCATCAAAAAGGCATATCATAGTCATATTCACAAAATACTCAGGCAAGGAAAGAATCATGAAAGCAGCAAGGGAAAAAAAAAGTCCTTAACCTACAAGGGAAGACAGATCAAGTTTGAAGCAGACCTATCCACAGAAATTTGGCAGGCCAGAAGGGAGTGTCAGGATATATCCAACGTGCTGAATCAGAAAAATATGCAGCCAAGAATTCTTTATCCACCAAGGCTATCATGCAAAATAGGAGAGACAAAGAGTTTCCCAGACAAACAAAAACTAAAGGAGTTCGTGACCACTAAACCGGCCCAGCAAGCATTTTAAGGAGGGACCTCTGAAGGGAGAAAAGATGGGGAAAAAAAAAGACCAAAAGCAACAAACACTAGAAAGGACCAGAGACCACAACCAGAAACTCCAACTCTACAGGGAACATCATGGCAATAAATTCATATCTTTCAGTACTCACTCTAAACATCAATGGACTAAACACTCCAATCAAAAGACACAGGGTAACAGAATAGATAAGAAAACAAGATCCATCTATATGCTGTTTACAAGAGACCCATTTTACACCTACAGATACATGCAGATTGAAAGTAAGGAGATGGAGAACCATCTATGATGCTAATGGCCACCAAAAGAAACCTGAAGTAGCCATACTTATATCAGACAATCTAGATTTTAAAATAAAGACTGTAACAAGAGAGGAAGAAGGTCATTATATCATAATTAAGGGGTCTATCCACCAAGATCTAATAGTTGTAAACATTTACGCCCCCAACATGGAAGAACCCAACTAATCACAAACATACAGAAACTTTTTGATGATAATACCATAATAGTAGGGGACTTCAACACCCCACTTACAGTAATGGACAGATCATCTAAACAGAAAATCAACAAGGAAACAATGGCTTTGAATTACACACTGTACCAGATGAACTTAACAGATATATTCAGGACATTTCACCCTAAAGCAGAATACACATTCATCTTGAGTGCACAAGGAACATTCTCCAGAATAGATCACGTATTGGGGCACAAATCAGCCCTCAACAAGCACAAAAAGATCAAGATCATACCGTGCATATTTTCAGACTACAACACTATGAAACTCGAAATCAACCACACAAAAAAAATTTGGAAAGACAACAAATACTTGAAGACTAAAGAACATTCTGCTAAAGAATGAATGGGCTAACCAAGAAGATAAAGAGAAAATTAAAAAGTACAAGGAAGCCAATGAAAATGATAACACCACAGCCCAAAACCTCAGGAACACAGCAAAGGTGGCCAAAAGAGGGAAGTATACAGCAATCCAGGCTTTCCTAAAGAAGGAAGAAAGGTGTCAGATACACAACCTAATCTTACATCTTAAAGAGCTGGAAAAAGAACAGCAAATAAGACCCAAAACCATCAAAAGATGGGAAATAAGAAAGAATAAAACAAAAATCAATGCTATCGACACCAAAATAAAAACAGTAGAATGGATCAATGAAACCAGGAGCTGTTTCTTTGAAAAAATTAACAAAATTGATAACTTAGATAGTTTGATCAAAAAGAAAAAGGAAAGGACCCAAATAAATAAAATCAAGAATGAAACAGGAGGGGCACCTGGGTGGCTCAGTCGGGTAAGCATCCGACTTCAGTTCAGGTCATGATCTCATGGTCTGTGAGTTCAAGCCCCACGTCAGGCTCTATGCTGAAGGCTTGGAGCCTACTTCCAATTCTGTGTCTCCCTCTCTCTGCCCCTCACCCACTCACACCTCTGTCTCTCTCATTCTCTCAAAAGTAAATAAACATTAAAATATTTTTAATAAATAAATAATGAAAGAGAGATCATAACCAACACAGCAGAAATACAACCAATAATATGAGAATATTGTAAGCAATTATACACCAATAAATTGGGCAATCTGGAAGAAATGGACAAATTCCTAGAAACATATACACTACCAAAACTTAAACAAGAAGAAATAGAAAATTTGAACAGACCCATAACCAGTAAATAAATAGAATTAATAACCAAATATCTCCCAAAAAATAAGAGTCCAGGGCCAGATGGCTTTCCAGGGAAATTCTACCAAACATTTAAAGAAAAGTTAACACCTATTCTTTTGAAGCTGTTCCAAAAAATAGAAATGGAAGGAAAACTTCCAAACTCATTCATAAGCCAACTTCATAAGCCAGCATTACCTTGATTCTAAGACCAGACAAAGACCCCACTACAAAGCAGAACTATATACCAATTTTCCTGATGAACATGGATGCAAAAATCCTCAACAAGATACTAGCCAACTGGATCCAATAAGACATTAAAAGAATTACACACCACGACCAAGTGGGATTTATACCTGGGATGCAGGGCTGGTTCAATATCCACAAAACAATAATGTGATACATCACATCAATAAAAGAAAGGACAAGAACCATATGATCCTCTCAATAGATGCAGAGAGAGCATTTGACAAAATATAGCATCTTTCTTGATAAAAACCCTCAAGAAAGTAGTGATAGAAGAATCATACCTCAAGATGATAAAAGCCATATATGAAAGACCCACTACTAATATCATCTTCAATGGGGAAAACTGAAAGCTTTCCCCCTAAGGTCAGGAACACGACAGGGATGTCCACTGTCACCACTGTTATTCAACATAGTATTGGAAGTCCTAGCCTCAAAAATCAGATAACACAAGAAATAAAAGGCAACCAAATTGGCAAGGAGGAAGTCAAACTTTCACTCTTCACAGATGACATGAAACTCTATATGGAAAACCCTAAAATTCCACCAAAAAACTGCTCGAACTGATTCATGAATTCACCAAAGTCATAGGATATAAAATCAATGTACAGAAATAGGTTGCATTCCTATACACCAATAATGAAGCAACAGAAAGAGAAATCAAGGAATTGATCCCATTTACCATTGCACCAAAAATCATAAAATACCTAAGAATAAACTTATCCAAAGAGGTGGAAAATCTATACACTGAAAACTATGGAAAGTTTATGAAAGAAATTGAAGAAGATATTAAAAAAATGGAAAAACATTCCATGCTCATGGATTGAAAGAACAAATATTATTAAAACAATACTACCCAAAGCAATCTACATATTCAATGCAATCCCTATCAAAATAATACCAGCATTCTTCAGAGAGCTAGAATAAACAATCCTAAAATTTGTATGGAACCAGAAAACACCATGAATAGCCAAGAACCTTGAGAAAGAAATACAAGCTGGAGGCATCACAATCCCAAACTTGAAGATGTAATACAAAGCTGTAATCATCAAGACAGTATGGTACTGGCACAAAAACAGACACTCAGATCAATAGAACAGAATAGAGAACCCAGAAAAGGACCCACAAATATATGGCCAACTAATCTTTGACAAAGCAGGAAAGAATATCCAATGGAATAAAGATAGTCTCTTCAGTAAGTGGTGCTGGAAAACTGGACAGCAACATGCAGAAAAGTAAACCTGAATCACTTTCTTACACCATACACAAAAATAAACTCAAAATGGATGAAAGACCTCAATGTAAGACAGGAAGCCCAAAATCCTAGAGAAGAAAGCAGACAAAAACCTCTTTGACCTCAGATGCAGCAACTTCTTACTCAACAAGTCTCCAGAGGCAAGGGAAACAAAAGCAAAAATGAACTATTGGGACCTCATCAAAAGACAAAGCTTCTGCACAGTGAAGGAAACAATCAGCAAAACTAAAAGGCAACCAACGCAATGGGAGAAGACAATCAATCTTCTGACTTATCTGACATATCAGATAAAGGGTTAGTATCCAAAATCTATAAAGAATTTATCAAACTCAACACCCAGAAAACAAATAATCCAGTGAAGAAATGGGCAAAAGACATGAATAGACACTTCTCCAAAGAAGACATCCAGATGGCCACTGACACATGAAAAAAATGCTCAATATCACTCATCGGCAGGCAAATACAAATCAAAATCAGAATGAGATACCATCTCACACCTGTCAGAACAGCTAACATTAACAACTCAGGCAACAACAGATGTTGGCGAGGATGTGAGAAAGAGGATCTCTTTTGCATTGTTGGTGGCAATGCAAGCTGGTGCAGCCACTCTGAAAAACAGTATGGAGGTTCCTCAAAAAACTAAAAATAGAACTACCCTACACCCAGGAATTGCACTACTAGGTATTTATCCAAGGAATACAGGTGTGCCGTTTCAAATGTTGACAGCAGTGCTATTGACAATAGTATGTAAAGAGCCCAAATGTCCATCAAAAGATGAACGGATAAAGAAGACGTGGGATGTGTGTGTGTGTGTGTGTGTGTGTGCGTGCACACACATATTTACACATGCACGTGCTCACACACACACACTGGAATATTACTCGGCAATCAAAAAGAATGAAAACTTGCCATTTGCAACTGCATGGATGGAACTAGAGGGTATTATGCTAAGTGAAATTAGTCAGAGAAAGACAAATATTATGACTTCACTCATATGTGGAATTTAAGATACAAAACAGATGAACCTAAGGGACAAGAAGCAAAAATAATATAAAAACAGGGAGGGTGACAAAACATAAGAGACTCTTAAATACAGAGAACAAACTGATGGTTGCTGTAAGGCTTGTGGGTGGAGAGATGGGTTAAATGGGTAAGGAGCATTAGGGAGGACATTTGCAGGGATGAGCACTGGGTATTATACATAGGGGATGGATCACTGGAATCTACTCCTGAAATCATTATTGCACTATATGCTAACTAACTTGGATGTAAATTAAAAATAAAAAATAACAATAAATTTAAAAATTAAAATTTTTAAAATTTAAAAATTAATAAAATAAATAAATAATAAATAAACATTTTAGAAAGGAAGGAACAAAGGAAGGAAGTAACTGAATCCCTATAGTATCTTCTAACTTATCTATAAATTTCAAACTATTCTAAAACAAAAGATTTATTTTTAAAAAAGGTAGAGGAAGAGAAGCAGCAATGGAAAGCAACAGCACCCAAAGGCTCTATATGTAGACTTTGCAGATCCACCTGAGAAGTGAATCCACTATTGGTAATAATATCTCTATGAGTGTATTTTCCTGAATTTCAAACAACCAAGTTATAAACTAATTCTTAGAATATGATGTTTGTAAATTTTGCTGTATTTGAGAATAAGGCAGAACACCTTTGACCTCTAGAATGTTTTGACTGCCTTTTGTCACCAAGTTAAATTCAAACATTTTTTTTATTGTTTATTTATTTTGAGAGAGAGATAGTGTGGGGGAGGAGCAGAGAGAGAAAGAGAGAGAGGGAGAGAGACAGAGAATTACAGGCACTGACAGCCTAGAGCCCGATGCACGGCTCAAACCCATCAACCACAACCGAAATCAACCACCTGAGCCGAAATCAAGAGTTGGACACTTAAACAACTGAGCCACCCAGGTGCTCCTTAAATTCAAACATTCTGAACAGGCATATAACAAACCTTGATTTTGGTTGGAAAATATTTTCTGTCCATAAACTCCATTAAGCCAGTTTAATTCATTGATCAATTTTCCATCAGGACAGGATAATTAAATCATTTTCCATATTTTCCATATTCATTTTGATATCATTGAAACCATCTTTATTGGGAATATTTTCCATTTAAGTATTTTACTGACAATTTTATTTATCAATCTAAATTGTGTCCATATAAAATGTTCCCAATCGTTGCTTCTTCCATTGTAAATTTATTTTTATAGCTATTATTTCCAGCAAGTCAGCTTTCACTAAGATTTTATTATTCCATACTTTTAAATTAAAATTTAATCTTAAAATGTTTCCTCTAGGGGCACCTGGGTGGCTCAGTTGGTTAAGTGTCCGACTTCAGCTCAGGTCATGATCTTGCAGTCTGTGAGTTCAAGCTTCGTGTCGGGCTCTGTGCTGACAGCTCAGAGCCTGGAGCCTGCCTCAGATTCTGTGTCTCCCTCTCACTCTGCCCCTCCCCTGCTCACACTCTGTCTCTCTCTCTCTCTCTCAAAAATAAATAAACATTTAAAAAAATAATAAAATGTTTCCTCTAATTATCCATTTTATATTAAAATTAAATTTTGTTTTTATTATTATCAATAATTTCTATATAAGCATTATGACTTAGACAAAAGGCTAATGGTTTGTATTTATTTCTTACATAATCTGTAAGAAAACTGTGGGTTTTGTGAGACAAAGATATAGACTAATATAAAGAAATAGTGGCAGTTTCACCAAGCAACAGAGACAGAGTCAAACATCTGACTGTTTATGGACCAGGTCAAACTTCCTTGGAGCCAAAAGTCCTCAGGGTCATAAGCCATAAAAATGTCCTCAGGTCATCCAGACTGGTCCAAATGGCTGAGTCTAAATGTCCTGTATCAGTATATATATGTGTGTGTGTTTGGTGCATAAGTTAGGAAGAGGCAAAATAAAGGTGGAAAAGGTATTGAAAGGAGAATCAATGAGTTATAGTGATTAAGAGCATGGGCTTGGGTATCAGAATGTCAAGGTACAAATCCTATCACCACTACTTAATTTGCTCTGTAACCTGAGAAAGTTACTTCTCTATGCCTCAATTTTTCTACCTGATACATGAGGAAAATGTTGAGGTCACAGGGTTGAGGATTAAATGAGATAATATATGTAAAATATTGAGTACAGAACTTGGCACATCCTAGGTTCCAGCAAATGTCAGTGTACATGTGTGCAAATATCTGACTCTGAATTTGTCACATATACTATGCTTTGATAAACCGGGGCGCCTGGGTGGCGCAGTCGGTTGAGCGTCCGACTTCAGCCAGGTCACGATCTCGCGGTCCAGGAGTTCGAGCCCCGCGTCAGGCTCTGGGCTGATGGCTCAGAGCCTGGAGCCTGTTTCTGATTCTGTGTCTCCCTCTCTCTCTGCCCCTACCACGTTCATGCTCTGTCTCTCTCTGTCCCAAAAATAAAATAAACGTTGATACACCAATAGTATGCATGTACTCTTCCATTTAACATACCACAAACTATAGGAGTTAGCCCTAGAGATGATTTTTTAAACCCCACCCTTCATGTGTAGTTGATCTTTACATGCCATATATAATTGATCATTATATACCACATAACCACCACATACACAAAAGTACAATTATATTGCTAAAATCAAGAGAAATACATTATGCATTAACACAAAACACTGCATAATGGAAACATGCAGGTTTTAGAATTTGAGAAATGCAGGATCAACTCCCATTTATCAACTCAGGACTTGTCTAAGTTAGTGAACCTCTCTGTATCTGTTTTCTCACTGTGCAAACGGGAATAAGACATATTTCTCACAAAACTGTGATAAGGATTAAGTTAACAATAGTAAGATACTCAGCACATGGAACATACCCTATAAATGTCACACCTGCGCATGTGCACACACGCACACACACATGCACACACACACACTCCTTAATTAGTGCCATTTCTGTCCAAATGACCAAATATTTTGTCATAAAATATTTTCATATTTTATGTCCTGTGTTTCAAATGACTTATTCTGGCAATTTCCAACCCAGAATACCAGATCCCTGGGCATACACAAAGACTTACTATAGGTACAAGGCCTTAGATAATTTTAAGAAAATCAGTTTCCAGATCTTCAACATCCACATGTATTCTTTCCTCGTGTTGGCCTGTCTGAGAAAGCACCTGTGGTCTGGGGTGGTTCTCCTTTCCTACAGCCCTTTGCACAAACATCTTTGAAAGGAAAGCCCTTAATCTCATTCTGTGCATCACCCCAAAGCATAAAAACCTCTAGAGTACCAAAATAGAGTAGTTTCTTTAATCAAGTTTCCATAAACACCTCCAGCTTTCTCCTTAAGAAATAAGTCTCCAGTACAGATTTTCCTTTTAAATTGAGTAACATTTATCATGTTTTTAAGTATAGTTTTATTATTTACATGAACTGTATTCTATTAGTAATCATAATAGCAACTCAAGCCAGAAGAAAAAAAATTATAAAGCTTTATGGTCATAGGAAATTAAGAAAATATATTTAAATGTATATGTGCATATATACACACACATACTGTACATACATATTGCAAAAAAGCTTGATAGGGTGATCAATAACAAACTCTCAAACATAACAATGGGATAAAATTCTGTGGGGGAAGTGGAATGGAAATCAAACTCAAAAAGGAAAAGGTATGATGTAAAATTTTCCAACACTAAAAAAACTTTACTTTAAATGATGGCATTTTTTTTTTAATTTTTTTTTCAACGTTTTTTTATTTTATTTTTGGGACAGAGAGAGACAGAGCATGAACGGGGGAGGGGCAGAGAGAGAGGGAGACACAGAATCGGAAACAGGCTCCAGGCTCTAAGCCATCAGCCCAGAGCCTGACGCGGGGCTCGAACTCACGGACCGCGAGATCGTGACCTGGCTGAAGTCGGACGCTTAACCGACTGCGCCACCCAGGCGCCCCAAATGATGGCAATTATTAAATCACTAACTTATTTATATTCCATTGGATAAATTCCTGAGTGACTTAACATTTTAATTTTGAACTAACAATAGTAAAAATCAGCCAAATATTACATCCTTTGCAACTAAATTTTTGATAAAACAAAAACTAGATAACTGAATTCTGTTAAGAGCTACACAGAAGGGGGAGAAAGGGTAATCTGGCAAAGCGAACCCTCAAACATCAAGTGTCCCTTCTGAAATTCAAGCCCAATTTCAGTGGCTTGAAACGAAGACCACTAGTTCAAATGCCCTCTCTTCATTTCCTACCCAACTTTATTCTTTCCCACTCCGCCCGCTCCCCAACCCCGCACCTCCTCACTCCGCGGGTTCGGAAAGCCCAGCAGTCCCCTTTCTACCTCCCCTCGCCCCCTCCTCACACCCACAGCATTCTCTGCTCTCCCTCTCCTCTCCCACCCCAGGTCTTCGGCGCATGCGCGCTTGGATGCAGTCCCATCCGCGGCTGCTGTGTCATGGCCGAGCGGAAGTCCCGGCCACAGCGGGGAGGGAGGGGGGGGCGTCCTTAAGATGGGAGGCACTTTTCTTAGCTTTCTCCCCTTCTGCCCAGAACACCTCTTTGATCTCCCACTGTCGCGGGGAGGTGGGGGCCGTCCCCTACCCTGCACTCTTCCGAACACCTCGTAGTCCACGGATTTGAGTCGCCTGGCGGCAGACATGGCGGCGAGTCCTCTGCCGAGGAGCCGGAGTGGGGTTCGGGACGCGGCGACTGCGGCGGCCAGGAAAGGGAGGGGGCACATGGGACCTCTCGGCGTACCCCGCGCCTGTCACCAGCCCGGGACGCGAGCGCGCCGGGGTCACGCGTCGGAAGGTGGCAAATGAGACTGCGGGTACTGGGATCGGGGGCAGCTAAGGACGCTGGACGGGAAGACCGTTCGGTCCCTGGCCCCGAGGCCTCCCTCTTTGCCCTCCCCTCCCTTATGGAACCTGACTTGCTTCCCCGCCGGTTCCATGTTCCCTGCGATTTAATTAACCTCCGGGCTCGTTTCTCAGTGTTGGTAAATAAAAGCCGGATGCTGTGCCCAGATGTCAATAGTTTGGTAACCAAACGTGATTGCTTTTGAAATGAAAGATCTGCCAGCTTGTTGATTGAGGGCACTTGGTTATTGAGTTAATTCTTATTAAATGTTTGGGCGACTGCCAAGTCTATTTGGCGATTTTGAGCCAATTCTTAAGGTAATGTGTGCACATTTTCATCTCTACTGTTGAGTCAGAAAGGTTTGGGGCCTGAATCCATATTCAAGTGGATTGTAGTATTTTCTGGGATAAGAAACTTGAAAAATCTAACTTCTTTTATGTTGGTGGAAACGGAGAGTGGGGGGGGGGGGGGGGAATCTTCTTGCCTGCCGTTCACTCACATAGCTTTTTTATGGTCTTATTGTTGAGCGACATCCCAATTGCCTACAAGGTTAAGGCAGTTAGTGCTTAGAGAATGCACTTTATGGTGAGCTGTTATGAAGTCTTAATTTAAAGCAACCCACCACTGCGAAGAATCTGGATACAGCTATTGATAATCTGCTGCCTTCTAGAATTCCAGATTTTTTTACTTGTGAAAATTTGCATTTCTCAACATAATTTGTTGGCTTCAATACCTTTACATATTTCTCTGCATCTGGCCACAGAGTTAAAATAATCCTCTACAATATGATTCAATATTATGTGCCAATTCTAGTAGAGAACACCAAAAATCATCTAAAAGTTGGTTAGAATTTGGTTAAAAACATTTTAGAGTAAAATTCCAGTATTCTGGAAGTGCTAATCCAGGTAATTTTATGTAATGAAGATCCTGGTTTATTACAGAGACCTGACAATTATGTCTACCTCTCTTCCCCGTGTTTATTCCATGCCCACTCTAGAATCTACATAGATCCTACACCATTCTTTTCAATGATGTCTCTATAGAGTTTCTACATTGCATTCTAAACAAAACTGAAGGCCTTCAGCCTTCACTAACCTCTTATTACCTGCTTATCCCCATCCATAAATTATTCTGTAGTTTATAGGTAACCTACTGTCAAGGCACTTTGAATTATTCTGCTCTCTGAACATACCTTGACCTTTAAAAAAAAATCTTTAGGGGCACCTGAGTGGTTCAGTCAATTGAACATGGGACTCTCGGTTTCAGCTCAGGTCATGATCTCACAGTTCGTTGAGTTGGAGACCTACATAGGGCTCCATGCTGACATGCCAAGCCTGTCTCCCTCTCTCTGCCCCTCCCCTACTCATTATGTCTCTCTCTCAAAATAAATAAATAATTTAACTAAAAAAAAAAAAAAATGTTTTGTAAATCTTTGCTCTTGGATCTACTTTATTTAGACTACTTCCTCTAATTCCCAAATCTCCCCCTATTCCTTTTAGTTGCCTGTGCAAGTGCTTACCAGATTTCATCCTAATTAGTAGTGTCTTCTTCACTAGCACTGTGCCTTCTAAGAAGTAAAACTCAAATTGGGTTGAGATCCTGTCACTACCACTAATCCTGTCACTGATAAGCTTGACATTTTCTTTTTCTTAATCTTGGACTTTTCCCCACATTTACCCAAGAGTGCCCCTGCCAATTATTATGTAGCTTTATTGTAATTTTAGAATGCTATAGCAACAATTGACATTTGCTTAGCTAAAAAATTTACTGTGTCCGCCAACTACAGAACATTAGCAAACAGACATTTTTCAGCATGGATTGCCAATAATATGTGATACTAAGACTGTAAAAATTTTAAGCAAATATCACTAATAATTAAGCTAATTTTAAATAATAGAAACATCTTTGCATAGAGAAATTTTTTTCAGTAGGAAAAAATAATCTATAACGCTAACACAATCTTTATCATTTGTAGGTTCTCTTATACATATATTCTAAGTAAAGTCATAATACAAATTCAACCTTTATTTTTTCTTTTTCCATATTATAGTCTTTTGAATGAATATTTTACTAGTTTCATGATACTCTGTTAAGTGGGTATAACCATAAATTTACCTAAGTCCCTATTACACACTCAGATTGCTTCTAATTTGTCATTACCATAAAAAATATTGTGAGGGAAATATTCATGGACATAGCTTTCTTCCCATATTTTTAAATTATTTAGAAGTTTGAATACCCAAACTGTTTAAATATGTAATTTTCTTGATACATATTGCCAAATGGTTTTCCAAAGGGCTGCACCAATTTAAATATACCACTACCAACACTACATGAGTGTATGACTGTTTGGTTTCTGACACAAACAAATGTAAGCAGGTGCTTCACATACAATACATGACTCAATTAGAAGAAAAGTTTTCATTTTGGAACCTGAGCAATAGACTTGAGGTAACTAGGCTTTTTGTTACTGATTGAAATTAAAACCTAGGTCGTGATTTCAAGGTTTGTGAGATCGAGCCCCACATCAGGCTCTGTGCTGACATCTGAGTCTGGAGCCTGCTTTGAATTCCATGTGTCCCTCTTTCTCTGCCCCTCTCCTGCTTGCTCTCTCTCTATTTCAAAAGTAAACATTAAAAAAAAATTTTTTTAATGACCAGGCCACAGAACTTGTAAAATAGGGACAGACAATATAGTCTCTGTACCCAAATGATGTTTGAACTGAGTAGGTCTCATCTATAAATCTCTGTATTATCACCACGAAGGGTCAGTTGAAAGTTATTCCTAGAGTGATTTCTCAGAAATTTGATATTAAGGTATAATTAATTTCAGGCACAACCAAAATTACTTAATCTATCAACATATTTCTACCACTGAAATAGTTTTGTAATCATTATGTTAAAAGAGAAAGAGTCAACAAAGTATAAACTATTAACTTCCACAGTTGAAGAGGCCTGAACAAACCAATTTCATGATTCCCTCATGGAAGGAATACTTTACAGACAAAGAAATGGTTAGATAATTAGTACTAAACTGGATTCAAAATCATTAGACACCAGACTGTTAGTCACATGAAGAAGTAGCTAATTTCCCAGAAGAGGCTGTAATCTCATAATTTATCAGGAAAGCATATTTCTTCTCAGAAGGAAATTCTGTCCCAGGTTTGAACCAATTTTTCTTTATCACAGTCCAATTTGATATTCAAAGCTCAGAAGTACATTTACCATTAAAGTCATTTCCCTCTCCTAGCTTGGTACTGTTAGGCTAGGCATGGTTGATTCCTCCCCTTGCCTTAGTTTCTCTCTGCCTAGATGAGAATTGGAAAGAACTTGTACTTTTGGAATTCAGTGTGGGCTCTCCAGGATTGGTAGATATTCAAAGCTGATTAGTTCTTTTGAAGGAATCTTTCTGGGGGGATTCAGAGCTTTTCCCTACCAGGAATTCCTGACCTTTGCTGTCTTGGTAAATGATGTCTATACTTTGCCTAGGGGCACACATCCCCATTCCAACTTCTGTATTGAATACTACACCTCCAACCCCTTTCTGCTTAGACTAGCCCCCAACAAGAAGGCTATGTGGGCTGGGATCCCTTTTAAAATAAACACAGGACCAGATTCCTCCTTTCCATTACATCTAATTGTGGGGACTCATACCCCTGTCCTACCACTGATAGAAGGTGCAGTTTGCTCTGAATGGGACCACCTCTGTCTGCTCTCTTGTCAGGCCTCATTCAAGTATTTCCAGCCACAGCCTTTCCTCTTTACTTTCTGCAGTCATGGGTCAAATGCCAGTCCCTTCTAGCTCCAACGAGTAATTGCCAAGCTCTCAAAAGAAGGGGTTCTTTTAAAGACCCCTTTAAAGACCCCTTTCACCAGGTAGTGAAGGGAAAACACTTGTTTTTTCTCTCCCTTGGTGGGACCTGGGAGAAGAGAGAAAGCCACAGCCTCCAATAACTTTCCTGGAAGAAATCCTGTCTTGAGCCCGAGGTGGATGTTGGGCTAAGGATCTTAAAGCCAGTTTTCAATACCCCTTTTACACAACATGGTAGTCCAGTACCTCATCTTGAAATGTGGGTATAACTAGTGCTTTGTTTTCAGTCTCAGGTCTCAGCTAAAACTGAGACAAAAGTCCCATTTTCCAAATCAACAGAATTCAATATACAAACCCTGTTAGGATCGTGATTTTGAAAGTTCAACAAGACATTTTTGAGACCAAACACAGGTTGACTATTAAATATTATAGGATTATCTTTGTTATATATAAAATCATGACATTGTGGTGTATTTTTTAAAGACCTTATCAATTAGAGGTGTATACTGAAATCTTTTAGGGTGTTATGAAATGATATTTGAGACTTGCTCTCAAATCCTCCAGGATTGGGGGTAGGACAGTTTAGAGAGAATAAACTTAGTAAATTGGTGATAGTAATTGCAAGTAAGTCATGGGTATATGGGGATTCATTATACTGTTCTCTAATTTTGTGTGTGTTTGAAATTCTTAGGTAAAGTTTTAAAATAAAATATAAAATTTAAAAGAGTCCCTTTCATTCTACAAAATATGTGCTCAATAATCTTCAAAACTGTCAAAGTTATGAAAAACAGTGAAATCCTGAGAAATGACCAAGAGGAGCCTAAGGAGACATGATGGTTAAAGGTAATGTGTATTAAGGATGGGATTCTGGAACAGAAAAAATTTTCGGTAAAAACTGAGGACATCTGAATAAAGTGTGGACTTTAGTGAAACAGTAAGGTATCAATAATTGGGTCATTAACTGTGACAAATGTACCATCTTAATGTAAGATATTAATAATAAGAGAAACTCGGTATAGGGTATAGGAGAACTCTCTGTACCATTTTAGTAATAGTTTTATAAATCTAAAACTGTTCTAACATTAAAAATTTACTTTTCAAAAGTCCATTTTAATATCCTGTTATACATTTTCATAATAACATTTGAAAATAATTTCTCACTGTAGTGAATAACAAAATT
This sequence comes from Prionailurus bengalensis, assembly GCF_016509475.1. Lineage (NCBI taxonomy): Eukaryota > Metazoa > Chordata > Mammalia > Carnivora > Felidae > Prionailurus > Prionailurus bengalensis. The sequence goes on along the minus strand of NC_057354.1, from coordinate 72,854,168 downwards.
ATTAGTTTAATTTTTTTAATGTTTATTGATTTATTTTGAGGGAGAGCATGTGTGCATATGTGAGCTGGGGGGTTGGGGGGTGCAGAGAGAGAGGAGAGAGAGAATCCCAAGCCCACGAACTGTGAGATCATGACCTGAGCCAAAACCAAGAGCCAAAAACAGCTCAACCGACTGAGCCACTCAGGGGCCCCTAGTTTCAATAAATTGGTACATGATTTAAATTTTTTGTAAATTCCTAAGTCAAGCTAAGATAGAACTGAACAGTTGACTCTCAAAGCACTAAAGCTGGTCTTAACCAGTATAAAGAAGCACAAACAGATAATTAAATATAATAATACCTCAATTAATGAAAAGAATGTGTTACAGAAACATAGTTCGTTTCCAGAAAAAATATATAAAATGCATGAGAAAGTTTGAGATGTGAAGAAACAGTATGGAAAAATACCATTATGCTTAGCACCAAGTGCTTTAGAAAACAGGAAATATGCATCTGTATGTCTTGACTAAAGAAAGGATACAGTTAAGATTAGATAAAGAAAAAACTAATCACCAGTACCGCTGCTTGGACACATTACAGAGGCAACAAATGGCAAAGCCAGTTTATGTACAGAGTGTGCCCAGGCTCTGAGTCTTAGCTATAGCACCAAGATCAGGAAGGGGAAAAAGCGGACGAACACTAGCTCAGGAAAAAAGTAGGCAGCCCAGGTCCTTCCCTTCCTAATACTTCTCAACCACAGACTTCAGGCAGTCTCAGATTTTCTTTTCCTATGAAAAGAATATCTGGGGACATTCTTTCTAATTCCTCCTTAGTGTGCACACACATACACATACACATACACACATGCATGCATGTGTGCTTATTGCCTGAAAGGTATAAAATCACATTTACCCTCAGATCTGGGCTAGTGACATCAAGGGTTCTCCTGTCTTTAAAACATATCTAATGGGGCTCCTGGGTGGCTCAGTTGATTGAGTGTCTGGCTTCGGCTCAGGTCATGATCTCACAGTTTGTGGTTTCGAGCCCTGCATCAGGCTCTGTGCTGACAGCTTACAGCCTAGAGCCTGCTTCTGATTCTGTGTCTCCCTCTCTCTCTACTCCTCCCCTGCTCGTGCTCTGTCTCTCTCTCTCTCTCTCTCCTTCAAAAATAAATAAAAACATTTAAAAAAAATTTTTAATAAATAAATAAAACATGCCTATTTTGGGTGCCTGGGTGACTCAGTTGGTTAAGCATCCAACTCTTGGTTTTGGCTCAGGTCATGGTCTCAAGGTTCATGGGTTCGGGCCCCTCACCCTGCTCTGCACTGACAGTGCAGAGCCTGCTTGCGATTCTGTCTGCTCCCCCCCCCCCCCAACCACCACTCTCACTCTCTCAAAATAAATAAATAAACTTGAAAAAAAATTTGAAAAAATAAAACAAATCTATTTCATGATGCCTTGGTGGATAACTGAGTTGGTATACAACATCCATTCCAATCTCTTTCTAGCTTGCTTTCCTGTTTTGTAGAGCTGGAAAGTTTAAAGTTACATCTATCCCATAGACATTCTTGGAATTGGGATTCCTTACATGCTAGAAGATCAACCATCAGAAGTACAATGCTAGATGCAGAGCAAGGGCATGAATGAGAGACAGAGGCCATCTGCTGCTGGTTCTGTGATGAGCACAATCATAAAGGAATTTTAGTTTTTCTGTGGCATTGTCACATAACTGCAGCTTCTTGGACACCAGGAGGCAAGCAGGGAGCAGGACGTTCATTTCACTAGTTAATATCATAGCAAGTGTGGCAGGTTCTAGAGTCTCAGTTCCCTGGATGTGGCAGTTTCCTGACTGTACCAGCTTCCTGATAGTGGCAGGGGAGATAGTTCTAAAGCCAGCAGCTTCTCAATTCAGCACATTTCCTGACTGCAGAAGAATCTACTTAGTAACTCCCTTGGTGGCCCAGTGCTGCAGTGAGAGTCAATCCTGAAATGTCAGCCTCAAAGTGGTTTTCAATCCTGTCTGCACATTAGAATCTCCAGGGGAGCTTACTAATTATATACATACACATGTCCAAAGGTTTTGATTCAGTATGTCTGCAGTGGATTCCAGAATCTATATTCTCAAAAGCAATCCAGATGCTAGGGGTACAAAGCTAAGGCTGAGAACGACTGGCCCAGAGACTCTTTCTTTAGGCCCCTCAGCAACTCCATAAGCCATTTAATGCCCAATGTTAAGTCCATTTCTGTTTAAACTGTCTATAATGAATTATTTTTTCTGTAATTGAACCATGACCAATGCAATGCCTGGGGACAAAATGTTCACAATAGGAGTAGATCAAAGTTTAAGCATAATGTAAGTTCAAATATGCCACCCCCCTCCTTTCAATAAAGCAGCATTAAATTTTTTAGTGCTTACAAAGAGAAGAAACAAAAATTATAAGAAGAAACTAGCCAGGAACGGTAATAAAACTAAGCCTGGAGTGTTGAAATATAACTTGCTATTGAGATATAATAGCAAAAAGATTTAGGCAACCTATATTATATTCTATAAATTAGTTGCAGCATACTTATTTATTTTTATTGTCTACTTGCTTATTTTGAAAGAAAATTAGTGAAATAATAAATTTAAAAGAACCCTTTCAGAGCCCGAATTGTTTAAGTGAACTATGATTTCTGGTGTGTTGCTGCCACCTACCATCTGTCCAAGGCAAGGCAGGTCATGTGGATATGCTATTCAGTCCTTCAGGAATGTTAATACCAGCTAAGTTCTCTCATTTCAGTGTCACACTTCCAAAATAATTTTAGGAGCATACTAAACCCCTAAATTATAAGCGGTACGTGTTTTGGGGGCTCTTTACTCAACATATCACTTAAATATGTAAGTATCTTGACTATTAGATATGGATGTTACAGGAAAAACAAAACTTACAAGAAAATTCATTCAGTTAAAGCTGATTGAATTCCTACTATGTACTAGACAGGCATTGTGGTTTACAGTATACTCGTCTACGGCAACCTTTAAGTTTTTCTAATATTTGTTTATATTTGAGAGAGAGAGAGAGCGAGAGCAGGGAAGGGAAAGACACACACACACACACACACACACACACACAGAATCCGAAGCAGGCTCCAGGCTCCGAGCTGTCAGCACAAGCCTGACGTGGGGCTCAAACTCACCAACCATGAGATCACTACCTGAGCCAAAATCCAGAGTGGGACAATTAACTGATTGAGCCACCCAGGCACCCCTCTGCTTAATTCTTCTGTTGTCCTAAAACTGCTATAAGAAGTAAGGAGCATAGGGGCCTCTGGGTGGCTCAGTCGGTTGAGCGTCCGACTTCAGCTCACGTCACTGTCTCATGGTTCTTGGGTTTGAACCCCACATCGGGCTCTGGGCTGATGGCTCAGAGCCTGGAGCCTGCTTTGGATTCTGTGTCTCCCTCTCTCTCTGCCCCTCCCCCATTCATGCTCTGTCTCTCTCTGTCTCAAAAATAAATAAACGTTAAAAAAAAAGAAAAAAAAAAGAAGTAAGGAGCATAATTTAAAAAGAAATAATTACACATGCATTACCCAGAAGTTATGCAATTATAAATTTCTCCCAAGGAAAAAATTGGGCAGGGATTCAAAGATATAAATAAAACAATTGTCACTGCAAGTTGTTACAGTAAAAAATTGGAATTGGAATCTACTCAAATATCCATCAGTTTTTAAATTTAAATAAATAATTCTTACACAGTCTTAGAGAATGATGATGCTGATCAGGGCTTCTTATCAAGAATTCAGGATAGGCTTCAGAGGTTCAAATGCTGACCCTCTCATGGAGTCACTTGTGAGTTCTTTGGATGTCCTGTGAGGCCCTCTCACCGCAAAGCTCCCTGATACGGGGAATGCTATTAAAGTGACCAGTGGTACTTTGAAATTCCCTTGCCCTTGGGGGGGTTGCCTTCTTTGGACACTTGCTTCCAAGAAGGCTTAAACCCAAGTAGCTTGCACTCTTTGAAAACTTTCAAGAGCCTCCTAGGACCCACAAAGTCCAAACTTCCTGGCACGGTATTCTTGACATTACATTATGTGGTTTGAGTTGACTGTTCCATACCCATTTCTCATTCACAAGGGGTTATTTATTTGTTTGTTTAATCGGAAAAAAACTAGGTACTATATTTTATTTGTTTGTTTATTTGGAAAAAACTAGGTACTTTCCTGTATTGTTGTCCCTTACAAATATATATTGTTGTCCCTTACAAATAGTCTGATGATGGAATGATCAATCCAAACCACAGTTTCAAATATCATTCTTGGCATGCACACCAAATATAACACAAATTAAAATGTGGCATGATTTTGTGCAATTGGTGGAGGGTAAAAAAGGAAAATCTATTTTAATGTGACACTGAAGGACATTCTTTGGTACACTGGTTCTAACATTTACCATATAAAGAGGAAATCTGCAGTGAATTAAACCTGAGAAGACACAGTAATGTAAATGGGCATTTGTTTTTTACAATTTTAGAATAAACTCATAGACAAATCACAGAAGACAAAATTGTGATTACAGAAAAGAATGTGTTAGCCACCCAAAAAATTTAAAGCTAGATTTGCTGCCAGGGCACCTGGGTGGCTCAGTCAGTTAAGTGTCCGACTTTGACTCAGGTCATGATCCTGCACTCTACGGGTTTGAGCCCCACATCAGGCCCTGTGCTGGCAGCTCAGAGCCTGGAGCCTGCTTCGAATTCTTTGTCTCCCTCTCTCTCTGCTCATCCCCTTCTTATGCTCTATCTGTCTCAAAAATAAGTAAACATAAAATTTTTTTTTAAAAAACCAAAAAACTAGATTTGCTGCCAACAGAGTTTGGGAAGTAAAAGGGAAGAAGAACAGGTGAAGGGTACCATCCAAGCAAGAACATCCTTAATGAGAGATGGTCTTCTAGTTGATGGAATGGTAGATAGAGGTTCAAGAATGTTGTCAGAAATTAAAGAGGTGAAAGAAACCAAGATTCGTGACAAAATTATGTCGGAAGAAGAGAGGCAGCGGCGGAGAGAGGCAGGGCAAGTGAGCTAAATTTGCACACATCATGATATCTAAATCAAGAAATGCTCATTCTGAGACATCAAGGTAATCACGAAAAGAACTAAAAACAGAAACTACTAAAAGTAGTTACCTCCAGAGACCAAGGTAAAGGACACCACAAGGAAGCAATCAATCAAATCCAGAATATGGGACATTCTGCAAGATGACTGACCTAGATTCTCTAAAAAATCGATGGCATGGGGGAAGAAATGAGCTACAGAATAAATGAAATTTAGGAGACAAAACAATCAAATTCTACGTGGAGCTCACATTTGAGATCCTTATTAGAATGATTTTGAAACAATTAAGAAACTTTTGATTATGAACTGGGTATAAGATGATGGTATAAAAAATCAATAATATTTTTAGGTATAATAATGGCATAGAGGTTACATTTTAAAATACCTCTGTAGTTAGAAGCATCATGAAGTATTTCTACATAAAATAACATGATACCTTGGCTTTGCTTTTAAAATACTCCAGTGCCAATCCCCCATACCCCCCAAAATATAGCAGGATAGAGAAATAAGACTGGCCAAACATTGATAATTGTGGAAGCTGGAGTCCTGGGGTTCACTGTACCATTCTCTCTGCTTGTATGTATGTTTGTATGTATGTTTGAAATTTTCCAAAATAACAGGCTGCTTTATTTATTTATTTATTTATTTATATCTTAAAAGCAGGTGTCTTTGAGGAGTATGATAGGATTTGGGGAGCAATGGAGCAAGCAAGATTGTTTTATGTTTTTGATCTATTCAATAAATATTCATTGAATCCCTGCAATGTATGAAGCACCATTTAGGCACTTTTGGGAGAGGAAAAGAACATATCAAAATTCCTGTCCTACTAAAGCTCAGATTCCTGTGAGAAGGAAGAAACAAACAAAAATTACATACAGGGGACACCTGGCTGGCTCAATCCAAGGAGCATGCAAATATTGATCTCAGGGTCATGAGTTTGAGCCCCACATTGGATGTAGAGATTACTAAAAAAAAAAAAACCCTGCAGACAGAATAATTAAGTTTTAATATGTTACAAGTGGATAAGTGCTATAAGGAAAGAATAAAATAGGGTAAGAGAGATGAAGAGTAAGGCCAAGTTTACAGTTTTAAATAACATGGTCAGGAAAGGGCTCTTTGAAAAATTTAACATTTGGGGGGGGTCCTGGGTTGCTCAGTCCACTGAGTGACCGGCTCGTGATTTAGGCTTGGGTTGTGGTCTCACAGTTTGTGAGATGGAACTCCACATCGGGCTCTACACTGACAGTGAACCTGTTTCTCTTTGCTCCTCCCCTGCTCATGCTCTCTCTCTCTTTCTCCCAAAATAAATAAATAACATGAAAAATCTTTTAAAAATGTAACATTTGAACAAAGACTTGAAGGAGTTGATGGAGATTACAAACCCTTCTGAACTGTTGCCTTTTAATTATGTCCATGGTTTAGCCTGATAAAAAGAATTGAAGATTTCTTTAAAAATGAAATAAAATCCCCCTGCTCCTCACTGCTCCTTCTCTACCTAACAAAATCTTCTTTTTTTAATGTTTATTTATTTATTTTGACAGAGAGAGAATCCCAGACAGACTCCATGATGTCAGCACAGAGCCTGACCCACTGAGCTCCATCTAGTGAACTGTGAGATCATGACCTGAGCTGAAATCAGGAGTCTAATGCTTAGCCAACTGAGCCACCCAGGCGCCCCTCAAAATCCTCTTTTATTCTTCAGGCCGATTTCAAGAGATCAACCTTCATGAGGCCTTTCATCCACTGTCAGAATTAACTGCTCTTTTGTGTTCTCTTGTACATGGCTAGTCACAGGTATTTCATTCCCCTGTATCATAGGGCCTTTTATGGCTTTACGAAGCATTTTCACTTTCATTATTTTATTCACACCTCATGATAATCTTGAGTAGTTTTTATTTCAAGATCATTATTATTCCCACTTATCAGATGAGAAAACTAAGGCTCTCAAGAAGTGACCTAACCCAGATTAGTCAGACACAAAGAGTTCAAATTCCAGACCACATCCTCTGTATGCAAACATTACTTCTTGACCTCACTCCACTGCCTCTCCATAATTAGTTGCTTCTAAAGTTCCTTTTTTATGTTAAAATTAGATTTGAATCAAAGTACTCTTTGCATGTGATATGAAATTAGGTAGTACAGAAAACCTTAACAGGAAAAGCAAGCCTCCCACCTAATCAATCCCCAGGGATTTTAAAGGACAATTTTTTTTCCCAGCATTTCTATTTTTAATTCTTCTAGTGGTTCTAAATGTTAACTCTAGACATTATGCTTACACCTTTATACATTGATCTTACCACCTTTAGATATTATTTGCTGACTTTCTCCTATGAAAAGGGAGGATTTTGCTCATTTGCATTGCCCTAATGTCTCAGGTTAGGTTCCCCAGGACACAGACACTGAGTCAGACTTGTGCACAGAATGCTTTGGTGACAACCCAGGAGGAGTGAAAGTGGCAAGATTGCCGGGAGAGGTGGGGGGGGGGGCGGGGAGGTAACCTGCTGTGCCGCTGCAACAGAAGCCTCTGCCCATTTAAGGAGCTCTGGAGCAAGAAAGTTGTCAGCAATCAATACTTCCAGCCACTGGAGAATGAGCAGCTTGGTCCTGAGGTAGGTGGGGATGTGAGCAGAGCAGCATGGTGTCCACCACAGCTCACCCCTACAGTGCTCTGATCCACTTTCTTAGAGTAAACTCACTCTATTTTCAATTATCTCCCTCAGATTTATGGTTGGTTCCTTTGTTTGGAGAATGTTGGTGAGTTGGATTACATCCCTTGCCTCTTCTGCAAGTGCTCTCAAAATCATATCTGAGACACACCATTTCTACTGCCAATTCCAGATTCCCCTTGCTCTCAGCTAGCACTTGTGCTGGTCTAAGTGGGTTAGCTGGAGTGGTGGGGAGAATCCTTGATCTTCATCCCTGAGGGGTCTGAGTCTAAGGAGCCAGGTCTACTCAGGTTAGGTTGGCTACACTGACTACTTACTATCAAAACTGGGCAGGTGAGAAAGGAGGGATGCCCTGATGAGCCAGGTGTCCAATGTATTCTTCTCTGTCCTCCATAAAGCTGATATCTCATTCTCTCCTGGTGCCCATTATTCCTTCCTTATTCCTTTCCTACCCTATGTGGTTTCCTTCTCTATTCTTCTCTTTCACACATCTCACATACTGAGAAGTGCCTATGAGACATGTCTAATCCATTGTCCCCTAGGACCATAAATTCAACATCTTCAAAACTAAATTGATTTTTCTATCACCCACTAAACCTTTTCGTCCTCTTTCGTCCATCCAGCCCCTGTGTTGGAAAACCTGGTCCATAACCTCCACCTCCCTCACCCTATCTATCTACCAAGTTCTGTAAATTCTATCTCCTACACAGCTTTTAAAGCCATTCTCTTTCTCCCTCCCCGTGGTCACTATCCTCATTCAAGGACTCATCATTTGTCACCTGGACTATTACAAAAACCTCTCAACTGCTCTTCCTTTCTCCAGTCTCCCCCATAGCCTCCCACCCACATCACACCACATCTTTCTAAAAGATATGCCATTTTGCTACTTAAAACTCTTTTCATGTTTAGGCTCTTTACAACTTGGCCCCTTCCTACTCCTCCATTCATCCCCCCTCCATCCTCTCCCACACCTACTTGTTACTTGTAGTTGCCCAAAGGTGAGAGAACCCCTTCAGACCCTTACCTCTGTACACTTTTCCTCTTGTCAGACTCCACTTTTCTTCTGGGATTTATTTCACTCCATCCATGACTCTTCCTGAAAGGTAGGATTGGGTGCTTCTCTCCCAGTGGTCACATTGCAATTCTTCCATACCTTTATTTATTTACTTGTTTACTTACTTATTTAAAGTTTATTTATTTATTTTGAGAGAGCACACGAGTGAGTGGGGGAGGGGCAGAGAGAGAGAATCCCAAGCAGGCTCTGCACCATCAGCACAGAGCCCAATGTGGAACTTGATCCCACAAACGATGAGATCATGACCAGAGCTGAAATCAAGAGTTGAATGCTTAACCAACTGAACAACCCAGATGCCCTCTTTCATACCTTTATTAGAACATTCATCACATTATGTTCACTTATTTGCCTTAGACACACAAATACATGTGGCTGAAATGTATAAAAAATTGCAATGGTCTTGTATTATATTCATTTGTGATCACAACGTACTATGTTACTTTCACAGTTTCTAGAAACAGTAGATACTACCAAAAAAAATGTTGCATGAAAAAATGAAATATACAAATGTTGTTTACAGCATGTTGCACCTGACCCACCATCAGCAATTGAGCATATACTTCACATTGTTTCCCAACAGTGTTGACTGATGTTTGCTGACAGGGCCATATTCTCTGGCCTGACCTCAAGATGACTGCCAAGATTTTATGTTCATAGCCTAAGAATGAATAATTCTAACTGTTTTCCCCGGGCGGTGAACCAATGGCTGTCATCTGTTTTAGGGAATGGACCGCAAAAACTAAAACAAAACAAAGCAGGCAGACCGAAGGAACATTGGAGAAGGATCATCTCAACTGTGAGGGCTTACTTACCTATTACTTACTTATCCAGTATCTAGCACAATGGCTGAAATATAGTAGGCATTCAATAAATATTTGTTGAATGACTAGAGAAAGAAGAGGAAGGGGAACAAATGATTCCCTTGAGGGGGATATAGAAGTTGTAGAAACCTATCGGTATGATGGGAGGGAGAGAGATGAACTCAGCTTTTAGGCAATTAAGCTGTAAGTTGTTTACCCAGCTGGACACATCCTAAAGATATAAAGAGAAATGAAGAAATCCAGAATTGGAAATGTATTTCTTTAAAATCAGGAGAGCAAGATGTGCTCCCAAAAGATAAAAGGTCCACAGAAGTAACCATTTTTCTGTATACTTTTAGCTCTTCTGTTATTTACCTTCATGATCCTAAATAACATATTTATACTGCTATCTCGTTAATTTTTTTTCAATTTTAGAAATTACATATTGACTTCCTAACTACTATGGAAGATGACGATTTAGTTTTCTTCCTGTGCACCCCATGCCAATATACACATTCTTCCCCCATTCTCCAATATATTACATACGTATTAAATCAATACTCAGTGTTTATTTTACTCATTTATTCACCCAATAAATACTCCTTTGAATTTCTTTGAGAACTTTAATCAGGGTAAATAATGATAACATAGTTTCAATCATTCCAGGCTGCCTTTTCTGGGTGTTGCCTTTTGAGAAACATTAGCACAGTTCCTCTGCCAATTTTAAATCAGTCAAATTATGTCAGTTCTTATTCTGTCCAAGGCATGTGAGGGAAATCAAAATGTCTAAAACAGAATTGGGGCACCTGGCTGGCTCAGTCAGTAAAGCATATGACTCTTCATCTCAGGGTTGGAAGTTTGAGCCTCACATTGAGTGTAGAGGTTACTTTAAAATAATAACAAAAATCTGGGGCACCTGGGTGGCTCAGTTGGTTGAGCGTCCAACTTCTGCTCAGGTCATGATCTCACAGCTCGTGGGTTCGAGCCCCACGTTGTGCTCTGTTCTGACAGCTCAGAGCCTGGAGACTGCTTCAGATTCTGTGTCTCCCTCTCTCTCTGCCCCTCCTCCACTCATGGCCTCTCTCTCTCTCTCTCTCTCTCTCAAAAATAAATAAACATTGGGGCGCCTGGGTGGCGCAGTCGGTTAAGCGTCCGACTTCAGCCAGGTCACGATCTCGCGGTCTGTGAGTTCGAGCCCCACGTCGGGCTCTGGGCTGATGGCTCAGAGCCTGGAGCCTGTTTCCTATTCTGTGTCTCCCTCTCTCTCTGCCCCTCCCCCGTTCATGCTCTGTCTCTCTCTGTCCCAAAAATAAATAAACGTTGAAAAAAAAATTAAAAAATAAAAATAAAAATAAATAAATAAACATTAAAAAAATAAAAAATAATAATAATAAACCTTAAAAAATAAAAATAAAACAGAATCCTTACCCTCAAAACATCAAAATTTAAATGGTCAAATCATGCAAATACACACAAAAAGTTAATAAGTTAATGCTTCCTGAATGATGTAGCCTAGTATATCCCCAGGAGTCAGAAGAAAATGTCCCTGCATATTGGCTTAGCCCAGGACGATGCTGTAGAGAAGGTGGGATAGTGTTATGAGGAATCCATCAAGATGCAAAAGTAGGTAGGGAAAAGGGCAAAGAGGAAGAGGAAGAACACTCCAGGCAGGAGGAAATCATTAGCAGGAAGGGAGGAAACACTGTGTTTTCAGGATGCCAAGTAGCCCAGTTTGAATGCAAAAGAGTTTCATGGACAAGAGTGACAGGAGAGAAGGGAGCAAGGACAGCCGAGAGCAGAGTGTAAATAGGCTTGAATATCAACAAGAGAATTCCTGACATTTCCCCATCTTGTGGCTTTATTAAAAGATATTAAGTGAGGCTCCTGGGTGGCTCAGTCAATCATGATCTCGGGGTTCGTGGGTTCAAGTCCCGCATTTGGCCCTCTGCTCTCAGCACAGAGCTGCCTTCAGATCCTCTGTCCCTCGCTCTCTACTGTTCCCCCGCTTGTGCTCTCTGTCTCTCTCAAAAATAAATAAACTTAAAAAAAAAGATATTAAGCAATGATGCAATGATGCAGGATGTACAAAGTTTTTATAATTACAATTCAGTGAAAATTATGATTTGAGGAACATATTAAAGTGATATAGTAAGGTTAAATTCTTACATTAAGAAATAGTGATAACTCTAGTAATGTTACTTAAGGTACATGAACCATTTAGAGTAGTGTATTGGCTCTTTCCGTATTCTGGCAATTGAGGTAAACACTGGGAAGTAAAGACAAATAAGAACCAGTCCTTTGTTGCAAGGAGTTGTTCTAGCGATAAGACAAATAGTCTCAACCCTTTTTTGCATCATTCCAGGGCATCGCTAGTATTCTTTAGAAACATCTGAGAATTGTTAGAGTGGAAGTTCTGTTAACTTTCAATCAATATATCTTACTTTCTCAACTATTGATTAACACTCAGAATGCATGACTTGTGGGGTGCAGGACCCCAGAACAACACCACGGCAGACAAAATAAAAAGTTACATCGTGACCACTGGAGCTGAGCGGCAGGGATGTGTGTGATCAAACACAACTTTAACTTCTGTCTTTCATGTGCTCTTCATGATGTATTAAGTAGGGAAAACCTTTCCCCTGATCTGAAATGAAAATGGTGGCAGACGCCATAACTTTTCAGCTCAATCTTAATTAACAGATCATTCACTGTCACTTTAAGTGACTGTCACTTTAAGTCACAGTCTTAATTCATAATTAGAATGTCCAGTCCAAGATGTTGAACAGAATTCTGAACTTGATTTAAAAGTGATTCTTCTCAGAGCGTCTGGCTGGCTCAGTCAGGAGAGCTTGCAACTCTTGATCTTGGGGTCTTGAGTTCGAGCCCCATGTTGGGTGTAGAGATAGGTAGGTAGGTAGGTAGGTAGATGGATAGATAGATAGATAGATAGATAAAAATAAAAGTGATTCTTCTCTCTACCCAGTTCAGCCCATTTGCAGACTGGAAGCTTGCAGTGAGAGAGGGGGCTGTGGTTTCTCCCTCCACCTTCACCCCAACCTCAATTTCCAGGCCAATCTCATCTTAAGGGAGCAGGGAGGGTGAAGTAGGAAGAGAGACTATGTGCTCTCCAATGCTGGGAGACATCTACTAGGTTGGCTCTCTGAGGAGTCATTTGCATGGACTTCTCAAAGACACCCTCCCACAGCCCCCTCCCACCGTAGTAGGGGCAGACAATATCTTGTGACTCATTCCACAGAAATCCAGCTTGCCTCCTGCTTCTTGAAGCCGAGATCCCTCTACTTCTCTAGATAGTCTTATTGGACACGATGGAAGATAAGCCTATGCTGACTTTCTCTACCTGCAAGCAATTCTGATCCATGCCCTGACAATTTCAGGAGTGTAACCTAGTTCCAACCTAGCAGCAATCTTCCAGCTCCACCAAAGCAATTGGCTAGTCTGTTCTCACCTTGCTGGAGAGGAGTCAGATCCCAGTCCATAACAACTCCCAACTGTAGGGGTCACATATTATAACTGTCCTAAGAGTCTAACACAGGAACCCCTTACTTAGTGAGGAAGGGTATGTTTCACAGCACAGTCTTCTCCAAAGATCTCCTCCTCCAAAAAGTTTTTCCATATTTCCACAATCTATCCACTTTTTCCCCCCACTACTTTTTATATCCTTGATCTAAGAGTCTTGGGAAAATTTCCCTGGTAAGTTCTAGATATGGGAATCTGTCTCTGGCATTTCACATCTATTTTATCTTGGTATTCTGGTTGCAACTTCAGTTCTAATATCCTGACACCTATCCATCTGCCCATCCATTTATCCACTGTTTACCTACCCATTTGTCTTAGGCAACACTTTTAAGGAAGAGTTGGGGGCAATAGTGAAGTGCAAGAAAATAGCAAAAAGTATTGAAGAATGAAATTAGCATGGCAATGCCAATGAGATTAGGAATATAGCATTAGTGAATACCAGGGTACACTTTGGTTTCTAAAACATACGTGTGTCTTGAAATGACTGTAAGTGTGTTTTCTTAAGTTGGACTTTCCCATGGATTAATATTATACTTTTTATTTTTATTTTTTTTTCAACGTTTTTTTTTATTTATTTTTGGGACAGAGAGAGAAAGAGCATGAATGGGGGAGGGGCAGAGAGAGAGGGAGACACAGGATCAGAAACAGGCTCCAGGCTCTGAGCCATCAGCCCTGAGCCTGACGCGGGGCTCGAACTCACGGACCGCGAGATCGTGACCTGGCTGAAGTCGGACGCTTAACCGACTGCGCCACCCAGGCGCCCCAATATTATACTTTTTAAATGCCTCATTTGCATTGAAGATTTATATCTAAATCACATTGGCTCTCAAGACTATAACTGGCCTTTCCTACCATACCTTACATACAATAGTGTATACAGAATTTGCCTCTGAGAAAACAATTGTTTCTAGATTGTCATTTAATAGCAACAGAATTTGATAGAAAACTTAATGTATGATAGTTTTAAATAGCTCTCCTGGTTGCATCTAGACTTGGTGTCCTGAAGCATAATGTACAAAATCCTATGCTAAATTGTTTATACTTACTTCTTTTTCCTTTTTGTGGAAGTTTTCATAATTTTAAATTTAAATAATAATGTCCTTTGAATCCAAAGAAGATAATAAGATATGCAGTGTTTCCAAACTTACTTGACTACAAAACTCTTTTTAAAAAAAAATCCAAAAACAGTTTAGGAAACACTGATTTCATTCTTTCCCCTGTAGCAGTCTGCAATTGTTTCAAATGCCTAGCAAACATACCTGCATGCACCCACATAGGCACACATATGCACACAGCTTGCCTCTCGCATCAAACTCCTAGGATGGCTCTTCCTGTGCTTTGGTGTAAAAAGTTGCCCTTTGAAACCAGGGAAACAGATCTGTTCTCAGACCAAAATGATAATAAATGATGTAACAAAATATAGAAAAGAGACATATATTAATCTCCTGAACACCTTATGTTCTTTGTTTTTTTAATTCCAGTGTAGTTAACATGCAGTGTTATATTAGTTTCACGTGTACGAGATAGTGGTTCAACAGTTCCATATGTTACTCAGTGCTCAATAGGTAAGTGTACTCCTAATCTCCCTCACTATTTTACCCATTCCCCACCCACCCACCCACCCCCTCTGGTAATGCTCAGCTCTCTGTAGTTAAGAGTCTGTTTTTGGTTTGTCTCGCTCTCTTTTGTTGTTGTTGTTGTTCATTTGTCTTGTTTCTTAAATTCCACATAAAAGTGAAACCATATGGTATTTGCCTTTCTATGATGGCTTATTTCATTTGGCATTATACTCTCTAGATCCATCCATGTTGTTACAAATGGCAAGATTTCATTCTTCTTTATGACTGAATAATATTCCATTGTGTATATATACTGCCTTTTCTTTATCCGTTTATCTACTGATGGACACTTAGGCTGCTTCCATCATTTGACTATTATAAATAATACTGCAATAAATATGAGTGCATATACCCCTTCTAAATAGTGTTTTTGTATTTGTTGGGTAAACATATGCATATATGTATTTGTTGGGTAAACTAGAACATAGCGTAGTTCTATTTTTAATTTTTTGACAAAACTCCATACTGTTTTCCACAGTGACTGCACCAGTTTGTATCCCAACAACAGTGAATAAGCGTTCCTTTTTCTACATATCCTCTCCAACACTTGTTTCTTGAGTTTTTGATTTTAGCTATTCTTACAGGTGTGAGGTGATTTCTCATTGTAGTTTTGATTTGCATTTCCCAGATCATGAGTGATGTTGAGCATCTTTTCCATCCAGTCTGGATGTCTTCTTTGGAGAATGTCTGTTCATTTATTCTGCCCATCTTCTCATTGAATTATTTGTTTTTTGTGTGTTGAGTTATATACATTCTTTATATATTTTGGATACTAACCCTTTATTGGATATCTAATTTGCGAATGTATTCATTCTCCCATTCTGTAAGTTCTCTTAGTTTTGTTGGTTGTTTCCTTTGAGGTTCAGAAGCTTTTTATTTTGATGGAGTCCCAATAATTTATTTTTTCTTTTATTCCCCTTGCCTGAGGAAATATATCTAGAAAAATGTTTCTATGACTGATATCAGAGAGATTACTGCCTGTGCTCCCTTCTAGGATTTTTATGGTTTCAGTTCTCACATTTAAGTCCTTAATCCATTTTGAGTTTATTTTTGTGTATGGTTAAACCATACACTGAAAGTGGTCCAGTTTCATTCTTTTGCATGTAGCTGTCCAATTTTCCCAACAGCATTTGTTGAAAAAACTTTTTCGCATTACATATTCTTGCCTCCTTTATCGAAGATTAATTGACCATATAATTATGAGTTTATTTCTGGGCTTTCTATTCTGTTCCATTGATCTATATTATCTATTTTTATGCAAGTACCATATTGTTCTGATCACTACAGTTTTGAATATAACTTGAAGTCTGAAAGAATGATACCTCCAGTTTCTTTTTCTTTTTCAAGATTGTTTTGGCTATCTGGGGTCTTTTGTGGTTCCATACAAATTTTAGGATTGCTTGTTCTAGTTTATTCTTTGGATAATACTTTGTGCTTAACCCTCCACCTCCCACAACCACTTGTAAGACCAGTGAGCCAATGGAACAGCATCCTAGACTCTCCCTCTGCTACCTGAAGTCCTGCCCATAGTTAAGTCTTTTGCCCACTTACTTTCTAGTTTTTAGAGGAACAATACATGAACTAACAAATGCCTAGACCAACAGGTTCCCAGTGTAAGAATGTCAGCCTCCCAGCTCTGCAGAAAATATAAACGTGATTCAAAGAAACCTCTAGAGAAACTTCACTAGAGGTCAGGGACTACATATTCTTTTTATATATCTTTTTCCCAACATTTTTTTAAGAAAAATTTCAAACCTGCCAAAAAGTGTAAATAAAAATGGTACAATTAACACCCATACATTCTTCACTGAGATCAAATTAATTGTAACTTTTGGTGCATTTGCTTGTATCTGCCCACCCTCTGCCTCTCTCCTTTTTTTTCCTTTTTTTCCATATATGTGTTTTTGAAAGTAAGTTTCAGACATCAGAAAATTATACCCCTAAATAGTTCACATGCCTCATCTAAAAATAAGAATATTCACCTACATAATCACAATACCATTACCACCATCCAAGAAAATTGACATAAATTTAATAGTGTCATTTGATATACAGTCTATATTTAAAATTTCCCAGGCAGGGATTCCTTGGGCACCAGACTTCAAGGTCCTTTCTTACTCTGGCTGGACATGTTTGGCAGGAAAGGGGCAGCACAAGGCAGGAAACTGTGTGAGGAAGCCCCCAGAACCTGGAGCCCATTTTTGTTGATTCTCATGGTGTTCTTTCCTAATAAGTAATATCATTAAATGGTTAGGAATAATCAAACGTCTCGCTTAAATGATTGTGATTTTCACTTGTACTTTTAGCAAACCCATTAAAGGAAAATCAAATCTACATTATTAATAAGTTCAGAAACAAACCGAATACTAAGATTTGGATCTAATCCTTGGACAGTCCTTAAATGGGTATAGTATTCTCTAGACTCTTAAGGATGTTGGCATAGAAATCACTCTCATAGTTTCACAGCAGAGGAGGCTTATGCTTTCAGGATCACCTTTCACCTAGAATGTAGAATTTGGTTTCAGGTTTGTTTGTTTTTGGTTTTGTTTGTTGTTTTTTTTTTTTTTAACGTTTATTTATTTTTGACACAGAGAGAGAGCATGAACAGGGGAGGGTCAGAGAAAAAGGGAGACACAGAATCTGAAACAGGCTCCAGGCTCTGAGCTGTCAGCACAGAACCCGACGTGGGGCTCGACCCCACGGACCGCGAGATCATGACCTGAGCCGAAGTCGGACGCTTAACGGACTGAGCTACCCAGGTGCCCCAAGTTTGTTTGTTTTTTTAAGGTGTTTTTGCCCTGGATCTAGGAGGCTATGAGAGCATATTCTGTCCAGATTGTGCTTTCTTTTTGTGTGTGAATGTGGAGGTCCGATGATTATAAGCAGGACCCTAGAGCCTCATGCCTGCTTCTTCACAGCAGGCCAGACTCTCTTAATTTGCCAGTGTAGAAAGTCATTCTCTATAACATGTGTTTGTTTCCTTTCGTCCTCCTAGCTCCAAGCAGGCAGTGCACAGAGCCCAGTGCAGGGCTCAAACTCATGAAATTGTGAAATCATTACCACTGACCACTTCACCAATGGCTGTTCTCTATAAACTTAGCACTTTGATTTCTCTTCAAAGTAAAACCCCATTAGGAATTGTCCCAGTTGAATATTCCAGATCAGCTATGGGGTTTTAAATCTTAACACCTAAAAAAAAAGAAAGAAAGAAAGAAAGAAAAGAAAACATAATTGAGCAAAGAAAAATAGGTGTACTGTCATCAGAGCTTCAGATGTAATGGAAAATGAAGATAATGTGTCAGCTTCCCATGGCTTACCATTGCTGTGGTTTCTGTCTGGGAAGGTAATGTACTTATTGATTAGTCCTCAAGAGAGACATCATTTGCAAACTGACCCTTGGCTTTTGGCAGCAGACAACACTTGTGTTAGCTTCAATAACCAGATGAACAGATCCTGTTGCTGGGAAGGCATGGGAAGCTGTTGCCTTGACAACAGCACGCAAGTCTCTGGTTTCATCTGTAAATTCCCTGACAAGACACTGATTACTTATCAGTCTTATATATGAACTTGTTTACTTAGAAGGCAAGAAATGTTAACCTATAACTCAATTACTGAAAATTTGTCAGTACCAGAAAATTTTACCTAGATTCAGACTGCAAATACATAAAACAAGCTTAAAGACATGAAATGCCATGATAATTTAGAATGTTAGGTTTAAAACTTGATTATTGGTGGGGGGCGCCTGGGTGACTCAGTTGGTTGAGCGTCTGACTTAGGCTCAGGTCATGATCTCGCAGTCTGTGAGTTCGAGCCCTGCATTGGGCTCTGTGCTGACAACTCAGAGCCTGGAGCCTGCTTTGGATTGTGTGTCTCCCTCTCTCTCTGCCCCTCCCCTGCTTTAGCTCTGTCTCTGTCCCTGTCTCTGTCCCTGTCTCTGTCTCTGTCTCTCTCTCAAAAATAAATAAATATTTTTAAAAATTTATAAAAGAGGCTCCTGGGTGGCTCAGATGGTTAAGCATCTGACTTCAGCTCAGGTCATGATCTCACAGCTTGTGGGTTCGAGCCCCATGTCAGGCTCTGCGCTGACAGCTCAGAGCCTGGAAAGTGCTTTGGATTCTGGGTCTCCTTCTCTTTCTACCCCTCCTCCCACTTGCACTCTGTCTCTCTCTCTCTCTCAAAATAAATAAACTTAATAAAAAAATTTTTTTAATTTATTATGAAAACTTGATTCTTGGGGGCAAAGCATTCTATTTTAATAATAAAGTACTTTTACTATGAAAGAATTGTATATGTGTACAAATTATGTATTCTGTCTTAAGATAGGAATAAGGAAAACAGATTCAGTTCCATCATTAGAGATCCCTTAAGGCTATATCCCTGTATCTAATTACTGTGATATACCTGTTGGATCAGGGTTAGGACTCAGAGAAGAGCTTCAAGCCAGGGCAAGGCAGGGTTTGAATGTTGGGAAGGGTTTCTGATGGTCTTGTGATCCCATCCATGAAGCAAGTAGACACTTGAAAAGTACTTGTGCATTAGGGCTTGCTTTCTCTTACAAATCCTGGAAGAGTAACCACCCTATGAAGAAGCTCAAGTGAACTTCCTGGAAGATGGGACACATGTGGCCTAATCTTTCCTGTTGCGTCAGCTGAGTGTAGTGTTGGTGGTATAGTGGTGAGCACAGCTGCCATCCTGTTGCCTCAGCTGATAACCAGCTAACCACTAGTCACCAGAGAGTCCATCCCAGATTATCCAGCGATCAGTCAACCTGCCAGCCGCCTGCCAGTTTTACACACATCAGTGAGTAAAATCAGCTGAGTTGAGTCATGACAGGGGAAACTGATCAGATCATCAGATGTGTGCAAGTGTAAGACAAAACAGAAATTCTCTCCTGTCAGGTTTATACTGGATGATGCAGTATATATGATTAAAAATGCACCAGGCTTTTTTTCTTTTATGACGGGAATCATTTGCGGTAGAATTTATCAGAATTCCGGAGCTTCTAGGGCACAAACTATAGCAGTACAATAAACAGAAGTGAGGGAAGACATGTGTATATAGCTGCTCTAAGTAGCCCTCACTGATATAGTGAGGGTAGCATAAAATTCATAATCTGCCACTACAGGGAAGACATTGAGGACAATTGGTAACTACAGGTAATCAACTCAAAGTGTACTGAGTTTTGCACTTTGAGATGTAAGATTTAACACTATCATTGTTCAAGATAATTTGAAGTATCCTGAAATCTTATAAGTCATACATGAAATGCAGTGGAGGGGTTCCCAAATTTGACAAGTGTGTCCACTTTGTATGACATTACAAAAACGCTGTAAAACTTAAATAGATCTTTTTAAGTTATCAAAACAAAGCAAATTTGGATCATGGAAGAGGAAACAACAGATTGACTTCAAGATTACAAAATCTCTAATGTTCTTACAAACAGGACATCAAAGAAAATGCCTCCCCAAAAATAGGAGCAAGAAGTACCATAAAGATATGTCAAGCAGGAAATAAAACAAAAATATTGTTGATTTGTGGATATGTGTCAGCTTTTCAAAATTCATGGTTTGGTGTGAGTTTTTGTCTCATTCTAATTAAATATTCACATTTGCACTTAATTTTACATTTGTACTCTTGTATTTTTTTCTTAAAGGGAACTCTCAAAATCGTATAAGCTTTGAAGTCATTCCAAACCTAAACCTGGATCAGCCCATGGTCAGATTTCAAGGTTAGTTTCATGGGAATCATTTGACATAGTGTCAACACTATCATCAAGGATTTCCTTCCTTCCATCTCTCTACTCTGACATCTATGGTGTTTGCATCATCTTTTTTTTTTTTTTAATTTTTATTATTTATTTTAAGAGAGTGTGCGAGCAGGCAAGGGGCAGAGAGAGAGAGAGAGAGAAAGAGAGAGAAAATCCCAAGCAGGCTCCACATCCTCAGTGCAGAGCGTGACATGGGGCTCGATTCCATGAACTGTGAGATCATGACCTGAGCTGACATCAAGAGTCAGACGCTCAACTGACTGAGCCACCCCCGTGCCCTATGGTGTTAGCATCATCTTGATTCTGGCTTCCTTCACTGTGACCAAATGACTGTAGTAGTTCTAATTTCCCATCTGTATTCCACTTCATCCAGGAAAGTGACAGACTTCATTGTTCTCTCAAAGAAACGAGACACCTTAAAGCAGAAGTCCCTAGTTATTAGCCTGAATTGGTCACTTGCCCTTTCCTGAACCCCTGATTGACTTAGGTTTGGATTAGCTGAACAAGAAACTCTCTGTATCAAGGAGAGGGAATTATTGGAAGGGGTCATTCCCCAAGTTTCCTGACTGGTGCACGGTGAAGGTGAAAAGGATGTTGGAGGGGCGCCTGGATGGCGCAGTCGGTTAAGCGTCCGACTTCAGCCAGGTCACGATCTCGCGGTCCGGGAGTTCGAGCCCCGTGTCAGGCTCTGCGCTGATGGCTCAGAGCCTGGAGGCTGTTTCCGATTCTGTGTCTCCCTCTCTCTCTGCCCCTCCCCCGTTCATGCTCTGTCTCTCTCTGTCCCAAAAATAAATAAACGTTGAAAAAAAAATTAAAAAAAAAAAAAAAGAAAAAGAAAAGGATGTTGGAGAGACAAATACAATGTCCAGAGGAAGGAAGATATGAGAAGAGTGAAATGATTACTCATTGGCTTCACAGCCATCTCCCTAGAACACACCATGAACTCGATTCTATGTTACATGTCAGATGAGGGAAACAAGATGAATAAGAACTAGATACTTCCCAGCCTGTCCTCACGAGACAGGTTCTTCATTTTAAAAGACCATTTGAGGGACACCTGGGTGGCTCAGTTGGTTGAGCATCTGACTCTTGATTTTTGCTTAGGTCATGATTTCACAATTTCATGAGTTTGAGCCCTGCACTGGGCTCTGTGCACTGCCTGCTTGGAGCCTGCTTAGGATTCTCCCTTTCTCTCTGTCTCTCTGCCCCTCCCCCACTCATGCTCTCTCTGTCTCTCTCAAAATAAATAAACTTAAAAAAATAAAAATAAATAAAAGACCATTTGAGGTTTGGGATGTTTGATTTTGATACTACTATAAAGTGAGTTTAGAAATTACAACAACAAAAAAACCAACAAAAAAAGAAACAAACAAAAGAGGTTAGAGTGGGAGAGAGCCAAAGCATAAGAGACTCTTAAAAACTGAAAACAGGGGCGCCTGGGTGGCGCAGTCGGTTAAGCGTCCGACTTCGGCCAGGTCACGATCTCGCGGTCCGTGAGTTTGAGCCCCGCATCAGGCTCTGGGCTGATGGCTCAGAGTCTGGAGCCTGTTTCCGATTCTGTGTCTCCCTCTCTCTCTGCCCCTCCCCAGTTCATGCTCTGTCTCTCTCTGTCCCCAAAATAAATAAACGTTGAAAAAAAAATTTAAAAAAAAAAAAACTGAAAACAAACTGAGGGTTGATGGGGGGTGGGAAGGAGGTGAGGGTGGGTGATGGGTATTGAGGAGGGCACCTTTTGGGATGAGCACTGGGTGTTGTATGGAAACCAATTTGACAATAAATTTCATATACTGAAAAAAAAAGAAACTACAACAAATTTCACTTTTAAGTCTCTGTTTAATAAATAAACAATACATGCTTACTGCATACTCATCATGGAGAGGAATGCAAAATGCAGTTTCTGACTACAATTGAGTTTCTATAAAAGAAACTACTAAGCTTCTAGGCCAGTTAATATTTTCTCTATTCAATGTATGAAAAAAACTCTGGTTTTGATCTTTTTAGTACATTACTGGCTGGGTAGATTCTTCTTCTTCTTCTTCTTCTTATTATTATTATTATTATTATTATTTTCAGAGAACAGGGCAGAGGGAGAGAGAAGCCCAAGCAGGCTCCATGCTCAATGTAGAACTTCACGCAAAGCTGGATCCCATGACCCCAGGATCATGACCTGAGCCAAACCATGAGTCGGATGCTCAACTGACAGTCACCTAGGCACATCATGGGTAGATGATTTGGATAGAGTATGGGACTAAGCAACAGGAGACCTGGCTTCTAGTCCTGTCACTACTAGTAGGATGACCTCCTCCAAGCCACCATCCTGCAATCTGCAAAATAAGGGAATGAGATCAGATACATTATTTTTTCATTGGTAATTATAGAAGTGATAAATGCATATATTCTTCATATCAATTTTTAATATTACACGCATAAGTTTGAAGTCCCCTTTGAATTTCCCCATTTTCTCCGTCCCAGTTCTCTTTTCGTCTCTCCATTATTATCTCTTTGGTATATCTCCCTCCAGAATTCTTTCCTCACATTTATATAAATTCCCTACCAGGTTTAATATTTTACATATAAAAAACAAGCAGCCTTTGTGCTTAGCCTTTTATGCAAAAAATAAGAGTTTAACTTGTGTTTAAATGTATGTTTCCAGATGGGAACATTTTCATTTCTAGGCCCTAGTGAATGTTTAAGAAGCAATGTTGCATCTAAAAGCAAAACACTTTCTAAAATGCAAAACTCACAATATCTGCTATAAGGAACTCACAAAATATATATGTTAATATAAAGGAGAAATGTTAACATGAATGAAATTTTAAACCCTTAGTTGTATAAAAGTTTAGGAAAAAGGGAACTTCTAGAAATAGATATCATGTCATTTATTTTATTTTATTTTATTTTACTTTATTTTATTATTTTAGTTTAGTTTACTTATTTATTTCTAGTAAAAGTGGGGAAGGGTCAGAGAGAGAGAGAGAATCCCAAGCAAGCTCCATGCTGTCAGTGCAGAGCCTGACACAGGGCTCAGTCCCACGAACCACGAGATCATAACCTGAGCTGAATCAAGAGTCAGCTGCTTAACCAACAAAGCCACCCAGGTGCCCTACTATGTCATTTTATTATTAGGAATTATTTTTACCACCCCCATTATTAACTCAATTAATAGCCTAATTAGTCTGAAGCACACACTACCCACTGAACTTTTACTGTATACAGCAAGCTATATCTAGAACTGCTTTTTAGATAAATTAACAATGCCATTTCCTAAAGTTTTCCAGTCTCTGGGACCAATAGGCCTTTGTGTTAATTTTCTGTGTCAACTTGACTGGGTCAGTGTCCAGATATGTGGCCAAACATTATTCTGGATGTTTCTGTGAGAGTTATTTTGGATGAAATTAAGATTTAAACTGGTGAGATGTCTCAGTGGCTCAGTTGACTAGGCGTCCAACTTTGGCTCAGATCATGATCTCGTGTTTCTTGAGCTTGGACCCCGCAGAGGGCTCTGTGCTGACAGCCGAAGCCTGGAGGCTGCTTTGGATTCTATGTCTCCCTCTCTCTCTGTCCCTCCCCTGCTCACACTCTGTCTCTCTCTCTCAAAAATAAATAAAGATTAAAAAAAAAATAAAGATTTAAAATGATGGATGTTGTGTAAAGCAGATTACTCTCCATAATGTGGGTGAGTCTCATCCAAACAGTTGAAGGCCTGGATACAACAAAAGACTGACCTCATCTGAGCAAGAGGGAATTATTCAATGGATAGCCTTCGGATATGGACTGCAATTTCTGCTTATTACCTGGGTCTCCAGCCTGCTGGCCCACCCTGCAGATTTTGGACTTTCCAGACTCCAAAATCATGTGAGCCAATTCCTTACATTCAATCAATCAACCAACCAATGTCATTGGTTCTGTTTCTTTGGAGAACCCTAATACAGCTCCTTCCCTCTTCCACCCTCTCTATATAATTTGTATATAATGCTCTTATCATACAATTCACCATTTTATTTTATTTTTATTTTTATTTTATTTTATTTTATTTTATTTTATTTTATTATTTTTGAGAGAGAGAGAGAGAGAGAGAGAGAGAGCATGTGTGCGTACACATGCCCACAGCAGGGGAGGGGCAGAGAGAGAGAGAGAGAGAGAGGATCTTAAGCAGTCCCCATGCCCAGTGGGGAGCCTGCAGCAGGGCTTGATCTCATGACCTTGAGATCATGACCTGAGCTGAAATCAAGAGTCAGACACTTAAATGACTGAGCCACCCAGGTGACCCTAATTCACCCATTTAAAGTGTACAATTAAATAATTTTTAGTATATTCACAGAACTGTGCAACCATCACCATAATCAATTTTAGAACATGTTCAACACCCTTTAAAGGAACTCCATACACATTAGCACTCACTTTCCATTTACCTCTTCCTTCCCCAGTCCTAAGCAACCACTAATCTAGCTTTTATATCAATAGCTTTACCCATTCTTGACATTTCATATAAATAGAATCATACAACATGTGGCCTCTAGTTCGCTTCTGGTGGCTTCTTTCCTCATTCATTATGTTTTCAAGATTTGTCTATGTTGATGCACATGTCAATACTGCATTCCTTTCATTGCTCAATAATATTTCATGGATGCCTATATTATACTTTATTTATACATTCATTAGTTGATACACATTTGGATTATTTCCATTTTGGGGTTATTATGGGGTTACTATAATACTGCTATGAACATTCATATACAAGTTTTATATGGACATGTGTTTTCATTTCTTTTGTGTATATATCTAGGATTAGAATTGCTGAGTCATATGGTAACTCTTTATGTAACTTTTTGGGAAACTGTCAGACTGTTTCCAGAAGAGTTGCATCATTTTACATTCCCACTAGCAATGTATGAGGGCTCTCATTTCTCCACATTGACACCAATTGTTATTGCTATTGTCTATCATTTTGATTGTAGCCAACCTACTGGGTGTGATCACTGTAGTTTTGATTTTTATTTTCCTGAAGACTAATAACATTAAACATCTTTCCATGTATTTATTGGCCATCTGTATTTCTTCTCTGGAGAAATAGCTATTCAGATATTTTGCTCACTTTTTCATCGGGTTATTTGCCTTTCTATTATTGAGTTGTGATAGTTCTTTACATATTCTAAATATAAGTTCCTTATCAGATAAAAAATTTACAAAAATTTTCTCCCATTCCATAAGTTGTCTTTTCATTTTCTTGGTAGTGTTCTTTGAAATGCAAATTTTCTTTTTTCATGAAGCCCAATGTACTTATTTTTTTTCTGTTGTTGCTTGTGCTTTTGGTGTCATATTTAAAATCCCATTGCTTATTCTAAAGTCACAAATATTCACATTTATATTTTTTAGTATATGTGCTGCCGAAGTGAGCACTCACATTTATATTTTTTATCAGAACTTTATACTTTTAGTTTTGATAACTAAGTCTTTGATCCATTTTGAATTAGTTTTTATATATGGTGTGATACAGGGATCCAGCTTCATTCTTTCATATGTGGACATACAGTTGTCCCAGAACCATTTGTTGAAAAGACTGTTCTTCCCCCAGTGAATTGTTCTGGAAGTGTTTTCAAAAATCAATTGGCCATAAATGTAAGAGTCTATGAAGTCTCAATTCTATTCCATTGATCCATATGTGTTGCTTTTTACCATTACCACATTGTCTAGAGTTAAGTCCAAAAATCAGGAAGTGTGTGTCCTTCAAATTTGGTCTTTTTCAAGACTGATTGGGTCCTAGCATTTCCACATCAACTTTTCTTTTTTAAGTATTTATTAATTAATGTACTTACTTATTAGTAATCTCTACACCCAACAAGGGGCTCTGACTCATTACCCCAAGATCAAGAGTCACATGCTCTTCCAACTGAGCTGGCCAGGTGGCCCTCCACATGAACTTTTAAATCAGCTTCAATTCTCATATTTCTGTAGATTAATTTGTAATGTATCTTAACAATATTATATCTTCTGATCCATGAACATGGGATATCTTTCCATTTATTTAGGTCTCCTTTAATTTCCTCCAACAATGTTTTGTAGTTTTCAGAGCATAAGTTTGCATTTATTGATAGTTTGCAATTTTTGTTAAATTTATTCCTAAGTAGTTTATTCTTTTTTATTCTATTTTAAGTTGAACTGCTTTCTTAATTTCATTTTTAGATTCTTAATTGCTAGTGTATAGAAATGTACTTGATTTTTGTGTATTGATATTATATCCTGCAAACTTGCTGAACTAAAATAGACTTAATAGATTTAATAGTTTTGTAATAGATTCCTTTGGATTTTTCTACATACAATGTTTTATCATCTGTAAATTGAGATTTCTAACTTCTTCCTTTCCAATCTGGATGCTTCTCATTTCTTTTTCTTGCCTACTCATCCTGGCTTGAGCCTCCAGGACAATGTTGAATAAAAGTAGTGAGAGCAAACACCCTTGTTTTGTTTCTAATTTTAAGGTAAAGCTTTCAGTTTTTCACCGATTAAGTATGATATTAGCTGTGGGATTTGGCAGACGCCTTTTATTAGGATGAGAAAATTCCCTTCCTGTCCTAGTTTACTGAGTGTTTTTATCATAAAGGCATGTTGGATTTGCCAAGCAAAGAATAGCTTTTGAAAGTAACATGATATTTTATTTTCACTTAGATATCACTTAAAATTAGAGTATAGTTTGTAAAGTAACTAGAGTTTTTAAAAAAGGGGTTTCTCTAGAACACAGAGGGCTTACCTCGTGAAGTCTTCACCAATTCTGGAACAGTATATGTTAAATCACATTGGCCCTGAGAATACATAAAAGAACTAAGTGGAGAAAGATGGTGGCTTGTAGAAGCAAAATATATAATGAAGAAGAGCAGAAGCTAGTGTACTCTGATTCAATGTAAGGTTCATTCTCATGAAACCACTTAACTTACATTTGACTTCAATTTAAATCTTTGTAATGATTTAACTCATATTAGTATTTCAGAATCCTCATCACAAGACATTTTGCTGATTATGACGGAACACTTGCAGGTTCTAAATGTGGGTTTTATTAAGAAGTAAAACATCTTGACATTTAACTTATCCCCATACGTATTCTAAATTATTCCTAGCACAATTCCTATCTTTTATTAAAATCTGCATATTTTAGTGATCAGTTTTTGAAACACATAACATGGTAACTACAATTATGCCAGTCACATAGCTTGATTCATGTGGGAGCATCTGGGTGGCTCGGTCAGTTAAGCATCTGACTTCGGCTCAGGTCATGTTCTCACAGTTTGTGAGTTTGAGCCCTGTGTCGGGCTCTGTGCTGACAGCACAGAGCCTGGAGCCCACTTCAAGTTCTGTGTCTCCCTCTCTCTCTGCCCCTCCCCTGTTCACACTCTGTCTCTCACTCTGTCTCAAAAATAAACATTAAAAACAAACAAAGAAACCCCAAAACCTTAGTGGCCTACATGCATATTCATCAACTAGTCACCTTTAGTGTGCAACACATGAATCTTTCCATTTATCCCAAATTTTGCTTTATTTGGGCAGTGGGAGATGTTTATACAAGTTCTTGGGAAAGGGGAAGGTAGGGAACGTCAGGCTAATTAACCTCATCTATGATAAAACTGAATCACAATATGTGCTGCTTTGGTTATAGATAAACTTCATCCCTCTCATTACTGTCAATGGGCATATTTTGCTGCTGATCATTTACTATCAAGGAATCTATAGTTTGGCAATGGCAAACACAGCAAAATGAAATATCCAAGCAGAATTTAGCTGATTTCCAGTTTCTGAAACTCCATGTGACTCTGGCACAGAGAAATCTTGGCAATCCCTATACTCCTTACACAAATACAACTCATGTTAATTAACAAAGAGACAAAAAGTCACCTATTTGTTTATAACAAAATAAATTACACTATGGCTTATTAAAAATTGCCATTTTGCATAATTCCTTAGGTAATAAGAAAAACCACCATTAAATACCATATTAATTTCCTCATTTTGCTTCTTTTAAGCATTTCATAGATATTCCTGTCAAGGTTTAAAAGACTACACCTGATCTCCAGTATGTGCCATAGATCAATACTTGGTTAATTGTTTTCACTAATTCAACTGTTTTCTTCCACAAAACAAAACAGTAACAAAACAGTCTTTCATTAGAAATATATTCTTACTTACTAAAATGGGCCAGTCTTGCTTAAATACGCTCTGTCTACATGCCTATACTTTGTGCTTTCTTTACATATTATAAATAATATTTTATCAATTAAACAAAACAAGGATATTTAAAATAAAATTTCACATTGAAAAAATAAAATAGAATAGAATAAAATTTCATTACACCACCTAAAATGCCTATATCAATAAATACATGTACAGCAGCCTCTTTCTCAAATGGCCTGTGTAAAACTACTTATTTTATTAGCAATAACTAAATAATATGTCATTTAGGATACTTTGAGCACAATGCAACAGAAAAGAACTAGTGCTACCTTTACCAAAAACAAAAAGGAAAGATTTATTATAAGGACACAGACATCTCATAGAATCTAACGTCAGGAATTCAACCAGGCTCCAGAAAAGAACCAGAAATAAGAAACAAAGAGCCATCAGGGGCGCCTGGGTGGCGCAGTCGGTTAAGCGTCCGACTTCAGCTCAGGTCACGATCTCGCGGTCCGTGAGTTCGAGCCCCGCGTCGGGCTCTGGGCTGATGGCTCAGAGCCTGGAGCCTGTTTCCGATTCTGTGTCTCCCTCTCTCTCTGCCCCTCCCCCGTTCATGCTCTGTCTCTCTCTGTCCCCAAAAAATAAATAAAACGTTGAAAAAAGAAGAAAAAAAAATTAAAAAAAAAAAAAAAGAAACAAAGAGCCATCAGAATGCAGGTGGCTCTCTCTGGACCTAGTTTATCCTCCTCTTCCTACAGAATAGCCTTCTCTTCTTGATCCACATGGAAGGAAAACAACAGCCATGCCCAAACTCCTAAATACATATGTATCAGGGCCAGACTGACTCTTTTTCTTTCTTCAAATTCCTAGAAAGAAAAATCTTAATGGCCCAAAGTACCCTTCCCTCCACCTGTGGCCTGTGGCCAGAGGTGGGCATCCTGTTGCCTTGCAACCCATCCTTGGGAGCAAGGAAGTATTCAAGGGGTTCTTTGTAAGCTAGGAAGGCATACCAAATAGTGTCTACTACAATGGATAAGACTATGCAAGCCCAATGCCTCTCTCAAATTCAACAAAACAATGTCATCCCTCCTCTCTTGGAATGAAAAGACCAAAGAAGCAGAGAAAAGCCCAAATATTAAAGAAATCAATATCTCTCCACATAGAAATATCAGTCACAGTATAAGAATAAGCTATGCCAGCTTATCCAAAACACATTCAACTGGACAAATTTCAAGCCAAAAAACACCTGCAAAATGAAATGTCCCACCAAATAACATGCATTCCCTCCGCCTCCCTCAATGTTTTGCTTAAATCCTATGGGTTGTACAAATAGAGATCAAAGTATTTCATGCTTAAGATAACCAAAGCACTTATGCTTATAATAAAACAATTTGTGCTTACAGCCTGTATTTGGAAAGGGCAAATAACTTATATTTAACTTCAGAGAATCACTAGATAGTCAATTATGTGTTTTAAGTTTTACTTTCCTCTGAGGGCTGGCTAGTCTACTGGTAGACATATCAATAAGTGTGGGACAACTTGCATTAAAAAAATCACTTTATTTTTTTAATAACTTTGTTTAAAGTTTATTTATTCATTCTGAGAGAGAGAGAAAGAGAGCATGGGGGGAAGGGCAAAGAAAGAAGAGAGAGAATCCCAAGCAGGCTCTGTGCTGTGCTATTACCGCAGAGCCCTATGTGGGGCTAGAACGCATGAACTGTGAGATCATGACCTGAGCCAAAACCAAGAGTCAGACACCCAACTGATTGAGCCACCCAAGTACCCCCAAAAGTAAATCACCTTAAAAAATCACTTTCAGGGGCGCCTGGGTGGCGCAGTCGGTTAAGCGTCCGACTTCAGCCAGGTCACGATCTCGCGGTCCGTGAGTTCAAGCCCGGCGTCAGGCTCTGGGCTGATGGCTCAGAGCCTGGAGCCTGTTTCCGATTCTGTGTCTCCCTCTATCTCTGCCCCTCCCCCGTTCATGCTCTGTCTCTCTCTGTCCCTCTCTGTCCCAAAAATAAATAAAAAACGTTGAAAAAATATTTTTAAAAAATCACTTTCAGATATAAATTCAAAGTTGAGATGCTTTAAAAAAAATTTTAGGTGTAATTATCACAGATTTTCCCCGTTAGTAATGAATAATTTGCTAGACTGAGTTCTAGGAATACCTGAAACCCAATTTTTTTACTAGCAGGTAACAATTCATATTAAGTAGGCTCTCTCTCTAAATATATTCTCCTAGTCTCATCTTTCAACACTATCTGCTAAATTTAACCACAGATGCTTTTTTTTTCCATAAATGGTCTTAAGCAAAGCTATTCTAAAGAGGGGAAATGAACAATGCAAGATAGAATTAAATCCTGATTTTATTTTTTTTTTTCAATGTTTATTTATTTTTGGGACAGAGAGAGACAGAGCATGAACGGGGGAGGGGCAGAGAGAGAGAGAGAGACACAGAATCGGAAACAGGCTCCAGGCTCTGAGCCATCAGCCCAGAGCCGGACGCGGGGCTCGAACTCACGGACCGCGAGATTGTGACCTGGCTGAAGTCGGACGCTTAACCGACTGCGCCACCCAGGCGCTCCTGATTTTATTTCTTATTTTTCTCTCTGACACTGGAGAACTTATTTCAGCTTCTTGTTCTGTAAATTTTATACAATTGCAATACCTCACAGTGCTGTCTTAAGAAGAAAATAAAATGTGAAGACTGAGAAAAATTAAAAATTGCCATGATGGTTGGTATTGCTGTTTGTAACATTGTTCTGCTTCTAGGAACACAGACATCATTTGCCCTAGACTTGACTTTCAAAATATTCAAAATTCAGGGCCTCAAATAAGTTAATAATATCTGTATTTGTATAATGCTTTATAGTTGATAAATGTTCATTTGATACTTATAAACGTTACATAATGAAGGTGCTACCATATAAGGAGACAGAGGCTCTGAGATGTCAAGTGATTTGCCTGAGTTCACACAACTGCTAATAAATCTAGGATTCAAAGCTGGGATTCAAACCCTATCTTTTGACACAAGATCCATTATTTTCCCTTTATTGTAGTGGAGCTTATCTGATGTTTTAAAAAGCTTCTGATCCTAGGGGCACCTGGCTGCCTCAGTCAATACAGCACACGACTCTTGATCTCAGGGCTGTGAGTCTGACCCCCATGTTGCAGGTAGAATTTACTTAATAAAAAAGTAAAAAGCTTTTGATCCTATTTCTCATCCTAATTTATAGGACTCATATGGAAGAATCCATTGAAAAGTGTTAGATCAACTTTCCTGGACTGATGAGAGATTCTGATGGCTTCTTTTAACCAGCTAAATTTTCAATCCTTTTAACTACTTCTTTAAATCTTCACTCTACTTATCCATGAACTTATTTATCTATGCATTTACATCTATGAGAACATATAACATGATGTGTTCAATTCCAAAACAGTATAATACATTCTGGATTGATACCAGTTGAGGGAACACAGAATTAAGGGGAGGAACAAATTATGAGTCAGACGATTTTGTGGCACAGTGATTTGGCATGGGTCCAGTAACACATATCTGGGTTCAGATTAGGAGTTCTAAATGTGGACCTCAGTTCCCTTAAGTGTAAAGTGGAGTCCACAATACCTATTTAACATGGTTAAGGTGAAAATTAAATAAATACATGGTGTTGGGGGGAGTGTATAAATATATATTTATTAGTGGTTGACAGAGAAATTGATATAAAATAAGTGCACAATAAATAGAAATTTTATTATTTTGGTGGGGAAGGTTGTAATTAAGTCAAGTTTAGAAGAGGTATTAAACATGGCTTGATCCCCATTGAGGAGGCTGTGAACACCAGTAAGAAACACTAGTTTCTCAATTTCCAGATGTCAGGTCACAGTATAAGTGCTGATGCTAGTGGACTTTAGGCAATAATTCATTCAACCAAGGATGTACCAACAAGCCCAGAAGGGCATTTAAGCAATGTCCCTAAACAGAAAACAAAATTTAGAGTTTTCTCATGAATGGAGACGCTGCATATCACTTTCTAGCTACCACCTGTTCAATGTTTTATTCACCAGTTATGTGTAAGAAGCAGAGCCCATGCACAACAGATGGCAGCCTAATTCTGGCTTCTCTAAAAGGTTTTCCTCCTACTCATAACAGCCCAAGGATATGTTGATGTGAGTGCTGCAGATGATGAATCCTCAGTACTGAATACTACTTAACAGTGTGACTCAGAGACCAACTGTGTTTCTCCTCATTGGTGATAGCCAAGCACTGAAACATGGTCTAAATTCAGAGTCTGGATCTGAAGACAATTTATGTGCAACTCATTATCCAACTCCAACAAGTTTATGCATATATATAAAGCATAGAAAGATGAAAAAATAATTTTGACCAGACATTAAGCCCTTAGTAGGGATCAAGGCTTTAAACAAAATAGTTGAATCTGTGGAATCAACACTGGTTCAGGAAGCAGAAAACTGAGGACTACCTTTAATGTCTCTGTTTTCCTTAACCTTCCCCACATTCAATCACAGAAGCTCACTTGCTAAACAATCCTCATGTCCATGTACTTCTCTCTGTCTCCACTGCAATCGCCCTTTTGGTCTAAACTAAACATCACCTATTTTTTGGTTTCCCTACATTTAATCTTCAGTGCAGTCTGAAAGATTTTTCCAAAATGCAAACTTGATCTGTCACTGACCCCATTCTATTCCTGCTGCTTAAAAGCTTTAAATAGCTTCCCTTTAT
This sequence comes from Prionailurus bengalensis, assembly GCF_016509475.1. Classification (NCBI taxonomy): domain Eukaryota; kingdom Metazoa; phylum Chordata; class Mammalia; order Carnivora; family Felidae; genus Prionailurus; species Prionailurus bengalensis. The sequence continues at coordinate 72,820,739 of NC_057354.1, read as the reverse complement.
TTCTATGGTAAAGGTCAAAACATTTAGCACGGCCATCAAGAAACAAAGTTCTTAGTTACCACAGTGTGCTTAGTTATCAGGTTTCTTAGTTACCAACAACGGAAATTGTTTCTGGCTGATTTAAAGAGCAAAGAAATTTATTAAGAAGTATTGCCACTTGGAAGAAATTGACGCCAGCCCATCAGGCAACAAAGAAATTAATAAAAGGATGTGAGCTGCCCAGAAGGCTGAGGGCCAAGCTGAGGAAATGGATGCCACAGCTGGCACAGCCAACACCCTGGAAAGCACTGCTGGAGTCACAGCCATATCTGCCAAGACACGAAGAAAATTCTTCACTACTCTGCTTCTAGCTCCAGATCCAAAAATGGGGTGGGTGCTTTTGATTGGCTGTGAATACACCTAGCCACCTGGAGCTGAGTTTCTAGAATGGGAAGCCAGCCAACCTCCGAACAACACTGCTAAAGTGGGGCACTCCCCAAACACAAGAAAGAGGAGTCTCACATGCTGAGCAACCAAAATAAAGAAGAAAAAAGAAAGAAAGAGCATGACAACCTATGACCTAGGATTTGGCCCTTGCCTCCCCCTCCAACATCATCTCACTCCGCCCTTCTCCCTATCTCCAGCTGTGCAGTCCTTTCTTCAAACACGTCCACTCCAGGGCTCTTCCCTTTGCCTACAGTGCTCCCTTCTCCATCGACAGCTCCACACCTCACTTTTGTGTAGGTTCATGGATCAGTCCAGGTGCTGTTAGGAAAAGGACACCACAAACACGGATGAGTTCAGTGAGGGCACTATTTACAGAGACACAGTCCTGTGAAAGGAAGCCAGCCTATGCCCTGCCCTAGCAAGAGCAAGAGGCCCTATCACTCCACACCTGAAGGAGAAAAGGATGGGGGGTTACTAGAACCCAGAAGGAATGGCTGTGCCCTTCAGCAAAGAAAGAAGTCAGTCTATACTCTCAGGGAGGGAGAATAAATATTCTGACCTCACTCTACTCCCACCCTCTAACCTCCAGCTGATGCCTCTAATTGGACAAACCCAACCTGAGACCAGAGGGACAAATTGCCTGTTGATGGAGATTACAGAACTACCTCTTGGAGCACAGAGCATGACCAGAAAGATGGAAGGTACATCTGGAAAAAAATGCAGGGTGTTCAATGTCCTTTGTTTTAGGTTCCTTTCCTTAACAGTACTTACTCTATTTTTAAATATATTACCAACTTATCTCTAATTTTAACTATATAACCATAAGTGGTTTCTAAATTTATTATTAACATTAAAAATTAGGACTAAACCACTGTTTCCCCAGGAACTAGCATAATGCCTGACATGTAGACAGGCCTCAAGAAATATTTCTTTTTTTTTTTTTTTTAATTTTTTTTTTTAATTTTTTTTTCAATGTTTATTTATTTTTTGGGGGGACAGAGAGAGACAGAGCATGAACGGGGGAGGGGCAAAGAGAGAGGGAGACACAGAATCAGAAACAGGCTCCAGGCTCTGAGCCATCAGCCCAGAGCCTGACGCGGGGCTCAAACTCACGGACCGCAAGATCGTGACCTGGCTGAAGTCGGACGCTTAACCGACTGCGCCACCCAGGCGCCCCAAGAAATATTTCTTGAATTAATGAAAGTATCTTCAATATGGAATATTGTGCCTTCATCAGTCTAATTCTTGAGACTTTCATAACTAGAATAGGGAAATCATGCCTTCCTACTTCCTTGTTAGCCAGGCTCTTTCCCAGTTTCTTCTTTGTTCACCTAGTAAAATGGCCTATAATTGTAAAATCTCTGAGTTCTCCCTAGACTGAACTAAAATTTATTTTTATTTTGACCAAACTTTCTCCTGCTATTTTTTCTAGGTAATTTATTGAGAGCTTATTCTATGGCATCTATTTAGAAAGCTACCTGCCTTTCTCAGGCTTCGTGATCAACAGAAAGTTTAAAGCACAATGCACAGCACACATTTCAGCTCAAACCTTTTGCCTTTGTGCTGTATTAAAATATGCCTTGAAACAGGGATAATGTCATATGATGAATAACATATGGTACATGACCATCCCTATTCATATATGGAAAATATGCTAATGATATCCTGTACAAGAAGTAAAAGTGGAACCAGATTTACTTTTCCTATATATGTTTATCTGGATTAAACATCTGAAAATACTGATTTCTAATGCCACGGAGGGAGTTATTTGGAGACTGAGCAGAGATGGCTGGTGTGCAAGGTCAGTTACAAAATAATCCACTGGAGGGAGATAGGAGTAATCCATGATCTGGCTGATCAGAGAAAAAGTAATGTTAAGGGCTAAGAAGAGATGTTCAGGGAACATCAAGGGAGTTTCCCCAGGTCCGAAGAACTCACACCTACTAGATGTGGGAAACAGACTCATCTTCCCCCAGATATTACTTTCACTAGCACATCATCTTGTTTTTACTGGCCAGAGGTTTATCAGGCCCAATGCCTGCCCCCTTTTTAAAAAAAATTTTTTAATGTTTCTTTTTATTTTTGACAAAAAGAGAGAGAGACAGAGCACAAGCAGGGGAGGGGCAGAGAGAGAGGGAGACACTGAATCTGAAGCAGGCTCCAGGCTTCAAGGTGCCAGCACAGAGCCCGATGTGGGGCTTGAACCACAACCTATGAGATCATGACCTGAGCTGAAGTCTGACACTTAACTGACTGAACCACCCAGGTGCCCTCGATGCCCTCTTTGTGTAACAAACATTTAATAATGCCTCCTCTGCTAGCCTGAAATGAAATTCATAGATAATATAATTTACACAAAACATTTTTAAAACCAGTGTAATGACCTAATTATAAAATAAAAGATAAATAAAGTACACTTACAATAAAATAATGTATAACTCAGAATGTAAATTCTTAGGCACTCAGATTCTACCTATGGGTAGAATCATTGTGAATGCAACAACCACAAATGCATATCATGTTGTACTGGAGACTCAAACACCATGAACAGTGTGATTGTCACAGACACGCATTTTCTTTTTTTTCTTTTTTTTTTTTAATTTTTTTTTCAACGTTTATTCATTTTTGGGACAGAGACAGACAGAGCATGAACGGGGGAGGGGCAGAGAGAGAGGGAGACACAGAATCGGAAACAGGCTCCAGGCTCTGAGCCATCAGCCCAGAGCCTGACGCGGGGCTCGAACTCCCGGACCGCAAGATCATGACCTGGCTGAAGTCGGACGCTCAACCGACTGCGCCACCCAGGCGCCCCAGAAACACGCATTTTCAAAATAGTGAGTACCTCTTGCATTCCCCAGCAAACAGTGTGCAATCTTCTCTTGTACGTACATAATACGTACATTCCAGGACAATTCCACGATCTTAAAAATATGTAAAAACTACATAAAACTTCATATAAAATGGTGTTGGGTTCTATGCAAAGAAAATTGTAAGTTTTATACCTACATGAAAGTCCTGTAGGATGTTCAAAAGTCTCTTTCAATTCAAAAACACATTTTTTGATGTATGGGTTTGTCTTGTACATTGCAGAACATCTCTGGCCCCAGCCCACTAAATGCCAGCACATCCTCCAATCATTTTAACAGGCCAAAACAGGTCAACAAATTTTCAAGATGTCCCAAGGGTGTATAGTGTCTCCTCTATTGAGAACTGGAGGACTCAGTAATCAGTTTTCTGACTATGATAGAATCACTGTGATGCTATCAGTATGTGACACTCTAAACCTTCCTTTGGCTGGTACAATTCTTTCCAGCAGGCCCAGAAACAATATCCTTCTACCTTAAGAAGAAGGAAAAAAAAAAAAAAAAGCTTATGAGAAGGATACTGGAGCAGCTCACTCAATTGGAGAAGGAGCTGAACAAGAAAGCCTCAGTGTATCACTTAGGATTAAGTTCCACTAAACATGATAGAAAACAGTGGCTTAATCAAAACAGAATTTTAATTCTCTCTCACATAACCTGAGCCTGAAGGCAAAATGTCCAGAGTTTGTATAGCAGCCCTGCTATATACCATGAAGTTCCCTGGAACCCAGGCTCATTGGACCATTCTTAACATGAGTCCCTTGTCCTCATAGTCCAAGATGATAGCAGACCACAAGAAAGGATAAAGAACCAGGAAAATCCCAATTATCTCCTTAGGAAGGTTCTCAGAAGCTTCCACAAGACAATTCTACTTATACTTCATTGCCCAAAACTTAGTCACAGGGCCACGCCTAGCTTTAGAAAGGCTGAAAGGTATTTATTCTGGGCATTCCTAAGACTAGCTGAAAATTCTATTACTAAAGAAGAGAAAAGAACAGACATTGGATGACAAAGTAACAATCAGTACCCTGCTTGCAGGGGGAAGGAATCAAGGCAGCTCTGGGGTTCCAGCTGACAGCATTGTATGTGCATATTCAATGTTGGCAGCAGCAGAGATTTATGACCATGTTGCACTGTAATCCAGGGGTGTTCTTGGCTGTTTAGCTTTCCTTGATGTGGTGGGCTGAATAATGGCTCCTGAAAATCTACCTCGTATTCCCTGGAAACTGTGAATACATTACCTTACATGGTAGAAGGAACTTTGAAGATGTAATCAAATCAAGGTTCTTGAGATGCGGAGATTATCCAGGACTACCTGAATGGGTGTACTGTAATCACAAGAGTATAGAAAGGAGGCAGGAGATCAGAGAGAAAAAATGTGTCAACAAAACCAGGAGACTGTAGGGAAACAAGGAGGGAGCAGCCTCTAGAAGCTGAAAAGAGGTAAAGAAACAGATTTTTCCCTGAAGCCTCCAGAAGGAGCAGATCTTGATTTTACACTTCTGACATCCAGAACTATAATAAAATAAATGTGTGTTGTTTTAAACTACTACATTTGTAGTAATTTGTTACAGCAACAGTGGCAAACTAATACACTGGTAACTGATTATTTTCCAAACCTGATTCTAAAACCATCTCATAAAATTTCATGAATCACCTAGTTTACTGCTATCAAATCCCTTTCTTACTGAGGCAGAGCTAGTTTCCAGGCTAGCACAATCATGTACCATCCCTCCAGGGGTTACCCATAAAATTAAATTAAATTAATTAAATTAAATTAAATTAAATTAAAACTCAGCACCATCAGCAATATTTGGTCTCTATTTGCCCCTACTAAGGAGTCATGTTCTCATGATAGTAAAACCAATTTTCCAGATTAGATCACATGCCCATTCCTGTGGTCAGGGGCTGAGGTCCTGTGACTGGCAGCCCCACCAGAATCACATGGATTAGAGAAAGGGCAGTTTGCTCAAAGTAATAAAGCAAGTATTTTTACCAGGGGAGGGAAGAAAATAATGCTGGACAATCAAAACCAACACATTTTTATTAATTTAATATTTCACAGACACAAAAGACATCTCCATATCCATGAGCCAGATTGTCAACATCAAAAACCAGTAAGGGACTTCCAATTAAATATGGCAGATAAACTAGATTGTTTGTCTCCTTTTTTTTGTTTTGGAAATCCCACCAAAAAAAAAAAATGGTACAAACCTCAGGGGCATATAGGAAATGAACATCAGCAGAGGAAAAACAACACATTTTTGAAAGCTAGGAAACAGATGGAAGAATGGTAACAGATATTGCCGAGCAAAAGAAGCTAAACCCTAAATAAGCAAAGAGGTGGATACCAAGAAGCAGGCAGCCAATTTGCCCTGCAGACATTCAGAAAGGTTAAGGACTTAGAAACATGAGTATTTCCTGTGCATAAAAAGAAGCATTTCATGTCTCATTATTAAATATAAGTGGATAGAGAATTTAATAAAATTCTGTCTTGTAACTAAAATATATTTGAACAAATAAATTAGTATACCCAACTTGCCTCTGGAGAATATTGTTAGATTATTAAAATATAAGTAGATAACCAATGACTACAAGATATTTGAGGAAAACCTCCAACATCAAAAATAAAGCCCAGAGGCAACAAAGATAACACAAAGAACAAAACAAATCTTTATTAAAAATTATAATTGATATCATCAGAGAGATAAAAGGTATTATATTCATTAAACAAGAGGAGGACGGTTGTGTTAAAACAGGAATAATCAGAACAAGAAAAATAAAATTAAATGGAAATTAATGGAAATTAAAAATATGGTCTTGAAATAAAAACAGTCAAAAGAAGTGTTAGAAGATAAAAGCAAAGAAATCTAGAAAAGTAAATCAAAAGATAAAAAAGATGGACAATAGGAGGGGAAAAATAAGATGCTTAAAGGATCTTTCCAGAATGTCCAACATCAGATGGATAGGATTTTTGGAAAGAGAAAATGGGGGGAAAAACTGATGGGAAAAAATCATTAAATAAATCAAACAAGAAAATATCCCAGAGCTGAAAAACATGAAATTTAGCCATGCAATTTCAGATAAAAAGTCCACTAACTACCCAGCCCAATGAATAAAAAAAGACTTACATCGAATTACAGAATAAAATTTCAGGATGCTAGGAATACATTTAATGGAGCGCCTGAGTGGCTAGTCAGTTAAGCATCTGACTTCAGTTTAGGGCATGATCTTGCAGTTTGTGAGATCGAGGCCCACATCAGGCTCTGCATTGATCTAGCAAAGCCTGCTTGGGGTTCTCTTGCTCCCTTTCTCTCTGCCCCTCCCCCACTCTGTCTCACTCTCTCTCTAAATAAATAAATAAATAAACTTTAAAAAAGTTAAAACTTCTAGAGGGTTGGGGGAGGGGGTAATCACAGAAAAAGGATCAGGAATCAGAATAGGCATCAAACTTCTTGACAACAATGGAGCTCAGAAAACAACAAGGGGATTCATCTCCAGTTCTGAGAGGAAGTTATTTTCATCCTAGAATTCTATTCCTATGTTTAAGTAACAATCAACTATGAGGGTAAATATCCAACGATGCCCATGCACTCTTTCTTTTTTTTGTTTTTTTTGGGTTTTTTTTGGTTTTTTTGTTTTTTTTTTTTCTCACATGTTCTCAAGACAGAGCCCATGCACTCTTTCTTAGGAAGCTATTGAAGGATGGGTCCCAGCAAAATGAGGGACCTGACCAAAAAATATATATACATATATGGAAGCTAGGAAACATGGAATGTCACACATAAAACTAGTAAAGATGGTCAGTTCTGGGATGACAATCCAGGCATCAACCAGTCCAGATAAGAGCAAGAGGACAGAAATAATCGATAGATTATCTGAAATGTTAAATGTAGTATTGATAAGCATCTGAAAACCTACTGAAACATTTGGTAAGATTGACAAAAAACTGATAAAATGAAAAACTAGCCAATTCTTAACTCTAAAGAAAAGTTGTACAATGAAGGAAAAGTAGTCAAATATACTTACTTGGCTTACCAATGACCAACACTTAACATAATAATGTAAATATTAAATATTGAATTAGCTAGACATTAGATTAGATGATATTAAGAAGATAGGGGAAGGGAAGTATATGTGTGTGGAGTTAATAGACAAAGCCTAAAATTTATAAACCAAGAAATAGCAGTATAGCTATAGGCATAATATAATCAGGAAAACTGCCAGAGAATTCAAAGCCTCAGCTGTGGAGAGGCAGAAAGCACTGCTTTTTTTTTTTTTTTAATATATATAAGCTTTGTAGTATTATTTAATATTTTGTCTAAACTTAATTTTAAAAAATTTATACTGGGGCCACCTGGAAGCCTCAGTTGTTGGAACATGCAACTCTTGATCTCGGGGTTGTGAGTTCAAGCCCCATGTTGGATTTAGATATTATTTTAAAATAAAATCTAAAAACATAAAAAATAAAATAAAATCTTAAAAAAAATTTATACTGTATCCCTCCAAAGAAAAGAACCAATGAGAATAAATCCATAGATTATTCATATGTTAGCTTGTATTGCGCATTAATGCCAACACCCTGTCTGGTTCAAATTCTCTTCAGATTTCAACATTTGCTGAATTTAGAAAAAGCTCATTGCTCCATATGCCCTGTCTCCTTCAAAGATCAGTATTTGAATTTCTAAAGAATTACTCACAGTGGGTAAAACATTCTCTCTTATTTCCTGTATGTGATCAGTGAATATCCCAAAGCATGCTGTATTTTATAATATTTGTTTTCTGAATATTCATTTATTCTCCATATTAACAACTACCCCTCTGTTTGGCATTTGGTAACCAAATGAAAAGCCTCTCTTGCTCTGCTCTGCCTTGACTTGGCTCTCCCTCAGTCCCCTCAAAGACTTTGACTCCATTATGTCATTCAGGGCCTTCTCTGCTCTCTCTCTCTCTCTCTCTTTTTTTTTTTTTTTTTTTTTTTTTTAGTCTCTGTGCTGACAGCAGAGATCCTGATGTGGGGCACCAACTCACAAACCACGAGATCATGACCTGAGCCAAAGTTGGACATTTAACCAAGTGAGACACTCAGGAGGTGCTCCCCTAACTCCTAATTTATGTAAGTAATTCCTATGTTTCACCTTCTAAATTGCCAAAGTGTTCCATAAATAACAGTATTGTCTATATTTTTGCAAACAACAAATACATATGCATTACAGTAAAGAAGTTTATAAATTCAGAACCTATTAACAATCTAGAGTAAATATACTTTTAGCATAATAAAATGTACTTTCCTGATAGAACAAAATCTGTCAGTGACTGTGTAACAGTAAACAATGATCTCACAATTGAATTAATCAAACACAGGTTTAATATTCATTTCTTTTTTAAAAAAACAATATTCATGGGGCACCTGGGTGGCTCAGTTGGTTAAGTATCCAACTTCAGCTCAGGTCATGATCTCGTGGTTCACGAGTTCAAGCCCTGCGTGTGGCTCTGTGCTGACAGCTCAGAGCCTGGAGTCTGCTTCAGATTCTGTGTCTGCCTCTCTCTGCCCCTCCCCTACTCTCTATCTCTCTCTCCCCAAAATAAATAAACATTAAAATTTTTTTAATAAAAAAATATTCATTTCTATATATGGGCATTTTCTCCTCAAAGTGTTTCTGACAGGTTCTGCCATACTGAGAATAACTTATATACCAAAGCCTCTGAGAAACTGGAAAGGGACATATTCAATAAAATTCAGTATTTATGTTAAAGACTCCCTTTAGGGGCGCCTGGGTGGCTCAGTCGGTTGGGCGGCCGACTTCGGCTCAGGTCATGATCTTGCGGTCCGTGAGTTGGAGCCCCGTGTCGGGCTCTGTGCTAACCCGCTCAGAGCCTGGAGCCTGTTTCGGATCCTGTGTCTCCCTCTCTCTCTGCCCCTCCCCCACTCTGTCTCTCTTTTGTTTCTCAAAAATAAATAAACGTTAAAAAAAAATATTTTTAAATCCATCACCAGGAAACCCAAAGGGGCTAGTCAGTGTACTTTATGGTTCAAGTCGAAATTCATATATCCTTCCCAGGCACCCATATACTTGGGGGTGGGGGAACACACTAGAAACCTATTTTGCCTGACTTGGATAATAGCTGTCATTTCCATTTAATTTTAATTCAATTTAAAATTAATTTTAATTTAATTTTAAGGGTGATTTTGGTAAATTACTTGTCATACACCATTCTCTTGTTTTCTTTTTTTTAATGTTTATTTATTTTTGACAGAGAGAGAGAGAAAGAGCAAGCACAAATGAGGGAGAGGCAGAGAGGGAAGGAGACACAGAACCCTAAGCAGGCTCCAGGCTCCAAGCTGTCAGCACAGAACCTAATGTAGGCTCATGAACCATGAGATCATGATCTGAGCCCAAGTCAGACACTTAACCGACTGAGCCATGCAGGCTCCCTTGTTTTCTTAATGCAGGAATCAACAGATGATAGAGCAGAATAGACCAGATAAGCAGAAATGCTTTTTGGGAAAAAGAATACATAACTTGAAATCAGAAACTGTCCCAGAAAATCCAGAACATGTTACTGAAATATGCATCATTATAAACACAGGGAAGGACACCATTTAGTCAAAGAATACAAGGTTCCATTTAATGCTCATTTAGCCATCTAGAATTCAACTTCATTTTCTAAGCAAAAAAAAATTTTTAAGAGAAATAGAAATGTATGTAGTACAGGTAATTATGCTTCTATTATCCACAACAAACATGTGCTCTTGCTAATGGATGCAGTCTAACCTAAATTTGTCTACTGATGTCGACAAACCTGTGGAAAGAATGTATGCTTTTTTTTTTCAACTGTATCCTTGACCATGGACAAAGAAGTCAGAAGCATTGCCTGTGTTACCAGGCCATGAGTGGTGATGTCCTCTTAGTTGCCTATCAGATCAACAGAAGACTAGTTCCACCAGCAGCTTGCCTGGTTCCACTCTCTAATTAAATACACTATTTCTTTTCAAAGCAGGGCCTCATTCCGTGGTCAGGCTCCTGAAAGAGGGCCAACTCTTCCCTGTTCCCTGAAGAAACTTCTCAGATGAATACCTCTCTTGAAGTCAGTTGCATTAATCCAAAAAGAGTCCAAAAAGCGCTCTCTCTCTCTCTCTCTCTCTCTCTCTCTCTCAAGAATAAACATTTAAAAAAGAAGAAGAAGAAGACTATTCAAACCACAACCAGGTAAAAATCTAAAAACTAGGCAGAATAAGAGAAACAGAACATTCAAGAAATCTAAGATTAGTCAGAATCTCACAGAATCTCAGCAGAATCTCATAAGAACTTCAAACTTCCTTTTCAGACCCAGGAAATTTTCTTTAAAAGAAAAAGTTAGATGGGGAACTTGGCTGGTGAGGTTGATAGAGCATGCAACTCTTAATCTCAGGATCATGAGTTCGAGCCCTATGTGGAGACTACTTAAAATTTTTAAAAATATATTAAAAGAAAAAGTTAAAAATGCATTATTGTCAAGAATCAGAAAGAAGCAAAGGAAGAATCTTCCCCCTTTTTTTCTGTATTAAAACATGTCTCACTTAGAAACTATGTGGCTATTATGCCATTTTTAAGTGGGAAGCTCAATGAAAGAAGCTGTATTTTACATCTCAGTACAAGTAATACTGTTTCCAGAATAACTCCTCTGACTTCACTATAGGCAGATGTCTGAGAAATGTTTTGAACCTTTACCAGATCCAGGTTATGACATGTACTCAGCAGCTATCCCTTCATCATACAGGAAACTCCCCTTTCTCAGAACTCTACCTGAGCTACAAGCCAGGACCTAGGGCCTGGGGTCTGAGTTACTGTTAGTGCTTCTCTACCAACTAGATCCTCTACCCAGAGCCTGGGCCAGTATTATCATCAAGTTTCCTGACAGTAAATCGCTTTCTTCTCTTTCTTGAAATGAGATTTAACAAAAGACCAAGAACACCTGTGCCCTCTCCCAATGAAAATAGACTTTAATTAGTCACAGCCAAATCAAGAGCAGAAACCACAGAGTAATTTAAATAGGGGAAGTTTAATATAAAGAATTACTGAGCAATGATAGGAGGGTAACTATAAGGATGGAATGAGAGCTGTGAGGGGAAATGAAGAACTAAGGGAAAGAACCAAAAAGAGAAAAGTGTGGGGGCCCCTGGTGGCTCAGTCGGTTAAGTGTCCAACTCTTGGTTTTGGCTCAGGTCATGATTTTGCTGTTCGTAGGTTCAAGCCCTATGTTGGGCTCTGTGCTGGCAGTGCAGAGCCTACTTGGGATTCTCTCTGTCCATCTCTCTCTCTGCCCCTCCTGTGCTCTCTCTCTCTCTCTCTCTCAAAATTAAGTAAATAAACACTTAAAAAACACAAGAAAAACTTGGAGGAGGTCAAACTTCAAAGCTCATTAAAGAAGGTGTGATCACAGTCCACTTGACGGCAGAGAACTTATCTAGGCCAGGGATGGCCCAGAGAGACGCCAGGAAAGCAGAAACAACCCTCTGGACACAGGTCAGCCAGAGCTGGTGGGCAGGCTGGGCATGCAGAGGGAAACAGGTAGAGAGAGAGGCAGAGTACAGAGGGTCACTGCAGGTGTGAGTCCTGGAATGCATGGTGTCCATGGCAGGACAGTCATGGGACACAGGTGAGGTAAAGCAAATGGGGAATGAGGGAGACATGCAAAGAGTGAGATGAGCTTCCACTGTGGGCAATGCTGGGGTTGGGACCTGCAGAGGCTTCCACCTCTGCATAGGGTTTGAACCAGAGTAGTTCTGAGCCACTGAATAGGACAAGGCTGAACATCCAGTTCATTAGACAGCCATCCTGATGGGGCCCCAGCATACCCATGCAGAGCAGCGACCCCAGCTGAGTTGAAAGCTGTGCTGTCTGCTGCTTCCAGCCACACTGCTGCTGTTTAAGACAAGAGCTGAGGAAGTCACATAGCAAAAGTTACACCCTACAGGCACTTAGCACTGGACCGAGCAGTGAAAAAGGAAGCATCCTCTCAATAAGCCTAAGAAGCCATCAGAACCAAGAAGAAAAACCTTGCTCTCCTTCAGTGTCTCTCTCTCCAGCACCCTCTACCGATAAAACATTGTGACAGCTGCCAAAGGAAAAAATATTTAAAGGGCCCAGACCCATTTTAATGGATTAGTCCATGAAGGGAACCAAGAAGCAATAAATTGATAATCACGTTCTCTTGCTGAAGACCTCCAGTCTTCAGATGCCCAAGTTAATTACTCTATCTGATGTCAGATAATTACTGTATCTGACAGTCAGATGCCCAAGTTAATTACCCTATCTGCTGTCACCTAGAATTTATCTTGTCCCCATGTGCCACCTGCTTCCATCAGCTTCCCAATAACTCTCATCTCACCCATCCCTATGGGCACTTAACAGGGGATATCTCAGAAATAGCTCTACTGTCTCATAATTGTGAACTAGTGGAGCCCTCTGGAACCAGTGGAAGATACGGTATTGCATAGCTCCTTAAAGGAATCTGATAGCACATTCAAAAGTTGAATTAGAGGGGTGCCTGGGTGGCTCAGTCAGTTCAGCATCTGACTTCAGTTCAGGTCATAATCTTGTGGTTTGTGGGTTTTAGCCCCACATCAGGCTATGTGCTGACAGCTCAGAGACTGGAGCCTGCTTCAGATTCTGTGTGTCCCTCTCTCTCTGCCTCTCCCCCACTCATGCTCTGTCTCTCTTTGTCTCTCAAAAATAATAAACGTTGAAAAAAAGTTGAATTAGAAATTAGACCATTTTAACTATGAATAGCAATTGTAAATAATGTGATTTTCATGGTCTACAAATTGTTTTAAGTTTCTTTGAAACATTTTTGAAGATGAGGAAGAAAACTTTTCATATTAACACAATAAAATCATTCTACTATTTAAAAAAGAAACTAGGCAATTTTTAGAGTTATAGGATTGTTCTACAGGGCACTGGGGTAGTATACACATAATTGCATTTTTCAAAACACATAGAGCTATATATTACAAAGAAGGAACTTTAATGTATGCAATTTTTTAAAAAATCAGCTGGGATATTAGAAGATCCTAGAATGGAATGCAGAATGTGAAAAATGAATCTAACTATATGCATGACATAACCTTTCTGAAAGGGGTGGGGAAGGAGCTGACCTAAAATAACTGGAAAGTGGTATCATGACTGGAAACAATAAAGCTAAAGATAAAACATAAAGGTAAAAATAATTGTATATAAATACTGTAGTCTAAAAATTGGTTTCTTACAGGGATATAGGTTAATAATTCTAAAAGTACCTCATATCTATACTAGGGCGGGAAAAAACAATTTTAAAAAATTGATAATAGGAGGCAGGTTCTTCACAGTTAAAGGAAAAAGTTACAAATAAACAAGGGGAGAAGCTAGAATAAATACTGTAATACCAACTTGGAGCTGCAGACATCAGTATGAGCTCATGTTTCATTTAACATACAATGGATAGAGGGTAGATAGGTATAGATATGTGTATATACATAGGAATACATGCATACATTCCCTCACAGTGTCCACTGAGAAAGACTAAAATCAGGGTCTTCCTTTCCCACCAACAGCAATGAGCACACCTGTGTCCAGATCTTGGTTTCTTTCTTTTTTTTTTTTTTAACTTTTTTTTTTTAATGTTTATTTATTTTTGAGACAGAGAGAGACAGAGCATGAACGGGGGAGGGTCAGAGAGAGTGGGAGACACAGAATCTGAAAGAGGCTCCACGCTCTGAGCTGTCAGCACAGAGCCCGACGCAGGGCTTGAACTCATGGACCGCGAGATCATGACCTGGGCCGAAGTCGGACACTTAACCAACTGAGCCACCCAGGCACCCTCAGATCTTGGTTTCTAAAAACCATTCTCCAGTAGAAGGAACCAGAGCTACTTGGAGAGATGGCGGATTCTAGGGCTCAGGCAAGGAAAATACAAGATGAGCTTGGAGAAAATTAAGTATAGTGCCAGAAAGTGAGGAAGCACTCAAATAACAAAAGTGACACATGAGCCATTCTGAAAGAGCTCCTAAAAGCCAAAGCTGGAAAATTTTGAACAAGACTATGATTTGGAGTTGTGAAAATGAATTTTTAAAGAATATATATTATTACAAGAGTGGAAAGTGGCTGTTTCTTGGGGAGTAAGAAGCAGGAGAAAGGCAGAAACTGTTGTTTTTTGTCAAATGCCTTGGAAGATAATTTGATGCTTTAAACCACGTCCATATTGGCTTATATAACTTTGAAAGGAAAAAAAACACATAAAATATAAGAAGAATGTGGGGCTAACAAAGGAGGATTTTGACAAGAGAGGGTTTGTTTAGTTGGTTGGTTTGGTTTCTCTGCTTTATTAAAATGAAAGACAGTGAGTTTATGTGTGGATAGAAAACCAATAGAGGGAAAGGATAAAACTATGGGGATAAAAAGAAACAATTTAGGAGCACCTGGGAGGCTCAGCCAGTTAAGTGTCCGCCTCTTGGTTTCAGCTCAAGTCATGATCTCCCAGGTTTATGAACATTGGGCTCTGTGCTAACAGCAGGGAGCCTGCTTGGGATTCTCTCTCCCTCTTTCTCCACCCCTCCCTTTCTCGAATGTGAATGTTCTTTCTCTCTCTCAAAATAAATAAATAAAGTTAGGGGGGAAAATTTATAAAGGCAAATATCTGAGGAGGCAAGGCAATCTTGTAATTTGTTGGGAAGATTTACAAAGGACCAAGGACAGCACTCAATTCACTATTTCTAACCTACCTCAGGACAGAGGTCAACCCATCTGTAATCTCCAAAAACCTCTGTCCTGGTCCCCTCTTGTTTCTTGAGCCCTGAGTTGCACCCACCCTTGCCTGGTGTGGGGTGCTCTCTCATAAATTGCAAAGGTGCACTCAACTGTCAATTTCAAGTCTGTCACTTCCTTTTCTAAGTGTCAATTTACAAGTGGCAACGATTTGGCAGATTTAGGCACTGAAGTCCCCTAAATAAACACAATACATGTGAATGTACTTAATGCCACTGAAACTATACACTTAAAAGTGGTTGTGATTGGGGGGCCCTGGCTGGCTCATTTGGTAGATTATGCGACTCTTGATCTCAGGGTTCTGAGTTTGAGTCCCATATTGGCTGTGGAGATTACTTAAATAAATATTTTTAAAAAATGGTTGTGATGGTAAATTTTATGTTATGTAGTTCTACTATAATAAAAACATTTTTTAAGTAGTATACAAAATTAGGGAGAGTCATCTCCAAATCCATAATGCTGCATTTATCAGATTATGTTGAATGATGGAGTAAAGACCAAAGTTAAAATGTTTAGAAAGTGACAGGAGAGCAATTTTACCTTCACATGTAACCATGGAACTAGCCTTGGTTGGGAGAAAGAATTCACTTCCCATATCACATGGGCAATTTTCTCTTCCTAGCAACTGGAGAGTTTTCTTTCAGAATTATGACTCAACTCTTTGGAGGAAAGTTCCTTATCACAATATGGTAGTCGAGGTATTTCCACTAACTGGAATATTCATGACATATTTAATACATTAAAACCTTTTTAAAAAAAATCCATTTCACATTTAAAAAATTTGTTCTAAACTTCAGAAATAATTTTAAAAGGGCACACACTGCCAAAGACTACTTTTAATTATAGTAATAAGCAAGGAATTAATAGGGGGTATTCAGTCAAATGGAAGAAAATGCTTCCACTTGGCCTTACTTCCACATTTCATTCCTCACTAAGCCCAAACTATATTCTAATACAATACAATCAATTTACTCATGACAAGGTAATAATTAATTTGTAGTCCTAGCAAAATGGGTCTGGTGATTTTTTTGACTTGCACCTCCTTTGGTTGAGAACATTGCATTAAATAACTGTATGGCAAATAAAATGACTTGGCAGGCCCACACAGCGAAGGAAGTATTTTCAATAGAAAGTTGCCTTTATATGGGCATATTTCTACATTCTAAAATAATGTCTCCATTATCTTGGTTAGAGTTAAACTCTTTAAATCTATAAGAAATATGTGATGAAGGAGTGTGTGTGATGATTCACAGATCTGAAATAACACCTACTCTCCTTTGGTTCTGGCACAAAATGTGTCAGTGAAGCCTGCAATTAAGAAAATTATCTTGGCCTGTCTTGCCACAGGAATGGTGACATCAATACACACACAACCAGAACACAAATGTGTTAGAAAGAATGAGTTTAGAAAACAATTCTACCCCAGCACTGCTTGGTGCCTTGGTGCCTTTGCAATGTCCTCCAGATCTTTGTCATTAATAATAACACTAATAATATCGACTGAATACTGTCATATTGCTTTTTTTTTTTTGTCTTCACAACATATTGTTTCTTTTAGTCTTTCTTTAGTCTTCTGTTCATCTTCTACCTATTTAGGAGATGGTACCATTATGGCTCCTATTTTACAGATTAAGAGGTTGAATAAGTAGCCCAAGATCATAAAGCTAGCTACTGGTGGAGCTTGGATTTGAACCAAATCCTCTGAGAGAGATTTAGAGGTTCTCTCTCTTCACCGGAACTGGTTACATAATTTGAAGGGCCCAGTATAAAATGAAAATGTGGGGTCCCTGTTCAAAAATTGTTAATAATTTCAAAATGGTGACAGCAGGGCATCAAACCAAGTGTGGAGCCCTTGTAAACACAGGTTACATACCCATGAAGCTTGCCCTCCTCTTAACCATATCACTTTCCTCCATCATGTCCTTTGTCTCCATACCTCAGCCTAATTCACTACCTATTTGTTCCAAACCACAAGTCCACTGTAAGGGGTCTTGCAGAGATTCATGAGAGACACATATCCAGTCTGGAGACAAACAACACGTATTTCTCAGTCAATTCTTTTACTTGCTGAGATCTCACATTATGCTCAACAGCAGAAAATATCCCATAATTTTCTAAGTTTTGAAGATCAAGCCTTCTCTTTGGTTGGTCTCTAAAACCTCCCTTTTAGTCTGTTTCTCTCTTTAAAAAAGTCACTTTGCCATTTCCCACTGCAATTTTAAGCATATAACATCATGGTGTCATGCACTGCTTTTTCCCACTGTGATTATTTGCAGCTGCTTCAACCTAATGATGGGAAAAGGCCTCAGATCCTTATAATTGTAGGGTCCTGATTAATGAACACTTTACCTCTCTGGAACTTCTTTTGAAGATCTTTCCAAACCTTTCACTTGGCACCTTCATTCAAATGGAATGTCTGGAGCTTGGTGGATGGCATGTTTTCGTGTAAACCTTCTACTGTCCAGCACACATCCTGAGAACAAAGGAAGTCTGTTTGCAGTGTGTATGGAGGAATTGGGACATGCACTTTACATTTTCAGGAACAGCAGTGGGTTGTGTGTGTTTATCTAGGATGGGTAGAGTTTGGAGGTGGAAGGCTAGAAGACAGAGAAAGCATGATCTCCGCCCCTGGCAAACATATCCACCTAATTTGATGTCTAACCCCAGACTCTCCCATCCTCACATAACTTCACTATGATTTCCTTTTTCACAAGAAATCTTGGCTGTTCCTACCCTTAATTTCTCTCTAATATGGGGTAAGGCAGATGGAAGCAGCCCCCAACTGAGATTCTCCATACTTTAAGGTTTAAATGTGGACTCCTGAGATTGATGCCTCCCTACCGCTTATGCCTAAGATTGGATGAGATTGTAGATAATTTGTGAATTTGCCATGGAAAAGATAAGGAACGATCAAACATCTAGAACAGTAGTTGTTAGGGTGCCTCAATGGCTCAGTCGGTTAAGCATCTGACTTCAGTTCAGGTCATGATCTCGTGTTTCTCTCTCTCTCCCTCTCACCCTGCTCCTCCCTCTCCCTTTCTCTCAAAGTAAATAAATAAACACAAAAAAATAGAACGGTAGTTGTCAATCGTAAAAGACCCCTATCCCTTTTTATAACGAAACACCTCCTTCACTGTCCTGAAATGAAATT
Source organism: Prionailurus bengalensis (assembly GCF_016509475.1). NCBI lineage: Eukaryota > Metazoa > Chordata > Mammalia > Carnivora > Felidae > Prionailurus > Prionailurus bengalensis. The sequence goes on along the minus strand of NC_057354.1, from coordinate 72,802,518 downwards.
CATCTGTGATACAACCTACCATCACACAGAAAAACCTTCTTAAAATTAACATAAATGTTCTATGTGCAACACAAAGAAGAAATAAAATTAGAGTTAGGGTATATGTTCAAATAACTATAAATAGGTTTTTCACCCACATCATTGCCCTGAAGGACATGTGAAAGACACGCAGGATAATCTCTTTGTTCTATGGAACTGTCCCACACATCTGTCAATCCTGGCTCCTAGCCACCAAATACCAGTTAGCATGCCTTCACATTCAATCAAAAATGTACCCATGATTCCCAGAACACCTCCTAAATGATGGGACTGTCCCTGTAGAGAACCACTGTTGTGACTAGAAGTGCCTGTGTATTGGGTTCCTTTGGATTCTCCCTTGGTTAGGATTTCCAGCTAACAGGGCAAGATATGCTTGCCATTCTCCCAGGCTAAGAGTTCTAGGGCTTGGCAAGCCTGAATTTCGACCAACGTGCATCTTCGACTTGTACACAACTATTTTTAGGCCACTAGTTTTAATATAGTGCACATACACACTCCATAGTCACCAAGGTCTCTGACCATGTTGGGATGAGCACTGGGTGTTGTATGGAAACCAATTTGACAATAAATTTCATATTAAAAAAAAAAAAAGGAAATGTTCAAGTAACAACAACAAAGAGAAATGTTTAAATAATTGGCATAATACATATATCTTTTGAATAATTGTTTATAATAAAGAAATTGATATCAAAAAAAAAGAATAACAGGGCTTTGATCAGGGAGGGGCCATACTATGTATATAAAGTGAAGGAGAAAGAACATTTATTTTGTGCCATATTTAAAATCTAGGGAGAGGACAATGATCAGTTTGTCAATGTGGTAGGTTGCTAAGAAAGGCTGGTTGGCCTTGTACCTTGGTTCTCTCTGACCCTGAGCTCAGATTAAAGGAAGCATTATAAACACTTTTTCCCTTACCTCGTTTCTGCCTGCTGACTACAAAATTGGAGGCAAACAGGGACCCAAAGGAAATAAGAGTCCCCTCACCATCATGCCTCTTGATATACACTCCTAATGAGGATTCCAAACATTTATCAGGCACTTATAAAGATGCTGAGTTCTGGCCAAAAAGAAAAAGCAAAAACAAAACAAAACAAAAAAAACAACAACGTATGTTTGTGGAAACTTCTGTGAGTCACTCTCTAGCATTTACCAGAGGACAGTGTTTTGCTGCCAGAATAAACTAATATTTGAATAGAAGATGAATTCTAAACAATCTAAGGGAAAACTTAAGTAACAAAATCCCTCTTCACCATGACCTATGACATAATATTTGCCCCTCTTCAATTATTCTCATCCAACATGTTTACTAACTTAACCCCATGCCTGGTTTCTGGATTGTACAGTTCTTACGTGGGCCATTAAGAATCAAGTGTGTTAGGGGCGCCTGGGTGACTCAGTCGGTTGAGCGTCTGACTCTTGATTTCAGCTCAGGTCATGATCTTTCGCGCCACGAGTTTGAGCCCTGTACCAGGCTATGCATTGACAATAGGAGCCTGCTTGGGACTCTCTCTCTCCCTGTCTCTCCCACTTGAATGTGTGCACCCTCTCTCAAAATAAATAAATGAACTTAAAAGAAAAAAAAAGAGGGGCGCTTGCATGGCTCACTCGGTTGAACGTCCAACTTCAGCTCAGGTCATGATCTCACATCCGTGAGTTGGAGCCCCACGTCAGGCTCTGTGCTGACAGCTCAGAGCCTGGAGCCTGCTTTAGATTCTGTGTCTCCCTCTCTCTCTGCCCCTCCCCTGCTCATGCTTTGTCTCTCTCTGTCTCTCAAAATGAATAAACGTTTAAAAAAATTTTTTTTTAAATCATGTATGATAAATCAGTGGATAGAAGCGAAAAAACATTCCAAATGGGGACAGGCACCTGGGTGGCTCAGTCAGTTAAGCATCTGACTAATTTTGGCTCAGGTCATGAGCTCAAGGCTGGTGAGACGGAGCCCCACTTCAGGCTTCTTCTGATTCTCTTTCTCCTTCTCTCTCTGCTCCTCCCCTGCTTGCAAGTGCTCTCTTTCTCTCTCTCTCAAAACCAATAAACTTAAAAAAAATAAAAGCAAGAAAGAAACTATTTCTAAAAATGGGGGAACAATTCATTCATGCATACATGCATTCTTTTTTTACTCAGATTAAATTCATTTATATTACATTACATGTGCCCTCAGCTCCCTTGACCCCTGTGACACTTCGAGACACTCACTTGATTAAACAATGACCCTTGGGGCTCCCGCATGGCTCAATCATTTGAGCGTCTGACTTTTGATTTTGGCTCAGGTCATGATCCCAGGGTCATGGGATCAAGCCCTGAGTCAGGCTCTGCACTTAGCATGGAGCCTGCTTAAGATTCTCTCTCTTCCTCTGCTCCTCGGTCCCTCTCCCCTGCTCACATGCTCTCTCTCTCTCTTTCTCTCTCTCAAAAACAAAAACAAAAAATAATGACACTTATTAAAGGTACTGTTTCCCATAGTGCCTTCTGTGCATGTTAAATGTGGCTGGCAAAGAACCAAACTATGCTGAGAGATCCCACTTGAATTATGATCATAAATCTCAAATAGACCCTTAATGCTGCCAGCAATCAAACTGTTTCCCTGGTCCTTTTAGTCTCCCACTCACCCAGGATATATTTTATACCTTCTCTGTTCTGCAAACCTCACATACCCACTCACCGCCCATTTTCATTCCCTGTCGATGGCCTTGCTTTTGATTTCACTAAGAAAATAGAATGAATCAGAAGAGAGCCCCCACAAACACCCACTACCTGCATCAGTGCCACATCCTGGGTTTCTTTCCTATGGAAGTAAAGCACTTTGTGCCCCTAGAAAAGGCCACTTTGTCTACTTGTACACTAGATACCACTTACTTTCACCTACTCAAGGAGATCACTCTAGTAATTACCTTCTCAATTCTTTCTTTTTCCTGGATCTTTTCCATCAACTTACAGACATTATTTCTCCCACCTTTGAAAAACCTTCTCTTAACCCCAACTTCTTCCTCCAGCTACTACTCTCATTTCTTTCTTCCTACAGGTTGTCTATATTCACCATCTCTAATATCTTCCCATTTTCTCTTAAACCTAATCCAATCAGGTATTTATCCAATCTGCTTCAATTAAACTGCCCTTATCAAGGTCACCTTGACTTCCCCGTGGCTATATCCAATGGCCAAGTCTCCATCTTCACCTTAATTGATCAATGAGGAAAATTATGCTTCTGGTAGCGGTAAGATGGCGGCTTAGGAGGACGCTGGGCTCACCGCACGTCCTGCTGATCACTTAGATTCCATCTACACCTGCCTAAATAACCCAGAAAACCGCCAGAGGATTAGCAGAACAGAGTCGCCGGAGCCAAACGCAGACGAGAGGCCCACGGAAGAGGGTAGGAAGGGCGGCGAGGCGGTGCGCGCTCCACGGACTGGCGGGAGGGAGCCAGGGCGGAGGGGCGGCTCGCCGGCCAAGCAGAGCCCCTGAGTCTGGCTTGCAAAAGCGGAGGGGCCTGACGGACTGTGTTCCGACAGCAAGCGCGACTTAGCGTCTGGGAGGTCATAAGTTAACAGCTCTGCTCGGAAAGTGGGAAGGCTGGAGGACAAAGGGAGGGAGAGCTGCTGAGCCCCCTGACAACGGAGCTCAGTTTGGTGGGGAACAAAGGCGCTCGCCAGCGCCATCTCCCCCGCCCATCCCCCAGCCGAAATCCCAAAGGGAACCGGTTCCTGCCAGGGAACTTGCTCGCTCCGCGCAAACACCCAACGCTGTGCTTCTGCAGAGCCAAACCTCTGGCAGCGGATCTGACTCCCTCCCACTGCCACAGGGCCCCTCCTGAAGTGGATCACCTAAGGAGAAGCGATCTAAGCCTGCCCCTCCTGCCCCCGTGCACCTTGCCTACCCACCCCAGCTAATACGCCAGATCCCCAGCATCACAAGCCTGGCAGGGTGCAAGTAGCCCAGACGAGCCACACCACCTCACAGTGAATCCCACCCCTAGGAGAGGGGAAGAGAAGGCACACACCAGTCTGACTGTGGCCCCAGCGGTGGGCTGGGGGCAGACATCAGGTCTGACTGCGGCCCCGCCCACCAACTCCAGTTATACACCACAGCACAGGGGAAGTGCCCTGCAGGTCCTCACCACGCCAGGGACTATCCAAAATGACCAAGCGGAAGAATTCCCCTCAGAAGAATCTCCAGGAAATAACAACAGCTAATGAGCTGATCAAAAAGGACTTAAATAACATAACAGAAAGTGAATTTAGAATAATAGTCATAAAATTAATCGCTGGGCTTGAAAACAGTATACAGGACAGCAGAGAATCTCTTGCTACAGAGATCAAGGGACTAAGGAACAGTCACGAGGAGCTGAAAAACGCTTTAAACGAAATGCATAACAAAATGGAAACCACCACAGCTCGGCTTGAAGAGGCAGAGGAGAGAATAGGTGAACTAGAAGATAAAGTTATGGAAAAAGAGGAAGCTGAGAAAAAGAGAGATAAAAAAATCCAGGAGTATGAGGGGAAAATTAGAGAATTAAGTGATACACTAAAAAGAAATAATATACGCATAATTGGTATCCCAGAGGAGGAAGAGAGAGGGAAAGGTGCTGAAGGGGTACTTGAAGAAATCATAGCTGAGAACTTCCCTGAACTGGGGAAGGAAAAAGGCCTTGAAATCCAAGAGGCACAGAGAACTACCTTCAGACGTAACTTGAATCGATCTTCTGCACGACATATCATAGTGAAACTGGCAAAATACAAGGATAAAGAGAAAATTCTGAAAGCAGCAAGGGGTAAACGTGCCCTCACATATAAAGGGAGACCTATAAGACTCGTGACTGATCTCTCTTTTGAAACTTGGCAGGCCAGAAAGAATTGGCACGAGATTTTCAGGGTGCTAGACAGAAAAAATATGCAGCCAAGAATCCTTTATCCAGCAAGTCTGTCATTTAGAATAGAAGGAGAGATAAAGGTCTTCCCAAACAAACAAAAACTGAAGGAATTTGTCACCACTAAACCAGCCCTACAAGAGATCCTAAGGGGGACCCTGTGAGACAAAGTCCCAGAGACATCACTATAAGCATAAAACATACAGACATCACAATGACTCTAAACCCGTATCTTTCTATAATAACACTGAATGTAAATGGATTAAATGCGCCAACCAAAAGACATAGGGTATCAGAATGGATAAAAAAACAAGACCCATCTATTTGCTGTCTGCAAGAGACTCATTTTAGACCTGAGGACACCTTTAGATTGAGAGTGAGGGGATGGAGAACTATTTATCATGCGACTGGAAGCCAAAAGAAAGCTGGAGTAGCCATACTTATATCAGACAAACTAGACTTTAAATTAAAGGCTGTAACAAGAGATGAAGAAGGACATTATATAATAGTTACAGGGTCTATCCATCAGGAAGAGCTAACAATTATAAATGTCTATGCGCCGAATACCGGAGCCCACAAATATATAAAACAATTACTCATAAACATAAGCAACCTTATTGATAAGAATGTGGTAATTGCAGGGGACTTTAATACACCACTTACAGAAATGGATAGATCATCTAGACACATGGTCAATAAAGAAACAAGGGACCTGAATGAGACATTGGATCAGATGGACTTGACAGATATATTTAGAACTCTGCATCCCAAAGCAACAGAATATACTTTCTTCTCGAGTGCACATGGAACATTCTCCAAGATAGATCATATACTGGGTCACAAAACAGCCCTTCATAAGTTTACAAGAATTGAAATTATACCATGCTTACTTTCAGACCACAATGCTATGAAGCTTGAAATCAACCACAGAAAAAAGTCTGGAAAACCTCCAAAAGCATGGAGGCTAAAGAACACCCTACTAACGAATGAGTGGGTCAACCAGACAATTAGAGAAGAAATTAAAAAATATATGGAAACAAACGAAAATGAAAATACAACAATCCAAACGCTTTGGGACGCAGCAAAGGCAGTCCTGAGAGGAAAATACATTGCAATCCAGGCCTATCTCAAGAAACAAGAAAAATCCCAAATACAAAATCTAACAGCACACCTAAAGGAACTAGAAGCAGAACAGCAAAGGCAGCCTAAGCCCAGCAGAAGAGAAATAATAAAAATCAGAGCAGAAATAAACAATATAGAAACTAAAAAAACTGTAGAGCAGATCAACGAAACCAAGAGTTGGTTTTTTGAAAAAATAAACAAAATTGACAAACCTCTAGCCAGGCTTCTCAAAAAGAAAAGGGAGATGACCCAAATAGATAAAATCATGAATGAAAATGGAATTATTACAACCAATCCCTCAGAGATACAAACAATTATCAGGGAATACTATGAAAACTTATATGCCAACAAATTGGACAACCTGGAAGAAATGGACAAATTCCTGAACACCCACACTCTTCCAAAACTCAATCAGGAGGAAATAGAAAGCTTGAACAGACCCATAACCAGCGAAGAAATTGAATCGGTTATCAAAAATCTCCCAACAAATAAGAGTCCAGGACCAGATGGCTTCCCAGGGGAGTTCTACCAGACATTTAAAGCAGAGATAATACCTATCCTTCTCAAGCTATTCCAAGAAATAGAAAGGGAAGGAAAACTTCCAGACTCATTCTATGAAGCCAGTATTACTTTGATTCCTAAACCAGACAGAGACCCAGTAAAAAAAGAGAACTACAGGCCAATATCCCTGATGAATATGGATGCAAAAATTCTCAATAAGATACTAGCAAATCGAATTCAACGGCATATAAAAAGAATTATTCACCATGATCAAGTGGGATTCATTCCTGGGATGCAGGGCTGGTTCAACATTCGCAAATCAATCAACGTGATACATCACATTAACAAAAAAAGAGAGAAGAACCATATGATCCTGTCAATCGATGCAGAAAAGGCCTGTGACAAAATCCAACACCCTTTCTTAATAAAAACCCTTGAGAAAGTCGGGATAGAAGGAACATACTTAAAGATCATAAAAGCCATTTATGAAAAGCCCACAGCTAACATCATCCTCAATGGGGAAAAACTGAAAGCTTTTTCCCTGAGATCAGGAACACGACAGGGATGCCCACTCTCACCGCTGCTATTTAACATAGTGCTGGAAGTTCTAGCATCAGCAATCAGACAACAAAAGGAAATCAAAGGCATCCAAATTGGCAAAGATGAAGTCAAGCTTTCGCTTTTTGCAGATGACATGATATTATACATGGAAAATCCGATAGACTCCACCAAAAGTCTGCTAGAACTGATACAGGAATTCGGCAAAGTTGCAGGATACAAAATCAATGTACAGAAATCAGTTGCATTCTTATACACTAACAATGAAGCAACAGAAACACAAATAAAGAAACGGATCCCATTCACAATTGCACCAAGAAGCATAAAATACCTAGGAATAAATCTAACCAAAGATGTAAAGGATCTGTATGCTGAAAACTATAGAAAGCTTATGAAGGAAATTGAAGAAGATTTAAAGAAATGGAAAGACATTCCCTGCTCATGGATTGGAAAAATAAATATTGTCAAAATGTCAATACTACCCAAAGCTATCTACACATTCAATGCAATCCCAATCAAAATTGCACCAGCATTCTTCTCGAAACTAGAACAAGCAATCCTAAAATTCATATGGAACCACAAAAGGCCCCGAATAGCCAAAGGAATTTTGAAGAAGAAGACCAAAGCAGGAGGCATCACAATCCCAGACTTTAGCCTCTACTACAAAGCTGTCATCATCAAGACAGCATGGTATTGGCACCAAAACAGACACATAGACCAATGGAATAGAATAGAAACCCCAGAACTAGACCCACAAACGTATGGCCAACTCATCTTTGACAAAGCAGGAAAGAACATCCAATGGAAAAAAGACAGCCTCTTTAACAAATGGTGCTGGGAGAACTGGACAGCAACATGCAGAAGGTTGAAACTAGACCACTTTCTCACACCATTCACAAAAATAAACTCAAAATGGATAAAGGACCTAAATGTGAGACAGGAAACCATCAAAACCTTAGAGGAGAAAGCAGGAAAAGACCTCTCTGACCTCAGCCGTAGCAATCTCTTACTCGACACATCCCCAAAGGCAAGGGAATTAAAAGCAAAAGTGAATTACTGGGACCTTATGAAGATAAAAAGCTTCTGCACAGCAAAGGAAACAACCAACAAAACTAAAAGGCAACCAACGGAATGGGAAAAGATATTCGCAAATGACATATCGGACAAAGGACTAGTATCCAAAATCTATAAAGAGCTCACCAAACTCCACACCCAAAAAACAAATAACCCAGTGAAGAAATGGGCAGAAAACATGAATAGACACTTCTCTAAAGAAGACATCCGGATGGCCAACAGGCACATGAAAAGATGTTCAGCGTCGCTCCTTATCAGGGAAATACAAATCAAAACCACACTCAGGTATCACCTCACGCCAGTCAGAGTGGCCAAAATGAACAAATCAGGAGACTATAGATGCTGGAGAGGATGTGGAGAAACGGGAACACTCTTGCACTGTTGGTGGGAATGCAAATTGGTGCAGCCGCTCTGGAAAGCAGTGTGGAGGTTCCTCAGAAAATTAAAAATAGACCTACCCTATGACCCAGCAATAGCACTGCTAGGAATTTACCCAAGGGATACAGGAGTACTGATGCATAGGGGCACTTGTACCCCAATGTTCATAGCAGCACTCTCAACAATAGCCAAATTATGGAAAGAGCCTAAATGTCCATCAACTGATGAATGGATAAAGAAATTGTGGTTTATATACACAATGGAATATTACGTGGCAATGAGAAAAAATGAAATATGGCCTTTTGTAGCAACGTGGATGGAACTGGAGAGTGTGATGCTAAGTGAAATAAGCCATACAGAGAAAGACAGATACCATATGGTTTCACTCTTATGTGGATCCTGAGAAACTTAACAGGAACCCATGGGGGAGGGGAAGGAAAAAAAAAAAAAAAAGAGGTTAGAATGGGAGAGAGCCAAAGCATAAGAGACTGTTAAAAACTGAGAACAAACTGAGGGTTGATGGGGGGTGGGAGGGAGGAGAGGGTGGGTGATGGGTATTGAGGAGGGCACCTTTTGGGATGAGCACTGGGTGTTGTATGGAAACCAATTTGTCAATAAATTTCAGAAAAAAAAAAATAAAAAAAAAATTGATCAATGAGCAGAATATGATCACTCTCTCATCCTTGAGTCACTTTTCCACCTGGCTTTGGAAGCAGACTTAACCTAGTTTTCCTCTTATCTCCCTGGCAGTTCTTTCCAGTCTTCTTTGTTAGATTCTCTTCATCTTTCTGATATCCAAAACTTGAAGTATTCCAAGTTCCAGTCCTTGGACCTCTTCCCTTTTCTATCTTCACTCACTTATTTGGTCTCATCCAGTCTCATGGCTTTAAATACCATGTATTGCAGCTGTGTCCAGCCTGCATTCCCTGAACTCCAGGCTCACATATCCAGCTGCCTCTTTAATATCTCCACTGGGATGATTAATAGACATCTCAAATTTAACAAGTCCAAAACTGAACTCATGATATCTTCCCGCCACCCTACCACCAAATGGTTTCTCTTCTACTCTTCCCCAGTTTCTCAAGCCAAAACCTTGAGGTCATCCTTGATGCCTCTCTTTCTGTCACACTCCAGATCTGATCTGTCAGCTTAACCTTCAACATGTGTCCAGAATGTGGCCACTTCTCACTATTTCTACTACTACCACTGCTATCACTCACCTAAATTAGTTGCAGGAGCTTCCCAACTGTCTCCAGCTTCCATCTTTGACACTATTCAGACCCTACTCAGCGCAGAAGCCAGAGTGATACTGATAAAACACAAATCAAAGAGGGTCACTCCTCTGCTCAAAAACACTCCAATGACGTTTTTAGTAAAATCTTAATTCCTAAAACTCCTTTAAAGTCCTACATGCTTTGTTTCCTGCTCATTCGCTCTCCAACTTCATCCCTTGCTTTTTTTCTTCCTTGCCTGCCTCATTCAGGCAGCGTTCTCCCCATCTTTTGCTGTTCCTTGGCCTTTCCAGGGACCCCCAGACCTTTGTATTCACTGTTCCTGGGATGTTCTTCCTTCAGACATGACTCGTTCATCTCCCTTCCTCAGATGTTACCTTCTCAGTGAGCCCTTCCCTGTTTACCCTCTGTGATTGTCCATTTATGTATCAACTTGACTAGACCCCAGGATGCCCAGGCATTTGGTCACATGTTATTCCGGATGTATCTGTGAGGATGGTTTTGAATGAGATGAACATCTGAATCAGTAGATTGACTAAGCAGACTGGCCTACCAAATATGGAGGGGCCTCATCCTATTAATTAAAGACCTGAATAGAACAAAAATGCTGGAGTAACAAGGAACTTTGCCTGCCTGACTGTGGAACTTGTCTTCTGCCCTTGGACTGGAACTTGCATCATCAGCTCTCCTGGTTCTCAGGCTTTCAGACTCAGGCTGGAACTATACTACTGGTCTGCTACATCTCCAGCTTGCCAACTGCAGATCTTGGAACTTCTCTGCCCCATAATCATGTGAGCCAATTCCTTATAATAAAATTATATATATATATATATATATATATATATATATATATATATATATACATACACACACACACACACACACACACACACACACACACATATATATACACAAATCATGACTCCCAGCCCTTCCACCATGTGAGGCCCCAGCTATGAACCAGGAAGTAGGCCCTCACCATCCCACCACCACCACTCTCCCCACTGAATCTGCAGATTCCTCATCTTAGACTTCCAGCCTCCAGAACTGTGAGAAATAAATCTCCATTGTTTATAAGATAAAAATAAAACAAAATAAAATTGCAACCCCTAAGTACCTCCCTGTTTTATTTTTTCCTGTAAAATTTATTGCCATCTACCAAAACATAGATTTATTTTACTTACCCTCCCCACTTTTTTTTTCTTATATCTACCAACCAGAATATGAGTTCCACAAGGGAAGGGTTTATGTCACCTTCATTCACTGCTGTATCCTAGCACCTAGAAGAGTACCTGAGATATATGGAGTATTGGATAACTATTTATTGAATGAATGATTGCCTAACCTATGCAAAACATCAGCTTTAGGTAGTAGTGAAATAGAGATGAATAAAGTTAAATTACTTAATGTTATACTTCAGGTTCCTCATTTATAAAATGGGGGTAATAATATACCTCATGGGACAGTTATGGGAATGAAATGACTGAATATTTATGGAATGTTTGGAATAGTGCTCAGTATAGTACTAAAGTAAGTCCAATATTAAGTAAACTAAATTTTCATATATATTTATATCCCTGCCCTCAAGAAGCTTGCATATAACAGAAAGGACATCTACAAAAACTACAGAGTGTGCAATAGTAGCACGAAGGTGGGAAGGGTCAATATACCCTTAGGGTCAAGGAAGCCTTCACAGAGAAAGTGATATTTAATATGAATCTTGGAGAATAAAGAGGTGTTTACTAGGTCAACAAGAAAGGCATTCCAACCTGTGGACATAGAATAAATGTTTGAACCAGGTGGTTCAGAAGCAAGAATAAATCTGACCTCCCACCTTCCAGGAAGTAATGATCCAGGGTTGTCTCAATAAATCTAGCTTGTTTTTCCTACTTTATACTTTAATTTGTCTTATGTAAGGGAAGGCACTGGAAACACTAAATATTAAGTTGTGGTCATTTCATTGTGTGGCAGAGAAAGTTTTGGAGATTATTACACCCTGGGGAAATGTTTGCCCCAATCTGCTTAATGTACTTGATGAAAAGAATCTGCTTAACTCTAAATCACCTTAATATTCTTGAAAGAATCTTCAGGTTTCTTACAGTAATTAATATGTCTGTCATCTTATCTGCTGATAATGATCACAGGTAACCATTTTGCTTAAGTGTTACATTAGGATCATTTGTTTAAAAAGCACTCTGATTTCAATTTTACCATGTTTTATTCACTTATTTCATTAATTAACTAAAATTAGGCTGTATTTATTATTACAATGTCAGAGTATTATTAGTAATTATTTTAAAAATAAAACAACCTTAGTGTCTATTAAATTATCTCCCAAGAGACAAGATTACATCACATACCTTTGATAAAGTCCTTTTTAAAAGAAAAAGATTTTATTTTTGAGTAATAGCTACCCCCAACATGAGGCTCAAACCCACAACCTCAAGATCAAGAGTCATACACTCTGACTGAGCCAGCCAGGGATCCCTCTTTGATTAAGTCCTTTTAAGTGAATGATCTAGAAATCAATGAAGAAGGACCTCTGGAAGGGCAAGGAAATGCATTTCCCTCTGAAGCCTCTAGGAAAAATACAGCATTGCTGACACTTCGATTCCAGCCCAGTAAGACTCATTGTGGACTCCTGATCTCCAGAACTGCAAGAGAACAAATTTGCACTATTCAAAGCCATTGGGAAGAGTGATAATTCATCATAGCACCAAAAGGAAATTAATACTGAGTGTGAGTCTGAGCCATCTGTATTAGTTAGAATTAGGTTCAGCTATAAGGAGTAGAACTCCCTAAATATCAGTAGCTTGAACAAGGTATGCATGAGCAAGTTATGATCTCTCATAAGTCCAGATTCAACAATCCAAGACTTATATAGCAAATCCACCATTACCAGATACCCAGGCTTCCTCTATTTTGTTCTGCCATCCTCAACACATGGTTTCAACATCATGGTTCAAGATAGCTGCTTAATCTCCAGCCATCACATACACCTTCTAACCAAAAGGAAGAGAGAGAAAATAGAGGAAAGCATGCCTTTTCTATATAAAAAACAAAGTTATTGAAAATTGTACACACCATTCAGCTTGTATCTCATAGACAAGTACTTGGCAATATGGCCACACCTAGTTTTAAAGGAAGCTAGGAAGTATTGTCCTTATTCTGGGTGAATTTGTGCCCAGTGAAAAGTAAAGAGTCCTATTCCCAGGGAAAAAGAAGAGAAGAAATAATAAGAACTACTTATAATAACTGTTACAGCATCAATCTCAGCTGAAATTATATTACAAACAGAATCAAAATCCTCAGTAATCCATTGGCTGTCACCCCTGCATCCATCTCCATCAGAACCAGACACATTCAAGCTAAGACTTTTCCTTTACTTTGCACTTGGATGAGTACTGCCGGTTTTTGCTTATATGTTTCTTTAAGAATTAAAGGCCAATCAATACCTTTTTGACTGATATCTTTAGATCTATAATATATTATCAGTCAGGTTATTGGTATTTTGCTGGCTCAAATCAGTCTGTCTCTTTCATGTAATTATACATTTTTCTGCTATGATCCTACAGTTTATTTTCAGAGGACATTCTTATTTCCTCATTCACAAGTCCTTGGAAGTCCTTTTCCATGGCCTCAAAGGACAAAAACAAATTACAAAGACATCTGCCATCAGGTTAAAGCCTGGTGCCCACAGATAAGTTTCACTCTTTTCTATGCTCACTGATCGTGGTCACCCATTCCAATACTAGAATTGTCTAAAATTTATCCCAAATGGAGCAAATTGTGACCACATAGCTGAGTACAAATTCAATACCACTACTTGAAAGATAACTGTGCAATTTGATCTTGAAATTATTTTTGGCTAGAGTCAGGGTTGGTCTAATGAGTGGGTGAAGAGAATATCTATGCTTATTGAATTACAGCACGGAAGGTAAAATTAATACCCCTATTGTGCTGATGAAGAAATTGTGGCCTAGAGAAAGCAAGCAGTTTCTCCAAGGTCTGGGATCTTAAACATTTCACTACTGATATAACTTGAGAAATATGGGGAATGTCTCTGCTGTAAAATATTTCCCCATTAGTTTTCAGGATGCTTGAAATTTAAAACATTCTTTTGGTCTGGAAAGCAAATATACTGGAAAATAAAGCCAACTCTTTACAGAATCCAGAAGGGAAAAATCCTTATGTTCTTTATATCGCCATGACCAATATCTTACTTCATGAAGGCCACCATCATTTCTCACCTGAGTTTCTACAGTAGCCATCCAACTGGTCTCCAGATTCCCAGATGGCTCCTTCCAATCTGTTCCCCACATTACAGCCAGAAGGATCTTCCCAAAATGCAGATCTGATCATGTTACTCCCTGCTTAAATGCTTACAGACACTCTTCATTGACTTCAGCATAGTCTACAGCAGTAGTTCTCAACTTTATTTGGCAAAATTTTATATAACAAATAATTTTCCTCATCATCCCCTCATTATTCTGAAATCTAATTCCTAGAGAAAATAAAGGATCTACATACACAATTTTAAAAATAATTTTAACACTCAAACTTTAATATAAAGGAGAAATAAAAATAATTAACCTAAACAACATTAGGTCACTTTTAAAAAATGCTTGGCCATGATTACATTAGAAGCAAAAAACTACAAATTTTGAAACGGTGGAGACAGCACTGACCTTCCCCATCCCCACTCCCTACAGACAAGCACTGGTCCAAACTCTTTAATGTGACCTGTAATGTTTTTGTGCTCTGGACTCCCTTCATCTCTCCAGCCAACATTCTCACTAATCAGCTTGCCTTGGGCTTGAATCCTCATAAACTACCTGACTATCCAATTCATACAATGGTTTCTCACTTATTGGTCTTTGAGCAAGAAGTCACTTTCTTGGCCTGGAACTCTTCTTTATCCTCTCTCCAGCTTTACCTGGCTAGTTCCTTTTCATTCATGCCTCTGCTTAGAACTGATTCCTCTAGAAAGCCTCCCCTGACACACCAATAAGATGTGGCATCCCTCCAGAGCGTCCTGAAATTTCCTCTATTATAGCATACATCACACTACATTGCAATTTTCTCTTTACCTGTCCGGGGACTCCCTGGACAATGAGTTTTTTTGAGAACATAGACTACTTGTGGTCACTGTTATGGCACACAAGGTTGGCACAGAATTGGCATTCATAATGGCTTATTAAAGAAAAAGGAAGTTGGAGAGCATAAAAATTTAACTTGGTTAAACTGTTTTATATTTCTACTGAAGGACACAATGAAGTTAGGAGTATTACAGTAAGCTATAATGTTTTAGAAACACATTATTTTAGAAAGATGTATAAATGTCAAAAATACAAAATGCATTTTGAAAAAAATAAAATGTAAGAAACCTGACAAACATTCCACCAGCCAGGTTATTAAGGTCAACATCAACAGTGATAAGTCATGTTGATAGTATGTACTCTTGATGGGATATGATGAAAATGGCACTTCACCTATGTGGTTTTCCTCCCTGAAACCCATAATCCCAGTATAAACAAAAGAAAAACATCAGACAAATCCCAATTAAGGGGCATTTTACAAAATACCTGATGAGTACTCCTCAAAACTGTCAAGGTCATCAAAAACAAGAAAAGTCTGAGAAGCTGTCATAACCATGAGGAGCTATTAAAGAGATGTAATTATAGGGGCATCTGGGTGGCTCAGTTGGTTAGACATCCGACTTTGGCTCAGGTCATGATCTCACAGTTTGTGAGTTCAAGCCCTGGCATCAGGCTCTGTGCTGACAGCTTGGAGCCTGGAGCCTGCTTCAAATTCTGTGTCTCCCTGTCTCTCTGCCCTTTCCCTGTTTATGCTGTCTCTCAAAAATAAATAAACATTAAAAATAAATAAATAAAAATAAAAATATATAATAACTAAATGTAATCTGATATCCTAGATGAGATTCTCAAACAGAAAAAGGCAAAACCTAAGGAAATTTTAATAAAATATGGACTTTTATTAACAATAATGTAGTAATATTGCATCAATTATAATAAATGAACCAGGCTAATATAAGATATTAATAATAGGAGAAACTAGGTGCAAGGGCATAAGGGAACAAAATCTTTGCAATTTTTCTGTAAATCAAAAATTATTCTAAAACAAAAAGGTTTGCATTTTTATGGGCTAACCATTTTTAAAATTTTTTCTCAAATGTTTATTATTTTTTGAGAGAGAGAGAGATAGAGTGCAAGCAGGGGAGGGGCAGAGACAGAGACGGAGACAGTCTCTAAAGCAGGCTCGAATGTGGGGCTCAAACCCATGAACTGTGAGATCATGACCTGAGCCAAAGTCAGATGTTTAACTGCTTGAGCCACCCAGGCCACCCCTATGGGCAAAACACTTAAAAATAGACACAGCATCCAAAAAAAAAAAGTGTATAAATGCAACAAGTCCATGGAAATATTATAAACATCTTCAATCATAAGGCAAACGCAAATGAAGCCATAATGTAATACCACTACAAACACATCAGAATGGTTAAAATGTAAAAGACTGGGAAAGTCAAGTGTTTGTGTGGATATAGAGCAACCGAAATTCTCAAACATTGATTATGGGAATGATACAGTTGCTCTAAAAACAAATGAGCAATTTCTTACAAGTTAAACACACTTTCCACAGATCCAGCAATTCCACTCCTAGGTAATTACCCAAGGATAACAAAATATGTACTCTCACACATACATACATACAATGTAAAATGGTATCATCAGGGGCGCCTGGGTGGCGCAGTCGGTTAAGCGTCCGACTTCAGCCAGGTCATGATCTCGCAGTCCGTGAGTTCGAGCCCCGCGTCGGGCTCTGGGCTGATGGCTCAGAGCCTGGAGCCTGTTTCCGATTCTGTGTCTCCCTCTCTCTCTGCCCCTTGCCTGTTCATGCTCTGTCTCTCTCTGTCCCAAAAATAAATAAACGTTGAAAAAAAAAATTTAAAAAAAAATGGTATCATCAATCACAAAGATAACAAAACTAAGAAAGCATTGTCACTTGGAATATCCTGAAAATCCTGAAATAATGTTCTTAGGTTAGGCGTGCTAAAATAATTAGGGGTAAAGCGTCATGATGTCCACAACTTATTCTCACATGACTCAGCAAAAGAAAAAAGGAAGGAATAATTTTAGAAGGAAGGAAGGAAGGAAGGAAGCAAGGAAGGAAGGAAGGAAAGTAGGAAGGAAGGAAAGAAGGAAGGAAGGAGGGTAGAGAGGGAGGGAGGAGAGGGAACAGCAAGTGTGGCAAAAATTTTAAAAATTGGTGAATCAAGATGAAGATCAAGAGAACTGGTAAATCAAGGGAATACCTGGGTGGCTCAGTTGGTTGAGCATCTGACTCTTGATTTTGGTTCAGGTCATGATCTCAGGGTTGTGAGATCAAGCTCTGCATTGGGCTCTGTGCTGGTGGAGTGGGGCCTGCTTGGGATTTTCTCTGTCTCTGTCTCTATCTCTGTCTCTGCTCTCTCTCTCTCTCAAATAAATAAACTTAAAAAAGAGAGAGAGAACTGGTGAAACAAGATGAAGGAAGTGAGGGAGGGAGAAGAGAAAGCAGCAAAACTTGTAAATGGTAAAATGCTAAAAATTGGTGAATCAAGATGAAGAGATGAATGAGTCATATTATTTTTATGACTTTCCTATAGTATACATTTGAAATTAGCAGAATAGAAAGTTGTGGGGGAAAGCAAGATCAGTAATAGCACTGGTAAGTTGATATGAATTTCTCTATTGGTCAAGTTTTTTTTTTTTTTTTTATTTTGCTCAGTGGCTGGAGGTTAGCCAAAGTATTTATGTTGCCTGAGCACTTAAATGTGACTATCTTCACAGAACAGTCTGTGAAATATAACATCTTTTTTAAACTATGAAATATTTATTAAAAGTTTCTCAGACAGTTCAACTAAATTTAGGATTATGTGTTTAACACCAGCAGAACTCAGATGTTAAAAACAAAGTTCTATCAAACAACTTCTTTTGTACTCCATGACTCCAGGTCATGTTTAATTTACTTTTCCAGCTGTTTTAGAATCATATAGACATTTTTATTCAGAATCAACCTTAAAAGAAGGTAAAGTAGGCAATAAAGATAAGCTAACCAATTTTTGATTTAAAAGAATCATCCCTTGGGAGACTGTATGTGTATTTCAACAATGGTACTGTTGCTCAAACATTTTTCAGAATCCCACTCTGGTGTTTCAGAGCCTATTTGTGAATCTCCTAATAAAATCAGTATGGTTATTTTAAATACACCCACATTTTATTTAGGACAAAATGACATGTGAGCATGTGATCACTCAACTTACTTGCCATTCTTGAACTCACACGATAGTTGGTATTTTTAAAAAATCATGTCTACCTTAACGAAGTAAAAATTGCCAAAATAAATGCTATTCAAAAAAGAGTTTCATGTCTGTAAAATTAGAAACAAATAAGAGCTCTTATTTTAGGCCAGAAGTGGACAAATATTCTCTGTAAAGTTTCAAACAGTAAACATTTCAGGCTCTGTTGGTCGCATGGATTCTGTCACAACGAATCAGCTCTTGTACTGTAGTAGGAAAGTAGCCTTAGACAGTACTTAAATGAATGAGCTTACCTGCATTCCAATAAAATTTTAGTTACAAAACCAGTTTTTGGAACACATTTGGCCTACAGGCCCCTGTTTACAGACCCGTGTTTTAGGTAATAATAGATAACTGACATAAATACAGTTGATCCTTGAACAACATGGGGCTTATGGGTGCCCATCCCTGGGCAGTCAAAAATCTGTATATAATTTCTGACTCCCCCAAAACTTAACTACTAATAGCCTATTATTGACCAGAAACTTAACTGATAACATAGTTGATTAAGACATATTTTGTATTACATGTGTTATACATTGTATTCTTACAATAAAGTTAGCTACAGAAAATGTTATTAGGAAAATCATAAGGGGCACCTGGATGGCTCAGTCCATTAAGCATCTGACTCTGGATTTTGGTAGACTCCATTCTTCAGGAAGTAATTGGAGGTCAGCTTACTCAGTATCAACATAATCTTTGTTTAAAAGGGAGAAAAACACATAAATATAAAACACAGCATACACACAAAAAACTCAATATCAAGGGGCACCTAGGTGGCTCAGTTGGTTAAGTGACTTCAGCTCATGTCATGATATCACGGTTCATAAGTTCAAGCCCCACATCAGGCTTTTCACTGACAATGCAGAGCCTGCATGAGATTCTCTCTCCCTCTCTCTCTGCCCCTCCTATGTTTGTGCCCTCTCTCTCTCTCTCTCTCTCTGAGTGAATAAACTCAAAAATTTTAAAAGAAAAAAAACCTCAGTGTCAAAATGATAATGTGACCAATTAATAGTGAGTAAAATATTAGTTTGTTCAAAACAATCAAAAAGAATACAAGGTGAAAGCAATCTACAGAGTACTTCTAGCATTTTTATTAATTTCATCACCACATGAAAACAAAACATATTTCTTTGTCATTCACAAATAGTATTTTTTTATTTTAATTTTTTTTTTTTAATTTTAGAGAGAGTGTAAGAGTGGGGA
The DNA here is from genome assembly GCF_016509475.1 of Prionailurus bengalensis. NCBI lineage: Eukaryota > Metazoa > Chordata > Mammalia > Carnivora > Felidae > Prionailurus > Prionailurus bengalensis. The sequence continues at coordinate 72,783,185 of NC_057354.1, read as the reverse complement.
AGAAGGGCAGAGGGAGAGAGAAAGAGAATCCCAAGCAGGATCTGCACTGTCAGCACAGAGCCCGATGCAGAGCTCAATCTCACCAAACGTGAAATCATGACCTGAGCCAAAATCCAGAGTCAGATGCTTAACCTACTGAACTAGCCAGGTGCCCTGGCATTCACAAATTTTAAAAAATAAAACTAAAAATATTTTCTCAGACAGTGATTGATGTTTGCAAATGCTTGAAATAAAGAGCAAGAACCATAAACAATTCTATTTAAACAAAGGGTGCAAAGTCTTTGTTCATTTAAAAACATTTATTAGAATTAATGATTACAATTTTCACATCTTCAGAGGAAAAGAGATCTGAAATGTGGCCTGCACTAACATTTCATACTTACTGGACTATTTTCCCATTTTGATGTTTCCCCACTACACTAGTTGTTCTCAAATGTAATCTTTGAATGCATCAACATCATCTGGGAATCTGTTAGAAATGCAAATTCTTACCTCAGACTTCCTGAATAAGAAACTCTGGGAGTGGGGCCCAGAGACAACCATCCGGGGGATACTGACGCACACACAGGTTTGAGAATTACTGATCTACATCTAGGCAGATGTTTATGTAGCTACCAAAAAAGAGAAAGAGCCATACTCTTCAGTTGTTAGGTTCCAGCACAGGCCCATCTCAAATCTCCTTCCCCTTACCAGCTTGGATCTAAAGGAGGAGAGAGTGAAAATGATTTACAGATGGAAGCCCACTCATAACTGGTACTCTTCTTGCTCATTACCAATCACCTAACCCACATGTAGACTTAACATAGTAGTACATGAGGCATCTACACTTTCTCACTCAGCTAAAACTCAAGGACTAAGAATGCATACTGAGGACAGGGAGGAATACTATTTTTCATAAGAAGAATTACAGAGCAACTGACTCCTAAACCGTGTGTATATATAACATCAATTGCAATAATATCTTTTTTGAATTTTTAAAAATATTTATTTTTTAGAGAGATAGAGACAGAAGTGTGAGCAGGGGAGGGGCAGAGAGAGAGGGAGACATAGAATCTGAAGCAGGCTCCAGTCTCCGAGCTGTTGAGCTATCAGCACAGAGCCCGACACAGGGCTCCAACTCACAGTGAGATCATGACCTGAGCTGAAGTCAGACGCTTAACTGACTGACTGATCCACCAAGGTGCCCCTATCTTAGGCATATTTTTAAGATATCCATTAGAACCTTTACTTTTATGAAATTCATTTATATATGACATGTTTTTATATAATTATGGGGGATAAAATGTCCCTGAAGTAACTGTACTGTCAGAATGTGGTGAAAATTTACCTCCAAATACAGAAGCACATGAACACATTGCTTTCAGTTTCTTTCTGTTTGGCTTTAACTCCTGCCTGATCAAAGAAATTAGAACTCTATAAATTAACAATTTATAGAATTAAAACAATTTTTAAAATAATTATGGATGTAACTAATGAATGAAAATCCTACTTTATGCACTGTATTATAATAAGCATTAGTGGTTGAGGAGGTTATAAACTAAAATAAAATTAAAAACAAAATTAAAATAAAATTTTTTTTTTATTTTTTTTAAAAAAATTTTTTTTTTCAACATTTATTTATTTTTGGGACAGAGAGAGACAGAGCATGAACGGGGGAGGGGCAGAGAGAGAGGGAGACACAGAATCGGAAACAGGCTCCAGGCTCTGAGCCATCAGCCCAGAGCCCGACGCGGGGCTCGAACTCGCGGACTGCGAGATCGTGACCTGGCTGAAGTCGGACGCTTAACCGACTGCGCCACCCAGGCGCCCCTAAAATAAAATTTTTAAAAAGATACTGGAATAGCCAGTTAAGAGGTTCAGAGGCTAAAACAACAAGAGAACCAAGGTCAGCAGCAGGCCCCTCCAAACAGATGTGGAAATTGAATGGATATTTTTAAATGTTTATCTATTTATTTTTTGAGAGACAGAAGGGGAGAGGAAGAAGGAGAGAGAGAATTCCAAACAGGCTCTGTGCTGTTAGCACAGAGCTCAACCTGGGCTCCATCTCAAGAACCATGAGGTCATGACCAGAGTTGAAATAAGAGTCAGACACTTAACCAACTGAGCCATCCAGATGTCCCAAAACTGAATGGGTTTTTGAAGGATGGATGTGTAGGGAGATGGGAATGAAAGTTCCAGATAGGCATATGCCATGAGCAAAGACTATGAATACTTTGCATATATGAAGAATAATAGAGTAGACCAATTTAGCTGGAGTAGGAAATCCATACAGGAAAAATTCAGTAGATTAGGTCCATTTCACTAAATGTACTACGTACATTTACTTAAATGTCAGGCTGGGGCATTTGACTTGTTCTGAGAGCAATGAAAAACTATTTAAAATTCTAGGGACATGATGAAAGCAGTATTTTAGGAAGCTTGATTTGACTAAATGTGTAGAGTAGATTACAGTTGAGCTTCTCAAGTTGTAAAATGCATATGAAATCACCTGGGATCCCATTAAAATGCAGATTCTGATTCAGTAGGTCTGGGGTGTAGGCTAAGATTCTAACACAATGCCAGTGATTCCCAGACTACTGGTCCTCAGACAGCACTTTGAATAGTGGAGGATTAGGGTATGGTTCTAAATTCAAGATATCCCCTTGTGGTCTAATATTGAAGTAGGAAGAGAAAGCATGCCATAAGGAAAATAACTTTTTTTTTAATACAAAGAGATATAGCTAGAAAGCTGATAAATAAATTACAAAATACTAAAATTATTCTATTTGCCTTATAAGAAGGCAAGAAAGAAAGAACCAAAGAACAACAATGGGTTGGGAAAAATAGAAAGTAGTCAAACCATAATAATAATCACATGCAGTGAAATAGATTAGAGTCACACATATATAGTTAACTGATATTCTGACAAAGCCTCAGAGACAATTGGGTGGAATCTTCTCAACAAATGGTACTGAAACAATTGGATATTCATGTGCCCCATCCCCACCCTCCAAAAAAAGAACCTTGCACTGTGTTGAAAAATTAACCAAACATTAATCGTGGACCTAAATGTAAAATGTAATAAAACTATAAAACTTCTACAAGAAAGCTTAGCAGCAAATCTTTGTGACTTCAGTTTAAACAAAGATTTCTTTGCTTACAACACCAAATGCACTATTCATTAAAACACACACACACACACACACACACACACACACACACACACACAAATGGATTAATTTGGCTTCATCAAAATTCAAAACTTATCTTTCAAAGACACCTTTAAGAAAATGAAAATACAATCCACAAACTAGGTGAGAATATCTGCAAATCATGTATCTGATAAAGGATTTGAATCCAGAATTTACAAAGAACTCTCAAAATTCAATGAGAAATACAACCACCCAATAAAAAGAAGGGGCAAATTAAAAAAAAAATAACTTTTTTACAAATTTATGATGCTAGTCTGTTTACCTGTTTGCAAGAATAGACATTTCTCATTCAAGCAGCTAAAAAGAAAGTGGGGGCTATAAAAAAAAAGAACATAAGAGTGGCATCTGGGTGGCTCAGTTGGTTAAGCATCTGACTCTTGATTTCTGCTCAGGTCATGAGAGCATGGTTCATGAGATCAAGCCCGAGGGCAGGCTCTGTGCCAACAGCAAGGAGCTTCCTTGTGATTCTCTCTCTTCCTTCTCTCTCTGGCCCTCCCCCCTCCCCCCCCCCCCCCGATCGTGCAAGCCCTCTAGCTTGCTCTCTCTCAAAAATAAATAAATAAACAACAACAACAACAAAAAGAGCCTAAGAGAATCTTACAGAAACAAATGCAAAAAGTATGGTACAATGCCCCCCTGGGGAAATGGAAAGGAACCAGACACTGCTCTCTCAGCCTCTCTGCTACATGCTCTCCCATCTTCTCATGCTTCCTTCTTCTTACTCATCTTCAGTTTGCCCATTAGGACTCTCACTCCTGACTCTGAATAACTTTCAGTTGAAGTGCCCACCACCACCTTACTGCAGGCTTGTAAGTCTCAGTTCAAGTTCTCAGGAGAGAACCAGCTTGGACCAGTCTTTGGATTGGTCATGAAAGTCAGGAGTCCATCTCTGGTTCAATCATCTATTACCTAGACAGAGTCTTTCTTATAAGATTTCAGGGTCTATGAGTGAAATGAAGATGGACAATTGGGCATGGTAAACAAATAGATGAAAAAATCTGTCAAAATGACAGGTGGGAAGACTCTCAGGTTCAGCTGAGGCCTCTATTGTTTGCATAACATATGTCAAGTACTTCCCTTGCTCTAAAGACATGTGCTTTTCTGAGCATGTTAAAACATTGAGAAACCAAAAAAAAAAAAAAAATTGAGAAACCAGTTCTGTCAGCCCTAAGGTATCTTCCTCCAGAGTATATGAGTTGATGAAAAATTCACTGAGGTTGAAGAAGCAGGTGGTGAGGTCTGTTCCCTGTGTTGTTAGGCATTCCCTTCCCCTAGCCCACACGCATGAGACAACATGGGAGTTCTTGTCCCTCACATGAAAGATTTTCAAGAGAATCACTTGTAGAGCTTGAAATTTGGGGGTATGTGGGGATTGTTGTCTCACTTTGAAAATGCTAAAAGGAAAAGGCTGTGGCTACATCAGCCAGAGACGGAAGAGCCAAGGGAGTGAAGGGCAGGAGAGAGGGATGCAGTCCCGGGAGTGAGCTGCCCTCAAGCTGATGTGGAGGTGGGTGGGACTTGAACACAGTACAATCCTACAGGAAGAAACTGGCCTGGATTTAAAGGGTTCCTGCCCCTTTAAAGAGCAATACTATCTCAAATGTGGAACTTCTAATGTGGATTAGATTTTTCCCTATCTAAGAATTATCTGAGGGGTGCCTGGGTGGCTCAGTTGGTTAAGCGTCCAACTCTTGGTTTTGGTTCAGGTCACAGTCTCATGGCTTTGTGGGTTGGAGCCCTGCTGTGCTGACAGCCTGCTTGGGATTCTCTCTCTCTCCCTCTCCCTGCCTCTCCCCCACTCACACTGTCTCTCTCTCAAAATAAATAAATAAACTTAAAAAAAATTATCTGAAATTATGAGAGCTGACCAAGATTTTGTAGGGAAGGCTGAATCTTCAGAGCTGGTTTAAATGGAGAATGGGGGTGGGGGAGGGGAGTCTTGCCTGCACCCTTCAAGTCCAACAGCTTCTTTATTTTTTTCATTTTTTATTTTTCCTAATAAGATAAAGCCCACTGCTTTATTCTGGTTATTTGTACATTCCAGCAACTTTTGGGGGGAAGGGAAAGAAACTACAAAGAAAGACACAGACATATGGGGGGAAATATACTATAAACCGTTGTTTTCATTTTTGGTTAAAGAAAAAAAAACTTTATAATCAATATCCCACTCATAAGATAGAAAAAACTTGATTGTTTTTAATGTGGCATTTGTGTCTATCTTCTCATTTCATATGTACAGTTTATTTGGGTACTACTACTATCCACTGGCAGAATACCTAAAAGCAAACACAAATATCAGAAAGGAAAAAGCATTAACAAGAGGAAGCTCAAGAAGATGGGTTCAAAAGGGTGCGCAGCCCACTGGACACCAGGCCAGGCAGGTCAGTTGAAGCAGACTACGTTCACGAAAGCCCTGTGGCTCTTCTCCAACTCCTGCAACAGCTCATCAGTCTAATTCTTCATGTTTTCCATGTGCTGAATGCACCGGCATAGTTCACAGATGAAGAACGCCCGAGGGTGGCCTCTCCATGGCTGCCCTGGATGTCCACATTGCACACTGGCTAGCAGGTCTCCTGCTCTGTGGAATTCAGATCTTCAACCATCTGGTGGGTTGGTCACTCTTTCTTCACAGGTGAGGATCAGATCAAACAGATCTTTACAGTTCTAGAGACTTTCTGGCCAGGACTTGATTCTCTTACTTCTGTCCAACATATGTAAAATGCTATTCTGTCCTTCCTAAGGAGATCATTGTGCATCTGATCATACAGTTTCAAAATTCTAAATATTTGCCTTGTCATGTGTCATTCCTGAAAACTTGACATGAGTTCCTGTTCCAAAGAACAGGACACTGACTTCCCATTTGCTGAGGATGTTGTGCACCTCCATGTTCCGTTCTGGTTTCTCCAGCACACCACCGCCACCTGCAGCAGCAAACACTGCAAGGTGGCAGTCACATGCACTTGATGTACCCCCTGGCAGGTTCTTTAAACCAATGTTGCAGTAAATGCAAAATTATGTCACCCCAATGGTGGTTGTGGTCTAGCAGCCTAAAAACAGAACTTAGAATTAAAGATTTGTTAGTTTTTCAGCTCCAATTTCTTTCTTGAGATAAAACTGTGTTTCATGTGGGATTTAGAACCCAACACAAAGCATGATAGAAATGATAATGGAGTAGATCTTTAGGAAAGGGCTTTATGAATCAAGAAAGAATGACAAATCAGGGAAAGAAGGAGCTATATATTCTTCCATAAAAGTGACACGAGATTTCCTGATGAAAATTTATGACAGACTGAAGAATGGAGAAGCTAGCCTAATGGTATCCTGTACTTTGAGATCATCAAGTAAAACCAATCCTGCAGCCTCAATTTAGCTTAACTAAACTATGTGAAGATAAGCACTACCTCAGCCCCACGTTACCTTCGGCAAGGGAGCCCAGAAGCTGAAGAGGGAGGTCTGCCATACAAACGAAAAGGCTTTTATTCCCTGTGCCCTGCCCTCTAGGATTCCACTATGCTTCTCAAAGAAAGATTCTATTGTAACCACAGATTCATATCCAGTGCCCTCACTTGCATGTCATTTTGTTTTGTATACATTTCTCATTTCTCATGCTGACTGCTAAGTTAATTCATTCAATTTTTTTTGTTTTCTTCTTGTAGAGCCTTCTCTGTGTCCGGCACCATTCAATAAGCTCCTCATGGAACTTATATTTGAGTGTGTGGCAGTGCAGGTAATAAACAATACATCCATTAAAGTATATCAGATGATAGTAAATGTTTTATTAAACAAAAAATGGCAGGGGAAATGAATAGAGATTGTGGGGAGATGAATTTAAAATAGGGGATCAGAGAAGGCCTCTTGAGAAGGCCATGATTTGAACAAAGACTTGAAGGTAGAAGCATCTAGGAATATTCAAGGAACAGCAAGAAGTTAGGATAGCTGGAGGAGAGGGAGAGGGGGAGGGAGGGATCAGGTGGGAGAAGAAAGAAGGGCCAGATTACATGGGAACTCTTAGCTACTATGAGGACTTTGGCTTTTACTCTGAATGAGATGGGAAGCCATTCAAGGGCCAAAGAGTGACATGACTTGACTGATGTTTCAATAGGACAATTCTGGATAAAGATGATAGGGGATGGAATACCAGGGTCAGTCAATCACCTGGGAGGCTCTTGAAACAGCCCAGGCCAGAGATGATAAAGGCAAGGACTGTGGGTCAGAGTGGCAGCCCTTGGAGGAAATGAGGATGGGAGGAATATGCAGATTCTGATAAGTAACTCCCTGAATGCCATAGTAAGGTGTTGGGCTTGTATTTGGCAGAGGCAAAACAGAGAGACAAATGCAAAACAAATTTAAATTCATTAACTAACCTATCAAGGGGAAACTGACTATTGCAGGAGTATTTTAAATCAGTAAAGTCTACTGGTGCTTTTTCAAGTATAAACCTTTCAGGTATAGATATTCTGGAAACCAGAAGAGCCTTGAAACCATTTAAAACTTATATAAGATTCTTTGAAAGCATTTATGAATTTGACAAAATATCTTACTCAAGGAAAAAATCCCCTAGAAGGAAAAAAAAACAAAAACAAAACAGATATTAGATTTTCTTTTTAAAAGCCACACCAAAGGAGATATAAATAGAAAAAAGCTGAAAATACACCTAGATGTCACAATGTGCCAGATTATCATCTGATATTTCCAATAAACATCTAATACCAAAAGTACCAAAACTCAGTGCTAAATGACACAAACCATTTAGAACAAGTAAAGGGCAATCAGTGGAAATAAAAAAGGACTCAAAGCAAAGTATGGCATTAAATGTATGTGACTTGAAAAGGGATTAAGAACCGCACAGCAGGGGCCTCACTCTATTATGATAACAGAGATAGAGACAGACAGACAACTACAAAAAATGCTATGTATTCATGAAGTATAACCTAATACAAATTTGAGAATGGAATAATACAAAGCAGGAGACATTTTTGAAATGTCATCAAACAGTGCCAGTGAATATTATTTCTGCCAGGGAACAGCAAGAGAGAATGTTTTATTCAAGAGTATCCAAGGAAATAAAAGTTATATTTAAATGGGACATTTCTCACTACATCAAAAATTTTTAATGAAAAATAGAAAAGCAGCTTCTGGGGATAAAAGTGTTATATTTTTGTTCTGGGAATAAAAGTGTTATACACATATGTTCTCATAATAAATGATTATAGGCATCCCCTGCTTTTTTTTTTCAATATATGAAATTTATTGTCAAATTGGTTTCCATACAACACCCAGTGCTCATCCCAAAAGGTGCCCTCCTCAATACCCATCACCCACCCTCCCCTCCTTCCCACCCCCCATCAACCCTCAGGTATCCCCTGCTTTTTGAAAGTTCACGTTATGCCACTTTGCTCTTGTGAAAGACCTCCACTGGTACCTATTTGTGCTAACTGAAAGAAATCCGAAGAGGATTTTCGCTTTGAATAAAAAAGGTGAAAAGCGCAAAGAGTGTTCTGTGTTGGTTTTGCAGCAGAACAAATTTATGTGATAGAGGCAGTTGCATACCTAGAGCAGCAAGAGCAGCAGCACCCAGCTCCTTCCTGGGAGCTACATTCAGCGTCTCAGCACCAAGACGGCATAGCTTTGAACTGTGTCTATGAGCGTCTGTGCTTTATCTTGATTTATGTTGTACATCCATTAGCAACATGTGTTCTAAGGCCTCAAAAAAGCCTAAGAGGTTACTTTTTCGGTCTGGGAATGCTAAAAAAAATTTCCATATAAACTAATGGTAATTGCTTCTTCCCTTTGCGTCATTTCAGCTTATGAAAAGTTTCATAGGGACATTCTACTTTCAAATAGAGGGGGGAAACCTGTACTTAGTATTTAATAGCTCGATTCTCGGTGTTAAAATGAGACAGGCCAAACAGAGGTTTAACAATTTATTTTACTCTGTCACCAGGCAGGCATGATTATTAGCAGTGCAATGTGTTTTTAGCCTTTTGTTTTTTCCTTATCTTTCTCCTAAGTAAAATAAAGGAGGGTAGTTCTCTCCCAAGTGATAGAAGAGAGAGAGTGAGTGATTCCAATAAATTACATACTCTCCTTTGATATTTAGGACAAATATCTATACCACTCTCTTTTCCCTATCATATTTGTCTATCCCTTAAGTACCCTGAAAGCTTCTGGAACATTGCAGTTTCTCTCCAATTACATCACCCCTGACAACTTCAACAACCCTGTCCATGACGTTTTGACAACCTGACCTTGTGTTTTCTCAGCCTGATTGACTTCTTGCCACCTACCTTCTGTGCATCTTGAATCTGCTCAACCTCTCACAATTTAAACAAATGTGCATCCCCAGCCATCACCTCTCATCTCGTCATTTCTTCTGTTCTACTGAAGCTGGTATTTGTCCTCAGAGTAACATAAATTCCATCAATCCTCATCTCGTACTGCTATGGTTAAGGCTAGAGATTGTAGAGTCAGTCTGTCTAGGTTTAAATCCTGACCCTCTCTTCCCTAGCCGAGTGACCAGAGACAAATTACTTAATCCCTTTATGCCCTAAATTTCTCACAGGCTTCCTGTGAAGGTTAAATGAGATAATCCACATAAATCTGGCACACACTAAATCCATGATGAACATTAGCCAGTGGTATCAGTATTCTAATTCGCTTCACTTGTCCTTTTTGAAGCCTGGTCACTGTAGTGATCTTGGTTTTCCCCCACTCTGGATAGTACTAGTCCCTTCCATTGTTCACGTTTTTCATCTCAGCTCCTGGATTAATTTAAACCTTGATTGCTTCCTAAATCTAATTGGACTCTAACTCTAGACCATTGGGGACACTCAGGAATTTTTTTTTATAATTAATCTCTTCTTGAGTCCTTATTCCATTCCCCACAACAGCTACTCTAAACCACCTCTATTTTCCTAAAGTCCCCAAATCTTGCCCTGCCTGAAATATTTTTATGACATAAGGTTGTCTCCTACTTCCCCAAGAAGACAGAGGCCACCCTATTACAGAGAAAGCTTCTCCTATACTTTAGTTTTTTCCCATGAAGAAGGAACCCAATGAATGTAACTCCTGGCTTCTCTGCCTCTGTATTCACTTTCCCTTCAGGGAAGTGGAATGACTCACTTGACTGTTAAGTTTATGCAGAATAAATCAGCATTCTCTAAGTAGCCTTTAGATCTCTTGGCAGCCAGCAGGCCCACACAGCCCAGACCAATCATTCTCTCACTGGCCACAGGATGCACAGGAGACCAGCTGCCTCTAGAGGACCTAGGGAAATCTGTAGTTTGGAAAGGGAGTATAGCTCTTAAGTCAGAAGACCTCCCAACAGACAGATGTTGAGGAATATTAAAAAATCAAAACAAAAAACTGGGAATTTAGAGGAGCTTTATAAATTCAGAGGTATGAGTGGACTTCAGAACGTTTTAACTTTGGCAGTTGTATGGGCTTTTAACAGCTACAGTCTGGGACAAATGCTGGGAAGGATATGGAGCAACAGGAACGCTCATGCATTACTGGTGGGAATACAAAATGGTATAGCCATTTTGGTAGACAACCTGATAGTTTCTTACTAAATTAAACATACTCTTAGCATACAATCCAGCAGTCACACTTGATATTTATCCAAAGGGACTGAAAGCTTATGTTCATACAAAAATGTGTACGTGGATGTTTAGAGCAGCTTTATTCATAAACTAAGCAAGATCTATTTCAGTCAGTAAATGGATAAACAAACTGTGCCATATCCAGTCAACAGACTATTATTAGGCACTAAAAAGAAATAAGCTATCAAACCATCAAAAGGACATGGTGGAATATTAAACGCATAATACTGAATGAAAGAATCCCATCCTAAAAGGGCTACATGTTGTATGACTCCAACTATATGACATTCTGAAAGAGGCAAAATTATGGAGAGAGTAAAAAGATAAATGGTTGCCAGGAGTTGAGGAAGGAGGGGTGCAGAGGCAGGGCAGATAATTTTTGAGATACTATACTGGTGGATAGATGTCATTACATATTTGTTCAAACCTATAAAATATATAACACCAAGAGTGAACCCTAAGGTAAACCATGGACTTTTGGTGATAATGATACCTTGATGTAGCTTCATCCTTTGTAAAAAATGTACCACTCTGATGCAGGATGTTGATAGTGGGGCAGGTTGTACATGTGTGGGGTTAAAGGATATGCAGGAACTCTTCTCTGCACTTTCCACTCAATTTTTCTGTGAACTTAAAATCACTCTAAAAAATAAAGTCTATTCAACAACAACAACAACAACAACACCTATGCTAAGGAGGTTTCATTGTCTAACAGAGGGTATTTTTTAAAATACAGATTCTTACACTTCATCTCAGAACTACTAAATCATTTCTGTAGGAAGAGGATATAGGAATCAGTATTTTTTTGCATGCAGTTGTTAAATAATAATAAACACCCAGGTAATTATTTTGATCAGACAAATTTGGGAAACATTGGTTTAGGCTTTTCTATACCTGAAAGCAGTTACAGCAACTGATGGCCAAGGATTACAACTGTTGGCTCCGAAGATACAAGCAGTGTTAGGGAACAGAGTTCACTCTAAATGCAGCTCAAGGCATTGGTATTCTTCCATGTTCCCTTTGTAGTTAGAATGCTACATAGCATATTTGGATCAACTGAATGTGAATGGAAGTGATGTGAGTGAAAGAGACATGTGCTACTCTTGGGCAGAAGTTTTTTAGAGACAGGGCATAACTTGTTACATTCCCTTGTCCTGCTATGTGGACCATGGAAAAACTTGTGAAGATTGTGACATCCTAGTTCCTTAAGTGAATACAGTGTGAACAGAACTCCCTGCCAATCCACAATGGATGTGTAGTGTAAGAGAAAAATAAACTGTTGTTGTCTTAAGCCACTAACATTTTTAAAAAATGTTTATTTATTTATTTTGAGAGAGCATGTGAGCAGCAGGGAGGGGGCAGAGAGAGAAGGAGGGAATCCTAAGCAGGCTCCGCGCTGTCAGCACAGAGCCTGATGTGGGGCTCAATCCCACAAACTGTGAGATCGTGACCTGAGCTGAAATCAAGAGTCAGATGCTTAATCAAATGAGCCACCCAGGTGCTCCTTAAGCCAGTCACATTTTGAAGTTCTTTGTTCCTATAGCATAACATACCCTATCCTGACTGATAGAGTCTTCAAACTCTACAAATTTTTTAATTATTTTTTTAATGTTTATTTATTTTTGAGAGAGAGAGAGAGAGAGAGAGAGAGAGAGAGAGAGAGAGAGAGAAAACACAGGCAGGGGAGGGGTAGAGAGAGGTAGGGACAGATGATCCAAAGCAGGCTCTGTGCTGACAGCAGAGAGCCCGATATGGGGCTGGAACGTGTGAACCTTGAGATCATGACCTGTGCTGAAGGTGGATGCTTAACCAACTGAGCCATCCAGGTGACCAAAACTGTACAAATTTCTAAGATTCACAAGAGAACAGTATCTCAAATGCTAGTCTGAGACAGGAATTAATATGAATAGCAGATTATCCACCCTAGAAATGGAATATTCAGTGTGCCAAATTTAACAGCTCCTAATTACATTTATGTTCACAGAACATCAATTACTGAGTCTTGTATCAAATCACCTATCTTGGTAAAGCTAATACTCAGAATCTCTCTGACTCCAGAGTCTTTTACATGGTATTTAACAACACCAATAAATGTGCTTTGAGAACAAAATTTTGCCTGGAATGACAACACCAGTGACTGGGGAATAGCTTTTTCTAAATCTGATGGGGGTGGGAACAGGGATGCAATAATTTTGTATGTCTTATTGACTCTTTTGATTATCTAGAAACTCAGTAAGAGACTTGATACTAAACTAATAAAATGTTTGACTAAGCTACAACTGTCTACAAAAAATTCCAACCCTATTTAAGTCTTGCAAAACTCTTCTATGGCACAAGAACAGACACTCACATCAATGGAACAGAATAGAGAACCCAGAAATGGACCCACAAATATATGGCCAACTAATCTTTGACAAAGCAGGAAAGAATATCCAATGGAATAAAGACAGTCTGTTCAGCAACTGGTGCTGGGAAAACTGGACAGCGACATGCAGAAGAATGAACCTGGACCACTTTCTTACACCATACACAAAAATAAACTCAAAATGGATGAAAGACCTCAATGTAAGACAGGAAGCCATCAAAATCCTCGAGGAGAAAGCAGGCAAAAACCTCTTTGATCTTGGCCACAGCAACTTCTTACTCAACACGTCTCCAGAGGCAAGGGAAACAAAAGCAAATATTAACTACTGGGACCTCATCAAAATAAAAAGCTTCTGTACAGCAAAGGAAACAATCAGCAAAACTAAAAGGCAACTGACAGAATCGGAAAAGATATTTGCAAATGACCTATCAGATAAAGGGTTAGTATCCAAAATCTACAATGAACTTATCAAACTCAAGACCCCAAAAAAACAAATAATCCAGTGAAGAAATGGGCAAAAGACATGAATAGACACTTCTCCAAGGAAGACATCCAGATGGCCAACCAACACATGAAAAAGTGCTCCACATCACTCATCATCAGGGAAATACAAATCAAAACCACAATGAGATACCACCTTACACCTGTCAGAATGGCTAACATTAACAATTCAGGCAACAACAGATGTTGGCAAGGATGCAGAGAAAGAGGATCTCTTTCTCATTGTTGGTGGGAATGCAAGCTGGTGCAGCCACTCTGGAAAACAGTATGGAGGTTCCTCAAAAATTTAAAAATAGAACTACCCTATGACCCAGCAATTGCACTACTAGGCATTTATCCAAGGGATACAGGTGTGCTGTTTCAAAGGGACACATGCACCCCCATGTTTATAGAAGCACTATCAACAGTAGCTAAAGTATGGAAAGAGCCCAAATGTCCACCGATGGATGAATGGATAAAGAAGATGTGGTATATATACACAATGGAGTATTACTCGGCAATCATAAAGAAAGAAATCTTACCATTTGCAACTACGTGGATCGAACTGGAGGGTATTATGCTAAATGAAATTAGTCAGAGAAAGACAAAAATCATATGACTTCACTCATATGAGGACTTCAAGAGACAAAACAGATGAATATAAGGGAAGGGAAACAAAAATAATATAAAAACAGGGAGGGGGACAAAACAGAAGAGACTCATAAATATGGAGAACAAACTGAGGGTTACTGGAGGGGTTGTGGGATGGGGGATGGGCTAAATGGGTAAGGGGCACTAAGGAATCTACTCCTGAAATCGTTGTTGCACTATATGCTAACTAATTTGGATGTAAATTAAAAAAAATAAAAAATAAAAAATTAGGAAAAAAAAGAATAAAAAAAAACCTCTTCTAACTAAGATTGAATGAAATATGAAACAGAAAGGATGAATTCTGGACATTATATTTCTTTGAAGTTTAAATTTCAAAGGCAAGAGAATTTGAGCTTAATCACTGATATCTTTAGACTTAAATTGTCAAGGAGTTTTATTTTTTTTATTAAACAAATTTTTTTAAATGTTTATTTATTTTTGAGAGAGACAGAGACAGAATGCAAGTGGGTTAGGGGCAGAGAGAGAGGGAGACACAGAATCCGAAGCAGGCTGCAGGCTCTGAGCTGTCAGCACAGAGCCCGATGTGGGGCTCGAACCCACAGAGCTGTGAGATCATGACCTGAGCCAAAGTCAGACGCTCAACCGACTGAGTCACCCAGGCGCTCCTTAAATTGTCAAGGAGTTTTAATCTTTAGACTTTTATTTTTCCTGAGAATGGGAATTTGATAATGGGAGGAGTTTTTGGTGAAATTTGAAGGGTCTCCGTGTTGACTGTATTTTATTATTGAAGTACCTCAATAGTGCTATGTAATCTCATTGTAAGCCTTCTTATATGTGAGATTGGACAATACTACTGAATATAATTGGTAAGGAAAATAGAGGAATGGATTTTCAGATTTGGAGTTTCTATAATCAATATACTATTTGTGGTAGTTATAAAACATGGCCTGTTCTATGTCTTGTCCTAGCAGCTTCTCTCTAATGTAGGGCTCCTGGAAGGGAGCTTAGGTTGGTTGTGAAAGTACATACAGCTTATACTATTCTAGCACCATCCCATAGGCCCTAAACCATGCTAGCACCATCTGATCTTCCCACAGTTCCCTTGGTTTACCTGAAAAATTGAGCCCACAAAACTTCTCTTCAATTTTAACTGCTACCCTTAGATGAAACTTTAATACACCAAGTAGGATTCCTTTTGGGGGCATCTTTGTGTAATTTGTGTTTTGTTCTGTTTTGTTTTGGCTTTCTCTGCCTCCTATCACATGTGAATCTTGCTGCTCTCATGATGTGTCCCCACCTGTGTATATTTGGAGGTTCATACCTTGCTACCTAAATGTGCTATTGATGTTGTTCACGGGTTTGAGATTTTGCTAACTTGCTCCGTTTTTGTAGGAAGCTATGAGGATATTTAAAAACCATTCCACTTTCAACTTCACAAAATGCTCTTTGCTTTTTTTGTGATCCTTTCATGTAGCAAAGATAATTATATATGTTCACCAAATCTCTTTTCATATTTCTTCTATATTCCCTGTCCATCCCCCCAACACCCTCCCCAAATGAAGCATGACCCAGGGACTAGTCCTGCCTAGTGAAACATGAATGGAAATAACAAGTGTCACTTCACAGTGGTGGCAGTGAGAGCCCTCTGCACCATTCCTTCATCTCTCTCTTCCCCTTTGGTCATTAGCATACAGCCTAAGGACTGAAGCAGCCAGCCTCAATGGTCTCAGCAAAGAAGATAACAATCTAGAGTAGAGTTTGCACTAGTGAGAAACGTTTAAGTCTTCTGCCACTACTCTCTTGGAGTTGCGGCTATAGCACAAACCCAGACTACCCAGACTTCACCTCTTCCTTGTAAATATGCTCAAGTATCTCCTATCCCCCACCCCCCAAAAACAAACTTTCCCCTAGTCCTTAGATTATCATATATCTCCCTCTCATTCACTGATACATTTCTGGAAGTAAAATCTATATTTGCTACATCCACTTCCTCACCACCCACTCACTGCTTAATTCCTGGGGATCTCGCTTCTGCTTCTTCATTCTTCAGAAACTATTTTGAGATTACCAATGATTTCCTACTTCCCAAATCACATTCAATCCTGCTCAACCTCTCTTCTACCAAGGCCCCAAACTCTAGTCAAGTGGTATCAAATCTTTTTGTGATCAAAGACTCCTTTGAAAATCAGATAAAAGTTAGGGATCTTAAGGGGAAAAAAAGCTATGGATCTTATTCTCAGAAAAATCGTGTGTGTCTGTGTGTGTGTGTATGTGTATATATATATACACATACATATATATGTATACACATACATATGTGTATATATGTATGTGTATATATATATACACATACACACACACACACATATATATTTCCCGAGGTATTTTCCTATACCACCCTACCCTAAAGTTTTGTCTCTCCTCTACTTTTGGCATTTCTGTAGTAGCTTCTTATACTAACAATTCTCTCATGCATCTCTCTCTTCATTCAATCATGGAGTACTTGTGAAGTAAAAAAACAACATTGTGTTCCTCTTATCCCAAACGACATGACAGTATAGTTGGGAAAGAGACATGTTTACATTAAAACTTGAGCAATAAAATAGGGAAGAATATGAAAAAGTGGGAGAAATATTGAACTATTTATGAAGAAGGGTCCGATACTGCTTTCTGTAAGAGAGGGAGTATAAACTGTACCTTGAAAGACAGGCTGGACTTTTGGGTAAGTAGATAGAAGGAAGAATTGTGTGTCAAATAGAATAGAAGGTATTATGTGAACAACAAGAAACATGTAAATATAAATGAAATGTTGAAGAGATCATAAGTAGGTCCGACAGGGAATGACCAGAAAGGATACAAAGGTAGATAAAAACAGAACGCTAGAGGGGCACCTGGGTGGCTCAGTTAGTTAAGCGTCCAATTCAGCTCAGGTCATAATCTCACAGCTCTTGAGTTCAAGGCCTTTGTCGAGGTCTGTGCTAACAGCTCAGAGCTTGGAGCCTGCTTCAGATTCTGTCTCTCTCTCTCTCTCTCTCTCTCTCTCTCTCTCTCTCTCTCTCTCTGCCCCTCACCCACTCATGCTCTGTCTCTCTCTCTCTCTCTCTCTCTGCCCCTCACCCACTCATGCTCTGTCTCTCTCTCTCTCTCTCTCTCTTTCTCAAAAATAAACATTAAAAAAATTTTTTTAAACAAAAAAACAAAAACAGAACGCTAGGTTGAAACCAGTCCGGTGTTAGCCTTAAGGCTTTATTTTGGGAATAATAGGGAGACACTGAATATTTTTGAGCAAAGGACTGCCAGGATAAAAATGATCTTTTAGGAGATTAATCTGTTTAGAGTACCTAACAGAGAAATGAGGGACTGGCCCAAAGGAGTTAAGTTAAGGGACTGTGCAATAATCCACGGTTTGTACTTCTGAACTACAGAACTGAACTGTTTGAGAAGAGTATCTTAGTGAAAGGGGCACAACTGATGTAGGAGGCATGAAGACGTGCGGCTTCACCTGTTAGAATGCAGTCAGCTAAGAGCCTCCAGCTGCAGCCCCTTCAGGACCTCACACAGCAGTATCCAAGCTGAGGTCATCATCTTCCCGTGCAGCCCCCACCAATGACTGATCATGACAGCACTACTAGGGCCTAGCCATTTCTACCTAACACAGGACTTCTCTAACAGGCAGCCTTCACTCTGGAGCTCCCCACTGGGTTTGCTGAGACTTTGCTAGGTGGACATCAAAGTTTGAGGCTCTCCCCATGCAATCCTGTTTCCTTGCCACGTTTTCACCGGTGTCAGATCAGCACCCAGGTCTGAGGGCTCTCCCTACTCAGTCCTCCTTCTTCCACCTTTCTCTCTCATAGGTGTTATATCCCACTCCCCAGATAATATAAAAATACTTTGGAAATACATGAAAAGCTCACATTATAAAATTCATACAAGTAAAAATTAAATTGATAGCACTGAATTAATTGTGTCTAGGAAAGGCATAATCTAAGTTTAATTATCGCATGCACTAGCAAACTAAGAAATATGGTTAACAGTGATTTACAGATTGAAAAAAACACCAAGGTCACTGCAGGCTTGAACAAATTTTCTACATGCTGAAATCTTTTCTCTGATTTAACCTGAGATTAAGTAAGAGACTAAAGTAGCCATTTGAACATATCGTTATTTAGAGGAACCAATTTATTTTAAAAAGAATCGTTTCATCTCACAACTAAAGTAATAATGGGATAACGGGAGCAGCAGGGTGGCTGAGACAAGTGTTTCAGAGGGGGTTCAGCAAATAGGAGAGTCTGTACACATACTAAAACAATATCTGTCAGGTGGAAAACATTCTTGAAGCTGCCTTTGAATATACTCTGTGTTCATGAGACACTTCTGTGAAAATGGAAAGATATTCCCACCATGGCAGGATCGAAAAATATATATATATATATATGTATATATATATACACATATATGTAACTGCCACATAATACACTAACTTGATAATCAGGATCTAACGGAAACTCTATATGACAGACCATCTCACACAATCAGCTAAACATAACCACTCTTCCTGTTTTGTTTGAAGGGGGAAGTTATAACGTAATGTTAGAGGTGTATTTTTTGATGTGCGTTAGGCTGAGAAGATTAGCTGGCCATTCAGTTTCAACTGTTCAGTGGTAATTTGGGAATGAAATTGTTACAGTAAAGTAGTTTTGAGCTAATAAAGAACTGTTTGATTGAAGGCCCAATCATTTCCTTCCTATTTTTAACTGCTATCCAATACAACAGTTTCCTTTTGAAACACATCTTAGTAGAGGTTGAAACATCTCAATGACATCAATTCAAATTATTGCCACTCACGAATAAAACATTTTACATAATTCCACAGTCCTCCTAAACCTCTAGTATGTCCTCTCTCCTGTCAGCTTCCCATTTTATACATTCTCTTTCCCAAATCATTTTCCTCCTTACTCTACAAATTCCCAACTTTCTTATACCTTTTCCTTACACCTTTCACATCATTTCCACAACTCTCTACTCTCAACTGAGGACACTGCCTCATACTTGTCTGAGAAAATAAAAGCCATCATAAGTTGCTCATTTGGGGGGGGGGCTACAGGCCATGGTGGCCTTGCAGCCCCACAAGGAGGGCCCTTCTCCCTCTGCTCTGCCATGCCTTCACTGGCCCATCTATCAGCTCTCGCCCAAAGCACGCAGGGATGCAGTGCTGAGCCGAGAAAATCTTATCATAATTGGAGACGGACCCCAAATAAAAATTCAAACCTTTTACCTGTTCACTTTTCCATCCATGAAAATGACTGTTGGAACAAAAACTAAGAAAATTAAGATAAGAAACACAAGAATAGAGCCAACAGTTCAGGGAAAAACACAATTTGACATAAGCAAAAAGAAGAATTTATTTATTCAAGACTAAAAGCTAAAGGCCTGGAACTGAGAACCAGATCAGGTCAAAAAACAACAACAGATGCAGAAGAAATGGCTGACTTTTATAAGGAACTTTTAAATGAAAATCTTCAGAAGCACATGTATTATAAACAGAGACTGGTATAAGCATAATTTTGCCATCACCTTCTTCATGGGAAAAGTGGCCCTGGAGAGGGTTTGGAACAAGCATAGAATGAAACAAAAGAAGACCAGCATTTAGTACCCACCCTCACCCACACACCAGTGTCTCAGGAGAAGCAGCTGCTTTGGGAGTTCAGTTTGCCAGGGCTCTAAAAACTTGTAAGTGAACTGAGTCCCGCACCTTCTTTCTTTATGGGGCCCCCTTGGCTTATGTCAGCACCAGGGTAGATAGACTGGGAGAATGAGGGTCCCAGTGAGCTGTGGGCCATGTGACTCTGTCTTGACTGTGGATTCCAAGTTGGCCCTGGGTCACGGACATGATACTAAATAAAGCCCAAGCACTGTGTACCCATTAGAAAAAAAAAGGGGGGGGGAGGGCACCTGGGTGGCTCAGTTGGTTAAGTGACGGACTCTTAATTTTGGCTCAGGTCATGATCTTGTGGTTCGTGGGTTCAAGCCCCGCATTGGGCTCTGCACTCACAGTGCAGGGCCTGCTTGGGATTCTCTATCGCTCTCTCCCTCTCTCTCTCTGCCCCTCCCCCGCTCGCTGTCTGTCAAAAATAAATAAATATTACCAAAAAAAATTTTTTTAAGAAAAAAAAGAAGTTGCTCATTTTGGGATTTCCAAATCTGTATATCTCCTTCTTCCCTCCTATTTCATTGTAGGGAGTATCTCTCTTCCTATCATTTCACTCCTGCTGTGGATCCAATCCCTCACCCTCCACAATCTCACCTCTCCTTTCTAATGAATAATTCTGATCCTAATACAAACATGTGCTAGTATCTGACATAGTAAAAAGCCTTTTATTGACTTCTATCATCTTTATACTACCTTTCCTTCTTTTGCTTCCTCTCACAGAAAACTTCTTGAAATATCCTATCTCTGCATGCTGTCTCTATTCCCTCACCAGGTCACTCTTGAATCTTCTCCAATCCAGCTTCTCTGTCCTACCATGCCTCTGACATTGTGTGTGTCAAGGTCAATAATGACCTCTATACTGTCAAATCCATTGGCTACTTTGGTCCTTATCTTACCTGATTCTTGAGTAGCATCTCTCTCCCTGGAAACTTTCTCCTCTTTTAGCTTCTGTGATGCCATTCTGTGCAGAAGAGAGTTAACATAGCAGACATGAGATTGCTATCCTTTGAAAGGGCTTGCAAGGTTGGCCCTTGGCTAGCGTTTGAAAACTTGATTTTCAGTAGTATTCCTTTTTTCCCTAACTGATAATAACGGCTCACTGTGCCTAGACAGAGGGTGCCTACATGATCAGAACCCAAATAAAATTCTTGGGCACTATGTCTCTAATGGGCTTCCTTGTACAGAAACATCACAGACATATCAGTGTGTTTTCACTGACAGGGGAAGAGTTGTTCTATTTGACCCCTTACAAAATAAAAAGGGCATTAAGGAAACCTACTCATGGATTTTTCCAGACTCCACCTGTGTCTTTCCCCCTTATGATCTGCCAGTATGTATTTACTATAGTACTGTGATAAATCTCAACCATGAGTACAACCATATGCTGATTCCAGGGAACCTCCTAGTGAATATCCAAATGCAGAGCTGGTCTTCATCACTCTGTCCTGGTTTTCCTTTTCTCACACTCCTTTATTGGTTTCTCCTGCTCTGTCCCCCTTGGAGCCTCAAGGTTTTACTCTCTTCTCTCTATATACTGTTTTTTAAACAATTTTATTTGATACTTTAACATTAAATAAAATATCATCCATATGCTGACAACTTCCAAATTTATATCTCTAGTCTAATTCTACCACTAACTCTAGAAATTTATATCCAAAAGCCTTCTTGAATCTTCACTTAGGATCTTGTAGGCAAACTTAGTATGGCCAGTACAGAATTCATGACTGCTTCTACCTAAACCTGGTACCCTCTTTGTTTTCCCCATCTCAGTGATGACTTTACCATATGTGCTATTATTACCAAAGACAGAAATGTGGGGGTGACCTATGACTCTTCCCTTTCTCTCACACCACATTCTATCATCAAATTTTATTAGGTTCACCTTCAAAATATCTCAAATCTGACCACTTTTCACTATTTCACCTTGATACAAGCCATTATCATCTTTCACTGGACTACTGAAATAGCTTCCTAATTAGTCTCTCTACTTCCCATTCTTTTCTTACCCCTGTGTGATCTATTCTCCATTCAGAGTCAGAGAAATCCTTGAAAGTTCAAATCAAATTATGTCATTTTCCTGAATAAAAACTTGTCTATTGGTTTCCATTGCACTCAGAGTAAGTCTAAATTCTTGGCCCACTTATTAGGTTAGAAGTAAAAGTAGGTGCTCTTGCATTAAACAAACAAAAACAAACAAACAAAACTTGGCTTGATCAAGAAACAAAGAAGGCCAGAGTACCTAGAACAGAATGAGTGAGGGGAGATCAAGATATAAGATGAAACATTAAGACAGAAAGTGGTCTTTGCTTGCAGGCCTTGTTTTTTAGTTTTTATTTCACAAATTTGTGCTGACATACAGAAACAAAAGTCACAATAATGTTCTCTAATGAACTGATCATTTATGAGTCCCAACTCAAATATTTTTCCATACAAAACACTAGCACTTATTTTCCCTACCCTATCTCACTCAGTGCCCCCCAGTTGACATCCTTATTGGTTTGAACTTTGAGACTGTGTTAATATCCCCAAGTATCAATCAAGTACAAATCAAATGAATCAAAAGAATTTAACTGCACAATTTGCTACAAGTACAAGATTACATGAAGTTGATGAAAGTGATGTTAAAGAATTCTTTAAATCACACACACGGCTGTTGGCAAGTGAGACTGCAGTTATACCAGTTAACAATAGGAGCAGAGAAAATCAAAAATGACTGTTTCAAAAAAGAATAATTTGAATATCAAGCAGTTAAGGGAAGGCACTAGGAAAATTGATGAGGCTGTTAATAATTTTGGTAAAAATGACTTTCTGCCTATTAAGAGAGTGAAAAAAGGAGGCCACAGAATAGGAGAAAATACTTGCAAGTTACATATATGGTACAGGATTTATCCCCAGAATATACAAGGACCTCTCAAAACTTAGTAAGAAAACAAGTAAGGCTCCAAAAAATTGGAAAAAAAGATGTTAATAGGCACTTTGCCAGGAAAGACACATGATTGCTAAATTAGCACTCAAAAAGATATTCATCATTATTAGGCATTAGGAAAATGCATATTGGAAGCACAATGAGATACTATTACACTCCTCCTAGAAAGGCTAAAGTTAAAAAGACTGACCATACCAAGCAGGCAAGGATGTGGAACAACTAGAAGTCTTGTACACTACAGGTAAAAATGTAAAATGGCAGAACCACATTGGAAAATAGCTTACAGTTTCATATACCTACCGTATGATCCAGCCTATCTTCTCCCAGGTATTTGCCCGTGAGAGACAGAAATATGTGCCCACACAAAGACATACACATTGATATTCATAGCAGTTTTATTTGTATTAACCAGAAACTGTAAACAACCAAAATGTCCATCAACAGATGAATGGATAAGCAAATTGTGGTATATTTAAAAAATGGAACACTAATCAGCAGTTGCTTGAGAGAAAACTATAGAATCATACCAACAACATGATGAAGATCAAGTGTGGTCACTTGATCAGCAAAAGCAGCAGCAGCTGGGAACTTTTTAGAAAAGCAAATTCACAGGCCCCACTCCAGATCTACTAAATCAGAAACTCTGAGGGTGGGAGCTCTCCAAACCACAGCATTAGACTAATTTGTTAAAAGTATCAGTGAAGGTTTTTGATGTCAACTATGTTTACTATCAGTAACCAACTCTGGCTAACTTAAATTGAAGATAAATTTATTGGCAAATATCAAGTAACTGTCAGAATTGGTAAGAAATGGTAAGAAAGATTCTTAGGGAATCAAGGAACCAAGGGAGTGAGGGTAACAGAAATAATCTGGTTAAGGCACTGTTGCCGCCAACAACATATGCCATCTCTTCTATTTGACATAGTGGTCACTGTAGGCAGCTGCTGCTCCTGACAACACAACCATGGATGCCACACTGCCTATCTATCAGAGATCCAATATCATCCATCATCCTTTCATCTTAGTATCACTTGCTCAAAATTTAAAGTACATACTGGCAAAATCCGGATCACGAGGCTGTCAGGGGGATGGGTAGAGGGTGAATCTCACCCATTAGGCTTCTAAAGTTAGAAGGAGGAGGCTACTTCTCACTAAGACCTAGATGATGAGAGGATTTCCCAAATCTAGCAATGGGTTCAGATGTTGAGTAGTCAAAAACAATTACAGATGCCCACTATTCAAAGTGTTCTGAATAAAGTAAATTAGGTGTATTTTTAGCAGGACCACTTTCTAGCAGAATTAGTCAAATGTATTCTTTGTATTACTAATTATGGACTTAAGAAGGATCCATAAAACTTACTCTTTGTTCTTGGGAGTTACGTCTTTTCATTCAAGTATTGGCTCACAGTGGATCATAAGAGTGGATGGTGCTAGCATGTGCCTTTCCGCTGCATGTTTGAGCAAAGACTAACATGAAATGACTGTATTAAATAATGCTACCTTGACTAGACTCTTGGTAGTTAGTCTTCAAGTGTTGTTATTTAAAACTAAATTAATTGGACATTCATTGGCAAAAATATGAACCTTGATCTAAATGTCACACCTCATACAAAAAATTAACTCAAATGGACCGTGGACTTCAATGCAAAACATAAAACTTAAAAAACAACAACAGCAACTTTGAATCTAGGACTAGGCAGAATTTCTTAGAACTGACACCAAAAGCTTGAACCACAAAAGGAAAAATTGACAAATTAGACCTCATCAAAATTAAAAACTTACTCTGCAAAAGACTCTATCAAGAGGATAAAAAGATAAGCTACAAACAAGGAGAAAATATTTGTAAACCACATATCTGACAAAGGAATAGCACTTGGAATATATAAAGAACTCACAAATTCAACAGTAAAAAAAACCTAGCAGGCAAAAAACATGAGCAGACATTTTACCCAAGAAGACATACAAGTAGCAAATAAGCACATGAAAATAAGGTCAACACCATTAGCCATTAGAGAAATGCAAATTAAATCCACAATGAGATAGCACCATATAAACAGTTTGGGATTATTTTACTTATAAAACTAAACAATGCGACCCAGCATGACCCGGCAATTAAACTCTTAGACTTTTATCCCAGAGAAATTAAAACTTATGTTTACACAAAAATTTGTAGATGAATGTTCACAGCAACTTTACTAGGAATAGCCAAAAACAAACTATGGTACATCCATACTAGGGAATGTTATTCAGCTATAAAAAGAAACAAACTATGGCACATGCAACAACTTGGATAAATCCCAAGGGAATTATCTGAGAGAAAAGAGGCAATCCCAACAGGTTATACCCTGTATGATTCCATTTATAGAACAGTCTTGAAACCATAAAATTGTAGAAATAGAGAACAGATTAGTAATTTCTAAGGGTTAGAGACATGAAAGGGGTCAGAGATGCGAATGTGAGTATAAAGGGCAAAAGCAGGGATCATTGTGGTGATGTAAATGTTCGTATCTTGCTTGAATGTATCAGTCTAAATATCCTGATTATGATACTGTACTACAGATGATACCAATTTTGGGAACCTGGGTAAAAGGCACAAGGGATATCTTTATTTCTTACAACTACGTGTGAATCTATGATTATCTCAAAATAAAAGGATTTAAAAAACAAAACAAGGCAAAAACTGAATTCTAGTACTTAGGTTCTGAGTCCAGAAAGGCAGCCCACTCTCTATGGGTAGGGATGAGCTAACAACACTACTATCGTTATTGTTAATACATATAGATCCGTGACTGTTTGTAATCTGGTTTCAGTTTACCTTCTTGTCTCTTCTCTTGCCTTATGCACATTTTCTGTGCTCCTACCATACTGTGCTCAATGTTCCTTGGCCTAATTAGGCCCAGTGAAAACTCCATATGCTTTCCACATACTTCTGCCTCTGACTAGGGTATACCTATCCACTTGACTTCATGACTTCAATACCCTAATGTCACCACTGCAGCTTCCTGTAAGTATCTGGTTACAGCCCAAAGCACTGAATTCATACATCTGAAATAGCTTTCAGTATAAAATCCAAAATTCTTAACCCAACTTACAAGATACTACATGACCTAACTCTGCTTACCCTCTCTGCCATTATTATCCTCTCTCTCTGTACACATTGGTCTTTCTGAGCTTCTCAAACAAGCTAAGTTCTTCCCCTACCTCAAGCCTTGGCTCAGACTGTTCTCCTGGCTAGATCCTTCCTAATCATCCTTTTCCCCAACTCATTTGTCAACTGCTACTTCTTCAAAGAAATCTTTCCAGGCCTCCCGGTCTAGGCCAGGTCCCCCTATTCTACACAATCAGAGCACCCCTTATCCTATTAAAGCATTTAACAAAATCATAATTAAAATACCTGTAAAAGGAAATGTTTAATGTCTGACTGCTCTGCCAGTCAGTGAGCTCCATATTAGTAATCATATAGAAAATTGATCTTTTAGGAAAAATATTTTATAATAAATTTTAAGTTGTTTATTCTTTCTACCATATAAATCCCTTTGTCTCTTTTAACTTGTTTACATTTATTGTCTCTCTTTCTCTCTCTCTCTCTCTCTCTCGCATACACACAGAGCCTTGTATGAATGGTTTGTGGAAATTACAGAAATTGTGGAAATGTTTAGATTAAAGCACTACTGGAACAGGAACAACAGAAGCCTCAGGATAATATGATCACTTGACAGAAGTAGTTTACCAGAGCAAAAGTTCAGATCTGGGAATTGCTATAAAAACATAAGTCCCCATTCTCCAAAACTGGTAGGCAGAACTAATGGGTGAGGCACTGAATTTTTCAGTCTATGGAAGGCAGTCTGAATTAGTTTTATCTAGAGATTTTAAGAGGTAGTAAGATCCCAGATGACATTTAGTTACAATTTTAATTTATCTGTTTATTTGACTGTCAACCCACTAGATAGTGAACTCCTTGAGGACAAGTACTGTGTCATTCATCTTATGATCTCAAACTTGGCACTCAGGAGGCACTTAATAATGTTTACTGAATTAATGAATATATAATTCACCCTGGAGAATTAGGGATTTGATATATTACCCCTCTTATGAGTCTGTAAATTTCAAAAGAGATTGTGCTTAGTACAAAGAAACAGATTGCAAAGGGTAGCATTTCAAGCATCAGATATAGTGTGAGTGTCTTGCTGGCTATTCAAATTATTCATGCAGACAATTTCATTCTGTGCTTAGGAGCAGGGTTAGGTGGAAAGAGCATATATCCTCTTTGTGCTTTAGTTATTATCTCTCCACTGCCTCTACTGTCAACTTTTTCAACTACCATTAAATACAATACATCTCTTTACCGTATTTGATTATGAAGGAAGCTGTGTCCTCCTATATTATCCATAGCTTGTCAAAAAGAAGAAACATAAAGAGCTTCAGTTGTGTTGAAAAACTCCTAGCATTTAAATATCAAATAGGCATTTTCTAAATAATAACTTAATAATTTTTTAATCCTTTAATAAATATGCCTTGATAGATAGGCATCACCAGTGACCACCTATGTGATATGAGGATTCTAAAAAAGCTCTGAATCATCCACGATTATTCCCCTTTGCTCCAAATGATGTCTAATACTTCAGAGCTAGAAGTTCATTCCTTAAGGGTCTCCAGTTCCAGTAACATGGCATCCTGAGTAATGCAGAAACCCTAATATAGAAAAGCTGCATTAAACACAACAAGTGATAACAATAGATGAGTTCACACACAGAAAAAAATCTCCAGATGACAGAAACAAAAAAGAAAGGAAAGCCAGAGTGATAAGTGTGTGACTTAACTCTGCATCAATTTTGGGGCAATGTTATTGAATCTTGAAACAGCAAGTGACTTGCACTTTAATATCTACTTAGGGAAAGAATTTGAAGCCTTGAACCTAAGGGAGTCGGAAGTCAAATACTGCATAGTAATAAAACTCTCCAAGGGCTGAATTCTCAGGCCTGTAACTTGCATAGGACAGAAATCCAAATTTATATTTGAGAAGTTTACATAGCTGAGAAATTAACATAAATATTTATTGGTACTGAGCCTGTGATATTTTTGTGGGTCTGGTGCAAACAAACAAACCAACAAAATGCTCTGGGTCACATGGGATTTCCACAGAGAAAAAAAGCCATGTGAAGATAATTTCATAAAATAAAAAATTATAAAACTGAAGCAAATGATCCACCATGAACAAAAGTCAACAAACAGGGGCGCCTGGGTGGCGCAGTTGGTTAAGCGTCCGACTTCAGCCAGGTCACGATCTCGCGGTCCGTGAGTTTGAGCCCCGCGTCAGGCTCTGGGCTGATGGCTCGGAGCCTGGAGCCTGTTTCCGATTCTGTGTCTCCCTCTCTCTCTGCCCCTCCCCCATTCATGCTCTGTCTCTCTCTGTCCCAAAAATAAATAAAAACGTTGAAAAAAAATTAAAAAAAAAAAAAAGTCAACAAACATATAGCATCCCCAAAAGTCTGAAATAACAGGGGTGTCTGGCTGGCTCATTCAGAGGAGCATGTGACTCTTGATCTTAGGGTTGTGAGTTTGAGCCCCATGTTGGGTATAGAGATTACTTAAATAAAGTTTAAAAAACTTTTAAAAATCTGAAAGAACAGAAAGGACTGTTTGAATACAATTGTCTAAAATAATTAAATACACATGTCAAAATGATGAAAAGAGTCATTGGAACCATAAAGAATAAGTCAATGAAAATAGAATAGTAGATTTGGAAAAGAACTAAATAGAACTTGTAAAATTAAAAATATAATCGTTGGAATTAGAAGCTCAATAGATAAGTTAAACAGATCAGGTAAAGATAAACAAAGAATTCTATGAGTTAGAAATAGGTCTGATAGTTATCCAGAATGAGTAAGGAGACAAAGACTTGCAAAATGAAAGTAACAAATATGGAGAGTAGCATAAGAAGATATAACATACGTCTAATGGGAATTCTACAAAGAAAGAAGGGGAAAAAATTGTGAAAAGATAATAGCCAAAAATTTTTATGATTGATGAGTGACAGGGATCTTTTAAGAAATACAAATCCCCTGCAAGATAAATAAAAAGAAACCTACATCCAGCTACATCATAGTAAAATGGCAAAATGCCTAACAAAGAGGAAAACTATAAAGTAGTAACCACAGAAGAATTCATTCCTTTAGCTGTGATTTTCTCTTTACTAAAAAAATGAATTCTAAATACACTCTAATGAAGGAAAGTAGATACTATGGCTGGATGAGAAGGGCTTTGGGATGAAAAAAATCAAGACTTAAAAAACATATAGGAACAGGAAAAAACCTCTCATTTCTCAGGTCCAATATTCTTGTGCCTTTAGGAACTGAAATACAGCAGAAGTTTGGACATTTGATTACATTAGAATGAATCATTCTAATATAATTCAAATACTTCTAAAGATTATGCTCTGACCACATAAATTCAATATACTCTCAGGCTCAAATGTATCATATACAGAATAAGGCAGGGAAGGCAGGAAATTAACAACCTGTCATTTTTGTTCACTGCTACTAAGTGGATTATCAAGCAGTGAACCAAAGGCATAAATATTTGATTGGTAATTATCCCCATTAATTCCTCCAACCTGAGGAGAAAGCTCTGTCTTCAGAATATTTTCCATGAAGGGCTATTGCACTTTCCAAGAAAGGAGATTTTAGTCTGTTTCCTGGAGGGGTCTGATAAGAAGCCAATGTCTCCCTCAGGGTCTGAATGAAAGCATAATGTGCTGTTATCTTTTGGCAGAGGATCCGGACCTCTAAAAGATAAAAAATGCTTGGGAGTTGGTCTCAGAAGAGAAAATTAACCCCAGACTTTGGATGACTATCTCAAATGATAAGTGGACTAAGTCCCCCAGAGAGATTTAAGGTTTCTCAACTTTCTCACCTGAATAGGTTTCACTCACTAGTGTTTTCCAGTAAAGTTCACATAGAATAACAGAAAGAGACTTCATCTTTTTTGTTCCAATAATTCTTTTGACCTTTCCAGTTTAGACATCCATTCCCAGGGAAACTGACATCATCAGGAACTGCTTCTTTGAAATCTTAAGTCCAAACATTCCTGTTCTTCCAGATCCCTTGTTCAGGCTAATCCTTTCATATTGCTCCTGTACCTAATTAGGATCCGAGTACCTTGACCTCTCTATTAACCCTCTTCTCTTTCATTTAGACTTCAACCAATTTTGACATTAACCACTCTCTTTTAAATATTCTCAACCCAAGGATCCTACTTAGGAAAGAGAATTCAATGAGATATTGTGGGTAAAGCGCTGGCTGAGAGAAGGGCTCAAAAAAGGGTAGCTAACACCATTACCATCGCCACCACCAACATACAATCTTATTCTTTTGTCACTGTATCATACCAGACTCCACGGCACACAATCTGGGGCTGCTAAACATTATTGGGAAAAATCACTAAAGTGTTCGGACAGATGGAAGTAAATTCATGCTTCCAGACTTAACTGACAAATA
Organism: Prionailurus bengalensis; assembly: GCF_016509475.1. Lineage (NCBI taxonomy): Eukaryota > Metazoa > Chordata > Mammalia > Carnivora > Felidae > Prionailurus > Prionailurus bengalensis. Next base: position 72,752,804 of record NC_057354.1, on the reverse strand, counting down.
ATTCTGTTTCTCTAATGAGTTTTCTGAATTTTGAGACTACTATAAACGTTCTCCAGTCTCCTCCAATCTCCTCCTCCCCACTTCTTCCCATTGTTCTCATTCTCTCATTACACAGAAAAAAAAAAAAAAAAAAAGAAACTATCAGAAAGAACTTCTCCAACCTAGCCACCCAAAACTGCAAACCTTTCTGCATTTGCACCTATCCTCCCCTGCCTTCCTCCTCTGACAATGAAGCACAGTCTGGCTTATTGCTAAAGGACAATGACTCCATATTCTCTCCCACTCTCTGTCATGCTCGCCCACGTAACTTCAACCTTTCTCCATTGGCTCCTTCTCATTATTATTTAAAACATATCCCACCTTCAAAAATTCCTTTTTATTCCAGCTACCTCCTTATCTCTCTCCTTTTCTTCCCACCCAAACTTTTAAAAAAGGTTGTCTGCTTTTGCTGCCTCTATTTATTTACTTCCTATTTTTCCATTGTCATTGTAATCTGGTTTCCATTTGTACACTCCACTGAAACTGTTACCTGCTGTATCAACAACTCCTATAAACTCTACTCAGTTCTCATTTCATTTAACAGCTCAAATCACTTTTGGTACACTGATTACTTCCTCCATCTGAAACACTCCATCTTTAGGAAGGCCCCTTTCCTAGAACTCCTCCTATTTCTCTGACAGCTTCTCATGAGCATTCTTTGTGGTCTCTCTCCTCTTTCTCTACACATCCCTAAATATGGTACCCCTGAGAGGCTGGTCAAGGACCCTACTCTTTTCATACTGTTAACCTAATTACACAACAGCCATTAGATGAGGTGGCTCTAATGTCCTTGCCCAAATTCTGTGTAAATGACTCAAGGTTATGAAATCTAAACGCTAAGGACAACCAATCATAAACAGCCAACTGGGCTTTAAGGTATAGCCAATCAAATAGTTTCCTTTCTTTGTCTCCACACCTTCTCTACATAAATCTTTCCCTTGGCTCCTCTCTGGGCTCCAAACTTCTGCTTTTACTCTGCCCAATTTCGATAGATTTTTGCTCAATAAACTCTTAAAATTCTTAATATGCCTGTTATCTGTTAGTAAGTCTCTGTCTCATTCCCTTCAGTCCTACCTATATGCTAATCAATATTTCAGTTTAGATCATCCCCTTGATCCATACATCAAAGTACTTTTCCATCTCTTAGGCATTCTGTCTCCAAATCTGTTTCTGTTGTGTTCTCCATCTCAGTGAAGGAGTTTACTATCCATCTTCCCAAACCACAAATCTGAAATCATCCTGTCTCTTCCCATTGTTTCACTCTTCATATTCAGTCAGCTACCAAGTCCAGGCCATTTTACTTGCTGCAGTAGCTCTCAAATCATTCCACTGACATCCAGGACATCATTATGTCACAACTTCTTAAGAGTTCCTCCAGTTTCCAGTGGTGTCTATTTTAATCCATTCTCCACATAAAGCCAGAATGATTCTTGGAAACTGTAAGTTATATCACACCACTCCTATGCTTAAAATGTTTCAGAGTTTTTGTTGCTTTTAGGATTAATGCTCTAAAAACTCCCTAGCATTTTTCTAGGTTTCAATCCTGCACTCCCCTCTTGCAAGCAATCTGCAGCCATTCTGAACTTCCTTGAATTCCTAGAGTGCATGCTTGTGGCCTCTTAAGCTGTTGCTGTACCTTCTCCTCCTTTTCCTAACCAACTCTGCCCTCAACCCCCTTAAACCTCAACTTTATCACTTCTAGGAAACTACCTGACACCCCTACAGTTTGAAATTCTCTTTAGGTGTTCCCAAGGCATCCTGTACTTATCCAGTAATTAACACTATTGTCTTGTAATTGCTCGTTCCCTAGACTAAAGCTCAGGTAGATTGTAAAACCCTGGAGGGCAGAAATCACGTGCTCTTCCCATTTCAAGGGCCTAAAAGGAGCGGCTGACACACAAAATAGCAGTTCAATTAATATTTGTTGAATAACAATTCACCTTTTTGTAATGAGAGCGGCCAGAAAAAATACCCGAAAGAGGGGACTTAAATGAGACAGAGTAAAAAAATCTGTAATTAACAAGTGAGATGGATACAGAGTACCTAGGTTTTTCCACACACTCGGCGTGGGGGACTAGGCCCACCGCCTTGGCGGAGAGCACCGCGACTACGGGCTCCCGAGGACAGCCACAGGGACCGCGCAACCCCAGGCGAGGAAGGACAATAGCCTGGAATTCGGCTTCGTGTTTCCGGTGGGGCAGGCTCGCGCTCGGCCGGTGAGGCCCGGGGGTGGGGGCTCCGAGCCCGGCCCACGGCGAGAAAGGCGCGGCCCGCCGGGCTCCCGCTGCCGCCACCACCGCCGCCACCTCCTCCGACGCCGTCGCTCCGCCCCGCCCCGGAAGTGACTTGAGGCCCGTCCGGAACCTGCGGGCCCGGCTGCTGCAGCGTCACCAGCCGAGCCGGTGCGGGGCGGGCAGAGCGGCCGCTGCCGCCGCCAACGAACTGGGATCGCGCGGGGACCAGCAGCGCGCCGGCCAGCGCAGGGGGCCCAGCGGTCGGGCCGAGGGCTACGGGCTGCCGACGGCCGCGGGGCGACGACGACGCGGAGGAGGCGGAGCCCGGAGAGGGGTGGGGGCCGGGGAGGGTTAGGGTGGGAGGGGGTGGGGGGGGTGTCCCTAGGCTCATGGAGCCGGCCGAGCGGGCGGGCGGCGGGGATCCCCCGGAGCCCGGCGGGCGTCCCGGCCCGGACTCGCGGGGCTTCGTCCCGCAGAAGGAGATCGTCTACAACAAGCTGCTGCCCTATGCCGAGCGGCTGGACGCCGAGTCCGACTTGCAGCTGGCCCAGATCAAAAGCAACCTGGGCAGGGCCGTGCAGCTCCAAGAGCTGTGGCCCGGGGGCCTCTTCTGGACCAGGAAACTCTCCACGTAAGTGTGTTCGGGTCTGCAGGGTGGGTGCGTGGGCAAAGGGGGGCAAAGGCTCAGTGGGAAAGCGTCCGGGGCAAGGGCAGCGGCGGCTCTTTGTCCACACCGGACCGCTGGACACAGCTCTGCCCCGACTCGACCCTCCGGTGGTCTCCGAGCAGTAGTCGGAGAATCGCTACAGGAAGCCTGGGAAGCACTCAAGTCCGCTCCCTGCCACTTTTCAGCGGGACCTCCTCTGTCCTCACCAGCCTTGTACGTCCTCCCTAGCTGCTTCTCCCCAAGGGTTTAGGTTGTTGTCTTGCGACCTACGGCATCTTGGGGAGCCGGAGGGCACCAGGCCCTCAGGGAGAGATGAAGGATCCCCCAAGGGTCCTGAACCTTTGCGCATAGGGGATATGGGAGGAGAGGATTCGTCTATGGGGGAGTAACTCGACTTTTCCTGGTGCTTCCTCCGGTTCTTCCTCTACGGTCTCCGCCTCTTTATAGCCCTCAATTCAGGTCTCGTAACTTTCTGAATGGGAAGGAGGCCGTAGGGAACTTGTAGGTTCTGCTTTTTTGGGCCTGCTCAGTCTTTGTGGGTTTGATTGAATAGATTGGTTCAAAATCAGCTCTTAGCGCTTTCTTGAGCTGTATACTAGACAGTTAATGTTGAGAATGTTGAGTCTTAGAACATCGGGAAAGTGTATGTTTCTCCAGTTGTGACATTTCCTTTGGAAATGTGCGACCCTAAGGAAAATAGAAGAGAGCTGTCATATTGTCCAGGGCGTTATTAGTACAGGGCTTGCGTTAATTTTTGAGTCGCTCAGATGAATATAGATGACCTAAAAATCAGTTTCAGGAGTTATGTTATTGTTTGATTACTGTTTCTTTTCTTTTTTTTTTTTTTTTTTTTTTTTTTTTGCACAAACTCTCCTTAAACTATAGTACCACTGAAATTGGGGGGGGGGCAGCAAATAAAAATACGGTCTGAGGGGGAAAGGTTAGGCACTTTATTTGCAAGATGGGTATCTTCGTTGTGAGAGAAGAATTTTTTAAGAAAGTTGTGCTGTATCTTGTTTGGTTAACTGTACACAAAATCTGGTAACATTGTATGTTCATGAATGTGGGTATGGATGGATAAACACACAAGACATAAGTCACTTATCCACTGTTTACCCAAATCTGCTGAGTGAACTGGGTGATGACTCAGGGTTTTGTAATGCAATAGTCTTGTCTACATTTCCTCACAGGATGATTCTTATCTGCCAATTATTAGGGAGCCTCTGACAAATTTCTCATCTCCACTTGGCGCAGTGGTGGTGGGAATAATTACCTTTTTAATTAAAAAGCAAAACTTAAACACTTAATTTTTCCCTTTTCAAAGAGTGACCATAAAATGTCAAGGTTAACAGCTCTCCTCTTGAAGAGAGTGTAAAGAAGTTTGTGTATTTAGGATTCTTAGGAGACTCTGGGAAAAAAGAAATGCAACAGGGAAAAGAACCATTTCTGGTCAAAACAGCAATGTTCTATGTTTTATAACTGATTGAAATCAAATGATTTTTCATGTGAGCTTCTATGTGTTTGTCTTACTCAGGCACAGTAAAAATACTTTGTCGGTTCCAGTAATTCCCCATTTTAATCATTCTTATTAGATTTGCCAGAGAATAACCATTTTGGGGGACACAGCTTCTTTTAGATGCACAATATATACCAATGTGTGAATGCTTACCTGGTTTGGATTTCTGAATCTAGAATCTTCACAGGCATAGTTAAGCATTGTTTTCTGACATACTTATTACTAAGCTTGGCAAATTAGCACCTAGAGTTTGATTATTTTTGGCTTATTATGTGTATGTAGCTTTTATCTGGAAATGGCTAAAAATACAGTGGAGACAGTCCTTGGTGTTGAGGGCAAGATTGCAGTTGATGAAGCTTACTAGCCTATGAAACTCAAACCATTTATGTCGAAGTAACTAGCAAGAAATGCTGTGAGGATTTTATTTTGGAACAAACTGATTCTAAGGATTGCAGTATGAGACATTCTGAACTTGGTGGGACATGTTGTGATCTTGGGTGTATTTTTTTCTCCTAAGTCATGTTAAGGTGACCTGTTTATAGTTGCACTTGTTGTTTTTTAATAAGCCTTGTGTTGCACAAGTTTACATCTAAATGATGCCAAAACATGTGATGATAGCTGGCAATTAGCTGAGCAGTGATCATATTTAGTACTTTGTAGAAGAATGGAAAGTAGTAATGAAAACAAAATCTAACTTCTACCAGTAGTAGCTCTGTGACGGTGGGAAAGTGACTTTAATTCATGTATATTAGCATTCTTGTGAAAAATGAAGGGGTTGGACTAAATAATTCCTGGGAGACAGCCCTGGTGTGGTATTTTATGATTTTATTTTTTATCCTGTAGAGCCTCAAATAAGCCAATGTGTATCTTTCTGCAAGGACTGTTTGAGCAGCTTGTAAAGCACTGGGAATAGTTGCATAGATCAAGCACATTCCTAAAGAAGACCAGAGTGTAAATGCTGTTCAGAGGCACTGGGACTGGATCCCGGACCAGAAGTATACACCCCTAATCAGGGCATCACAGGTCTGTGTGGGATAGAGTTCTGGTTTGGGGATATTCAGGCTCCCTTTTTTTTTTTTTTTTTTTACTTTTTACCTCACCTTAGTACTTATTGTCATTCTGTTTCCATCCATTTCAAGACTTGTGGGTCTATGTAGTATCACTGTGAGAAAGGTTATTTCTGTGTATTTTAAAAATTGGCCTGTGATAAAATACAAGCTCTCTTGCATGAACAAGTTAAAGTATTAGAACTGCCTGTTAAAGAGACATTGTGTGACATAATATCACAGGGACAGTTTTTAAGAAGCAAGAAAACAAATTGGAGAAGAGAGGCTCAAACCTAATAATGGTCACAGGAAAGACTGTTCCTGGACACTAAGTGAAAGGTATTGGTGGATAACTGGTATGGCCCATGATGGAGTTGAATAAAGGTAATCTTGAAACTTGCTTTTTCTTCCTTTGTCCTTTGGACCTTTCACGTGAGGCGGTGGAGGTCTAGTTTGAAGATGTCAGTTTCTCTTTACCTGGCCTTGCCATGAACATTATCATTTTGGTCTTTCTTAACCTCTCTGAAGCTTTAGAGTTCTCTTGGAAAGTGTGATAGACTCTTAGTGGTTTTTCAAACTTAAAACTTAGCCACGGACTGTTGTATAAAAGCAGAATCAGAAACACAATGTTGGGGTCTTTGGGAAGAATGCAGTTGCAATGATTTTTTTTCGTTTTAACACTTCACTGACCATAGAAGCCCCTGAAGCCTGCTCAGGGATCCAAAAATCACTGAGTTAGTGCTAAAGGGCCTTTCTAGCTCTGTGTTCCTTTAAGTTGGTCTAGAGGAAGGAAAACAAGTGAATGGGCTATTATTTCCTATAAGTTTACCTGTAATTACATTATGGATATAATTCTTTAGTGTTTGCTTTTTTCAATCAGAATTTTGATTCTCGTGAAGGATGTGGGCTTACTGTATTATGAAGGACATTTAAATGTTTTTACGAAGATGTTTTATTTTTAATTTTTTTTTAACGATTATTTATTATTGAGAGAGAGAGACAGACACAGCATGAGCAGGGGATGGGCAGAGAGAGGATGAGATACAGAATCCAAAGCAGGCTCCAGGCTCTGAGCTGTCAGCACAGAGCCCGACGTGGGGCTCGAATTCACGAACCCTGAGATCATGACCTGAGCCAAAGTCAGATGCTTAATCAACTGAGCCACCCAGGCGCCCCCCCACCACATTTAAATGTGGGTTTTTTTGTTGTTAGAGTGAAATGTTAACTTCTGTGCTGTTTTATTATTATGATATGACTATTATATTGATAAATCATTTCATTTGCTAATTAAACTGTAACTTCCTTGTTTAATTATGTAGGCTTCTAAAATAGGAATTGGATTATCCCAGTTGAAACCACATAATGTATTTAATTAGATTATATAACCACCGGAAACCTAAGTTTAGTCAAGATAAGAATTATCAAATACACTGAACTCCTTTTATGGAAAGTAATAATCTGACCACAAGAGCACCCAAATTTGTATCATCTCTTTGTTAAGGGAGAAAGTGGAAAATGCTAACTGCTGAATCTCAGTTATCTATTAACACAATGAACTTATTTAGGATAGCTAATGTTTGTGTGTTGAAATTGTAAAGTACACAATAAATAGAAGTGCCTGTTTTTAGTAAAAAATCTTAAAGTCTTGATACATTACCACATTCATCAGTGAAAACCAGTTGGGAAAGTAGTAGAAAAGGTTTGCCATTGTTACTATGTGACAACACTCCGAACAAGAACCAAAGTTTCTTTGTAAAGTTGATTTAAAAGTTGATTTTCCATAGAAAGACAAAGTAAATGAATGAAGTGATTTTGGGAATATGAATTTTTCTGACAAAGTTGTGTAACAGTGCAATAAACTATCCTTTTTTTTTTAATGAACAAACTTTTTTAGAGCAGTTTTAGGTTCAAAGCAAAATTGAGCACAAAGTTCATATATATATGAAGCCCTTCCCATTTTTCAAATACCTCTTTAGTTGCTTGCTTGCTTGCTTGCTTGCTTGCTTGCTTTCTTTCTTTCTTCTTTCTTTCTTTCTTTCTTTCTTTCTTTCTTTCTTTCTTTCTTTCTTTCTAAGTAGGCTCCATGCCCAATGTTGGGTCTGAGCTCATGACCCTGAGATTAAGAGGCACATCCTCTACTGACTGAGCCAATCAGGTGCCCCTCAAGGACCTCTCTTACTCATTCTTTTAAAACACTTCGTCAGTTTTTTCTCCTCTAGTTAACAGGATGTTATTGCCAGAATCTCATTTGTCAATAAATGTGATTTGAATAGTTCTCTAACCCATCTTCCAGTTATCAACTCATGGCCAATCATGTTCCTTCCATGCCCACTCACCCCCATTATTTTTGAACATATTACTTCATTCATAAGTGCTTGCAGGATGTATCTCTAAGGGAAAAGGGGTTAAACCAAAAAAGTCAATACCGATGCCATTATCTAAGCTAAAAACATGAATGATGATCCATTATCACTTTGGTCAACCTCATGAAGTTCTACTTTGCAAAATTTGTGATTTTACTTGTGAGTTTCCATTTGGATTGTTTTGTCTAAGGCTTATTGCAAATAGACCCCATGGACAGAAATTTAAAATACAGCTTATTAATGAACATTTGTGTATTATGACATCTTAACTTCTAAGGCATAGAATCAACCCTGGAGCAACAAGGACTCCCTTGAATTATCTCCCTTTTAAAAACAAAGACACTGAGGTTCTTATTAGCTAATACATAGTTTGATGTAAAGTAGTAGAAGCAGGAATCTTTGAACAAGTTATTTTCCTGAGTGCTCTTTGTGGGCCAGGCACTGTTTTTGGCACTTGGGATATGTTAGTGAGTGAAAGATTTCTGCCCTCTTGGGAAGTTCCAGTGTGCTCTTTTTCTTAGCACACATTTTTGTTCGTTAAGGACAGCCTAGGCAAGGTGTAGCTCCGTCAACAAATTTGGGGGAAGAAAATAGGAATTCTATGTGCATTACTTAAAAAAAAATCTTATGTTTTAATGCCCTAAATGGAGGTACTGAGAAGCGCAGTTAGGAAAAAAAAAAAAAAAATCTAGTAAAACAGAACCATTCATTGTTCTTCAGAAATCTGAATGTATCATTTAAAAATAATTTTCCCAGGGCCCCCTTGGTGGCTCAATCGGTTGAGCAGCTGACTTTGGCTCAGGTTGTGAACTCAGGTTTCGGGAGTTCCAGCCCCACGTCAGGCTCCTCAGAGCCTGGAGCCTGCTTCGAATTCTTTGTCTCCCTCTCCTTCTCCCTCTGCCCCTCCCCTGCTCACACTCTGTCTCTGTCTCTGTCTCTCTCTCAAAAATAAATGAAGATTAAAAAAAATTTTTTTTAAACAATTTTCCTAAGTCGTCTCGCTGCAGTGTTATAAAATTGTCTTAGAAAGACATGTTCTTAAGTGAAATGGAGGCGACTTGTTTGTTTTTAAGGGGTGCTTATTTATTTAGTGGTAAATAAGGGCACAACCTCCAAACCAGTTTTCTCATTGTGGAACCTGGGAGTTAATTTTTCTGTTAAATGAGGCTCATTTGTAGTGAATCTTCCTCTCACTGTACATCTTTTTTGTACAAAATCCAAATCTGTGTTTCTCTCTAACCTTTGTAGAAAATTAGATCAAAATCTCATACAGTATGAATGGCAAGCTGAGAACATGGTAATAAAAGCAACAGCAAGCAAACAACAACAACAAAACCTTTATATTCATTGACACAGCCAGTGGAATGTTAAAAGCACATACTATAAATATTCATTCCCATTTGGAATCTTGAGGTTGGCTACTTCCATATTCGGCCTACACTCAGCATTTCTTCCCTTTTAGCACACTCCCTCTTGATCCCTTGTTCATGCTTTTGTAGTCTGTGTGCATATTTTCCCTCTACTGTGAGCTTTCTGGAGGTCAATGTCCTCCATGCTTAACACCTTTCCTCCACTCCCAGCATTTAGTACTGCAGTGTATACATTCATAGGTACTCAATAATATTATAATTTACTTTTTTATTCTTTGTAAACTAAAGCATTATGAAATTCTACGAAACTTTTTACAGTCAAATGGAGAAAACAAACCTGGGATGAGGTCTATTTTAATACTCTATTCAAAAGAAAGTAGTATATATTTAATAAAAGAAGTGGAGGAAAGGAGCATTTTGGTTAAATAAAAGAATGGTGTGTTTCATAATCCAAAGTGGGGGTCGGGGAGAATAGGTTTCATCGGTGAGTTTGAGACTTTCATTTAAAAATAAATCTAGGGGCGCCTGGGTGGCGCAGTCGGTTAAGCGTCCGACTTCAGCCAGGTCACGATCTCGCGGTCCGTGAGTTCGAGCCCCGCGTCGGGCTCTGGGCTGATGGCTCGGAGCCTGGAGCCTGTTTCCGATTCTGTGACTCCCTCTCTCTGCCCCTCCCTCGTTCATGCTCTGTCTCTCTCTGTCCCAAAAATAAATAAACGTTGAAAAAAAAAATAAAATAAAAATAAAAATAAAAATAAATCTAGGGGCGCCTGGGTGGCTCAGTCAGTTGAGTGTCCAACTTCGGCTCAGGTCATGATCTAATGGTTTGTGGGTTTGAGCCCCATGTTAGGCTCTGCACTGACAGCTCAGAGCCTGGAGCCTGCTCTGGATTCTGTGTCTCCCTCTCTTTTTCTGTCCCATCCTCTGCTTGTGCATACTCTTTCTCTCAAAAGTAAACATTAGGAAAAATAATAATAAAAATAAAAATAAATCTATAATAATTTTTATGCCTGAATATTTAGTATTAAGGGGCACCTGGCTGGCTCAGCCAGTAAAGCATGAGACTCTTGAGCTTGGGATTGTGAGTTTGAACCCTGCGTTGGGTGTGGAGATTACTTAAAAAAATAAAATATTGGGGTACCTGGGTGGCTCAGTTGGTTAAGCACCCAATTTCAGCTCAGGCCATGTTCTCATGGTTCGCAGGTTTGAGCCCCACCTCAGGCTCTCTGCTGTCAGCGCAGAGCCAGCTTTGGATCCTCTGTCTCCCCTCTCTCTCTGCCCCTCTCCGCTGATGCACACATGCATGCATTTTCTCAAAAATTACATTAAAAAATAGAATCTTAAAAAATATAGGGGCGCCTGGGTGGCACAGTCGGTTAAGCGTCCGACTTCAGCCAGGTCACGATCTCGCGGTCCGTGAGTTCGAGCCCCGCGTCGGGCTCTGGGCTGATGGCTCAGAGCCTGGAGCCTGTTTCCGATTCTGTGTCTCCCTCTCTCTCTGCCCCTCCCCTGTTCATGCTCTGTCTCTCTCTGTTCCAAAAATAAATAAACGTTGAAAAAAAAAATTAAAAAAAAATACATTTAGTATAAAATAATTTAGGGTACAGTAATACAGTTTTTTGATAGGTGAACCATAGTTTTGGGTAATGGTAATCACCTTTTAGGCTGGTGTGACTTTTTTTCAGAATACATAGACCCTAACTGGGTACCTGGGTGGCTCAGTTGGTTAAGTTTCCAACTCTTGGTTTTAGCTGAGGTCATGATCTCACAGTTTGTGAAATTGAGTCTCATGTCAGACTTTGCACTGACAGTGTGGAGCCTGCCTGGGATTCATTCTCTCTCTCTCTCTCTCTCTCTCTCTCTCTCTCTCCCTCCCTGTCCCTCTGTCCCTCCTCTGCTCATGCTCGCCCTCTCTCTTTCAAAATAAATAAATACACATTTAAAAAAATATATAGAACCTAAACTTTAGAGTTTAAAAATATAGTGAAGGGGCCCCTGGCTGGCTCAGTTGGAAGAGCATGCTACTCCTGATCTCAGGGTTGTAAGTTCAAGCCCTACATTAGGGGTAGAGATTACTAAAAATAAATAAATAAAAACTTAAAAAAAAAATTTGAAATATACTAAAGACCTTTTCCCTTACCAAGAAAAAACTAACACCATTGCAGCTATGAAATGGGTTTGAGAATAGTATTGTAGTTCAAATAAGGCAGAAATTACTTAAGAATTATTAAAAAATGGTTTAGAGGCACCTGGGTGGCTCAGTCGGTTACATGTCCGACTTTGGCTCAGGTCATGATCTCACAGTCCGTGAGTTTGAGCCCCATGTTGGGCTCTGTGCTGACAGCTCAGAGCCTGGAGCCTGCTTTGAATTCTGTGTCTCCCTGTCTCTCTGCCCCTCCTCCGCTCATGTGCACACACGCGCCCTCTCTCTCTCTCAGAAAAAAAAATAAACATTAAAAAAAATTTATTAAAAAATGGTTTATAATCTCCTAATGGTAGACACTCTAAATGGAATGTTTACTAAAACATTTTGGGGCTTTTCAGCATAGATATTTCATCTCGTTTTCTGACAAATTTCTTTAAAAAAATTTTTTTTTAATTTGTTTTTTTTAACGTTTATTTATTTTTGAGACAGAGAGAGATAGAGCATGAATGGAGGAGGGTCAGAGAGAGAAGGAGACACAGAATATGAAACAGGCTCCAGGCTCTGAGCTGTCAGCACAGAGCCCGACGCGGGGCTCAAACCCACGAACTGCGAGATCATGAGCTGAGCTGAAGTCGGACGCTTAGCCGACTGAGCCACCCAGGTGCCCCTAAAAAAATTTTTTTTAATGTTTATTGATTTCTGAGAGGGAGACAGAGCACGAACATGGTATGGGGCAGAGAGAGAGAGAGTGTCACAGAATCTGAAGCAGGCTCCAGGTTCTGAGCTGTCAGCATAGAGCTCCATGTGGGGCTTGAACCCACAAAGCGTGAGATAATGACCTGAGCTGAAGTCGGCCACCCAGTTGACTGAGCCACCCAGATGCCCCTGACAAATTTTTTTTTAAGCCAAGAATAGAGTAGAAGTTTTTAGAGTAAGAAATTTTATGAACGCAAGCTTTTGCAGTTGAGTGTTTATATTTTAGGCTGATTCCTAAAGAGTGTTTTTTATGTTTTTAATTTTTTTAGAGAGAGAGCGTGCACAAGTGGGGGAGAGGGTCTGAGGGGGGGGAGAGAGAATCTTAGTTTCACGCTCAGCTTGAAGCCCGATGTGGGGTGTGATCCCACGACCCTGGGATCTTGACCTGAGCTGAAATCAGGAGTCGGTTGCTCAGTTAACTCAGCCACCCAGGCACCCCAGATTCCTGAAGAGTTTAGTCAGAAAGTTTCTCTTTTGAGGGAAAATGGGTTACTTCCAGAGATACCAATAAGTAAGATATTGTCAAATTTCTGTCAACATGTGTCAAGCAGAGGTCCCTATTTTGTGTATGGCAGGAAAAAAGTTATTTAACAAATTCAGGAATGATTTAAAATGTGATAGTTCTTTTTAAATTATAATTACATAAACAAATATCTTAAAAGGTTTTCACTTTGTGGACTTTTTTTTAGTTTGTATGGTATCACAATTTTTTAAATCTACATTTTGATTTATTAATGCTTATAGAGAATTTTTCACTTGTGGGTTATAACCATAGAATTGTGAAATCAATTTAGGTCTTACCAGTTTTTTGTTTTTTTGTTGTTGTTTTGGGCCGTTTTGTTTCTTTTCTAGTGAACTGCTTTAGAATTATTAGTGTAAATTTAGAGGAATAAAGATGAATGTTCATGACCTTAATTTGTTATATATATGTTTACGTGTATATCATGGATTATAGGTGATGGCAGGTTGTGGCCCCCAAAATATGAAAGCTATTAATTTTACAGGTTTCTTTCTGTGATTCAGGTCGTATCATCAACAACTACGCCTTGAGCTATAAAGGTATAAGGGAAGAAATGGAAAGTTACAACAGTTCAAAAATTAAACTGAGGGATCTTACAAGAGAGCATTAATTAATAGATTGTTGAATGAGAGGTACAGATACTACCTATCATATATTGAGGCCTCAGAACGTGCCAGCACTATGCTAATAACTTTACATTCATTTTTTCATTTAATTTTCACAAACAACCCTATGAATTGTAGGTATGTTTGTTACCCCAGTTTTACCTTTGAAGAAATGAGGCTTAGTGAGGTAATATATTGGCTGGTTTGCCTGAAGACCACAGGGCTCTTGCTCTTAACCCTGTGTTCTAGAGGAAAGAAACCCCCAGGCTGTATACCTGGGAAAGGGGAAGTGCACCTGAACATTGAGGTGGGATTTGGTTAGATAAGGAGGAATTCTGAAAAAGCTTTTTAATGTGGGGGAACAGAGATAGGAGCAAATTAACCATATGACTGGTAAAGTCTATATTCAGAGCATCGTATTGAAATAATCAGTTATCTGTCTCCTTCTAGGCTGTATGCTCCAAGACCATTTGTTACTTTAATGTTTCCATTCCCTGTTGCCATGTCTGGCTCTTAAATGTTCAATAAAGTCTTTCAACATATGAATGCTCCTTATCCATGCCTCCAGAGAGAAGCAACTGGGAAAAGAATAGAGGCATCATTATTAGGTATTAATAGTGGATGACTATATTATTCCAGAAGTTGTCAATTTTAATATATCATAAAGAATATAACTGCGAAATACAATCTGCTGAAACTTCAGTGACTATTGTTTAGCCTGGCGTATAGATGGGGATAAAGAGAAGTGTATACTTCAGCTTTTCTTGTCCATTTAAAACCTTCCATCCATCAGAAGTACTATACTTGGTAAAGATAATGGGCCTGTTTTTTAGTGTGTTTTGGAAACCTACTCAATGTTTCAAAGTCATTTTGCTTAATTAGGTAAAATATTTATTGTTTGAAGTGTATTTTTTCTTTTCAAAAATAGGTTAGCTCTAGTGAGCTGTTTTAGTTACATAAGCCAGTATATTTCTCAAGATATATTCATATCTTGAGTCAAAGAAATGTTTTTCAGAATGTCTGTCTTGTTTCATTCTTTGGTTAGAGTTGAAGGTTATATATGATATATGTATAGGAGCCAGAAATACAATAATGAATAAAGAAACATATGTAACTACTCTAAGAAGTAAAATGTGGAAAATAGGTTTGGTACAAGCTATTAAGGGACAGAGAACAGAGAGCATTTTGGGAATGAAGGAGCACTTCATGAAAAGAAGTCTTAAAGGATAGACAGGCTATCCTTTGAATATGAACAAATAATTATGTAGTAAACAAATATCCTAAGATGTATGTAGCCTCGTTAATTGAAACAGATTATATTAGTATTATGTTTTTAATGATTTAAATATATTTTAAGCCATACATTGTGCTCCAGTCAGTCTGCTAAGGTGCAGTGAGTGGTTCTCAAATGTAGAACAACTGGTACCTGGGTCCCCATTGTAGTTCAGTTAAGTCAGAATGACTTCCTTGTACATTAATCAATTACCTATCACCATAGCCTTGTGAGGAAATCCAGGTTTTACTAATACAGGAATTAAATGACTTGCCCTAGGGACAGACCTGGAGCAGTTTGAATTCTCTGCAAACTTGTAAAATCACGCTGCGCCTGCTGGCTTGGCTACTGTGTTGAAATCAGTAACTATTCTGTCTATTCAGAGTAGATAATAATGTTGGGAGTTGCAAAGCAATCTAGAGCATGGAAATGTAAGGTATTCTCTACTTTAGATAACACCTAATTTGCTTTTCTTCCTTATCAGCAGACACTTGGAATTGATATCCTTTATTGTTGTTTGTTTCTGATAGTGTATCCCTTTTCTTGATCCTCAGCTTGACCTCTCTGGAAGTGAAATGGGAGAATAAGGAACATTTCTCTTGGTTGTGTCTTTTTGCCACAGTATGCTGTTCTTGGCTCTGTTCCTCTCCCTAGAGCCATCTCCTGTGCCTCTTCCTGCCTCTTTCCCCAAATGCTCAGATTTTCTTGACCTTGGGTTGCTTATTTACAGTGATGACAGCTTTCTAATCTTTGAAGATTCACATCCGTGGTCATTTACATGTGATGAAACATTAGCTTAAAAAAAAAAAATCACAAAACTCTAATACTACTTCATTTATCCCCCCCTTCTGTATAGTTTTCCAGTATGTGTTTCCTCACATCTGATTGTGAGTTCATAGTGTAAAGGAACAAAGTATATGAATCATATTCTTGTCCTGTGTATGTCTTTTGCTCTAGAAATGCTTTTTGAATACATGGGTAGTTGAGTGAAAAGAGAAGGAGAGGTGGATTTCTGAGAAAACTCCTTATTTTTTCTGTTCACTCACTGTTCCTACCAATGAGAAGCTATATCTGCATTTTTAATATTATACGTAATGATGACAGACTTAGTCCTGGAATAAAGTCAGAGTAATAAATTCCTGATCCTCTAGTGTTCTCTGCAAATTTTGCCTTTTTTATTTTTTATTTTTTCAATTTGATGCTGTCTTAGGAACAGAAGATAGTAAAGTGGGGAGGGAGGTTGGGTTTTTTTGTATTATTTTGTTTTCTGGTTAGAGGGAAGAATGTTTCAGGTATTTCATTGGTCCTGGTTATTTTATTTGCTTTAAAATACTTGTCAGTTAGTCCTAGCTGTCGGGTATTAAGACATAGTTTAGAAAATTCTTATGTGTCACCATTTATTCAGATATTTTGCATTTTAGTACAGTTTTATAGTTTTAGAATGTACTTCTTGCACATTTCTTTTAGAGAAATTTCTAATGAATCTTTTTGTTGATATTATGAGAATGGAACAGTTTTCCTTCATTCATCATTATTTTTAATCTGGGTGCCATACAGGAAGGCTACTGATTTCAAAAGACATATTCTGTGGATTTTCTTATGTAGTGTAAGAGTAGTTTTTTGTTGCTAGTTTTGGATGTCTTGGGGAAAATCCTAGTATTGACAATATCCTCTTCTACTGTTCCTGAAACATTTGCCCCATTTGTGTTTCCTAGGTTACTTTTTTAATCTCTACATTCAGAATAATGCTAAATAATAATAGTAAGAATAGTGATTATTGCCCTGAATCTGTCTGGTTTTAAATGTTTTAGACTTTTAAAGGTGGTTTTTTGCAAAAAGAAAAAAAAAAGGTTTTTGCTTTTAAAGGAAGCGCCTCTTAGAGGGGGCAGCATGCCTCAAGTCTGATATTAACCTTTAAGACTGCGTGTTTTTAAGTAATTTGGTTTCAAACACTTTGCTAGTATTTTCTAATTTATATTTTATTATAATCAGACTATTTGGCCAGAATAATGTCCATATTAGAATTAAGTGAGTTTTTCTTTGTGGCCTAGTTTATGACCAGTTCTATAAGTGTTCCACAGAGAGGGAAAAGAGGGCACAGTTTCTGTAATCTCACAATTTTTATTTGTCTTTAAAAGTCAGCTTTATTAATTACATGATTTTAATTACATTCAAAGTCTGATTGAAATGTTAAAGACATCCAGTCATTGATTTTGTTACTGCTCTTCAGCACTTAAAGTTTTATTTTCCTCTTCAAGACTAGGTAGTAAGTGTATTGTATACTTTTTTCAGGAGATGCATAATCCCTGGTTTTCTTTTTGTGATGTTAGTAACCATCCTACATTCTTTAAAGAATGCAAAATGCTTATTAGCTGAATTTCTCAAAAGAACTTTTCCCCCTGAACTATTGTTTACCCTGCGGTGCAATTCCTATAGGAACCAGGATAAATGTGACATTGGTTCTCTTCATTTACCAGCTTTTAAGATAATGATTTTGTTCCCTAGCATTCTTCAAATGCTCTGAGTTTTCTTTTGTTTGTATTTATATTTTTAGTATCATTATATTTAAACATTCATGGTAGTTAATTATCCTGATTCATGCTCTCTGGTGTCATTTTTTGGCTATTGAGAACTGTACAATTTGACTTCTGTTCTCTTTTAGATAAGGCTTTAAGGGGCACCTGGGTTAGGCATCCGACTTCGCCTCAGGTCATGATTGCACCATTTGAGTTCCTGTCCCGCATCTATGCTGACAGCTCAGAGCCTGGAGCCTGCTTCTGATTCTTTGTCTCCCTCTCTCTCTGCCCCTCCCCAGCTCATACTTTGTCTCTCTCAAAAATAAACAAACATTAAAAAAAATTTTCAGTAGGACTTTAATATTAAGTCTTTGATAAGAGGGCTGTTTTTATTAAGAGAAATGTAGAAATGCAGAAATATTGATTGCCTGATTTTAAACATTGTATTTTATAACAGGAATTTGATATGAAATGTTTTGACATGTTAATTATAAAAATAATGCCTTTTTATTTTATAAAGTTTGAATAAACAAAGGTATATAGAAGAACATGAAAACCACTCAGTTGTACCACTCAGAGGTAACATGTTATAGTGTTTATCTTTTCATCTTAACGTATGATTATATGTTTTTATTTAGTTGTATTCATATGTATTTTGTATCCTGCTTTTTTTATATGACATTTCATTTCACATCCACTAAATTTAACAAACTGTTCTCTTATGTTGGATTTCCAGTTTTGGGGTTTTTTTTCCAGGAAGATTATTGCAGGTGTACATAGAAAAACTTTGGTATTTTGACTGTGATATTCTGGATTTTTACTTAGGATATATTGCTAGGATATATTGCTTAGGATAGATGTAGGATTTTTAAAAAGTCATCCATAAATACTTTTAAGTGTTCTAAATGAACATAGTTAAACTCTGGCCTTTAAATTTTAAAGTTAAAATTCCATTTTTTGCCTTTTGAGGAGGACTTCCTGAAATAAAGCATTTATTTAAGGTTAAATGTTATTGCTGAATGTCTCACGTGTTTTATAATTACAAATAGTCTTTTTTAAAAAAAATTTTTTAACGTTTATTTATTTTTGAGAGAGAGAGAAACAGAGCACAAGTGGGGGAGGGACAGAGAGAGAGGGAGACACAGAATCCAATGCAGGCTCCAGGCTCTGAGCTGTCAGCACAGAGCCTGATGCAGGGCTCACACTCATGAGCTGTGAGATCATGACCTGAGCTGATGTCGACCGCTTAACCAACTGAGCCACCCAGATGTCCCTATAATTACAAATAGTCTTAATGTTGCTCTGAAATGATGTTAATTTCACTTGATAGGTAGATGTAGTTAGAACATTAGAAACCCAGTGATTGCCTTGAAGAAAAATAACTAGTGAATGACAAAACTTGTATTGAAAATGAGTATTTTTAGCTTCTAGCAACCTCTGAATCTTAGTTCATTTCAATAATGTATAATTTTATATTTATACTATCTTCAGGATGTATAGTAGAAAAAAACTTTGATAGTATTGAACATCTTATTAATTACTCTTCCTGGTATGCTGCTGTCTTTCTTTACTCAAGATTAAAAATTAAAGCATTTGATTAATGCACTATAAGATTGTGAGGAGGAAGCAGTTAAAAAATGTGTTTGTGGGGTACCTCAGTAGCTTAGTCTGTTGAGCAGCTGACTCTTGATTTTGGCTTAGGTCACAATCCCAGGGTCCTGGGATTGAGCCCTGTGTCAGGCTCTGCACTGAGCATGGAGCCTGCTTAAGATTCTTTCCCTCCCCCACCCCTCTCCCCTGCTTACACATTCTCTCTAAAAAAAAAAAAAGAAAAAATTTGAAGTACTTTTGTATTATCTTTAACTGTCCCCCCCCCCCCCACTGTGAGAGGGTAGAACATAATGACTTGTCATCTGTATATTCTGGATAGTTTAAAAAATATTCTGTTCAAAAGATCAATCTTGACTGTTACCAAGGTTTTCAACTATTTTGAGACATCTAATAGTAATTTTTAGTTCTAAAATTTAATGTGAAAATTAATTGGAAAAAGAATAGACCATCTCTTAATATGGTCTAAAGTAGGATTTTTGAACATAAATACACAGAAAAACCAACTAAATTTCCTTTCCTTTTTTTTTTCTTTTTTTCTTACAGTTTTATTGCATTTCACACTCCTGTATATTTAATGGACTAGATTTAAGATGGAAGTCAGGAGTATGTATTTTAAACAATCTAATGTGTAAGAAAACTAAGTAATGTCAGGCAATTTTTTGGGGGTGGCTGTACCATTTTATACACCCACCAGTAACATATGAAAGGTCCGGTTGTTCCACATTCTCACCCAAACCAGATATTATTAGGCTTTTTAATTTTAGCCAGTCTGGTGGGTGTAGTGGTACCTTACTGTGGTTTTAATTTGCTTTTACTGAGGAGTAAGGGTGTTGAGTACCTTTACATTTGCTTATTAGTCGTCTGGATGTTGTCTTCTGGGAAGCGCCTACCCGAGTCTTCTGCCTTTTTTATTGGGTTGTGTCTTTTTCTTTCTGATTTGAAGGAGTTCTTATATAATTTGGATATGAATACTTCGTCAGATGTATGTATTCCAAATATTTCATTGGGCTTTTCACTTTTAGTAGTGTTTTATTGTGAATAGAATTTCTCAATTTTAATGAATGCCAGTTATTAATTTTCATGTAGTACTTCTTGTGTTCTTCAGAAGAAATTTTCTTGGACTGCATTTTGAAAAATGCTGAGACAAGAACCATTTTCTGGCTGACAAGAACTATTTCCTGGTTGACAGAGAAAATAAAAGGTTTCTTTCTGAGTAATCCCCCTAACATCTCTCGTTTTGTCAGCAGTTCTACCTCCTCTAGGAATCCCCCTGTTTGTCTCTTTTCAGCATATTGAATTTGGGGCTCTGAATTTTACGTTCCTAATGTTAATAAGCACATAGTTGTCTTTCTACTGCGGTAAATGCAGTGGGCTGTAGCTAACTTCTTTCAGTGACTTAGGGCAGTATTTCCCAATTTTTCCACAGAAGTATCCTAGCCTCAGAGGTGAGTGAATGCAGGACCTCAGGGGTATCTAGCGTTCTGGCCAGACCTGAAGTAGCCACTGAAAGCAAGGGACGTCTTTGAACTCTTCTGTGTGTGCTGCTTTAGGAATATATTTAGGAATATAGCTTTCATTTGAAAGTAGCATTTAATTGATTGTACCTTTCACTCCAAAATTTAAAGTGACATTGAGGGAGGCTGCAGGAGGTTATACCATGTTTATTCAGCTTTGAAGTATCTCAGGTAGCCCCAGGCTTAGGGTTTTTAGATATTGCCTTTACTAATCTGTTTACCAGTCCAGTGTGGTTAAGAAACTTGCACAGTAATTACTGGTAGAGGCAAAACAGTATCTCAGGTCTCATTGCTCTGCGTCCCATACTATCTGATCAACAGAGTACTAAGGTGAAATCACGGGATTATACCTTGAAACAACAGAAAAGAGCTGAATGAATAAATAAATACACAATAGTCTGAGAAAATGAAAAAGTGTGTTTTTAGTGGACCAAGAATTTTGAGGAATTTCTGGGAGAGAAAAGCAGTTAGATATTTTACTTTATTTTATTTTATTTTATTTTATATATTAAATTTTATTTAAATCCAAGTTAGTTGACATAAGGCATAATAATGATTTCAGGAATAAAATTTAGTGATTCATCACTTACATATAACACTCAGTGCTCATCCCAACAAGTTCCCTCCTTAGTACCTATCATCCATTTAGGCCATCAACCCACTCCTCTTCCCTCCAGCAACCCTAGTTTTCTGTATTTAAGAGTCTATTATGGTTTTCCTCCCTGTTTTTATCTTATTTTTCCTTCCCTAGATAGCCTAATTTTAGAAGTTAAGTGTAAGTTCAATTTGATCTTAGCTATCAGAGAAGTGCTAGAGATCATATAAGGAGTATTAATGTCATGTTTTCTGTTCATTTATATATTTGTCTGTCAAGTGGTCTTCCTCAAAGGATTTTAGGATTTTTAAGTGTCCAGTCATTTGTTCTAAGTAAGTTTTTGATTACTTAAGTTTTTGTTACTTAGGCATCCCTAAAATATTCTGTAGTCATCCTTCCTTTTGGGGATGCTTTTTCCTTAAATTTGCTTGTAGTTGATGCTTTTGATGGCCTTGGTTCCCTAAAGTTAAAAGTACTGAAAATGTGTAACTTTGAGGTAAAATACTGTATTATTTTGGGTAGTAACTTAATTTTATTATAATTATGAGTTAACTCAGGAACACATAGTGTAAGTTATGTAACTTGCTGTATTGTTACAGGATTCTAAGCAAACTATTATGTATTCTTCAAAGATTCTGTGGTTAAACAGTAAACTTCTATTATCTGTACTCTCTTGTTCTATTTTTTATATTGTGATATGCTGCTTTTAAATACTTTTAGGAGTTATAAACTGATGATTCTCTTGAATGTGCCCTTGCTTAATAAAGGGAAGGGGACAGAGAAGCTCCTTTCAAGGTTACTTATGATCACAGGCCAGTTAAGAACAAACAACAATAAGACAGCAGTGTTTTTAATTGGTCATTGAATGTTGATGAGAATTCAGTTATCATTATAAGCCTTTTGTTAATTATTATTGGGTAGTCTCTTAATTAAATACAGAATAATTCTTCCTACATAGCAGTAAGTATAAAATGCTTAACATCAAGGACATTTGAAATTAAGGTATCACTATATATATATATATATATATATATTTTTTTTTTTTTTTAAGTTTATTTTGAGAGCGAAAGTCTGAGTCTAGGAGGGGCATAGAGAGGGAAAGAGAGAATCCCAAACAGGTCTGCACTGTCAGCACAGAGCCCAACACAGGGCTTGAACCCACAAACTATGAGATCATGAACTGAGCCAAAGTCGAACGTTTAACTGGCTGAGCCACCCAGGCGCCCCACATATTTTCTTTATTGTGGCAAAAAGCAATAATTTTATCCTCTTAACAGTTTTTAAGTATATAGTACAGTTTCATTAACTATATGTACGTTGTTGTACAACGGATCTCCAGAACTTTTTCATCATGTCTCCTGTACCCGCTGAATAACTCCATTTCCCTGTGTGCCCCACCTCCACTTGTTCCTGGCAACTACCATTCTGTTTGTTTCAGTGAGTTTCATTGTTTTAGATACTGCATATATGTGGAATCATGCAGTGTTTGTCTTTTATGATTGGCTAATTTTACTTAGCATAATGTCCTCAAGGTTCCTCCATGTTGTAGCATATGACAGAAATCTCTTTTTAAAAGGCTTTATAATCCATTGTGTGTGTACGCGTGTGTATTCCACATTATCCTTATTTATTCATCCATCAGTGGACATTTACATTGTTTCTACACTTTGACTATTATGAAAAATGCTACTGTGAATATGGATGTGTCACCATACTTCTTTTTGAAGGCTGTATTGATTTTTTTTTTTTTTGCAGATATATTCGACTTTATGGGAGAAAATTTAGCAAAGAAGATCATGTTCTTTTTATCAAGTTATTGTATGAGCTGGTATCAATTCCAAAACTGGAAATCAGCATGATGCAGGGATTTGCCCGTCTCTTGATCAACTTGTTAAAGTAAGTAAATTTCCTGTGATTTCTGCTAACATTTTTTGGTTTGTTTCTTCAAGGTTTTAGGGAATGAGAGCTAAGTGTTCTTTGGTAAGAAGACCCAAGTCCCAAATTTCCAGTTAACAAAAAGATTGCAGAAAACTCTATCATAAGTTTAAGCTATATGTGTTAATTAATTAAAATTCCATCTCCTCGATGAAGCCTTCTGTTTTGTCGCAGACACTGAACTATATGTTACCTAATGTTTGTTTAAACTAGTTCTCTTATATATGTTGTAAGATCCTTGAGAAGACATGGATCATTTATTCTTTTCTTATTCCTGGAAATCCAGAACAATGCTGGAAACATTAAGTACTCCATCAATGACATGGAAAAATAAGAAATTCATTGGCAATAATGGTGGCACAAATGTAAATGCCCCTTTTTACCTGGTGCTCTTTGAGATGTGAGCAGCAGTAAGAATCTGGTGCATTGTTCTTCCTACTGGTGCGTTCTACCAATGAGTTGCCATGGATGGGGAAAAGCAAGGCCCACCAGGATGACAGCAACATTTAACAACTGTCGTCCTTGTGTGGTAGCGGTAATATACAAACAACTGCACGTGAATATATGCATATATGTTTACTTTTTTTTTTTTAATTAGGAAAAAGGAACTTCTTTCAAGAGATGATTTGGAGTTACCTTGGAGACCACTTTATGACATGGTGGAAAGAATATTATATTCCAAGACAGAGCACCTGGGATTAAATTGGTTTCCTAAGTAAGTATTTCCTTCAAGTACTTCTTTGGGAGCACTTGCGCCTTTTAGGATTTGGTCATAATTGATAAATAATTGGGTTATTTGAGATAAGCAAATACACATTTCAATGTGCTCATTACTATGAAACTTAACTCCTAAAACAATTTATTGCCTTCTTTAAACTATAGCTGAAGTTGCAGTTATGAATTTCCCACCAGGATATCTGATCACTAATATTACCATGTTGAGCAAAGAAAACAGATTTTTGTTTGAAATCTTGAATTTGTCATTGAAAGTAATACACATTTGGTATTCTTTATTATATATCCACATGTATTTTAATACTGCAAATAAAACAAATGCCTTGAGAAGAGGAGGTTGGTATATTCCAGGAGACACCCACATCACAATTAGAGAACCATTAATTTCAGTGACTGTTCGTGAATGTAAGCTATTCAGATGCACGACTTCTTGATTTAGACATACGAGGATTATGAACCTCTGACTAATTCTGCCTTCTTGTACATGCCTCCTAGCTCTTCCAGATCTCTAATTTTGGTGTGTTCTGTATTTTATTCTGAATTTATGGAGTACAATATGATGATCTGTCCTTTTTGGTTAATTAATAGTGATTTTAGATTTGATCTAGCTCTTTTCTCAGTCTTAACATGTTTGGCTTAAAGTACTCAAACTATTTGTGATTGAGGTTTATTTTTTAGGAAAATTTCTACAGTTTTCTTCAATTTATTTTTTCTCTACTGCTTGTCATACACATATGTACTCATTTCCGGAAGAACACCATTTTATACACTTGTATTATTTTCCTCTTTCTTTTTTATAAATTAAGTCTTTAAAGATTTGTTTCTGTTGTTTCTCTCTCAATTCTAGGCATGTTTTCATTATTTCATAACTTCTTATAGTCTCCCCCTTTCAGTTCATTTAATCCACCACTCAGCTTCACCACTCAGCAGTCTTTGTTACACCCTTACATAGAATTTTCTGAAAAATGACCACAGATGGTAGATTTTAAAAGATTTTCAGGTCATAATTAAATAGCGAAATGAGGGGCGCCTGGGTGGCGCAGTCGGTTAAGGGTCTGACTTCAGCCAGGTCACGATCTTGCGGTCCGGGAGTTCGAGCCCCGCGTCAGGCTCTGGGCTGATGGCTCAGAGCCTGGAGCCTGTTTCCGATTCTGTGTCTTCCTCTCTCTCTGCCTCTCCCCCGTTCATGCTCTGTCTCTCTCTGTCCCAAAAATAAATAAACGTTGAAAAAAAAATTAAAAAAAAAAAAAAATAAATAAATAAATAGCGAAATGATGTAAATGAAAAGAAGTTTTGAAAAATGACTATAGGTGATCCTGAACTTAGGCCCTAATTGGTTTTTGGACGGTGGTCACAAACAGAGTGGTAAGAAATCATTTCTTTCCTAAAGATTTCATGGGTTAAAACAAGGAAACCCATTTCAACCATAAAATGAACAGAATTCACCGTGAAACTAAGTGGTACATCATTCAAATATATTTTTATAAATATTTATTATGAAAACCCAAAATTTAGCATAAAAGCTTTGTTACAAAGGTTCCTTTTGAGTATTTCTGCTGGAGGAAATATGGCACGGACTAGATTGACTGGGTCTTCTTAAAATATGAGGCCATTTAGGCTTTCACTAGAATCAGCAATTTCAGGGAACTTTAAATGATGTTCAGAATCAGTTATCTTTTTGAAAATTTTCAGGCTGATTGTTCGGCTGCCTCAGAAAAATCTTTGGTAAATGATAGAGGAGAGAAGGCTATTTATTTCTTCAGTAATTCTTTCTTCTAGCTCCTGGGTGACTCAGTTAAGCGTCCAACTTTGGCTCAGGTCATAATGTCATGGTTTGTGGATTCAAGCCCTGCATCCGGCTCTGTGCTGACAGCTTGGAGCCTGGAGCTTGCTTCAGATTGTGTCTCCCTCTTTCTCTCTCTCTGCCTCTCCCCTGCTTGTGCTCTTTCTCACAAAAATAAATTAAAAAAAAAAAAAATTCTTCAGTAAGTCCTTCCTGCAGTAAGTACTTCCTGCCCTGAGGTGTACCTTTTCAAAGACAGCTGCTTCCTTTTAAGTCTTGTGTGGTCGCTAATACTTATCTATGGCTTGCTTTCCTGGAAGTTTTGTCAGAACTTATCACACTTAGTGTCAGTCAGTGCTTATAGTTCCTCCCCTGCATCTTGATACTGTACTTATTATTACCATGTCTTTTCCTGAATCTTCCCATCATCTTTGCTCTCATGGAAACCTTCTTCCTTAAAAGTTTCACCATGAGGGCTGTATGGGTGGCTCAGTCGTTTAAGCACCCAACTCTTGGTTTTGGCTCAGGTCACGACCTCACGGTTTGTGAGTTCAAGCCCTGCATCGTGCTCTGTGCTGATAATGTGGAGCCTGCTTGGGACTCGCTCTTTCTTCCTCTTTCTGCCCTCTCTCTCAAAATAAATAAATAAACTTAAAAAAAGAAGTTTCACCATGAGTGTTCTTGGTCTTTTGAAGAAACATCATGTATTTGTTGAAATCTTTGCTTGGTTTAAAGCAGGCAGCATCCACTTTTGTATTCTGTAGTTAACTATTCTAAAATGAAATTCATAAGTACTATGACTTACCTATACTCTTTATCTGTACTCAGTGACAAAAATCAATATAAATAATTTGTTAACCATAAAATGATTCCCATAATGGGAAGGTAGTTTATTATAAAACAATATGTGTTTTGAATATGCATGCAATATTACGCGAAAAGACACAATATAGTATTGAGATTTTGCACCTACTTAAATGAGTAAGTTTGAATTTAAAAGCAAGAACATCAAAACATTTTGTATAGGGGCGCCTGGGTGGCACAGTCGGTTAAGCATCCGACTTCAGCCAGGTCACGATCTCGCGGTCTGTGGGTTCGAGCCCCGCATCGGGCTCTGGGCTGATGGCTCAGAGCCTGGAGCCTGTTTCCGATTCTGTGTCTCCCTCTCTCTCTGCCCCTCCCCCGTTCATGCTCTGTCTCTCTCTGTCCCAAAAATAAATAAACGTTGAAAAAAAAAAAATAAAAAAAAAAAACATTTTGTATAAGAAGTACAAGAGAATAAAAGAGCAGCATTATGAATGGACATTAAAGTAAAAACTAGCACTAGGATAAAGAATAACAAATAGGACTTACTTAAATATGACAAGAGAGAAGTAGCTTTAATTTCAGAGTACTAAGCTGGGGAAAAAGAAAGTATGATATTCTTACAGATAAGCTGGCCTTTTTATATAGTGTCACAATAATTCTTTATGTAATGATATGGAATAGTGTAGTTATTTGGTATCACAAAACATTATTCTTGAACATTATTACATTTGAAAGAAATAGAGGCAAAGGATGAATTGGGAAAAGAAATATTGATAAGCCATAGAAAATTTGTGCAGTGGGCTTCCAGTGACAGTATCAGTAAGATTGAAAACTAACAAGCAGTGCTAAAGTAAATTAGTAAATAATGTCAGTATATAATTTTTGCAGCATAAGTTGCTTTATGTGCCATACCAAAAAGGATGACAATAACATAAGCATTTAAAGTGTTTATTTCTTTTTGAGAGATAATATGAAGCTTTTTAACAGCAAAATTACTAATGAAATTCTGTGATGCCATGTTTTATATCTGCTAATTGCCAATGTAATGACAGTTGGTTCTAAACTGTTAAAATAGTCTTCGATCTTAGTTGCATATTTCACTCTTCATGCGTATAGCATTGGCAGATCGAGTTTTGCGGTTGGAATTGCTATGATAGTGTGATTTTTGGGGGAGAGGGCGGGGAGTAATGAATAACCCTAGGTAAAGTTTTCAAGAAATCAAAATACTTACTTCAGTTTATATGTTTATTATATTCCTAGAAGATTCAGTGTCTATTAAAACTTTACAAAAAATAATTAATGGTTAAAAACAGTTTACTTTTTACTTTACAGTTTACTTTTTTTAACTGGGTGGCTCAGTTGGTTAAGTGTCCAATGCTTGATCTCGACTCAGGTCATGATTTCAGGGTTTGTGAGATGAAGTTCCACATCGGGTTCTGTGCTGACAGCGCTTAGCCTGCTTAGGAGTCTCTCTGCCCTCTCTCTCTATCCCTCCCCTGCTCTCTCTGGCTCACTCTCTCTCAAAATAAATAAATAAACTAAAAAAAAAAAAAAAATCCCGTTTTTTTAGTTTCCAAACCAGTATTTTTTTTCCTGGACCAGTACTTTTCAAACTGTCCACTTAATTTAATACCTCCTCTTTCCTTGAGGCTTTGAGGTGTCTCTTAAAGTGGTCTGGTGTGAGAAATTTCTTGGAAATTTCACATGTTATTTTAAACATTGATATTGGTATTAGGCTTATAAATAATATTTTCAGGGGCACCTGGCTGGCTCAGTCAGTAGAACATGTGACTCTTGGTCTCAGGGTTGTGAGTCTGAACCCCATGTTGGGTGTAGAGATTACATAAAATTAGAATCATTCTTAAAAAGTAGTATTTTCGTAAGTAAAAATTCCTCCAATCTATATCTTGACTAAAATTGATGCCCCTGGAAGATGAACCATATTTGTTCTGTGGTTTGGATTGCTCACACCCAGGGGCTGTGTGTGCCATTGAATGGAGTACATATTGTGCTTTCTTTTTTTTTTTTCCCGATGTTTTTTTATTTTTGAAAGAGAGAGACATAGCGGGAGTAGGAGATGGGCAGAGAGAGGGAGACACAGAATCTGAAGCAGGCTCCAGGCTCTGAGCTGTCAGCACAGAGCCCGATGCGGACCTCGAGCCCACGGACTGTGAGATCATGACCCAAGCTGAAGTCAGACACTCAACTGACTGAGTCATCCAGGCGCCCCTGGAGTACACGTTGTGAAGTGTAGCTCTGTGATGCAGACACTTTTTAAAAATGGTAATGTGTTGTTCCAATTTAAAGGGATCACAAGAATACTAAGGATCTGGAACCACTTTTGAGGGGGATTTTGCTTGGTGAGAGGCAACTGTAGGACAAAATTAGAAACCTAATGTCTGTAAGAAAAGTAGAAGGAATTGTACTTAAAACACTTTTCAGGACTATAATTCTTTATTCACTTTCTCCAACTTTCTATAATCTTTTTACTGTTACCATCAGATATTTACCACCTTTTGAAAGGAATACCTATATACCTATATAGTTATAAAACCTCACCTTTGAAGGATTATCAACCTCTTTGGTTCTTGGACTTTGTTCGTCACACTTGCCTTTATCTTAAAATCAGAAATCTAGTAGTCTTAGTTCTTAGGCAGAAATATTAGAGAAACCAGTTGGAGAGCTATACAGCACTACTTTTTAGTTTCTGCTTCTTAGAGCTGTTCTATGTCCTCTGGATTTCTAATAGGGAATTATTTAAAACATTTTAAAATTCCGTTTTTTTTTTTCTTAACCTTCTGTTCAGTGTACTAGTATAGCAAGTATTTATAGTCCAGGGATAATGTTATGACTTCACAAACATTTTATTTCAGAAAACCCCTGAAAACCCTTTAATATGGCATGCTTTTGGAATTGGTATTTTTGCTTTGAGTATTTTCATCTTAGCTGTATTCTGACTCATTTTGAAACAGTTTTGTCAGCTGACTGCATGTGTTCATACTATTTTTAGAATACTATTTTTATAATCAAAAGTGAAAGGTTGCTTCATTTGTTAACTGTCTTTCAGGTCTTAAACTCATGTGCCTTATGTGTTTTTCTTTATTGAAACTACTGCTAAGGGTGCCATGCATGTCAATAGGATTTTAAAAGCGGGTTCTATTTTTTGGAGCAAGGATTATTCAGCTTTCTTCTTTCCCTTCCCCTTTTCCCTTATCTTTCTCCCTCCTCTTCTCTTTATTCCCCTCCCTTTATTCCTTCTGTTGTTCTGCCTTTATGCTTCAGGGGCAAGAGACCATTTTCATTCTTCTCTGTTTCTCATTTCTACTGGAGAAACAAATTGTAGGATTTTGTTATTTGATAAATCAAAATTGGAAAGGAATTCAGTAGTTTGAACTTGATAATAGTAATGTAAGAATCACTTAATGATTATATTACAAAAGAAGCATTTGAACCTTAGGGGCCTAGTTTTATAAAATAGTGTCCCCCACACTTAATTGGGGCAGCATCTTGCAAGTTACTAATAAAGGCTGTTACTACTAACAAGGTATGGAGGAATTATGCATAAATCAGCTTTTACAAATGGGCACAGACAATTCATATTTGAGTAGATACATGTGTGTAAATTTGTTTAGTCTTGTCACCATCAGTTTGATTTTTGTGAGTTGTTCAGTGTTAAAAGGCTTACATATTTGCATCATGAGCAGTTTGGGCCTAGATAACTCATTTACTTTTTTCAAAATATATTTTTAAGATCTATTTTTCTTTCATATAGATCATTCTCTAAGGGGATCGTAGAGTATTAAACATTTCCTTTTTTTAGTATGTTTTTTAAAGTTTATTTGAGAGAGAAAGAGAGCGCATGGAGGCAGGGGGAAGGGGGAAGAGCAGAAAGAGAGGAAGAGAGAGAATCCCAAGCAGGCTCTCTGAGCTATCAGCACAGATCCCAGAGGGGCTGGATCTCATGAACTGTGAGATCATGACCTGAGCTGAAATCAAGAGTCAGATGCTCAACTGACTGAGCCACCTAGGCGTCCCTAAATATTTTCATTTTTCATATTAATCTGCTTCTGAAGAAACTTGATTATTTCCCTTTTTGGTGCTTGTTCTTGGTGGCTTTTGTTTCTCAATTAATCTGACAAAGGACCGTTTGATTTGGTGCTCTTATCCCCAAGATACAGCTAAATCCTCTGTTCCCCCTTCAACACATGGAAATGACATGTTCTTACTCTGCTGGAAGTTTCTTGACACATGTGGCTATATTTATAAACTTAAGTTATTATCTGCAGCTCGAGAATGATCTCTAGCTACAGAATTTAACATGATAATAAAATGATGAGAGCAATTTCTTTGAGGCCCCGTTGAAATTTAAAATAGTTTATGGTTATTTTGTTAATAAGCAGCAATTATTAATAAGGTAAATGTAGTGATCATTTACTTATTTGAGTCAGAGTGCATGAGTGGGGGAGGAGCAGAGAGAGAATCTTAAGCAGGCTCCATGCCCAGTGTGGAGCCCAGCTTGGGGCTTGATCCCACAACTGTGAGATCATGACCTGAGCCAAAATCAAAACTCAGATGCTTAACCCACTGAGCCACCCAGGCATCTAGATGTAGTGATTTATTAACATGGTATTTGAGGAATATTCTATTTGCTCTTTTAAAAATACTATTTTTACTTTTATTTGGAAATGAGAGAATAAATAGTTGATTTTATTTTATTAATGACTTTGGTAGTGTGTTCCCAAAAGTTGTATCTGTGTTACAATGATTTTTCTTTAGAAGCATTTAAAAATATTTAGTTCACACTGATTAGGCTTATCATCACTTTCAGGAATTATGCGTGTTCTTTTTACTTATGTGGTCAGGATTATTACAACTTATTAGTACTAGCCATGAGGCAGACTTCTTTCTTTAAGTATTTATACCTTTCTTATGGTATTATCTTGGCCCTCATTTTGTGTGAAGTGGCTGTGAAAAATGAGTACTGACTCATGAAACTATGCAATATTAGATTTTTGAAAGATTAGCTGTGAGATGAATAGTGTTTGATGGTTGTATTTGTTTAGATTTAGAGAAAGCAGGTAAAACTGAGTTTTTTAGGTTAAGTGAAGTACATTCTTCTTTTTTTTTTTTAAGTTTATTTATTTGGAGAGAGGGCATGTGCATGAGTGGGGATGGAGCAGAGAGTGAGGGAGAGAGGATCCCAAGCAGTCTCCATGCTGTCAGTGCAGAGTCAGACATGTGGCTCGATCCCATGAACCTCGAGATTATGACCTGAGCCAAAATCAAGAGTCAGACTCTCAACCAACTGAGCCACTCAGGTGCCCCAGGGAAGTACATTCTTAAGAAAGAAAATATATAGGCAATTATGGTTGAATTATAAGGAGGTTAAGGCAGAGGTGTGTAGAATAAGCCAGTGTTATAATTTCCCAGTTCATTTATTAAAAAGCAAATATAATTCTGAAGCTAAATTTTAGTTCAAGAATTGTCATGTGAAGCTAAAAATACCTCTGGCTATGGACATTCCACACTACTTTCAACTTGAATATATCATTTGCTGTACATTTCTCTGGTTTAAAAGTGAATATTGTTCTGATAATTAGGTAAGGCCAAGGAGGTAGGAAACCTTAACCGCTAGGTTTATGTAAGTCCCCTATCTCAGTAACCAGTGTAACTGGAAACTAAGGTTTTTGGCTTTCCTCAAGCTTCTCTGTTACATGTTTGGCCCTTAACTTTATTAATGTCATAAATAATCATAAAGAGTGAGGAAATTGTGGTCCATAGAGGAAAATTCATACAGTCATTGGTTGAAACTGGGATAAGAGCTCAAGAACTGGGACCAGAACCTTACTTTCTGCCCTAATAAATAGGGTGGGAATTGGGGGAAGAATTTCCTATTTTGATGTGGTCTCCTAAATCATAAATTAACAGTTATTCAAGAGGCAGTAAATGTAAAAACAAAATGAGCACAAAATTTTAGTTTTTAAGGAGATTGAAAATATAATTTATTTTGGCTAGTAAGAAATAATAATTATAGTTAATACTTTTTGTGTTTAATTCTGGGCCAGATAACTGTTTTCTTTATAATACCTCATTGAGTTTTTATAACAGCCTTCCGAGTGGTAGGTATTATTACTATTATATAGCTGGAAAAACTGCGGCTATAATATTGAACTGATAGTAAGAAACATAACTGGTAATCAAATTTAGATCTGTGTGACTCTAAAGCGCAAGTTGTGAACCATTGCATGGTATACTATGGCTTTCTTTTCAACTTAGCATGCTTTTTCTAAGAGAAAGTAGGTTATGAGAAAACTCATCCAAAGCTTATTCCTTCTGTTAGAGCCCTTTTGATTAAAAAAAAAAAAAAGTGTTTTGAATTGTAATCACTTTAATATTATAAACTCCAGCATTTGGGAAAGTACATAGTGATTATTCACTCCCTCTAAAAATTAGTGAAATATAGTCTAGTAGCATCTAGCCTTAACCTTTTATTTTATTTTTAAACAGAAACATTGTTCCCTTCATCTTGAGAGATTACAAGAATCACAAAAGGTCACTATACAGATATCACAGGTTAGAGAGATTGTACCCTTTTCTGGATAAAGAGCATGAATCCATTGGCACAGTCCTTATATATATAAAGAGGGGTTGAAATTGATTTTATTTAGAGAAACTAAAGCACATTCCCACATACCCTATTCCTCTAATGAAGTGAAGTGACAGCTATCAAGTATTATAATTAACCTCCTTCTGAAGAGTGAAGGGAACTGGAGAGAGCAGGTAGTTATGTAGGCTTTTATGACTTGCTTTTGAGAATCATTTTTGATGTTATTTGAAAGTTTGGTGGAATAGAAAAATTACCAGTGAAAATAACAGGTTTTCTGTGTTGTACTCTCAAATGAGTTGCCACAGAAACAGTAAAATAAATGTAAAGTTAACATGAACACAAACTTTAGGAACTGGTAGAATTACAAATCTTCTGCTTATTTCCTTGGACAGACACTTTACCATTTTAGAATTATCTTTTTAAAATCTACATTTAAGTTGATGCACTAGGAACTAGGTGTTTCTTTAAACCTTGGCTATAATTTATTTCTAAATGGAGTTCTTCAGTCCAGACTAAAAGAAGATCCAAAGATCTGTGCTTTTTGTTGCTCTGATAGAAAATGTCCATTGAGTTTTGTAAAATAATAAATATAAATATGCATAAATATATATGAACCATAGCCTTGGTATAAATACTTTGGAAATGCCCGGAAATAAAAATCATAGTCGTGGTCTTCAGGGAGTTTAAATGTAGTCGGAGAGTTTACCTGTTTTTTTTAACCAGGCGAACTTAGATACTCTCTAAACTAATAATTCTGTGTTTCTCAATTGCTTAGGGTTTTTTTTGTGAGAGAAGGTAGAATCTCTCCCTAATACTCAAAGAAAATGTTCTATGTCTTTCTCACCATATGGTCCTCCTTTTTATTTTAGAATGATGTGTTGTAGCCTGGTTTCCTCTTCAGTTAATTTTTTTCTGAGTAGTTTTGAAATTAAAGAGGATTTCTACAGCTTCTAGTAATGAAATGATAGTTCTCTCTCTTGGTTGTATAATTGATTACTTGTGCTGAGTTTGGTTTGTGTTACCCCTTGGAATTTCTTTATAGATTAGTTCTTAAGCTTTCAGAGAAGTTGGATAGACTTCTGGACTTAAGAATTTCAAGAAGCTTAATGAGAAAATGTCAGGTGGAAGCACTGCCTGAAAGTTACCCCTTCCCCCCATAATTTTTTTCTTTGACGTTTGGAGACTTGTTTTATTTACTTGTACACTTCATCCTGTAAATAGTCACACATTAATTTTAAAATTCCAGTCCAAAATTACCTTGTGCCCTTTGTTTTGCTTATTTGCATTATACCTCTTTTGACAGTAGTCTAATTAATTTAAATATTCCATTCTGTCCATGTGTGTTTAAATGACTACACATTGGCCTTTTCATTAAAACGAACATTTCTTATGAATCCATATAGAAATATTTAAGTAGCTGGTCAAAAAGATGGCTGTTGCTATTTTCGATAATTGTTAGTAACCTTGTAGGGTTATAGAATTCTCACCACTTGGTTATAGAAAACTAGTTTCTGGCAGTTGCTGATATGAGCACACCAGATTTTGTCTGCTTCTTGTGTTTCCATGTAAAAGCACTTCAATTAAAATAAAAATTAGTATTTGAAGTTTTAAGCCGCTGAGCATACTTCTTGATGTGTTGTTAAGTACGGTCATTGCTGCCTACTTTGTAAGGATTGAAAATGATTTGTCCTTTTCCCAGTTTTCTTCCCTTTGGTTTACAACAGAGAATGAGCAAACTGAGGGCAAAGGAAAGAGTAGGTTACAGAGTTTAGATAGTTAATCCTAATAGTTCTGTCTGTATGAAAGAGGAGCAGTTATTGCACGTACACAGATAATATTTAAACGTATGAACATATCTTCGAGATATTTATTAATTGGATTAGATGTGTTCTTAAAATACAGCAATCTAATTTATCAAATGGCTTTCTTCCCCCCCCAGTTCTGTAGAAAGTGTTCTCAAAACACTCGTGAAAAGCTGCCGACCGTAAGTAGCTTCTCATTTTATGAAACCTCTTGTTATTTCTTTGGGCTTTTTCCCATTCTTAGTGTGCTTTGAAGAGAAAATTGAAGGTATAAATAGTTTCTAACACTGTGATGTTAGTCACTGGGCACAACATATCATTTTCAACTCTTGAACTAAATTATTTAGCTTTCATTTATAAATTTAGAAATTTTTAAGTGATGTGGGTGTTCCCCATTATAAAGTAAGATTGCCATAATTTATGTATAATTGTCTTTATTTGAAAGATTTTCCTAGAGTATCATTACTCAGATCAAAAATATTTTCCAAAATGCATATTGTAGGTATTGCATCAAAATGTGAGTAATAATGAAAAGGTGTTCAGACATTTTTAAAAGTATTTTTTAAAAAAAAAATTTAATGTTTTTTATCCATTTTTTGAGAGAGAGAGAAAGAGACTGGGCGCAAGTGGGGGAGGGACAGACAGGGAGACACAAAATCTTAAGTAGGCTCCAGGCTCTGAGCTGTTAGCACAGAGCTCGACGTGGGCTCAAACTCACAAACCCTGAGATCATGATCTGAGCCGAAGTTGGATGCTTAACCAACTGAGCCACCCAGGCACCCCTGTGTATTTTTTAAAGTAAAAGACATTTTTTTAAAGTTCTCTTTCAGTGGAACATACAGAAATATTCCATATTCTTATATTTAAAGATGAATATGGGTTGAATTTAGTTTTAATCAACTAAAGTCCAAGTCTGTGGACTTGAAGTGTTTTTTATCAGGGTGTTCTTAGACTGCTTATCCTGATATATATGGATGCAGTGAATTCTTTTGAATAGAAATCCGTATTTTGCCATATTCTTATGAGTTAAAGTTATAAATGATTTTATAAATCAGATATTTATTGCTGACCTACTATCCTACTCAGTCTTGGGCAAATGTATTTTTAAGATATAGTCTCCCTTTTAAGATTGAGGCTTAAGATTTAACCTGAGTCATAAGCCACCGATGAGCAGTGTCATTTTGAGCAAGGCACTTACCTCTTAGTCTATGTTTCCTAACTGGATACTTGATCATCACTGGGGTGCTTAGTGGTTTTTAGGTTCTTAGGTAATTCATAGAACACCCAAGCTTTTATGTTGGATTACTAAACTAACAGTTGACTCTGAAAGATTGGAAAGGAGAATTGGTGTATGAGATCTTTAAAGGCAGGATATATTTTGTGTGTGGTTGTGTGTGTGTGTGTGTGTGTTCTAACCTGTAGCACAGTGACCTGGCACATGGATGCTTGATGAACCCAAAGAAGTATTACTGGAAGTGTAGTTCTATTTTTCACATAAAGGAATGAAGTGTGATTCTAATTAATACAGATGGACAAAAGATATAATAGGATTAATAATGTGACTTGTAGGGCAAACCTACAGGTGTATTTGAAAGGGTTTCCTAACTTTTTTGGCCATACTCAAATCGAATTTGTCATATACTTTTTTTGTTGTTGTTATTTTAAATCCCTTAATGGACATTTAGTAATTATACATGGGTCCTCTTTTTCCATTTACCTTTGTTTTGTGTATGAATGCACACGTCAGATTTTAATTTTGTGAATCTTCTCTACTCCAAGGGCTCTCCTGCCCATTTCCTAGACTTGTAAAATATTAGTACCTGTAGGACCAGACTGTCTAGTCTAACCTGCTCTTGTATTACAAGAGAGCTCTGTGGTACAGTGAAAGGAAATGGTTTGTCCGGTGTTCTCTTTCTCATGTCACTGATTATCCATATATATAGACTGGATTTTCTGACTAAATTTTTTTCTTGTTGCTATTACATAGCACACAGGAAGGGAAAAACTGCAAGAAACATGTATGTTTATATTTATAGGTTATTGAGAGTGGCAAAATGTGTTTAAGTTAACTTGACATTTGTAGTGTGTGTGCTATGCCTTATAAAATCCATCCCCCCTCCCCCTTTTTTTGTCAGCCACATGTTGATGTTGTAGAATGTTTTTTTAAAGCACTGATTAGGTAAATGAAAACCTTCTTTTTCATTAGATACTTTCCAGCAGATGCCACAGCTGAGATGCTAGAAGAATGGCGGCCTTTAATGTGCCCTTTTGACGTAACAATGCAAAAGGCCATCACTTACTTTGAAATATTTCTTCCTACCTCCCTTCCTCCAGAACTTCATCATAAAGGTTTTAAGTAAGTATATACATATCTTAACAAATTATAGAATAGAGCAAGAAATAGAGATGTATAAGCAGACCAGTAAAGCAATTATAAGTAAACAAAAATTTACTAATTCAGCCATTATGTTGATTATACTTGAAGTGTGTGAAGGGTGAAACAATTAAACATAAGATTGTAAATGAAGAGAGAATAATGCTTGTATGTCAAACAAATAAGATGAGGGCTTTTCCTGGCTGGCTCAGTTGGTAGAGCACGTGACTATTACTGATCTCGGGGTTGTGAGTTTGAGTCCATGTTGGGGGTAGGTAGAGCTTACTTAAAAATAAAATCTTAAAAAAACAAAAAAGGAAAGATGAGGGCTTTAATTTAAGAAAGCAAGAGAGAAAGAATAAAAAATGCAAAAAGGAGTAGAAAGTATCAGTAAATAAGCAGTGATAAAAATGTTAAATTGTGTGGAGTTCAGGAAAAGGAAAAGTGTTTTTATAAAACTTGGTTTTATTCATCACTTGTAGTTTTTCTTGGGCCTTTCCTATAATTTTTTTTCTTTACTTGTTCTAGTCTTAGCACTGCTTTTACGAATTTTTTTTTTTTTCTGGGGTGGCTCAGTTAAGCGTCCAATTCTTAATCTCAGCTCAGGTCTTGATCTAAGGGTCATGAGTTCAAGACCCGCTATGTTCTGTGATGAGCATGAAGCCTACTTTAAAAAAAAAAAGAGAACTTTTTTTTCTAGATGACTATAGGTATAAAACAAGTGCTAGAATGAAGAAATTTAGACTGTGCTTTTATGGAAAAAAGAAAAGGTATGAAAAAAAGACTGGAAGGAAATAGGTATTATTACTGTGTTGTGGATTCATGCTTACTCCCCAGTCCCTCCTCCCCATATTTTCTATAGTGAGATGCCAAATCTTTTATTTCTTTCAAATCAGAAATTTTGTATTTAGCTGTATATTGATGAAATGTTAATTCTCATCCAGAAATTCTAAAAGCATTTCTTTGACCTTTGTAAAGATTGGTGAATAATATTGCAGCACTTTCTTGCCCTGACATCCTCTTCTGTTTAATCTGAGATAATTCCCCCACAATAATTTAGTTCTACCTAACACTTCGTGACTCATTCTTTTAGGGAACACTTATTATAGTGGTAGTTAATGGCATAATTACTAATTGGCTTATTAAAAAACAGAATGCAAGGGAGAGTTGCAAGAATAGATAGTAATAGGAAAATATTAAAGGAGAAAGGGAGGAAGGAGACACTTGTAAACAGTGTTAGATAGGGGTGGTCAGTAATTATTTAACAATGAAGTAGGGGGTTGATGAGATTACTCTTTTGGCATAAGTGTATTGGAAGTGGAATATTCAGAAAAAATAGTTATTTGTTCCATTAAGTTTGTACATTGAGTATTATTTTTTCTAGGTTGTATAGTTATCAGTAAGAATAATAGATTAAAAAAATACAAAGGATACCTGGCTTTGAACCACTTTCTATAAATCACTTGCTATTCATAACACCATTTTTCTTCTTCAGACTTTGGTTTGATGAATTAATTGGCCTTTGGGTTTCAGTGCAAAATCTCCCACAGTGGGAGGGGGTGAGTATCCTATTTTTTTCCTTCTGACAGTATATATCAGATCATTTGATAAGTAACTTCACTTCCTAGAATTGGCTCTTGGCAGTGTTGTAATTATTTTTTGTTTGTTTTTAAATTCTGTTTGCTGTTTTCTAACAGAAACAGACACTTGTTTGTTTTGTTTTTATCAATATCTAGAAGCATGTGCATGTATTATGAAATGTAAGACTCTGCTTTTGTACCTTCACTGGCACGTTGTTAGAAACATTGTGGATGTTTTCTTTATGCTTATTAGATTAAAATGTCTTCTGTTTGCATTGTGAATGATGCTTTGTCATTTCCCTTTTAATAAGCATTTCAACTACAGTTGATTTAAGATGGTGACAATCAAAACTGAAATTTGGAGATTTTTAAAAAATGAGCCATAAACCATGTATTAAGTTGTGTTAATGATGATAGCTGAGAACAACAAATGGATAAGGGGTGTGACTGACACTTATTAATAACAACAAGTGTACTTACTTAATTGTCTTTCTTTTTTTACTTTCAGCAACTAGTAAATCTCTTTGCTCGATTGGCTACAGATAATATAGGGTACATAGATTGGGATCCATATGTACCAAAGGTAATTAACATGTGAACATACAACATACAATAGCACTGATAGCACTTTTTGTGTCTTTAAGAAGTGTGTTTTGTATGCTAATTGCTAAAATTTTTTTGACCACTAGTAAAAACATAAAGTTTTCCGGGATAGACCATTTATTTTAAAAAATTAATTGGTTCATATTAAGGTATCAGAAATGTATGATTTTTGTCTTGCTTACGCCGGACATGAAATAGAAGTTTCAGAGTGAGTAATTTAGGAAGTACAAAGTGTATTATTCGGGGTCTTAATTCATACCTTCCAACAAATTTTGGGTATTGTATTTGATTCCTATTCTAGAGTGTTCTCCACTTTTTATGTCACATTTTCCTCGAGCAAATAAAGCTAGAGTGTCTTTAGGTGCAGTGTTCTTAACACTGCAGCTTCTGTTTTGTTTCAGCTGCCGTAAATCCAAGAGGGCCTGCATGGGGTGTACAGGTGATTCTGATCCACACCTTGACTGTAGAGCAGGGAGGCAGAGCAGCAAACATTAAGCTTACTGTTTACCTCTGCTTGTGCTGTCCAGTAGAAACTAAAGAAGAAAAGTCATTTTCTTCTACATTTGGGCTCCCTATCTGTTACTAATGACAGGTTTTAAATATAAATTATTAAAATGCAATTAAGATTAAAATGCAAATTCTTGGGGAAAAAATCAAATCAGTGTTAGAATTTTGAAAGGGAAAATAACTCACTAGAAGACAAGTATTTGCATTTATATCTCATTTGTTTGTTTATGGGTTCATGGATACAGCTGTTTCAGATTCATACTCCTGTGACCTCAGTGTCATTTAAGAAAAAGCAAATAGGGGTGCCTGGCTGGCTTAGTTGTTAGAGCATGTAGCTCTTGACCCTCAGTTCTGTGTTGGGTGTAGCTATTACTTAAATAAATAAACTTAAAATAATAAAACATTTTAAAAAGTAGATCTTCTATGTAAATTTTATGGAATATAGCAGTATATAAAACTGCCAAACAGTATGTAATTTTGCTTAAAAACTGATCCAGTGAGAATACATGCACCAACACTAATATATATCACTTCAGTTATTTAAGGAGTTACTTGATACCTATAAATATTTATTCTTAATTCTTTTTTTCTTTTGAAAGATATTTACGAGAATTCTGAGAAGCTTGAACCTCCCAGTGGGAAGCAGTCAAGTGTTAGTCCCAAGATTTTTAACAAATGCATATGATATAGGACATGCTGTAATATGGATCACCGCCATGATGGTTTGTAACACATTAGTTCTTCTAAATTTTGTGTTAACCATGTAAAAACATAAGCCTATATTAGTATCGTAGTTGGTCATTTGATTCTTCGATATTTTCTGATGTAGTAAGCTAGTGTTTCTCAGACCCAGAATGTAGTCGTAACACACCATTTATAAATCTCTCTAGCCAATGAATCCTAAAAATAGAGTCAGGGTTTAGAGTTTTGAGAGATTTAGAATGTCTAACAATCTCACAGATGAAAGGTCAAGTTGATAATGATAAATGTGGGATTAGAACTTGGGGTTTTGCATATGCTCAGTACTAATGCATTCAGTGTTGAAGATGGCATTGAACACAAAGCTAATTAAATAAAGTAATCTTGGTGAAGGGAGAAGTATGGAGGATTACTTTACTGACATCCTTGAAGGAAAGTAAAAATATATCCACATGCTTGGATTTCAGTGTCCTCTTCCAAATAAGAATATTAAAACAATTTCATACTGTAATTTTCTGGATTGTCATTCATTCTCCTTCTACAGCTCTCTCTTTTTAAAATTATTATTCTGTGTTTGATATTTTTCCCCAGGTTATATTGTTTCGTTGTTTTTTCTGTGGATAAGGCAGGATGGTTGT
The DNA here is from genome assembly GCF_016509475.1 of Prionailurus bengalensis. NCBI lineage: Eukaryota > Metazoa > Chordata > Mammalia > Carnivora > Felidae > Prionailurus > Prionailurus bengalensis. The sequence continues at coordinate 72,711,966 of NC_057354.1, read as the reverse complement.
GAGAAGTTTAGCTCTTACATTTTATTCTTAGATTAAAAAGAGAAATTCAGGGGCATCTAGGTGGCTCAGTCAGTTAAGCATTGACTTTGGCTCAGGTCATGATCTCACAGCCCAAGGGATAGAGTCCTGTGTCAGGCTCTGTGCTGACGGCTCAGAGCCTGGAGCCTGCTTCAGATTCTTTGTCTCCCCTCTCTCTCTGCCCCATCCCTGTTTGCTCTCTCTCTCTCAAAAATAAATGAACATTAAAATTAAAAAATGAAATTCATTCTCCCCCCGTTTTTGCAATTTCATTATTAAATAGGAAAATCCTATTTTCTTTATAATACTCCAAATGAGTAAAAACATCTGGATGTTTACTATGTTATATCAGCAATTTTTTTTTTTAGGAGCAACAGAATTATATCATGATTAGTATCAACTTTATTTTAGTTCATGTTGCTCTTCTTTCTCATACAGTTTTTCCCATTGACATGTTTATTTTGTGTTAGATATGAATATTGAATATAATTAAAAAAGCTAATTATTATGCTAGGATTTTGAAATTTTTGTTGGTTTTTTTTTTTTGTTTTGTTTTGTTTTTTTGCTATGGAATTATTATGGTCTCTTTAGCTGTTGACCTACTCTAAATTGGGAACATGAACGTGGATTTCATTTCAGCAGGAAGACATGTTCCTCATGTAACTGGACAGTCTACCTTAGGTCTAGGCTGTTTCTTGAAAGATCATCTTGAGAGAGAGAGAGAAGGTTTCAAGACCAAGCTGTAGTTCTTTATCCTCAGGGCTGTTCAACTTGATAAGATTGAATACTAACTTTTTTCCTCATTTTTCCCCCAGATCATATTGTTGTTTGGTGTGTTTGTTTGGGTAATAGATTGAGAAAAAACTATTTTTCCTTTGAGTCAAAATGTCGTCAAGGGCACCTGGGTGATTCAGTTGGTTAAGCTTCCGACTTTGGCTCAGGTCATGATTTCACAGTTCGTGGGTTCGAGCCCTGTGTCAGGCTCTGTGCTGACAGCTCAGAGCCTAGAGCCTGCTTTGAATTATGTGTGTGTCTCTCTCTCTCGCTCGCTCTGCCCCTTTCCTGCCCGTACTCTGTCTGTCTGTCCGTCTCTCTCTGTCTCTCTCAAAATAAATAAACATTTAAAAAAAAATTTTTTTTAAATGGTCACATACCACAGGTTTAATCATTTGAAACGTTTAGGAGTAATAATAAAATATTTGAATCCATTTATGTAAATCTCACATCTTCATTTCCTGCAATAAGAAATTCACTTCTCAAATCATTTAAGGAATGCTTTTTATGCCTGATGTTAGCACTCTTGGTTATTTTAAGACTCTCTTACTGACAAAAGTTTTTTCACTGCAGAAGAGTAAAATATGCCGATACCCTAAATTGAAAGATGTCTTTGCAGTTACCTAATTTGGTTTCAGTAGGTTGCCCTTACTTTTAGTAGAGTGTTTTGAATTGAGGATTGTGGAAAGTTTACTAGCAAATCGTTTTTGGCTTTTATTTGGAGGTAGAATTGGTTTTTCTCATCAAGATGGATGTGCACCATGTTGGAGAGTTATATGTAGGCTTGGGCCTATTGATCCCTTCAATTTTCCAGGGTACTGAGGGTACTGATATTTTTATTCTTTTATCTGAATAGGGTGGACCAAGTAAGCTAGTACAGAAACACTTGGCTGGTTTGTTTAACAGCATCACATCTTTTTACCACCCTTCAAATAATGGGCGCTGGCTGGTGAGTATGTTCATTTTTTTATTGTAGGGTTTGGAACTTTTTAAAGTTATGGTCACACATAACTATCGCCTATTATGCAACCTATAATACTATTTCTGTCCTTCATATAAGTATAACTTTTGGCTATATGTAGCTGATTAAGTTCAGACTAAGATACTGTGTTCATAGAACATAAAAATAAGATAATACTGGTCCAGTAGCTGGTGACAAAATGTCACATTCTGGTAATAGAAAGTACAGTCAGTGTGGTTTTTGGTTTTGGATTTTGTTTTCTTTCCACATTGCCTGGTTAGAATAGTTTTTCATGTAATGGAAGGTTCATCTGGTGCTAGAAAATAAAATTGACATTTGAGGGGTGCCTGCATGGCTCAGTGGGTTAAGTGTCCTGCCTCAGGTCATGATCTCACTGTTAGTGAGTTCAAGCCTAAGAGATCTCCGCATGGAGATCAACATGGAGCCTGCTTGGGATTCTCTGTCTCCTGTCTGCCCCTCCCCTGCTTGTGCTTGCTCTCTCTCAAAAATAAACCTTATTTAAAAAAAAATAAAATTGACATTTAAAACAAATATTTATTATTATCAGTAATTTATTGATAAAGTATTTTATTCTATCTAGTTATGCTATGCAGGTGTTTGTAATAGATTGTAAGAGCTGTTATTTTAAGAAATTTTACTTGGATTGTAGAAAGGAACCATAACTATCTGTGTGGGAAATCAAACCTACCTTGGACTTTTTGCTTCTGTGTCCCCAGAACAAGTTAATGAAACTACTTCAGCGGTTGCCAAACAGTGTTGTTAGAAGATTGCATCGTGAAAGATACAAGAAGCCTTCTTGGTTAACTCCTGTGCCTGATAGCCATAAGCTTACTGATCAAGATGTTACAGACTTTGTACGATGCATTATTCAACCTGTCCTCTTGGCTATGTTTAGCAAAACTGGTAGTTTAGAAGCAGCACAGGCTCTGCAGAATCTTGCACTCATGAGACCTGAGTTAGTAATACCCCCTGTACTTGAAAGGTAAGTGTAGCTTTACATGTTTGGTTGAAGCCTTGGCCGGCCGTTCTGGTTATCTCTTCCCTCTACTCTGCTGTTCTACTTAGTTGTCTTTTCTGTGGCTCTCTTTTGCTCTCTTGCTACTTATTCCTGTTCCTAGAGGAGAAGCAAGGCATTTTAACCTAATGATTGGTAGCTTGATAAAGGTTTACTGAAGAGAAAAGAAAATCGATACTAAATGGATAAAATATTTTTGAATTATTGGCAAATTTTAGTTTCTGAAGTTTGTGCTTAATAAAGTAAGGGTGCCGGGTGGGCTCAGTCGATGGAGCATGTGACTCTTGATCTCGGGGTTGTTTCAGCCCCATGTTGAGTATAGAGGTTACTTAAAAATAAAATTGTTTTAGGAAGCAAGCAAGCAAATAAGCAAGCTCTGACTGCTTTTACATCAAAATGTGAGTGTCACTAAATATTGAGAATGTGGCAGTGAAAGTGATTTTGGATTTCTTTTATTTCTTAGAAGCAGTGATACAGAAGAAAATTTGACTATCTTTATTATTTTCACGTACTATATAATCTTATATGTATTATTTCCACAATGTAGACTTTATTACATTCATTTTGTTTTGTATGTTGAAATAGTAACAAGTTTTCTGTTTGCCTAGTCACTGTCACATTATAGGCCTTCTGAACTTCTATAATAATACTTAACCTTTCTGTTAATTCCTCTGCTGTCTGAAGTTGAGCTTTATGATTTCTCTTTTAATGTCTTACTCAAAAAAAAAAAATACTAGTTTTTTAGGGCTAAGAAGGGTCTAACAACAGTTCGAGTTCCATAAAATAGATTTGTGCAAGGTCCTTTAGTGATAATGTACATGACAGCCTATTATCTTACTTACCACTAAAATAGCATAATTGGGCATATTTGCTTGGAGACAGGTATCCTGTTAAAGATCTTGGGGTGCCTGGGCAGCTCAGTTGATTGAACGTCTGACTTAGGCTCAGGTCATGATTTCACGAGTTCATTTCATGATATACCATGAGTTTGAGCACCACATTGGCCTCTGTGCTGTCCGTGCAGAGCCCGCCTCAGATCCTGCGTCAGGTCCTCTGTCCCACCCCCCTTTTCATCCTTCTCCTGCTTGCGCTCTCTCTCTCTCAAAAAGAAACATTAAAAAGATTAAAAAAAGATCTTGACCAAAATAGGTCTCCATTATTTATAAATTGCCATAAATATTCAAGTTGTCCCCATTGCCATAAATATTCAAGTTTTACCTCATTTTCCAAACCTCTTGGTTTGGCCCTGTCCCCATTGCCATAAATATTCAAGTTTTACCTCATTTTCCAAACCTGTCCCTTTTTTGTGTGCACTTTGGGGGCACTGAAACTCTCCCAGTACATATAATTTAATTAGGAAATAGAATGGGGAAATTAGGCGCTTTCTACTCTGTCCCAACCCCCAATATTCTCTGCACTCTGGCCTCCATGTGGTAGCGACACTAACAGTTCAGTGGCAGTTCCCTTGATGTCTCTTGTTGAGGAGAGACATACCTTTAAGGAGGGACTTCAGCTGTTTGCATAGCTAAAATTTTGAAGATGGGAATATTTTGATATTTGTTTTGGCTTATTTCAGTGTTTTCCAGCTGATGAATTATGTAGTGAGATACATTTTTAATAGAAGGAACGAAGGTTATATACAAGTAAAATTATTCCAACACATTTTTCTTTAGTTTTCACTTTTTGGACAAATTTAATAGCATATTGAGTGATACATGCTTGGCCAAGAGACATATAAGAGACATATTTTCAAGTTTTCTTTTATAAAAGCAAAAGTACTTTAAAAAGTAAAAATGTAGAAAATAAATTTTAGGCATTTGATTTTAGATCTCCTCTGTTAAAGAGTTGGTTTGTTTTCTTCATCTTTTAAAGTAAGCATAGGTTTGTTAGTTTTTTTTACCCCTGTTCCAAATCCTCTTTTTTTCTACTTATGATGAAATTTCCTTTATTATTTACTTTTTCTGTATAAGAGAAATTTTAAATGACTGCATTTTAGACTCCCCCCCCCACCCCCCACAGGATAGATTCTCAAAAATGAAATCACTTGTCAAAGAGTGAATGTTCTTGCCTTGTATTTTACTTGATGATCAAAGACTGTATTTGTATTATTCTCCCTTGTTTATGCACTCTAGTGTCAGGAAATCTTCTACTATGTTTCTAGAGCAGATTTCCAATTTTAAAATACCAGTCTTCTAAAAAGTATAAGAGAAATTTCAGGGTTTTAGTAAAGATTGTTTTTCGAATAAAAGGGAAGAGTGGGATAATTATCACTTGCTCTTCCTGAATTCTGATAGTCACTGACCATTAGATTAGATGCATTCCTATTGACATAGGGAAGTAGATTCAGCTGACTGAAATAATGCTAGATCTTGGCAGTTTATGTTCTTTTTCACTGTGAAATATGCATGGAGAGCCATGGTGAGGTGGCAGGGGATTGGGGAAACATGTACCTTTCCTTTATGTGTATGATTCTGTTAACTTATACTCACTCAAAAGATTCTGCTAGCTACCAGCCTTAAAGCCAACATGTAGTTTATGAATTTGGGAGATTTAATGTATTGTGCCTTTTTATCTGTGATGGAATCTTTTTTTTTTTTTTTTAATTCTGTTTTCAACTGTAGAACGTATCCTGCACTAGAGACTTTAACAGAACCTCACCAGCTCACAGCTACTTTAAGTTGTGTAATTGGAGTAGCCCGCAGTTTGGTATCAGGGGGCAAATGGTTTCCTGAAGGTCCAACACACATGCTACCTCTGTTGATGAGAGCATTGCCTGGGGTGGATCCAAATGACTTCAGTAAATGCATGGTAAGCATATTTATCATTCTGTTTTGTGTCTGAGTTCTAATTGTGTGAGTTGGCATCCTGTTAAGTTTTGTTTAGAACATAGTTCAGTGTAAAATTTGTTAATGCTAAAAGGATTATATCTGTAGATGCCCAAGTTTAGATCTGTGGATGGTTAGTTGAGCTATATGTCATCCTTCAGAAGTAATGTGCCATAATCTGGATACATGTAATGATCACAGGATTTTTTCAACGCTTGCTGTATATTTACTATTTTCTTTAAGTAGAGATATTAAAAATCAGCATGTGATCATTTGTACTTCCCTTCATCTACACTGATGACAAGGGCATGATAACAGTTGCTGGGTGCAAAATGCCAGATCCCATTTATACACACCTCTCCTGACTTAGAATTTTGGCTCACCTTCCCTCTTCCCCAATCTGTAGCTTTTGCTTAAGAATTTCCTTTTTATCCTTAGTTAATTTTGCATCTTTGGGTGGGGGGCAAAGTTAACTTTTGATTGACAGAGAGTTGGAGAATGTTGTGCTTAAACATAATAAATAACTATGGAAGTAAATTTAATGTAACTTCATTACTAAAGTAACAGCTCCTTAATTATGAGGAATCTTAAAATGTTCAAATCTAAGTAAAAAATTTCCTGGAATATTACTGTGGTATTTCCCTTAAGATAATTTATTTGGGTACTTTTTTATTGTAGCTTATGGTATACTTGTATTTTTGAATTAGAATTACATAATTACTGTTAATTTTTTTGCATCTTCCCACAGATCACATTCCAGTTTATAGCAACATTTTCCACTCTGGTGCCTTTAGTAGATTGTTCATCTGTACTACAAGAAAGAAGTGACCTCACAGAAGTAAGGATGCTTACTGGTTGTAGAAAGATTGTTAACTGAGTTATAACTCTTACGTAAATGCATAGTAATATTTTTTTTTATTTTTTTTAATGTTTATTAATTTTTGACAGAGAGAGAGAGAGAGACACAGCATGAATGGGGGAGAGGCAGAGAGAGGAAAACACAGAATCTGAAGCAGACTCCAGGCTCTGAGCTGTCAGCACAGAGCCCGACGTGGGGCTTGAACTCATGGACCGTGAGATCATGACCTGAGCCCAAGTCAGATGCCCTACCAACTGAACCACCCAGGCACCCCACATAGTAGAATTTGATAGTTTAAATACCAACAGTTTCAGATTACTATTTTGTGGGGCGCCGGGTGGCTCACATTGGTTTAGCATCCGACTCCATTTCAGCTCAGATTGTGATCTCATGGTTTGGATTCTATGTCTCTCCCTTTCTTTCTCTGCCCCTATGCCTTTCTCTCTCTCTCTCTCTCTCTCTCTCTCAAGATAAATAAACATTAAGATTACTATTTTGTGATTAGAATGATATAAATGGAAGGCCAGGTCATTGGTAAGATAATCTGCAGAGCACCCACCAAATGCTGTAGGTCAAAAATAGGCTATTTTTGGGGCGCCTGGGTGGCGCAGTTGGTTGAGCGTCCGACTTCAGCCAGGTCACGATCTCGCGGTCCGTGAGTTCGAGCCCCGCATCAGGCTCTGGGCTGATGGCTCAGAGCCTGGAGCCTGTTTCCGATTCTGTGTCTCCCTCTCTCTCTGCCCCTCCCCCGTTCATGCTCTGTCTCTCTCTGTCCCAAAAATAAACAAATGTTGAAAAAAAAAAATTAAAAAAAAAAATAGGCTATTTTTTTATTTGTTTATTTTTGAGAGAGAGACAGACATTGTGAGTGGGGGAGGGACAGAGAAAGAGAGGGAGACACAGAATCCGAAGCAGGCTCCAGGCTCTGAACTGTCAGCACAGAGCCAGACAAAGGGCTCGAACCCATGAACCATGAGTTCATGACCTGAGATGAAGTCAGATGCTTAACCGACTGGAGCTACACAGGAGCCCCAGAAAATGGGCTATTTTTGTAAACAACTGACATCTGGAGGTGCATTTCAATTTTTTGTCACTTCTAATTTTCTGTTAAGCAAAGGTAGTGGTGGGTTTTTTAAATTTTGTTTTTGTTTGGTTTTAGCTTAGGAATAAATGTATTGAGGGGATTGACATCTAATGAAAAGACATTTTTTTCATTACTGACTGATTCTTCTAGAACTATTTTCTTTATTGTAGGCATGTTTCTACTTGAATTTTGTCATTTGAATATTCAAGTCGTAAGATAATTCTTTATACATACACTAGAAGTTTAAAAACTGTAGTTATTGAGAAAGATGGCTATTTGACTTCTATTTTGGGCCCTTTAAAATAATGCTAATTGCTGCTTATTTTGATTCCCGGAAAGGAGTAGGTTGGGTTTTTCTAAATTGATATGTGGTACTGGTACTGTTTCTCATCGTACTCAGTATAATAATGTAGTGTTAAATCTATTTTGTAGGCCATAATTGAGTTTCATTAGTTCTGAGAAAAAAATCAAAGGCTATTTTTAATTTTTCTCCACATTGAAATGTCATAGGTGGAACGAGAACTTTGTTCAGCCACAGCTGAATTTGAGGATTTCGTCTTACAATTTATGGACAGGTGAGTATGTGCTCCAGACCCGCTCTCTATTAGACATTGAAAGAAATGACTATCCTGTCCAAACAACTTCAGTCTCTTTGCATAACTACTGTCCTGGGACCGAGCTTCTGAAGTTATAAAAGGTCAAGTGATATGTGAACCTGCACAAATTGCATAGCTGTCATTCAAATAGTCATGACAATGGAGGGTTATCTAATTATCATCAAAAATGTTAAACTAGTTCTTAGTTGCTAAAATTATCCTTTCTTTGGATTATTTAGATGTTTTGGACTTATAGAAAGTAGCACATTGGAGCAAACAAGAGAAGAGACAGAAACTGAGAAAATGACTCATTTGGAGAGTTTGGTCGAATTAGGTCTGTCTTCTACGTTTAGTACAATCCTCACACAATGTTCCAAAGAAATATTTATGGTAAGAGTCTCATTGCTGCAAAAAATTAAATCCCAATCTTGTTTTCTTTGTTGTTTTAAAAATTGAGCTTCAAGTTACTTTAAATATTGTATCATGCCATTTATCCTTGGTTTCATACTAAAATTTGGAAAAGATGAACAGTTGATTCTCATTATATTTGCAAATTTCATATTTGCAAATTCATCTGCTTGCTAGAAAATTTGTTTGTAATCCCAGAATCTGTACTCACAGTGCTCTTGTGCAGATGTGTAAATTTGGCAAAAATTACGAGTTGCACGTGTTCACGGCTGAGGTTGAATAATGTAACACACTCTGCCTTCTTGTTTCAGCTCTAATACTGTAAGCAAGCTTTGTGTCTATTAATTTATTTATTTTAGAGTTTATTTATTTTTGAGAGAGATAGAATGTGAACAAGGGAGGGGCAGAGAGGGAGAATCCCAAGGAGGCTCCACGTGGTCAGTGCGCAGAGCCCAACGTAGGGCTCGAACTCAAAAACCATGAGATCATAACCTGAGCCAAAATCAAGAATCGGGTGTTTAACCAGCTCAGCCACCCGGGCACCCTGGCAAGTTTTACATCTATTTAGTGCCAGGTTTTCACATTTTGTGCTTTCTGTTGGGGATTTTGTGGTTTAAAATGGCCCCCAGGAGTAATGTTGCAGCACTGTCTACTGTTCTGAGCGTAAGAGAGTTATGATGTGCCTCACAGAAAATAACATGTTTTAGATGAGCTTTATTCAGGCATGGGTTACAGTGCCATTGGCTGGCTTCACTGTCAGTGAATCAACAATATATATTAAATACACATAAAGAAAATTATATATTTATCAGTTGATGAAAACCAGAGACTTGTTAGTACTTAATCCTGCATTTCCTCTAGGAACAGTGATTCAGTATTTGCTATATCAGTGCTCAAAGCAACTTTATAGAATATATTACATATAACAAGAATTGACTGCATTTTTTTAATCAGTTAAATACTGTTTGGGAGGAAAGTTTTGGAAATTGTTTATGCCATCACATGATAGAAATTAAATCCCAAGTATAAAAATCTGGCAAACTGTAGGGGTGCCTGGTTGGCTCAGTTGGTTGAATGTCTGACTCGGTATCAGCTCAGGTCATGATCTCAGGGTTGAAAGCTACCAGTGCAGAGCCTGCTTGGGAGTCTCTCTTTCTGCCCTTCTCCCTGCTTGCACTCTTTCTCTCTCTCTCTGTCTCAAAATAAATGAATGAACTTAAAAAAAAAAAAACCCACAAACTATAATGAATGGGAGTTTGTGTGTCCTCCCAAGACATTCTGTAAACATTCACTTATTCAGTATTGGTTGACACGTTATGTATAGTGTGGTCTTTAAGACCAGACTTTACTTCCGTTCATGTTTCATCTCCCTTCATCTGAGATTATGACTGTTCAATGTATTTATCTTGGGTAAAAGCTAAACTGCTTTACAGATGCATGAAATATTTACTGATATATGTTAGTATAGAAATTAATGTAAATTTTCTCATTTAACCAAAATCTTTGAAATCCTGAAAATTGTAAATGTCAAGAGTCCATTCTTTCATTTGGCAGTTCTGTGATATGATTGTAAAATTGCTTTCTGTGATGTGATTGTAAAAAAGCAGGATTCAAAACCTGCTTCCAGGTCTTTTAGAGTAGAGATAAATATTTATAGTTTGTAGCATTGTCAGAATGACAAAGTCTAAATATTAAGTACTCCAAAAACTTCCCTTTGTTATGTTGGATTAGCCAGCAAGATAATTTGCATTTGCTTCCAACAGCTATAGTTTTGTGTTTAATGTTTCTGTAGGAAATAAAATCTTGTGTCTGAAATGTTTTGTTCACGTTAGGGTTTTGTGCAAAGATTGTTCATAGATCTTGATGTTATATTGAATTATTTTTGTAATTCAGATGGTTAAATTTCCTACGTGGTTTTTTTTATAGTCTGAATCTCATTTTTCTTTTATGGTTCATAAGATGTTTAGTTTTCTTAAAAATGCTCATAAGACGTTTTCATTTCTTACATGTCTTAATAGGTCGCCCTTCAGAAAGTTTTTAATTTTTCTATTTCACATATATTTGAAACAAGAGTAGCAGGCCGCATGGTGGCCGACATGTGCCGTGCTGCTGTAAAGGTGAGTTTGGTTTCTTTTTTGGATGAATTAATGCATCAGTAACCAGCAGGTTTATATGGTTACTTATTTTTAGACATGTTTGTTATAACTTACAATATATCGTTCTTTCAGTAGCAGCTTACAACCCTTATTTGCCTCTGAAAATAGTGTTAGGGTATACTTTGTGAGTGTTGAATATTCATGGCCTTCCAGAAAACTTACTTATACAAATTTGTTTTCAGTGCTGCCCAGAGGAGTCTTTGAAGTTATTTGTTCCTCACTGCTGCAGTGTTATAACTCAGCTTACAATGAGTAAGTCATAAGGTTACTATTCTGTATTTGCAATTTTAGGTGATTTTTTTTTTTTTTTGGTTTCTAGAACTCTGTTGATGAAAACAGATTCTATAAGCTAAGCAATAATTAAATTAAATCTTGTAGTTTGGGACAGGGATTACTCAAATTAAGGTATCATCCAGGTGACATCTTAGAAATTTTACTTTGTTAAATTAGTATTTTCATATATACAAGAACATTCAGAGGTTGCCATAAAAAAATATCAGTTATTTTGTGAGAACTGGAGGAGCAGGAGTCCTGACTGATGTGTTTATTTTCTTGCAAATTGAGTTTTTACCTTTTCTGGAGCAAGTTCAGCCACATGAGGAAGGAATGAAAAGTCTCTCAAAAAGAGCGTCTTCTCAGCTGTTAGAGACACTAAAGACAAATATTGAAAAATGATGCATTTAAGTTGGATACATGGTTCTCTTTCCTTGATACTGTTTTGCCATTTTTAGATGATGATGTGTTAAATGAAGAAGAGCTAGATAAGGAGTTGCTGTGGAATCTTCAACTTTTGTCTGAGGTATTGTAAGTCTTTGGATTAAGGAAAGTAGTATGTAAATGTTGGCTTGGTTTTAGAATTTCAATTTTTTTTAATTGACATAAAAATATGAAAAATCTTAAGTTTTAGAAATTTCTTGATATGGCTACAAAATCAGATAATGTCATTTTCTTGTTATCAAAAGAGTGATATTGGTTGATGACTTTCCATGTGCAGCACTCTGCTTTTTACTGATTAATTCTGATATTAGTAACTTTCATTGAAAATTTTACCATTTTGGCAGTTCTTTTTTTTTTCCTTCCCCCTGTCTACATTCTAAATTTGGCTCTCAGTGAGACTTCATTTTCCTCTATGGGTTAGTTCACTGGGTAGCAAACAGAGAACTACATTTAAGTTTTGTCTCTTTGAGGAGATAGACCTTTTCTTTCCTTATGAATTATATCTACATTTAATTAATTTTCTAATTAGTTCTCATTAATATATAAGGAAAGCATATACATATATGTATGTAAAACTAGTTTGTTTGCAGATTTCTTATTGTTTCTAATCAGTTATCAGTAGATTTTACATCTTTAAAAATTTTTTTTTAGTTAATATATGTATTATTTAATTTACATCCAAGTTAGTTAGCATATAGTGCAACAGTATTTCAGGAGTAGATTCTTTAATGCCCTTACCCATTTAGCCCATCTCTCCGCCACAACCCCTTCAGTAACCCTCTGTTTGTTCTCTATATTTAAAAAAAAATTTTTTTTAATGTTTATTTATATTTGAGAGAGAGAGAATCCGAAGCAGGCTCCGGCTCTTAGATCAGCACAGAGCCTGATGTGGGGCTTGAACTCACAAGCTGTGAGATCTTGACCTGAGCTGAAGTCGGACACCTAACCGATTGAACCACCCAGGTGCCCTGTTCTCTATATTTAAGAGTCTCTTATGTTTTATCCCCCTCCCTGTTTTTATATTATTTTTTTTATATTTTTATATTATTTTTCCCTTCCCTTATGTTCATCTGTTTAGTATCTTAAATTCCTCATATGAGTGAAGTCATATATTTGTCTTTATCTGACTAATTTCACTTAGCATAATATCCTCCAGTTCTATCCACGTAGTTGCAAATAGCAAGATTCCATTCTTTTTGATTGCCGAGTAATACTCGTGTGTGTGTGTGTGTGTGTGTGTGTGTGCGCGCCTGTGTGCACGCCCCCCCACATCTTCTTTGTCCATTCATCCATCAATGGACATTTGGGCTCTTTCCATCCTTTGGATATTGTCGATAGCGCTGCATTGGGGTGTATATGTTCCCCTTTGAAACAGCGCACCTGTATCCCATGGATAAATACAATTGCAATTGCTGGATCATAGGGTAGTTCTATTTTTAATTATTTGAGGAACCGAAGAAATAAACTGTTTGGGAAAGGATGGTACTATGGTACATGAGAGCCTGAATTCAGAGAATGTGTTTTGATCTTAAAAAAGCATTGTTAGCTGCTATTTTGATATTTGCATTTTACTGGTCCCATATGATTTTCCCTTTTCCTATTTTTCTGATCTTTTTGTAAAGTAGCATACGTTAATGTTTAAAATAACATACATATATGTTTCCATAGGGGAATAATATAGGTGTTTTGCCAATTTTCACCCTTATGTGTTTTTCATGTAATAAACTTTACTTCTGGGGTGCCTGGGTGGCTTAGTCAGTTGAGCTTCTGACTTCGGCTCAGGTCATGATCTCAGGGTCTGTGAGTTTGAGCCCCGCGTCGGGCTCTATGCTGACAGCTCAGAGCCTAGAGCCTGCTTCAGATTCTGTGTCTCCCTCTCTCTCTGACCCTCCCGTACTCGTGCTCTGTCTCTCTCTGTCTCAAAAATAAATAAACTTTACTTCTCTAGACCAAAAAAAAAAAAAAAGAATTGTTAGAATATACTTAAAATGACAGTCCTAAAATGAATTAAAGTCATTTGAAGAGACACTGTTACTATTTTAGGCTACTTTAGTAGCTAAACATTGTCCATTGCATTAATTATTGATTCTTAATCTTTTCACCAAAATGTCTTGAACTATTTTCTTCCTCTTTTAGATTACTCGAGTGGATGGGAAGAAATTGCTTCTTTATAGGGAGCAGCTTGTAAAGATTCTCCAAAGAACCCTGCACCTGACCTGTAAGCAGGGTTACACTCTGTCTTGTAACCTTCTACACCACCTTCTTCGCTCTACGACACTCATCTACCCTACAGAGTACTGCAGTGTGCCAGGTGGCTTCGACAAGCCTCCTTCTGAATACTTTCCTATAAAGGCAGGTGTTGTCAGTAATCAAGATTTCAAGTACATATTGGGCTATTTTTCTAAGGATTCAAAGTGTGGGAGTTTTTCTTGTGTATAAAGGTATCACTTCTTTATCTTTAAAGTAGATTATTACGTTTATTATTGGAATTTTTAAACTTGGAAAGTGCAACATAGCCCTGGAACGGCTTAGTTTTCTTCTTTTTTGTTTGTATATGAAGTGAGTTGGTATGCTATTTGTAACCTCTATATTCCATATAATTTTATTGAGGAACTCAGTAGACTCACAGAAACTCACTATTGCTCTTAGAGTTGAGTGGCTCTTCAGGGAGACCTTTTTCTGGAGTGATAAGGAAGGGGGGTAAGATGTTTTCATGCCCTTTTTCGTGCATTTTTTGCTACCTTAGGTTTGGATTACTTCCACATTTTCTGGAAGACCTTTTATGTTACATGTGTATGTTCTTTTTTCAACTTCTCAACTTGCTGAACAAATGCTATTTTTTTCTAGGACTGGGGTAAACCAGGGGACTTGTGGAATCTGGGCATCCAGTGGCATGTTCCTTCTTCAGAGGAAGTGGCTTTTGCATTCTATCTGTTGGACTCTTTTCTTCAGCCTGAGCTCATCAAACTCCAGCACTGTGGTGATGGCGAACTTGAAATGTCTAGGTTAGTTTTCTTTCATAACCAGGAACTGTTACTTAGTTGCAGACTAAAATCTTTGTGCTTTTCCTTTCTCTGCAGCGTACCCGAATGATTTATTTTCAGTGTGTGTTTATATCTGCCATAAATGCAATTAGACAACTATTTAATATAGAGCAGTATAACAAATTCCTTCATGATTTTTAAGCCTTTTAAATAGAAAAACTTGGGGTTTTTTTCTAGTTTGCTTTTTGTGACTTCTACTTAGCAGTTTAGCTTGAGCATTTTTTGGGAAGTGTATGGAAATGCCTATTTTTCTAGATTCAGATTAGATGTTTTTTTAGGTTTTTTTTCTGTAATTCATATTATTGACATTAACAGTACTTAGTGAAATATCTGAGATGTTTTTCTTTTCCAAGAGGCTTTAACAAGGAACAATTATTTAAGATCATTAGACTTTTATAGTTTAAATCTTTGAAAGTTCCTAAAATAATATTAAGAAAGTTACTATGTGTCAAATACCAGGAAATTTTAATAAGCAAATTCAGTAGGAATGGAGAAGGAAAGAAGTACAATTGATGACTGAACTGCTTTTTGGAGTAAATGTGTAGCTAGTCCATTTTTGAAAGATGAACTATGTTGGGAGATCTTCTGTAACACTGTTTCCCCTTTTTGTTAGTGGTAGTGATCTTTGGGTGAATAGGTGATTGCATTCAGAATTGATTCACAAAGGGTAATCACTTGTTGTTACTTGTGATTATTTAGAGCTTGTTTAATTGTAAGCAGGTCTGTATTACCAGTAAATACTTATTTCATTACCTTGTATTATTAAGTGGGCCTTAAGACATTTTTTTACCTTAATATTGTATATCCCCACTTAAGGTTCTTGTACTCCACCCTAGACTCTAGAAGGCCTCTTGTTAGAAGGGGATTTGGAGTCTTCTAAAATATGAGGATACCTTTTGTCTTTTCCAGAGATGATATTCTACAGAGTCTGACTATAGTGCACAACTGTTTAATTGGGTCAGGAAACCTCCTACCTCCACTGAAAGGAGAGCCAGTTACTAACTTGTAAGTAAAAATAACCACTTTACATATTTTGCTGTTTTGCCATTTGGCATGATTTTAAGTCTTAGTCAAATAACGAGTCGCTGGTTTTGTTATTGGTGTTGTTTCTGTATCACTTGAACCGTTTTGTCATTGTTAGGCCAAAAATACCTGAGGCAGAATTTAGGTCTCTAAACTTTAAGGCTTTATTCAGTTTTTCATGTGATACCAGTGTAGGATAATTTTCATCGTTAATCGGTTTAAAAATATTGATACTAAGTTCATCCTGTAGTTTCTGAGTTAAGATAAAATGCTCTTTAAAAAAAAATTCCTTTTTTTGGTCAGCAATCACTGTTCATTAAGGATTTTACTGGAAAAATCTGCGTGTTTTTACATAAAAATTTGTTGAATGTTATTTTGAGCTTTTAAATTCTACTAAGTTGCTTTTCTGATTTTAAGTGCTTTTCAGACTATAACTATTGTGAGTGAATGTCTTTATTTAGTCCATTGTTAGTGCAACCATTTAAGTTGAAAAAAATGAGTTTAAATGAAATCAGCAATAACTGATTAATAGAAAATAATAGAAAAATAACTCTAGCTCAGTTATTAAGTAGATAGATGCTAGTTTCAGATCTAGTTTCATTATACTGCCTTAGATCATTTTCTCTCAACATCAACATCTCCTTGCTGAGCAAGTTCATGAAAATCCCATAAAAACAAGTAAGTAACCCCTGCCCCTCAAAAAACACAAAGGGAGGAATTTGTTGATTTGCAACAAAATTCTTAAACACTTCAAGGAGTGGTTTTAAAACATGGCTTGCTTGTGTTTCACATATTTTGTATAATCATTGCTTGGAGTCCTGCTTTCTCATGATTCCCATTTAATTTCCTTTAAAAACTGTTCCTAGGCATTGAACTTTAGATTGCTAATTAGATTTAAGAGGGAGAAGTAGGGTCATCTCAGGTAAGGAAATGTGTTTTAAGTTTGTCTAGGAATTTGCTGAGTTCTTTTAAAGCACTTTTGGTTTTCATCAGCATTATAGTTTGATCTAAGGGCAGTTTTACCAAAATTCATTTTTGTTAAGAGAGATTGATTTTAAACAGTATTTAAAAATGAGAGACCTGTGGAAATGGTTTTGATTTTCCTGATGATCTTAGCAGTATGTAATATAGTAAGAATTTAACTCTTATGGCATGCTAAAAACCTACTTCATATATAACAGATTTATTACATCAGTAAATTGAGTTCTTCTATAACATGTTGACTTTGAGAAATATGGTAGTTTAATCCAATAATTTATCTAAGAGCAAAAGCATGTATCTTCTGTATATATGATTAGCAGATTTTTAGTATTGAGTTATCCTGAGGATGCACTGCTGAAGGGTCCAGTCAGGAGACTGACAGGTTTCTGTGCAGTTCATATCAGTATGCACATGTGCCATGTGCACTGTGACAGGGAATCGGAGGAAGGTCTTTATCCTTTGAACTAAGTGCACATCAGGACAGAAGTTGCATATTTTGGTTATGATAAAACCAATTAGGTTTGTATATAATGAAATACATTTTCAATAAAGAGAAGAATACCATGTTGTTAACATTTTATGAATGCCATGGAATAGAAATAAGTAGACTGTTTGCCTATATTATTAGACATGATAAGCCTTAAAATGGATCTTGAGCATCTTTGTAGGTTTTTCCCAGAAAAATTGAGAAGGAAAGATAATTAAACTGGAAAGTTTTGTGTTTCAGAATTTTCACTTTCAGAGTGAAATTTTAATACCCTAAAAGATAATGAAGTAATGAAAAATTTATATTTAGTATAAATATGAAATGTTTTCTGGTATATTTAATAATACTTAATGAAATAAAATACAGAACGAAACTTAATTTGTTTTCATCATTGAGTGATATACATTTTTAGGGCCCTTTATATATATATGTAATAGTTACATACATGTAGGCAGGGATAATGATTATACAAAGTAGAATCAAAGATTAATGAGCAGCCCTTGGCCTTTGAATTGCCAGAAGAGGGGGTTTATAAAGTCTTATAAAGGCTTTTAAATAATTCTTAACAGAATCCTTCCCTTTAAAACCAATTTCTATCTGGTGTCTCCTTCATCTGAAATTTTAATTTATTTTGACAGCATAGGACTTTTTACATTTATTTTCTTTAACATTTCAACTTTTTTTGCACATAGCAAATTAGTTGTCACTGAAGTATCATAAAGTTAGCTTTATAAATTTAAAAAATTCTTATTCTAATATAGGTCCGTAATTGTTAAGATTTCTTAAATGTAAATTGATTTGAAAAAACTAATCAGAGTGCCTGGCTAGCTCAGTCAGAGGAACATGCTGACTCTTGATCTCAGGGTCATAAGTGTGAGCCCCATGTTGGGTGTAGAAATTACTTAAATAAATAAAACTTTAAAAAAAAAAAGAAAAAGAAAAAACTAGTCAAATAATTTCAGTTGATGATGCCATTGTTTTGTGATAATAAACCACACTGCCTAGTGTGAAGGAAGAGTATCTGTAGCATAATTCTTGGAGATTATAGCAGCAAGTCTCTATAAGAAACAGAGTCAAATACCAGGTAGGGGAGAAAAGGAAAGGTATAATTGTGATGAATTAGTTAGATGCCTAAGATGCCTGAGGAAATCACTCTTGTTAATAACAAACACTTTGGCTGTGGTATTGTGGGACATGGTGTATTTTCTGAAATACCAGACCAGTTTTTGGAAGCACCTACCAACCCAATTCTTTCTTTAAAATTAATCTTATATTTTTCTTATATAAAACTCAGTTAGGTAAAACGGTCCGGCTGGCTACTTAATTTTTTTCATCAGATCTTTCATTATTAAATTAGCTTTGCACGTGGACTAGTAGTATTTGTCTTCTAGAAAATTGCAATAATGAGAAACTGGGAACTTGGTTCAGTTCTGAGTTTTCCTGATCTTAGTTCCTGATAGAATATATGGCATAGTCTTAGAATCCCATTGTTCAAGTAAATGGCTGCTAGATGTGAAAACCAGTTTTCTGTGCATTGTATTAGAGACTGACAAAACATAAAATCTTAGGTGACTTGATTGTCCTAGGTATAAAGTAAATGATATACCTAATGGTATCTTCATCGTACTTTTTGGCCTTTGGCAGTGTAGGGTTACTAAATATCTTGTATTTATTATAAATTTTACTGTTTCAAAGGATGGGTAAAAGGTCCCTTGAGAGTAATGAAGGGTAAATTTCTTTAGAGCAATTTGAATTTTGGGCAGTTTTGTTAGGTACCAAGGTTGCTGAATTAATCTTCGAATGGAACCTCTCTATTTTGCTGTTGGAACCTTTAGTTAATGACTTAATAGAAATATGTGTGGTATAGTTTATACTCCTAGTTCTACCTTTATAGATGTGGAAGTTGGATTATATCTTTGCAGGGTCACACAGGAATGTTGGACATTTGCCTTTAATCCTCAAATCGTCATTAATTTCTCCTTTTGCAGTCCAGTCTTTATAATCTTTTAGGCCTAACCAGCTATCACAGGATGCAAAAAACTAACATCTATAAAAACAGGGTTACTCAAGGTAGAGGAGTCACCATTTTTCATCTGAGATATTTCTTCTTTACTTTGTGCCCCCTTTCCTCTGATAGATCTGTTAAGTCATTCTTAGTTAAACCATTCTTAGGATCTCAGCTTTTACTAACTTCTCAGTCAAAGAAAACTTCATATTTAAGTTGAGACCATTTCATTAATATGTGAAAGGATGTGTTGTTCTGCGATGAGGGGCAGGGCTAGCTAACCTCTCTTGGCACCTCCAGGAAACTACCCAGCTCTGCTGGGGGAGCTGCACACAGGAAAGGAAACAGTTACTACTCCACGGTGAGTAACCCTGTTTTCTCCTTATTTCACCTTCTGACTGTTTTCATTGATTTTTAAAAGCTTGTGTGTCAGACGTGGAAATAGCTCTTTTGCTCAGAGTTAATTTTAAACCTAGCAACCTTTAATTCCCATGGTAGAGTAAGAGCCAGCTTTTCATTTGTGTTCATAGCTATTACTGATGCCTAGGACTGAAATGGACAACAGAACACAGAAATGGGCCAATTGTTTCTTGTGAAACACTTGTAACCTTGAAAGGGAAAAAAAAATCTTTGTGTATTAGTGGCTTGGTTTTTATACTTTTTATGTTTGCTTTCATGATGGGGGGGATTGTTGGGAAGAGTAGGCTGTTCTTTCACCTACAGAAAAAAATTATTGTTTGTACTTGTTTCATGACAGTTCACCTAGCCTTCGTTTGCATATCTGATAAGCATTGTATATTTTGTTTTTCTTTTATTAGTCATTTCTTGCTTTTTCACCACCCTCTCTCCCACCAGTGATTGTTTTCATAGTTCTACTCTAATCCGATCTGGAGAAGATTGCCATCTAGTGGTACAAATAACATGGCTGTTGAAAATTTCTAGGTTTTTTTTTTTTTTTTTCTTTTTTAGTGGCACAAATATTGAACGCATTTTCTTATAAATGAGGTGGTGACCTTGTGCTGTCTAGTGCTTTGAAGCTGATTTAACTTTATTATTGTTGTGTAAATGGTATTATTTATAATATGTTGTGTTGGAATTTTTGTCAGACTTTTATTTGGTTCTTGAGGTCACATTATGATTGTTTGTAAAATGCACCAAGAAGAAAAGAATGAATTTCATGTGGGTTGGGGTAGTGATGGTATTTGATTTAAATTATACATATTGCTACTATAGCTTTAAATCAGAATGCACATCTGTAAGTGCTATTGTCACTTTAAATATGCTCCTCCTCTAAGATTGTGTAGGTAACTAAAAATGGCAAGAGCAGTTTTCAGTGTCAAAGTACAGGGCAGTACATATATACTTAGTGTGGCCACAAAAAGATACAATCACAGTATTACTTGGGTAGTGGATAGAGATTTCTTTTAGGTAATTATTCTTCTAAAGACCAGAGGAAATACTTTGTATAAATATGTATTTACACTTCTGAGAAACATTTAGTGTAAAACCTGTCAATCCAATCAGAGTTTAATTAATTTGTTAGAGAAGAAGAGATCTATTAAAACAGAATCTTAGGTAAAGAAAGGTAGAAGGAATTTGTGATGGATCAGAACAAATAAAGCTGAAATACATGTCTGACCAGATGCCTTTTGTACACTTAAGATAGGAAAGATGTGTTTTAATTCAGGTTTCAAAAGTAAAAGCCTAAGCTGATTTTATTTAAATGTACTTCTTAATATTTCAAAATTCCGTACAGGTTGAGATATTTTAAAACACTTGTAATCAGTGATAATATTTCTTCAGATTTTCTAGTAGGGTAACAGTTCAGAATGACACAGGAATTTTAAAGGTTAGCATCAGGGCTCTTACATGAGACTTGTTTTTGAATGTGATTATACTGCCGTTACTAGAGTCAGAAATGCATACAAGCAAAACATTGCAAATTCCCAACTGATAGTCTTTTTTTGTGTGTTTGTTTGTTAGTTTGTTTGTTTGATAGTTAGGGTTATTGCTTTTTTATGTTATTTGTAAGAAGAATTTTATGACTAGTTAAAATGCATGCTTGGTTCAATATTATTTGGTATTAGGTACAGACAGGTAAGGTACAAGAGCATTCTTACTTTACAAAGCTACTGATGTT
Organism: Prionailurus bengalensis; assembly: GCF_016509475.1. Lineage (NCBI taxonomy): Eukaryota > Metazoa > Chordata > Mammalia > Carnivora > Felidae > Prionailurus > Prionailurus bengalensis. The sequence goes on along the minus strand of NC_057354.1, from coordinate 72,690,852 downwards.
TATATAGCAGCAGTGAGGAGACATCAGCTCTCATGTGATTGCTTATGGCAAACATTTCCTGTGCTGTAACAGGAAAGGAAGGATGGGGGAGTGGGGGATGGTCTTATGTTTTATGCTTGTTGCCTGAGCACAGTCTTTTTCTCTTTGGTGGTGAAATCTAATTTCAGTAGAGATGTTGGACTCCTTCATTGTAAAGGAATCTGATTTTAGTTTTAACTGACTGGATTTTGGATACATATATATTATTTAATCATACACAATTTTACAGAATGTTCCAGTTTGCAAAATGTTGCCAAAGGTTGAAGCTTTATAGGATGAAAACACAAATTTTATGAATCTGAATTTGAACTTGAGTCTCTGAAAAGCAAATTCGTATTTTATGTTATAAGATATAACCATTCTGGGGTGCCTGGGTGGCTCACTCGGTTGAGCGTCTGACTCCTGATATTGGTTCAGGTCACGATCTCATGGTTCGTGAGTACAAGCCCCACACTGTGCTCTGCGCTGACAGTGTGGAGCCTGCTGAAAATTCTCTCCCTCTGCTTCCCCACTTGCACTAGTGTGCACTCTCTCCCCCTCTCTCAAAAATAAACGTTAAAAAAATAAAAGACAAATTTAAAAAGTATATAATCGTGATTTATTAGGCTTGGTTTGAAACACAAACAGTATTGCTAGTGAGGGACATAGTAAAATAATTGGCAGTTTATTAATCTTAATATTATTGCCCACTTAGACAAATCCCAGAATTCGTAACTACCAAATATTAAGATAGAGATAACTTGCTTAATTCAAGTTTAAAAAATACAATATAGACAGGGGTATGTTGATTTAAGATTAGTTTTTTCTTCATGATAAGTGATGTGTAGTTCATGAATGAGGAGTAATCACTATAAGATTTCTGTTTATTACTAATTAGCTTTGTGTTGGATATGCTTACCCCATGTTCCCTTGGCATTTGTGCCTATGCTCTTCCTCTTAGAAAGTATTATCTTTTTGTTTATAAAAAGTCATTGAATTGATGCGTATTTTGAAATAAAATGTTGAAAATATTTTTCATTGAAGAAAATTTAGATTTCAAATATAAAGATTTATATTCCCTAGTAAAATCTGTTCTTACATACCTTAACAGTGGCTTTTAATTGTTTGATGAGTTTAAGTAGCTAGGTCTGGTTCTGGTAACATAATTCTTTGTGGCAGGTCTTTATTTAGGAAACACAGTGTTTTTATATCTGATCGTTTTTCAAAAGAAGTAGTGGCATTTTACTGCAGGTGTTAGGAGAGATCAGTGTGGGTGGTTTTAAGGGGAAGAGTAATGATTATTTAAAGAAGCTTGTCAGCTGTATATTCTTTAGTAAAACTTGAGTTTTTGGTGTCTAGTTTTAACCTTTATTATACCATTATAAAGCCTACTTTTCTTTGGATAAATGTATAAATGTGTATCATCAGACTTAAGCTTTTACACTTGAATATTAAATATTGTTATGTTTATTTGGGTGGTGAATTTTCCCCCATAAAGTCATTAATTTAATTAACATTTTCTTTAAGATGAATTAATATTGTCCTTACTGAAACAGATAGCATTAATCTTCAGAAGGATAGAGTAAAGAGTTGAAGTATTGAAGATGAGAAATGTGTTTATTAAAAAAGCATCATCTTTGTTTTGATTTAAACATTCTAGCAATGACACTTTTCCCTTTCATCCTTCTTATTGGTATTATTAATAAATGCAAGCACTCTTGTTTTTATACAGGGTACCAAGTATGGTGTCCTTGGAAGAGACAAAGTTGTATACTGGACTTGAATACGGTATGTAAATTCTGGTCTGAATAAGTTTTATGGGGAGAATTTTGGTCAGTTACTGTATAATAATTAACATGAAATAATTTGTAGTTAGAATTTTCCTAGTCTCTTTTCCATATAAAATGAATATTAGTTAGCTATAATAGCTGTCTTTGCTTTTCCTAGAGAAACTGGAAATTTATTTATACAAGAAAAGTCAATAAAAGATAAACGTTTGGATGCTTTCTTATTTATTTGTGAGAGGGAGTGGGGAAGGGCCAGAGAGAGAGGGAGAAAGAATCCCAACCAGGTTCCGTGCTGTCAGGACAGAGCCCAACGCAGGGCTCAATCCCGTGAACCATGAGATCATGACCTGAACCAAAGTTAAGAGTTGAATGCTTAACTGACTGAGCCACCCAGGCTCCCCAATATTTGGATGCTTTCTGTGTGCAAAGGCAGTTTTTCATATCTAGTCATGTGCATTTATGTTGAGAATTGATTTAGAACTGATACTTTATATTTGATGTGAATGTAGGAATAGTACAACCTTTATTCTAATGATCTTTGTGTCTTCCTGTCATAGTGAATTAAATTTCATATAAGTATGTAAAACGTGTTAATTTAATGTTCTGAATCTAACATTAATAGAAATTTAGCACATTTCCTTATTGCTGGATTAACAGTGGAATGAATTGCTAAGGTGTAATTTTTGTTTGCTTGATTTGGGTTACCCCTAACCAATTAGAGAATCCTACACATTTATGATCACTACTTAGTGTCTAGAGCCTTTGAAATATTGGCAAAGTGGTTTTTTTCTCCCTCCTCCTTTACTGCCCAATAAAGTTTTATAAGCAGGTCTTTGTAAATGTGAAGGTTTTAAAAGTTACTCTGGATCATGCCTAGACACTAATCCAACTGTGATAAAAGGCAGACCCATTTGGTTTTTTTCCTTGATACATTATTTATTCTTGACATAAACTTGATAGAAGCTTCAGCATTCTGGGGAGCATTCGGTGTGTCTAAAATGCCTTGTCTCATTTTCTAAAAAATAGATCTATCCAGAGAGAACCACCGAGAAGCAATTGCTAGGGTCATAAGGAAACTTCTCAGTAAGTACATGTATGCTTTTAACTTATTTTTACTAATAAATATTTAGGCATTTTGTAGCATATGTGCTTTTACTTTATTTAAATTCTAAAGAGAATATAAGGTAGTATTTTTTTTCTTAACTAATAGATTCCTAACTGATATATCAGTATTCTTGTAGTAATTCCAAATATTTTAAACAAAATCCTTCTTCTTTTATTATAGACCACATACTTAACAATTCAGAGGATGATACCAAGTCTTTGTTTCTTATCATAAAGGTACAGTTATCCTTTAGTGGGTGCATGATTATTAATGTGACTAGGTTTGACACGATCACTTGTAAATGTAAAATTTAAAATTCTTTGACACAGGTTATTGGAGACCTTTTGCAGTTCCAAGGATCTCACAAGCATGAATTTGACTCTCGTTGGAAAAGCTTTAACCTAGTAAAGAAATCAATGGAAAATCGGGTCAGTATTTTCACCTACAAACTCTGAATTAATTTTTTTAAATGTGTATAATATTGATGTAGCCGCTTGATCTAGCAATTGCTCAACATACACATGAAGTTTCCCTATGCGTAAAAATAGTAGATTTTCAAATATTGTATTGTGGTATAATCAGAAGGATTGTAGAAAAATGTTTTCCTGATATAAACTCTTCTGTGAATTTCCATGAGTCTCTGAACTCTTATTGGGTATTTGGAGTGTGATAACTTGGCAGGCTGCTGTGTAACAACTTGAGGGAATAAAAGATAGGAGGAATTGTCCACAGGCATGAATTTAAAGCATCTCACTTTATGGAGATCTCAGAAAAATATGTCTTATGTTATTTTTGCACTCCAGACCTCAGTACAAGCTTTTCGAGAATTTGGAAGAAAGAATACTTAAGCCAGCCCTTTGATGTTGACAGCAGTGTTCTTCTGTGGGAGACTTTTATTGAATTTGAGTCTAAAAAGGTTGTAGGAATGTGTTACTTAGGCAGAGGTCGCTACGTACATTATTAGAAGGAATAGCATGTAAAATAGGGCAGGGAGGGGCGCCTGGGTGGCTCAGTCCGTTGAGCGTCCGACTTCGGCTCAAGTCATGATCTCATGGTCCCGTCCGTGAGTTCAAGCCCCGCGTCAGGCTCTGTGCTGACCGCTCAGAGCCTGGAGCCTGTTTCGGATTCTGTGTCTCCCTCTCTCTCTGCCCCTCCCCCGTTCATGCTCTGTCTCTCTCTGTCTCAAAAATAAATAATGTTAAAAAATAAAAAAAATAAAAAAATAAGGCAGGGAGACAAACAAACATGGCATGCTTTGGAGAACAGTGGCTAGTGAACAGAATGGCATGAGGTAACAAGGTCGTTTATAGTTTCATCCCAAGAAAGTGCTTCAGTTTTATATTCAGCATTGGGGGAGTCATTAAAATTTCTCAGGTAGATCTGATTTGAATATTGGAAAGACCAGTCTTTGATCAATCAAAATTAAAATGAATTCAATGAACTTTGAAGAGCTCTGTCATCACTGTGAAAAATAAGCAATAGGAAATTGAGGCTGTAAGCAGGGAGGGCAGTTAAACTATTATAAACAGTCCAGATGGAAGAACACAACCTGAATCAAGTCAGTGGCATTGGGATGCAAATAAGGTGTTTTGAAAAAGAAGAAATTGGGGCGCCTGGGTGGCGCAGTTGGTTGAGCGTCCGACTTCAGCCAGGTCACGATCTCGCGGTCCGTGAGTTCGAGCCCCGCGTCAGGCTCTGGGCTGATGGCTCGGAGCCTGGATCCTGTTCCAATTCTGTGTCTCCCTCTCTCTCTGCCCCTCCCCCGTTCATGCTCTGTCTCTCTCTGTCCCAAAATAAATAAAAGACGTTGAAAAAGAAGAAATTGTGGGGACTTAATGACTAGTGAGAAGAAGGTATGAAAGGGGAGCAATCTTTGAGTTCCAGCCATTTGCCGTTAGTGAGCAGGTGGAAGGTAGGGTGGTAGGGGAGAACATAAAAGATAATTCTTAGAAAAATAACAGATACTAATTTCTGTAGTAAACATACACAGTTAACCTGGAAAGGCTATGTATAAATGTAACAGGGTCAAGCAATTTTCTTAGTAGTCTGATTTTATACTTTCCAGTATTTGACTGAATAAGGACCAGCTTAGTTCCTTTCCCACGCATGGATCCGTTAATAAACTACCAGAGAAAAACACAGTGTTGGATGACCCATTTAAAGGGGATATTTCTTCAAAAGGGGCGGGGGGCGGGGTAATATTTCTCCTAGTAGCCATAAAATTAACTGAAATAGTATCTTTTAATATAAGCCTGATCACTTAGAATAAATGAAATTCCTCTATTACCCACCAGCCACCATGGACCTTTACTGTACTAATTTTTCTATAAAGGATTCAGGGGAAGCCACTGGTGTGGAACTTCCAGACAATGTTGAAGTGTCTTCTACTTTGTTTTCTAGCTCCATGGGAAAAAACAACATATCAGAGCACTGTTGATTGACAGAGTAATGTTGCAGCATGAGGTAAATCTCTTTAAAATCATGACGACTTTTTTAAATGACAGTTTTCCAGATGAATGTCATTATTTGTGTTACTTCATAGTTAAATGAACTTTTTACTTTTTAGTAAAAAACTTTGGGGTTTGATTTTACACTGTTTAATTTTCATAGCTACGAACACTGACTGTTGAGGGTTGTGAATATAAAAGGATACATCAAGATATGATCAGAGATCTACTTCGTTTATCTACAAGTTCGTACAGTCAGGTAAAGCCAGTCAACTCGACCTCCCCCTCCCATTTTATTACAGGGCAATCTGAATATCCCCATTTCAAATCCAAGGAGGTTTAAGTAATTTATTGGCATAGAAAACACCTTTCAAATTGCAAATATTCTCAAGCTAATTTTAGTAGTCTTTTTAAAATAATGTTGATCTTAACGGTTTGTTATTGCTTCTCAAATTTCTTTAAAAATGTAAAGTTAGTAGATTGTGTAATGTTGCTCCCACTTAATCAGATGACATGATGAAGGCCAGTCTGGGAAGGTGGTATAATTCCTCCTAGGTGTTATGCTTGGGTTTCAGCAACCTGCTGCCATCTGAATTATGGGGTCCATCCTTTCAGGTAGCATAGGACCAAGAGATTATCTCTAAGCAGAGACAACTGGAAAAACCAAAATTCATGAACAGCTAATTACTCTGTCTTTATAAAATAATGTAAATTAGGAAACTAGTCTCTAACTCAAAGATTGTACCTCAAGTAATGTTTAAAAGAGTTTGAAATATGTACATTGTGTCACTTTTACTATAGTCATTATTTGTTACTATTTGGTTTGTGGGTTATAAACTTATACTGAATCTTCTGTTTGGGTTCAAGAAAGTCTTTATGTTTCTCTGTGTAGACAGGAGAGAAAATCTTAACTCTTCTCATCAAAAGTAAGTCAGAAGAGAAAGTTGACTAGTCTGCTGATTATGTTAAGGAATAAGCACATATCAGCTCTATTCAGTCTCTCCTTTATCAAAAATATCTGAACCTGTGTAACCTAAACCATGGATGTGGTTGGTGGTAATATGCATTCCTTTTAGTAAAAAGATAGTCCTTTACTTGTTTTTGCTAAGGTATGTGCTTGGATGTATTTTTCTGTTACTACACCAATATTTAAGTTATTTTTGATAATTCATTTAGAAACATTTTCTAGTTTGTCTACCATTTAATAAACATCCTCTGTACTTTCTTCAGGTCAGAAATAAGGCTCAGCAAACGTTTTTTGCTGCCTTGGGCGCATATAACTTCTGTTGCAGAGATATCATTCCCTTGGTTTTGGAGTTCTTACGGCCCGATAGACAAGATGTCACACAACAGCAATTCAAGGTATAAGGTTTTCTGTTTTACTTTATCCTGAAAATTTTCAGATATACAGAAAGTTGAAAGAATTATACAGTAAACATCCATATGTCCACCACTCAGATTCTGTATTTAACATTTTGCTGTGTTTGCCTTATCACATATCTGTCTCTATATCCATCCTTTTTTTTTTATGTCAAAGTAAATTGAAGACATCCATACCCTTCACCTTTAAACATACAGTTGTTTTTTCTCCCTAATAGTTGACCTACCTATGTTATGATTGTTGTTACGGTGGAGAAAATGCAGGCTGCTATTTGAGTTGAGCACCAGTGGTAAATAGCCTGGCTGGCCTGTAGGAGAGGCAGGTGAAAGACCAAAAGGTGTAGGGTAATGAGACCAGCGTGTTGGAAGGCCTGAGACCAGAAGAAACATAGTGAGTTTGAGTAACTGAGTCAAAGCTCGTATGATTGGAGCAGAGGGGGAAGGGAACGACATAAGATAAGGAAAATAGTATATCCCACAGGAGTACAATAGAGTATAGATAAAATATAATGATTGCTTATACTGTAAGAAGTAGGTTGATTGAACATGATTTAGGAGAGAGAATTGATAAGACTTGGTGGTTGAATATGAAGGTAGTGAACTGAAAGGAGGTATCATAATTACACAGGTTCTAAATTGTACAGCTGGTTATTGGGTCATCAGAGAGAGAACAGGAAGACTAGATGATGAATTTGTTTGAACAAGTTATATTTGAAGTGTTTCCTGTAAACTAAGAGTCATTATCAAATAGGCAGGCAGACCTCATTTCTCCACAACACACCATTTCAGCATGTGTTGATGACAGTGAAACCTTTGGGCACGGGTAAGAGAGCCAACGAGGAGAGTGAGAAGAGAAGAGGACCAGGGTAACAAGTATTGAGAAAACTCCATTAGAACCCCAAGAAGAAGAGGTAACCAAGGAGGGAAAGATCCGAAAGATACTAAGAAGCGAGAGGTTACAGAAGCCACGGGGAGATCTTTCCCTGAGAGAAGAGAGACTCAGCAGATCATTTGCTTTCCGGAGGGAGTTAAGATTACAACTTTACGTGTTCCTTGATGTTGGCTTATAATACCAGTCAACAAACCATAGCTTGGGCTCAGTTGGTTGCTTTGATAAGTAAAGTTGCATTGGAACACAGTCATGTCATGTCTGTGGCTGCTTTCACACTACAATGGCATAGTTGTGACAGAGACCATATGGCCAACTATTTACTGTTAACCCTTTAGAGAAAAAGTTTGCTGACCTCTGATGTAGATGTAGCATTCAGGAGTACTGTGGAATGTCTAACTTGTAGAGTGGTACATTGTCCACCATGTTGGGAGCAGCTTAAAGGGACAAAATCAGGTAGATCAAGTTAAGACCAAAAGTGAAAAATGTCTATTAGGTCAGTAAAACCAAATTACCAGTGACCTATGAGAACCTGTAAAGAGGAGTAGAGTACGTGGTAGGTAATAAGCCAGATCAGAATGGCGTTAGGATGAATGTTCAGAAAATAAGATAATAGCTCTTTTCATGAAAATGGGGTATCTTTGAAAAGGGTACCCCGTGTCATCAGAATCATTCTGATTAACTCAGCGTCTATGAGTAAAAAGTACACAGTATAATAAAGTAACCTAGTTTTTATATACTTAAAATACATCACAACCAGATTTTAGAAATTATTCCAGACATGCCCTAAAATGCTAAGAGTGGCATATTTTATGGTCTCCGTGATATAATTGTAGTAGAAGAGAATTGGAATGGAAGCTCTATCTTTAAAAACAACAGCTTTACATTTCTGTGTTATCTTACTAATAGCTATTCTTTGAGCTAATCCTCTAGTAGATGATTTAGGGAAAATATTACTGAATGCGAATTAAAGGTCAAGTTCAGGTTTCTAAAAGTAACATGTTAAGTGTGTGAACCTATTTTACCAACCAGTATCAGACACTTAAATAGTAGTAAATTTAAAAACAACTCATAGGTGAATTGGCTACAGCTAAACGGTGCTCTTACTTCCCATATTAATTATTTTTTCCTGCAGGGTGCCTTGTATTGTCTCCTTGGAAATCACAGTGGTGTATGTTTGGCAAACCTTCATGATTGGGACTGTATTGTACAGACGTGGCCAGCAATTGTTTCTTCTGGGCTTAGCAAAGCGATGTCCCTGGAAAAACCATCAATAGTGAGACTATTTGATGATCTTGCAGAAAAGATTCATCGGCAATATGAAACAATTGGCTTGGACTTCTCAGTAAGCAAAAACCATTTTTTTAATTCAGATTTTAGTGGAAATTAACATTTGCTTTCTGTTTCCTTTTTGTACTCAGTAATCATTATGGTAGGTAGCAGGGTGGAGTGTGAATTTGGAGCCTGGCCAGGAGACAGGTAGGAGGTTTTTCTTCCAAGAGGCAACAAAAGGTTATTACACTGTTGCATTTACCATTATTCTTTGTATATGCATGGGCTCGTTTTTTCAGAGTTGATTATATTTTAGAAGGTCACTCTTAATAGTCAAAGTCACATAAGTTTGATCAGAGGGTTCATCATTTATAGTGATGAATATTAAAATTGGATGATTTGACACATGAGGAAGGCTATCAATTTCAGTGGTGCTCATATGGAGAGATATAGCAGGTGCATATGTATACACCCATCATAACTGAGGGTGGATAAAAGTGGTGTGAGTGCAGATGAATTGCCTTCTTCTCTAAAGTAATTGTGTTTGACATCCATCCTTTGGTTTGAAAACCACTGCTCTAAACATATTCCTTTTCTGTAAAACATAGTCTTGTTATTTGCAGCTGTCATTAGATTATGTGTTTGTGTTTTTTTTAAGATTTTATTTTTTTAAGTAATCTCTGCACCCAGCGTGGGCTCAAACTCAAAACACTGAGATCAAGAGTTGTGTGCTCTACTGGTTAAGCCAGCTAGGCTCCCCAGCTTATGCTTTCTTTAAAAAAAGTTTTGGGTTTTTTTTTTTTTTAATACATAATTTACATAACAAAAAATACACCGTTTTAACTTAACACAATAGCATACTGTATATTCACAATAGTATATTCTCAGGGCTCTGCAACCATCACTACTCTCATTTCAGAACACTGTCATCACTCAGAAAGAAACCCTGTACCCAGGAGCAGTCACTGCTCTTCCCCCAGCATTCCTAGTCCCTGGAGATCACTAATATGGAGTCCCTGGAGATCATTTATATGGAAATGGAATCATACGATAGGTGGCCTTTCGTATCTGGCTTCTCTCTCTGAGCATAACGTTGTCAAGATTTGTCCATGTTGTAGCATGTATCAGTACCTCACTTTTCCCCCTCGCTTTTCTTTTTTGTAAGATCCCGAAGTCCTGTGTTGAAATAGCAGAATTACTTCAACAATCAAAAAACCCCTCTTCCAACCAGATAATGCTTAGTTCAGAAGAAATTAAAGAAGGACTTAAACGCCAACAAGAAAAGAATGCTGATGCCCTGAGGTAATTATGAATGCCTATTTTATCCAGATAGATGGCATTAAAGACAGCTGGTTTTAAGTATTTCTGAAATATAGATGCACCATGAATACCTCATGAAATTTACACATTGATTCTAAAAAAATACAAACTGTTAGGAAATAATTATTGTGAAGGTCCCTGTGTTACTTTTAGCTATAGAAGTGGAAAACACCATCTTAAAATTATCTCAAAAGACTGGTTTTAGATTTCTGGAACCCAAGCAGTTCAGTGCTTCAGTGATAGCATTCAAGCAGGAGCCTTTCTAGCTTGATTTTTGTCTTTGCCTTATGGTTATGCATATTAATTTTTTTCTAACATGCCTATGTAAGAATAAATTATTATAGCCTACCTTGTGTATACCTAGAGTACCATATAGGTAGACCACTTCTAACATTGATTACTACTCACAGGTTTACTTTTGAATATCTGTTGGGAACAGTTGTACCTAGAGCTTTGTGTTGTTTTCTCTCTGCTGTTCGTGGTCTTTTCCCACCATCTCTCTTCACCCATCTGCTTTCATTCTGGCTTGAGTCTCACCACGCCTTTTATAGTCTGGTGATAGCATGTAAGAGAATGGTGAATTTGGCTAGAATTTGAATTTATGTTACATTATTTGATGATTGTCTTAGTGCTTTATTAAAACAATACTTCACCTGAATTTTTTTTTATTTTTTTTAAGGAACTATGAAAATTTGGTAAACACTTTATTAGATGGTGTGGAGCAAAGAAATCTGTAAGTGCAAAATTTTTTTTTTTTAATGTTTAATTTTGAGAGAGAGAGAGAGAGAGACAGAGTGCGCAAAGGCAGGAAGGAGCAGACAGAGAGGGAGACACAGAATCTAAAGCAGGCTGCAGGCTCCGAGCTGTCAGCACAGAGCTCGATGCAGGGCTCGAACCCACGAAACCATGAGATCATGACCTGAGCCGAAGTTGGACGCTTAACCGACTGAGCCACCCAGGCACCCGCCAGTTTTTTTTTTTTTAATGTTTATTTATTTTAGAATGAGCACGCGCTTGTGAGGGGGGCAGGGGCAGAGAGAGGAAGACAGAATCCCAAGCAGGCTCTGAGCTGTCAGCACAGAACCCAGTGCCAGGCTTGAACTCATGAACCAGTGAGATCATGATTGAGCCAAAATCAGGGGTCAGATGCACTGAGCCACCTAGGTGCCTACAAAATTTCTTCTTCTTTTTTTTTTTTTTTTTAAAGTTCTCAAAACTTTTACCTTAAATACTGTAGGAGGTTTCTTCCCTGAAAGCAGTGAATGACTGTGTCAGAAAAAATTACAGTCTGATTCATGAATTGAAAGAAAAGTAACAGGTGAACTTTGGGGCTAGTGATAGGAGTGGTGTTCATCACTATACTTATTTTAATTCTTAGGATACTTAAAATTGCAATGTTTCAAATACAGTTTAAAAATGGTTTTAGGAGTGATATGTGTTTTTGTTTTTTTTTTTTTCAACGTTTATTTATTTTTGGGACCGAGAGAGACAGAGCATGAACGGGGGAGGGGCAGAGAGAGAGGGAGACACAGAATCAGAAGCAGGCTCCAGGCTCTGAGCCATCAGCCCAGAGCCTGACGCGGGGCTCGAACTCACGGACCGCGAGATCGTGACCTGGCTGATGTCGGACACTTAACCGACTGCGCCACCCAGGCGCCCCATGGAGTGATATGTTTTGTGATTTTTTTTTTTCTCTCTTCTTTTTAGGCCTTGGAAATTTGAACATATAGGCATTGGGCTTCTGTCTCTACTCTTGAGAGATGACCGAGTGTTACCTCTTCGTGCCATACGTTTTTTTGTTGAGAATCTCAACCATGATGCGATTGTAGTCCGAAAGGTACTCTATTGTAACTGTAGTCTTGGGTTTGAGAATTTTTACCTCACCTGAAGCTCTTAAAGTCTTCCCAAGACACTTTGCCTTGAAGTGTATTGATTTGAAATTTATCATTGTTGGTTCAGGGACGATAATTATGTAAAAAAAAAATTTTTTTTAACGTTTATTTATTTTTGAGAGAAAGAGAGCATGAGGGGGAGAGAGACAGAGAGAGAGGGAGACACAGAATCAGAAGCAGGCTCCAGGCTCTGAGCTGTCAGCACAGAGCCTGACGCAGGGCTCGAACTCACGAACCGTGAGATCATGACCTGAGCCAAAGTTGGACATTCAACCGACTGAGCCACACAGGCGCCCCGGGGATGATAATTTTTTATCCAACAAATATATGAGGACATGTTCAGGCAATGTGCATTTCAACACTGGGGATATAGTAGGGAACAAATTTATAGATTCATGAGAAATACTGATTTTGAAAAATTAATGACAGGTATGAAGTCTTACAGGAAGGGAAAGATACCTGAGGATACAACTTTTTGGTTTTATTCACAAAGTATTAGAGGTGGAGTATATAATGGGGCTGACCCAGCCAGGTGCATTAGAGAAAGACCTTCAAGAAGAAATGTCTAGGCTAAGATTTGAAGTATGAGCAGATATTGGTTTAACAAAGAAAGTATGGAAGTTTCCTAGGCAGACTAGCACAGGTGAAAGTAAGAACGTTCAGTGACTCATTCCCACTCACATTTAGCACTCACATGGCTGTGCTGCCAGATGTCAACAGATGAGGCATTTACCTGCTTTTGAAAAAAGCAGAATCCATCCTCTGCTTTGATCAAGACAGGCAGCAAACTATTCAAGAGATTTTAAAATGTTGATACATGTACCTTACCTGTTTCTTTTCTAGATGGCAATCTCAGCTGTGGCTGGTATTCTTAAGCAGCTCAAAAGAACCCACAAAAAGCTGACCATCAATCCTTATGAAATGGGTAAGTACTACCAAATGTAATTAATATGCTGTCTCTCTCTCTCAAAATAAATAAATAAGCTTTAAAAAAAAAATAGATGGATTCTCGGGCACCTGGCTGCCTCAGTAGGAAGAACATGCGACTCTTGATCTTGGGGTTATGAGTTCGAACCCCACCTTGGGTGTAAAGATTACTACAAAAAGAAATAAATACACCTTAAAAAAATAGATGGACTCTATATCTTCATAATAACATGTACCTTTTGCATACTGTCCACAAACATGTTATCTACTTATTTATCTAACCAACCAAGCAATATACTAGTTATTTATCAAACTGTGTTTCACAGACTTAAAATAACATTAATTACCAAATACCATTATCATTAATGTATCACTATGTTAAGTGTTTCTCTGTGGGTGGTAGGATTAGAGGCAAGGTTAATTTTTTTCTTTATTCCTTACTATATTATCAGATTTTCTGAATAGTAATCTAATGAGAATGGTGCGCAGAAAAAATAATGAATTAACTTGGTTTTGGAAAGAAAGATGTCATTTCTACTCCTCTGGCTACCACATTTTTTTCTATCCCTGAGAGCTTCTGTGACATTCAGACAGCTGTCTTTAGTCCTCTCCCACCCCATCTTTGGGAGGGGAGTGTATTTATGCACCACCATCTTTTTGGGGGAACACTGTAAAGTGGTGTTTACTAAATGTGGGAAAGACTTCCATTACACTCCCTACTACTAACCTTGTTTTATCCTCATTTGACACACGTTTGTAGGTCCCATAGTAAATGAATATTTAATGCTTCCAAAAAATGTGCATGTATAGAAAGAATGTCAAACTACACAGGGTAAAATGTTACAATTTGGGGCATCTGGGTGAAGAATATATGGGGATTCTTTGAGCTCTTTAAGCATGAAAATAATTCAAATCTAAAAGGTTTTAACAAAATTAATCCTTTAAATTTTGGTAAAAGGGCTGAAGTATGTATCATACTTAATCCTCTACCCCCCCCCATAATTATCCCATTAATGGGTAATGCCTCCTATATATGTGGTCTTGCCTTGAGCGAAGTTTGATAATCTTGTTATGAAGACAGAGTCACACTAGTACTATTGATTAAAAGTTGAGAATCATTATTGCATGCATTTTTATTCATTTTATTTTATTTTTAAGTTTATCAGATGTAATTGTCTCTTCCTCAAGGTGGATATTCTAAACCTACCCAAATTCTTGCTGGTGATAGGCCTGATAATCATTGGTTGCATTATGATAGCAAAAGTATACCGAGAACCAAAAAAGAATGGGAGTCAAGCTGCTTTGTGGAAAAAACTCACTGGGGATACTACACCTGGCCGCAGTAAGTGGCAGCTTGCCATGTACATCGTTAAACAGCTTGTCTAGGATATAATTTGTTTTATCATTTTGGATGTTTGGAGAGATTCAGAGGCACTTAAAGCAGGTAGAGGTACATGCCACCAAAAACACACAATCTCTTTCTTTTTTCTTCTTCCTTCTTCTTTTTCTTTTGTTCCTACTAATGCTATGTATGCCTCAGTCCTGCCTTTTTCTTTATCTTTCCACTGAAACCCTTAGCCTTCTTAGTCCCACCCTTATGCATCTAAGGAGTTGTTAATAGCTGCTCTAAATTATATTCTTACCAATCACTATTACATATGCCTGAACCAGCCCAGAGAAATACTTATTCTTACTGTCGACTCCAAGGACTTAATGTCACACAGTGACCAGATAGATTTTTAAGGCCAAGATTGTTAGCGATGTACTTATACCGCCAAACTTAGCATCTGATTTAGAGTTCATTAAAAGTGCCTTCTAATGCTCTCTATGAAGCTCTACTATTTTTTCTATATGTATTACAAAATCAACTCTTACTGTGTAGGAATATGGTTGTTTATGCTGGTGTGGAAGAGCAGCCTAAGCTGGGCAGAAGCAGGGAAGATTTGACAGAGGTGAGCATTCCATTTTCACTGTGTGTAAACACTTACCCAGTTCACATGAATCTTACTTTGGGCTTCTGATTTGTTTTCAAACTGAGTTCAGTGTATTTCAGGATATCACTAGGTAAACACTGGTAAACATGTACTCCCCATTCTGTTAGGGCCTATTGGCAAAAGTCTTTGTATTTAAGGTTACTCTCATGTCACTACCCCACTTTACCTGGGTACTGCTTTATATAGTTATCTGCATATTGCTTGTATCAGTTCTGTGTGGTAAGAAGCTTCTTGAGGGCAAAGATAATGCCTGGTTTTTAGGTGGGTTTTTGTTTATTTGTTTGGCTTTTAATTTTTTATTGCATATAAATGCTGGATACTCAGTAATTAGATGTTTGCAGATTTAAGTTGAAACCCCTTTGTTTTCATAAAGCTTATTTCTCCACCATTTTGAAAGTTGGTTAAAGACTTGTAAGTTAATGTGTTTCTCAAGTAAGTTAATGATGTAGCTTTTTTTTTTTTTTTTTTTTTAAAGTAAGCACTGTGTTTAATGTGGGGTTTGAACTCATGATCCTGAGATCAAGAGTCCCAGGCTTTACTGACTGAGCCAGGCAGGTGCCCCTAGCTTTTATCTTATAATTCAACAAAGTTTACCTTTTAACTTGTGATGTTTTATAAATAATGGAAATAATTTGTTGGGGTCTGGTTTATAGTTTGGGGGGTTTTCCTAAATTATACACCAGAAGGCACAATAGCTCTGTCTTCATTTCTCAAGCAGCCTGATTATGGAATTCAAACTTGAAGGTCTGAAGGAAAAGTAAACTATTACGGATTTAGCATTTCTAGCTGATGATATTATTTTGGTTGTAGAAAGCCTCTATGAGAAGTAAAAACTCTTTACAACAAAAATAACAGCCTACTGTTGATAATTAAAACTTTACAATTGAATTTTGATGTTTCAGAATCCTGTTTTTAAATAGATCTTACACCCTGAATGTTGTTTTGTGTTTTTTTTTAACTTTATAGGCTGAACAGATTATATTTGATCATTTTTCTGATCCTAAATTTGTTGAACAGTTAATTACTTTTCTATCTTTAGAAGACAGAAAAGGAAAAGATAAGTTTAATCCTCGCCGTTTTTGCCTCTTTAAGGTAAATGTGTTATTTAATATCCTTCTTCATAAAGCTTAGTGACTATCAGTTTGTTGGTTCATAAGTTTTAAAGTCCCAATTGAGTTTGGCCATCTGCCGTCTTCATCTAAAATGGCTCTGGAAGTTACCCCAGTCATATTGATCTTAGCTTAAAGTCTAGGAGTTTTTAAGAAAAGCCTTTAATATTTATCTCTAATATTTGTAATTAGCAGCCTAAGGAGAAACCCACAAGACTATATGCATTTGATGTTCATTTGAGTTTTTTGAGGTGTGTGATACTTTTAAGGTCAGAAAGGCTAGTAATTTTGATTTCATTCATTATATTTTAATGCGATATGTAAAGTAACAGTTTTTATTTTAATTTATAGACATTGGTAAAGCATTTCTACACTTGATCTTAGCCAAAAGGCTGAGAAGCGATTGTTAAAGCATTTCTAAAGGGAAGAACACTTGGGGTTTTATAACCACAGTAGTAATGTAAATAAACACAAGCATATTATCATTATAATGGAGTCATTTGAACACTGAAGAACTTTTTGTTGTTGTTTTTATAGGGCATATTCAGAAATTTTGATGATGCGTTTCTGCCAATTCTGAAGCCCCATTTAGAACGTTTGGTTGCAGATTCACATGAAAGCACCCAGCGATGTGTTGCAGAAATTATAGCTGGTTTAATCAGAGGTTCTAAGCATTGGACATTTGAAAAGGTGATGTATTCGTGCAGCACATTCCGTGTTAAAGCTATAATACCCACTTATGTAGTAGTTCCCAACACAGTAAGTATTAATACTGAAAATATGAAGTGTTCAAATTCCATATTGCTTTTGAGTATAGATCACAAACTAGTGGTGTAAAGGCAACATTCATTATCTTTTGGAATTTGAATTATTTGCCATCACTAGGAGAAGAACCCTAAAAAAAGATTTCAATTACTCTTGAAAAATGGGAAGATCCTGATACTGGTCTTACATTATTGCATTGCCTCATGTGTGCCGGGCATGAGCTTCTCCCCTCATGAGGCGTTCTGTAGCTTCTCATTAAATCCTTTCTCTTAGGGGCTCCTGGGCAGCTCAGTCAGTTAAGTGTCCAACATGATTTCAGCTCAGGTCATGATCCCAGGGTTGTTGGATCCAGGCCCACATTGGGCTCTGCACTGAGAGCGTGGAGTCTGCTTCAGATTCTCTCCTTCTCTCTCTGCCTCTCCCCGGCTTGCGAGTGCATATTCGCACACACATACTTCCTCTCTCTCAAGAGTAATAAATAAACATTTTTTTAAAAATCCTTTCTCTTAGCCTTCTTGCTCATCTGCATCACTCGTTTAGTCTTACAGTCTGAGTCTGACATCCTTTTTTTAAGTATCCCTCTTTTTAATTGATAGATTTAGTTTTACACACCTACCCTAAGGTTAGTTTCTTAGCAAGATGGGCTAGATTGAAAATATCCAGAATGCGAAAATACAAGGCAGGCCACCATTTCCTCAAGGAAGAGACGCAGCTGCTGGTTTTGGCAGACTTAATTACGCATACTTTTTGGAATTTCTAATATTGCCTTTTTCTTGTTCACATATCATGAAACAGTTTTATTTAAACATGTCATACATATCCTTGTCATCCTGTCTCTGTCATTTTGTAGTTACCTCTTTTCCAGAGCACATCTCCTTTCTTTATTAGTTGTTCATGGTACAGCTTTCCCCGCCCTCCCACCGCCACCTCAACGCCTGATGCTACCACTGGAAATTTTATCCCAATCCCTCCCTCCCCATTTGTCCTATGTAGGTCCTTTTGACTAAAGTACAGTCCCTGGACCTGCAACATGGGCATCACTCTGGAGCTTGTTAGAAAAGTAGGATCTCAGGTCTCACCTTGGTCTAATGAATCAGAATCTGCATTTTATCAAGATCTCAAGGTGATTTGTATTCTCAGTAACCTGTGAGAAGCATCTATACACATGTATTTGCAGTCTCTGTATAAGAGCACTTTTAAAAGGCTTTTTATAGTAATCTAAAACTTGGAACTTGAAGATTATACTTCAGGCTAATACTGAATTGTGTTAAAAAGTCGTTGCTTCTCATATTAGGACTTAATCAAGTGACCTCGATAAGTATACAAAACTTAGAAAAAAGAGGTTTTGTTTCAGTCCAGTGTACTATGTTACTCAAGATTTTTAAAAGGAAGCTTTTTTTTTAAAAGGAAGTATGAGATATTGTAAGGAACCATAAAAGGTGTCTCCTCTTTTCTGAATAGTTCACTTTTATACATGGGTATTTATGATGATAACATGGTGAAGTTACTTTTCCTGGATTATGTGGGTGTTCTAAGAAATAATTTAAATAAGTATCAGATCATGTACCTGTGTGTATTTCTAGGTAGGGAAAGATGGTTGAAAAGAAATGTTCTGAGTATGTCATTAATTTTTCTCCATGTATTTCGTTTTGAGTAGGTGGAGAAGCTTTGGGAGCTTCTTTGCCCTCTGCTTAGAACAGCACTGTCCAACATTACAGTAGAAACGTACAATGACTGGGGAACTTGTATAGCGACATCCTGTGTAAGTGCTGCTTCTTTTTGTGTCTAACTGATCTATTCAAACTATTTCATGCCCTTTCTTAAAACCTGTGAAATCTCATTATATCTCCTGAGTCTTGAAATTTTTCTTCACGTTTTTGTCATCTAACATAATTAAAGATGGCTGTTTAGCCTTTCACATAAACCTTGAGTGATAATTCTTAAGTGATTATTAATTACATCTTCTTTGTCATGGTAATGCATTCTTAGATTAAATGGCAAATTGTATCATATATCTGGAAATGTGACTTACATATAGTAAAAGCCAGATGATACAAGGTTATATAGATGTTACTTTCCACACTAAATATGTCCCTAGCTTTTAAACTTCGATTTAAAGACAATCCATTTAGCTAAGAACAGTTTTCTTACTATTAGTCTTTCTAACATGAGCTATATTTGGATTTGACTAACCTATGAGTTTTAGTTTGATTTTTCTCCCCTCATACTTGTATTTATTTATAATACTGCTAAAATAACAGGATCCAGGGGCGCCTGGGAGGCTCATTGGTTAAGCGTCCACCTACTGGTTTCAGCTTAGGTCATGATCTCACAGTTCGTGGGTTTGAACCCTGAGTCAGACTCCGTGCTGACAGTATAGGGCCTGCTTGGGATTCTCTCTTTCTGCCCTTTCCCTGCTCATGTACATGCTCGCTCTATCTCTCTCTCTCTCTCTCAAATAAATAAACTTAAAAAGAAAATTTTTTAAACTAACAGGATCTGGTATATATAGAAAATTGTAGGACCCCTCTTTTTATTGTTCTTTTATGTTTTCAACACAGGAAAGCAGAGATCCCCGGAAACTTCATTGGCTCTTTGAGCTACTGTTGGAATCACCATTGAGTGGTGAAGGAGGATCCTTTGTAGATGCATGGTAAATAAAAAGAAAACTTGCAAGGTTAACAAAAGATTTTGCAACAAAAGATAACAGCTTTGCTCTTGATGTGTAAATGGAAGTGAACTGTCTATACTCCTAAAGGCTAGATGATGTAACTGTTTTCTTGTGAGAGATGAATGATCCAGTTCAGTACAATTTATGACACTAAGTAGAGTTATTTCTCCAGCTGGGAAGAAGTAGAAATGGAGGCAACCTGAGCAACTCAGACAAAATTTAGATTCAGCCATCTCCGCTGTCAGATCTTTTCTTTTGGGGCCGCTTTTTTATGCCATGACAACACTAACTTCTTCATCACATCCTCTCCTTTTTCACTCTTTCTTATTAGGAAAGAACAGAGTAATCCTTTCAAGGAAAAGTATTCTTGGTGTGGGATATAAGGAGCTGGAAAAAATTAGTAGACTAGAGAAGGAAATCTAGGTAATCTTGTTAACAAGAATAACAATTTGTTGCTATTACTATTTAATGGGGAATATTCTGATGCTTAGAAATCAATTCATATTCTCAAGTCAGTATTTCTTTTGATTATGTAGTAGTGGAGAGGAAATGAGAATACAGAGAAAATGATGCCGTAAAAGTAATAAAATCTTCATAAAGGTGCTGTTTTGAATTGTCCATTTTATTATTTATTAGGTAGGAAAATGAAATAATTTGAAGTAGAGTCTAGACTCCATTAATCTATACTGTCATATGGAAAGGCAGGGACAGGCTCTAACACAACTGTCCTGTGCTTTAATTCTAGTCGACTCTATGTGCTGCAAGGTGGCCTTGCCCAGCAAGAGTGGAGAGTGCCGGAGCTATTGCACAGACTACTGAAGTACTTGGAACCCAAACTCACCCAGGTTTACAAAAATGTTAGGGAAAGAATAGGGAGGTAGGTATTATTTTCTCTGTGGTATGGTATACTTCTTGAGTTCTTTTTTTAAATTAAATTTTAGTGTCTCATAGTACTGGTTATGTTATATTGAATTCCATGGTACTCTTCAAGTTGTGTTATATATTGTGTTTGGGACACTAGACAGATCATGTAAAACAGGACAGCAGTGAGCTCATAAGCCAGAGGTGAGCATTTGACTGGTTCTCAGTGCCTCCAAATTCTAGGCACAGCACGAGAGACTCTCTCACAGGAGTCATCATTCAAATATTTATTTTGCTTGGGTCATCGCTTTTGAACCTTAGTTTTATTGATAATGTGGGATTTCTTCTCATTATACATATTTCATTTCACAGTGTGCTGACCTACATATTTATGATAGATGTTTCTTTGCCAAACACGGCGCCAACAGCATCCCCTCGGGTCCCTGAGTTTACTGCTCGAATTCTAGACAAACTGAAACCCCTCATGGATGTGGATGAAGAAATTCAGAACCATGTTATGGAAGAAAATGGAATTGGTGAAGAAGATGAACGAACTCAAGGCATTAAACTCTTGAAAACTAGTGAGTGGCTAAAATTAATAGAAACTCACTTAAAAACAGACAATTTATAACTGGGGTGGGGGAGAACAGAACAAAACAGACATTTCTTTAGATCATCCTTTTGTCATCCCCCCCCCCCCTTATTTTTACCTTGGTAAAACATACATAATATAAAATTTACAGTTTGGTGGCATCAAATACATTCATGTTGTTGTACAACCATTGCCTTCGTCCATTTCCATTACTTCATCTTGCAGAACTAAAGCTCTGCACCCAATATTCCTATCTGTAAATTCTTGTTCCCACCTTCCCGTTGCCCTGGCAGCCATGTAAGTGGAATCATACAATATTTGTCCTCTTATGCCTGTTTTTTTTAACTTTGCATAGTGTTTTCAATATTTATCCATTTATCTGTTGAGGGACATGTAGGCTATTTGTACCTTTTGGCTACTGTGAATAATGCTGCTGTGAGCAGTATTGTATGGGTATCTGTTTTGAGTCCCTGTTTTCAATTCTTTGAGATATTGGAAGTGGAATTGCTGGACCATACGGTAATTCTATGTTTGACTTAATTTTTAAGAGCAACCAAGCTCTTTTCTTCTGGCTGCACCTTTTTCTATTCCTACCAGCAAGCACTGCAAGAGGGTTGCATTTTTTTCATGCTCATGCCAATGCTTGTTTTCTGTTTTTGTGACTTACAACTATCCAGATGAGTGTGAAAAAGATAACCCCGTGGTTTTGATGTGTTTCCCTAATGATCAGTAGTTAAACATCTTTTTATTTGCTAATTTCCCCCCCCCTTTTTTTTTTTTTTAAATCTTTGGAGAAATGTCTCTTCAAGTCCTTTGCCCATGTTTGGACTAGGTTATTAATTTTGTTATTGAGTTGGAGATCTTTATATATTCTGGATATCAACCCCTTATCTCATAATACAATTTGCAAATATTTTCTCACTCAGTGGTTTGTCTTTTTACTGTCTAATATTAGTATCCTTTGATGTACAAAAGTTTTTAATTTTGATGAAGTCTAATTTATCTATTTTCCCTTTTGTTGTCTTTGTTTTTGGTATCATATCCAAGAAATCATTGCCAAATCCAATGTCATGAAGTTTTTCCTTTAAGTTTTTTTTAAGAGTTTTGTACTTATAGTTCTTAAGTTTAGATCTTTAATCTACTCTGAGTTAATTTTTGTATATGGTGTAAGGTGAGGGTCAACTTCATTCTTTTGCTGATGGGTACCCAGTTTCCTGGCACCATTTGTTGAAAAGACTCATTTCTTTATTGAATATGGCACTCTTACTGAAAATTAGCCATATGTGTGAGGGCTTATAGACTCTCTAGTTTATTCCACTGGTCTTTATGTCTGTCTGTCCTTATGTCAGTGCCACACTATTTTGAATACTGTAGTTACTAGTAAGTTTTGAAATCTGGAAGTGTGAATCCTCTAACTTTGTTCTTTTTCAAAATTGTCTTGGTTATTGGAGGTGTCTTGTTACTTTTATATTTAAAATTTTTTCAAGCATTCTAAGTATAAACAACTAACTTGTTATCACTTTTACTGCATGAAAATTAATGAAGGCTAGTTTTAATTTGTAGTTGGTGTTGCTATTTAGTAGGTTGTTAATAATTTTGCTGATTCATTTTTTGAGAGTGGCTTTGGTACCCTAGTTGGTTGATACCTGTTATTGTGGTTCCTGTCATCATGC
The DNA here is from genome assembly GCF_016509475.1 of Prionailurus bengalensis. NCBI lineage: Eukaryota > Metazoa > Chordata > Mammalia > Carnivora > Felidae > Prionailurus > Prionailurus bengalensis. The sequence continues at coordinate 72,668,150 of NC_057354.1, read as the reverse complement.
TGATTAGTGAGTGTCTAACTTATGAAGTAACATAGATGATCTCTTTCTTAGTATTGAAGAGTTAGTTACCGGAGTTACCAGAGTGACTCTCTGACACCAGCACTACAATATTATTCTACTTTTTGCTCTCTGACTATATAGCAAAGACTGATTCTGTGTGTGTGTTTTCAAATAGTATTGAAATGGCTGATGGCTAGTGCCGGAAGATCCTTCTCTACAGCTGTCACAGAACAACTTCAACTTCTACCTTTGTTTTTTAAGGTAAGTTTATGGCTGAAATTAAGAATGCATCACCCTCTGTTAACTAACTGGAATCTAAATAACAACTTGGAAAGGAGGGGGAAAAAAAGAATGCATCCCCTTCTGACCTTCACTGGGAATTTATATTTTATATTTATCATCTGATGGCTTATAGTTTTATAGACTGTGTAGGAGCTGGTTGGATCTCTAAGAAGTAGAATAGTTTCAGGGAAATCATGAGGTGATGGTAGTTTAATACTTGTTGAAATAATCTTTTTAGCATTTGGTAAGCCTAGGATCTTGACAGATACGTGAAGAGTTCATAGACAGTACTGTTTTACCAATAACCAATTTCAAAGTAATAGTTTAGGAAAATATTCGTAAATTAAAAAAAAAAAGACACAATGAAGTTTTTGAATGTAGCTATTTCTGATTTTTTTTATTTAGTGTATAATCTGAGGTTTTATTAAATATTCTACATACAGTATATCATATTTATTTTACAGTGTTCAATGGGACTATAATAGCTTGTAACAAATATCTGCCAGAAATAACTTGTTTCTGGTAATCCTATAACGACATTGACAAAAGATATAACCTGAGGTGGTTCTAATTATCATCTAGTCGGATGATGAAGCTAATAAACTAAGGTCGCAGACTGATACATTGGCTGCCACAGTTGTAGTCCACAGTCACATGTGGTTAGGAAGCAGTCTGGTATCACTGCACATTTGGAACCCTTGGGACAGACATCACCACTACTTGACAGTTACTGTTCAATATAGTTACCATTTCAGTAGGAACGTCCTTGTTACTGTTTCTCAGCAAGTATAATGCTAAACTTCTGTTTTGCCACAGTATACTTTGTCTTTGGGAAATTTCAAAAAATAGAGCTCTACATAGTAATTTTCAAAAGATTCACTACTAAAATACTTCTAAGAATTCTGTGTAGGGCCTAAAGCCCATGAGCACCTCTGGGATCTTTTGGGATAGAAGAATGGACAGTAGCTATTAGTGTATATAGGTCCATGTTACTTGTAAGTCATTGGGGTACATAGGGTTTTTCTTTAGGTCAGTGGTGCTTAAACTTTTCTCTACTGCCACATAAGCAGTGGATATAGAACCTGATCTCATAGGTTCTTACATGCGTAATGTGCGGTGAACTTGGGGATAGTTGGAGTTCTACCCCTTTCTTTCACTTAGAGAGAAAGAAAGAGAAAGAAAGAAAGAAAGGAAGGAAAGGGAGGGAGGGAGGGAGGGAGGGAGGGAGGGAAACGGGGAGGGAGGAAGGAGAGCAGAGCCTGGCTGGCTCATTTGGAAGGGCATGTTACTCTTGATCTCAGGGTTGGGAGTTTCAGTCCCATGTTAGGGGTAGAATTAAAAAAAAAAAAATCAGTAAGGAGGTGTATGAGAGTGAGGTTTGATAGAAGGGTATTTTGAATCCATGTGACATTTATAAAACTGAAATCATCAGAAAGCTGTATTGTATGAATTGCTTGTGACAGGCCTAACATTTCACCTGCATCTTCAGATGTTGAGATTGAGAATCTGCTTTAGGTCATCATGGTGAGTGGGGTCTGGGGTACAAAGACACTATATAGCACACAAATGAGCAGTCAGTTTGCATGCACATCAGCTTTGTAGAGTGAAGATAAAGAAAGGAGTCTGAAAGCACATTGTTGCTTATTAAACTGTGGGAGGCACTCAGAAATGGTAGGAGATGAGATCAGAAATTCTGTTTTGGACATACTTGAGATGCTTCTTAGATTCTAAATGAAGTGTTATATATCTCATCCCACAAAAAACAGTTGTGTAGCAATTCAAAAAACAAAAAACCTTGAAATCTATATCAAAGTGGAAGTTTCTATTATTTGCCTATTCTAGTTGAAGAGTCTGCATACCGCTAAAGGTTAAAGGAGGAGGATTTTCAAACAGGAATAGTTTACACAACATTGGCTTTAGACTTAAAAAAAGAGACCTACTTTAAAATCCTGTTTGTGAGAGGTGCAATTTTGTGATCTTGCACAGGCTACTGAACTTGTAAGACTGACTTCTTATATATAAAGTGAGGGATAATACCAGTATTCCTCACAGAGTTGTTGCAAGGATGAAATGAGACAATGCCTGTAAAGCAGAGAGCACGGTGTCAGATACTTGTATATATTGTAATTATTGTAGATTATTTTTGTTAATTTTTTTTTGTTAATTTTTTTTAGTATTTATTTTTGTTTAGTACTATTTATTTTGTTTAGTACTATTTATTTAGTATTTTTATTTTGTTAATTTTTTTTAGTATTTATTTTTGTGAGAGAGAGAGAGCAAGGGAGGGACAGAGCTAGAGGGAGACACAGAATCCAAAGCAGGCTCCAGGCTCTGAGCTGTCAGCACAGACCCCAATGTTGTGAGTTCAAATGAACTCACAGAACTTATGAGCTGTAAGATCATGACCTGAGCTGAAGTCAGACGCTTAACTGACTAAGCCACCCAGGTGCCCCTAACCGCATTTTAGTTTGGAATAATAAAGAGTTCTGATGACTACAATCAGGGAGGAAGAGAGGATGTATTATATATCTTATTTCAGACTTCACTAAGGGCTCATCAAAACTCACCACTGTACAATAATAGTTTTGCATATACCAAACTTAGAGAAAAATTTACAGATGTTGTACAAAGTTACATGCCATTGGGGTGACTGGGTGGCTCAGTCAGAAATTAATAGATCACTTAGAAATATCTAGGCAGTTCAGTCCCTGGGGACTTAGGTAACAGAATTTAACAGCCTCCTCAAGATGCTGTCTCCTTGCATTTCTCTCTTCAAGATTTCAGATGTCCAGGAGCACCTAGGTGGCTCAGTCAGTTAAGCGTCTAACTTCAGCTCAGGTCATGATCTCACGGTTTGTGAGTTCAAGCCCCACGTCGGGCTCTGTGCTGACAGCTCGGAGCCTGGAGCCTGCTTCAGATTCTGTGTCTCCTTCTCTCTCTGCCCCTCCCCCACTCACACTCTGTTTCTCTCTCCTTCAAAAATAAACATTTAAAAAAAAAATTAAAAAAAAAAAAAAAGATTTCAGATGTCCAGAAAAAGTCTCATTGGCTGGGCTTGGGTCTCTTGCTACACTTTGGCTAGGCTGTATGATCCCTTGATTGACAGACCTACCAGAATGACAGAAAAAGATGCTTTTCCAAAGTTAATCAAACTGTTGTTATCAGCAGGAGGGATGAATAAATTGGCAAAGAAATGCTCATATTTATGATACAAATAGACCATAAAACACCCTTCTTACTTCGTATCTTAAGGAAAACCCAAATCACTGTATGTCAGTCTGTTCTGTAGTGTGACCAGAAAGCAAATGATAATAATTAGCATTACCCGAAGAAAGCCCCTAAATTTCATGGGCACATTTTTCCCCAAACTTTTTATTTCAAAATAATAATGATGCACAGGAAGTTACAAAGATAGTTCAAAGAGGTCTCACATACTCTTCACTCAATTTTCTCTAGTAGTTACATTTTTTTTAAACTGCAGTGTATTCTCAACATCAGAAAATTGAAATCGTTTAACCAATTTATACTGTGTATAAGTCTATACACCCCTTCGGTGTATACCCCCTTCGGTCCCAGATGAACATTCGCAGACTTTAAGGTTGTCTGAATCTTCGTGTTTCTATAACTACACATATGGTAGTTAGAACATTAACACAGTGTACACATGTGTTCTTTTAAAAGTCATATCTAGAAAGAAAAATAATGCTTTTAAGAAAATATTAAAGTTGAAAATTTTAAAGTTGAAGTGAGTTTGTATGATTCAGGCAAACTTACCTATAGAGCAGTTGCTGATAAAGAAATGTAGATGTTGTTTCTTGAGATGAACTAAGAAGAAAGTACTCTTGTGGAGATGGCCTGGCTCACTTGGTAGAGCCTGTGACTCTGGATCTTGGGGGTCATGAGTTTGAGCCCCATAGTGGGTACAAAGGTTACTTAAATATATAAATACTTTTTTAAAAAAGTGTTGGAGGGGGAGTACTCTTCCAAACTTAGAGGCTTTATTTGTAACTGAAAAGGTTTTCGTTCCACAAACAGGATGTTGTTCATAGAGAAAACCCCTGCAAAGTAAAATATCTAAGAGATTTGGGGGTGCCTGCCTGGTTCAGTCAGAAGAGCATGTGACTCTTGATCTCAAGGTTGTGAGTTCTACCCCACAATGGGAGTAGAGATTACTTAAATAAATAAAAACTTGAAAAATTATATCTAAGAGATTTTTATCTCACTGGCATATAAAAGTAGTCTATTCCAAATGAATTGTCATCCTATGCTGGTAATTAATAATGGTTAATTTGCTGCTTTGGAACATGATATTCTTTATAGTGAAGTTTATCCATTGGACTTCAGGATTTTACTGGTTTTAGTAGAACATTTTAATCTGTTCTCAACTTGAGAACATTATGTCCTAATTTTATTCATAAAACAAATTTTTTTCATGAATGGTAGGAAGAGAGACTACTGATTCAATAGGTGAGTGAGTCACCTTAAATTTTTCTGGTGGTAATGGTAGGCCTGGCAGCAAATGAGTATCTTCTTTTTTATACGACAGTTCAACTAACCAAACTCTAAACCACCTCATTTTTATTGTGGAGGAGTTAAATGACAAAGGAAAACAGCTCCATCTACATGGCCTGGACATTTGTACTGTTGGGTATTTGTAATAATTTTTACGCTGAATTTGTTCGGTGTGTATCTGTTTATACCTTTGTGAACACACCTGTACCATACACCAGTTTGGTTAGTGTGTGTATGGGTTTGTTGTACAAAAACTAGAACTAGTTCAAGCTGCAAATTGATAAGGGCCATCTTTTCACATAACTGCCTCTCTTTATAATGACGACTGTATTACCGTTTAATCAGTTTTCTGTGGATGGTCACTGGTTATTCCCAGCTTTTGGCTGTTAAAAAAACAGTGATAATAGTCTTTTGCAAATATGAGTATTTTTGTAGGATAATTGCTGTGTATGAAATTGCTGTGTAAAAGGTCTGTTTGTGTTGGTAATTTTAGTGGATACTGCCCTCCAAAGAGCCTGTCTTATCTCTTTCCCGCAAACCCTGATGTTTCTTAAATCTTTGATGGTCAAATAAAAATTATTGTTCTTGGGGTGCCTGGTTGGCATGCAGCTCTTACTCTCAGGGTTGTGACTTCAAGCCCCACTTTGGACATGGATCCTACTTTAAATAAATAAATAATTAAAAATAAAATCACTGTACCTCTTTAGTGAGACTGCCTCCTTGTACATTGGCTCTTTTTATTTTTCTGCCAGCTATCTGTATTTTGCCAGTTTTCTTTTGTGTTATGAAGGTGTTCCATTTTCATAAGTTTCTTTATTTTTAATGATGTTTTGAAGTTTGCTAGTCCAAGATTATTTTTTTAAACAACTCTTGTCTTATTTTTATGGTTTTATCTTTTGAATTTAAATTTTGCAGTATAAGATAGAAAATTGATATGATTACTTTTATATAAAGTATTGATGTAAAGGTACAGCTTACTTTTCAAGATAATCTATCTTTTCTCGATTGATTTGAGATGGAATCTGATACGCTGGTTTTAGTAAAGTCTGCTAAGGGAAATTAACATGGTGAATTAGTATACTCTACTTGGAGGTTTAGTTGTTAAAGAAAAATTATTCTGATACCTGTTAAAATCATAAGGAAGACTTTATTTAGGTCTGTTGCGATAGGTGTCAAGACTGAGTAGGGGAGAGAGACTGGGCTCCAAGCCTAATACAGCAGACAGCTGCGGATACTTAGCCAACAAGACGAATGGGAGGAGGTGTCAGTGGATAGTGTACTAAGAGGAGACGTCAAGGGCAGGGGATTCCTGCTAAACTGACTTGACAGGATTCTTCCTGAAAAGCAGCCCATGACGATCAGATACCAAAGGTGGAGGTCAGGAACTGGATCACATACAGAGGGTGAGGTCTTCTCTAAAAACAGACTTGTCAGGATTCTTGCTACAACTGGACTCAGCAGGCCCAAGGACTAAAAGAGAGCTCAGAGTAACCAGGCTAAAGCTGGGTAAATAAGGATAGTTAAAGTAAAGGCATGGTTAAGTTCCCATTTGTTATGGGTATGCAAAGAAATTTGGGAATACTAAACTTTGAATATCTCCCCTAAATTGACTTCCTTAGTGTTTTAGAAAAAAATAATTTTTTTCCCATATTAAAGCTATACTTTCAGAAGAAACAAGAGAGGTGCCTGGGTGATTCAGTCGGTTAAGTGTCTGACTTTGGCTCAGGTCCTGATCTCACAGTTTGAGTTCAAGCCCTGCATCCAGCTCCCTGCTGTCAGTGTGGAGCCTTCAGATCCTGTCTCTCCTCTCGGCCCCTCCTCCATGCACACACGTGTGCGCGCTCTCTCTCTCTCTCTTTCTCAAAAATAAATAAATTTTGAAAAAAGAAATAAAATATACTTACGCTGTTTTAGAGGACACTTATTTAAGGGTTGGGGACAAAGAAGGCTACCTAAGTGTACTTTATTTTACCAATTTGTCTTTGGAGACTTAAAAATACTTTTTATGATCAGAAAACAAAATTATATGAAAATTCCCTTTACAGAAAGCGAAATGAAATGAATCTCACCTCACTATGTAACTGGTTGTAAGGATAAATACACAGAGTGGTGACTTTTAAAACAAAATCAGGGTGCCTGGGTGGCTCAGTCAGTTAAGCGTCTGACTCTTGATAATGGCTCAGGTCATGATTTCACAGTTCATGAGATCCAGTCCCGCATTAGGCTCTGCGTGCTCTCTCGCTCTCTCTCAAAATAAATAAACTTTAAAAAAAATCATGCATGCCTTGTGAGAATTGCATCCTCTAATATTGGAATGAAGCTATTATGTTATTTAATGAAGAGCAAATAATAATTGCCAATAGTGTTAAAAAAAAAATTCAACAGGATAAATTTGAAGATCTTACTGGGTTTGTTTGTCCAGTGATCATGAATGGGGACAGTACCCCTTTAGCAAATAGAAAGGAGCTTCAAGGAACTCTACAACATAGAAGGTTTTTTTTAAAGGCTGTAAGGGAATGGGACAAGGAAGGGCATAAACAAAAAGGACTCTTTCCAACAAGGTCATCTTTCTGTAGGGGAGAGGCAGAGGTCTGTCTTGGAGTTTACTATTACTGTCACTGATAAGGTAATTCCACATTACCTGGGTGATGGTCATATTCCTGGGCGTGACTTAACTGAAAACTACAGTTAAGTCTTGGTTTGCAGGGTGGGGGGCAATTGACATCATTTTGAGCCTGTTCCTTTTTTAGCAATAGGAACTGAAATTTTTAGCATGAGTGACAAGAGATATAAAAATACAGCTTTTTAGTAAAATCTCAGTCATCCTAAATTTGAAAACATCGGTATGATCTCATGATCTGTTTCTCTTTAGAAAATATGCTTATTTCCTAGCAATGTCCACAAAAATTCATAACCACTAATCAGCCTAGTAGTGATCACTACTCGTAGTGCCCAGATTATGGTTTCTAGGTATCATTTCCCACTAGAAGAATCAGGGCTCCTCGGAGAAATAGCTGATTTCAGGTTTGGACCAGAAATGTGCAGGATAGACCTCATTTATCTTATAGCAGAAACCAAGGATGTTACAGTTATGTTAAAGGACTCAGGAGCCATTTTGAGCACACTAAGATTAAAACCATTAAATTTGTTGAAATTCATTAGTTCATAATGACATTTAAAAAAAATTCATTGTTCGCATTTGGAGAATAGGAAGGAAACATTCTGAAGGAGGGAAGGCTTTTCTCTATGAAGAAGAGATGAGTGTCAGCATTTTGTAAACCTTTTTATAATGGTTCATCACAAAGGATACTGACCATAAGTGAAGGAAGTACACACCATTTATTTTGTACTCAAACAGTTAAACTTGAAAAAAAATCATGCTGGAGCCAATGAATGCCATCACAGGGATGCAATAAGAGAAGGCCATTTATAGGGGACAATACAAAACTAAGGAGCCAGGCCTTCCTCCACTTTGTTTTAAAAACGGGGGGCTGCGGGGGGGGTGGGCAGGGCGCCTGGGTGGCTCAGTCGTTTAAACATAAGACTTCAGGTCAGGTCATGATCTCGTGGTTCCTGATTTCGAGCCCCACGTCAGTCTCTGTGCTAACAGCTCAGAGCCTAAAGCCTGCTTGGGGTTCTGTGTCTCCCTCTTTCTCTGCCCCTCCACCCCGCCTCAAAAATAAACATTTAAAAAATAAGAGAAAAGGCAAGGACTTTTAAAAGAGGATGGAGATAATTTAGAGATTTTTTAAAATACATTTTTTCACAGAATCTTTTACATTTAAGAGCCACATGAACCAAATACAGTGTGTGGTCATTATATTGAACCAGATTCCAAACAACCAGTTGCAGTAACACATGTACAAAATAATTGGGGGAAATTTGAACACTACTGTACACTTTATATTTTAACTATAATGAATTTTAGTGGGTGATGTCATTCCAGGTTTGTTTTTAATAAGTAACTTTTATCTTTTAGAGATCTATAATAAAATATTCGTGGGTGAAGTATGTCTGGGATTTGCTTCAGATAATTGGGGGATGTTGTCAAAAATGAGGGGGTTACCTGTGAGTTTGTTATTGTTGAAGAGGTAATTGATTTTATGGAGACTCCTTGTACTATTCCCTAGTTTTTGTATATATCTGAAAATTTGCGTAGAAGTTTACTTTTAAAAGTAAAATGTGATTTTTTTTTTTTTTATGTAAGGATGCCTTTGTACTTCTTGGCTGTTATTTTCAGTTACGTGTTTGTCTGTTTGTCTTTTTTATTGTTCTCTAGATTGCCCCAGTGGAAAATGACAATAGCTATGATGAACTGAAAAGAGATGCAAAGTTATGTTTGTCACTAATGTCTCAGGGGTTGCTTTACCCTCATCAAGTGCCTTTGGTACTTCAGGTGCTAAAACAAGTAAGAGTGTATAACAAATATTTATATGATTTTGTTAGAACTTGGTATATCATTCTAAGAATTTCACAGAGTCCGCTGTAGTGCACATAAAACCTGAAATTTGTTTTTCATTTTGAATTTTCTTTTAGTATGAGGGAAGACATATATTGGCCAAAGAAACAGACCTAGATTCTGTACCTGCCTTTGCCACCAACTTCTGTGACCTTGGGGGCAATCACTCCACCCCCAGATTTTCTATATACACACAGAGCTACTTACTGAAGCACCTCAGATACAATGTGCTTATGAGTGAGGGGGGTGGTCATTCCCTTTCATCAATATCCCCTTTATTTTATTCACTTGTATTTCCTGGTTTCTGGTTAAAAATAATGATGATGATGATGATGATAATAATAATAATAATAATGTGCAACTCTTAGAGGAGTCAGAGCATTAGTTATAAATAATTTTCTTCAAGAGTTGACTTTTGAATGTGTTCCTTTCCCTTTACTTTCAACCATTCTAAATAACTAACTTTGGGGCGCCTGGGTGGCGCAGTCGGTTAAGCGTCCGACTTCAGCCAGGTCACAATCTCGCGGTCCGTGAGTTCGAGCCCCACGTCAGGCTCTGGGATGATGGCTCAGAGCCTGGAGCCTGTTTCCGATTCTGTGTCTCCCTCTCTCTCTGCCCCTCCCCCATTCATGCTCTGTCTCTCTCTGTCCCAAAAATAAATAAACGTTTAAAAAAATAATAAAAATAAATAAATAAATAAATAAATAAATAACTTTACCTGAAATAGTTTATGCAACCTTTTATTTAGAAGGATATAGGACATGAGCTTGCTCTAACTATACTTGTAAAAGTAGAGTTGTAGTAGATTATATTATTTGCGTGTAATTTCTGTCATTTTTGTTCTTGGTAGCACTGTTTGCATTGTTTCTACTTCTCATTTACAGACAGCAAGAAGCAGTTCTTGGCATGCTAGATACACAGTACTGACCTACCTCCAGACCATGGTATTTTATAACCTCTTTATTTTCCTTAACAATGAAGATGCAGTTAAAGACATCAGGTGGCTGGTTATAAGTCTTTTGGAGGATGAGCAACTAGAGGTAAAGTTTGAGATACAGCAAATCAAATGTAATACATTTAAAGAAGGCATCATGCCCTACCCCCTCTTTAATAAGTATGCACTGATTGATTTTCTTAAAGTGTAAATTATTAAAAGTAACTTTCATTTTAACATACTCTGTGTGATTGGTTTTGATACCCTAATCATGACTTCCTGTTGTACAAATGGAAACAAACATTGGGCATGTACTTGTTCTGGCATCTCTTTGAACGTGGACAGATAACATTTTTGAACCAAAGTTTTCTTATATGTGAAATTGCAGGTGATAATATTTTCCTTACTAACTTAAGAGCTAATAGGAATGTCCATGAAGGCAATTTCAAGAGAATAAAAATCCACACACAAATGCTATTATCCAGTAGACTTAAAATAGGATTGTTGCCCCTTTTTATTTTTCTTGGTAGAGAAATTAAAGGTAGCTTTTGAGGTGAGGTTACATTAACATTTTGTACAAAAAGATAAATCTCTTAGTTAAAATAGCCAAATGTAAGAAAAGCATGTTGTAGTAAATACGGATTAAGATACAACTTTTGAAATTGGCCTTAGGTAAAGAAAATTCATTGAAATTTTTGTGAAATTTGTACTTTTTTAATTTTATGGGCTTTATGGGTTTTCTGTATGGTAGAACACTCCCAGTAATTATATATTCTATTTGAGAGCACTGAAAATAGATTATATCAGTAGGAAACTAGGAATGGAAATTTTTCTACCTCCTAATGAGCCTATTCATTTTGTAGTATAGCTTTATTGTTTTCTGGGAGCCAATATCGTCTAGTCCCTTAGATACTCACAGTTGGTTATGACAACCACAACAGACTTCAATGTAAATATTTACAGTTATCCATAACTTTTTAACTTGTATTTTTTAGTAACTTGAATGGAAATGAAAAGGTGGAAATCTTGAAATCAGTATTTCCTAATTTTAAATATTACAGTAATCACATTAAATTGCATTTACTGTTTAGCTGGACCTTGTAGGACATTTTCATAATTATTTTTATATTCCATGTAGTAGGCTTAAGCATAACTGCTACTATAAGTATAACCATGCTATTCATTAAAACTGCCTTTCTTTTTTTTCCTAAAGATTTTTTTTTTTTTTAAGTAATCTCTCAACCCAGTGTGGGGCTCAGACTCACAGCCCCAAGATCAAGAGTCGCGTTTTCCACCCACTGACTGAGCCAGCCGGGCACCTCTGTCATATTTTTTAAAACAGAATATTGAGTATCAGTAATAATTAGTGACAGCTACTCATAATACTGAGAAAACATTATAATAATCTAAATGAGGAATGTTTAAAGAAAACTATTGATTTATTTAAAGGAAAACTTTTAGGGGTGCCTGGCTGGCTCATTTAGTAGAGCATGCGACTCGATTTCAGGGTCGTGAGTTCAAGCCCCATGTTGGGTGTAGAGCCTACTTTAAAAAAAGAATGTGTAATGATGATGACAGGGTTGTCAAGATATATAATGAGTATTCCACATTAGTCTTCTGTCATAGTATGTTAGCACTGGCTCTTTGAAAAGCAGCTGATAGCCACAAAATTCACAGTAAAATTGTTCATACATTGGAATTTAGTAATCCCAATTTTTAGGATCCAACTTAAGAAAACACATAACAGTATGGAAAAAAATTATATACATAAATTAAGAATATTTTTAGCACAATAGAAGTTGAAAGCATTCTAATCAATAGTTGGATATAAAAATGAATCATGGTATTAAAAGAAATAATGCAACCGAATATGAAGTAGTGAAACATTTTATAATGTAATTCACTTAATAGTGTGATGAAAATGTTAAGTATGCAAAAACTGTCAACACTAAAACATTTAAGACAAAACCTTTTGAAGCAATAAATAGCAAAATATTCAGGTTTTTTTTTAAATCATTATTTCCTGTCTTTATGAATATTTAGCAGGAATTTTGTGATATATCTGAGAAGATAGCATTTTACTGCTTTTTTGTTTTCAACAAAACTTGAGTTCCCATTCCACTTTGAAATGATGCACTCTGCATTTAGCACTTCTGAAAACGATGTTTGTAGTCTGACATAAGCTTGTGAGATTCCTAAGAAGTAAATTGCACAGAAGTAGCTACAATATATGCCCATTGCAGAAATTGTCCTGTATCTCTGTTACCAGTGAAAACAACAATAGCAGTAGATTTTAGAGATCTGGACTCCAGGAAAACTTTGTTTTAATGTTAGGCTCTGGCACTGCTTTTAAACAGTTATAGCCCTGATAAGAAGAACTGTCGGTCAATGGGAAAATGCTTTATGGAGAAATTTAATTTTGTATGTTACTCTCTGCAACCCTAATGCTTTCATCCGTTTTGAGGTCACAGACCCCTTGAGGATCTGATGAAGTCTCCATTAAGAAATAGCATGTGAGAGTATTTACATAATTTGCAAACAAATGCCAGGGAAAGCCCCCAGCCCAGTTCCTGCAACCACCCTCCCTAGCATTCCACTTGATTTAGGATCTCAACTCTAAAAGAAGTGATTATCTCTACAGGTTCGAGAAATGGCTGCTACCACCTTAAGTGGTCTGTTACAATGTAATTTCCTGACCATGGACAGTCCTATGCAGATTCATTTTGAGCAACTTTGCAAGACAAAACTACCGAAGAAAAGAAAGCGAGACCCTGGTTTTGTAGGAGATACAATTCCTTCTGCAGGTAACTGTGCTGGTAGAAAAATACCCATATCCTTTGGGAAATTAACCAGGCTTACTTAACAAATATTTACTGAATACTTGTATGTACCTGGGTACTGGAAATAGTTGTTCCTGCTTTTTTTTTTTTTTTTTAATAATTTTTTTCAATGTTTATTTTTGAGAGAGGGAGCACAGGTGAGGGAGGGGCAGAGAGAGACAGACACAGAATCTGAAGCAGGCTCCCTGACACGGGGCTCAAACTCACGAACTGCAAGATCATGACCTGAGCTGAAGTCGGATGCTTAATTGATTGAGCCACCCAGGCGCCCCAGGTTGTCCCTGCTTTTAATGAGCTTTGCCTATTAAGGCAAGACCTGGAATTTAAAAGCAAAAATTGAGATAAGTACAAAGGGACCTGAGGATGCCTGGGTAGTTCAGTCGGTAAAGTGTCTGACTCTTGATTTTGACTCAGGTCATGATGGCATCTCACCATTGTGAGATCAAGCCCCAAGTTGGGCTTGGTGCTGATTGTGGAGCCTGTTTAAGATTCATCCTCTCTCTCTCTCTCTCTCTCTCTCTCTCTCTCTCTCTCTCTCTCTCAAAAAAAAAAAAATAATAATAAATAATAATAATAATAATAAAAACAAAGAAACCTATACACCGCTGCATGCAACTATTAAATTAATCAGGTCTACCCACCTACATGAATTAGTCATTTTGGAGAGGCTAAAATATTTTTTAGATTTTATTGCTTAGGTATAAATGTACTAAGAAAATATAAAGTAAAAACAGCCTTACTTTTATTTGGAAAGGGGTCTATTCACTACTTCACTAGCCATTTGTTGGGAGGGTAAGAAGAGTCCTTTCAGAGTAGAAGTTTTTACTCTAGCGGAGCATAAAGATAAACAGTCTGTTTAAGAGTCAGATCTGATTACCATGTCACATTTATTTATTTTTTATTTTTTTATTTTTTTTTTAATTTTTTTTTTCAACGTTTATTTATTTTTGGGACAGAGAGAGACAGAGCATGAACGGGGGAGGGGCAGAGAGAGAGGGAGACACAGAATCGGAAACAGGCTCCAGGCTTTGAGCCATCAGCCCAGAGCCCGACGCGGGGCTCGAACTCACGGACCGGGAGATCGTGACCTGGCTGAAGTCGGACGCTTAACCGACTGCGCCACCCAGGCGCCCCTACCATGTCACATTTAAAGAGACATTTAAACATGATTGTGGGGCGCTTGGCTGGCTTGGTCGGTGGAGCATGTGATTCTTGATCTCAGGGTTGTAAATTCAAGCTCCATGTTGGGTATAGAGACTATTTAAAAATAAAATCTTTAAAAAAACCATGGTTGGAAAGAACTATCTGACATTGCAACTGCTAACTACATAGTCACAGGAAGAATGAAAAATATATAGAAAGATTCTTAATAAGTAGGAGGCTTATCAGATTTATGGGACATGCTTGGAATGTGAAGCTCCTAAGTGCTGATTACAGAAGAGTCTTAATTATGTCATATAGTTACCTAATAGCAATTTCCAATAAAATGCCAATGTATGTTCTAGTGGCTTTGCTTGAGAACTATATATGTATATATTTTTTAATTATTTATTTTGAGAGAGAGAAAGAGAGAGAGGGTATGAGTAGGGGAGGGGCAAAGAGAGAGAGAATCCCAAGTAGGCTCTGCACTGTCCGCACAGAGCCCCATGCAGGGCTTGATCTCATGAGATCATGACCTGAGGGGAAGTCGGATGTTTAACTGACTGAGCCATCCAGGCACACCTGAGAGCTGTGTGTGTGTGTGTGTGTGTGTGTGTGTGTGTGTGTTAATGTTTACTTTTGAGAGAGAGTGTACAAGCAGGGGAGGGGCCGGGGTGGGGGGGTGGTGGTACAGAGGATCTGAAGCAGGCTCCAAGCTGACAGCAGACAGCCCAACATGGGGCTCAAACTCACTAGCCGAGAGATCATGACCTGAGCCAAAGTCAAACGCTTAACCGACTGAGCCGCCCAGGCATCCTGAAAACCACTAGTTTAATTGAAAACTAATTTCATTTCACTGTAACACGTGCAGTAGAGTCCTGTAAATATTGGAACATACATTGGTGGTTTTTTTGCAGAGTTGGTCAAACGTCATGCTGGGGTGCTAGGACTTGGTGCGTGTGTTCTTTCTAGTCCTTATGATGTTCCCACCTGGATGCCCCAGCTCCTTATGAATCTCAGTGCACATCTAAATGATCCGCAGCCTATTGAGGTAAAATCTTTCTTGTTAGTTTCTTTGCATGCATATTATATCAGTGATGTTTTCTAAGAAATCATTTATGCTGATAATTTCCCATTCACTCTGGACCTTCAGCTATGATAAAACTGCTGCTGCTACTACCTCTGCCAGGGCTAAGCCTGCTCATCAGTGATTATTAAAATCTTGCAGAGGCCTTGCTTTTGTGTATATTTGAGAGCTTTTGGTAGCAAGGAAAATACTATAGCTTCTGTCTCTCCCAGTTCAGTGGAAGTAAAATACTGTCAATGTTGTCTGGATAGTTAATCTTTATACTTCACTAACATTTTATACCTAGGAAGTATCTAACTGGGAGCTAATATTAAACAGGAAATTGTGATGGTAGTATTCATGATTAACTATGTCCCTAAATAGCTGAAAAGGTCAATGACTTTGTCCTTTTCACCTTGGTAAATAGATGTAGGTGTATATTCAAACTGGTTTAATAATGCGGTGTAAGTTCCAGGGGCTTGTCCTAAAGTGCAGCTCATAGTTTTAAAGAAGTGAGCTTGGTGGCTTTGCCAAGTTCCATTTGGCTTGTTAGTTTTGCAGCACTCAGTTAAGTGTGAGATCTGAAGTCTAGAGGGATCTTTATTTAGTTATCCTAACCACTAACTAGGATAACTAAACACATATATATCCTAAACACATAACTATCCTAAACTAGTTATCCTAGTTTTTCAGAGGTTAAAATAAAATGTGTGTGGGTTGCCTACTCTACAGATGACTGTAAAAAAGACCTTATCCAATTTCCGAAGGACGCACCATGACAACTGGCAAGAACACAAACAGCAATTCACAGATGACCAGCTGCTTGTTCTCACCGATCTCCTTGTGTCACCATGCTATTATGCATAGAAGGGTGAGTCAGCAAAATTGAGATTAAAGAAGTCTGGCATCCCCAGGCAGATGTCATTGGTTTGGTGATTGGGAAGTAGGTGTTCCTAAGTTTTTTCCTTTTTCTGACATTCTTAGATGTCACTGTTTAGATTTAAAATATATATATGACTTTTGCTATTATCAGTGGAAGTAAGTTTCCAGAAAATTCTTCCTTGTTTCTCTGCTTCGGGTATTAAGCAGAGAATTGATGTGACTGCTTTTGGACCTTTATAAATGAGAAGGCTCAGTAGCCTGGGAATGGTTAGTTAAGAGAAATTGTGTTCTTACTTGCCTCCTGCGTGGGGCCTAGGCACTCTGGGTTGCCCCAAGGACCTTAGGTACTATACAATTATGAGAACATTTCATCTGTATTCTTAAGTTTTTTGTTTTTTGTTTTTTGTTTTCATCCTGAATTAAAGATGAGAACCCAGAAACCTTTCCACTGGGGTAAGAAGAATAAAGAAAATCTCACTTCTTGCATGTTCTGTTGTCTAACTGAAATTTTTTTCCTCCCTGATACAGATGAGTAGTCCTCACTTCAAGCTCTTTTCATCAAAAATTCCAGATCCTCAGGTACCATCTGTGGTGGCTCTCTGCAGGTTTTTAAACCCCGCCTCTGCTGAGCTCTCATCGGTTTGGTGGTTTCTGTGTTTAGTCTCATTAGTCTACGTTCCACAGGCTCTCAGCTGCCATTTGATTACCTAACTTGTCTGGAAGTATCTCCAGAATACTGAACACTTTTTCTTTGAGGCATCTGACAAAGCCACAGTGTCTCAGACTAGAAATAATTACCCAATATGATCATGGCATCCAAGAACAAACAGAGTCTAGGAAATCATTAAGAAACAATTTACTTGTAATGGAGAATACCTGTCTGTAATACAGGTCCTGTCATTTCACTCATCTCAAATTATTTTGAATTTTTTCCAAATGGCTGTTGGGTGTAGATGGTAGTAGGGCTGCGGGCCATAAATCAAAGCCTGAGAGCCTTGGGTCTGGAGAGCCATGAAGAGGGAAGTAAAAGAGAGCCAAGTTTGGAGCCTAACCAAGGACCTGATGGATCACTCCACCAAGACACAGAAGTGAAGTCTTTGTCCACATTCTTCCCACAGACTGGAGTTTTTGGTGCTGATAGAGCAGTTGCTGAAAAACTGGGGGTTTGGTGAATAAATTTTTGATTGATTGTTGTGTGTGTATACAATGTGTGATTTTGAAAATAAACAACAACAACAACAAAAACCCTGACTGATTGATTTTTACCTGTATTCTTTGCATATACTATTGGACCCTCTTTGAAAACTGTTATACATCACCTAATGGAAAACTGCTGTGTATGTGGAAATTTCGTAATTTTCTTTCTTTTTGTTTTTTTTCTTTTTTCTTCTTTTTTGTTTTTTTTGCCTGCAGAATCGTTGAGAGACTGAGTCTTTATATTTAATTGACTTGTTTAATAAATGTTATATAGATGTAAAAGACTGTATAAACTGTAGAGATAGCATTGGCAAGACTTTGTACAGATGCAACCTTTTACACAGCACCTGTGTGTAATTATTTGTAAAGATTCACATGTAGCTCTTTATTATAGTAAATTTTGGCTTTTGTACCAATTGAATGCTATTTTTTGTGTTTTTAAATTATTTTCTCTATCTTTTCATGTTACAAAAGCTGAGGTATGGGGTTTTTGTTTGAGTTCACTTATCGTTAGAATGTCTGGATTTTTATGTAACTTTTTTGTGTGCATCCTTAAATGCAAAACCACATGTTTGCCTGTGACAAGTTTATAGAATGCAAGGTATCTTCTAGGTTAAAGTAATTCACAAGTTGGTGAATGTCATCTTGGAACACACCCTGTACAGTCTTCCTTAAAGGAACACTACAGTATATTTTTTAGTATCTACTTGCTGAATGACTCGATACAGACCTAAGCACAGCAGAGGTCCCGGTATAGTATTGAATTGTCAGCATACACAGGCCTAATCCCTGTATAGAGTAGTGCCAAACTGATGATTTCAATTGTGTAACTAGTTTAAAACCCAATAAATGGATTGTTTTTAACATCTGGCTTTTGTCTTCATTAAGAAGAGAAGACAGTTTTCTAGGCAGTGACTCTCATGGATTCCTTTTCCATCCATAGATCTGGATCCATAAATTCATGCCCTCTAACCAAAATGAATTACCTAAACCAGACCTGTCTAGTATAGTAGCTAATAGCTACATATGCCTATTTACGTATAAATAAAATTTCATTTCTTCAGCCTCTATGGCCACTTGTGGCTAGTAGTTTACCTTACTGAGTAGCACAGATGAATGTTTTTATCACAGAAAGTTCTGTTGGACAGCACTGGTCTGGTCTAGATCATTGGTGATCTAGATGTGTCTAAGAATGTATCTAAGAATCACATGGGGATTTTGTTAAAATGTGAATTTTAATTCATGCTGCTAGCTCATGATATTGATGCCTGGCCCTCACACTTTGAATGGTGAGGCCTTACATTATATTAACCACTTGAGATTTTTCTAAACGAGCTGCATGAAACTATGCCTTAGCAAGGTTCCTAAAGTAAGAACTTTATTTTTTTTTTCAATGTATGAAACTTATTGTCAAATTGGTTTCCATACAACACCCATTGCTCATCCCAAAAGGTGCCCTCCTCAATACCCATCACCCACCCTCTCCTCCCTCCCACCCCCCATCAACCCTCAGTTTTTAAGAGTCTCTTATGCTTTGGCTCTCTCCCACTCTAACCTCTTTTTTTTTTTCCTTCCCCTCCCCCATGGGTTTCTGTAAAGTTTCTCAGGATCCACATAAGAGTGAAAACATACGGTATCTGTCCTTCTCTATATGGCTTATTTCACTTAGCATCACACTCTCCAGTTCCATCCACGTTGCTACAAAGGGCCATATTTCATTCTTTCTCATTGCCACGTAGTACTCCATTGTGTATATAAACCACAATTTCTTTATCCATTCATCAGTTGATGGACGTTTAGGCTCTTTCCATAATTTGGTTATTGTTGAGAGTGCTGCTATAAACATTGGGGTACAAGTGCCCCTATGCATCAGTACTCCTGTATCCCTTGGGTAAATTCCTAGCAGTGCTATTGCTGGGTCATAGGGTAGGTCCATTTTTAATTTTTTGAGGAACCTCCACACTGTTTTCCAGAGTGGCTGCACCAGTTTGCATTCCCACCAACAGTGCAAGAGGGTTCCCGTTTCTCCACATCCTCTCCAGCATCTATAGTCTCCTGATTTGTTCATTTTGGCCACTCTGACTGGCGTGAGGTGATATCTGAGTGTGGTTTTGATTTGTATTTCCCTGGTAAGGACCGACATTGAACATCTTTTCATGTGCCTGTTGGCCATCCGGATGTCCTCTTTAGAGAAGTGTCTATTCATGTTTTCTGCCCTTTTCTTCACTGGGTTATTTGTTTTTAGGGTGTGGAGTTTGGTGAGCTCTTTATAGATTTTGGATACTAGCCCTTTGTCCGATATGTCATTTGCAAATATCTTTTCCCATTCCATTGGTTGCCTTTTAGTTTTGTTGGTTGTTTCCTTTGCTGTGCAGAAGCTTTTTATCTTCATAAGGTCCCAGTAATTCATTTTTGCTTTTAATTCCCTTGCTTTGGAGATGTGTCAAGTAAGAGATTGCTACAGCTGAGGTCAGAGAGGTCTTTTCCTGCTTTCTCCTCTAGGGTTTTGATGGTTTCCTGTCTCACATCCAGGTCCTTTATCCATTTTGAGTTTATTTTTGTGAATGGTGTGAGAAAGTGGTCTAGTTTCCACCTTCTGCATGTTGCTGTCCAGTTCTCCCAGCACCATTTGTTAAAGAGACTGTCTTTTTTCCATTGGATGTTCTTTCCTTCTTTGTCAAAGATTAGTTGGCCATACGTTTGTGGGTCTAGTTCTGGGGTTTCTATTCTATTCCATTGGTCTATGTGTCTGGTTTTGTGCCAATACCATGCTGTCTTGACGATTACAGCTTTGTAGTAGAGGCTAAAGTCTGGGATTGTGATGCCTCCTGCTTTTGTCTTCTTCAAAATTACTTTGGCTATTCGGGGCCTTTTGTGGTTCCATATGAATTTTAGGATTGCTTGTTCTAGTTTCGAGAAGAATGCTGGTGCAGTTTTGATTGGGATTGCGATGAATGTGTAGATAGCTTTGGGTAGTATTGACATTTTGACAATATTTATTTTTCCAATCCATGAGCAGGGAATGTCTTTCCATTTCTTTATATCTTCTTCAATTACCTTCATAAGCTTTCTATAGTGTTGAGCATATAGATCTTTTACATCTTTGGTTAGATTTATTCCTAGGTATTTTATGCTTGGTGCAATTGTGAATGGGATCAGTTTCTTTATGTCTTTCTGTTGCTTCATTATTGGTGTATAAGAATACAACTGATTTCTGTACATTGATTTTGTATCCTGCAACTTTGCTGAATTCATGTATCAGTTCTAGCAGACTTTTGGTGGAGTCTATCGGATTTTCCATGTATAGTATCATGTCATCTGCAAAAAGTGAAAGCTTGACTTCATCTTTGCCAATTTGGATGCCTTTGATTTCCTTTTGTTGTCTGATTGCTGATGCTAGAACTTCCAACACTATGTTAAACAACAGCGGTGAGAGTGGGCATCCCTGTCGTTTTCCTGATCTCAGGGAAAAGGCTCTCAGTTTTTCCCCATTGAGGATGATGTTAGCTGTGGGCTTTTCATAAATGGCTTTTATGATGTTTAAGTATGTTCCTTCTATCCCGACTTCCTGAAGGGTTTTTATTAAGAAAGGGTGCTGAATTTTGTCAAAGGCCTTTTCTGCATCGATTGACAGGATCATATGGTTCTTATCTTTTCTTTTATTAATGTGATGTATCATGTTGATTGATTTGCGAATGTTGAACCAGCCCTGCATCCCAGGAATGAATCCCACTTGATCATGGTGAATAATTCTTTTTATATGCTGTTGAATTCGATTTGCTAGTATCTTACTTGAGAATTTTTGCATCCATATTCATCAGGGATATTGGCCTGTAGTTCTCTTTTTTTACTGGGTCTCTGTCTGGTTTAGGAATCAAAGTAATACTGGCTTCATAGAATGAGTCTGGAAGTTTTCCTTCCCTTTCTATAAAGTAGGAACTTTAAAAAATAAAAGTTCTGGGCACCCACTGTGGCATCCTGAATCAGAATTTCTCTGGTTGGACACAGGCGTCAATAACTTTTAAAATCACCATAATGGGGGCGCCTGGGTGGCTCAGTCGGTTAAGCGGCTGACTTCGGCTCAGGTCATGATTTCGCTGTCCGTGAGTTCGAGCCCCGCGTAGGGCTCTGTGCTGACAGCTCAGTGCCTGGAGCCTGTTTCAGATTCTGTGTCTCCCTCTCTCTGACCCTCCCCCATTTGTGCTCTGTCTCTCTCTGTCTCAAAAATAAACGTTAAAAAAAAATAATTAAAAAAAAATAAAATTGCCATAATGTTTCAGTTGTGCATCAGAATTGAAAACCTCTTGTGACGATTCTTATGGCCTGCCATAGACCTAAAAACAGGATTTTTTTTTTTAATTTTTTTAATCTTCATTTATTTTTGAGAGAGACAGAATGTGAGCAGGGGAGGAGCAGGGAGAGAGGGAGACACAGAATCCGAAGCAGCCTCCAGGCCCCGAGCTGTCAGCGCAGAGCGCGTCGTGGGGCTCGAAGCCACCAGCCGTGAGATGATGACCCGAGCCAAAGTCGGATGCTCAACCGACTGAGCCACCCAGGCACCCCCAAAACAGGATTTTTTAATCTGAGTGTCCAGCATTTGCCCCGTGTCATGATAAAAGGTATAGGTGTTGCTTATTACCTTGATACCCCAGTCTGGTTATACTGTGAAATGTAATTCCTTACATTTTCTACCAGGGGCCTCAAGAATGAAAGGGAGGGGGGAGACAAAAGGGCAGGTGGCTACTGTTTTTTTTTGGGGGGGGGGGGAGAGGGCGTTGTTGGTTTTTGAGAGACAGCACAAGTGGGGGAGGGGCAAAGAGAAAGGGAGACACAGAATCCCAAGCAGGCTCCAGGCTCCGGGTGGGTTAGCACAGAGCCCAATTTGGGGCTGGAGCCCACAAACCAGGAGATCACGATCTGAAACTGTTGTCCAAGGTAGTTCCTAAATGTATGGTGCACAGAGCAGGAACGGTGTTAAGGGAGGCAAAAGCAGACCAAAGTTGAGAAGTCACTGCGGTTTAGGAGTGGAAGAGCAAGTGAAGGTAGGTTTCTAGGTGGGGAAGGGGTTGAGGGGTGAAAAGTGAGGTTTTAATGGCTAATAATCTAGTTGTTTATGGATCCTTTGAAAAAGTCTTCAGGGCGTCTGGGTGGTTCAGTCGGTTGAGCCTCCGACTCTTAATTTTCAGTTCCGGTCATGATCCCGGGATCATGGGATCCAGCGCCATATTGCGCTCAGAGTGGAGATACTCTCCCTCTTTGCATCCGCTTGTGTGCATGCGCTCGCTGTCTCTCAAATAATAAAAACAAAGACTTTGTAAATTGTGTTTCAAAATTTAAGAAAATTTACTCACCTAGTCTCTTAATGTGAAGGAATGAAAGTTTCAGTGAAAAAAATAATAGGATGAGAAAGCAGTTTTCAAATACTCTGATACTTGGTATTGTCAAGCCCTTTATTTATTTATTTATTTATTTATTTATTTATTTATTTATTTATTTATGTATGTTTATTTTTGAGAGAGAGCATGAGCAGGGCTGGAAGAGGAGACACAGAATCCAAAAAAGGCTCCAGGCTCTGAGCTGTCAGCAGAGATTGAGGTGGGGGCTCAAACCCACCAACTGTGAGATCAACCTGACCTCCACCCAGGTCCCCCCTATGTGTTTTCTTAACGTTTTTGGGGGGGATTTTTTTTTTTTTAATGTTTACTTAGCCAAGCACTTTAGATTGCAAAACTGTGATTAGTAGTGTGGCCAGAGAGAATTACTGAGGAATTTGGTTTTACTGAAAAATCAACTTTTTCTACATAGTCTTCATAGTTTTGTGCACAAAGACCATTGTCTTGTTACTATAATTGCTTTGAATATTTCTCCCCATTGTTGAACATCAAGGTTTTCAGTTTTCTTTACTACAAATTATATTGCCATGCATATTTTCATAACTTCATGCTTAAAACTTTTTTCAAGTATTTCCTTAGGGTACATTGTAAGGAGTACATTTTGATGTCAAAAATCTAGACATTGTAATTGCTGTGATATATTTTCCTTCACCTGCACATGTATCAATTTGTATTGCCAATAATGGTACTAGAATGATGGTTTCCCTGGAAATTGATAGCCCATTCATACTTTAACATAGTCCTGTTAGTGCATTTGCAGATTTTCGGTTTTTTACTACTGAGCTTCTGTTCATTTGGCACTGTTGGCTGGTACATTTTATAGCCATAATTCTAGTAGCTTTAGCCTTGCTGATGGTACTAATTAGTTCCTGATTTCCTCTTTAGAATCCTTCACAACTTGGGAATTTTTTTTTTTCAGTATAATTTCTCACAAAGGTGTAATTGATGGCCGCATTCCAGCCCAAACCTATTATAATCTCCTTTTCTATGGCCAGATGCCTGGAAATCAGCTGGCAGTTATTTATTCAGTAGCTAATTCATATGGAGAGGACTATAACTTTGGTTAGAATTCTCACTCGAAATACTAACGGGTCTTTTTTTGATTGCTTATTTCTCTGGCCAAAGTTCATCATAGCTGACAACATAGAACTGCATTACAAGTGGTTGGGGAGTGGAGTAGAGTATTATGTGGGAATTAATTGGAAATTTCTGTGAAGTTATTTCTGAACAATTCAATAGCATAGTCAACTCTTGGACTGAATGTCTACTTCATAAATTATCCAGTTCTGTTGTTTTTCTCTTGATGAAAGTACAGGATACTGGGGAAGATGTTCTCCACCTAAATCAAATTCTTTAGTACTTGTTAGTACCCAACGGTTTCTGTTTAAAAAGATAAACTGCTAGCCAAAATAGAGACTTCAGTAGCAGTATTCTAAGTTTACCTTGAACCAAGTTTTCTGGGTTTCTGGCACCAGAATGAAGGAAAGGGCATTCAAGTAGTGTTCTCTATTTCTACATAGTACCCCCTGGGGTGAGAAAAGTAGTAAGTTTCTAAAGACCCAGGTTGGGACACAAGGAGTAAGGGTTTATCTGGCTTTACTTTGTACCCAGAATGGCAAACATACTTCGGAATGCTGCTTATGGCTCAGACTAAAGTTAAACCCATTTTATGAGTTCATTATTTTGGATATGTTGTGGACTTAAGAAAGGGGGGGGGTGTAGAGAATACGGGGACAATCGGTTTCTGCGTTGCTTACTAAAATTAGCTGCACACGTAGCACCACTGCATTAAATAAGGTCCACGATTTCTTGGCGTGGTTATGTCATTTGCAGGGGTGGTCTCTTCACTTGCGTTTGGTTTTCCAGTGGTTACTCCCCTTGCTGAGTTCCCTCAGTAAATTCCTTAATACTCTGAGGTAGCTGAGAGAACGGGGAAAAACTGCGTGGCTCTTTGCCATTAAGTGAAAGCTGGTTTGATTTTAAATTGTTATAACGACTTCATTTGCAAACTCCGTCTCAAAGTACCGAACTGGACGACGACGCCAGTTTAATACAGGAGGCAGAGTGTTCGCTGCAGCGCCGACCAGAGCCAGGAGGCCTTCTCGGAAGCACCGGGCCGCGAGGAGAGCCCCGCCAGCCGCCCGGCCCACGCTCTGCACCGGCTCAGGCCATCGGGGCCCCCAGCCTTCCCTGCCCGCGGCCCAGCCCACGGGCCCCCGCTTCCTCCGCGCGCCAGCCCTCGCCCGCCTTGGAGCGCGGCTCCCTGCGCGGGCAGCGGCGCAGCGTGGGGGGCGGAGGGCGGGGCGGCCCCCGGGCACGAGGGGGCCCGCGAGGCGGTGAGGGCGCGGGGGCAGGCGGGCGCCGCTGCCCGAGTGTCCGGCGGAGGGGGCGGCGCCCTCGGCGTCTCCGTGACTGCGCCTCCCGCGCCCCCGGCTCGGCGGCTCCCGGGATGCGCGGAGGCGGCGGCGGCGGCGATGGCGATGATGCCTGTAGCCCAGCCTGGTCCCGGGCGGCGGGCGGAGCTGGGGTCCGGGCTGCGAGATGGAGGAGGAGGGGGGCGGCGCTGCGGCCACCGGGCAGGTGAGAGGCCGCGGGCCCCGGAGGAGGACGACGCGCGGGGGCCGGGAGGGCCGGGCCCCGGGAAGACGGCGGGTTAGGGCGGCGCGAGGCTGCGCTGGTCCAGGCCCGGCCGCCGCGCACCTGCCCTCCTGGCGCGGCCTGCGGGGAAGCTATCTCGTCCCTGCCTAGCCTGCTCCCGGGCTCCGCCGGGTTGCGGAGCCCTTTCCCCACCGCCCATTCCTGGCCGGAGCCCTCCGCACCCCACCAGCCCTCTGCCCATTCTCTTACAAGCTTGCTGGCCTGAACTAGGCCCTCATCACCACAACCTTCCCCACCCCAGGGAGCGCCTGCCCATCTCCAGTCCCTAGCTGGGGCCCACCTCCCTTCCCGGCAGCCTCCCAGCGCACCCCCAGACTGGGGGCTCTCCATAGCCTCCCCGTCTCCGTCATCCACTGACCCTGCCCCAGCCTGTCAGCTGCTCAGGGCTTCAAGAGGTAGTTCACCTGGGGAGAAAGAGCGGGTCCTCCGAAATCAGATAAATCTGCCTTGAATCTAGTGACCTTGGGCAAGTCATCTAACTTCCTTGAGGTTTTCCTGATCTGTACAAATACAGTTGGTCTAATAATAGTACAGAACCTTGCTCTCTGTGAGAGTTAGACCGTGAAGATGCTGTCCTCGAAGAATTTAAGGCATTATGACAAATTTATATGAGAAAAAAAAAATGAATTGGAAGAATCCAGGCCAGGAGCTAACTTGTAAAAGCTCATACAAAATGCTTTCATACGTACTAAAGTATTAAAGTAGCACAGTAGATTATCAGAGACTCTTCACACAGCTTAATGAGAAATCATTGCTATGGTACAAAAATTTTCATTTAACTAGTCCTTGCTTAGGATACCCCCTCCTTAGTTGTAACAAGATGCACATGGATGTGAATTCATTCTGTCCAACTGTGGCTAAAATGCCTGTCTAAGACTGGTGCTCTAACTTAAAATTTTTCTGATTTTCTGACTTTCATCATTTACTTATGGTCCCAGAAATAAAGTAGCTGGTATGCTTGCACTGAAAAGAACGTTGGTAATTTTTAATATTTAGGAGTAACAAATTTCATTTATCCCCCTCCTCAAATCACTGAGTTTTATAGTGCTACCATCATAACTTCATTCCAAATTGTGATTCCAGCCTCCTCTTTCTTAAAAGTCCCAGAAGTGGGCTTACTTTTCCTTTGTTTCCTTTATTGCGCCTAAGGTTTCTCTGCAAAAACCTTTATTTCTGTCACGTTTTTCCTTTTCTTCCCAGCCTCACATTCCCTTCTTTTTTTTTCCCCCTAACTATCTGGGAATGATTTATAATTACTTTATACCAGAAGTGTAATTATCAACCTTGCCAAAGAGTTACACAGAAGTGTGTGTGTGTGTGTGTGTGTGTGTGTGTGTGTGTCTGTGTGTGTCCCTATTTTGGGCTCCAGGAACTTTGAGTCCGGAAGGGATTGTGATACCTACTTCACAGGTCTATACTGAGAGTGAAATAAAGTGTGATAGCTTATGTAGAGCTGCTGATATGTATGATAATGACCCAAGAAGTGATAGCTGCTATGATTATCTTCTAGGCAGCCAACCTCCCTTGATTTCTTTCTTGTTACGTTGAGTTGAACATTGAGTTGAGCGTGGTGGTGACAAATGTCAGCTTAGGTTCAAATCCATGCCCTACCACTTTAAGGTGGGAGCACTGTCTCCAACTCAAGTTTCCTTATCTGTAAAACAGGGATATGTTATACTCAGGGTTGCTGTGAAGATTCGAGAAATTAATATCATGGAGCCTTGAAAACAGTGCCTGACATATCATAAGCACTCGATAAAGTTAACATACTAATAATGACATTGACAATTATATCCCTGACCTAGAATTTTCTTTTTTAAAAAAACCTACTGATGGGGCGCCTGGGTGGCTCAGTCAGGTAAGCATCTGACTTCAGCTCAGGTCATGATCTCACAGTTCATGGGTTCGAGCCCTGCATCGGGCCCTGTGCTGACAGCTCAGAGCCTGAAGCCTGCTTAGGATTCTGTGTCTCCCTCTCGCTACCCCTCCCCCCTCACACTCTGTCTCTCTCAAAAATGAATAAACGTTAAAAAAAAAATCTTTGAAAGAAAAACCTACTGAAAAATGTTAAATTGATTGAAAAAATTATAACTGTGCAGAAAGTGGAAGTTGGTCCTCAACTACTCCAAATCTTTTTTTTTTTTTCCTCCTGCCTCTTATCCTTGACCAATATTGGTGCTTCATCATCCCATTTTCCCTTTGACAGTTCCCTTTCCAGATGTCTCCTAGCCTGTGATCTTCATAATTTCCATCACCCCTCTTCTTCGTTTTTAGCCACTCACTCGGTATTTCTCTGAACATCAGTTCCAAATGCTTTCATTCCAAATTCCTGCTTCCCTCTTCTCTCCTGTTTGCTCCCCTACCTCCAAAGAAGAAACCCTTCTGGGCATCTCTCTGCCTTTCTGCCTCCTCAAGTTGAGTTTTCTACTTCTCTTTTCATCAGCTAACTCCAGTCGTCCAATTAACAATGCAAAAACAAGTAGCAAAAGGTTGTCTTTTTCTTACCTCATAGCTATCAAAAAGGATTCAGAAACAGGGACCCGGTCTGTAAGTGAAAACAATAAAGCCATCCATTATTATGTTTTAATTCTAATCATCAAGAAACAAGTGGTTGGGATTTATATTTTTGTCTCATGGAACTTTTATAAGGAAAGTATAAGAAAGCTGGTTTCCCTTGCCAGTGAAGAAATTCATCATATTGTCATGGTCTGTACTATTTGACCATTGAGAAGAAAAAAGAGGCCATCTTCTTCCTTCGTGAAGGACATTTGTTAGGTAGATGGATCTCCTCAGGACTGAAATTTGTCTCATACTCACTGGCACAGCCATACCTACTACTGAATGCTGAGACATTTCTGTATCAGGAGGTTCATAGCTGCTGCTTGGAGCCCCGAGTAATCCTTCATGGACCAGTCCCCTCTTCCTCTGTGCCCCATGATCCAGGAACCAAAGGGTTAATCCCAGGCACAGCTAGAGGCCTCTGGAACCCAGTTGGAGCTCATGGTTAAATATTTGGAACATAACCCCAGGACGTCCCCAGTGCCATTGCTTATTCCTAAATGCTGGATTAAAGCAAATACCTTTGAGTCGTCAAGAGCATTGCACCAGTCTCCAAGGAACAACTTCAGCTGTCCTGCTGGAAGCATCTTTCAGAGCAGAGTGGGCACCAGGCCACACAGGGCTTTGACATTTGGAACAACGGAAGATTTCTGTGAGTGTACTTTAAATCTCATTGCAAAACAAAGTCGAAAATAAAAAGCAAGAAGAAAAAGAAGTTTTCTTATAAAGCAGAGGCTGGGTCTTACTCATCTTTCTACCCACAGCACCTAGCATAAAGCTGGCATACAGTCTGCACATGATAAATGTAAACTGAGTAAATGAAGGCATGAATGGGCATGTGCCTCCTGTTTGATCATGACGATATTGCTGTTGAATAACAATTCACCTTTGTATAGAAGGTTAGAGTTTACAAAAGGGTGCTTTGTACCTTTTAAATCTCAAATACAATGCTTTCATTTTCCCCTCTCAAATGTAGTCCTACACAAAGTTTTTTCCAGTGAAAGGGAGGGAGATGGCCAAGAAATTACCAGCAGGGAGAAAAAATTATAAACAATGGAAAATAAAGCGTGTTCCTAGGGAAAGAAATAGTACTTGTTAGTGATTTGTGGGAGTTCGATAAGGGGCCACAGTATACTTCAGCAATGCCATCTGACTTGTAACCTAAACACATGCTGTGAGACCTACTCCCATAATCTCACCCTGTCTGCCCCTCCATCCCTGCCCTGCTCCTGACCCCCAGCAAGCTCCTCACCATCACTCCCTGCAGGTGCCCTCAGCCTCCACCCCAGGTTGGGATTAGCTTCCCCTTCTCTGACTTCCACAGCACCTGCTGTCATCTGATTGACCACATTAGGCTGTGAGTACATAGTGATCTCTTTGGTGTCTGGCACCAGAGTGTTTCTAAAAGTAACATTTGCATACCCTTCAATCAGAAACTCAAGGGGTGGGGCCCAGGAATCTGCTTTTTTTTTTTTTTTTTTAAGTCCCCAGGTGATGCTTAAACTATTCCAAAAACCACTGTGCCATGAAACCTGACATTAGCCCAAGGAATATATTTTGAGGTGTTTGTGTCTTTTCTGTGTTGGACTTTGAGCAGAGAAATGTTTTTTTGTATGCATCAGTCAGAGCTAAAACAAATTCTAGTACTCTTGTAAAAAATCATGCAATCGCTCTACTCCATTAATTTCTTTCTGTTTCTGGGTGTGCATTTTTGTGTGCAGGCTTTTCTGCTCTGGGCCTCTTTTGCCCCATACTGCTCGCCTGTGAGTTGAGGCCCTGACTCCCCTCCCACAGAAGGGAGAGTCCCTTCTCTCTGAAGATGAACTCCACGGACCACCTTCAGGACGCTCCCAACACCACCTTGCTCCACGTGCGTCACTCCCATGGAGGAAACAGCACCACACTACAGGAGGGCCTCCAGGACCTCATCCACACCGCCACCTTGGTAACCTGCACTTTTCTACTTGCAGTCATCTTCTGCCTGGGCTCTTATGGCAACTTCATTGTCTTCTTGTCCTTCTTTGACCCAGCTTTCAGGAAATTCAGAACCAACTTTGATTTCATGATCCTGAACCTGTCCTTCTGTGACCTCTTCATCTGTGGAGTGACAGCCCCCATGTTCACCTTTGTGTTGTTCTTCAGCTCAGCCAGTAGTATCCCAGATGCTTTCTGCTTCACCTTCCATCTCACCAGTTCAGGCTTCATAATCATGTCCCTCAAGACCGTGGCAGTGATTGCCTTGCACCGGCTCCGCATGGTGTTGGGAAAGCAGCCCAATCGCACAGCCTCCTTTCCCTGCACCCTGCTCCTCACTCTGCTTCTCTGGGCCACCAGTTTCACTCTTGCCACCTTGGGCACCCTGAAAACCAGCAAGTCCCACCTCTGCCTTCCCATGTCCAGTCTGATGGCCGGAGAAGGGAGAGCCATTTTGTCTCTGTATGTGATCGACTTCACCTGTTGTGTCGCTGTGGTATCTGTCTCTTACATCATGATCGCTCAGACGCTGCGGAAAAATGCTCAAGTCAGAAAGTGCCCCCCTGTGATCACAGTAGATGCTTCCAGACCACAGCCTTTCATGGGGGCCCCTGGAAAGGGGGGTGGAGATCCCATCCAGTGCACCATGCCGGCTCTCTACAGGAACCAGAATTACAACAAACTGCAGCACGTTCAGACCCATGGATACACCAAGAGTCTTAACCAGATGCCAACTCCGGGGGCCAGCCGGCTCCAGCTGGTCTCTGCTGTCAATCTCTCCACGGCTAAGGATTCCAAAGCGGTGGTCACCTGTGTGATTATCGTGCTCTCCGTCCTGGTGTGCTGTCTTCCACTGGGGATTTCCTTAGTGCAGGTGGTCCTTTCCAGCAATGGGAGCTTCATCCTTTACCAGTTTGAACTCTTTGGATTTACCCTTATATTTTTCAAATCAGGATTAAACCCTTTTATATATTCTCGGAACAGCTCAGGGCTGAGGAGGAAAGTGCTCTGGTGCCTCCAGTACGTGGGCCTGGGTTTTTTCTGCTGCAAACAGAAGACTCGACTTCGAGCCATGGGAAAGGGGAACCTGGAAATCAACAGAAACAAATCCTCCCATCATGAAACAAACTCTGCCTACATGTTGTCTCCAAAGCCCCAGAAGAAATTTGTGGACCAGGCTTGTGGCCCAAGTCATTCAAAGGAAAGTGTGGTCAGTCCCAAGATCTCTGCTGGACACCAGCACTACGGTCAGAGCAGCTCCACCCCCATCAACACTCGGATTGAACCCTACTACAGCATTTACAACAGCAGCCCCTCCCAGGAGGAGAGCAGTCCGCATAACTTGCAGCCAGTAAACTCTTTTGGATTTGCTAGTTCATATATTGCCATGCACTATCACACCACTAATGATTTAATGCAAGAATATGACAGCACGTCGGCCAAGCAGATTCCAGTGCCCTCTGTTTAGGCTCGTGGAGGCTGGAGACTCTTGCAGAAACTGTTTTTGTTTCTGATACTATTTGATTTTTTCCCCCATTTCTGTGAGACCCGTGGTAGATGAAAACTTCAAGATCCAGCGGAACAGTTGGCAGTTCTGATTTTCTTCTGTCTGAAGTATAAGCACCTATTGATTTGCTTTGTGGTTTCTTGACCTTTTAAGATTTGATGTAAAAATGTATTATTTAGATTTTTTACCCTGACCTGCGCTCTGATCTTTTGTACTAAACTTTTAAATAGATGCCAGGAATGATCATGCTAATGTATTGAAGGAGAATGGACTGATTACGATCATTTGAGTCAGTGTTCGGGGCCTTCAAAGTATACCTGAGTTGGATTTTTTTTAAACAATATGAAGGTATGATCTTCACTGAGGCGAATTTTTTATTAATTGAACTGTAAATTTTGATTCTGTAATGTGTTGAAATGGGGAGCAATACACTTTTTTGGTAGCAGGCTTATTTGAATAAATAATACATTGTCAAAGCAGAAAATCAGAAATATATTATCTATAATTACCTTTACCCAAGACACACAGGCATTAAGTACTTTCCTTTCATAAGACAGTCAGCCAAGAATTACAGTATTATGATTATTACCATTTCTTATTATAGACATTATTTTGTGTGAGTTGATTAGCTATAAAGCTTTTTAAAAAGAAATCTGTTTTTGCTTGCTGAAAACGCCTTATTCTATTTTGGCATGATCTTACCCGAGAGCCCTTGGTGAAGAGGACAGGACCTGTAGTGGAGGAATGTGATTTCTAGGTGCATGGGCACTAACGGTGGTCATCTCAATCAGGGTGTGGTGATGTAGGAAGCAATCTGAACTGCCATTGTGTGTTAGAAGATCTTTATCATTGCTTAAGAAGCTGTAAGAATGACAATGGGAGTATTTCATTTGATTTGTTCCTTCTCTGTAAGGATGGTTTGTTAACAACCTAACAGAGTATCCCAGTGTTTGAAAATAATTTTTTTTTGTCCTTGTTTATGTATCACTATGGTAGAAAAATTCTTAAGACAATCTGTTTTCAAACTAATCGTGTTATTTCTCTCCCATTAATCTTGGACATGGGCAGTAAAGGAGAACTAGATGAAGTATTTCTATACCTTATGCTAATTTTATTATGTATCCTGTGATTCCTAGCATAACAACTGTAAATTCATATTTTTATGTAAAAACATTTTCATTATAGAGTTAGCATTTGAACTCGCTGCAGTTTTGGAACTATAGCTGCCAAACTCCAGACGAGCATCAAGATCCAAAACCTATCTTTAGAGGAAAATTGTTATAGTCAAGAACTGTTATTGCAGATTGGAAGGAACTTTGTTGTTTTGAAAGGTATCCAGTTTATAGCTCCCTCTCCAGGCCTTTCCCAAATACAAGATTCCTTGGGGAAGGGGGGTTGGGACACAGAACAGATGCTCAGCTGGAACTCTGTGCAGCCTTGTCCAACACCTCTCGCCTTCCAGCACCCACCAGCCATTCTATTTCTGAGATCTGAGTATGAGATATGGGTTTTACTTTGTTTTTAAATTCGCCTTTTAGAACTTTGTCCTTCCCTTCCTTCTCTCCCTTTCTTCCTTTTTGTTATTAAATTTTATAACAGAAGAGAAAACCTCTACTCTGTCACATTTTTTCTTGTTTGTAATTGAATGCTATTTTTGAAAATCACTATAACCTATTTCAGTTATACTTTTATATGTTTAATACAACACTGTTTTCATTTATTAATATTCCCACAAGATTAAGTAATATACTAACCAGGTAATATATTACCCTTTTTAAAAAGCACTAAGAAATCCAATATCCTTTCCCAAGGTCATTTGAAGAATTGTGGAAAATTAGGAATGAGACTTTTGTCTTAATTTAGAACTGGGTATTTATTCCAATAAGCCAAACAGCTTTATAATTAATAACATTAATCAAAAAGACACTTCTTGATTAAGACTTTTTAAGGTATGTATCTCTTTTTTGGCTGGGCATTTCCAGTGTGATTCAATAAAAGATTTTTTAAAAGTAATTTCTACTTGTAAAATTTAAAATGTCAGGTTTTCTTGTGTGACCTTTGAGTTTGAGATGACCCATCTTTGGGAGGTAAAAGTTATAATAATATAAAGAAAAATAAGCATGTGCATATGAGGTGTTCTTTCTCTGTATGCTCATCAAGAAATTATTGATTTAACTTGCATGAAATACATGTTGGGCTAGATTCTTAGCCTTCTCCACATGTATCTCTGTATCTATGTGGAGATACAGAGATAGATAAAACTTATCTCTTCACAAGTTACATATATATCTATTTATAAAAATAGATACATATATAACTTCTCTATAAGGGCTAACCTGAGAACTAAAAATAATGAGCACTCAGTTGAATGTGACTAATTATTAGCAGGGTATATTAATTAGTTCTCTTGATGCTTTACTGTGATGCAAAGTATGTGATGTATTTCAAACATTTTATAACTGTTCTGATGTTAACCTTTAGGCCAGATTTGTATTTCTGATGCTTTTAATGTTCTTTTAAAAAAATAATGTTTGGAAAATAAAAGTATTGAAAATCCTAACATTTCTGAACATCAGATTGCAGTACTATGACTTTCCTGTCCAATCATTTGAAAACTATCAGAGAAAAGTAGTGATGATTATTGCACAATGGATAACAATGTGTTAACCCTCAGCATTCTCTTCCTTAAGAGATGAAATACTTGTGGGTTTTTGTTTTTGTTTTTTTTAAGTCAGCTGTATGCCCAACCTTGGGCTGGAACCCCTACATGATCAAGAGTCAAGATCAAGAGTCGCATGCTCCCCTGACTGAGCTAGCCAGGCATCCTGAGTCCTCAGGATCTCTTTAATGGTTCCAGGTAGTTCTCTGGCTCATGGTCGGTGCTGCATCTGTCAGGCATTGTTGACAGTCTCATCAAAAGTGGTATTTCCCCTGTACTTAATGTTTTTCTGCCTCTTTCTATCTCTTAGCAATTTCTTGAGGGCTTTGATAATCAGGGCAGAAGCAGAAGGTACCACTTCAATTTGGGCCTGTGTGTTGTTGTTGTTGTTGTTGTTTTGTTTGTTTTTTTATGGGAAGATCATGATTCCCAGGCATCCCTTGAAGTAGGTGGGTCACTTTAGGGGTGACTTTTACCCACTTAAAAATTTGTCTCGTCTCACATTAGCAGTGAAGATTCAGGCATCACCCTGAATCGTTATTTTTTTACTCATAAGTTTAAGGCATAGCGCCTGTCTGTTCTGAATGGTCAGTTTCACTGTAATCTTCAGACCCTTCCAATCACTCGTTCCCTTGATGATGTCAGCACCAACCATTTTTGGAGACAGACCCAGGGAGCCTGTCTTCTGGGCCAGGGCAGACGTGGCAACAACTTCCCCACAAGGTATATGACTTGGTCTTGCTGGGGTTGAACTTAGGTGGCATGGTGAAGGTGGCTGGTGTTAGGTGAACCCAGATTCAGGACGACCTAAGACAGCTGCACCTTTGCCTCCTTCCAGCTGAAAGCCAAAAGCAAAAGTGCATTTCTTAGAATTGGTGGTATATATGGTGTGTATAAGCTAAAGGAAAACACAGTTATGGTCCCTTGATAAACAATTGAAGGACCCTTCTTTGAAACTAATATTGTGAGTAGTTTCTTGGTTAGCAACTCTACATCCAGGAGCAAAGCCCTCACAAGATCCCAGGTGATAATTCTTTTCTGAAGTGGGGAGGCAGCAGAAACGGAAGGGCACTGACAAAGAAATAGCAGCATGAAGTCCTGCAGAGTTAAGGCCCAGAACCCTTCTTAAACAGTTTGGTTTTGGGGTCCTAAAAATGAGCATCTGTAAACCTGTTCCCAGTTTCATTTTCTTTTTTTTTTTTTAAGTTTTATTTATTTATTTAGAGAAAGAAAGATTGAGCATGAGCAGGGGAGGAGCAGAGAGAGGGAGAGAGAGAGAGAATCCCATGCAAGAGAATCCGTGCTGACAGCACGGAGCCCAATGCAGGGCTCGAACTTACAAACAGTGAAATCAAGACCTGAGCTGAAATCCAGAGTCGGACACTTCACCAAATGAGCCACCCAGGTGCCCCTCCATTTTTCATTTTCAAGTTAGTCACACCTCATTTCGAAGATCATTACTTGAGGCGACAAGTAACACTTCTTGGGTGCTGGCAGTCTTGGGTTCCTCTCCAGATCTGACTTGTTATTATAGCTCATTCTTAAGTAATAGTCTGTAATCTGGCCAGGCCAGGTTACGGAGTCTCCTCTTTCAAGGCCACCCTTTTCATTCACAGTTCAGGGGTAGCATACATGACTCCCAGGGAGACATGTGTTTTCTCTCATATCCACTAAAAGCAGTTGTTTTTCTTTTCCATTAATGAAAGAAGCCAATGGTCCCTACAGAGACACTTGCTCTACTGCCCTCCTACTGGAATTGAAGGAAGGCCAAGAGTTAGTGAAGATTCCAGGCCTATGGAATTGTAAGAAAGGCAGGCAGGCTGCCCGGAAAAGGCTCACCTCCCATCAGAGATCCAGGCTTTAGAGAGGCCAGGCCTGGACTGAGCTTACAACACAAAACAGCAAGCCCCACCAGAACGTGGTGTAGAGAGGACTCTACTGAGGCAGGTATCTGCAGGATGAGCTTCGGTGGGCTCATTCCAGCTGTACTGGCCCAAATATGATGAGATGCAGGAGATCCCAAGTCACCTGTCGGAACGAAAATGATGGCCACTGAAGCCA
Source organism: Prionailurus bengalensis (assembly GCF_016509475.1). NCBI lineage: Eukaryota > Metazoa > Chordata > Mammalia > Carnivora > Felidae > Prionailurus > Prionailurus bengalensis. Next base: position 72,632,027 of record NC_057354.1, on the reverse strand, counting down.
GATGGGGTAATCTTTGAGAAGACGGAGAAGGGAAAGGAGGAGCAGAAAGATAGGGAAATAGCCCCTTATTTCCTTCCCTGCCTCTAAAGATGGATCTGTAAACTGAGAAGCAGGTGCTGGCATAATTATGATTTTCCATCTTCTGGCTTTCAATATCATTTAAATGCTAATGACACTCAATTTTATATCTCTAGTCCTAACCTCTCCCTGAGCTGCATGCTGGTCTATCCAATTGCCTATTCAACATCTCCACTTGGATGTCTAATAGGCATCTCAAATTTTAACATGTGCAAAACTGAACTCTCAGTTCACACCTCCTCCTCACCAAACTTGTGTCTCCTGCTGTTTTATTATCTCAGTAAATGGCATGGCATTTCCCCAATCACACAGCTCTATTTGTTGTCCTTGACTCTCTCTTACATCACATCCAATCCATTGACAAATCCTGAACTATCTTGAAAATAAACTCTGATTCCAACTACTTCTTACCTCTTCATTCCCATCTCCTCTAGCCCATGTCTCCATCATTTCTCACCAGCCTCAGGACCATTTCCCAGCTTCGAGGCTCTCTCTTCTACAGTCTCCCCTTTATTTGTGACTAGGACACTTCTAAGATAAGCTGTGTTTGCCACTCTCCTGTTTAAAACCTTCCAGTGCCTTTCTGTCCCACGTAGAAGTCCTTGCCATGACCTATATGGCCCTGATGATCTGGCTCTTGGTTTTCTCTCTGTCACTATTGCCTTTGACTTATACCTTGCCTAATGTGCTTGGGCTACAACAGGCTTTCTGGATCTTTCTCACATGCCTCAATTTTGTTCTCATGTCAGGGCATTAATTTCCCTAGAAACGTTCCAGCCTGGAACCACCCTCCCCAATGGCCTTTCCTAGTTGTCATATTCAATACAGTTCTTACCCCATCACGGTCTATCCCTCTGCCCTATCTTACTCTTTTCATGATTCTTATCATTACTGTATTAGTCTGCTTGGGCTGCCATAACAAAATACTGCAGCCTGGGTGGCTTAAATAACAGAAATTTATTTTCTCACGGTTCTGGATGGAGGCTAGAAGTCCAAGGTGAACTAACAGCATTAGTTTCTGTGAGGCCTCTTTTCCTGGCTTCTCGTTGTGTCCTCACATGACCTCCTTTTTGTGCATACATGAGAAGAGAGGGGGTGGGGGAGAGGGGAAGGGAGAGAGCTGCGGATGGGGGGCTCTCAAGGTGTCTCCTCCTCTTGTGTGTACACCATTCCTATCAGATGAGGGCTCCACTCTTATGACCTCATTTTACCTTAATTACCTCAGTAAAAGCGTTATCTCCAATTACAGCCACAATGAGGGTTAGAGCTTCAAACATGAATTTGAGGGGGAGGTGCACAATTCAGTCCATACAGTTATGTATAATTTTTGCTGGCCTTTTCCCCTCTAGACTAAAGCTCTGATATGATAGGGCGAAAGTTTTGTCTCTTTCGTTCAGTACCACATGCTAGTACCTATCAGTCCTTGGCCCTGATGAGCCTTCAGTGCATCACTGAAGAAATGAATGAATCAAATAATAAATGATTGAAAGGCTGAAGCCTGAAAGTGATATCAACCCAAATCTCTCTCTGACTGGCTTAGTTTCCCCATGTATGTTGTTATTTTTGTATCTCTCTCTACATTCCCAGGATGATTATCAGCAGGACTCTAATGAAAGGGGGACATGGGTCTTGATTTAGGACTACAAGACCTTATTTCTGATAGTTTTCTCAGGCAACCAGCTCCAAGGGCATCTTTTCCCAGGGGACCACCCCGGCTGCCCATGAGCTGCCAGACAACCTGCCTTCATTCTCATGGGAATTCTTGGGCCCATTATGCAACCCAAGGACACTGAAGATGAAAGGAAACTCTTCAGCAACCACAGAGAAGTTAAAGGAGAAAAGAAGTAATTCATTCTTGGAGGGATAGAAGGGAGACTACCAATCACTTTAAAGTATAGAACATTTTGAAAAAAAGGTCCAGATTTAGTGAAACTCTGTTTTCCATAAGAGATAGTTAACAGGCAGTGTCTCGGTCCAATGCCTTGGAGAATAATTTCACCAAAGTAGAAATAGCACTTCATCGCTTATGGACAAATAGTGAATCTTCCCTCCTCTACTCCAATAAACAGATAATTCTGCTTCTTTATAAATGCGCTTAGCTGGTGCCAAGATAAGTTCAATGTGTTTCTCTAAGTGCCATATATGTGAATGTTGGCCCTTTTGACACTTTCTGGAACCTCCAGCTGCTTGCAGCATGCTGATGAGTGGGAGATCTTTCGTCCGACTCCCAGTGTGGGAATCTTGATTTTCATGCAAAGCCCAAGGTTTTGCAAAATGCAGCTTGTTCAGATGCCAGGGAGACCTTAAGAAGTGGAACAACTTACAAAGAGTGCTTTTATGCCTGTCTTCTGGGGCTGAGGCACTAGGATGAGTTTCATAACCTGGGGAAATGCTGAAGGTTCAACACATTTCCTGCCTGACATTAGCAAGAGTTATGAAAGCTTCTTGCTCATTTGTTTGGCTTTAGCAACAAAATATAAGAAACGTAGGAACTGATTTCATTAATATTACACTGAGGAAAGATATGGCTGGGAACTGTGTTCTTCACAGAGAATTATAATATTAGACACTTTCTTTGAGGAATTAAGAGTACCTCAGAACTGGAATATTTTCCATTCATGGAGTTGGAGGTGGAAATTCTATTCTTTTCTTGACCTGAGAGAGATCAGTGGCTTTGCTTCAGTCACTGCCCCCAAATGGGGGAAACAGAACAGAGACACAGACACTGTCTTCTTGTGAGGGAGAAGGAAAAAAAAATCCGTTAAATTTTGTGGTGCAGAATTTGAGTAAGAAAGAATACAAATGGGACAAGTCATTAATTAATTCTCCCTTTTCTTTCCCAACTATTATAAAATTGAGGAAAATACTGTCGTTCTCAAAGCATCAAACACTCAAAAATAACATGTAGGAAACTCCTCAGAATTGTAGTTGGGGAAGCTTTCATGAGGTGTGGTAAGAGAGGATGAGGGTTCATTCATTCATTCAGCAAATATTGAGTGTCATTGTGAGGCAAGGTCTGAGTAGAAAGGTCTGAGAAAGAACATAAGATAAATTCTTTACCAATAAGTAAAAGATGAAGGATTTTTTTTTATCATTTACATGAAAATACAATCTGGTTCTAGATAAATTGCCCTTGCAGTTGTTTACCACCATCAAATGCTTATCAGAGAAGGGAAAGTTTGATGGCATTTAACCAAGACAGAATTCCCAAGGTGACATTTTAATCTTGCTAGTGAGTTCTCATTTGCCAGATTGTGGGTTGTGTTAGTTTAAGAGAAGTTAGTGGTGTTCCATGATAAAAATATACTGTAGGGGCACCTGGGTGGCTCAGTCGGTTGAGTGTCCGACTTTGGCTCAGGTCACGATCTCACAGTTCGTGGTTTCGTGCCCCGCGTCGGGCTCTGCGCTGACAGCTCAGAGCCTAGAGCCTGCTTCAGATTCTGAGTCTCCCTCTCTCTCTGTCCTTCCCCCTCTCGTGCTCTCTCTCTCTCGCAAAAATAAACGTAAAATAAAATAAAAATAAAATACACTGTATGGGGGAAAATAAGTATCATACATTTACAAGACAAGGTCAGTCATTTCAGTCAGCATTTTGCTGAGCCCTTTGGTGTGTTCCTTCAGGTGGAAGGTGATGGCACAGAGTGGTTCATGGGGCAAAAGATGGTTCTGCGAATAGAAAGTGCTATAGCACATTATTTACAAACAGGGACTGCACCATTTGAATTGATTCCAAAGCTGGCTGAACCATATGTGGTTTTAGTTCCACTTTTTGCGCCTCATTTTCCTAAACTGTGAGTTAAAGATAGTAAACATAACCTCATGGGGTTGTGATCACAAGGTATCTGAACTGTTTAGCATAGTGCCAGCATGTAATCAATGTGGGGTAATGGCAGCTATCATTTTTATTATTATTAAAAAAAATTGTTTTTAATGTTTATTTATGAGACAGAGAGAGACAGAGCATGAGTGGGGGAGGGGCAGAGAGAGAGGGGGAGACACAGAATCCAAAGTGGGCACCAGGCTCTGAGCTGTTAGCACAGAGCCTGGTGCGGGGCTCGAACTCACAGACTGTGAGATCATGACCTGAGCCGAAGTCAGTCGCTCAACCAACTGAGCCACCAGGCGCCCCAATCATTTTTATTATTAAAATATCATTTGAGATTCTAGGAATAATGACTCAAGTTTGTACACAACTGGCTTTGTGGGGATGGCAAAACACTTTCTTGGAAGTGGTTGATGAAAAGCTTTTCCAACAAATGATTTCTGTCCCTATGGGTTAAGAACACTAAAAACTATAAATATGGAAAATGAATTCAAAGGAAAGAGACTCCTGATTTCCTTGACCAGCTATTAACATTTCTAATCTTTGGATAACACTTAGAGCTCTGTTAGAATTCTTAAATGAGTGAATTAGGTTTTAGTGCTGTTAAGAACCACTGTTGACTAATTTGCATAGTATTTTATTAAGGACACAGAAGCTATTAAAAGAAAGTTCACTGTTTTTGGCTATATTTTGAGTGAGTTTACAGAGTAGAGCAGATTTGACTAATTGGGTTTTAACCCCTAAGTTGCCGGACTTTTGAGGAAGTTTGAAAAAAAATTATTTTTTTGGTGGTAGAACACTTTTGTTTTTTAATTGAAATATACTTGACACCGAATGTGGCGTTGGTTTCAGGTGTACAGTATAATGATTTGACAACTCTATACATCATGCAATGCTCACAAGTCTGGCTACCGTCTGTCACCATACAACACTATTACACCATTGACTATATTCCCTTCCTATATATTGGCTGTTCCTTTCATCTGGGTGACTTATTCTATAGCTGGACTCCTGTACCTATCAGTCCCCTGAGAGCTTGACTTTTAATATTATATATTTACAACATCAAAATTATGTTTATGCCTGAGGAAAATATTTTTTTTTCTGCATTTTTTCTTGAACCCAAGGCAAAGCATAATGTAGTCTGTTGAAAAGTACTGGAAAGCAATTTAATAGAGTTGAAATATATAATGTTGTACGTGATTAGACGAGATGTTTAGCATTATTTTACAGTCTCATAAATGTCTTCCATAGTGAAGATGGTTACCATTTCCATAAGTTCTGCTAGATGTACTTGCTTTCGGTGAACACTTTTGTTTCAAATGTAAAAAATACTAAAATGCCTAAACATTTACAAATGGGTATGGACACAAAACACTATAAGCCCTATATTCCCTTTGTTAATAATTTTGCCTTTCTTCTTTTTATTTTGAAAGTGTTGAGATTGTCAGGAGGGCTTTTATTTTCTCTAAGTGTTAAAGAGTGGAAATGCAGTAGTCTTCATACTGTACTTTCTTCTCATTGCCAGTGAGGGAAGAATGCTCATTCTTCCTGATCATTCCAAAAAAGCATTAAAAAAAAAAACTGTGTTGTTTCTAATAGAGAAATCTTGTGAGATACCAGGACCACAGTGATTGGGGCCATGACAGGTGAAAGTCACCTGCTAACCTCTCCCCTTAATTCTGGTTGGTTATATACCTGATAGTGTGTGGTCTTCTTTTTTTTAAGTAGGCTCCATGTCCAATATGGGGCTTGAACTCACTCTTCCTTCCTCTTTTTCCTTCTCCTTCTTTCTCCTCCTCCTCCTCCTTTTGTCCTCCTCCTTCTCCTTTCTTTTCTCCTTCTCCTTCTCCTCCCTCTTCTTCTCCTTCTCCTCTTCCTCTTTAAAATTAAAAAAAAAATGCTTATTTATTTTTGAGAGAGAGAGGGGGGAGGGGAGGGGCAGAGAGAGAGGGAGACACAGAATCAGAAGCAGGCTCCAGGCTCTGAGCTGTCAGCACAAAGCCCGATGTGGGGCTCGAACCCACAAACTGTGAGATCATGACCTGAGTGGAAGTCAACCACCCAACAGACTCCCCAGTTACCCAGGCACCCCTCCTCCTTCCTCTTTTCCTTCTCCTCCTCCTTTTCCTCCTCCTTCTCTTTCTTTTTTTTAATGTGTGGTCTTGATGCTAATTTTAAAGTGACAATTCCATTTTCTGAACGGTGATGGAGGGATTTAGTTTATCTACAAAGTTATATATGGTGAAAGTAAATAATGATGGTATCTCCATCATCTCCTCCACATATGTAACGCCTCCTCTTCCACCTGTGACGTTTTGTGTTTTATTGAACAAAACCTGACTTATGAATGACTATGTATACTAGTTTATTTGATCCACCCATAAAATATTAAATAAAAATAAAAGCTTGGGGTGCCTGGGTGGCTCAGTTGTTTGAGCGTCCCACTCTTGATTTCAGCTCAGGTCATGGTCTTGTGATTGTAGGATCGAGCCCGATGATGGGCTCTGTGCTGAGTGCTGAGCCTTCTTGGGATTCTCTCTCTCTGCCTTTCTTCCACTTGTGCTTTCTCTGTCTCTCTCAAACTTAAAAAAACAATAAAAGCTCAATTCCTTTTTACAGATGAAAATTTTAGAGAATTTCTAGTATTTTTTCCCCATAATGCATTGGATCATTTTGCCTGCCTGTACAACCTACTTTAAAACCACTGGCATATGAAACAAAGCCTGCGCTAGGGCATGTAGTTGAGCATGGTTTCTCTACTACCCCTGCCAAGCAACTGAAAAAAAATGTAAGTCATGTCACCATGGCAACATATTTTGAAAACTTTTACTTCAACAACTCCTTATAACATATAACATCCATATACATGATAGTTTATTTCTTTGTTCAAGTGGAAATGCAAGCACTGGTAAATAAAATCACTCAACACTAGGAAGGGAGTATAAAATCAGATCCTAATGGCACCTGGGTGACTCAGGTTTTTTTTGTTTTTTTTGTTTTTAAGAAAGGTTTATTTATTTTGAGAAAGAGAGAATGTGCGCACATGGAGGAGAAGCAAAGAGAGAAGGAGAGAATCTCAAAAGCGGGGTCTGCACTGACAGAGATTCTGAAATCAAGAATCAGATGCTCAACCCACTGAGCCACCCAGGCCCCCACGACCCACTGTTAATTTGGGCTTAGGTCATGATCCCATGGTTCATGAGACTCAGCCCCGCTTCAGGCTCCATATAGAATTAAAACATTAAAATCAGATCCTAGGAAAGCTGATATTTTCATTTGCAACTGTGATTGCATATCCTATTTATTCAAAATTTATGTCTTGATTTTCATTCTCCTAAAAGGTAATTTGGCCCGATTATGTACTAGGAAGTTTGAGAATTGTCAGAAATCAGGTAAAGCCTTTGTATATCAGACTGAGTGAAAAGCTTACTATTCAGGTAACTGAAATAATTTCTTGCCCTTTGTTGTTAAGTCCCTTTTATCAAGGACATGAAGATACAAAGTAGAGCTGGGCTATAGGCCCCATCTAGTGGTGACTCGAAGAAAAGCAGGTAAAGCTAAAAAAAGAAAGGAAAAGTCCTGTATTCTTTTTTTTTTTTTTTTTTTCAATGTTTATTTTTGGGACAGAGAGAGACAGAGAGAGCATGAACGGGGGAGGGGCAGAGAGAGAGGGAGACACAGAATCGGAAACAGGCTCCAGGCTCTGAGCCATCAGCCCAGAGCCCGACGTGGGGCTCGAACTCCCGGACCACGAGATCGTGACCTGGCTGAAGTTGGACGCTTAACCGACTGCGCCACCCAGGCACCCCTAAAGTCCTCTATTCTTGTAAAGATGAGCTACTAGTTATTTCCCTGAAACCCTAATTAGGAGGGTTAGAATGTGTGAAACTGTTAAAGGTGAAGTTCCTAAGTCGGTGATTTTCACTGGAGAATATATTTAAAGTCAAGTGGATCACTCAGGAGGCATATTTGAAGCGCAGATTATGCTCTGCTCTAAAGGATCTGATTTAGTAGGTGTGGAATAGCATCCACCTTACTAGATTTCTCCAAGTACAATAGGCATACCGTAGCTGAGCCCTTTCTCCTACCTATTAGGAACTCAGCTGCTTCTGCAGAAGAGTGGCAGAGGAGGAAGCAGACTTTAGAGATCAAATGAGATTTCATATAAGGGACCCAAGATTTAGAAGGAATATGGAGAGCTGGCCTAGCCCTTCCTAAACAGGTTGAAGCTGTTAGCCCAGAGAGAAAGCCAACTTACTTTTAAAAAAACATTTTATTTTGAAAAAATTACAACTTCTATTTTTAAGAATCTTCTTCAGTAAATTATCCAATACAGTTTTTTAGATCTCTGCCCCCCCCCCCCACTTCCCCTTTTTAACAGAAGAGTTTGGCCTGAATATTCTGTGTCTTCTGGCACTCAACCTTCACAACCCTCACACCCTCCCTCCTATACCTATTATCCAAATGTGGGTAATTCTATTTGTCTTAATTCATTGATGTAAGAAGTACGATTCTAATTTACTAAAGAAATAGATTTTGACGGCTGTGGTCTCTGATCTTATTCTATTAATAGGAGACAAGGGCGATATTAGGAAATAAAGGAACTCTTACTGGGAACCTGGTGTCTAGTACTGGGCCTGGGGTTTTACATACAGTAAAATGAATGCACTCTGCAACCCCCTTTGGAAGGACGCAGTCTCTCTACCAAAGAGGAAGCGAGTCTCAAAGAGGTTAACTGATTGGTACAGGATCACACAGCTAGTAAGCTAGAGAGTATGTGGACTTCAGTTTGAGTGCAAAGTGTGTGCTTTTTCTCTATGTGTGCTGCTTCACGTGAAAATCTACAAACAGCCCTGCAATAATCAATTGCATTAACCATTTCTCAAATTAAAATATCTTTCTCCAGAACTACTGAAAAGGAGGAAAAGTATTTTATAGCTACTTTTCTTTCCTTATTTAGATATGTACATCCAAAATACAATTAAGATAATGTGTGCAACATGGGGATGGAGAAAATAAAGGAAATGAGTAATCTGCCATTGACTACATGACAACACTGCTTGGGAACATTTTATTCACTTTAAAATAAATATTATGCTGTGAAACTGTCCAGAACTAAAATCTGTAGTATACAGTAGGCAAATACAAAGGATGGCCAGCACAGTGCGTTTTGTTGGGAGTAAACCATTCTAAGTCAAAAGAGAAGGATCTCTGACTGTCTATACCAGGTACACATCTTGGGGGAAAAGAAACAGATAAAAGTTCCGAGAGCAACAATCTATTACAAATAAGAGTTTCTTGAGATTAACAGAGGTGAAGAAAACTTAAATGTTGTGAGGCTCTACTATGTGCCCAGTTTCTAGTCTAACACCTGGTAGTTGCTAAATAAAAATTTGTAGAAAGGATTTCAGGCACTAGAATTTACATATTTTACATGGTCTCCCATTTAAACAACCTACTATCAATTTCTTTCTTCATTATCTTTAGTTCATTAGTTATATATACTATAATTTACATAATAAATCTATTATTTAAAAACTTTCAATAGGCACAACAATTATGACATTTCATTAGGCTGGACTCTAAACTGCTTGGATGAAATTTATTTTGGAATCACATTATCCAAGCAAAAAACACGATCGGATCATAAGACATGACAAAAATGAAAGAAATGAGACAACTATCTGCCTTAAGAAGTTTATCCATAACCTCTTATATACACATTTATATTCACAAAGTGGTTGAGAGTCCTTTTATACGATCCTTTAGATGAGATCCAATGGCTAAGAACTCTATGAGACACATACATGGTCAGACAGAAATCATCATGACTGTCAATGATCTTTCTCCAAACTTTATTATCCTTTAGTTGGGGAGAGAAAGAAGTCCATTTTCATCTGCTGTATCTAAGATTTTACAGATCACCGGAGATTCAACCTAAAGAACAAAAATAAGAAAACCATTAAAAAGTTGTTAAACTGAATACTTACTTTATTCGGTAGTCTTTTGCTATGTGAATCCATGTATATAAAGTTGTTAAATGTATATTCACAGAAGTATAATGATTAATAATATCAACCCATAAATACACAAAGCTCAATGAACTCTGACTAGGAAAAATACACAGAAAGCTAGTTAGGCATCACATAACCAAAGGTAGGACCATAAAACTTCTAGAAAGAAATACAGCATAATATTTTCATGACTTTTGGGTGGCAATGTTTTCTCAGAACAAAATAAAGCATTTGCCATAAAAGAGAAAAAGTGGATAAAATAAACTTTATCAAATAAACCAACTTCTGCTCATCAAAAGACATTAAGAAAATAAACAGGCAAGCCACAGATTGAGGAAAAGAATGTGCACTATAAACAAAGACCTCATACCCAGAATATATTTGAACTCCTAGAAAAAAGAAGATAAACAATAACAATAAAAATGGGTAAAAGACAGACAGATGACAGACTCTCCTTGACCAAACTAAGGTTAGGCTCCCCCGGTCCCTTTTCGTAGGCTTCTTTTTGTACTTGTGCCCTGTCTTGGGCCTGCTGAGTCCAGCTGTAGTAAGAATCAGTGTGGAGAGAACCCCACACTCTCAACATCTAATCATCCTCCGTATCTGATCAAATTCCTCGTCTCTCACATTTGATGGCTGGTCATCCTGGCCTGTCTTCAGCAATAATCCTATCAAGTCAGTTTATGTTGATCTCTCCTCTTAGTAATTTTCCATCCATTGAAACTCCCCTCCTCCACCTTCTGTTTGGCTGTATATCCTGAGCTGTCTTTGCTGTAAGTGGAGTTAAGCTGTATCTCTCTTCCCTACTATAGTCTTGACACTTACTGCCAATAGTCCTGAATAAAGACTGTTTGAGTAAGTGTCAGAATTTTTCTTTAAAAAGACTTGGCTAGACATTTCACAAAAGATCACATGAAAAGGTGCTTGCCACCATTTTCCATATGGGAAATGCATATTAAAATGACTAAAATGGCTAAATATAAAAGAGATTGAAAATACCAAATGTTTTTGTTTTTTGCATGTAGCTTTTTTTGGGAGGGGTATTTTTATTTAATTTATTTTTTAAATTTACACCCAAGTTAGTTAGCATATAGTGCAACAATAATTTCAGGAGTAGATTCCTTAATGCCCCTTACCCATTTAGCCACGCCCCCTCCCACAACCCCTCCAGGAACTCTCTATTTGTTCTCCATATTTAAGAGTCTCTTATGTTTTGTCCTCCTCCCTGTTTTTATATTATTTTTGCTTCTCTTCCCTTATGTTCACCTGTTTTGTATCTTAAAGTCCTCATAGGAGTGAAGTCATATGATATTTGTCTTTCTCTAATTTCGCTTAGAATAATACCCTCTAGTTCCATCCACGTAGTTACAAATGGCAAGATTTCATTGATTGCTGAGTAATACTCCATTGTGTGTGTGTGTGTATACCACATCTTCTTTATATATATATATATATATATATATATATATATGTATGTATATACATCACCTCTTCTTTATCCGTTCATCCATCAATGGACATTTGGGCTCTTTCCATACTTTGGCTATTGTCGATAGCGCTGCTATAAATAGTGGGGTGCATGTGCCCCTTCAAAACAGCACACCTGTATCCCTTGGATAAATACCTAGTAGTGCAAGGACTGGGTCGTAGGGTAGTTCTATTTTTACCAAATGTTGATAAGGATGTGGAGCAGCTGGATTCTCACACACTACTGGTATGAGTGTGAAATGGTACAGCCATTTGGACAGCTATTCGGTAAAAGTTAAACATATATCTAATCTATGATTCAGCAATTCCACTCCTAGGTACTTACCCAAAAGAAATGAAAATACAGGATTACAAAGCAACTTGTAAAAAAATGTTCCTAGCAGCTTATTTACATGATAAAAAATGAGAACCAACCCAAATGTCTTTATAGAAGAATGGATCAGCAAATGTGATTTACTTATACAACTGACTACTATTCAGTAACAAAAAGAGAATGAAGTACTGGAGTGACACGGGTGAGTGAAAAACATGCCAAGTCAAAGAGGGCAGGCATAAAAAACTATATACTATATGGTCCCATTCGTAGGGAATAAAAAACCAGGCAAAACTGCCCTAGAGTGTGAGAAACAGAAAGGGGTATCTGTGGGGGTTGAGGGGTATTAACATAAAAGGGCTATAAAATTTTTTTCTGCAGTGATAAGATACCTTGTTTGGGGTGATAATTATATAGGTATATAAAATTATCAAAATGTATCAAACTCAGCACTTAAGATCTTTGCATCTTATTTTATGTAAATTGTACCTTAATAAAAAAGATTTTAGGTTTTACAGAGATAGCATGGGGATTATATTACATTTTGGACATTACTGAAGGTCCTTTCTAGACTTAATGCTAAAAATCGAAACATGTTCCCAAAATGAATTCCTGAGTATTATTTTTTTACTTACCCCAAGGATATACTGACAGGAGTGAGGCTCTAGCATATATACAGTAACAGCATGAGGAGAATCTGATTCTTTACACCTAAAACAGAGAGTACTTTAAAGTACTGCCCAAACCATACAAAAGTATTTTTGTTTTCCTCTTAAGCTATAAAAAACTTATCTCCTGTATAATTTAATATAATACTGATATCATTTAACAATCATAACTTACAAATAAATAATTATATTAAAATAATTTTTATATTTTATTTTTAAAAATGATTTTAAGTTTATTTGTTTTGAGAGAGGGAGAGAGAGTGCATGCATGCACGCAAGCGGGGTAAGGGCAGTGAGAGAAGATGAGAGAATCCCAAGCAGGCTCCTCACCGTCAGCCACATGGGGCTTGAAGCCACGAACCATGAGATCATGACTTGAGCCAAAATCAAGAGATGGACACTCAACTGACTGAACCATCTTTTTCTTTCTCTATCTTTTAAAGTTTCTTTCTCTCTTTCCCTCTCTCTTAAGTAATCTCTATACCCAGTGTGGAGCTCGGACTCACAACGCCAAGGTCAAGAGAGTGGCATGTTCTTTTGACTGAGCCAGCCAGGCACCTTAATTAATACTTTAGAATAAAGTAATAATTTTTTAAATATGTTTACTTAGTTTTGAGAGAGAGAGAGAGAGAGAGAGAGAGAGAGAGAGAGAGAGAGGCAGAGTGTGAGCCAGGGAAGGGCACAGAGATTGGGAGACACAGAATCCAAAGCGGGCTCCAGGCTCTGAGCTGTCAGCACAGAGCACAGTTTGGGGCTCGAACTCAAACCACAAGATCATGACCTGAACCGAAGTCGGATGCTCAACCAACTGAGCCATCCAGGCGCCCCAGAATAAAGCATTATTTTCATATTACATTAATCCATATTATTATGCAGAAATATAATTGTGTTTATTCACAATTATATTTCCTATTTATGTAGACTTTTTCACACTGGATACAGATTAAAGAGAAAAGCATAAAGCACAAGTTGATGGTCTAACTTACTTTAGTTTTACAGTCACCTGTCTTGGCTTGTCAGTTATATCACAAATATCTCCATTCCCATAAAAATGTGACACCATCCTAAATCAGAGAAACAAACAAGTTCATTCATTCAGAGTAAGTGTCATGTGGGCTGGTGGTGATGAGAAGATGGTTAGAGGGATCAGTTTTGCATTAGTTATAAAATATTTTTAGGGTCATGTTACAGAGAAAATGTTTCAGATTTTATAAGGAGACTATAAAACTGAGATATTTCAGAGTGATTTACCTGATAAGAGTAATCTTCAATTTGCATATTATCTACCTGTATACAAACAGTTAAGGTTAAATTGCTTTTTAAAAAGTCTTTTTGAAGTTAACCATTTCCTCAGCCCTGTATATTGTTTACTTTGTGGAACAATTTTCTCTCCTTCCCATCCTTCAGCACTTTTTGGTCAGCCCCAAAAGTCAGCACGTTCTGTTTTTTTCTTTTTCATTGTTTATTTATTTTTTGAGAGAGAGAGAGAGAGCAAGCAGGAGAGGGGCAGAGAGAGAGGGAGACAGAGGCTCTGAAGCGGGCGCTGTACCATTAGCACAGAGCCTGATGTGGGACTGGAACCCACACACTGAGATCATGACCTGAGCTGAAGCCGGATGCTTAACTGACTGAGCTATCCAGACACCCCCCAATTTTTTTTTTTTTTTAAGATTTTATTTTTAAGTAATCTCTATACCCAATGTGTGGCTCAAACTCACAACCCCAAGATCAAGAGTCTTGTGCTCCACCAGCTAAGCCATCCAGGTGCCCCAAAGTCAGCACATTCTAAAAACAGAGTCTCTCAATACCATGTTGCTAGGACGGACAAACTTAATGCCCAATAAAGAGAAAAGAATGGATAATTTAAAACTTGCCAGGCAAGAGACTACAAGGAAAACTTAAGCTTAGCTATTCTTGAGAAATAAGAGATTAATTTATTTCTGCTATAACAAGATATACCTATATAACTCAGAGAAGATGTGAGGTAGTTTTGTAAAAAGTCACTGTTTATTTTCAACCATAACCTCACAAAGGTAAAGTAACAAAGGAACATGCTAGCAGATATTTATTTTTTATTTTTATTTATTTTGAGAGAAAGAGAGTGCATGTGAGTGGGGAAGGAGCAGACAGAGGGAGAGAATCCCAAGCAGGCTCTGTTGGTAGGGGGAGGGAGGGAGCCTGAAGTGGGGCTCAAACTCATGAGCCTGTGAGATCATGACCTGAGCTGAAACTAAGAGACATTTAACCAACTGAAGCATCCAGGTGCCCCTGGAGTACATTTAAGTAGAATTAACTAACTTAAAGAGGTAAAGATTACACATTAAAAAGGGAAATGCTTTATAACAACAGTCTCAGACTTAATATGTGGAATTGAGCCACTGTGTCCATCACCACTGCCACCATTCTCATTACCATGCCACCACCACTGCTAAAGGCAGCAGCCAAAATTTATGGCATGCTCTTTGCAGGTATAATGCGTTACCTAAATGACCGTGTTTAAATGTTGTAACAATCCTATGAGGCAAATACTAGCAGACAAGAAGAGTGAGATTTAACAAGATTATGTAATCTGCCCAAGGTAGTACGTGAAGAGCCAGTATTTGAATCCAGGGCTCCCCATTTCTGAAACTGTGTTCTTAACTATTACCTTAGGAAAAGAAAACTAACTTAAAAGATGTCCCTTAAAAAAACTGACCAGAGATTTTACCTAAGTGTTTCAATTTTATGCTTTTCAATATTCTGAGTTTTAAATATTCTACTAATCAGATCCAAAGACAAATAAAGTTAATCTTTACCTGACTGTCTGGGTACCATCATCTTGAAGGTGATAGGCTCTGGCAGTATTCTTCTTAGCCCATTCAATATGCTCTTCTTGGTTCCATGTCCCCACAACCACAGAGGTTTTCCCACTATCCTTGTCCTGATATATGAAAAATACTTGTGATAATGCATTCTTCATATTATCAAGTGGACATTTATGCTGATGGCCTGCCTGTAAGTTACAGTCCTTATCTCCACCTGCATACTGGGTGTGTGTGTTTAGATGTCAGTCAAACCTGATGAGTAGAAATCTGAGCTCACTATCTTCTTTATTCTTTGTTTTTCTGAATAATGAAACTGCTTTCCGGTCAGGCTAGCACCAAACGCAGTTATTTCTATTTCCTTTGTCTCCTACATTATTTTCCTGGGGATGTTCTTGGCTTCAGAATCTTCCTCTACATTTCCAATGCTAATATTTTACCTCCTCAACCAAGAGTTTAATCACTTATACCTAGATGATACAATTGCATACTACTGTGATTCTTTTTTCTTATTTTAAATTTTTGTGAGAGAGCACAAGCAGAAGAGGAACAGAGAGAGGGACAGAGGATCCAAAGTAGGCTCTGCACTGTTGACAGCAGCAAGCCTGATGTGGGACTCGAACACAAGAACTGTGAGAGCCCAAGTTGGACAATCAACTGATGAGCCACCCAGGTGCCACGCTACTGTGATTCTTAATTAAATCTCTGGCCTGTATCTTTTACCCTGCAGCCACAATGAACCTATCTTCATCGTACTTCTACCCTTTCAAATGCCAATCTTTAAGTTATACTAGTATTCACATTATTCATTTGACATCATGCTTATTTCTTTATCAAGACTGTTCACAAACCCTCTTCCCCATTCAGATTTTATTATTTTTTATTAAATTTTTTGCTTTATTATGTATTTATTTATTTTATTTTTTAAAACTTCAGATAGAGAGCGCAAGAGGGGGAGAGGGGCAAGGAAGAGAGAAAATCCCAGGCAGGCTAAATACTCAGTGTGGAGCACAACACAGGGCTCGATCCCGTGACCCTGAGATCATGACCTGAGCCAAAACCAAGAATCTGCTCCTCAACTGACTGAGCCACCCAGGTACTCAAACTTTTGTTATTTTTTTAAACAGTAACTATATACTATCTTATATGTGGATCTCCCTCCTTCTCTCTCCTTTTTCTTTCCTCTCCCCTCCCTTTCTTTTCCTTCTTTATATTTTATGCCAGGCACCATGCTGAGCACTAGCATACAAGGGATGAGTAGGATTAAAAACCCTTATAAATGGCAGATGAACTGGGCAGAGCCACTGCTACCAGCAGAGCTGACTGCTTAGTGGAAGAAAGAACCATTTAACAGTCTTTTAGCAACTGGACTATAAGTTAATAGATAGACAGGGATTGGAGCCATATGGTGAAGTGTTTAAGGAGGCTGGATATGGAACAACACTGCCTGGGTTAGAATTCTGGTTTTATCATTTACTACCTATGTGGTTTTAGGCAAGCTACTAAATTATTGCTTCCGTTTCCTCACGTTGGAATAATAATACTCACCTCTGAGGGTGGTTATGAGAGTTAAATGAGGTAATATGCATAGTTAGAACAGTGCCTGGTATACAATGAATATTATATTCATCAGCTACTATTATTTTTATATCTCCCAAAGCTCCTAGTAGCATCCTTCGGAAAGTTCTAAGTTATATAACCTTGGGCAAAATAAGTCTGATAAAATCTAGTGCTGGCAAGTGTATGGGGAAAAAAGCCATTGTTATTGGGAATGTCTTCCAAAATGTTCAGTATGCGTAAATTTTGACCTAACAAGCACACTGCTAGAAATGTGCCTTGTGAATATGAGATACTTCATGAATATGAATGTGGTAAACTTGCAAAAGTTTACCAACAAAACTATTTATAAATGCTCACTAAAATGCTATTACAGAAAAACTGGAAACAATTCAAAGGTCTGTAGAGATCTACAGACCTATATCCTAAATATATTGTGGGTATAGACATAATGCTCTGTAGATGCTGAGAAGAATGAGATCAGCTGTTGCTGTTGTGAAAAGATCTCCAAGACACTAACTGAAAAGAACAAACGCAGAGCAGTGTGTTTAGCAGATACCTTCTGTCTAAATACAAGGTTATACCAACATTTACATGTAGGCATTTGTTTTCTTGTGGAGGGTTAACTAAGAAAACATCAAGAACAATTACTTTTAGGAAATGGGACAATGGTAGACAAGAATTTTACCATTCATTCTAAATTTCTGGTATGTATTCCTTTAATTAAAAAAAAAAAAAAAAGCCATCGTGGAGCACCTGGGTGGCTCGGTCAGTTAAGCGACTGATGTTGATTTTGGCTCAAATTTTGTGACATTAAGCCCCACGTTAGGCACTGCGCTGATAGTGCAGAACCTTTTTGGGTTTCTCTCTCCCTCTCTCTCTCCCCCTCTCTGGCTTATGCTTGCTCTCTCTCTCTCTCTCTCTCTCAAAAAAAAAAACTTAAAACAAAAATAAATCCCCTCTTCACTAGCCATGCAAATTTGAAAAAAATGAATAAATTTTCTTAAAAAAAAAAAAAGCCATTGCACATTATCTGGATTGTAGTTAGGCAATTTTTTTCCTATTAATAAATGTTACTAAAAATAAATAAAACATTTATAAAGCAGCAAGAATAAATGGGAATAAGAGTAAAATGGTACTTCTTAGGTTTAAGTAAAGAAAACAAATTTCCTAGTTTATAGGTGCCTCATAAATTTGGAATGATTTAAATGTGGAAGGTGAGTTGATGATCTTTCCTGGTATGGTCTGCTTTGGAAATTAAGACTGGCTTAAAACAACTCAAGAGGGCAAACACAGTATTTTCTAATTACTAGTTATTATTTCTTTGGAGGAATAAAAACAGCCTTTTATCTCCTATCAGCAAGGTAAATATTTATTAATTAATGTTTGTCTTCAAACAGTTGCTTACAGGGGCGCCTGGGAGGCTCAGTCGGTTAAGCATCCGACTTCGGCTCAGATCATGATCTCGCAGTCCGTGAGTTCAAGCCCCGCATCAGACTCTGTGCTGACAGCTCAGAGCCTGAAGCCTGCTTCAGATTCTGTGTCTCCCTCTCTCTCTGACCCTCCCCCACTCATGCTGTCTCTCCCTGTCTCAAAAATAAAATAAACGTTAAAAAAAAATTAAAAAAAAAAATTTCAAACAGTTGCTTACCAATGTACAACTGTGACAGATAAATTTAATAAGGGCTGAAGTTCAGAATTTGAACAGCTTGGCTCAAATGTGGGAGAATATGCTATCTGATTTATGAAATTAGAAAAAAAGGAAGAATCAAAAGCCAATAAAACGTATTTGATTTTAAACTTAAATGATATGGTATATTCTTTTAGCTGAGAAACTTGCTGTATTTATCCTATTTTCCTAGCCTGAGCCATAATGTACTATCTTACTATTCACTTTGTTAATTTTTTTTTTTTACTTTGTTAATTTAAAGAATTATAATTACTAATTTCTCGGTCCAAGCTAACAAGGTTAGTCACAATAGCTTATTATTCCTCCAGAGTCACAGTAATACAAGAATCTGAGCAATTAATAAACAACCTTACTTTAAGATGGTTGACTTAGTAGGGCACCTGGGTGGCTCCATCAGTTAAGCATCCTACTTTGGCTCAGGTCATGATCTGATGGTTTGTGGGTTTGAGCCCTGTGATGGGCTCTGTGCTGACAGCTCAGAGCCTGGAGCCTGTTTTGGATTTTGTGTGTGTGTGTCTCTCTCTCTGCCCCTCCCCCCCTCACACTCAGTCTCTCTCCCTCAAAAATAAATAAACATTAAAAAAAGAAAAAAAAAGATGGTTGATTTACTTAACACCAAGTTTTCCATTTTCTGGAACTTACAGACACTTTGAAGTATTTTCTTTTTAAATTTTTTTTTTTTTTTAACGTTTATTTATTTTTGAGACAGAGAGAGACAGAGCATGAACGGGGGAGGGGCAGAGAGAGGGAGACACAGAATCTGAAACAGGCTCCAGGCTCTGAGCCGTCAGCCCAGAGCCTGACTCGGGGCTCGAACTCACGGACCACGAGATCGTGACCTGAAGTCGGATGCTTAACCGACTGAGCCACCCAGGCGCCCCTGAAGTATTTTCATAATTAAGTCATTTCATAATTAAAATGCCATCTCCCCTCTTTTTTTTTCACAAAAGATTTTTAAAACTTTATCTAGTGGTAGAATGATATAAAGGCTATTCCATACCTCATGATACTGATGTACATGTTTGCCATAGCAGAATTCATATTTCCACCAACCAACACCCTACGAGAAAGCAAAAAGATCAAGTTAAATATAGAGAATGGGGGATTGGGGTCTGTCTCAATATTGCAACATGACAGTGATGGGAAAAAAAAATATATATATATATATAAACAAATATATATACACATATATATAAACATAAAAAAATGATACTAGCAACAATGTGGTTGAAAATTAAAATTAAAAAGTTACTGAGAAGTACTGAGAAATAACATTATCTGGTGAAAGATGGTAACTACTTATAATGAGCATTAAGTAATGTACAGAATTGTCAAATCACTATGTTATAGCACCTGCAACTAATATAACATTGTATGTCAACTACACTTCAATAATAAAAAGAGAAATTACTGAGAAATACTAATTTAAAAAAGACAAATACGGAGTATAGCTGCTGTACTGCCTTAGTAAAATAAAATAAAATGAAAATTCCACTTAGCGTATTTCCCACTGTAACTACTAGTCTATTAAAGGCAAAATTTAACCTTTGTAGATGTTAACTCAAGTTTTAAATGTGATTGATACATAACCAAAATGCAGACCATACAATTTTTTTTATGCCATATAATCTCTGATGCCCATTCTACCAATTAACCCAAATCACACATGATTTATTTATATATACGTAATTTCTGTCAAGTAAAGGTCAAGTTTTAGCTTGTGAGTAAAGAGAACATAATGGCTACAAATTAGATTATATAAGATGCAGAGAGAAAATGTCTATTAGGAGGCTTCCAGAATCCTGCCATTTCTCTACAGATGAAAACTTTTTTCAGTGCTGCTAATGGGTCCTGACTAATTAACATACAAGTGAAGGCTGTAAGATAAATATTTAAACCAAAGGCTCACTTCTCACCCCATGAAAGCAGTAAGAACCACTAAGGAACTCTTTTATGAGTTGGTCATCTGTCAATTTGGATATGTGGGTTGTTCCAACAGTGAGCATAGGCTGAGAACCAACAGCAATGGGTTTGTGGATTGCTGGAAATCTCTCTTCTTTGGTTGATTGCAACTCTTCCTAAAATTAAACACATATGTTTAAGGGCTTCTAACCATACTTATTTTTTTTTTCAGTTATGACTTTATTATTTTTAACTATAGGAAATTTGGAAAATAAAAGTTGTCCTCTTATTTTTAATGTGTTGTCAAAAAATGAATTTTGCAACACTTAATACAATAGAGAAAGCTCTAGACAAAGGTTATTTCCATCTACCGGTTAGGGATATGATGGCCATTCTTAACATACAGGGATAATTTCCACCTCATATGTTTTGTCTCCTTCTTTTTTTGATTTTAGCAGCTAGAATTATTCTAGTGCAAGTACCTAAGCTAAGTAGCACTCTACCTTACTAGAAATACCACAAACACATTACATACACACAAATACAAACAAATATACACAAATGCACATCATAACCTTCCTTGTTGTTAAAAAAATATTGCTAATGAAACTGTAAAATTCCACAATTTTCTCGAGTACAGTTTGATGGTATATACTTTATTATGTACTTACCTATTTGTTCTTAATTAAGTGCTTACATTTGACCTGTTTCTAGAAATTTATTCTGAGTTAGTGATCACTATGGATGGGTGCAAAGACTTAGCTTCAATGACATTCAGTGTGACATTCTTTACGTTAGCAAAAAATTGTGGACAACAAAAATATCCATACCAGTAAATTAATTAAATAAATTTTGGTACTTTAAGCAATGGAATATTTGAGATAATTAAAATAACACTATAGAAGATTACTTTATGACATAGTTATATAGAAATAATATACTGTTAAGTGAAAACAAGTGAAAATTTTATGTATAGATATATACACACATGTATACAGTTTGGTCCCAATTATTATTATTATTAAAAAAATGTTTTTTAATGTTTATTTATTTTTGATAGAGAGACAGAGTATGAGCAGGAGAGGCGCAGAGAGAGGGAGACACAGAATCCAAAGAGGCTCCAGGCTCTGAGCTGTCAGCACAGAGCCCTTACGCGGGGCCTGAACTCACAAAACGTGAGATCATGACCTGAGCCCAAGTCAGATGCTTAACCAACTGAGCCACCCAGGAGCCCCAATTACTATTATTATTTTTTAAAGCAAGAGTGTTTAAGCTTATTTATTTATTTAGGGAGAGAGAGAGAGAGAGAGAGAAGGAGGGAGGGAGGGGGGAAAGAGGGGGAGAGAGAGGGCGCGTGTACATGTGAGCAGGGGAGGGGCAGAGAGAGAAGTTCACTAAGATTTTAGCCTTTTTAAGTATTTTGCTACTTACTAGATTTTGTCTCTATACTTAGTTTTGGAAAATGTGGTTACTATGGGTAAATAAAAGATAAGAAGCAGGGTAAAGAGGAGCTGAATGGGAGTAAATATGAATATTAACTATAATTATTAACATGCAACAGGACCTGGTTGTTGTCCTGAAGGACTCTGCAATTCGGTTATGGAAGATGCCCACTAAAGGGTTCAGGGAACAGCAGATTCACAGAGGTAGTAATGATTCAAACAGATTTTGATGAAGAAATGAAACATGAAGACTTCATCAAGAGAAAACTTTTAATTCTTGAAACATGAATAATTTGTGATTTATGTGAATGTCTGTTTGTATTTTGTGTTTGTGTGTACTTATGCATGTGAACCTGAGGAAGACATTAAGAGCAAAGATGTGGGGGCCCCTGGATGACTAAGTTGGTTGGGCATATCTGACTCTTGATCTTATCTCAGGTCATGATCTCATGGTTTGTGAGATAAAGCCCTGTGTCAGGCTCTGCACTGACAGTGTGGAGCCTGGCTTGGGATTCTCTCTCTGCGCCTCCCCAGCTCATGAGTGCATTCTCTCTCTGTCAAAATAAGTAAATAAACATTTTAAAAAAGAGCAAAGATGTGGGGTGTAGCATAATATTTAAAACTGAAGAGATAGGCAGGTACTTAATGATAAAGAAAACTATGTGATGCTCTATCATCTTCTAGATTTTAGACAAAAATATGGCATGATCAGATTTTTAAGCAATACTGTAGCAGGGAAGGAATAGTAAGAATAAATCCCGAGGTGCGGAGCCACATTAGAAGTTGAAGTAACCCAGTGCCACAGATGAAGAGAATCTAAAGGAATGACATAAGTGGGGTAGAAAGAATAGTTATGAAAGAGAATAATGAGTTAGAATCCAGAAGTAAACTATGTTTTGACTGTGAGTGGAGAGAAAATGAATCTACATCAGGATTAAAGGAGTATACCAATTAAAACTGAATAATTTAAAAAATTAAAAAGAGTTCCAAATAAATGTATAGTGGACATGGTATCTCCTTTTCACTTGCTGTAGTTGCCATTGATCAACTATGTTTTTCTTCTTCTATCTTGGCTGGTAGGAGTCATTGGATGGTTACTCTAGAAACCAACGACCTTATCCTTTCTCTCCTCCAGTATTACAGAAGAACAAAGATTGCCAAGATGGCATCTTTACTTCTTTGAAAGGACCTTGGATTTTATGTATAGACTTTCTACATTCAGAGCATTCTATGCTCCTGGCACTGTTTTAAAGTGTTGAGTATTAAAAATGTAGCAGACAGAGTCACTGCTCCTAAGGAGCTAAGGTCTAACAGACTAAGCTAATTACTTAGAATACATGAGACCTATAGTAAGGTTAGTGAGGAAACACATTAATAATGCACAACGAAACCTCTAGCTCAGGTAGGGGAAGAGGTAAAAAGAATAGAAGCATGACCATTTATTATTCCTTCTTGTGGACACAGCATCTACTTGCATTTCTAAGAAAAATTATTCCAATAAAAGCGATGGTGGTTTTTGTAGTAGCATTTAGAAATTCATAAAATGGACTCCTTATAGTCCAGTTATCTTCAAATTAATGCAATAACAACAAAGCCAGCACGATAACAGCCTCTGTAAATTTACTCCCTATTAAAGGCACGATGGACCCATGCTGTCTTTCATTGGTACAAGCATTTAGCAGTAATATTTGTACCATGTTTAGGCAAAGAAGATGTGAAATGGTATATAGAGACGTTAATCATTATTGAAAAATTTTTTTAACGTTTATTCATTTTTGAGAGACAAAGAGAGCATCACACAGCATGAGTGGGGGAAGGGCAGAGAGAGAGGGAGTCACAGAATCCGAAGCAGGCTCCAGGCTTTGAGCTGTCAGTCCAGAGCTCGACATAGGGCTTGAACCCATGAGCCGTGAGATCATGACCTGAGCCAAAGTCAGATGCTCAACCGACTGAGCCACCCAGATGCCCCACACATTAATTATTATATCCAGAGGATTCTCAACAATAGTTACTATAGCCTGACACTCATGAATACAGAGATTACACTGATGTGAAAAGCTATATTACAGAGTAGAATGGGCTTGGATATACTCACCGTAGCACAAGGGGGCACCTGTGCTATATTCACACTGAATGTTGCATGTATATGCCTAGTAATTCAGGCAGTATCACTATCGCATTAAAAGACATGCACAAAGAGATACACACATTAGATGGTCCTGTGCCCACTGCAACCAGTAGTTATCAAACTGGTTTAGAGTCTGAGGGAGATGGTGGCAAAAATTATTACTCCATTCTTGGTTGTGTCAACATAAGTCTCTTTTCTTGCTGTCTGTACTGCTGCTGTGGTTTATGCCTTCAACTTGGACAAAGAGCCCCTACTGCAAAGAGCGTTTTTCTGCTGGCTCAGGGAATATCATGGAAAAGCTGGGTGTATGAGACTGTAAGGGCTGGATACATAGGGTAGAGTGTGTGGGCTAGAGTAATGTCACCTTGGACAAATCTGCCATGATGACCCCTCTGTTGCCTGAAGCCTCCTGGAGGCTCCACTAATGTTTCTTCTTGTTCAACCACACCTTTAGGTACACCTATGGGGCAAAACTTCCTTCATCTGCCCTGGCGATATGACAATGATGCACACCTATTCTTTTTTTTTTTAATCTCATTAGGACTTTATCTAGTAGGTTATCTAGCAAGTAGTTTCTCTACTCACACCTATTCCTAAACATTCTGGGCGGTCCCTCAGCATGTACTGGTAGCTTCTAGGGCTATAAAAAAGGTTTTGCAGGCGGTGGGATTGTGGAGATCTATTCGAATTGCCAAAGCCCAAAAGGTTTTGTCCATAAGTCCTCTTAATAAACCATTTCTTGTGAAACTGAACAACAACAACAAAAAACCAGGTACGACATGAAACCAAAATTCTTTTTTTTCTATTTTTCCTTTGTTTTAGTTTTTATTTAAATTCCAGT
Organism: Prionailurus bengalensis; assembly: GCF_016509475.1. NCBI lineage: Eukaryota > Metazoa > Chordata > Mammalia > Carnivora > Felidae > Prionailurus > Prionailurus bengalensis. The sequence goes on along the minus strand of NC_057354.1, from coordinate 72,607,279 downwards.
TAGTTAATGTACAGTGTGTCACATTAGTTTTAGGTTGAAACCAAAATTCTGCTAGCCAGATTTGAATTTTTGTTTAAAAAAGAAGAAAAATTCATTATGATAAAGCTTAATCCAAATTTAAAAGGCAAACCAGGGGCACCTAGGTGGCTTAGTGAGTTAGGCATCTGACTTCAGCTCAGGTCATGATCTCACAGTTTGTGAGTTTGAGCCCTGCATGGGGCTCTCTGCTGTAGCTCAGAGCCTGCTTCAGATCCTCTGCCTGCCTCTCTGTCCCTCCCCTGCTTGTGTACCACTCTCTGTCTCTCTCTCAAAAATAAACATTAAAAGAGTAAATAAATAAAAGGCAAACCATATGCTAAATATCAATTTAAAAAAAAGTTACATGTAATAAACTAGATTTATAGGGGCGCCTGGGTGGCTCCGTCGGTTGGGCGTCCGACTTCGGCTCAGGTCACGATCTCACGGTCTGTGAGTTCGAGCCCCGTGTCGGGCTCTGTGCTGACAGCTCAGAGCCTGGAGCCTGCTTCGGATTCAGTGTCTCCCTCCCTCTCTCTGCTCCTCCCCCGTTCATGCTCTGTCTGTGTCTCAAAAATAAATAAACATTAAAAAAAAACAAACCAGATTTACAAAAGAAAAGATTGTGGAAAAAAAGATCAGTTTTAAATAACTCTTTACCTACAGTATTACCTAAGGTTTTCATATACAACACGTATTCTAGGATCTAGGGTCTAAAGATCCTAAGTATTTTGAAATACAGTAGCTTTTCATTGTATTTCTTAAAAATAATTATTTATTTAAGTAATCCCTATACCCAATGTGGGGCTTAAACTCATAACGCAGAGATCAAGAATAGAATGCTCTCCTGACTGAGCCACTGAGGCGCCCCCATCTGTAGCTCTTTAAAAATACTTTTTTCTCAAATGGCATATTAAAAACATTAATTAAAGGAAAGTAAGCTGGCATTTCTTCCCTGAAGAGTAATTAAAGTTGGGATTTGTGAAGCATTTTGATTGAGCTGACTTTTAAGTACCTGTCCGTATTTAAATCACTATTAGGGAGAAGACCAGAAGAGAAATCCATCTCCAGTCTTTTAATTGAGCACTTTAAATCAAACGCTGATTAATGTTAAGATAATTTTCTTTTCCTAACAGAATGGCAGTATTCACACCCATCAGAATCTGGCAATAATTGTACAATGAGTACTCAAGAGAAAGGGAAGAAAGAGGTTTTGGAGCGGAATGTTAGTGATTAATGAAACCATTGTTAAGTACCCACAGAATACCAGGTATCGCGCAAGGAGCTGGAAACCCCAAAGTAATAAAGCATACCTTGTTTTCCCTTGATCTTAATGTAAGAATCATAGGAAAAACAATTTTAGCTATGTAAGTGCTATAATGTAAGACTGAATAAAATATAGGACCAAAGAAGAGGAAACAGTTATCTCTTCCTGGGGTAGTCCATTAGAAGTCCTGGCTCATTTGCTCATTTGCAAAAGAAGTGACATTTCTTCGCAAATAATAGGGAAGGTAGGAAAAGGGTCATTGTGAGAGATATGAATCTGAGAGTACTTAAAACGTATTTGGCTATGTCCAATGAAGAGATGAAAAGCAAGATAGCATAGAGCAGTGGTTAAGAGGACAGGTTCTAAAACCAGATTGTTTTGATTTTCATCTCTAATCCATCATCTGTCCCTTCCCTTCTCTGAATCCCTCAATTTCCTAATCTGTTAAGGAAAATAATAATAGCAATCTTGGAGGTTGCTGTAAGCATTACACAATAGCTGTTAAGGTTCAACACATGTTAATTATTGTGATTGTGGTTTAAGTTCAGGGGAAAGGTCAACGTTGAAGATGGACATTTGGAACTCGTGAGCATATTAATGGAAGTTGGTAGAGTGGGCCTGGATGAGCCCACCTAAGACTATAGACACTAAGAAGAGAAGGCAACCACAGATAGAACTGTGGTTCAACATTTTAAGGGGGCAGGAAGCAGACAAAGATTAGTTCACAGGAGAAAAGAACCAGAATAAAACAGAGAGAATGACTTCAAGTAAAGGCAGGAGTGAAAGTTCAAGCTGCAACTGTTCAGTGTTTTATGTGCTAACATCAAGTTATGCATATGTCCAGTGAATTTAGAACCAAAAGACTGCCACTGACCTTAATAAGAACACTTTTAGAAGAATGATGTTTTGATGACATATAGCAAGGAGTTGAAGAATAAATAAAGCAGAAGATGCACTGTAGTCTATTTCTTCAAGGGGCTCATCTGGTAAGGCCAGTCAACTAGCTAAAAATTAAACTTAACTATAATTAATAGGATGTCAAACTTTAAAATATGAAATCATGAGAGTGAAAGAATGATAAAATAGTTTCTGAGAAGCACTAAAATAAGGAAAATAATTAAAATCAATTAAAAAATGGAATTTAAGGGGTGCCTGGGTGGCTCAGTCGGTTGGGTGTCTGATTTCGGCTCAGGTCATGATCTCACAGTCTGTGAGTTTGAGCCCCACATCAGGCTCTGTGTTGACAGCTCAGAGCCTGGAGCCTGCTTTGGATTCTGTGTTTCCCTCTCTCTCTGCTCCTCCCCTGCTTATGCTCTGTCTCTCTCTGTCTCAAAAATAAATAAAAACATTAAAAAAAATGGAATTTAAAATTTTGAGTCAGAAAAATAAATTACTACTATGCTATTGGAATCATTAAAATATTGATATATGCTCTGAAATTTGGAAAAGGAAGCACCAAGAAAATACTGTTAGATAATTCTCCTACCTCTTTATTTCTCCTGAAAGGCACTCTTAGGATTTCTTCCTGCTGTTCCAATTGTCTCAGAGTGAGGGGTTTAAATGGTGATCCTGGCAGTGATTGGCAAAATATGTCATTCACAGGAGATGCTCTGAATCTATTTGGTAAGAACAAAGCATTAAAGCTAAGCCTATGCCACTTTAAAGCATGTGTGCATTTCATGTTTAAAATATTGAATCCATGTCCTACCTATATTTAGGATGATTGCACAGGAGTGGTGTCAAAATGACAACTTCATATTCACAAGTTGTAACTTCAGCTACTGAAAGAATTTCATGCTTAGATTCAGGATGACATATGTACATCACAGTACTTGATCTGGGCCGGTTCTGTTTCAAACTACAAGGTGTACCATTTCCCATTCCCACAGGATAGTAGGGTGTCATCTGACCTTCGATATTTTTAGTGGGAATCTTAAAAAAAAAGTACAAGACAGACTTTTCATTAGAAATGGAGGTGGGGGTGAGGATGGAAGAAGCACTTTTTTTTTTTTTTTAAGTTTTTTAATGTTTATTTATTTTTGAGAGAGAGACAGAGTGCAAGCTGGGGAGGAGCAGAGAGACAGGGAGACACAGAACCTGAAGCAGGCTCCAGGCTCTGAGCTGTCAGCATAGAGTCCGATGCAGGGCTCGAACTCACGAGCTGTGAGATCATGACTTGAGCTGAAGTCAGATGCTCAACCAACTGAGCCATCCAGTGCCCCGAGAAGCACTTATTCGTAAAGGAAGAAACTACATTTTATTTATAAACCAACATTTATAAAGGTAACATTTCCATATTTTCTATATATTCTTCCTCTAACATTCTTTTGATTCCTGAATTCTTATTTGACCAAATACATATTTTCAGAGCTAGTTTACTACAGTAAAAAAGGGAAAATTTTATTTGATGCAAAAATTAAGATATTAAGTAAATGTACATTTATATAAAAGAATATAATATCTTGATTGATATGAATTGTTTTCAATAGTTGTAAACAGACTAAGATAAAATACAGGAACTTATAATACTGGTCTAGTCAGAGCTTGCTATACTAAACTTCTAGTGAAAGGCTGTGTTACTCTTTAGATTCTAGAGATGTGAAGTCTATTTTGTCAAAAAGTGGGGCTACAGAGTAAAACACCATCTTTTAAAACAGGAATCTCAATACTGTACTCGTTCATCAATCTGCTTACTCTTTTTCCCTGTCATTAATATTAAGAGACATACTTTTCAGTGTAAACTCCTATCTCAATCTATTCAAAGCCAGTAAAGGACAAATGAAGAAATTTTCATTGAATGGAGGAATAAAATAGATCACCTCAGAAGACAAGGATTATTAAGGAGCTAGCGCCTATATTTTATTTATGTAAACCAAAGAAAAGTCCAATATAACGGGCCTAAAAAAATATTGTTAATGATATCCCCAAGCAAGCTCTTTGGAGGCAGGGAGCTCATCTTGTATCACTTTGGTACCCTGTCAGTGCCATCTCCAAAACAGGAAATAAACAAATGTTTCTAGGGACAAATATTTTGATACTTCTTGTAAGCTCTTTTCATGCTACTATCTAGAATTAGAAAATCCTGGGTTCCGAGTCAAGCTTTGAATTTACCAGCTTTCTGACTTTGACTAAATTCCAATTTTTGTCATTTGTGAAAGGAGAATAATAATACATACTCAAAGGTTGGGGGGAAAATTAAGCATTACCTCTTGTTACATGCCTGGCACAGTACCTGGCTTATAAATTGGGGCTCAGTAAATGTTAGTTTTCTTCCCTTACCCTTTTCTTCCTCTTCCTTTATCATTTCACACTTTGAATTCCATCTTGCTATCCTCCAGAGCCACAGTAAATAAATATTTTATCTCAAAGGTAGTCTGCAAAATTAAAATCTTTTAAAATAGCAATGTTTTGTGTGTCTATGCTTAGCTTATCAATTCCCCCCAAAGCCACCCTTTTCAAGTTACAGGCATTCCTTTGAAGGTCTTTGCCATTTCACTTTACGTCTAATAGAAGTATCGTTATGATATGAAACCACTTCTAGAAATATCCTCTATCAATAGGTTATATAACTCTATGGGAGTGCTTAGGATTCAGAAAGCATTCCTTGAACTATAGGGGCATTTAAAAATTGTGATTAGGTACCCTAAGGAATCATTCTTTTTAAACAATCCTATTTGTCAGTCATCAATTATGCATTCACATTTGATAAACACTTATGAAGTGCCGATATTAATGTTTGGCACTCTGCTTTGCATTGTGGGGTAAAGAGATAAAAGACAGTCCCTGCTTTGAAGATGCTTGCAGTCTGGTAGCTTGTGTAGTTTATCTGTTTTACCCATGGGAGATAGAGACCAAACAAGGGAAAAGAAGCAAAAGCTCTAATTTATAATTATTTCCAATGTTAAACACAGGGAACCACTGCTAAGCCTCGAAGTGATACACTGCTATTACGAAAAGTTTCCCAGATATATCTTTGGTAAATTTTTTTATTTTTCTATGATCTTAAAAGTAAATAAAAGTATCACAGTATAACTTTTCTCAGAAAAACCTAACATACTGAAAATTTTCTTTGACCCAATCCTTTGGGGTATGCAATAGGTAAAGAACACAAGACAAAATTCTGTCATTTGAGTTGTGTAAGTTCATGCCTCACTAATAATAGATGTTAAGAGTGAAAAAAAATCAACACTTGTCACTTGCCTCTTTTGATTTTTCTTTTTCATCTGCTTCTTGATCTGTGGAATAATATAAAAGTAAGGTAGGTGTAAAGAATGACCAGGGACTTATATATAAAATACAAATGACTTAAGTTTTCAATCACCCTTTTAATTTTAAATTTCTTTCTAAAGAAGATCCTAAACATAAATATAATTTTTATCTTACAACTTTTATTTTATTTCACAATTGCAGGGATACATCTACATTTCTATTTCCATAAATAACAACTATGTTAAACCAAGGAAAAGACTAACACTAACACTATATAAATGTAACATTAACGTGTATTATCTTAACAGATTTAATAGAATTGATTAATAGGTAGCAAAAAGGATACTGTTTGTTGAGGTCGAAAATAATGAAAAAAATCTCTTTGAAAAATTTTTCTAAGAGATTGTTCAGAAATTTATTTTAGTGTTTTAAAATTCATCCAGTTTCCAACAAGATCTTTTAAATTCCAATTTGAGTATATACGTTCAACCAAATTCCAGCATTACTATCAAATCACTCTGTAGAAACAAACCTTTTTCAGATAGAAGGTTCTTAGCCAGCATATTCCCAAGGTAGTACTCGTGAATATTTACTTTCTATATTTGGAAATAAAATAAAAATACAGTAAGTATTTTGCAACTACCAAGAATATAACTTGAAAATCATCAATCTAATTACTAACATTCTCATTTTCTAATGTTCCATACTTGATGTTTTGAAGAAAAACGTACCTGACCACTTTCTTTCTCTTCATGATATTGTCGAATGTGTTTTCCGTGACATACTTCGTAAGTCCAATAAGACTCAATCTAAGAAAAATGGATGTATTTACACTTACAAAAGCCACATAACTAACTCAACTGAATTACTTTCTTCTATTTTATGTAGTTGAGTAGATCTCCCTCAAGATTTAGAGTAAGCTTTCATTAGGTGAAACATTATTATGCCTCAGAAAAATATGAAATTTCTGAAGCCATATTCACTGTTTTCACTAATTAGCTGTATCTGAAAACTCTGTGAAGGTCTAGAATACATGTGGGATCTGTGATAACTATTAGCCTTAGGGACTATTTTTGACATAGTCAAAAAAATAACAATTAGCATTTTTTTAAATTAAAATTGTATATTGGGGTGCCTGGGTGGCTCCAGGCTCTGAACTGACAGCACAGAGCCCAACACTGGGCTTGAACTCACAAACCATGAGATCATGACCTAAGTCTGACACTTACTAAGCCACCCAGGCCCCCTGTGGCTAAGCCTTGTTTTAGGCATTAAGAATAGATCAGGAGTAGGGGCGCCTGGGTGGCTCAGTCGGCTGAACGTCCAACTTCAGCTCAGGTCAGATCTCATAGCTCATGAGTTCAAGCCCTGCGCCGGGTTCTGTGCTGACAGCTCGGAGCCTGGAGCCTACCTCAGATTCTGTGTCTCCCTCTCTCTCTGCCCCTAACCCACTCACATTCTGTCTCTTTCTCTCTCAAAAATAAACATTAAAAAAATTTTTTTTAAATTAAAATTGCATATAAGGAAACTTTCCTTTGAACTAGAAAACGTTCAAAGCAACTTGGTAAGTGACATTATTTGAAATCAGTTTTAATGGGTGTTTGCTGCATCTACTATCCAGGAATTTAAATGAACAAAATACTATTAAGCAATATGATTTGATTTACAACTAACTTAAAATTTGACACAACATAATAAAAAGAAATGTAGAATTATTTTTAAGGGTCTATTGGCTATTTGGAAATTTATTTTCTACTTTTATTAAGTGAACATAAAATACGTACTCTGTAGGAACAACTGCTTTGTTTAAATAGTGGCTCCAATAGTTCTCTTGGATTAGGGCCTTTATAATCCTTTTCTTCTTCCTATGAAAGAACTAGGGTTTAATACTTACAATTATTCTAGAACTTCACCCAACTCTGCTGTCTGGGTATTAACTCATTGTCCAAATCACAAATGCTTGGGAATAAAAAAGGAAAAAAAGTCAAAACTTTTAATAAGAGCCTATGGTTTGCCACTTCTTTCAAAAGAAATGATGTATAAAATATGGAGCCATAGAATAATCTTCCATTCTTTCTTCTCTTAAAAAAAAGGTTTTTGAGTATCAGTTTCCTGAACAATTCTTATAAACCTATTTCAGAAGTTTTAAATACTTGCATCCGAACAGATTCTACCTATGAATGCCTCAGAGTAGTTGAATCTTGGAGAATCTTGCAAAATGTATGGGAAAGTTTTAAGGTACATCCCAGTTTCCTATATATTTTTACATCTCAGACTTGAATGCCATAGGCATATGTGTATGACTGCACACACGTGTATATTATGTCTTTAGAAGGTTTAAAACGAAAATGAAACAGAGAGCTGTCTTTCACAGATTTCAAATCTGAACAAAACCCAAGAAAGCACTCATTGAGTTTGTAATGTTTCCATTTTACAGACTGTGAAAATATTATGTAATTAGCTCAATAAATTTACTGAGTGGAAGTACTGAGTTTCAAATTTGTTCAAGGTTCCACAGCTAACCAGAGCCTATACCTCAGCCTCCTGGCTCCTAGGCTGGTGTCCTTTTCATTTTACCATGCTGACTCTCCTGTTTCATCTTGAAAGAAGTCATTGCCTTGAAGGATGGATAAGAGGTAGTTAGGGCATTTCAGGAGGAAGAAATGAGCATGAGCTAAGGTAGGGAAAAAGTATAGGTACCTATAGATTTATTAGAAATTCTTTATAAAAAATGTCACATATACATTTAAAAATTATGCTGTTTCAAAACCCTCATTTCTATAAAAGAAGCAAGCATGGAATTAGATTTTCATTCAAAATATTAATAACTGGTTGCTAATTTTTCCTAGTTGAACTGTAAAATCAAAGAATTCAAGAATAATAAAAGTGATTACTACTTTTATGGTAAACAGGATTACTGAGAAACCTGTCATTCAGTTTTTTTTTATGTGCATATTTTGTATTTATTGCAGAATTATTTATAGCATCTAAATATGGAGGCAATCCAAGTGCTCATCCAAATATGGATGAAAAAGATGTAGTATACACATACAATGGAATATTAGTGAGCCATAAAAATTAACGAGATCCTGCCATTTGCAACAACATGGTTAGACTTTGACGTTATTATGTTAAGTGAAATACATCAGAGAAAAACAATTACCATATTATTTTACTTATAAGTCAAATTTAAAAGCAAAACAAACAAAAACAAACATACAAATTAAACCAAATAGAATCATAAATACACAGAACAAACTGGTGGTTGCCACATAGGAGGGGTGGTGGAATGGGTGAAAGAGACAAAGGGCATTAAGAGGTACACACTTCAGTTATAATATAAATGTCACAGATTAAAAAAAAAACTATATAATAGGGAATATAATTAATAATATTGCAATAACACTGTATGGTGTCATTCAGTTTTAAAGTATGTGTTTGCAATGTTTTAAAGAATATCTTTGGTGACAGGGATTATCAATATATTTATAAAAAGTTACCTCATCCCCACTTGTCACAAGGGGCAGAATGCATTTATATTTTTCTTTATGTGTAGTTGTCATGATGACATAATTATCCTCTTTATACAAAACTCCAGTTGTAGGCTAGAAAAAGAACAAAAAATACATATTATTTTCTCTGGTTAAATTGTAGTACATTGAATAATTTACAGTCTTAGTTTTTTTAACTTATTTATTTTGAGAGAGAGAGAGAGAGAGAGAGAGAGAGAGAGAGCGCGAAGGAAAGAGAGTACGCACAGGGGAAGGGCAGAGGCAGAGGGAGAGAGAAAATCCCAAGAAAATCCCTGTGCTGGCAGTGCAAAGGCTGAAGTGGGGCTTGATTCGATGAACTGCTAGATCATGACCTGAGCTGAAATCAAGAGCTGGATGCTTAGGGGCGCCTGGGTGGCGCAGTCGGTTAAGCGTCCGACTTCAGCCAGGTCACGATCTGCGGTCTGTGAGTTCGAGCCCCGTATCAGGCTCTGGGCTGATGGCTCAGAGCCTGGAGCCTGTTTCCGATTCTGTGTCTCCCTCTCTCTCTGCCCCTCCCCCGTTCATGCTCTGTCTCTCTCTGTCCCAAAAATAAATAAACGTTGAAAAAAAAAAAGAAGAGCTGGATGCTTAACTGACTGAGCCACCCAGATGTCCCAATAATTTACAGTCTTAGGTCAAAGTAATTCATCATGTCAACAGAAAAATTTTTAAATGTATTTCCAAAGGCAGGGAAAATATTCTATATATTAAATAATAATAAGGACAAAAGGAGGATGACATACTTTATCCAAGTGTTATAACAAAAAAATGAACACAACTGAAATTTGGAGTATAAACGAAAAACTGGTAATGCAACAGACTGAGGTTAAAATACGGATTAAAAAGCATTAAGAAGCAATGAATATACATAGATACACCATCGCTAAATACTTATTACTTCTATTAACAATTACCATCTATATGTGAAAATCTACAGCACTTTACAAATGTACTCTCAATTTTGTCAGATGGGACACTTGAAGATAACATAGCGCATTCTTTTTCACATTTGGATAGCAACAGCCTGATGCAGGGCTTGAACCCACGAACTGTGAGATCATGACCAGAACACATACATTTAACCGACTAAGCCACCCAGGAGCTCCAGGATAAAATACTTTTAAAATAAAAATCACTAAGAATCCTCTCTGCTTAACTTTTTTTTTAGTATACATTTTGGGTCAGCAAATACTTTCTGTAAAGGGCCAGGTAGCAAATATTTGGGGCTTTCTTTTTTTTTTTTTAAGTTCATTTATTTATCTTGAGAGAAAGAGATAGAGAGAGTGAGAGCAGGGGAGGGGCAAAGAGAGGATCCCAAGCACGCTCTGTGTACTCGGTGCAGAGCCTAACACAGGGTGCAAACTCAGGAACTCCTGAGATCATGACCTAAGCCGAAACCAAGAGTCAGATGGTTAACTAACTGAGACACCCAGGTGCCCTTTAACATATTTGAATCAGCTTTTGTTAGCCTTTTTTTAGATTACTATATAGGCTCCTGTATTGTGACGAAAGATCCTTGTTTAAAAGACCATTGTAACTGAGAGCTGCAAAGCCAAATTTATGATAAAGTGATTCTTAGAAACGTTTATTTAGTTGCACCAACAAATTGTTATAACATTTATAATGCCTTTTGATGTTTTTCAGATATATGCAGAATGTATGACAGTGTCTTGTTCAAAGCAGGATTCACATTTGCTTACCAATGGCTGGCCTGAAGTCTTGCCAAATCATCCCTTTACTGTAGTGAAGACAACCAGTATAATAGGGAAAGATAGGATAAAATAGGCAGAGAGGGAAAGGATAGGACCTGAGGTTGGGTGGGGTGGGAAACTTGTATTTTGGAACAATGCTGGGAGTGTCTGACCACAGCAAACACCCTCAGGCATAAGGTTCCTCTTAAGAATGCAACAGACACCACCTACTCCCCCTCAGGTGTCCCTAAGGAATTTGACAAAAGACCTAAGTAGAAATAAGTATGAGACCATAAATGCGTAACCCATAATGATATGGCCATAGACCACCCCTCATACAGTGGAAACAAGCCAATCAGGAATGGACAACCCAGAACCTAGAGCTATCAAGCCAATGAGGGTAGGACCTGAGAAGGAAGGAGGGGGACTTGTATGGGGGTGATGACCAGAACCTTACAAAACAGTGTGAAACCACTATTGTTGGGTATTCACCTTTGAATACCCCCTCTCTGTAGAGACAGCTTTCCTACTATTCTTACTTTTTTTTTTTTATTAAAAAAAATTTTTTTTTCAACGTTTTTTTGTTTATTTTTGGGACAGAGAGAGACAGAGCATGAACGGGGGAGGGGCAGAGAGAGAGGGAGACACAGAATCCAGGCTCTGAGCCATCAGCCCAGAGCCTGACGCAGGGCTCGAACTCCTGGACCACGAGATCGTGACCTGGCTGAAGTCGGACGCTTAACCGACTGCGCCACCCAGGCGCCCCATACTATTCTTACTTTCTAATCTGGAGTCTATACTAAACTTTCCCCTACTGCTCATTCTGTGTCCACCTTTTCATTCTTTGAAGTGGTGAGACAACGAATCCCAGGTATTGAGGTAAAAAAAAATCCTGCAGCACCAGTAGCATATGACTTAATTGTATTTACCTCTATTTGTGAAGTACCTGCAACTCTGATGTTCAAAGTTAAATTGGGCAGCAATATTGACTTGTTTACTAAACTGTTCACCAAAATACTAACAATGGAAAAAGCAACTAACTGCTTGTTTGGAATTACAGCAAAGGAAGGAAGACAATCCTTTTTTTTTTTTTTTTGTAATGAAAACCACTCTTGGGGCTTTATGTTTATATGATAAAGAAATTCATTCCTCTTGAAAGAGGATTTCAGCTACCTCCATTTTGACCTCAAACTTTTTAGTTGGGTTTTCCTTTCCAGCTTGTCTCTTGGCAAAGCATCCCCAGGAACCAAAACTACTCTCAAACAGTAAGGACTGCCCTGGGCCAGCAAGACCTCACCCATGATGGACTCCAAGATATTGATCGATTTGACTTCCAAAGCCTACTTGCACATATCCACCACCTTTGCCCCATATTTCCCATATATAAACCTGACAGTATTTTTGGCACTTTGGAGACAGTCTTTGAGAAGCTAGTCTGCTGTTTTCAGCTGTTGGCGTCACTGAAATGAATTCCTGTCTTGTTTCACCACCACTCATTTCTCTGCCTTTGGATTTTGTTAGGGGTGAGTGGCTGAACCTGGTCTGTTTGGAACCCCCGGGGTCAGGTGCTTTTGCAACCCTGCGCCCCAGCTATGTTCTATTCTATTGTTTTTAAGGTCTAAGTAAGAGGTAACAAGAAATAAAAGCCATCACTTGTTAGAAGATGAAAAGACTTCTCTTTCACTAAGTTTTGGAAGAGCAGGTTTCCTCTTGAATAAAACAGACCAAGTAGCAATTCTTCTATCTGAAAATTGCTGAAATAGTCACTTATTGGGATCACCAAGTAAAAATTTTTAACAAACTTTACCCTACATTTTCAAAAAAAATTACAGGGAAGTTAACCTTTCCTGATTTTCTAACTTAAAAAACTTTTTTGATCTAACAAAAATGTTTCTTTTTGATTTAGTAAAAGAGTTAAGAAAACAAAATACTTCTGAATATATCTAGATAGGGAAAAAAGTTGTTGCATATAACTTAATACCCTAAAGTATTTTCAGTGTAAGAGCCCCTATTAGTAATCTGATAAAAATCAGATTTTAATATAATGAAACTAAACCAAGGGGGTATGGTACTTTAAGGTTAAGGAACTTTAAAAATATGTTGGCAGGGGAGAAATGCTGAATGTTTAACAAGGGTCTGGAGGAATTAAGATAGAGGATAAAAGACAAAAGTATCTTGATAGAGGCTGTAAAATAAACTCAGTGGCACAACTTGCCAACATATATAACATGCTTAAATAGAGTTGGTCACCATTCTTCCCAAGCATAGTGTCTGGGGGAAGTTTGAGTGGGAATACATTTCTATGTTAACAACAGAAGAGAAAATTAGACTTGTTTTGTGGTTTTACTTTGGTGAAATCTATGAACTCTGTGAAGTAATAAATTGTTGAGCACTTTAATAGACACAACGATGGTAGGTATTTCAGAAGAAAAATACACACACACACAAAACTGAACGCTAAAAACCAGTAAACAAAGAATATCATAGCCATTAATTAATGAACATAAATGTTAAAAATATGTATTCCTTGTTGGTGCTTAATAATTATTCTAAGCAAATATGAAAGCGAGATTGTAAAGATTATGTATTGTTTTGATATATCTGAATGGGGAGATGATTTAAAGTACAGAACAATTTTAAAGCTAAAAAAAAAATTCACATCTTCTAATCCAGTCTCTTCCAACTTCCGATTGTAGAGAGATAAAGGCCCTTATCCTCCTTCATACAGCTGCTTGTTTACGTATGTCCAATCAACTGGCTCATAAAAGAAAATGACAGTGCCAGGTGAGGAGGGCTGTAGTGCCAGTTACATAAAGTAGGAAGGGAAGCCTTAAGATTATAAAAATACTAAAACAAAACCCAAAGGCCAATGATAATGACTCCTGGGGTTTATTTTTGCATGAAAGCCACAGACCTTTTGCCAACTCACAGAAAAATGTCCCTAGATTTTTCTCAAAATAACTTAAAAAAAAATTCTTCAGATATACCCATCTTAAATTATGTTGCACTGTCAAAAAGAATTAAAAATTCAATTTCAAAATAAAATTGATAGATATGTGAAAGGTTGGTACAGGATAAATTTAATACAGATCTTCCATAACCTCTTTCAGCCAGCACACACCACTGCCAGAAGAAAAATGAAACAATTTTGTAGTAACCTTGAAAAAGGCTGATTTTAGTCATCCACCTAACACATCAGTAAGTTTTGAAGGCTGCATATCAGTGTGCGTTTTTTAATTAAAAAAAAAAAACCAACAGGTGCAAGAGTAAAATATTTTAATGACCACATTGTTTAATACTTGACATGTTCATTTTGTGTGCTCTTTTAAAACAGTAACAGAGGTTGGACTAAATAAATTATGCTCACCTCAAGACTGCTAAAGTTATGTCTCACTTATAATACACTTTTATGTAAGTATTTTAAAGTAACAATATTTAATGGAATTAACACAAATATAAACCTGGCTTCCCAGAGAAATATTTACTTAGATAAGTTTCAGAATCACTGAACTACCATAACAGGAGAACTGAAAACAGAGGGATGGAGAAATAAAGTGTGAAATACTCGCAAAAACTAACATCTGCAAGTAGAAATCCGTTGTGGTAACCATGACATTTGTTATCCTGGTAAATCTTGCTTGCGACCACTTATTCTTGTTTCAGTGAAGTAGTAATAGAACAATATGGTAATAGAACAAAATAGTCATCCCACATGGAATGACTGCAGCTAACTGGAGTAAGAATTAAAAAAAAAAAGCTTTTGTATTTTCCAAGACTTCGATTTGAAATAAATAATTACTACACGGTAAGTATCTTAAGTGTAGTATCTTAAGTGTGCAATTTATTGGCCTACAGTGGTAGGAAGACTTTTCAGCAGAGCACTCCCCAAAGACAGAAGGACTGTAAATTTTCGTTAACTGTTAAGTTATAAATACGTTCATCACTCTAGGAAAACTGACCATAAAATCTCATGTTCTGGGGTCTTACGTATTACGACTGCAATACATTAACACGGTAAAGGATATTCTGAATAGAGCGTCGTTAACATCCCACAGGTCAAATAGCTCTCTCAGAAACAACTTTGAAGGAGACAGAGCTGTGCGTATACACATATGCACGTGTGTGTATACAAGATAGATATACCGAGTGTGAAAGGGAACTCATATCTGCAGTGTAACCGGTTGTGTCGATCCGGTTGTGTGCAATACTAAAGGAGAGAAGGCGGCTGGTGGAGGAAGAACTGCAGCTGACTTTCTAAAGAGAAGATTCAACGTAAGCGCCTGAATTTCCAAAAAAGCTGCTTCCGTGGGGTGGGACTGTTGGTAAGCACGGTCTAATGAGACAAATTTAAAAGGGGGAGAGCAGGTAATCTCTGAATCGCCAATGCTTAGCATGGAGGACACAACTACATAGTGTGTTCGCTAAACACTTGCTGTATGAATGAATGGATGAGAGGTAAATGAACCTTTGGATTAGGGAAGGGGGCAGGCGCCTGCAGAGGTGGTTCTGGGGGAGCAACGCGCAGGTAAGGAGAGAAGGAACCAAACTCTAGTGCTAGGAGGGAGAGAGATAGCTACAGGATTCGCAAGGGCACTGACCAGAGAGAACTCGGTGCCGGGCCAGTTGACTCGGAAAGGGATGTCATCGCTGAGCTGGGGGAGCGCTCGGCCGCCGCCGGACGCCTCTAAGAGGCCGCAGAGGACCAATAACACCGGCCCGCCTTGGACCAGACTACGTGCGCCGCCGCCTCCTTCCTCCATCCTCCGCTGCCGATTTCTCCAGCCGCCGCCACAGCCTCCTCTGCCCACAGAGGAGAGGAGGGGGAGGAGGAGGAGGCGGCGGCAGGACTACTAAGCACCCAGGCAGCCGGGGGCCCAACCGCCGCCACGTCTCCTTCCGGAGAGCAGGGCAACGCCACCTCCGCCCCCTTGGGCCTTCCGCCACCGTTTCCGGGGCAGGCGGCAATCAACATCCGGGGCCGCCAAGCCGTCCGCCTACGGAAGCCCGGACGCCGGTTGGCGTTCTCGCGGTTGCGGGGAGAGGAAAAATCCAACATCGTGGCTTCTGGGGAGCGGACTTCAGAAGACCGCACTTCGGACCAGGCCTTTCCGCGCAGAAGTGGCGGCACCGAGAGCCGGTGAGTCCGGGAGGCTGCAACCGCCCTCTCCTGCCACCGGCCCGGTTTCTAGGGGTGGGCGGCGGCTTGGCCCGCCCTGGAGCGGAAAGTAGAGAGTGAGAGTGGCGGGTGTAAATTTTGGATGCCAAGATTCGAGGTGGAGATGAGAAGTGAGAAGTGGCGGTGTTCCTGGCTGATCTATCCTCCAGCTGCTTTCCTTTCTCCTTTTCTCCGCACGTAGCGTCTCTGCGTTTCATCTTTCCCGCTTGAAGCTTTTCTCCGCCTCTTCTACTCTGGGCTGTAGTCATCTCAGTGCCTTGCAGCTGCTGACCAACGCAGGGCGGTTTGCTCACTGTCTCTGCAGTCCTAGGTTAGGGGATACTGGAGCTGAGGAATCCTGTCTTCCCTCAGTAAAAGAATGCTGTGATTCTCCGAAGTTGGTATGGACGCAGACTCCTCGTGAAGAGAGCAGCTAGACATCACAGCCCCTGCATTTTCACCCGTGGGGCTTCTCCTTCATTCCAGGGTTGACGTATAGGGTTGTTGTGTCATCATGGAAACTGATAAATTTCCTTTTTTTTTTTTTTTTGTTATATCTTATTTACTTTTTAATGTTTATTTTTGGGAGAGGGAAAGAGAGAGCGCGAGTTGGAGAGGGGCAGAGTGAGGGAGACACAGAATCTGAAAAGGCTTCAGGCTCTGAGCTGTCAGCACAGAGCCCCATGTTGGGGTTGAACTCAGGAACTGCTAGATCTTGACCTGAGCCGAGGTTCGCCGCTTAATGGACTGAGCCACCCAGGCGCTGCGCTGATGAGTTTACTTATGTGAAGTTCAGGGCCAAGAGAATGTGAGGTTATGAACTCTTGACTGCATTCAGAGTAAGATAAAAAATTTTAAGTTCCCCTCCCCATGCCATGGTTTTCATTTCCAGTATATACTAGGTTATACAGTGGTAGCTATGGAGCACCAAGAATTGTCTTTCTGGAGGTGGGTACAGCTAGAACTCCTCAAATTTGAACCAAATTAAAAAAAAGCAGGAACGGCAATTTTTCATCTGAAAAATTTCCTTTTTCATTTAAAACATAGGGAATGCACAGTATCAAAATTACTTCTGTCTAGAATTGAGGTCTTGTTTATTACTTTATTTATTACTTATTAGTGTTTAATATGTGCCAGACCAGTGGGTTTGGTAAAATAATAGCAAATAAGTGGGTCTCTGTCTTCTGTCCCCCATAGTCTAGCAAGGGAGATTACACAAATAATTGCGACCTATTGTGGTAATAAAATAGTACTTAACATTTACTTAGCATTTATTCTGTGGTAGGCACTAGTCTAAGTACTTTATATATATTATGAAGCAGGGAGTGTATATTATACAGTAGAGAGATGTGAAAGTGGAGATATGAAGAAGGAAGTGAGGGAGGAACTCTGGGGTTGGACAGGAAAGACTTTCCAGGAGAGGTGACTGTAGAACTGGGGCTTTTAAGGACTTATAGAAGTTCAGCAGGCAGATGGGGAAGTGCATTTCAAGCATAATTCTTTCTGATGATCCATTTGGACCTTTTGATGTAGTCAGAGGGCAGGATAAGATGGAATTAGGAGCAGGAGATTGATACTACAGAGGAACAGAGGCAATCAGTTTGTATTGATAAGGGAACATAAGGCAGGCTGAGGGCAAAGTACAAGCTAGCACACCCCCTGCCCCCAGCTGGGATATGTATGATATACCTTGGAACTCCCACTACCCAAAAACAGGAAAGCAGGAAAGGGCAAAAAGCAAATGGTTTAACTGATAAGAGTCCCTACCAGTTGACGAGAAAAAGGCAATCCCATCCTTGGCTAAAGAAAACTCCCTACTGTCTTGATTTTAATGCTTTGCTGGAGACAAAAACAACCTTAGCTTGACAATAGCTAGGCCTCCAGGAATCTGTGAGTCTTTAGCATATGAAAGTCTTTTTGGAAACTTCCCTTCGGACTATACCTCCCCCAAGTTCAAGGTATATAACCTGTCATTCTTTACAGCCCCAGTGCAGCTCTTTCTGCCCATGGGTCCTGTACTTTAATAAAATCACCTTTTGCACCAAAGACATCTTTAAGAATTCTTTCTTGGCTGTCAGCTCTGATCCCCCGTCACCCCAAAACCTTATCAACATGTTCTGCAGAAGTGTTTGAGTTTTATCCAACAGGTCAGAATTATTGTAGAGTTTTTGCATTGGAATCATCCGATGTGATTTCTGTTTCTCAAGTATACAAACAAAGACTAATTCCAAATGGATTAAAGATTTCAATGAATCACACACAAAAAAGAGAAAACAATATAAGAAAATTTAGGAGAATAATTAGATAATCCTTGTGAGTAAAATAGGACATCTTTCTGTCATGAAAGAAAAAGACGAGCAGGGGCACCTGGGTTGAGTGTCTGACTTCAGCTCAGGTCATGATCTCATGGTCCCGCATCAGGCTCTGTGCTGACTGCTTCGAATTTTGTGTCTCCCTCTCTCTCTGCCCCTCCCTTGCTCATGCTCTGTTTCTCTCTCTCTCAAAAAATAAACGTTAAAAATGAAACAAAACAGGGGCATCAGCTGGCTATGTTGGTAGAGCATGTGACTCTTGATCTCAGCGTTGTGAGTTTGAGCCCCACTTTGGCTGTAGAGACTACTTAAAGTCTTTAAAAAAAAAAAAGAAAAAGACATTTAACTAATAAAAATTAAAAATACTTATAAGGCTCTGGTTTAGTCTCTGGGGCTATAATAATGGAATTTGGCTCAATAGAGCTTATGTTCAAGTAAGGGGGGCGGGTGTCTAAATAAATAACACATAAGTAAGAAACTCTTTGGTGATGGGGTTTTGGGGTGATGGTGGGGGGTTTGGAGCCTATGGCCAAGAAAGAATTCTTGAAGATGTCTTTGATGCAAAAAAAGGTGATTTTATTAAAGCATGGGGACAGGACCTGTGGGCAAGAAAGAGCTGCACTGGGGTTGTGACAGGTAACTGATTTTTTTAAAAAAAGTTTTTTTTTAAACTTACTTATTTTTGAGAGAGAGAGAGAATGTGAGTGGGGGAGAGGCAGAGAGAGAGGGAGACACAGAATCCAAGCAGGCTCCAAGCTTCAGCACAGAGCCTGCCGCGGGACTGGAACATACATACTGCGAGTTCCTGACCTGAGCTAAAGTCAGACACCCAACCAATTGAACCACCCAGGCGCCCTGGGTAACTAATTATATATCCTAAGGTTAGGAGGGAGTATGGGATAGAGTAAGTTTCTAAAGTATTTTGGAAGCAAGGTTTCCAGGATCTTGAGGGGCTAGCTCCTGTTAGGAAAATGAATTTATTACGGTGTAGTAAAACCTCAGTCATGAGGCCCTTCAGATGTATATCAGCCGGCCCGTAAGCTTGGAGTATGATTGCCAGCGTGTATTGTGGGGGAGTTGAGATCAAGGAAGTTTCCAAAGAAGTTTTTATATGTTAAAGTAGACTTAGAGGATCCTGGGGGGTCAGGGTAATGTTAAGCCAAGGTTCCCATTTACTCTGTTTCAAAGACTTGTCAATGTGCTGTAGGCAGTAAGGGAATTTAAATTTTAGTTTGCCTTAGTTTCCCACATTACCATGGCAAGCACTTAAACCCCTTTCCTTTGTTCTTGAGTAGCCAGGAATGTCTGAGGAATATCACACATATTCCACCTGGGGGCAGGGGTGCTCTTAGCCTGTACTGTGCCCTCAGCTTGCTTTGTGCTCCCTCATCACCTGGTTTGTGTCCACTAAATGTTACTAACAATTCCTCCCACTCATGTGGCAACTAAAAATGTCTGCAGATACTGCCACATGTCCCTTGGCAGGAAAAATGGCCCATGATTGAGAACTGCTGGTTTAGACTCTTAAATGAAACTGTGAATATTCATGATGAATTTTTAGGCAATAGCTCACTGATTGCAAAGATGTTTAGGGGCAAGCAGGAGACCTTCCTAGCACTTCAGAATTTTGTCAGAGTAGTGAATACCTGCTCTGCTTGTAATTCAGATGGTAGTTTGCATTGTGTCTTTGGTATTTCATAAGTCACTTAATCTTACCTTGCACTAATGTCATTATTATACACATAGGTTATCATCATAGAGGATTTCAATATAAATATGTAGAAGATTATTCTGAATCTGTTAATCCTATCATAGCCTAGAAATTGCTATTCTGAAAAAAATAGTCAACATTTTCATTTAATAGTCTTTTGACTTTTTCTCGTATAAATATGGTATAGAATATGTAATTTTAAATTTCAGTTATTTTAACTTTTGATTTATGGATTACAGAAAAATCCTCCTTTATTTGGCAAAGCTACCTTTTTCTGTGTACAATGCAGTAATTTTCAGCTAGTTGCAGAACTGCAGATCTGGGGAGGGGACAAGAAAGTTGTGCAGTTATTCATCTAACATATATGATTTTGGGGCACTGTCCCAAGTACTAAGGGTGCTATAAAATGATGTGGATACAGATCAAGTCCATCAGAATGTTACCACCTAGAAAGGAGATAGGACTTGTATGTAACTAATTACATTAAAAGTGGGGAGTGTTAGAGAAGTACTATACAGATAAAGTATTGTGGACATTCAAAGGAGGGAGTGATTACCTCTAGCAAGGGATGAGAGGAAGGAAGGGTAGAAACTAATAAAGTAGTCCTGGCATTTGTATTGGACCTTCACAGATGGTAGGATTTGGATTTATAGAGCTTGGGAAAGGCCTATTCTAAGTGGATGAAAGAACATGAGCCCAAGACCTATTGAGATCAAAAGTAATTTGGTTTGAGTACAGGAAAGAAGCTTGGGAATGACATAAGGAGTTTAATATGTGTCAAGGGTGACATTTTACCCTGGTGGGAAAAGGATTTAAAAAAAAAATTATTTAATTTGAGAGAGAAAGTGTGTGTGCTCAAGCAGGGAAGGGGCTGAGAGAGAGAGAGAGAGAGAGAGAGAGAAGGAGAGAGAGAATCCCAAGCAGGCTCTGCGCTGTCAGCACAGAGCCTGATTTAGGACTTGAGCTCACAAACCATGAGATCCTGACTTGAGCCAAGATTAAGAGTTGGATGCTTAACCAACTGAGCAACCCAGGTGCCCCAAAAGGATGTTTTAACTAATAAATACTGCGAGTATAATTTGCTATCCACATATAAGAAAACCAACTAGATCCCTTCTTCACAAAATACACAAAAAGTAAATTGTAAAGGGGTTTAAGATGTGTATCTATATGAAGAAATTAGGAGAATATTTATGTAACTGGAGTAGAGATGACATTTTTTTAGTAAGATAGGAAATCTAGATACTATAGAAGGAAAGATAGACCTGCTATAATAAATGTCTTAAAATTAGTAATTTCTGTTAAAATATGCAAACCTTTGGCTTAGTGATTTTATTTTTTGAATTTTCTCCTTTAAAACAAAAGTCCTAGGGTGCCTGGGTAGCTCAGTTGGTTAAGTGTCCGACTCTTGATATTGGCTGAGGTCATAATCTTGAGGTTCATGATATTGAGCCCCACCTTGGGCTCTGCTCTGACAGCATGAAGCCTGCTTGGGATTCTCTATCTCCACTCTTCCCCCACTCCTTCCCTGTGTTCTTTGTCTGTCTCAAAAGTAAACTTAAAATATTTTTAAAAACAAGAGCCTTGATACATAAGGATGTATGTACAAAGGTATTCATTGTGGTATTATCTATAATGGCAAAAAAACCTCTGGATATCTGAATTCCCACCATTAAGGCTATGGCTGAATAAATGATTATATACAAACTTTATGCAACTGAAGAGTGAGGGGCGCTTGGGGGGCTCAGTTGGTTAAGTGTCTGTCTTCGGCTGAGATCGTGATCTCATGGTTCATAGGTTTGAGCCCCATGTCAGGCTCTGTGCTGACAGCTCAGAGCCTGGAGCCAGCTTCAGATTCTGTGTCTTCTTCTCTCTCTGCCCTTTTCCTGCTCACATTCTATCTCTCCCTCAAAAATAAATGTTAAAAGATTTTTATAAAAAAATAGCGAGGTGTTAGGAGCAGAGGCTCTATTACCTAACCATATGTCTGACCTTGGGAATGTTACTTAACCTCTTCAGAACTCTGTTTTCTTATCCTTCTGGTGGAGAAAATAAGTAGTAAGATGTAAGAACTAATGATGATTCAGTTTTATTATATATTCTGTTCATGTAACAGATGTTGTGTCCAGGCTCTATTTTATTTTTTTTATTTTTTAAATTTTTTTGGTTTAATGTTTATTTATTTTTGAGACAGAGAGAGAGCATGAATGGGGGAGGGTCAGAGAGAGAGGCAGATACAGAATCGAAGCAGGCTCCAGGCTCTGAGCTGTCAGCACAGAGCCCGATGCGGGGCTCGAACTCACGGATCATGAGATCATGACCTGAAGTCGGACGCCCAACCGACGGAGCCACCCAGGTGCCCCCAGGCTCTATTTTAATAAGCACTTTATATTAACTTATTTGACTTATTCCTCATATTAACCCAAAAAGTAGGTTTTATTATTTTCCCCATATTACTGATGAGGAAACTGTGATACAAGTTAATACTATATTCTAATATAATTTACACATACAAAATTATATATATATGCCAAGCTGTAAACAATGCTATAATAAAAATATAAATTTTTTTTAGTTGAAAATTTTATGAATCACAAATGAGAAACAGACAGTTGGGCTTTGAGTTAAAAGTTACCCCAGATCTCTTGTTTCTCATTTAGACATAAAAAAGGGCAAAACCAGTAAAAACAACGACATTTGCTCAGCTGAACAGCTGGTGTGCCGTCTGAGGTTGTGTAGCACTAATTACTCCAGAGGCTGCCGAAGAAGGTAATTGCCCTTTTCTCTTCATTTTCAATACTGATTTTTTCTCCTTTCAATTCCTTCTTTGAATATAATTTATTCTGCAGTAATAAGAAAGAAGACATAGGAGAACTGGGATGCACATTTTGGGAAAGATAAAGGAAAAGAAAAGCTTTTGGTTTTTAGACATTTTTTGGTTAAAATATAACACACAGGTGACAGAATACCAGCAAATACACAGGTGCAGTTGTGAATATTGTATTTGTTTCTTAGGCATAGGAGGAAAAAAGGAGAGTGGAAATTTGATTTCAAGCTAGCATGATTCTTTTTTTAATCCCATGCTTTATATTTTTAAGTTTTTACTAAGAATTTTCTGTAAGAATGAATTAAAAAAAATTTTTTTTTAAGTTTATTTATTTTGATGGTGGGGGGGAAAGGGCAGTGATAGGGGGAGAGAGAGAATCCCAAGCTGGCTCTACAGTGCAGAACTGGATGCAGGGCTTGATCTCACACAGTGTGAGAGCTGAAATCAGGAGTCGAATGCTTAACCAACTGGGAGCCACCCAGATGTCCTGTACAAGAATGAATTTTTAAAACTCCAAGTATACAGCAACAGCTGTGTACAATAATACCTATGTTGTATTCTCGCCAAGCCTAAGAAATAACCAAATCCAAAATGTGGCACCTTGAATAAGACCAATGGCCTGGATGTTGAAAAAAGTCAATGACTAAGAATGAAGAGACTCCTATATAACCTAAGATGTATACTACTATCACATCTTAGAAAAATAACAATGATTTCAATTTTTACTGTTTATTTACCTTTATTCCCTTTCCAGTCAAAGTTCATGACTTGCGTTTGATTGTTGTCTTAAAGTCTACCATAGCAGCCCCCCTTTGCCGTATATTTTAGGGCGCACCATTGTTTTTTGTTCTACTATGAAAGAAAGTAACTGCTGCCACTTAAACTTATGATGTGCTATCTAGTTTCAGGTGTACTCCAGTTGCTCAATATTTTTTTAATGTTTATTTATTTATTTTTGAGAGAGAGACAGAGAGAGAGTGAGCGTCTGAGCAGGGGAGGGGCACAGAGAGGGTGACAGAGGACCTGAAGTCGGCTCCTCACTGATCAGAGAGCCTGATGTGGGGCTCGAACTCATGAAATGCGAGCCCAGGACCTGAGCCGAAGTCAGAGGCTCAACCGACAGAGCCACCCAGGCACCCCTCTAGTTGCTCATTTTTCATGGTTGCAGTGTCTTTATGAATTTCTTTTAGGATAGCACTTATAAATTTTAAACATTTATCTTCTGTTCCCAGAAATAGCGGTACTTCCTTCAGGTTAGTTGTTTATTTTCATCCTTTTCTCTTGTGCCTTTGCTTTTCCTTAAAAAAAAAAAAGAAAAGAAAGAAAAAAAAAAGAGTCTTGAGCTCTTTGTAAATGAGCATGGTATTAATTGCTGGGCCTCACTTTAGGGTCCATGGCTGAAATGCAGGAAAAGAGCTGCTTCTCCCCTGTCTGCCTCTAGCCTATGGCCAAATAAGGAAGGCTTTGTTGGGGAGTATGAGGATGCTCTAATGCTTTCAGGGTAGATTGCTCAATTAAGAAAAACAAATGTGGTTTTAGCTAGAAACCAACACAGTTGCTGATAGACTTTCTTTGTGTAAAGGAATGGGGTAAGAGGTTTGGCTTGGCCGTTCCATATACATATTTTAATCATCCTGATTTTAATCCTACAGCCCCCTCTTTTCTATTCCTGTTTTCATGTTTGGTAGTTCTCCAGGTTCTGCTGCCAGCAATGGCTTCTCCATGGGTGCAGCCTTCTTGTGCCTGTGTGCATGTTCTAGATTGAAGTTTTTTTCTGCACTGGCTTAATCCCCAGTATAATCCCATCTGCTTTTTCTCTTCTGGAATGAATGAATACATTTTAGTGGAATTTTGATAGAAGTGGAGGAAAATTAATGTCCTTAGTTTATCTCACACAGAGTAGATAATTCATAGATATTTGTTGAATAAATCGATTAATGCTGTTGAGAAAACTGGGCAAAGCATACTTTTGTTTAAGTTAAAAAAATTATGGCTGTAGGATATGGATAACTAAATGAATCCTTTTTCTTTTCTTTTTTTTTTATCCTTTAATTGATTCTATTTTAGGAGGAAATCTCATTGAAGTTAAAACACCAGTGGAGGTACAAAATGAGAAAGCTGCCATCTCTCACGATTTTTTAAAAAATTAAAGCCCTTAATTTCATTTTGTTCCTTTTTAGTGTTTAGCATAGTGCCTGGCATGTTGTAAGTATTCAATAAATGATAGTTATTATTATTATGTTTGTTTAACTCAAACTCTTTTTGTCTCTCATTTTCATCATCCAAGAAAATGGGGATTAATATATGTAAAATACCTGGAACAGATTTTGGCATATATAGTATTTGCTACATAAGGTTAATTATTATTCTTTGATCCATGAACAACTGTTTATTTTTTTCTATGAGGCTTTCATTGATCTTAATTAGTTTTAATTAATAATTTGCCAGTCTGTATTCTGTTTGTATTAAAAAAATTTTTTTTAATGTTTATTTATTTTTGAGAGAGACAGAGAGCGTGAGCAGGGGAAGTGCAAAGAGTGAGAGGGAGACGCAGAATCTGAAGCAGGCTTCAGGCTCTGAGCTGTCAGCACAGAGCCTGACGCAGGGCTCGAACACGTGAACCATGAGATCATGACCTGAGCTGAAGTTGGATGCTTAACTGACAGAGCCACCCAGGCGCCCCTGTATTCTGCTTGTATTTTATGTCACAGTCTTTATGTTGAATTAAATTGATTTGCTTTTTTTTTTTTTTAAGTTTATGTATTTTGAGGTGTGGGGAGGAGGGCAGAGAGAGAGGAAGAGACAGAGAATACCAAGCAGGCTCCCCACTGTCCCTACAGAGCCTGATGCAGAGCTGGAACTCAAAAACTGAGATCATGACCTGAGCTGAAATGGAGTCGGCCTTTTTACCGACTGAGCTACCTAGGCACCCCGTGGTTTGCTTGATTGTATGTCTCTCCACCAAATGTGGTTCTTTTTTTTTTTTTTTAATGTTTATTTCTTTATTTGAGAGAGAGACGGGGGGGGGGGGGGAGGGGGTGTGGGGAGGGCAGAGAGAGAGATCACAAGCAGGGGAAGGGCAGAGAAAGAGGGAGATACAGAATTTGAAGCAGGCTCCAGGCTCCAAGCTGTCAGTGCAGGGCTTGAACCCATGAGATCAGGACCTGACTTGAGCCAAAGTTGGATGCTTAACTGACTGAGCCACCCAGGTGCCCCACATTTGGTTCTTGATAGCTGGTAACTATCTTTTTTATTTTGGTAGTCTTGTTGCATAGTCATGGCTTGCCACATAACATGAGTCCCTCATTTTTGCTGGGTCTTAATTGATGAGGAGGATAGTGTGACTGGAGCATGGGGTAGGGTGTATTATTGGGAAGTAGAATGTGACAAATATGCTGATAACAGATTATAAATAGTTGAATAACAGATAAAAGAATTTGAAGTTTAGTATGCAGTGGAAGGCATTTTTGATTATTGATCAGGTTACTTTCCTATTTTACAAAGATAATTGAGTGCAGAGTAGAGAATATATTGGAAAGAAGAAAAGAGATTAGAGGTTAAGTTAGAAGGTGGCTCCAGATATAAGGTGCCCCTACAATGAAATGTTATTCTCTTTGGGCCTTATTGATATCAGGTGCTTGCTTAGTAGTGTCTGGTGCATTAATCATAAAGGATGAAACTGAGATCTTTGAGTTAAATCAGGAAGGATTATTGGAGACTTGAGACTACACTGATTATGTGAGCACAGCAAGAGTAAAAGGAGATTGGAGGGGCATTAAGAAGAGTTGATAAGGAAGTAGAATATGATAGTTAAAAAAAAATCTGTTACACACACACAATGGAATATTACTCAGCCATAAAAAAGAATGAAATCCTGTCATTTGCAAGAATGTGGGAGCTAAAGAGTATTAAGCTAAGAAAATAAGTCAGAGAAAGACAAATATATGATTTCACTCATGTGGAATTTAAGAAATAAAACAGATGAACATAGTGGGGGAAAAAGAGAGGCAAACCAGGAAATAGACTCTTAACTCTGCAGAACAAATTGAGAATTTTGGGAGGATTGGTGGCTGGGGGAATGGGTTAAATGGGTGTTTAAGGAGTTGCTTAATGAGGATTAAGGAATGTACTTGTGATGAGCACTGTGTGTTGTATGGAAGTGATGAATCACTAAATTGTACACCTGAAACTACTGTTACACTATATGTTAACTAATGGACTTAAATAAAAACTTGAAAAAAAAAATTCTGTGAAGGATAGGAAAGTTGAAAGAATAAAGAAAATTACAGGGTCAAGTGGTGGTTTTTCCAGTTACAGGATGTGTGTATGTACGTTGTTAAAGTTTTATAAAGACAAGAAGGTTCAGTGCAATTAAACCACCAAGAGATTAGTGCTAAACTACATAATATTTGAGAGACAGAAAGAGTGCAAATGGGAGAGGGGCAGAGGGAGCAGGAGACATGGTATCTGAAGCAGGCTTCAGGCTCTGAGCTGTCAGCAAAGAGCCCGACATGGGGCTTGAACTCATGAACTGTGAAATCATGACTTGAGCCGAAGTTGGATGCTCAACCGACTAAGCCACCCAGGTGCCCCAACTATATAATATTTTAGAAAGGGAAAATGAAATTTAAGAAGAATGAAAACACCCTGAAATTCACTAAAGCTTATTTTCATCATATAAACTTGACATACAGAATAATAATTTTAGTAGTTGTCTCTGGAGGAGTTAAAATTTAAAAATTACAAAATCATTCCACTAATTTTTGAGTTTTTAATATATGCTTAGGGTGAATTTATTTTAAGCCTTTAGAAATGCATAAAAAGAGATTGTTAAGAGCTGAATAAATACACAGAAAATATAGTCACAGTATTTCTGGTGAGAAAAGATAAGCATAATTGGAATATTTCATATGTAGATTTCTTTTAAGTTTGTTTATTTTGAGAGAGAGTGCACGTGCATGCGCATGTGGCAGGGGCAGAGGGAGAGAGAGAGATTGTCAGTTCAGAACCCTATGTAGGGCTCAAACTCAAGAACTGTGAGATCATGACCTGAGCTGAAATCAAGAGCCAGAGACTTAACCAACTGAGCCACCCAGGCACCCCTCATATGTAGATTTTTAACATATGATGAGGGGGAATTAAGAATTGTAAGTGCATGTATCATATGACTGACTTTGAAAGAATCAGGGATGGTAAATTATAGGAGTATGATGCATTGATAGTCATAGCTGCTCCCAAGTTATAATTTAAAAGCTATGTATCCATGGAAAAGAGAAATCTAATAGAATGAAATGTTGACTATAAAATGTTTGAATAATATCTAATAGATCAAATATGGTTCTTAAATTACAGGCAGGATTGATCTCATAATGAATCTCAAAGATACTAAAACCATGGTAATCTGAATATATAATATAAAGTAATATTAGGTAATACATATTATTACATCAGGAATTGTATAATGCTTCACACATGTTAAAATTAAATAAGCACCTTCAAAATTTAAAATAATCATTTCAGGTACTTTATTAGTTGAAAATGAAAAAAAAATTCCTTTTTAAGATGAAATGCGTATCTGTAGACAATGGCCACATTTCAAAAATCAGTCTTTTTAAAAATTAAAAAAAATTTTTAATCTTTTTTAAAAATGTTTATTTATTTTTGAAGGAGAGAGAGAGCATGAGCGGGGAAAGAGCAGAGACAGAGAATCTGAAGCAGGTTCCAGGCTCTGAGCTGTCAGCACAGAGCCCGATGTGGGGCTTGAACTCACAAACTGTGAGATCATGACCTGAGCTGAAGTCAGACGCTTAACCAACTGAGCTGCCCAGGTGCCCCTTTATTTTTTAATTTTTAAAAAGTTTTATTTATTTTGAGAGAGACAGAGCGTGAGTGGGGTAGGGGCAGAGACAGAATCTCAAGCTAAGTTGTCAGTGCAGACCCTGATGTGGGGCTTGAACTCCTGAAACTGTGAGATTACCTGAGCCAAAATCAAGAGTTGCACATTTAGCCAACTGAGCCACCCAGGCACCCCAGTCTTTTTTTGTTTTAATGTTTGTTTGCTTATTTATTTGTTTTGTTTGCTTATTTATTTAGAGTACGTGTACAAGCAGGGGAAAGGCAGAGAGTGAGGAAGAATCCCACTCAGTGTCTGAGCTGTTAGCACAGAGCCCGATATGGGGCTTGAACTCCCAAAACTGAGATCATGACTTGAGCCTAGATCAAGAGTCAGGCACGTAACTGACTGAACTGCTAAGGTGCCCCTAAAATTAGTCTTTTGTACTTTCAAATATTCAGAGATGACATCATAACCTTTGTTTCCCTAAATGATAACTTTTTATCTGTGGAGGTGGTATTTAGATGGGATTTACCATTCTGGGTAGATTGAAGAGTGATTGTTGGAAACATAATAGTGGCCTACAGGAGTAGAAAGACCTACTTTAAAAAATCTCCATTAGAGATTTATATTAAGAGTTTCTTTCTTTCTTTTTTTTTTTTTTTAGAATTTAGTATGGCCTTTTTCTTTCCTTTTTCTTTAAAAAAATTTTTTTAATGTTTATTTTTTTGAGAGAGACAGAGTGTGAGCAGAAGCGGGGCAGAGAGAAAGGGAGACAGAATCCAGAACAGGCTCCAGGCTCTGAGCTGTCAGCACACAGCCCAACGCAGGGCTCAAACTCACAAACTGTGAGATCATGACCTGAGCTGAAGTTGGACGCTTAACCGACTGAGCTACCCAGGTGCCCCTTCTTTTTCTTTTTAATGCTTATTGATTTTTGAGAGAGAGAGAGAGAGAGAGAGAGAGACAGAGTGCAAGCAGGGGAGGAGCAGAGTCAGAGGGAGACACAGAATCCCAAGCAGGCTCCAGGCTCTGGGCTGTCAGCATAGAGCCTGACGTGGGGCTCGAACTCATGAAATGTGAGATCATGACCTGAGCCAAAGTCAGATGCTCAACCGACTGAGCCACCCAGGCACCCCTAAAAGTTTCTTAATGTAGGGTTTACACTCATACTTTTCTTGAATTCCTAAAATTTGAAACCTAATATTTGTACTCTGAGGAAAGAGAGTCTTTGAGTTTTGTGTGTAATTAGCAAAGAATGAGAAAAAATGTCTTGAAAGTAAGACCCAAGGACTGTAAAGACAGACAGTTTTGCTAACAAAAGTTAAGTTAGGCTTTAGGCAACTTGATACCTTTTCATTCCTGCTAACTTAGAGGCTTTAAACCCTAGCTTCTAACTCAGTACTATTTATTTAACTTCTCCATTTTAGTCATGTTTCTCCCTATCCCAGGAAAATTAACATCCCTTATTTCTGAGCTCTTTGGAATATGGCTTCCCTATAAATGCTGATGGCATATCATATTTATAGTTACATATTTTCTAACTTGTGACTGAAAGCCTAGAAAGACAAAAAATGGGCATCCCAAAGTTACCCCTTGCTCTTTATATTCTGTAACAATTATATATTAAATGGTAGAAGAATCACTTTGGGGAGGTCACACACTCTTTTGGACTTAGGTTTGTTTGTAAAATGAAAGGCTTTTTATCATTGAATTCACCTATGTGAGTCTTGGATAGGCTCATTATATTTGTGGGAATCTATATACATCTATAAAAATGAACTTTAACGGGATGCCTGGGTGGCTCAGTCGGTTGAACGTCTGATTTTTGATTTTGGCTCCATGATCCCAGGGTCATGGGCTGGAGCCCTGTGTCAGACTCCTCGCTGAGTGTGGAGCCTGCTTAAGATTCATTCTTTATCTCCCTTTGCCCCTCTCCCCCACTTGCATGTGCTCTCTCTCAAATTAAAAAAGATTCAGACTTAAAAAAAAATTAACATCTTTATGTAACAAGGTACCTGTTTCATTATATAAAAACAGTTAATCTTGTTTACCTCCTGAAAAAAAGATGCTGTATAGTAAAGATGGTGAAGTTCAGGTGGGTTTTTAAATATATCATAGAAAGATCTAGTGCTTTTAGAGTGAGAGAGAGACCTGGATTTCTGCTACTTAACAGATAAGTAACTGCAGGATAGTATGGAAACAAGCTCAGAGGAGTTACCCAGAAAATGCTTCCATATGTAAAGTGCCCAGCATATCCTTATGAGATGATCATTAATGTTAATGATCATTAATATTAAGTACCTTTTCTTGTTTTACAGGACAAGTGAAATGCTTTCTAGAAAACTAATAATGAAAATGTTGGGAAAATATTTAAAATAGTTATAGAGCTAAGTAAATTACTAAGTTAGGTGTTACTAAATAGAAAAACATGGAAAGGGCTACTTTCCCTGCTATGTAGGACAACTTTATTTAATGTGAAACTTTTCTGCCCCTGCCCTGCTTGCTATCTCTCAAAAATAAATAAACACTAAAAAAAAAAAAAAAAAAAAGAAGAAAGAAAGAATCTTGATTAGGGGCACCTGGCTGGCTCAGTCAGAAGAGTGTGTGATTTTTTATCTTGGGGTCGTGAATTCAAGCCCCATGTTGGGTGTAGAGATTACTTTAAAATGTTTAAAAAAAAAAAAAGAAAAAATAATCTTCATTAGAATCAAGATCAATTCTACATGAGTTAATCTTATACATTTTAAAAAACTACAGTTCTTTTTTCTTTCATGTGTATTTTGAGAGAGAGAGAACGCACAAGTGAGCAGAGGAGGGACAGAGAGAGCGAGAGACAGAATCCCAAGGTGGCTCTGCGCTGTCAGCACAGAGCTGGACACAGGGCTCCATCTCACGAACCATGAGATCATGACCTGAGCCAAGATCAAGAGTTGGATGCTTAACCTACTGAGCCACCCAGGTGCCCCTAAAAAACTATAATTCTAAAAGTCATTTCAAGCACTAAACTTTCATTATATATATGGTTGTGTTAATTTGTAATATCAGAATGGCCATCTTTTTTTCAAGTTTCACTGTAAGATTAATACAAAGTGAGTGAATGACAGACTACATTTTGTCATTTCGTGGATGTGATTGGTACATTGTAAGTTGTGCTTTTTTTAGCGGAATTTTTTTTCATTCTAGTAAAATGCGTTTATTCAAAAAAGAAGTATAGTACATTATAATTCTAAGGAAATTTTTATATTAAAAATGCCAGTCTTTTTGATTTAAATTGGAAAGGGTCTTATATAATACCTGAACAAGGAAATTCACAATCAAGGTTGAAATCTTGTCTATATTACCATATATTTCTCATTATACATTATTTTAAGATTATATATTCTAATTTTTTTTTTTCAATGTTTTTATTTATTTTTGGGACAGAGAGAGACAGAGCACGAACGGGGGAGGGGCAGAGAGAGAGGGAGACACAGAATCGGAAACAGGCTCCAGGCTCCGAGCCATCAGCCCAGAGCCTGATGCGGGGCTCGAACTCCCGGACCGGGAGATCGTGACCTGGCTGAAGTCGGACGCTTAACCAACTGCACCACCCAGGCGCCCCAAGATTATATATTCTAAACCATGGTTACAGAATTACTGTACAGAAATATATTGAAGGTATTATCTTTTGGTTTAATTCTCTACAACTTGAAAATAGAATTGTGACATGAAATGACACAATTATTTTTACTCTGAAAATAACAAGCTCTGAACTTCATCCTTCATTGTACTTTTCTAAAGAACTCACTTCTCATGAGCAAGTGTTCAATATTATTTAGCTAGGAAACCATTATATTATTAAAACTTGAATTTTTCTTTAACTCTATCCCAGTATTTTAAATATTTATGTGTTTTAGGATATGTGCAATTAAACCACACATTTGATCATAGCTTGAATAATACAACATTAAAAATAAATAAGATCTTCAAGTAAACAAACATGTTTCCAAATCATATTGCCAGTGTACATGAACCTATTCTCTGAAGACTAAAAGCTCTGCTTGTTTGAAAAAGTCAATGATTAGGTCTTTATAAGCAATTGAGGTTCTGTTTTCCTTCTAAACGTTCCTTTACTAATTTTTCCAAAGAGAAAAGATGCTCATCTGCATCTTCTGGCACAATGTTCCTAATAGAATTTGCAAGTTCAAAAAGATATTCTGTATTTTTTCCACTTGGACCAGCTGCATTAAAAATTTGTTCAGCAATGTCTTCCAGAGGTGCAGGACCAAGATAATTAGGATTATCACATGTTCCAATATATAGCAACACACTAAATGGTTTTGTTGTGGGATCTTTTGGATAAAAAATGACTGTTGTGGTCCTGTAGCCTCCTTTCTCTCTGAAGTCAAGGTATGCTTTTACTTCTTCTTCCTTTCCTACTGGCAGTCTGTAAGCAACACCCCACACACAACCCTGTTGAAAAATGAAAAGAACGTATTATTTAGAATTTACAGGGCTAAAATAGGTGAAGATATGTTATGCTCTAAGAAAATAGCTGTATGTTCTTAGAAGTCAGTGTAGTTTTGATTCACTTAAAGTGCACTGAGGGGTGCTTGGGTGGCTCAGTGGTTAAGCATCCAACTTCGGCTCAGGTCATGACCTTACGGTTTGGCCCCACATTGGGCTCCGCGCTGAGCGCCCAGAGCCTGCTTTGGATTCTGTGTCTCCCTCTCTGCCCCTCCACTGCTCACACACTGTCTGTCTCTTTCTCTCAAAAATAAACATTAATTTTTTTTTTTTTAAAGCGCACTGGGAGGTACAAACTAAACAATAAAGGAAATCAGCATTTTAAATTCTTCAGTCTGAATAAGTAATTTCTTGCACACTAGGATATTTATCATTGTTTAAGTTTTAAAAATCGTATCTTTTAACTAGTGGGACTGAAAAAAAATCAGGTGTTCACTTGGTCATTAAACACAGTTCTAAAGTTTTAAATCCTTAAACATTTCACTGATGGTACAGGACGGTAGTTTCCAAACTGCTTTATGGAGTGTTGTAGCCACTTGGGAGCTTACCTTTGGGGATGTAAGTGCTGGGTGCTATCTGGGAGGGCTTTGATACACCAACTTACTTTAGCTAGCTAAAACTGAGCGTCACTTATCTTTTTACCGGCTGTTTCCTTATTTACAGAAAGGGTTCTTTGTTTTAAAAGGTCTGTAAGAAAGCAATCAACTACTGAAGGCCATAGCAAGTTCATTTTATTCATTTTTTCACTGCAGGAGCTTTCAAATATCCTTTGTAAATAATTCCATGCAGAATACTAAATGGCAGTCTCTTTTGTTGAGAGCCCATGAACAAAGTGTCAGTAAAAAAACTGGCTGCAGAGGTTTTTTGGTTTGTTTTTTAGTGTTAATAAAATATCTGATATAAACAGGATTTATTTATAGTTTGTAGTTATAGATTATCTAGTTTTTTCACAACCTTTAATTACTAGCTTTAATTATTAAACTCTAGGTTGCAAAGTATCTTCTTGAGTGAATTTTTTTTTAATGTTTATTTTTGAGAGAGTGCAAGCTGGGAAGGGTCAGAGAGAGGGGGACAGAGGATCCGAAGTGGGCTCTGCACTGACAGGCTGACAGCTAGCCCAATGTGGGGCTCGAACTCGGGAACGGTGAGATCATAACCTGAGCCGAAGTTGGATGCTCAACCAACTGAGCCATCCGGTGCCCGGTTCTTGAGTGAGTTTAACATTCTGTAGAAACAAAGTGCCGTTTATTGACTTTAATTAAGAGTTACAGTTACCAGTTTGAGGCCATTTTTATAGATGCTTTTCCTAATGTAAATTATGAAAGCATTTCATTATTTCACCATTATTCATTTCCTGTTGATAGCTGCTTGACTTTTGTATATCAGAGTCATTTCCAAAGTTAAATTTTTACCTTCACACTATGAACGTCTGAATCTATACCTCAATGAAATGATTGAAAATATTTAAGAAACAGAGGACTATCAGGTAAATACGTTTTCTAGTGCCCCAAACCTGTTTAAAAACCTGTTGTGCTACTAAAAAATTAGGCAAGAAAGAAAGTGGTAACTCCTGACAGGGATTTTTGCTGAGAATAGTATACTCCTAGCAAATACGAGAGTTTCAATGGTTCCACTTGATGTGGCAAGTATGGCCAAGTGTGCCTCAGTGGCAGTATGGCTGTCTGAGGCCTAGGGCCATTAATGCCAAATTCTTAGTCAATAAATTCAAGAAAAAAAAAAAAAAAGACTACATGCCATTTGGTTTTATTTTGTTGTCTACCGGGCATTCTGCATTCCAGCTTTTCCCAACAGTTAAAAAGAAACACAATAAATACAGAGAAGAATTCTAGACTTACTGTTCAAGCTGTCTGTGATGACTGTTAATAAAATTCCATTGATTATTAAAACTGAGAAACATTTCAACATTTTATATGATTAAAGACTACACAAAAAAAGAACAATAATACCATACCCGAGGATCTTCAACAAGAGTCACAACTCTTCCAGGCTGTTTTAAAAAAAGTAAAAAAAAAAAAATTTTTTTTTCTGAATCACAGTTTATCAACTAACTGAGCATTACCAATTTATTGTTGACATGGAATATTTTAATTGTTCATACTAAACACCTCCATAAAGTACTCATTTTTATGATAAATTTTCAAGTGAATTAAGAATATACATTATCCAAAGTATCTTGACTTTTCTAAAAGATTCCCTTCAATTTATGTATATTAGCTATATTATATTCACTTAAAAAATGGATATATTAAAAAAAATACCTGTGACTAAGGCTCATGTATAATGAAAGACAAAGGAAGAAGCAATTATAAAAGTTCTGATCAGATTGCTATAGTTTTATTAGGGAACAAAACATGCTCTTCCAGAGTGCTTTCCTATAATAGGGAAGTGGCCCTCAAACTTTAGTGTAGATCACAATTACATGGAGGGTTGATAAACACACTGCTTGTGTACAGTCCCAGAGTTAATGATCCTGTAGATTTGGAGCTGTTTGAGAATTTGTCTTTTTTTATTATTTTTTTTAAGTACACTTCCTACCTGGTGCCAAAGGCTATGTATCTACTGACATGTTAGCATCATTAGTGAGAATGCTGAATTCTAAGCCACATTTTAACATATTTATTTGCCCATTGTCTGACACACAGGGAGCATAAATAATTCAGGTATTTGTGTCATCTTCATTGCTATTTCCTTCTGGTCTTTGTCCATTTGTATAGACAATTTGTAATCACGGAAAACATGGGATTTGGGATTATGTTTCTTATTTAATTTAATTACATTTTCCTGTTAGTCTTATCATACGTTTTAATAGTTGCATAATGTATCATCAATGAGCTATAATTTAAACATTCCTGTGTTGTTGGGCATTTCAATTTCACCTTTTTTCTATTTAAGATAATGCTATAATGAGGACACATATCTTGGTGTGGGTTATGTAGGCACTTCTGTATTACTTTCAATTTCAAGATGAATTAGGAGCTATTTATTGACTACTTAGTGTGTGTTGTAGAGAAGATAAAACCTTAATTCTTGCTTTCAAGAGCTTATATTATAATTCTGGAACACAAACTTAACACATGAAACAGGTAGAGAACACTTAAGGGCTAAGATGTATGGTATGAAGGCAATTAAGAATTTTGAGTCTTGGGTGGTCAGAAAGGAAAAAAAAATTCTGGCAAAAGGGCATGATTTACAAGTGCAGGCCTAGAGGCAAGACTACACCAGGCTAAATGTTTGACTAGCAGAGGGCCCCACCTGGAGAGATGATTCAGAAAGAAAATTGGAGAAATAGGATAGTCAGATTTGAAGAGCCAGAGTAGAGGTGAAATTAGGGGACAATGGAAAATAAGAAGCCACTGAAATTTGGGAGAAATAGGAAATTAGGAGCTACTGCAGCACTTGACTAGTAGCTGACTGGCATGATAAAAGGTGTTTGGGGAAGATGAGTGGTAAAGTGTATAGTATGGTTAGAGTGGGAAGAAGGTAGACCCTGAGTAAGAAATGTTCGTGGTCCTGGTGACAAGTTCTGCATTCCACCTTTCCTTGTCTCCCCTTGTATCCAGCAGTCACCAATTACTGGTAACTGTCTGTTGAATCTTTTTCTGTATGTTGTTCCTCTGTATCCTTCATTTGCTTCCTTAGGGACCTTGTTGCCTGCCTCTAGTTTTGTTTACCTCTAGTCTATTCTCTACTTGGCAGTGGAATGACTTTCTAGTGCAAAAATTGGGTCACTCACTCCTGTGCTTTGAATTTTTTCAGGGTTTAAAAATTCTACAGGATAAAACTAAAAGTTCTCAGCATGATTTAACTACAACCCTTATTTCTTACCACTTTTTCCCTCAATCTGTACTGATTTATTTATAACTTTAACAAACATTCGTATCTTTGGATATACCAGTGCTCAGTATAGAATGCCCTTGCTTTTCTGTCTCTGGGATATCCTCCTGCACTACATCCATAAAGGCTTGGCTGACTCCTCAGGTGACTTTGCAGCAGATTTTTCTCCTAAACTGTGATTTTCCCTTTTATTCACTTCCCTGTGGCACTTGTTAGGTATTGTTTGCATAGCTGTCTCCTAAGTGCTCAGTAGTAATTGTTGAAAGGGGAAGGAGTGGTAGAAAAGTCCTGGACTTAGGTGGTGGCAGCTGAAACAGAAAACAAGAGTACATAGGGACTCATTTTAAGGGGATATAAAGGACTCCCTGTGACAGCTTATGGAACAGACATGGACTTTGGCACTACTGAAAATTTACTTGGAAACATTTTCTAAAATTTATGTTCTTAGTCTCTAAAATACATATATATTATTGAGAAACAATGTATATTTGTAAGTCACATGAAAGGCTTTTGGGGGGACTGAAACTAAAGCAGGGGTCTTTCAAGCTGAATGGGTTGGAGGATATTGTGAAATGAGTCATTATAGATGCTTTCATTGAGTAATGAGTAATTTTTCTGATCTAGGTCTAGAAAAGTTAGAGATTTAGTAAATGTTCATGATTATCTCGTGTTAAAATGTTTCTTTTTGAAATTGAAATATATTCTCTCTGCTGTGAAAAATTTTTCACATTTAAATAAATCCTTAATTTGGGTGAGACAGTGCCAGTTTTTTTATATATATAAATGAGATGCTTAATAAAACTTAGGAAGAAATTAAAGTTTAATGAAGCTAAAAAGAAACCATAATTGAAGTAGGTTTGGTATTTTTCCCACAAATGTCACATTGCAGTATGTGGAAATGAGCCTAACATTTGTTTAATAATATCACATTTCATATGTAATGATGACTAACTTACTAGGAGCATATGTTGCTATAAAAAACATAGTCCTATAAAACATCCACATCATTCTTCTAATTTGCTGGATATCTTTGTAGCCTTTTGTATTTATATAAGGCTGGTGATCCATTGTAATAAAAAATATTAAAATAATATTCTTTCCAGTTTTAACAAAATAGTATACTTAAAAAAATACTTAGAGTTTCCTTTAATTTGCTATGATGTATTCTTTAACTAAAAATAAGTGTAAAACTATTAGCCATTGCAGTCCCCTTGTACCCCAACTTACCTGCCCTATATTTTAGTAAATTTAAGTAAAAAGATACTGGCTTTTATAGCTCCTTTCTTCTTTTAAAGAATCATGAGCTGTTGTATTGACTTGACAACTTCTTATTGTTCTGTTCCAACAGTGTACATATCTCAATATGCTATATAACAA
This sequence comes from Prionailurus bengalensis, assembly GCF_016509475.1. NCBI lineage: Eukaryota > Metazoa > Chordata > Mammalia > Carnivora > Felidae > Prionailurus > Prionailurus bengalensis. The sequence continues at coordinate 72,568,985 of NC_057354.1, read as the reverse complement.
ACACATATGTTTTGATTGAAACTAGAGTAGTAAAATATGCTACCAAAACATTTGTAAGCATTTAATACTTCGTCATTAAAATTGGAGCCTTTCTTCAGAATAGAAATTTTAAGTGTTCGTATCTGACAACTCAAAAGGCATTTTACTTCACTTAGAAGTTTTATTTAACTCTTTAAAGTCTTAAACATTGTTTTATAATATATATATTTTTTAAGATTTTATTTTTAAGTAATCTCTACACCCAGTGTGGGGCTTGAACTTAAAACCCTGAGATCCAGTTGCATGCTCTACCGACTGAGCCAGCCAGGCACCCCTCTTTTATAATAGTCTAGAAGAAATTTTGGACATGAAGCTCCTGTTGGCTTACAAATGTGCATTTGCCCTAAGTCACTACCGTTTTCCAGTCATCTGCCTACCATATTGTGTTGTGGGGCCAATATTAATTTCTCTTTAAAAAACAGTAATCAAGCTCATACATAGCTCTGAGTACTTTAGAGAACATACAAACAATAAAAAATTTTGTGCACTTCCAAAAGTTAGAAGGTTAAGTAAACCAAGTACAATATTTAAGTTATCCAAATTGTTACCCACAACCTTGTTTTCCTTGTGGATTGGTTGTTTTGCAGCCAATACAAGGCTGAGCTGCTACTAGTTTTCTAGTATACATATATTGGGATGAAAGTCTTCTAATGACTGAAAAATAGATCAAGGAACTTACATTTCACATTTATAATTTAGAGGAGAAACGTGGAGAAATAAAGATTAAAATAATGCTGGACACAGTAATGGGCACCGTGTTACTCAAGTAACAAACCGAGAACTCAAATATTTAACTTCGCCGATACCTGACAACCAAAGGAAGTGATCACGGTAAGCTCCTTAACAACCGGAGATAATTTTGGAAACTAGTTCCTATGTGGCCTTAGATGTCATAAAATAAAACCTTTGGAAATAATATGCTTGTTTAAACTTAAACCAATGAAAGTCTGCCAGAATGCAGAAATGCCAACAAATTTAATTGCTAAAAAGCTAAAGCTGAATGTGCAGGTTGATTTTAGTATTCAACTCCGTGGTGAAACGGAGATTGATTTTCCCGCCGTTTTTTTTTTTTTTTTTTTTTTTTTTTAATGGCAGAGGTCGCTCACAGATGGGGCTTCCTCCCAGCCCATCAGCCTTGGGCGAGCTTGTATGCCTTTGCCCCTGTTTCTTGCTTTCCCAAGAAACTAACCATCAGCGTCTCAAAAGGCTTCGGAAGTAGTGCCCTTGGTTTGGGAGAGAAGTAGAGGGCAGGTGAAGAGAAAGGTGCACAGATGTAACAGCATTATTCCTAACTTTCTTGCTCGGTCATCGTAAATGTTGGGGTGGAGGTCCAGCAGAGTAGGACCGCGAGTTGGGTGGGAAGCGGCGCTCCGAAGGCAGTTAAGGGTGGGGGGCTGACTGGCGCCTCACCTTGCCCGGGACCCCGCGGTGGTCGGTGCTCCCCTGCCAGAAGCGCCTGTTGTAGCCTGTGATGTATCCAACCAACTTGTCCTGATAGGGGAAGTCCACTTTCCAGATCAGGGACCCGTAACCAAAAACCCACATCCTTTCCCTTGCTCTTCCGCTGTGACGGCGGTCGACCCTCAGCTCTGGTCTCTGCGGTGCCGGCACCAGCGGGAACTGCAGCCTCGCAGACGCTAGTAACCGGCTGCGAGGGCGCAGGCGCAATGGCCGCGCTGCGCAAAGCACACTGGGACGTGTAGTTCGAGGGATGTATTACGACTTCGTCAGTCAACGTTATTCTGTTTCCTTGCTTGGGGTATCAAGAACGATTGATCTTCGGTTCGCTAAGCTGTGGGTTCTTTTTCAGCCTCTGTAAGTCACCCTAACCTCCTGTTGCTCATGTGCACTGGACTACAATACCCACAATCCCTTTATGGGATTTGTGGCTCAGAGGTTGGAACTGTGTGCTGTTTTCGGACGCATTCAAGGAGAAACGGAAGGGCAGAGTCGCGCCTGGTGTCGCGGCCGGTGTGGTGTAGATAACGGGGAAGAGACGTACAGGAACCGCGGTTGTGTCACGTAGGAAGACATTTTGTTCTGCTTTGGAATTGGGTTTTTTGTCCATTTAACAGCAGCCAGAGGAGTGCAAGTTGTGAATGCCGTATTTGACTTTACACCTAAGAAACTCACCTTTCTCATAAAAGCGGGAAGTTTACGAGAGAAGTTTTACGCCTGCGGAAGAACTACTAGTGCTTCAGCTCATATCAATTTTACGCGCTAAACGACCTTATTTATCTGTAGCATTATCAGCAGCTCAGAAAAGAATAGGCGAAGGTTTTTGCCCTATGTACAGGTTGTAGAAGCGATATGTGGAACCTGAAATTGTGTACAGACTTTGGGTTCTGTGCATTCTGGGGAGAAGCTTTATAGCTTTCATGAGTTTTTCCAACAGGTGAAGACCCTAAAAAAATGTTAAGGTCTGCAGCCTAGCGCCACTACTCCAAAATATTGTTTAGGAGGCGCACTCAGACTATCATGCTGTGTTTCTGTATGTGAAAATAGAAGCCTTAGCAAATCCTTGTTTCTTGAGATTTTTTTTCTTAATGTTTATTTTTTGAGAGAGAAGAGCGAGCGTGTGGGGGAGCGGCAGAGAGAGAGAGAGGGGGAGACACGTAATCTGAAGCAGGCTCCATGCTGTCAGCACAGAGCTGGAAGCCGGGCTAGAACCCACAAACTGCGCTATCATGACCTTAGGTGAAGTCAGATAGTTCACCAGCTGAACCACCCAGTCACCCCTTTCTTGAGGATTTCTGTTTCATCGTTCTTAGCTATATAAAAGAATACTGAGACACCCAGGTTCAGAGTATTATTTGAAGTGTTAAGAAACCAGCAAGAAACTGCTACAAAGAAAAACATTTTAACAATAACCAGGCCTTAGGGTACCTGGTTGGCTCAGTAGGTTAAGCTTTTGATTTCAGCTCTGGTCTTGATTTCCAGGTTGGTGAGTTCCAGCCCCGCCTTTGGCTCTGTGCTGACTGCTCAGTCTGGAGGCTGCTTTGGATTCTGTGTCTCCCTTTCTCTCTGACCCTCCCTCCCCTTCTCACAGTCTGTCTCTCTCTCTCTCTCGCAAAAAATAAACATTAAAAAAAAAATTTATATAAAAAAACATTAAAGAATAACCAGGTCTTTTTATATATTCTCCAAGATTAAGTGTCACATCGCTTGGGATGCAGAAAATTTTGAAAAAAAGTATCTGACCATTCATATACTTGCCATGTGGATCCAAAAATTGACATTTTGCCACAATTACTTTATTTCTTTTTTCTCTATATATGCTTTTTAATCTAAAACATTTAAAGTAAGTTGCATTTGTTACTTTTCATTGCTATGTACTTAAAGAATAAGGACTTTCTCCTAAAAACCATAATGCCATTTCTAAGGAAATTAGCAGAATTACATAATCAAATATCTATTACATACTCAGATTTCCTTGTCTCGTAATTGCTTTCTGTAGCTGATACTAACTTTTTTTTTAATTCTTTAGAAAGAGAGAGAAAGAGAACATGAGCTAGGGAGAGGGGTGGGTGGAGGAAGAGAGAGAGAGAGAGAGAGAGAGAGAGAGAGAGAGAGAGAGAATCCCAAGCTGGCTCCACACTCAGCACAGAGCCCCGACGAGGGGCTCAATCCTGCAACCCTGGGATCTAGACCTGAGCCGAAATCAGGAGTCAGACTCTCAACCGAGTGAGCCACCCAGACACCCCTGTAGCTGATACTTTGATATTTTTTTCACCATCCAGGATCCAGTTGAGGTTTATATATCACTTTTGGTTGTTTGACTTTATGCTTTTATTTAGTCAAGAGCATAGGAAAATTTCTGTAAAAAGAGATTTTACATACAGTTGATGCATGTGAACTAGTTGGTATTAAGGTTTGAGGGGAATGGTGATAGTACATTTCTTTTGGCTTCTTCCCTTTAGAAGCTCAAAGATACTACCCAGTTCTGATATTTTTTCAGGTTATTTCCTGTTAATCTAGATCCATTAACAACATTTGTAATTATGAGGAAGGCCAGTAAGATTCGGAAAGGGATTCATACTTGTTTTCACTTGAATGCTATTTTTTAATGTCTTTGGAGGAGTATTCTTAAAAATTTTTTTTTTTAACATTTATTTTTTATTTTTGAGACAGAGAGAGACAGAGCATGAACGGGGGAGGGGCAGAGAGAGAGGGAGACACAGAATCGGAAACAGGCTCCAGGCTCTGAGCCATCAGCCCAGAGCCCGACGCGGGGCTCGAACTCATGGACCGCGAGATCGTGACCTGGCTGAAGTCGGACGCTTAACCGACTGCGCCACCCAGGCGCCCCTTGGAGGAGTATTCTTATGCATGTGCTTGTGTTTTTCCTACATAGAAAGAATTTTTTCTTGTATCAGATGAATATGCTTATAAATTGCCATAAATTGTGTAGTCTGTTCTTTTTTTGTGAAATTTGGATATAGTGGCCTTAGCTGGAAGTTAGCATTGATGAGGGAGCATAAGGCAAGCTAAGGGCCAAGCACAAGCTAGCACTACCCCCCTGCCCCCAAATATGTGATATCCCTCAGGCACTCTTGGCTGCCCAAAAACAAAGGAAAAAAACAAATGGTTAACTGATAGAGATCACAGTCACACAGGACATGGGTTTCCATCAGTTTACAAATACCTTGGTACAATTACAAAAAGGGGGCAATTTTATCAATAGCCTGAAGTCCAGGAACTCCCTACTATCATAATGCTTTGTTAGAGGGAAAAGCAATCTTAGTTTGACAGTAGCTAGGCCTCCATGGATTTTGTGAGTCTTTAGAATATGAAAATCCCATTGGCAACTTCCCCTTGACTTTACTTCCCACACACAACTCCCAGGTATATAACCAGTCACTCTTCACAACCCCAGTGCAGCTCTTTCTGCCCACAGCTCTGTCCCTGTGTTTTAGTAAAATCACCTTTTTGCACTGAAGTTGTTTTCAAGAATTTTTTCTTGGCCGTCAGCTCTGAACCCCCACCATCACCACTAAACCTCATCAGCATGGTTCAACAAAATGTAGCCTGGCATTCAAAGTTCTCCATAGTTTGGCCTTCAGCTACCTCTGCGTGAGAAGTAAGTGAGATGATTCATTTTCAGAAATGTCAAATAAAAGTTGTGCTGTTTAGTTAACAATAGGTTCACAACTTATTGGAATTATGTATGATTTCTCCCCCCACCCCCCCTCAAGGAGTCCCAAACCCTTAGACCCTTCACTTCCTGGTTCTTCCCTTTTACATTTCTGGGGCTTATTTTTACAGGCTTTGCAGAGTCCAAGCCAAAGAACTGAAGTCTCTGTGCCTCACCTAAAGGAATGTACATTTGTTCCAATCAGATTACTTATTTTTAAAAGGCTTTCTTTCTTTCTTTCTTTCTTTCTTTCTTTCTTTCTTTCTTTCTTTCTTTCTTAAACAATTTAACATATACCATCGTGTGAATTTAAGGTGTACAATGTATTAGTTTGATACATTTCTATATTTTAATATGATTCTTGTTATAGCAGTATTTATCACATTATACAATTATAATACTATATTGTTTGGATTCATTATACTGTTCATTAGATCTCTATGGCTAATTTACTATTCATTGCAAGTTTGTACCCTTAGACAACATCAATTTTATTACCCACGCCCTCCCTGGAAACCACTATTTTATTCTGTTTTTTCCAAATTTGGCTTTTTTAGATTCCACATAAAACTGGTATCATATAGTACTTGCCTTTCTCTTTCTGACTTATCTGACATTATTTCATAATGTGCTCAAGGTCTATCCATGTTGTCACAAGTGGCAAGATACCTTCCTTTTTTGTGGCTGAATGATATTCCATTGTATGTATTTACCACATCTTTTTTTTTTCTTTTTTAATTTATTTTTTTTAACTTACATCCAAGTTAGTTAGCATATAGTACAATAGTCAGATTACTTTTTGCCTTACTTGGGCATAGGTGACATCCAGGTAAGGCTATAACCTCTGTAGTACTCAGCCCATGAGGAATGATGGGAGGGACTTCACCTTAGGAGATAAATTGACTGCTGTAACTGCCCCAAGTGTGCCTGTCCATATTGCTCTTGCAAGAACATTGATCAAAGCCTCACTTCACTGTGCCCCCTGAGTCTCTGGGTCCCTCCTTTGATTGGGTCAGCAGGCATATTTCTCACATTTGGGGGCTTGCCCAGGATTCACCTCTACCTGTGGGGTCTAGGTCCTCCTGTGAGAGAGGAGACATCTCCCACCCCGGTTTGCATGCCCTTTCCACGGACAGGCCCCTGGTCCCTGTAGAATCCATGGAGCTCAAGATTTTTGCATTTGGAGACAGAAGAAGTGACCCTTGGGAAAGCGTAAAAGGCACCGCGGCAACCTGGTAACTCTGTGCACAGACCAAGGTAGGAAAATTGGACTATAAGTATTGCCTGGGGGATGGGAAATTGTGAGAGGCTGAGTGTGTGTGACTGAGACGTATTCTAGATATGAAGGGAATGTGGAGTCTAGATCTGTGGTTCAGTTCTCCCGCAAAGAAAACAGGTCGAGACGGACAAAGTTGGTTCTGGAGAGTACAGGAAACCTCCATTAAAGGGCTTTTGGTGCCCCGAGGGAAACTCAGGAGCAGGAACTAGCCTGGTCTAGGATGGGGAACAAAAATTGTAGGCCTAGGGGTAAGGGAAGAGAAACCCACAAAGAGGTGGGGTCTCTTCATATTCCCTCAGATAGTCTATTGTAGTACAGAGAGGATACAGGGAATAAGGACAAACATAAAATGATCAAATTCTGCTGTTTTGTTTGGACTAAAGACCCAGTTAAAGGGCCATCTGTTTTTTGGCTCAGAGGAGGACTGGGTCCATCAGGCCCTAGTCCATTATGCAAATGATAAAAGTTCTAGTACACTGGAGGAAAGGGATTATGCTGAGACTGAGGAAACATGGGATCTTCATCAGTCCCCAAGGACTCTCCTTGGAATGCCTTCTAACCCATTGGAATGAAATTCATATTGCAAGGTTGAAAAAACAAACTCATCTTCTTTTGTAATACTGGCCTCAATACTCCTTAGGAGATGAGGGAAAAAAAAAAGGTCTATTAATGGGACACTAATGATTGTCTAAACCGGCCTCCTCTGGTTGCTGGTGGAGATGTATGTGGGGCATTCTCCCTCATTCATTTCCTGGGTTAATGACTATGATAATCAGAGCCAATTGTCTGTGGTTAGTCTACCTCAGGAGGGAGACTTTAAGGAATAATCCCAAGCAGCTGCTGAAACTCCTTCCTTTTGTTTTGAGGAAATTCCCTGTCTTCTCAGGCCTGACATAGACTCCATATTTCCACTTTGGTGAGGAAAAAAAACCCCAAACAAACATGGTACCTGCTCCTCTGTCCAAGCTGACAACCAGAATCATTCTCTGCCTTCTGGTAGTACCTGTCCTCTTCTGCCTTCCCCTTCCCCTCCTCCTGATTCTGCCCCACCTAAGGGTGAGGTCTGCATAACTGATTCTATATACTCCTTGGTGACTTCAGCATCATTGGCTCCTCCTCACACCCTCATTGTCAAGGAATGAAGAACACCCACTTGAACCATCTACTTCAGATTCCCCTACTGGTGTCCCTGGTAAAAACTGACAATGGGGAGCAAGTGATTGACTTAAGTGGACGCAGTTGAAACATATTCACCGTTTAAACTAATTTAAGTTTGTTGGTTTGAGATAGACATGTATTTAGAGTTATCAGCATTAAATATGAAACTTACTCTCCTGGCAAGGGTGTTCAGCCAGCTGAGTAAAAGTTTGCCAGAGTAGACCCTGATTAGGACAATAATGATCCTGGGGACAGGGTTAAGATGCAGGATTTAAGAGCTAATAATCAAAGGACTCAGGGAATCAGCTCCAAGATGTCAGAATGTCGCAAGGCTTTTGAGATACTGAAAGAGAAGGAGGAAACACCAGCTGTTTTCTTACAGAGGCTTAGAGGTCAAATGAAATATTCAGGCCTAGTTTCAGAGAAACTAGTGGGGCAGAGTCTCCTGAAGATTAATTTTATCACTAGAAGTTGGCCTGATATTGCCAAAAAGTTACAGAAGATGGATGGATGCAATGAGAAGCAGAAGAACTGCTCAGGGAGGCACAAAAGATATTTGTAAAGAGGGATGAGGAGAGACAAAAACAGTTAAGATTATTGTAACTATTGAGAAAATGATTGAGATGAAAGGGGGAAATGATTAGGAAAACAAAGGCAAGAGAAATGTAGCTTAAATAAATCTTATAGCTTGTAGTCCACTGATGGACACTTGAAACGTGCAGAGCTTGACCTGCAGAGCCTTAAGGAAGGCTGCCTTAGTGTTATAGTTTTATTACCTAGGTTTACTAAAGGTCAAGTAAGCTTTTGGTATCTCTTGAAATTTGTTAGCAAAAAGAGGACTTAAAATGATGGCTAATTTTATCTCAAGTTTTCCTGGGTGGGTAATTGTTAAGATAGCTTTCAAAGTCTTTGATAGCCTGAAACTTTAAACTTTTGCTTGCACAATAAATGGGATTAAATTCATTGGATATTTAATGAGATAAAATGTTAAAGCCTTGATTACTAAACATAGGCTTGTGCATTTAACTTCTTTTTGTAGAGAAACTAAGGGTATTTGGGTCTGTTGGTAAGCATTCTTTGTGCTTAGTTGATTCATAAAATTGCCATCTAAAGAATTCTGATGTAATAGTTCACAATTGATAACTACTTTGTTTTCACTGGAGACTAAGGTTCTGCTAAATTCAGTTAAGATTGATGGAAATAAGGAAAGCAACTTTATATGTAAAAGTAGATATATAAAAAAATAAAAAAAAACAAGCAAATTTTTGTTGGAGGCAAAAGAAAATAATTTTGCCCTAAATGAGACTGGTTAGAGAGGAATGGCTTGGGACAAAATCTAAATACAAAGGAAAGTTGTAGCAGGTTCTTGAAGGGAAATCTTTGGAAAGGAATATTGTGTGATCACAATGGACTAAGGTTAAAATTAATGGATTTTAAAAGTACACTGGTAGAAGATTAAAATTCTGCTTTACTCTCTGTTAAAAAGACAACATTTTCTTAGATTGTTGGTCTGCTTCTGATTAAGAGAAAAAAAAAGGAAAGGTGTTTTTTTCTCCTTTGCCCAAAGAGATGGCAAGAACTATGATTTTAACAGAAAGGGAAGGACAACACGCCCTTTTCAGTTGTTTTGCTCAAGACTTGGTTGAAATTGCTCCTCCTTTGATCCAAAGTCTGGGTAGATGGCTGCCAACTTCCAAAGGCTCCACATTTAGAGGAATGGATGCCTGTAGAGGCATATGAGGGATGGATGACTATGATAGGCTTTTACTGGGATACATGGGAGCCATTTTGCTACACTTAGTTCAGTATATGCTCACTTGTACTTGTTGCCCACCGTATTCAGGCCTTCCCCATAATGTGACAGGCGTGTTTCCCCTACAAGAAGCTAGAGTGCTGGAAAGAGAAACACAAGGAGGCACTACCATGATAAGATTACAAGTAGTTTTTTCATTTTGAGATTTGAGACAGATAAAAGAATAGGTAACTTTTCTGATGATCCAGATAAGTGTATAGAGGTTTTTCAGAATATTAGGTATGTTTTTGAGTTGACCTGGAAAGATAAAATGCTTTTGTTGAATCAGACTCTTAATGAGACAGAGAAGTGTGGTGTTCTGGCCCCACCTGAGAGATATGAGAACAAGCAACTTCTTAATTATCATGGGACTGGAGGTCCTATAGGGAACTCCCAGTTTCCTACTTGGGTTCAGGCAGTTGTACACCCCGAGATCCTAATTGGGACTATGATAATCCCATTGGGGGATGGTATCATTGCCACTTCCAAGCTTGTGTTTTGGAGAAAGTATGGAGGTCTAGAGTTAAACCCTTAAATTATGCAAAATTAGCCCCTGTTTTACAGACACAGGACAAGAGCCTGGTGGTCTTTCTGGAAAGGTTAAGGTTAAATATATGGCTGTCTCCCCCTGACACCCCTTGAAGCTGAGACCATTCAAAAGACAAATTTGTCACTCCATGAGCAGCAGATACTCCAAGGGAGCTGCAAAAATTGGCTCTTGGCCTGGAAGGAACCCTGGAGGAGCTCTTATGAGCTGCCAATTAGGTACATTACAGTCAAGATTAAGAGAATAAGGAACGGGAAAGGAGATGTAAAAAAAAAAAAAAAAAAAAAAAAAAAAAAATCTAAGGCTTTACTATGTCAGACCAGACTTCCCAAGGTCCTGGCACCAAGTGCTGTTTATGTGGCTGTTCAGGGCACTGGAAATGAGAATGTCCTCAGAGGAGACAAAGTCAGAACCCTGTAAGCCATACCCTTTGTGTGGAGACAATCACTGGAAAATCTGAACGCCCTCATGGACCTCAACATTCGAGAGCTCAGATAACCAGTGTCCCTGAAAGGAACGGATGGGTCCTGGGGCTCTTCATGGTGACTCCCCTGAATCATCTGTCTATTGGAAACCCAGGGCCTTGGGTAACTCTAGAAATATAAGGAAATCTGGTTGATTTCCTTCTTGACACTGGATCTTTCCACTCCCAGCCAACTATCCAAACGCAGAGTAACAATTCAAGAAAACTTATGACTAAATTTTTCTTTCAGCCACCGGGGTGCATATGGGGAGACTTTTTTTCCCCACATTTTTTGATAATGCCATAGAGCCCTACTCCCTTGCTAGAAAGAGACATTATGACTGAATTAGGGACTATAGTGCTACTAGCTCCAGGGGGGAAAAACAATTTCCTAAATTTATAGTAATCTAGATATAGAAGATCAATCTTTCTTTGAGGTAAAATTAATTATGCCTCATGGAGTTGTTCCTATGGAAACTGGATGGCCAAAGGAAGATTTGAGAATTGAGAACCAAAAATTAGTTCAAATATTTAATTATTCTAAGCAGCAATATATCACAAGATTCAAATAAATATGGAAGAGGAAGGAAAAGCTATAGTTAAATTAAAAAAAAAAAGAAAATGACCAGACAGGTTAGGGATCTTGTGGATGACTACGGTTGCATCTTTACTTTACATGGTGTGACCTCCTCCCTAGGAGACATTGCATTTGGAATATTAATGCTTGTTGGTCTAATACTCTTTTTTTTTCTTTAAAAAATTTTTTTCTTTTTTCAACGTTTATTTATTTTTGGGACAGAGAGAGACAGAGCATGAACGGGGGAGGGGCAGAGAGAGAGGGAGACACAGAATTGGAAACAGGCTCCAGGCTCTGAGCCATCAGCCCAGAGCCTGACGCGGGGCTCGAACTCCCGGACCGCGAGATCGTGACCTGGCTGAAGTCAGCCGCTTAACCGACTGCGCCACCCAGGCGCCCCCCAAAATTTTTTTTCTTTTTGTATGTTATTTGTAGAAGCTTTGCATATGCCAGAAAAATAAGAAAATTTTGCTAGCCCAGACATCCCAAATACCCTCCCATTATTTTGGGCCTCAGGATTGAGCTCTGAACCTGCCCTGACTGCTGTACTCCTGTCATTGCCCCCTTTCACCAGGAAGCAGTTGTTGTCCCAATTCCTAATGGCAGTTAGGAGTCAGGTGTTCAAAGAGGGGAGTATGATAGGAAAAGATGGGATTAGTAGGAAAGAGGGAAAGGTTAGGACCTGAGGTCCCTGGGTTGAAAACAAAAGCAAAACATATTTTAGAACAATGCTGGGAGGCCAACCACACAGACCCCCTCAGGCTTAAGATTGCTCTTAAAAAAAAACAAATGTCCCTGCCTTGCGCCCAAATTAACCTTTAAATGAAAATGGAATCAACTTAGAAGAAGAGGGATTGTGAGAATTAAGTGAGATGATTCATTTTCAGAAATATCAAATTAAGTCTGTGCTGTCTAGTTAACAATAGGTTAATAACCTATTGGAAATAGGTACTAACCACCCCCCTCCCCTTCGACCACCCTGTGGAGTGTCAAACTCTTAAATACTTCACTTCCTGGTTCTTCTTCCCCTCTCCATTTTGTGGTCTTATTTTTGAGGGCTTTGCAATGAGCACTTGCCAAAGAACTGAAGTCTCTGTGCCTTACCTAAAGGAATGTACATTTGTTCCAGTCAGACTACCTTTTGCCTTACATGGGCATAGACAACACCCAGGTAAGGCTGTAACCTCTGTAGTACTCAGCCAATGAGGAATCGGGGGAGGGACTTCAGGCTAAGAGATAAATTGCCTGCTGTAACTGTCCCAACTGTGCCTGCCCATCAGACACTCCCTCTTGCAAGAAAGTTGATTAAAGCCTTGCTTCACTGCCCCTGAGTCTCTGCTTCCCTACTTTGATTGGGTCAGTGGGCATATTTCTCACACTCCGTAAGCTCATTTTCCTCCTATTCTTTGCTTACCTAATCCTCTTTCCAAAGTGAACTGTTTGCCTTATTTACTGTGTCTTACTCACCTTTTTTGTTCATTTACATAATCGTGTCTTTCATTCTCCTTAAGAATGCTCTTCAGATCCTTCCTGTACTTTGGGACCCAGCTCACATCCCTCATAAGTTTCTCCCTTCTTTGACCACCCATGGCTGTTTATCTGTACTTCTCTTAGAGCACTTACTTCCTTCTATTTTGAATCACATGTATTTATCATTTCTCTGAGACTGTACATAAATCTGTGTTATCTTTATGTCTTCCACATTATTGATCAGCTGGTTGGTTCCCAGTAAGTAACTGTCAACTGCATAATTAAATGTTTTGTAGTAAATCTCACTTTCATAGGAGCGGATCAGTTGATCTAATTAGGTTAATCCATAGCTAATGCTAGCTCTTTGGCTCACCATAGAGTCAAGTTCTGCAGTTATAGCTTTATATTTAAATGTGACCATGGATAAATTTAAATTTCCTACAGGAAATGCTCTGCTTTCTTTTTAACTTCTCTTTTTAAACTGTCATTTTCTGGATAAATAATTTAGAATGTAGTTCTAGAAAGTTTTCTACCTGCATTGGCCTAGACATGTTGGCATGTCCTGAACCATCTCCTAAGATCACTAAAGAAACTAAGGAAGGCTGGGATAGAAGTTTTACTGAGAGGGACTGCCCCTTGGGAGATAACTCTTCCCCTGAGAATCCTGAACCTTAGCCTCATAGTGGGATTAACCAGAAACTGTCTTTGTGAGAGTCATATACTGACAACTATACTGGACATTGACTCCAGGGGAAGGTGGAATGAACTTTGGAGGGAGATGATGAGGAAAAGGTCACTAATGCTGTGAAGAACTTTATGGACTTATGTAGGAAAGCTCGACTCTCTTGTTCGTTCCAGTATATTCTGTAAGTAGGACTGTTTTATCAAAGAAAGAGAATATGTTCTGCCCCTTTTGGAAAGGACCAGCAGAAAAACTACAATTATTACTTATCTTTGTTCCTTTCAATAAATCTCCTTCATTCCTTTTTTGGGTTTAGCTTTTTCCTGGAGAGGGCTACAAACTGGAGAGGGCTACAAATTCTTGAGGCTAAGCATTTTTAGTTAAATGGCCATCTCTACATAATAGAGTACATATTTGGGGTTAACTGGAGGTGTTTTAGCTCCCTCATCTATAGAATTGCAGTGAATGCGTTTTAGTGGGGTATGAACAGGAGCAGAGGCCTGCAGGAAGGAGATGCTCAGACATTTCCAGAGAACGAATGATAGAACACTTAAAACTTCCTTGATTTCTTTAATAAGAACATTCCAGGGAATCCTAATTTCCCAGAGACGCTTCTTGCTCTAGACTCTAGTAGAAGATGTGGCATGACAGGTCTCTGTCTCCACCTCAGGCTTTTCCTCTGCAGTCCTGTGAGAGTTGCAGGACAGGCCTGCTTTGATCTGCTAATCTCTAGGAGTACAGTGTTGTTTTATTGTCTATAGTGTTTTCTTTCTGCCTTGTTTTATAGACTGGTCAAAGGAATGGATTTTACAGAGGCTTACTCTGACACATGCTCCACGGTTGGACTTGCTGCCAGGGAAGGCAATGTTAAAGTCTTAAGAAAACTGCTCAGAAAGGGACGTAGCGTTGATGTTGCTGATAACAGGGGATGGATGCCAATTCATGAAGCAGCTTATCACAACTCTGTAGAATGTTTACGGATGTTAATTCATGCAGGTAAAGTACATTCAAGGTATGGGAGCTGGGCCTACAAGCTGGATTAATAAACCATAAAAAAGGTAATATGTGACTTATCAACCATGGTATTTGTTTTCCTTTTCTATGACCATAAAAAAACTGCCTATGCATTATTAAGAATGGTGAGATTGCCACCATTGCCTGTATGGTGTTCCAGCTGGACATCTATAAATGTTGTCCCTTGTATGTAACTTGCTGTGCCTGGCCCATTTTTATTGTTTGAGCTAGATGATATGGCAAGAATAGTCTGCTCTTTTAAGGATTTGGTAGTTACTAGTCATGTTTATTCTTTCTTCCTTTTCCAAACAGAAGGAGCAATGTTACTGAAATTGAGGGTGTTTGTGCTTTGGTTGAGTTAGTCTTTTTTTTTTTTTTTTTTTTAATATTGTTCAGTTTCCTTAATTTGGGGAATCTTTACAAGTACTTTAACTCCCCCCCCCACTGAGTTCACACTAGAAAACAGGATAGACAAAGTCCCTGCCTTTATGATGTTTATATTCCTGTCAGGGGAGACAGACTATACTTAAATAATTAAACAAGATAATTTCAAAACATAAAAGCGTTGTAGAGAGAATAAAACAGGGTAATGGGACAGAGAGTAACTATGTGCTACTGCACATCTCTTTCCAACTCTGTGTTGAATTGACTTCATGCTTGTAACCTGAGATCAGCCAAGTGGGAATATTTACATGGGAGAAATCAACCAGTGCTATGAACCAAAGCTTTAAATTTGGGTTTTTTTTCCCCCTGAGAGCCAGTGACACATTTGCCAGCTCACTACTGAGAGTAGGACTCAGTAAGAGACTAAATGAGAGATTCTGATAGGAGATGATGGGTAGGAGATAATGGTGATTGAGCACTGCTTGGAGATAATGGTGATTGAGCACTGCTTTGTAACGGTCATTATACTAGATGCTTGATGTACGTTTTTTTTTTAAGTCCATTTATTTTGAGAGATAGCATGAGTAGGGGAGGGGCAGAGAAAGAGAGAATCCCAAGTAGGCTCTGCACTGCCAGCACAGCCTGTGTGGAGCTTGAACCCACGAAGCTGAGAGATCAGGACCTGAGCCCAAAACTGATAGTTGCATGCTTAACTGACTGAGCCACTCAGGTGTCCCTACATTATTTACTACATATAGAACTGCTCTTTTTTTTAAGTTTATTTATTTGTTTTGAGAGAGAGACAGAGCAGGAATATGAGTGGGGGAAGGGGAGAGGGAGAGCGGGAGAGAAAATCCCAAGCATGCTCCATGCTGTCAGTGCACAGCCCAATGTGGGGCTCAATCTCACGAAATGTGAGATCATGGCCTGAGCTGAAATTAAGATTCCGATGCTTAACTGACAACCACCAGGCAGCCCCCTTCTCTCCTTTTTCCTCTTCCCTTATGCTCATCTGTTTTGTTTCTTAAAATCCATATATGAGTGAAATCATATGGTATTTGTTTAGCTTTGACTGGCTTATTTTACTTAGCATAATATACTCTAGCTCCATCCATGTCGTTGCAAACGGCAAGATTTCATTCTTTTTGATGGCTGAGTAATTTTCCGGGGTGTGTGTGTGTGTGTGTGTGTGTGTGTGTGTGTGTACATATACATATATCCTTTCATTTTTAATGACTTCTCTTTTAGGCGTGATGTTTTTGGAGCTTAAGATAGCCACACATAGCTATGTGACTAGTTGATATAAATGGCCAAATAAAATTATCTCACTGTATTTTTATTAGAGTTCACTATTATGAAGTAAACTTTGGATAAAACTAGTTTACCAGAATTAGGAAGTAGAGTGTGCAGAGACTAGGAAGCAGCTATATGACTTATTTTAGGAGGTCGAAACAGTTTTGGTCGCTGTCTGCCATGAATTCGGTTGTTCTCTATAGTTGGAACTAATGTCCAAAATTCTATCAGATTTGATAACTTGATTCACTAAAAACTAGAATGGGACAGAAAAGCTATAGGTCACTTTAAATAAAAGTGTTTTATAAGGGGCTCTTGGGTAGCTCAGTCCAGTAAGCCTCTGACTTCAGCTCAGGTCATGATCTCCCGCTTTGTGAGTTCCAGCCCTGCGTTGGGCTCTGAGCTGACAGCTGGCAGCCTGGAACCTGCTTTGGATTCTGTGCTCCCTCTCTCTCTCTGCCCCTTCCCCACTCATGCTGTGTCTGTCTCTCTCAATATTTCTTATGGCCCATTCCTCCTCTTGTAAATTAAAGTCCATACTTTATTCAGATCCCCTGCCTTTTAAAAAAGATTACAATGTAAACTTACCTGGAAGATTCAAGTTCAGGAACACTGATCAGTGACGAATGGTAGCTGACTACTTAGCTAGCATATGGCTAAGTGTGATGATGAAGAGCGTATGTTTTTAGTCTTGAGAAGTGAAGTGAGGTCTCTTCTGCTTATTGGTGACAGTGACATCTTTATATCTGTACCCGTTAACTTAGTATTATGGGTTAATCTTAAAAGTTTCCGAAACAAGTTTGACATTTTTGTTTTTCTTTATACTTTGCTGTACCTGTGTTTTATTTAATTCATAATTCTCCGGTCTTTTATAGCTCTGCTGGTACATGTAAAAGTGTCTTTTATTATATAATTTCTGTCTCCTTGAACTTCCTCTAATATTAGTGAACTGCCAGAGATTCATAAACATACCTTTTATGGACACCTGGATGGTTCCGTTGGTTAAGGGACTGCTGATTCTTGATTTCAGCTCAAGTCATGATTTCATGGTTCGTGAGATAGAGCCCTGTGTGGAGCTTGGTGCTGGCAGCACGGAGCCTGCTTGGGATTCTCTCTCTCTCTCTCTCTCTCTCTCTCTCTCTCTGCTTCTCCCCTGCTCTCTCTCCCTCTCCCAAAATAAATAAACTTCAAAAAACCTATACCTTTTATTAGTGTACTAAAGTATGAAAGTACTTAAGCCTACACAAAAAGAATGCTTAGAAAGGTTTTGCTTTACTGTCGCTTCAGTTTAGATCCAGAATATAGCCTAAAAATTAGAGATGATCTTCTCATTCAAGTTGGAGAAGAGCATTCAAATGCAGCATGGATTAGTTAGAAATTTAATGTGTGTATGTATTTTTTTCACTTTAACTTTTTTTTTTTAATGTTTACTTATATTTGAGAGAGAGAAAGAGACAGAGGGCAAGTGGGGGAAGGACAGAGAGAGAGAGGGAGACACAGAATCTGAAGCAGGCTCCAGGCTCTGAGCTGTCAGCACAGAGCCCGACGTGGGGCCCGAGCTCAACAAACCATGAGATCTGACCTGAGCCAAAGTCTGACGCTTAACCGACTGAGCGACCCAGGCGCCCCTTTCATTTTAACTTTCTGTGTGAAGTGTTAATACACATAACAAATTTGCTTGTCTTCTTTGCTTTTTGGAAGTTCATTTAATAGATGTTGAGATTTCATGAATCTTTACATCTTGGAGGACAATAATGATCTTCAGTGGAAATTATACCTGTCATTCAGTAGTAAACCATTTACTGACTAAAGATCACTTAAAATCTTATAATTAACTGTAGCATATCACCAACAAATATTTTTATTTGGCAAATATGAGCTAATTCATAGTACTTTTTATTAGTTAAAAAAATATTACGCTGTCATATTGGGCATGATAATAGATGCTGAAGATCATTAGATAAATAGGCACCATAGCATAGTGATTAAGAGTTGTGTTCAGATGGACCTGGGCTCTGCTGACTTCACCACTTTATCCTGGCAGGATAAAAGGACAGGTCTTTTAACTTCTTGGTTCTTCAGTTTGTTTATCTGTAAGATTAGAAACATTCCATCATTCCAACTCAGGCCAGAAACTGGGCCATCCTTAATTACTTCCTTTTTCTTATATCCCTCACCCAGTCAGCACATCTTTATGTGTGTGTGTGTGTGTGTGTGTGTGTGTGTGTGTGTTTACACATCCACAAATTCACATCACTCTTATTGCCTCACAACCTCTAAGACCTTGGTCTGAGTCACATATCTCTTTGCCTGGATTGCTCTAATAGCATCCTAACCTCAGTTTCTGCTCTTACTTCTTCCTCATCCTACCATAATCTAGTCTTAGTGTATCAAAGACTAATGTCTGTCTCTTCTGTTCAGAATTCTGCAATAGCTCCCGATTTCACTCTGAGTAAAAGAACTGTTTCATAGTATTTAATAGTATAGATGTAATATATTTAATAATTCTCCTATTGATGGGTTCTTATAAGTGGTGCTTCAGTTAACATCCTTATGTTGTAACTTTGTGACATGGGTGTATATTTCTATAGAATGGAGTTTTAGAAGTCAAAGTGCTGGTGCAAGAAATATGCAAAGTTAAAATATTGATAGACACGGCTAAACTATCCATAATATTAATCAGAACTTTTTCAGTAATGAATGAAAGAAATAATTCAAACTAGTTAACACAAAGAACGGAAATACATTGTTATGAGCACCAGGTGTTGTATGTGAGTATTGAATCACTGTATTGGACACCTGAAATGGATATTACATTATATGTTAACTAACTGGGATTTAAATAGAAATTAAAAAAACCTCAAAAACAAATAAGGGACATACAGTGCTTATGTAAATATTAAGTCTGAGTGGTAGGTCCCTTCAGGCATTGCCAGATGCTCCTATTCAAAACGATGTTGTCAGGACTCTGGGTCTTTCTTTCTCTTATGTCTGCATTTCTCTGTGTTCATTTCATTCTCATGTAGCCTTTCTCTTTGGAAGTTCTAGGCAAACTTTGTCTTTAAAGAAGTCTGTGTATTCTGGACATTAATCCTTTGCTGTTACATGTGGTTCAGTTATTTCATATATTTTCTCCTAGTCTTAATTTTTTATAGTGTCTCATGTCTTTGTAATGCCTTCAAACCTCTTGCTTTCCACTGACTTTTTCCCTTCATCTTATATGCATGATGAAATCTCTTAAAGGGTTATCTGAAAGTTTTGCCCATGGTGAAAATGTTTGTTGTGGAAATTATCTTATACCCAACCTTTTCTTAGAATTGCTAAGTAAAGTATAATGATTGTGCAAAGTACTTGACTTTCTCAGCTACCTGAAATGGACATTCATCACTCTTTGTGATTGGCACATCTTAAATTTGTTTGGCCATCATCAAATTGTGGCTCAGTTGTTGAGATAAGGTTCTGATCTTAATATTTAACCTATGTTAATGAATATTTAACGCTTATTAAAACCATGTGTTTTTGCTTTCTTTCTTAGAAAACAAAAGTGTACCATTTCTCACTTAAATAAGTAAGCAAGTTTACTATTTATTTATAAGTAAAAATACACTTTGTGTTAGGAATCATAGGGTTGTGGTATAATTGCTAGAATGTTAAAGTCAACTCTTGTTATTGCTGCCCAGGTGTCAGCTGGCTGGCATTGGTCCAGCTGACATGGCCCCAATCCTCAAGGTGCAGCCAAGAAAGAACTCACAAGTTGTCATTACAGAACCGAAGTGCCCATTATGGGTTTACCCATTATGAAGTCTTGAATGCCTTTACATTTAAATTTTCAGTAAGTAGAATAGAAGCAGAGACTGCTTTGCCCTCCAGTGAGAAATAAGTAGAGGTTAAGGCATTAAAAACAGTATTATGAGCCATTTTTCCAAGAACCCTTATAAAACAAAGGATGAGAGTGAGAGGATGGTTGTTGGTATTCCAGTACCAGATAGGTAAGGTCCCCTTGGTCCCTGGATACCAATTAAGGAGGGCAGTTTATCATTGAAACTTCCAAAACCAATTTATATTGGATCTTGAAAACTTTCTGAAAATGGTGTTTTGGAGTTTTAATTTGTAACAACTGTGACAGTACATAAATTTTGTAATTCTGTTGAACCCCTTTGAGGGTTCAGGCCAGCTGTTTTATCCTTGTTTTACTGTTAAGGAAACTGCTGCAGAGAGTTTGAGTAATTTACCCAAAGAGTAATCCAATAGAGAACTGGTGGAGCCAGGATTACAGCCTAAATCTTCTAACTCCAAATCCACTGCATTTGCTCCACCATGTAAGTTTCCTGGTCCAGTGGTTTTAGAGATAAACTATTCAAATGTATCTATCTATTTTTTTCTATAGGTGAAATCTTTTAAGATTTCAATTTAGTAGTTAAATGACTTCACTGTTTTTCATCCTGCATGAGAAGGGCCTTTTCTTTTCTTTAGTTCATAGATAATTGCACAGGAGTATTTTTTTCCCTTTCATAATAAGATGGTGTGTGTGCAAATCACAAATGGTGGCCCTCAAATCATTCAGGTGGGAATTAAGCACCTTCCTTGGAGGTGGGGGGGGGGGAGTATTTACATAGATTATTGGATTTATCTGATACTTAGAATATTGCTTATTTCCCATTTATTTATTCAATCATTTATATCTGCCTGGACTCGTGTATATTTATTTTATACACTGGGTTATAATCCAATATGATATTTATTTTGTTGCTCAAATTGTTCTAGGTTTCGTCATTGAGTGCTCTTTCAGATCGGCTCTTGTGTTTCTTTGGCATGTCCCATGTTTTGTTTTTTGAGCACTTTTTTACTTTCTTTACCTAGAAGATGGTCCAGGCTCATTTTGTATATTCTGTGTGCCCATCCTAGAATCAGCCATTTTCTTAGGAGCCCTGGTTCCTTTTATTGGAGAACAGTTCTCAAAACCAAGATTTAGGCACTGATTGTGCTTGTTGCTACTGGTGTGTCACTGCTTTTAAGCCTTTTCAGCAGACAGGGCTAGGAAACATATTTATTATAACCCATGTGTATACACATGCCTATAAGCATTTCAATATCCATCCATCTGTATTCTGTATTAAAGCTAAATATGAGTTCATGCTAATGTCTGGATTCTAATCCAGTACCATTTGGTTCATTCTAGCCTTCCTCCTTTGCTTATCTGTAACCTCCCTTTTCAATAGTGAGAAACCTGTCGCTATCTACCATTCCTTTGCTTATTTGAGCTTATTGTACATAGATGGTGGTTTCAGAATTGTTCATCTTTCCCCCTATGATAAACAACTTTACCAACCAGACAACAGTGTATATATACACTTCCTTTTGTCTTTAGCCTTATGGTTAGTGTCTGGTCATAAAACCATTTTCTAAAGTGTCATCCATTTGTAGTCCAATTAGACACTTTTCTCACAGTTTCCATTCTATCCTGAGATTCCCTGACTGTACCCACCTGGTTGGTTTTTTTTTTTTTTTCATTGCATACATTAAGTAAGTGTCACTCTTTGTGTTATACAGTTTTTTAAATGGCTATGATTAAGTCGTATCTCTTTCCTTTCTCAGTGGAAGAGAACATCCTTCCTTCTTTTCAAAACAAATTCCTCAGTATATCTAATGCAAGACTGGCCTAGGTCGGCTTCTTTTCAGCCATCATCTCTTAGTCTCATTTTGCTTCTGTGGCTCTTCCTTCTCTCCCTGATGGGCACCCTCCTCTCTGCCTTTGTATTATCACCACGTTGGTTTACTTATTCTAACTTTAAGACCTGGTTTAGTGTATGCAGTAAGTCTAGTCTCCTCTTAGTACTTGCTTTCTTTATTTTTCTAACTTTGTTATTCTTACCTGTCCTCTCCATCTCTATCAACTTTAGTCACTTTATCAAGTATCGTAAAAGCAACCAACCAAACCACAACAGGTCTTCTCACATTTTGGTTAGAATTATAATAAATTTATTAATTATTTTGAGAGGAATGCACATCTTTATAATACTGAGATTTCCCATTTAGAAGCTGTCTGTGTTTTGGCACCTGGATGGCTGAGTTGGTTAAGTGACTGACTTTGGCTCAGGTCTTGATCTCCCAGTTGGTGGGTTCCAGCTGTGCTGACAGCTCAGAGCCTGGGGCCTGCTTCAGATTCTGTGTCTCCCTGTCTGTCTGCACCTCTCCGGCTCGCCCTCTGTCCCTCTCTCTTAAAAAAAAAAAAAATGAATAAAAAACGTTAAAAAAAAAAAAAGATTTAGAAGCTGTCTGTGTGGGGCACCTAGGTGGCTTAGTTGTTAAGCATCTGACTCTTGATTTTGGCTCAGTCATGATATCGTGGTTTGTGGGATCAAGCCCCACATCAGGTTCTGTGCTGACAGCATGGAGCCTGCTTGAGATTTATCTCTCTCTTTCTCTCTGCACCCCTCCTACCCCTGCTCACAGTCTGTCTCTCAAAATAAATAAATAAATAAATACTTAAAAAATAGAAGCTGTCTGGTATCTATATATGTGTATGTGTTCCTAGTTTTTCTCTTAACTTCATAGTTTTGTGGATATCTGAATAAAGGTCAGTTTCTGACTAATCTGGGAAACACTGTTTTTGTGATATGAGCTTTAAAAATATAACTGCTCTATTTTGCAGTTTAATTGTGCATCTGTAAAGTTTGAGACTTGTAAACATTTTTTTAATTTTAAAAATTTATTTACGGTTTATTTTTGAGAGAGCAAGAGAGAGAGTGTGGGGTGGGGACAGGGAGAGGGGGACAGAGGATCAGAAGTGGGCTCTGTGCTAGCAGCACAGAGTCTGATGAGGGGCCTGAACTCACGAACGGTGAGATCATGACCTGAACTGAACACCCAAGAATCAGACGCTTAACCGACTGAGCCACCCAGGTGCCCCAGAAAGTCACTTTCTAAAGTCACTTCATGTGACTTCAATAGTTCGTTTTGCTTTGGAATTACACAAAAATTAACGTAGCCATTATTTACATAATTTTAATGTTACTAGAACCTTGAGATTTTCATAACAGATAAACCTCAGAAACCTTAAAGTAGAAGTTGTATGCCACTGTTTGATTTCTTTGGAAATGGAGTACATTTTATTATTTTAGAAATACAATCTTGAGTACTTCACTGTAGTCTTAAGTTAGAAAAGGAGTATTTAAAACATTTTTTAACGTTTATTTATTTTTGAGACAGAGAGACACAGAGCATGAATGGGGGAGGGTCAGAGAGAGAGGGAGACACAGAATCTGAAGCAGGTTCCAGGCTCTGCACTGTCAGCCCAGAGCCCGACGCGGGGCTCGAACTCACAGACCGCGAGATCGTGACCTGAGCTGAAGTCGGACGCTTAACTGACTGAACCACCCAGGCACCCCAGAAAAGGAGTATTTTAAACTACCCTCATTTTATTAGTTGAATACAAGAAAGTAATGCTTGACATGAGACCATTCCTCTCATGGAAACTCAGAAATTAAAAAAAAATCAAATTGAGTATTATTTTAGTAAATCTTGCTTAAGCAAATCTTTGGTGCTGCATCCTCTTCAGATCTTCTTTTGTGTTATTTTTCAACTCCTGCCACTCCCCTTCCCTGCCCACCAAAAATTAGAGAATAGAAGATGAGTTTGTGGACAGAATTTGTGTGTAAGGAATACCAGGGAGCTGTTCACACTGTGACCCCTGTAGAACTTTTTCTTGATTTTCTAGAGAGTTTTAAAGTGAGACCTCCCGTTTATAATTACAATTTAATATTTCATTAAATTCTTCTTGGAATCTTTGCTTTTTAATCACAGGAAATAGTGGTACCTTGCAGTTGACTTTCTTATTTTTATTTTTACATAGATTCATCTGAAAACTACATTAAGACAAAGACATTTGAGGGCTTTTGTGCCTTGCATCTTGCTGCAAGTCAAGGACATTGGAAGATTGTACACATTCTTTTAGAAGCTGGGGCAGATCCTAATGCAACTACTTCAGAGGAAACCACGCCGCTGTTTTTAGGTGAAGTATGCTATTTTTGGTACAGATGCAGTTTTTGCTTTTTGTTTTTGGTAAAAGAACTACGCTTAATCCCGCCCCCCCCCCCCCCCCCAAGCTGTTGTGCTTACAGTATGTTCTTTGGCAAGCATTATACTGCCACCTCTTTCATTCTGAAACCAAAAAGTTATCTTTAAAGGTTTCTCTCTTCTTTTCCATCCTTGGGTGATAGCATCTGGGAATATCTTTAAGTATTTATTTAAAGTTGTAAAATTTTTTCTGTATTGTAGTCGTCATCATCGTTGTTCTCAAATTGTTCTGAATACTACAGATAACTTAAATTGTAGCAGTAGTTATAAGATTACCTGTGAACATTTTGTTTGCTTTTGCTTTTTGTTTGTGTTAAGAAATTGAGAAGATTTTATGGAAGAAATCACCAGCTAATCCTTTAATGACAGTTAATTTGTTGCCTGTATGAGTCACTATTCAGACTTCTTCAATTATGGACTGTTTTTAATTTTATAAGGACAAAGTTCAAATTCTAACGGACACACTTCACTACCTGTCTTTTCTTCCTCCCTCCTTCCCTTTGATCCTCTTTTTTTCCTGTTTGATCCTATTTGTTGTTAGGTACATTGAGGCCATAATGTTTAGTGGAAAATGAGAAAATTAAGAGAATAAAACATTTGTGTAGAGTCAGTGTATCTGGACTAGAGTTTTGGTCCTACCATATGTAATTTGTAAGTTCATTTATTTACTGTATGCTTTTGTTTCCCCGCTTATAAAATGAAAGTAATAGTACCTATCTAGTTTTTATTTGACTGAGAATAAAATGAGATGCCTATGAATGTAGCTCATTCCTTTTAAGCATAATATATACTTAAAATTTAGGGGCGCCTGGGTGGCGCAGTCGGTTAAGCGTCCGACTTCAGCCAGGTCACGATCTCGCGGTCCGTGAGTTCGAGCCCCGCGTCCGGCTCTGGGCTGATGGCTCGGAGCCTGGAGCCTGTTTCCGATTCTGTGTCTCCCTCTCTCTCTGCCCCTCCCCCGTTCATGCTCTGTCTCTCTCTGTCCCAAAAATAAATAAACGTTGAAAAAAAAAAATTAAAAAAAAAAAATTTATATGTAGTAAAATTTATCCTTTTTAGTGTATAGTTCTATGCGTTTTGATGTATGCATCAAATGTGTACATCTCACATCTATGATTTTGATGTATGTATAATGTGTAACGACAATAATAGTCAAGAAACAGGACAGTCCCATCACCCTCATACCAAATTCCATCATGCTGCCTATTTTTAATTTTTTTAATGTTTACTTATTTTGGGGGGAGACACACACACACACACACACACACACACACAGTCCGAGTGGGGAGGGGCAGAGAGAGGGAGACACAGAATCCAAAGCAGGCTCCAGCTCTGAGCTGTCAGCACAGAGCCTGATGAAGGGCTAGAACTCACGAGCTGTGAGATCATGACCTGAGCTGAAGTCAGATGCTCAACTACTGAGCCACCCAGGTGCCCTGGGCTACCTATTTTTAATAAATCTCCCCACTCCCCTTCACCCTTAACAACCACTGACTTATTTTCCTCCCTGTATTTTGCTTTTTTTGCAGAATGTCATATATAACATGTATATACATAACATATATTTTGCAGCATATAACCTTTAACTTAGCATAATGCTTTTGAGATGCATACATATTGCATTATCAGTAATTCCTTTTTATTGCTAAGAAGTATTCTATTATATAAATGTAACACAGTTTATCCATTTACCAGTTGATAGACATTTGAGTTGTTTTCAGTGTTTGGTGATTATGAATAAATTGCTACAAACATTTGCATGCAGGTTTTGTTTGAATATAAGTTTTAATTTTTCTTGAATTAATACTTAGGATTGTTGGATCATGTGGTAAGTGTATGTTTAACTTTGGAGAACAATTCAGAAGTTTCTTATAAAGTGACTATACAGTTTGTATTCCCTCCAGTAATATTTGAGAGCTTCAGTTGCTACACATTCTCCCTGACACTTAGTACTGACATTTTTTTTTTTTTTTTGCTTTTAATGGCATCTCATTGTGGTTTTAATTTGAACTTTTCCTGATTGCCAATGATATTGAACATCTCTGATGTGATTATTTTCCATTTTTCCTTTTTTCACCCATTCCTTTTTTTTTTTTTTTTAATATATGAAATTTATTGTCAAATTGGTTTCCATACAACACCCAGTGCTCATCCCAAAAGGTGCCCTCCTCAATACCCATCACCCACCCACCCTCCCCTCCCTCCCACCCCTCATCAATCCTCAGTTTGTTCTCAGTTTTTAACAGTCTCTTATGCTTTGGCTCTCTCCCACTCTAACCTCTTTTGTTTTTTTTTTTCCTTCCCCTCCCCCATGGGTTTCTGTGAAGTTTCTCAGGATCCACATAAGAGTGAAACCATATGGTATCTGTCTTTCTCTGTATGGCTTATTTCACTTAGCATCACACTCTCCAGTTCCATCCACGTTGCTACAAAAGGCCATATTTCATTTTTTCTCATTGCCACGTAGTATTCCATTGTGTATATAAACCACAATTTCTTTATCCATTCATCAGTTGATGGACATTTAGGCTCTTTCCATAATTTGGCTATTGTTGAGAGTGCTGCTATAAACATTGCCACCCATTCCTTTTGTGTTTGGGTATTTTTTTTTTTTTTTTTAATATTTTCAGACTTATGGAAATGTTTTCACGGTACAAGGGATTCTCATATACTTTTCACCCAAATCGTGTTCTTTTGCTCTTCTTTACTTGATTATTTTATTTCTTCTATTTATCCATATATTTTTTCTGAACCTTTTGAGATTAAATTACAGGCATAATGTTTCTTAAAAAAAATTTTTTTTTAATGTTTATTTAATTTTGAGAGAGAGCCAGTGCATGAGAGGGGGGAGGGACAGAGAGGGAGACACAGAATTTGAAACAGGCTCCAGGCCCTGAGCTGTCAGCACAGAGACAGACATGGGGCTTTCCAGATTTTTTCTTGTCGTTGACTTCAAGTTTCATAGTGTTGAAAATATGCATGGTTTGATCTCAGTCCTTTTGTACTACTTGAGGGATGATTTGTGGACTACTGTGTGATCTGTTTTGGAGCATGTTCCATGTACACTTGAGAAAAATGTATTCTGCTGCTTCTGGATGAGATGTTTTGAATAACTGTTAATTCCATCAGGTCCAGTGTATCTTTAGAAGCTGTTGTTTCCGTGTTGATTTTTCTACTTAGATGAATTCTGTCCATTGTTGTAAATAAGGTGTTAAAACCCCCTACTATTAGATTATTATTGATAAGTTTCTTTGTGTTTGTCACTAATTGATTTATATATTTGGGTGCTTTCGAGTTGGGGGCATAAATATTTAAAATTGTTAGCTTTTCTGGGTGAATAGACCCCTCAATTATTATATAGTGCCCTTCTTCATTTCTTGTTACAGTCTTAAAATCTAGTTTGTCTGATATAAGTATGGCTACTCTGGCTTTTTTTTGGCATCCATTTGCATGACAGGTGGTTCTCGTCCCCTTACTTTCAATCTCCAGGTCTTTAGGTGTAAAATGAGTCTCTTGTAGGCAGCCTATAAATGGATCTTGTTTTTTTTTTTTTATTTATTTTTTCCATTCTGATACCCTATGTCTTTTGATTGGAGTATTTAGTCCATTTATATTCAGAGTGATTATTGAAAGATATGAATTTAGTGCCATTGTATTGCCTGTGGAGTTGGTGTTTCTGGTGATGATCTTCGGTCCTTTCTAGTCTTGTTGCTTTTGGTCTTTTTTTTCTCCACTCAACGAGTTCCCCTTAAAATTTCTTGCAGGGCTGGTTTTAGTGGTCATGAACTCCTTTAGTTTTTGTCTGAGAAATTGTTTACCTCTCCTTGTAGTGTGATTGACAGTCTTGCTGGATAAAGAATTCTTTCTTGGCTGCATTTTTTTTTCCCATTCAGCACATTGAATATATCCTGCCACTCCTTACTGGCCTGCCAACTTTCTGGGGACACATCTGCTGTGAACCCAGTCTGTCTTCCCTTGTAAGTTAAGTACTTATTCTCCCTTGTTGCTTTCAGGATTCTTTCCTTGTGTATGTTTTTGTGAATTTAACTATGATATGCCTTGGCGATTGTCAGCTTTTGTTGAATTTAATGGGAGTTCTCTGTGCTTCTTGGATTTTGATATCTGTGTCCTTCCTCAGATTAGGGAAGTTTTCAACTATAATTTGTTGGAGTAAACCTGCCCCTTTTCTCTCTCACCGACTGGGACTCCCTATGATACAAATGTTACTCTATTTTGATAAGTTGCTGAGTTCCCTAAGTCTATCTGTGTGATCCATTACCTTTCATTTATTTCCCTCTTTTCAGCTTTGTTATTTTCCATAATTTTATCTTTTCTATCACTGATTTGCTCCTCTGCTTTGTCCATCCTCATTTTTATGGCCTCTCTTTGGGTTTGTGTCTTGGTTATAGCATTTTTAATTTTGGTCTGATGAGATTTTAGTTCTTTTATCTCTGCAGAAAAGGATTCTCTAGTGCCTTCTATGGTTTTTTTTCCAAGCCTAGCTAGTATCCTTATAATTGTTGTTTTAAATTGTAGTTTAGACATCTTATATGTGTATTGATTAAATAGTTGGCCTATAGCTATACTTCTTGTTCATTCTTTTGGGTTGAATTTCTCCATCTCATCTTTTTGTCCAGAAAAGAGAAGAAGAAAAAAGAAAGAAGCAAGCAAACAAAAAACAAAAACAACCCCCCCCCCTCCAAAAAAAAAACCAAAAAAAAAAAAAACTAGTTCCTGGGTGTGTTTGGTCTGCTTGCTAAAAGAATCTAGATCCAGGGGTATCTGGGTGTCTCAGTTGGTTAAGTGTCAGACTCTTGGTTTGGGCTCAGGTCGTGTTCTCACAGTTTATGAGTTCAAGACCTCTATTGGGCTCTGCTGAAGTGTGGAGCCTCCTTGGGATTCTGTGTGTCCTCTCTCTGCTTCTCCCTCACTCATATGTTCTGTCTCTCTCAAAAATAAATGAACATTAAAAAAAAAAATTAAAAAAAGAATCTAGATCCAAGTAAATAAATAAATAAAATGGAAATAAAAAAACCAAGTATTTAAAAATAAAAATTAATAAAAATTTAAAAAAGGACTAAAAAAAAGAAATGGAAAAAGAGAAACATTTAGAGAATAAAAGTAAAAAGGAAGCTGGATTCTATTTCCCCTAGAGCTGAGGCTTTGCAGCTCTCTATGATCAGTAAACTTGGTAGGAGCTAGTTTGTCCTGGTCTTCTGGGGGAGGGGCCTGTTGCCCTGATTCTCGGGTGAACTTCCCCCTTTGGAGATCCATCTGCAGGGTTCAGGGGGTTGGGGCTTGGTGTAAATGGCTCTGGCCTCCAGTAGATGGCGCTGTTTTTGCTCCCAGAAGGCTTTCAGTGCTGATCGGTTGGATGAATATGGTAGTGCCTCGCTTGATAGCCCTGGAGCTGAAAGTTCCTACCCCCCCAGTTTTCACAGAATCCTCACAGAAAAGCAGTCAGTCACCCTTCTTGTCCCCAGTTTATGTCAGAACCCTGTGTTCACCTTGCCTATGTCCGAGTTTGCTTTTTTTTTTTTTTTTTTTTTTTTTTTTTTTTTTTAAATCTCTGGCGCATGACTGAGTTAAAGCACTCCACATTTTAGGGACTCCCGGAGCTTGGAACCTTGTTGTTCCTCTGGGGGGAGGGTCTTGCAGTGCTTTTGCCTGTTTGTCTGCTGTGTAAAGAAGGTGATCATATGATCTGCAGCGGTTGGGAGTTTATGGAAGGCAGCAGAAAGTCAGCATCCTAGCTTGCTGTCCTCAGCTGGAATCCATGCTCCAGTGACTGGGAACAGTGCAGCATCTTGGTGCCACCCTTCTGGTGATCCAGGGGATCCTCAGTCCATGCTGTCACTCCTGGGACTCCACCCGATCTCGCCAGCCTAGCGCCTTTAAGCCAGGCACTCCCCCATGGTAGCTAGCGGACTTCTAAAAGTTCAGATTATGCACTCTGCTGCTTATGATACTTTGCAGTAGCCTCTGTAAGCAGGCTCCCTCCCTGTCACCATACCCTCAATTATATCTTCCCCAAGTCAACTGTCTGCATATCCTACCTTCCAAAACGTGGTCACTTTTCTACTTGCAGGTTTTGTTTTCTTAGACCTCCTATTATTGGGTGTTCAGAATGATTTGATAACTATCTAGCTGTGTTCAAGGGACAAGACAAGCTTAGGGTCCTACCTCCTACCTCTGCCATCTTAACTCCCACCAGGATCACTTATTTAATTTAGTTGTTATGTCTCTTTAGCCTCCTGTAATTAGAAACAGATTTTTCGCTGTTTTTCTTTTACAATTTTAACTTTTTTCTTTTCTTTTTTTTTTTAAACATTTTTTGAAGATTTCAGGTTATTCATTTTGCACAGTGTTTTTCATTTTGGGTTTGTCTGATGTTTTGTCTGATGTCTGAGGTTTTTTTCTTGATAGCGTTCTGGTTATGTATTCCTGGCAGGAATATCAAAGACATGAAATGGTATCTTAGTGTATCTTATTAGGAAGAATATGACTCATTACTGGTACTGTTAATTTATGATAAAGTGTTTTGAATATGTGAAATGTATCATTATAAAGATGTTTTGGGGCGCCTGGGTGGCTCAGTTGGTTAAGCGTCCGACTTCGGCTCAGGTCATGATCTCACGGTCTGTGAGTTCGAGCCCCGCGTCAGGCTCTGTGCTGACAGTGCAGAGCCTGGAGCCTGTTTCGGATTCTGTGTCTTCCTCTCTCTCTCTGACCCTCCCCCACTCATGCTCTGTCTCTCTCTGTCTCAAAAATAAATAAACGTTAAAAAAAATTTTTATTTATTTATTTTTTTTAAAATTTTTTTTTTAACGTTTATTTATTTTTGAGACAGACAGAGACAGAGCATGAACGGTGGAGGGGCAGAGAGAGGGGGAGACACAGGATCGGAAGCAGGCTCCAGGCTCTGAGCCATCAGCCCAGAGCCCGACGCGGGGCTCGAACTCACGGACCGTGAGATCGTGACCTGAGCTGAAGTCGGACGCTTAACCGACTGAGCCACCCAGGCGCCCCCCAAAAAATTTTTTTTTAAATAAAAAAAAAAAAGATGTTTCATGGAAGCCTTGCTGTAATATCATTTGATTTCTTAGAGGGGAGATTGCTTTTTATACAGTTTTTTTTTTTTGTTTTCCACATGCACAGTTAATGGATATTGTGTATGTAACTACATAGTAAGCTTTCATTGTGGCCTAGCCATGTGCAGTCTCTATTTGAGTTGCTGTCTGTAAGAAATCTACCATATAAGGTGCTTGAGTGGCTCATTCGGGTAAGTGTCCCAACTTCAGCTCAGGTCATGATCTTGCCCTTCCTGAGTTCGAGCCCCCATCTCAGGCTCTGTGCTGACAGCTCTGAGCCTGGCCAGGCTTTGGATTCTGTGTCTCCCCCTCTCTCTATCTGCCTCTCTCCCATTCACATTTTGTCTCTCTCTCAAAAATAAATAAACATCAAAAGAAAATGAAAAAAAAAAAAAAAGAAATCTTCCATATAGAGGAGTGAACAAAATTAATTAAGTCCTGTAAAGGAGATAGACGTAAAGTTTTCAAAATATTAAAAGAAAGCAGTACAGATCACATTGGGATAAAAGAGGAAGATTTTTTGAGCAGAGTGTTGTATACCAAACCCCGTGTGAGGTGTGTTACATGAATTAGCTAATTTAATTTTTACCATGATTCTCTAAGATATGTACTATTATTATATCTGCTTTTACATAGATGAAGAAGACATAAAAACACTGTACTGAGGATCAGAAGAACTGTATTCGAGTCTTGATCCTACTATTGTCTGCATATGGGTTAGAAGAACACTTTCTTAATTGATTTGATGAGCTATTAATAGATGTTCATTGACAAAAGTGTTCCTGATCAACCTGTGCTTGGGAAATACCATGTACTATATTACCCCATGTAGGAAAAAAAGAAAGAAAGAAAGAAACAAACATTTGTTCTGTAGTTTAATGTGTCTATCCAGAGAGAAGTATCTTCTGTGCTCTGACATCCTATCTTAGTGTCTTCATAGCTCTTCTCACTGACTGCATTTATTGTATTTATTTGCATTTTTGTTAATTGTCCTCTTTACTAGAAAGAATGCTCCATGAGAGCAGGCATTTTTTTTTTTAATCTTGTTCGCTGTTGTAACTTCCAGATCAGGCTTGGTATATGGTGGCAGTTAGTAATTTGTTGGGTGAATGAAAATCTCTCTCAGGCCTGTTATAAAACAACAGTTGTTTTAACTTTAACCCAGAATTTTGAAATGTATTTGACCATAATATTCTTTTTCTTTGTGGAACACTTAGTAAAATCTCAAAGAACATTAGCGTTCCATGGAACTATTTGAGAAATGCTAGTTTGGTCATTTAGTTTACACTTTCAAAATATAATGATCCTGGTTTATGAAATTCAGTATTGTTCCTACTTATATAAGTATTTGGAGAAAATTAGAGATGCAGAATTTTTAGTAATTTCTATTTTAGGATATAGTTAACTTGTAATTTTTTATGTTAATGAAAGAACAGTTGCTAGGATAATTCAAACCAGTTAATAACTTCAAATTACTTATTTTTAGTAACAGGTTTTATTTAGTTTATTTGGCTGCAAACTGACTATCCTAATTATGTTTTATATTGTCTACTACAAAAAATAATTGGACTTAAGCAGGAGATTAACCCCGAGGAGATATAGTACAGGCAGTACTTTTATGTATTCAAGTACAGCGTCAGTTGTAGTAGGTCCTTGTTTGGAAGGAAGAGTATTTTCTTAGAAAGGAAAGGTATAGCTTTAACTTTTGCAGAAACACTAGTCAGAGAATGGACATATGACTTTTTAGTTAGGTGATCTGTGCTCCAGTGTCTTCTTGCCCCATAAATAATATGATAAACTTAAGCAACCTGCTTTGCTTACCTGTATATACCTTTTTCAAATAACTGTAGTGATCCATGTTTCAATCTATAATGGAAGAGATTCTTTCATTAAAACAAAATGTAGGACACTTCAAGGTTTGCAACAGACTATAGATGATAATGTTTTGATTTGAAGAAGAGTGGCTGGACCACCTGAACATAAGTGAGGAAGGGACTGCCCATCTGGTGTAGCTTCCTTTACCATCTGTAGGTTTGTCTTCCAAAGCTGTTCTTTGCTGGAACTTTGAAGTATGTTGTCCTCTAGCTGCAAGGGAAGCTATATTCTCATGCATGTTGTAGTACCTGTTCTGATGGCCCAGTTACCACCTAGACTGTTGATGGAGGTTATAAATATAAACCTGGAGGATCAAGAGGTAGGAAATGAATATAGAACTACAGAAACTTGAGAGGTGACTGGAAAATTCATTGACATCAGGGATGTTCGAGTATGACTGAATTGAACACTAAATGTAGAGGGCAAATTTACTCCTCCACTGTTTATAATGAGAACATTTTCTCTACACACAACTCCCCATGATTTTTATAAAAATAAGTTCAAAAGGGAGCTTTTCAGTTTGATAGCAGTAAGAATCGAAATGAGAAAACCTCACAAGAAAGGGGAAATTCAGGAAGCTTCTCCTTATCTTTCCATGTGAAAATTGTCATTGAACATTTTTGCTAACATGCAGTTTAAAGTTTATATATTATCAACAGTCTGCTCCCTTAATTTCTTTTCTTTACCCTTATCTTCTCTCCCCACTCCCTTTTCTCTTGCCTCATAAATGCATACATAGTAAATATTCTAAGGATAGATTCGTCAAACTGCTTTGGGAATAAGAATATCCTTATTCATAAATATAGTAGATTCTAACTGAAAACCCAGCTAATTATATAGTACATAGGTTTTCTTTTTATTTTGCTATGTATAAAATAACACTGGTGAATTAGAGGCTCAAATCCAATCCAAAGTGACTTCACAGAACAAGTTTTATGGGAACTGCACAGCATGCAGTTTTGGCTTTTGATTGATTGTTTTCCATTTTTTGTTCTTCTGTGTCTCTGCTTATTCTGTGTAACCTTCAATGTTAAACATAGCAGGAATGCCTAATAAGAATAAAGTGTTTTATAAATAGTGTTATGTGAGGCTGCATATTTCAGTATTTAACTGTGAAGTGTGTCATACTTTAAGCTCACGGGCATATCTTTAACCCTGACTCCGCTGATATATTCCAGAATTGAAAAAACCACAACATATTTCACTTTTCACTAGTATTCTCATGAATCATTGATCATTGATAGGGATCATTTTTTAGGTGCAAGCAATTTTGAGGTTTAGAATTTGTATATTTAGTAATATTAAACGTTATCTTTGGAGTTCTTAGATTTTTCAACAGAAAGATTAATTATCCTCTTCAGGGATTGTAATTTAAGCATTTTTACTTGAGGGCATGTTCTTGAAAATGTGAATTTGAGTTTTCCCAGATCAAAAGTATGGTGTTCACCAAAAAGGCATATTTTAAAAATGTTAATTTCATGTTCTGTTCACTTTCATACTCTTCTGTGTTTTAAGACAGTATCTTTTTGATTCTTAAGTAAGCAATTATGAAACTAGATTATCTTTCTTATGTTTACCTTTGTTCAATTAAATCTGTTTATATAATCTGTGTTAGTCATTTTGATAAATTTAAGCTTCTAACTTTTAAGGATGAGGAAATCATTATCCTTATATTGTCCCTATATAACTTTTTTTTCCTCTCTTCGATTCCCAACTTTTGTTAGTTCAATATCATATTTGCATATTAGTGGAAATGACACTTTACATCCTGTTCTGTTATGGTGTCTTAATTCCTTCATTTAATTTTATTCTTAGTTCTGTAGTTAAATAGCTTAGAAGTTTATCACCAATTACTTTGCCATGGCTTTCCTAGCCCTACTTGGCTAACTAAATTCTTCCTTTAATAGGGTCCTCTAAAAGGACACATGGAAATAATGCTCCTTGAGTTTTACATGTTCATAATTGAATAATGATTTTGTATTTGGACAGCAGTTTGATTAGATGTATAATCCTTGGGTCATATTCTTTAAAAAGTTTTAAAATAGTAATCTGTTATATTCTAGAGTTGAGGTTGGAGGCCAGCCTAATTTTCTTTTCTTTTTTTTTTTTTTTGGTGACAGTATTTTTGCATGTCTCTTCTATATCAGATTTTTTTTTTCCTGAGACACAGTGTGCCCTTTCAATAGACCTATTTATATTTATTTAGTAATTTCTATACCCAGTGTGGGGCTTGATCCCAAGACTCAGAGATTAAGAGTCACACACTCTTCTGATTGAACCAGCCAGGCACCCCTTCAGTAGATTTAGATGTTCTTTATTTTTGGTGATTCGTTTTGGAATTATATCTTTAAATATTTGTCTGTTCTGTTATGATGGTTTTCTTGGGCTCCAACTATTCATATATTGGATATCCCATCTGTTTTTATATCTACTCCCCTCTCTAATACTCATTTAAAAAAATTTTAACTTTTCCTTTTTTTTTAATCCTCTGTGTTCGTTTTCACAAAAGTTTATTCTCTATAGTGTTTCTTCCAGTTTCAACTGCATTTCTGTGATTTAGTTTTCTAAGTCTTTTCTAAATTGTCCAAGTTTATATTACACAATTTCTTATCACCTAGCCTTCTTTTACTTGAACTCTTATATCTTAGTGATATGACTTTTTTCCTTAACTTTTTTCTTTTTTAAATTTACAGCAAAAGGTTAACTGTAATTTTCGCTACTTGGTGGCAAGTAAAGAGGGTTTTTTGGGGGGTCTACTAACAGTTTTTCCTGTAATTTTATCTCCTTTTTTGTAACTTCATGTGGATTTCTGTTTGTTCTTTTGTGATAACTCATCTGGAAATGTTGGTTTTCTAAGATCAGTTATTTTCAGGAGATTTTAAAAGAAAGGAGCTAGAGCTACATTTCAGACTAGCTAGTATTCCTTTTGACTCGGGATTTTTGGTTGTTGAGTTCATTTAGTTATTATTTTTTTACCAGTCAGTGGACACAGGCATCTGTGGGATTTTGCAGTGCAGTTTCCCTTCTGTGGAAGCTGAGACAGACTCCTGTTGCAAATATAGTTTCTTTGTATGATTCCTTGTTAGGCCTGGTTCTTCTGACTTTCAGATTTCAACTGGGTGTAGGGCTGTTCTGCTGTTAGTCCATAAATCCTATCCCTCTGCTGGGAATTTATGTTTTGCAACTTACCTTTGAGGAGTTTACTTTGCTAGCTTTTTCTGAGATATGCAGCTGAGACATCTTTTCTCCCTTTCCTCCCTTAAGTACCCAGGATTTTAACCTCCTTTCTTTCAGAAGCTTTTATACCATTTTTTGCCTGGAGTTTTAGCTGGATCCCAGTTTTGCTAAAAATGGAGAGTGTTTTTATTTCTTAATTTCTTTGCTGATTTTTGGACTAACTGCTTTTGGATGCCTTCTAAGAAGAGTAAGGGAAATTTATGGCCCAATATTAAAATTGAAAGTCCATATTAATTTTTAAAGTAGAACAAAAGTTCTTGATTTCAGTGTTTTGCAGTAATATAACCCCTGTTACCCCCACCCCACCCATACAGTGCAATCTGTTTTCTTTAGATACCATTGACTAATGCTACTCAGAATGTCAGTTCGTTTATACAAGGTACTTAAGGCAATGCTTCTTTTATCAGAGAAGTCTTATTTTAAGAAAAATGTCAGCTGAACTAAACAGTATGCTTAGGGACATAATTGATTCACATTCTGGTCAAACCTTACAGGGTTGAGGATTGGGAACAGTTTGCATATTGAGTATCACTGCTCTACATTATGTGTGTGTGGCTGTCAAACTTTATCACTTTATACATAGTTAATGCAATTGTCTCTTCGTTCTTCATACTTAGTATTGCCATTGACCAATTAATTGTATATGGTCTTCACTGGTTAGTATGGCTGAAATAGAAGTACTGTTTCTATATAAATAGGAGTCCTTGGAATGAAGGATAGTTTGGCATATACTTTTTCTCTGATAGGAACTTTTCAGTGTAATGATTCATTTCTCTAAGCCATAACATGGAGCTCATACTTACAGAGGTGGTAAGGAGAATACTGTTATATGAATGTTCAAAAATGTGAATTGGAGAATTAAAGAAGATGGTAGAATTCAGTATTATAGCTCTAGAAGATGTGATTTTAGGGGTATTCTATGTAAATAACATGTTTATCTTGATTCTGTTGCTGAGGAAACATGGAAAAATAATCAACATATAATAAGGTGGTGGAATTTTATTTTTTTGTCAAAGACTTTCATCTGATTGAAGGCTGTGTTTTTCTGGATATGGTCTTTCATGTCTAACTGACCATTGGAATTCTCTCTTTCTGTCAGAAACCATGAGATATGTCAGTGTCAACATGTAGAATTAGAATGAGATATTGGCTACAACTTTTTTGTTATATTCTTAACATGATGGATTTTGCCCTTGAGGTCATGGTTTTTCGCATTAGTGTGTATCTTTAAGCTTGTTAGTCATTGGGCAGACATGAAGAACTTGGTAAGAAACTTTATAATAATAATGAAGTTACATTTTTTTCTAAAGTTTTCTAAGTAAATAAAAATTTTTCTAAATATCAATAAAATACTACATTTGAGACTAAAGATTCATGGCCAAGACATATGGGATTCTATCTGAATTTATAAAGAAAATGTTTTGAAATTATGCATTTGATCTTAGTGAGAAAGTCTTACTTTATAACCATTCTGATTATAAACTTTAATTATGAAATAAATAGCTGTGAGCAGTGCTACTTACCCAGTGAGGTTCTTGAAAGAATTCTGCATCCTTGCCAGTCACATTACTAAGGTGAATTATTTCAAGAATGTCACTGATTATAACTAATGTTTACTATTATTGGATTTGGTATAGTATTTTAATAGTTGTTCTGTCTTGGGTATAGATAAAACCTTGGAAAAACATCAACTCGGAAGTCATATAGAATAAATTAGCTATTAAAAAAAAAAGAAAAAGAAAATTCCTTTGTCATTGCAATCTGGTTTCTTTCCTAGTGCCACCAGATGTCAGTGTAACCACAGGACTGGAGAAATACTGCAGTAGATAAATGCCTTCTGAATGTTCTAAGTGTATAAAAAAGTTGTATACGTATTAGGTATACAATGGAAATAGGATTTTATTATTGAATTGCATAGAAAAATGAAGTGCATAATGGAGAATAGAGTACATGTAGAACTTAAAAAGCATAGATGCAGTTAAAAATTCATATATAAGTCAAACATGCAAATAGAACACATAGGTGATTCTCTTATGTTCTCAGAAATCGCCATCCTGCTGCTATTCAAGAGGAGATGGACAGCCTGTGGCTGAACTGTCCACTTCAGCCTCACTGACCATGATGTTTCTCAGTAGAATTATTGTCAAAATTTGAGCTTCAAACTGAACGAATATATTTCTAGCTTATAAAGTTAAAACTCAGGGCACTGTGATTTGCATTTGGTATAGGATTTGTCTACAGTAGTTGCCTAGAATACATGGTTACATTAGGTATTTTCCAGAAGAATATTCAGTACGATAATTGCATTTTAAAAAATTCCTCTTTTAAAAATCTGTTCTTTAATGAATGCTGCATTAAATGATGATCATTATTTACTATTAGGAATTGGTTATTTCTAGTTAGATTTATTACTTACATGTCTGCATAGGTTTACTGCTATTTGTCCCAAATGAGTATGCTGTGTTGATCCTATGCCTTCCTGAAGTCTGCATCTGGGGCTTTGGATTGCACTTAATGTATGTATTCCATGCCTCAATTAAATTGTGATTTTGGTTAGAAGTTTTATATGGGTCAAAGACTGTTTTCAGTTACTTGATGTCTTCTTTTCAAAAGTATTTTGTTACTCAGGATGTTTCCCCAGGTTATTCTTCCCCAGCAACCCCCAGATTACTTCTTTTGACTTCTTTTTTCCTTTAATTTACAAAATGGAGAAACTTACTTCTTCAACAATATAAACTGTCTCCCTAGAAATTATTGAGATTGTCATCCTTGTTTGCTTATAGGCTCTTAGCTTCTCCAGCACTATAATATAACCTCTTGTGGGAGGGGCACTGTCACTTCCCTCAAAGCTCCTGGTTTTCTTTTCTGCTGTCTCAGCTGGAGTCTTATAGACAATACCTGTTTGTATGGAAGGGAGGAAAGACCTTCTCCCATCTCTCTATGTATCCCAGACACTTTGAGCTCTGCTTTCCAAAGTGGGGTGTTTTATTTCATCCTTATTCTTTATCCTTGGGCTTTGATCTCTGTTGAATGCCAGTATAATATCAGATCATTATGATTCTGCTTTCTTTTTGTCTGTGAGAACCAGAGTACTTTTGTATGTTCTAGAATTACTCATTTCCTTTCTGTCCTTGAACAGTTAACCCCAAGCCATAGGAGCCACAACTGGTGGCCTGACCCCTGTCTCCATTGCCAGGTATCTTAGATGTGCCTAGTATTCTAGATTAAATTCCAATTCAGTTGAATTCTAAACTCTAGACCAATGCTGTCCCATAGAACTTGGAAATATCCTATATCTACCTTGTCCAGTATGATAATCACTGGCTATGCGTGGCTCTCAAGCACTTCATATGTGGTTAGTTTAATTGAGGTACTCAAATTTTAATAAATTAATTTAATTATAATTAGGTTGAATTTTTAAACTTTAAATTTATTTTATTTTAAATCCAGTATAGTTAACATACAATGTTATATTAGTTTCAGGTGTACAATATAGTGATTCAACAATTCTATGCATTACTTACTGCTCATCATGGTAAGTGTACTCTTTAATTCCCATCCCCAAATTGGCTCATTCTCCCCACCCACCTCCCTCTAGTAATCATCAGTTTGTTCTCTATAGTTGTCTGGTGTTTTATTTCTCTCTCTCTCTTTTTCTTTGTTCATATGTTTTGTTTCTTAAATTCCACATATGAGTGAAATCATATGGCATTTGTCTTTCTTTACTTATTTCACTTAGCATTATATTGTCTAGATTCATCCATGTTGTTGCAAATGGGAAGATTTCATTTTTTATGGCTGTGTAATATTCCATTGTATATAAGTAAGTAAAAGTGTTCAGTTAGATTTTTATTCTGGTATGTTTAAAATTCAGATTTGTATACATTAGGAATATTTCAGATATGCAGAATGTTTTTGGAATTCTCGTTTGAAATTGTCTTCAAAATTTGTGGCAGTCTTAAGTATAGAGAAAAATATAATAAATTGCCATGTCCCTGATACTGAACTTCAGTAGTTTTCAACTTAGGGTAAATCTTACTTCAGTTATAGCTCTGCTCACTATCTCCACTCCATATATATCTGCAAAGGTTAAAGATGTTTCTTTAAAGAGCAACCACAATGCTATTATTGCTCTTAAAGGTAACAATACCCAGTTGGTCTTCAAATTTCCCTGATTGTCATATATATGTTTATGTATATTTTTCACATTGTTGAAATCACGATCCAGTTAAGGTCCCTGCATTGTAATTAGTGTATTTGTCCCTTATTTTTTTTAGTATAGTGTTTCATCATTTCTACCTCATGTAATGTTTGTTACCTGTTCACTGATTTTAGAACAAAGTTTTGGATGGAGAAGTGGCTAACAATCATAAGCATCTGCCAGGAATGCTAATGGTGTTCTAAAAGAACGTGATATATTTGCAAGAGTTGAGTTAATTTTCCTTGTTCTCCAGACGCCATCTTGTGCACAGATTGTTACTGATGCTCATGTGAGCACATATTACTTGAAGATTCTGATTGAGAGGTATGTTGGTACATACAAAATATGATACCAAAAGGATACAAGGGGACTTAAAGTTCTATATTGCTGAAATGTCTGGTCCTAGTTACTGGCACTCATGAAGTAGTTTCTTTCCCCTCCTCCTTCCTTTCTTCCTCCTCTCTTTCTTATTCAAAATATATTTTAGGATACGTTTCATGTATATGGCCATCCTAGTATCATGTAGAAATTTGTGTTATTTTTTAATATCCACAAATATCACTGTTTCGCTGCTCAGAATCACTTGAACTGTGGAAATGCTTCTAAATCAAATAAAGTTGGTATTACTACCTTGTCAAGGAAAAGAAATAAATTTTAGTTGAGTGCAGTTTAGTATACTGCATAGAAATACATAGGTATGGTTTAATAGTAACATTCCCTCAAAAGTAATTCTCCAGCCTTACCATAATGATTAGGTTGCTGAAGTTTTTGCAGGAA
This sequence comes from Prionailurus bengalensis, assembly GCF_016509475.1. Lineage (NCBI taxonomy): Eukaryota > Metazoa > Chordata > Mammalia > Carnivora > Felidae > Prionailurus > Prionailurus bengalensis. The sequence goes on along the minus strand of NC_057354.1, from coordinate 72,527,896 downwards.
AACATTAGTAGGCTTCTAGAATATGATTGGCAGTGACAATAAACACATACATTTAAATTATAAATTATATTCCAAATTTAGGTGAATAGAAATTAATTTCCAATAAAGATTTTGCTGGGACTAGATCATAGACAAGTATTGAAAATCTTTGAACTGAGTGTTCACTTTCAAATGAGTGTAAGGGTTTTTTTGTTGTTGGATTGGAAGGAAGGTATTTGAGTTGTGGTCACTGGTGACTGTTGAGTGCAAAGTCAGTGACTGTATATAGCCCCAGTGTGGCCAGGCAGAAAATGTGCAGTTTGTTGCCTTGGAATTTAAGTCTTTCCGGATTTGTCATTATCAGTAGCTGAAGCCTACTCTTACTGAGACATGAGAGAATGAATAAATGATACTAATTAAACAGTCTAAGGAAATGTGTTTAGAGTTAGTGAAAATTTGAACAGGAAATAGAAGGACAAGAAAGAACATAAAGGTTCTGTGTTAACAGCTTCTGCCTCCCTTATGGGCCCAGTTGTGTTTTTTGGAAGAGAGGAAAATCTGGCAAATGAATGGCTGTTTGTACAGAAAGTGACCATGGAAAGCTAGACGATTATGGGCTTTGGACTCCTTTTTTGAGAATGGGAAAATAGTGTGTATGTTTGTAAAGCTGAATGACAAGATATATATAGTTGAGGAAGAGGAAAGGTTTATTTAAACCAATAAAACTGGTCATAGGTAATTATTATGGAGGAAGTAAATTGGATGATAAGGTTCACTGGGACCAGAAGATAGATTATAAGTGCTGATGCCTAGAGAACGTTAGGGACTATTGAGGAAAGTAAAACACAGTCTAAAGGGACAGCCACTACTTGCTTTAGCCCAGTGTTGCCAGATTTCAAGGTACTTCAAATATGGATATCTGGGTTTTTTTTTTTTTTTAATGTGAAATTTCCCAGTTTTTGAGTGTTGCCTCAACTGTAAAACAAAACAAATGAATAAAACCAAATAAAACTTTGTGGACCAAATAAAATACATGTGGGGATAGAATCCAACTGATAAGATTTTCAGTTCGTGACCCTCCGTAGAATATATTTATTTGTTGTTTACAGAACACAAGCTAATGGATAGATGAAGGCATACTGTTTTTATCCCCTGAAATATGACTTCAGAGGTCTGACTTTTTTCTACACATAGCAGATGTTTTTGATCATAATGAGGAAGCAGGACTGTGTTCCAGACATTTAAATCATCTGTCTGTCCCTGCAGTGTTACTTCACTAATTCCACAGTCTTCTCTATATGCTTCTTACTCTAGGCTGCAATACAGGATCTGAAATCTTATAGGGAAATGCTATAAAAAGATTGAGTCATCACACAGGTATTATATAGGAATTTCTGTCTTATGGTATTGAAATGTGGTTTTGAATTGTTCTTTGGACTGAAATTCTGTTTAAAGGCAAATACTAAAGTGAGCTTGAAGATTGTGGCCTTGGGTCACAACAGCAGAAGTGTCATCTTGTGATGAAAGATTTGTAGACTTTGGAATAAGCCATCCTCTAAAATACTACTGTACAAATTTTTGAAATACCATTATCGATTTGAAAAAAATTGTTAATAGTGAGGTAGACTAGTAGAGACACCGAAAAGGAGATGTTGGTATTAAGAGCATAGATCCCACAAATACTATTTTTATATTTTTAATTACTATATAAATAATAACAGATTTTTAAGAAGGAAAAATTGTCACATATCTTACACATTTGTTTCTTTAAGGACTCCCTGTGATTTCTTACGGGTGGCTATTGTATGTAATTGATACAGAAATTTACACATTTTATAATTTAAAGAAGCAATTTATATTTTATGTAATACATCATATATCCAATTTACATTTTTACTTAATCTGTATTTTTTACATTTTAATACTCTCTTAGTAGCTATAGTTTTAGATACTATTTTAGTCTACTGAAGGTATTATATCATAATATTAGAAGTTTAGCCTTTTGTTTTATTAGTAGTCACTTCATGTTTGGAAAAAATAACTATGAAAGTTTTCCTCACAACAAATTATCAGTTGAAGGATACTAAATAAAAAATAAGCATTTTATTACATTTTCATATTAACCTTATTAAATCAAGAAAGGTTGGCAAATCATCATAAGGACACCATTTGCGTAATATTATGTGCCAATTTAAAAAATATTACCAGGTTTATATATTTTCCCATGTCTGTTTATTTCTTGGACTTACTTTTTTATAAGTTTATCTATTGTCACTCATCTGTAAGATTCTTCATGTTTTCCTTCTTGATTTTTATGAATTCTTTATATTATAAGCTCATTTTTGTGTTTGAAAATTATTTTCCTGTGCACTTGTTTCCTTACTACTTTTTCACTTCTATTGTATATATATCTGTTTAAATCTCTTTATCTTTTACTTTGTGATTGTGTCTATGGCATTAAGGATTAGAATGTTTTTCTACTAAAATCTGATAATTGTGCAATTCTGGCTTTTCTTATTTATTTTTATTTTTTGGTTATTGTGTGGTGAAAAGTTTGGATCTAAATTCATTTTTCCTTTAAAAATTGCTGATCAGTTCATCTAACCCTGTTACTAAATCCCCCTTTCCCCCAATGGTTCATATTTTAATTAATGTTGATGAGCCAAAGAGTTATGATAACTACACTTAAGGTGACTATTTTCCTTTGGTGTATGCAAGAAAAGCACTTTGGGGAAAAAAAGTGAGAAGAGAGAGGTAACTAAAGGAAAGACTTGTTTGGAAAATTCTCAGCCTCTGCTAAGAGCAAAAGGCTTAAATTCAGAAGACTTAAATTAAAACTTCCAAACAAATATCAAATCCAGGACATGAAGTCCAGAAATGAAGTCTCCTGTATGATTGTAAAGTACTTTGTTAAAGTGTGTGTGTGATAAAGGTGGTGCCTCATAGTAGCATTTAGGCAGGCAGAATGTCTCTAGCAACTTTGGGGTGTGACTTACGGGTACACTCAATCAGACAGTGGGGCTTTAAGAAGCATGGGGGTGTTGCTCCTCAGCAGAAGCCCAGGGCAGAGAAGGGCTTATCTCAAAGAACTTCGTGAGTGTGGTTTTGCCTATTTAAAGAAAACCCTAAGAATATTCACGGGAGACCCACAAAGTTTTATTTTTTTTTTTTTATTTTTTTTTTCAACGTTTATTTATTTTTGGGACAGAGAGAGACAGGGCATGAACGGGGGAGGGGCAGAGAGAGAGGGAGACACAGAATCGGAAACAGGGTCCAGGCTCTGAGCCATCAGTCCAGAGCCCGACGCGGGGCTCGAACTCACGGACCGCAAGATCGTGACCTGGCTGAAGTCGGACGCTTAACCGACTGCGCCACCTAGGCGCCCCTAGACCCACAAAGTTTTAAAAAGAAATGCATTGAAACACTGGGGTTTGAAAAAGAGGTGGGCTGAGAGATAGTACAAAATGTAAAGAGACCATCAGTTACAGGAGACCCTGCACTTGGTAGCAGTCATTCCCTTCTTCCCCCCACCCCCTTCCCCAGCCCCTGGCAACTGTGAAGCTACTTTGTATCTCTGGAATTGCTTATTCTCAACATTTCATATAATCACACAATATGTGGTCTTTTACCTCCAGCTTTTTTCACTTAGCATGAAGTTTTCAAGGTGCATGTTGTAGCATATATCAGTACCTCCTTCTTTTTTATGGCTGAATAATACTCAAAGGTATGGAAGTACTACCTTTTGTTTATCCATTCTTCACTTGATGGACCTTTGGGTTTCTACTTTTTGGCAATTATGAATAATCCTGTTATAATAATCATTTGTATAAAAGTTTTTGTGTGGATGTATGTTTTCTAGTTTGTTTTGTGGAAATTTCTAGGAATGGGTCATATGATAACCCTATATTTAAGTGTTTGAGGAACTGTTGGACTTACAAAGGGGCTATACCATTTTATATCCCCACCAGCAATGGAGGTTGGTTGCAGTTTGTCCACATCCTTATGAATGCTATACTTATTGTCCTTTTTTTTTTTTTTTTTAATTTTTTTTTTTGAAATTTATAGCCAAAATAGTTAGTATATAGTACAACAATGATTTTAGGAGTAGATTCCTTAGTGCCCCTTACCCATTTAGTCCATCCCCCCATCCCACAACCCCTCCAGTAACCCTCAGTTTGTTCTCCATGAGTCTCTTCTGTTTTGTCCCCTTCCCTGTTTTTATATTATTTTTGCTTCCCTTCCTGTATGTTCATCTATTTTGTCTCTTAAAGTCCTCATATGAGTGAAGTCATATGATTTTTGTCTTTCTCTGTCTAATTTCACTTAGCATAATACCCTCCAGTTCCATCCACGTCGTTGCAAATGGCAAGATTTCATTCTTTTTGATTGCCGAGTGATACTCCATTGTATATATATACCACATCTTTATCCATTCATCCATCGATGGACATTTGGGCTCTTTCCATACTTTGGCTGTTGTTGATAGTGCTGCTATACACATTGGGGTGCATGTGTCCCTTCGAAACAACACACCTATATCCCTTGGATAAATGCCTAGTAGTGCAATTGCTGGGTCATAGGGTAGTTCTATTTTTAGTTTTTTGAGGAACCTCCATGCTGTTTTCCAGAGTGGCTGCACCAGCTTGCATTCCCATCTTTTTTGATTATAGCCATTCTAATGGGTGTGAAGTGGCATCTCATGGTTTTGATTTGCATCTCCCTCATGACTAATGATGTTGATCTTTTTATGTGTTTACAGGTTATTGTTTAAATTTTGATTATGGCAATAAAAGAACTCATTATGTGACTGTCTCATTTAATTTATAAATTGCAAATAAATACTTCTCTAGGTTTTATTACTTCCATTTTAACATCAGTCATATGCAGGCTTATGTTTCCTATATAATAGCAAAGACCTGGTTATTCACCTCGAGAATCCTGCTTACTGTTAACATTAAGTATCTTTTTTCCTTTTGCTCATTTATTTTCTTTTAGTATTTGTGACGATGTATTTATGTTTGAATGGCCAGCCAATATAAAGCTTCTTCTCTTTTCTGTCACCTAGCAAATATTTACTGAGTGGCTCTTATGGCAGACACTTTGCTAAGTGCTGAGGATATATAGTAGTGAATAAGTCTTATGATCTGGTAGGGAATTTAGAATGAACACATATACATGTGAATTATAATTGTAATCTGATGTAAATGATAGAGAGGAGTGGGACATTATGATGGAAAGAAATGGGGGGACCTGCTTTAGTTGGGCTGATCAGTGAACATTTGTCTTAGTTGTGGCATCCTGAAAGCATGGAAATAACCATTGAAAAAAGACAAAAAGAGTGTGACTAGAACACAGGGAAGTGAAGGGGGTTGGCTCAGAAGGCAAGGCTGAAGAGAGAGCTGTTTTCCTTTGAGTAGCTCTAGCTGAAAATTCATTGTTTCCTTAAAACATAAATAAACACACACAAACAAATCAGTGCAATTAATTAACACTTCCGGCCATGCCCTACAAAATTTGGCTTCTTCCTACCTCTCTGGCCTTATTTCCTCACCCTGTCTTTACACGTCAGCCACAGTGGCCGTCCTGCTGTTCCTCAAGCATACCCTTTGCTCCCTCATGGCCTTTACACTTCCTGTTTCTTCTGTTTGGAGTACTCCTCCTCCATCTGTTTGCATGATTTACTGCTTCTTATCTTGTCATTTCTCTGTTTAGCTGTCTTTGTTTCAGAGATGTCCTCTCTCCTCTTTTCTAAAGTAGTCCTGATCACTGTCTATTACTTTACTCTGTTAATTTCTTTCACAGTATTTTCATGAGAACTTATTATCAATGTGTTTATTATCTGTCTTTCTGACTAGAAGAGAAGTTCCATGAAGGTAAATACTTTGTCATTCGAGTTGACTGCAGTAACCCTTGTGCTTAGTGCAATTCCTGGTCCTGGTGAATGACTGGACTCATTCATTTATTTTTGCAGAGTCTTGAAGGATTATGGTAAAATGGTAGATTAGATTTTAAGTGCAAATAGGAGTGCTGAAAAAAAAGTGAAACTGCTATTATAGCAGTTGATTTCAGTGGCTTGTTGTTTGTAGCCCCTTTTATAATCATTGACATTCTTCCCTGGAGCTGTCAGGTATATTTATATAATCATCCTTAATTTATATATAATGTGAAATTGTAAGTGAGGTGACCTCTTTCAAAGCTCTGTGGTTTGCTGATTTTCTGGGATCTGTAAGTCAATGTGGTTTTTCTCTCAGTTCTTCAGATTGGATGGTTTATATCAATGTTTTCAAGTTCACTGACTCTTCCAGCTCTAATCATCTTTTAAGTCCCTCCATGTCTTTTTTTCAGTTCTAGAATTTTTTTTAATGGCTTCATTCTTCTGCTGAGATACTCTGTATACCTATCTGTATACTCTATATACTAAAAGTGAAGTCTTTGAACATACTTTTCTTAAAATTTTCAAGCATTTATACTAGCTACTTTAGTTCATTTGTTAAATCCAACATCTGGGCCATCTTGGGGTCAATTTCTGCTGACTCTTTTCTGACTCGAATTCTGTTATCTTCATATGAGAAATGTTGATTTTGTTTTCCTTTTTTTAAATAATTCATTTACTGACCTATAACCTTCAGCTTGTTTAGGTTTGGTTTTATGTTTTGTTAGACTGTGTCTATGGAGAGCTTAAGGTGTTTCCCAAGTGCATCTAATTTGGTGGGATTCTTACTTCCCAACTTCTGCCTCCTTCCTGAACTTCTCAGGGCTTATTTTAGGCTTAGTTAGAGCAGGTCCAGAATAGGTCTTACTCTCAGAATTGGTTTTTATTTCCAGGGCTCTGCTTTTTGGGTGTCTCAGCAGGATTCCCAGGGTGTTGATGAGGTATCCTGTTGTTTCACCACCATGACTGGCCAGAACTCCTAGGATTTCCATTGCCCCCAGTACTCTTTGCCCTCTAGTTATCTCTATTTCGTTTTTAATCCTTCAGCAGTTCTGTGAGTTTTGTCTTGCCTTAGGCATGTGCAGCCTCGACCACAGCTGAGGATTCTTAGAGAACTTCCACACCAGGACCTCTCCTTTGCACAGATCTCTTTCCTCTGGGGCCTTGCACCACAGATGTCAGCTGTTTAAACTCTAATCTATGCCTCCTTAGCTCAGTGGACTGCTGTCCTCTGCTTGGATTGTTTCCTTTCTTGAGTACCTTTTCTTCAACCTTACCTTGCCCTGCTTAGATTTCAGCTCACTGCACCATAATTAAGAAAAGTCCCTAGGCAGAGAGCTGAGGTGGTCATGGGGCTCACCTCATGTGTTTCCCTTCTTTCAGGAATCACAATGTTCTGACTTGTTTAATGCCAGAAAAAGTTGCTTTACATATTTGTTCACTTGTATAATAGTTGATAGCAGGAAGGCTAGTTTAGTACCAGTTAATGTCCTATCCAGAAGTGTAATTCTGAAGCCTGTTTAGTTTGGAAAGGGATGTGTTTTTAAAAAGAGAAAACTTGTTTTCTTTTAGACTTTGGTTTTTTCCTATTCATACAGGCAACAATTATTTATTTCCTGTCTTCTGTCTGCATTTGGCACTAGGCATACAAGCAGAATGAAACACGGTTTCTTTCTTTAAGGAGAATGCTTTCTTAGTGGATTAGGGGGCCAGCAAATAGGAAGTTCAAATCTGGTTTTGTTTTTGTTTTTTAATAAACTTTTATTGAAGCATAATATATGTTGTTATTTCATAGCACCCCCCCCCCCCCGCTTAATTTGATAACTTGTTATGTAAAGAAAAATAAGTTAATTCATTTTTTTCCAAAGGAGAGGCTTTGGTAGTAGATGTAAGTTCTAAATGTACTTTTTGTTTAGTTTTTTTTTTTAAACGTTTATTTATTTTGAGGGTGGGGGGGAAGGAGGGGAAAGGGGTAGAGAGAGAGGGAGAGAGAGAATCCCAAGTGGGCTGTTCTATGTGCTATTAGCGTAGACTCAATCCCATAAACTGTGAGCTCATGATGAGCTGAAATCAAGAGTCAGGCCCCTAACTGACTGAGCCACCCAGGCGCCCCTCTAAGTACACTTTTCTGAACCACTAGTTCATAATTATTAATCATTAAATTTGCTTTATTTTGAAATAGAGCTATAAAAATACTCTTTATATTGGTTTCACTGTTGCCTTTGGCAAATGTTTTCACTGGAGATGCAAGTATCATATGTTAATGTATTTATGATGTTAAAAACAATTTTTCTGTCTCTCTACTGTAGTGTATTTAATAATCAAAACAAATTTTTTTGAATTTCATTTTTATAAGGTCAGCCTAACTCATGAAAAACAAACATCTTTACCCTGCTTCATACATCACTGCCAGTTGATAAGCTTCAACTCAGGATCTGGCTATGGAATGATTTTTATCAGCAATCACTGATAATGATGAATTGGATATGAAACTGATTTTCTTCCTTTTTTCTTATGTCCTCCACCCAAATTAGATTGACTTTAGATTGATTATAGAAAAATAACCTAGCTTGAAAAACTGTTGTTCTTTCCTTGATAAAATACCCTTGAATGTTAACTTAGAAATAAGGTATGTTAAACTTCTGCTACAATGGTGCTGTCTCAACCATTGTGGTTTCTGAAACCTCCCAGGATAAGAGAATTCGTAACTAAAAAACTTCTGAGAGTCCTTTGTGGTGGAACTAGGTTTGGTATAAATTCAGTATACAAAATTAAGAGTATTAGTGACATGTTACTTATCTTCAGTAATAATGAGCACACTTATCATTTCTGGCTTTCTACATTCCAGTATTTTATCTTTCCTATTTTATGCTAGCATTTTCCAAATGTGGCTCTTTCTTTAAGAGTCTAGCGCCTTTCTAATTTTTGACTGGAGTTGTTGATTTTTACTTCCTACCTGCAACTATAGTAGAAGGAATAAATATATACTTGAGATGAAATAAAAAATTCATACTTGTTTTTCAAACCTCCTTTCTCATTGCCAAGCACATGAAGTCAAACCTTCCTATCACATCTGTCCTCTTTCTGATACTGATATTTCCCCAAACTGATAATTCCAAGAAGTCCTCACATGTACATCAATCACAGTATGTCATATTTGCTAATGGTGTATGTGTGTGGGTACTTATTTTATTAAGTTCTCTATACCTCTGTTCTGGCGTTCTGTTTCCCCCCCCTTAACTACTCCAGAATCAGTGACATCGTCAATGCACAATTTTGTTTTGTGGTAGATCACATTCTGGAAAGTTTAGTCCCACTCGTTTGTTCTATCAACTTAATAACATCATACCTGTGTTCTTCCTCACAAGATCAGATTTGTAAATTATTGTATGCACCTGATATTTGGCGGCACTTACCTTGGGGTAATGTTAAATTAGATATGTAAAAGAAAATAGAATAATTTGGTGGAATTAGTAAAAGGGTGCACATTTTTTAAGGAACCTATGGGCATGTGAGCTATTCTTCAAATGATCTGTAGCAGCAGCTTGGGGGCCATTAAGTAATATGCATTTCTCCAAAAATACTCTTTAGGTTGTCTGGGGTTTCTTTTTCAAACAAGCAAAGTTTTACTACATTTTCATTGATTGCTTCAAACATATCATTTAACGATTGTTTATGACGGAAAAAATATTTAAGATGCAGAACTTGCAGTATTGCTTTTTCAGTTGGGCAGTGACTATTGTCATTTGTGGTCAAATGGTAATAACAGCCAACCTTTCAATCCCTTTGGGACTGTTTCCTCAGACTGCTGTTTCTTCTGACCTGTTCATCCTTATCTCTCTCCCAATTGCATTTTAACTAAATAGAAACATTGTCTTTATTAGCAGAGAGAATAAATGTTTGCCTCTTACTTCCATTTCCCCTGTATTCTTTTAAATGCTACTGAAAATAATTTTGTTCACAGAAAGGATGTGTATGTTAATAGGTTGAAGCTAAGACAACTGTGATAAATGTTTTGGGATTGCATAGGGAGTATGTGTTTTGATTTCTTGATAGGAATGATCACAGTACTGTGAGTTCCAGGGTGAATAAGTGATGAGAACATCACCAAAGTGTCCAGTCCTACAAACCTGCCTTTCTACTGACAATAATTGTTTTGACTGTTGCATTCGCAGCTGTTGAAAATGGACATATAGATGTGTTAAGGCTGTTGCTTCGATATGGAGCAAATGTTAATGGATCCCATTCTATGTGTGGATGGAACGCTTTGCATCAGGCTACTTTTCAGGTAACCTGTGAATTTATTATTTCATTTCCATGTAAATTATGTGTTTTACCCTTTTAAAATGACAGTTCTATACAGTTTTTGCTTCCTACTTGCCTGTGATTTATGATGGTTAGTGCAGTACAGAAAAGGCAGTCTAAATGCTAATGATCATTCTGAATAAGCCCACTGCTCTGGTAGTTCCAGCAGCTTTGGGATTCAGGGATTATCTAAGTTTTTCATATGTTGATGGCATAGTTAAGAGACCATCAGAATATTTAGGGTATAAATTGATAAGGAGCAATGACTTACTTTATTTATAGCAGTGTGTTTAGACACTGTGCTAACTCCTTACTGCTTGGGCTAGCAAACTAATTTTGCAGGCTTTAAAAGGATTATAATTCTTAGAGATCAATGTTTCACCTGTTTAATGGGCTGGCTAAACATATAGAATAATCTCTGTCTAGTACATCCTTCCCATTGAACAATACACTTAAAAAAAAAGTTTTCCTTTAGTGAAGATGAAAACACCCCAAAACACAGGGATAAGAAAACAGATACCTTCTATTTTCTTTGTTTTCTCCTGTTTAAAATATGAATCTGTGCTTTAGGAAAATGGTGAGATCATAAAATTGCTTCTTAAGAAAGGAGCAGACAAGGAATGCCAGGATGACTTTGGAATCACACCTTTATTTGTGGCTGCTCAGTATGGCAAACTAGAAAGCTTGAGCATACTTATTTCATCGGGTAAGTTGAATCCTTTAGCCTTTGCACTGTTAAGATCTTCAGTTTTAAGTGTGTCTTCCTGGGAAGTACAGTTCTGGACCAGATATAAATCAGGTTGTGAAATTGTGGTTTTATGTTAGTGGTAAATAAGAGTACATACAAGTTGATTTATAAGCCTGGTTACTAAGTGTCTATTACTAACATAATGTGATGCACAGCTACTAATTTATTTGAGGAGGAACACAACGATCTATCACAAAAGCAGGTTTATTGGCAAGTTGAATGATGGGGCTGTTCTTTCTTATGGGGACCTGAGCAGTTCCAACTGTCTAGGGTACAAGACTATATAAGCTTAATTAATTTATTTGATAGCTATTTCGTATATTAAGCCTTTGAGTTGTATGTTTTGATAAATTGTGGGATTATTTAAATGGTTTATTTGAAAGCATGTTTACGCTTTGAATATATTAATAGCAACCTAACCCTGCTAAAGGTTTCTCTGTGACAGTCATTACACATTCAGCATTACCAGAGGAGATGGTGTTGAGGTGGCATTCTTATGCTGTATGACATTTCTGTGACCGGAAACCTTTGTTATGTAAGGGCTTTCAAATTCCTCCAAACGCTGTGCACACACTCATAGTACTAACCTGATGAAGCATGGATAGTTACGAGCAGAAGGGAAATACACCAGATTTGCTGCTAGGCAAAACATTTTTTAAAAATTCTTAGGCTTTTTATATTTGTCTATAATACCTAGGCTTTTAATAAGTTGCCTCCAAATATACAAAACAAAGTTTATTTCGACAACAAAGCACATAGTTTCTTATTTCTGCTCTCTTCTTACAAACCTTCAAATGTGCAAGTTGAAGTATGGAGCAAAGAAAACATTAAGTGCCAAATTAAGATACCTGTTACAAATATTGAATCTGTAAATCTTAGAGTTGAGAGGAATCTCCAAAATTATTTATTTAAACATGTACTTTTTTAGATTAAGAATCCCAGGCCCTGAGAGTTTAAGTGCCTTGCCAAAGATCTAGAAAATACTTCCTGGCAGAATGAGGCTTAGAAGCAGGCCTTCTCATGTGACTTCCTCTCTTCCTCTTCTTCTCTGTTGTGTTTTCCTGAGGCTGTCCTAATTCATTTTATGGCCTCCAGTTCCATAACTTCCAATTATTAGCATGTAACTAATAATTAAAATAAAATAGGTTAAACATTACCTTAATGATTGTCTTCTCATGCTGAGTTTGTCTCCCAGAATGCTAAGCACCTGTTCTGTTTTGTTCCTTCCTCCCTCCCCGAATAGTTATGAACAGCAAATTGAAAAGGTGTGTAGGTATGTTTATCATGTAGCTATATATGTTTCTAACTCCTTAAAATGATTTTCCTTTCAGTGAATTATCTGTCATTTTTCCAACTTTCTACCTGTAATCTTATAGGGACTGGTTCCTTATTCTTTTTGATTCTTTGAAATTGTCAATCAAAATGAAACTGCTTAAAAAGGAAAGTTAAGTAGATTTCTTTCTCGACTTAGTCTTTTCTTAATATATTTAGTGTTCCCTTCTTTCTGAGGTTGACAGTACGTGAAGCATCCACCTTGTTTAAGTCGAGAAGATCCTACTTATCTGGATGTGTTGAGTGTCCAGTTAGAATTTCTGAAATTCCATCAACCCTTTAACTTAGTATTTGTGTTTTGCACAGTTTTTACCTGTCTCAGGGCTGTGGTTTATTCAAGGTGCATTTATAGAACATCCATTCAAAAAAAAAAAATTTTTGTTTCCCTTGTGATGAAGGTATTTCCACTGAGACATTAGAGAAATTAAAAAATTCTCATTGTCATGCAATAACACTATACTTAGCATATTTAACATGTTATTTGTCAATGAGAAAAATTGAGGGAAATTAGCTATTTTTAAAACCTTCACCAAAAGTGAGGTCACTTTTTTACGTCTTAATATATTGGCATTTAAGTAATTGATTAGTTTTGTTCTTTACTTTGTAATGTTTATTTTTGAGAGACAGAGAGAGAAGGAGCGCGTGCTCTCATGTGAGTGGGGGAGGGACAGTGGGAGGAGGGAGAGAATCCCAAGCAGGTTTGAAGCAGGGGTCAAACCTGCGAACCATGAGATCCTAACTTGAGCCAAAATCAGAAGTCCAGACGCTTAACCAACCTAGCCACCCAGGTGCCTCAGTTTTTGTTCTCTGAAAGTCTGCTCAGAAACCATTTAAGTAGACATTTTCTCTTTCATTATAAGGCTCTAAAAGCAGTGGTCATGAAGGAAAAGGATATAATGAAAAGTATAGTTAACATTAGTTTTAAGGTATGGCCCCAACGTATGTCATATCTGTGGGGATTTTTTTTTCATAAATCTTAGCGTGAATTGATTAATGGCATCTATAAAGTCTTATAACGTACGTTTTTCTTATCTTTTTCTGTAATAGTCAGATGTTATCTTTTTTTTTTAATTTTTTTAACGTTTATTTATTTTTGAGACAGAGAGAGACAGAGCATGAACGGGGGAGGGTCAGAGAGAGGGAGACACAGAATCTGAAATGGGCTCCAGGCTCCGAGCTGTCAGCACAGAGCCCGACGCGGGGCTCGAACTCACGGACCGTGAGACCATGACCTGAGCCGAAGTCGGCCGCCCAACCGACTGAGCCACCCAGGTGCCCCAGATGTTATCCATTTTTGATGATTTGTATTTTCCACTTTTCAGTGATTACTTACTGGACCCACAGAGTGCTTGCTGGAGGACAGATTGGAATGAAATGAATCCTTCATTGCATAAGATTTTTGTTTTAGCTTAAAAATGAATTCTAAAATGTTAATCACTTGTTTTCTTGTTAACATAAAAGCAAAAACAATTTAAAATGATTATCAACAAGTTTGGAAAATCAGTATGTTTATACAACAGCGTCCACTGGGGTTGGAACTATTGTACTATAAAACCCTTTTAAGACAGCTGTTTTGAAATTTATGTTAATTATCATTTTAAAAAAAATAAATTAAGATTGTCTGTTACATGTTGTTATCCTCTATTAGGTGCAAATGTCAATTGTCAAGCACTGGATGAAGCTACTCCCTTGTTCATTGCTGCTCAGGAGGGCCACACAGAATGTGTAGAGCTTTTGCTGTCCAGTGGGGCAGATCCTGATCTTTACTGTAATGAGGATGATTGGCAGTTACCTATTCATGCAGCTGCACAAATGGGCCATACAGAGTAAGTGGTAAAACAGAAAATAAAAATAGTCTCGTAATTAAAAGTCCGCAAGGAATAAATCTTCTGAGCCTGTTCTTTTATCTTAGGCAAAATCCTTGGTATTTTCTCTACCAGCCTGCTGTATGATTAGAGCCACCTCCATATCTGTCCTCCATGCCATCCCAGTTCCTCTTAGCCTTACACTCTCCTAGTGTGAACAGAATGGCTGGAGATGGAGCCCTGGGGCATCCTCAGGGTATTAAGACTTTCCTCTAATTTCTCAAGCTGTGGCCATTCTCTGCTGCTCTGCTCCGGTTTTATTCCAGGTGTCTTTAGTTAACAATCTGATGGCCTTATTCGATGTTTCCTGTTTGACCCCAGGAAGCTTTTGAGTGTGTGACCCTTCTTGGATCGAGTCTTTCCTTTGTGTGGGCTAAGGAGTTCTCCCCATCTTGAACCCTGTGACTGGACCTTCTCTTTAATCTCTAATCCAACTTGGTACTTTGCCTGCCCTACTTCTGTTACTCTTCTTCCTTAGTCAGAAGTTCTTATGAAATTTTTCTGGAGAAAGAGACTTAAAGAAAGTTGGAACTCCCTAAAATTAGGGGTTCCAGGAATCTTAGAAGCGAATAACCTGGTTATACCTCTGAGAATATGGCAGCCCATCTTAACATAAATTGGCAATGAATAGTTTTAAGTTTTTTTTTTTTTTTTAACGTTTATTTATTTTTGAGACAGAGAGAGACAGAGCATGAACGGGGGAGGGTCAGAGAGAGGGAGACACAGAATCTGAAACAGGCTCCAGGCTCTGAGCTGTCAGCACAGAGCCTGACGCAGGGCTCGAACTCACAGATTGTGAGATCGTGACCTGAGCCGAAGTCGGCCGCTTAAACGACTGAGCCACCCAGGTGCCCCGGCAATGAATAGTTTTAAAAAGTGTATGTTTAAACTCTTTAGAGTCATAATTTAAAATAGTAGTTTTGTAGTTCATATTATTTTTTTATTTAAAAAAATTTTTTTTAACGTTTATTTATTTTTGACAGAGAGAGAGAGAGAGAGAGAGAGAGAGAGAGAGAGAGAGAGAGAGAATGAGTGGGGGAGGGGCAGAGAGAGAGGGAGACCCCGAATTCGAAGCAGGCTCCAGTCTCTGAGCTGTCAGCACAGAACCTGACGCGGGGCCTGAACTCATGGACTGCGAGATCGTGACCTGACCTGAAGTCGGACGCCCAACCACTGAGCCACCCAGGCGCCCCATGTAGTTGTTTGTATTATTTAATTTAAAAAGAAATAGTGAAATTGTCATTACTTTCATATGTTTACATAGTAGGAAAACATTCTGTCATTTGTTTATTATGCCACTAGGTGGCATGGTATTTTACTATTGCACCTTGTATAATTTTTCCAATCCATTTTTAAAACACATTTATTAAGGGACATTAAACTGATTCTTTATTTCAACAGAATACCTAGGTTTTACGATTTGGTGTTTTTCTTAACTCTTGCTTGTTTATTTAAACAGAAGTCTTAGATACAATTCTACCATGAGCTTTAAATTGATACCAAAACCCTCCTGGGATTTGTCCTTATTTGTTCTCAATATTGGGAATTTTTTTGTTATAACGATTTCCTCCATAGACCACTTCAGTGTAACCCCTTCTGTGAATGTAAGTACTAAAGAAAAGTAGCTTTGGAGTAACCCTGCATTTCTTTTCCCAGAAAGAGGGGGGATTTCATGGCTGACCTTATCCCTACAGATTTATTTTTAATTTTAGAAAAGTAAACTGTTAATTTTTTTTCCAGCTGTGTGTCTTGGAGGTAAGTTTACAAATAATCTAAGAACTTAGGTTTTAATGATTTTCTTTAGAACTTCCTCTACTTAGCAACCAGTTTCTTTATAAATCTGCCTCAGTGTTTAAAGAGCTCATATTCTTTTCAGAAAATAGAATATTTTAGCAGAAATTCTTATTCCTTCCTCATGAAAATACTATTCATTGCATGTCACTCATCCTCTTTAAAAATTCTTATTAATTAGGAAAATAAATTTTAGTTTGTACTTTAAGGAGGAAAATTATTTATTTTCTTGATATAAATTTGTATCTGGTATAATGAAGTTTTAAATGATCAGATCCTAAAATACCTAATAGAAAATTTGAATTTGGGAGAGTACGGTGATGATGGTGGCAAGGGAAATAATTAGTGAAAAAATAAGGATAACCTGTTACATATTTACTTATAGTAACATTACTTAATTCTGTTTCAGATATGTGTAAGGACCTTTGTATAAAGCAACAATAAGGGTAACATTTTATTATCCTGTAATAATCTAATGTAGGTAGAAGACAGAAAAAGACTTTAAATCAATCAAAGGGTGACTATTAAAATAAGTGCCATAGAAATGTTGATTGCACTCATGTACATATAAAACATGAAATGCCCTGAACTTGTGTGCTTACAGAATCTTGGAATTGTTAATACCACTTACCAACCGGGTTTGTGACACTGGGCCAGACAAAGTGAGCCCCGTTTACTCTGCAGTGTTTGGAGGGCATGAAGAGTGCCTAGAAATGTTACTCCAGCATGGCTACAGCCCAGATGCCCAGATGTGCCTCATCTTTGGGTTCAGCTCTCCCATGTGTATGGCTTTCCAAAAGGAGTATGTATATTTGCTATATTTTTATCCTTTTTTGCTACATGGAGATATATTTCCAAGTGATTTTCTTTTATGATGAAACTTGAAGCTAAATTGTTAACTTAGAAAGATATGAATAACCCTCTGTGATGTACATCGTTCCATCAAAGTACAATAAAATGAGGTGATAATGTCAGATTTTTTTCTCTTCCCTTTTTGGACCTGGATCATATTTTTATTGTAGCAACTTTACAGAATACTTTCAGTGTATTCTGTAAATGCAGTAAATGCAGGATTTCTCTGATAATACTTAGTTATCAGAATAATTCAAGAATTAAAACATTCATTTATATGATGGATAAGGTTTCAGGATTTAATGTGTAACATGATGACTATAGTTGATAAAACTGTATTGTATAGTTGAAGTTTACTAAGAATAGAACTTAAATTCTCTTACCGCCCTCCCCCCCCCAAAGGTAAACATGTAATGTGATGGATGTGTTAATTTGGTGGTAGAGGGAGGATTCCTTTCACATTGTGTATATATATGGAATTACTGTGTTGCATACTTAAATATCTTAATGATCTTATTTGTCAGTTTTACTTTAGTAAAGCTGGGGAAGAAAAAAGAATTTAAGATGACTTTATCAAATAAGACATTGTATTTCAGGTTATTTACCATTTGAAATTTATAAAACTTGTTATGAGCCTAAAAATGAAATATTAGTTTTGTAAATATTATTGTATTTTTAATGAATTTAATATGTGGCACTTCTCTATATAAGTCAGGGAAATTAAATTAAAAGATCTTAAAATATTTGTTTTGCTAATCTTCCATGATCTTCTGAGGTAGAATAAATGAAGAATTACTGCTGCTTTATTAGGTTCTGACCAGTACTTGTTGATAAGACTCCTAAGGTTTTAAAATAGTAAGAATAAGGCTATGTGTAAGAAAAAAACATACTGAATAATATCTAGGGTTGATCTAGTAATGGAATAAGTTGTGCAGATAGACACTTTTGTTTTTAATGACACAGAAGAGGTTGCTTGCATACCTCAAATTCCATTGGCTCTCTTGAATTCATGATTATGGACTCCTCTCCACAATTTAATGGAAACATCTATTAAAAATTTATTTATGAAGCTTTTCAGTCAACCATTTTTTAACATTTGCTATGTAAAATAGAAGTTCATTTTATTTATTCTGAATGTAAGCTTCCAGGTGTATATCGTGGTCTGAATATTAGGGGTTTTGGTGAATCTGAGTATCTGGACCTGCCCTGTGCATAACTCTCATGATTTCATAGTAGTTCGTTGTGTACCTCTCCAAGTTTTGTCTTTCTAACATGTCTAGTTTTTCTTCAGGAGGGCTGCATTGATGACTTTAGTTATTTCAGTTATTTTTCTCTATATGTATCTAACTCTATTTTTTTATTAGGTCAGAATTGAACTTTAACATTTTTTTTAATGTTTTCATTTATTTTTGAGAGAGCATGAGAAAGAGAGCATGCACACGAGTTGGGGAGAGGCACAGAGAGGGGGGTGGATGAAAGATCCAAGCAGGCTGTGCACTGACAGCAGTAAGCCCGATGTGGGGTAAATGACCTTTTAAAAAGATTATATCAGAACATAATGGTGTTGGATATTTTTTATGTGTGCTTGTCCAATATAATGATAGTCTTTTCTGGCCTTCATTTTACCTTTTGGAGGAATAGCAGCTAAACTCATGCCTCATCAGCTTCTAAGTATAGTTTGAATTAAACCATATGACATAGTGCTAATGTTAACCCTCAAACACCTCAAAATTAATGTTTTTCTGGCCTGAGGAATCAGGAAGGTTGAACCCTGTGGGAAAGAGAGTGTGAGGGGAATTCTGGAGAAGAGAGAGCTGAAGAAGGGTATCCTCTGATTCTCTGCATATGTCCTGAGTTCACCCCGTGCTTTGAATGACAGATATACATTGTTGTAAACAAGATTTAAACTGTCACCCAAAGTCTCAGAGTAACCTCTGGGTGGCACATTTTGTGGGACCAGACCCAAAATAGCATAACAAAGTCTTTGAGAACTGAACTTCTACAGAACTGTGGTCTGTAGAAGGCAAAGCCAAAATTGCAGTCTGAAACTAAGCAGGTCATATGCCTGCCAAAATAAACAAGCAAAAGTAAGGATTATAATACAACAATAGCATCACAATGTCTAGGATACAGTTTAAAATCTCTTGACATGTGAGTATACTATGACCAATTCTCAAGGGAAAGGAATGAACAGGCATCAAACTGGGATAATTCAGCTGTTGGAAATATAAAGGAATTGAAAGCTATCATAGTGTAGTATTTAAGGTAAATACACTTGAAATAAATGGAAAGGTAGAAATTCTCAACTGAGAAATAAAAACTATGAGAGAAGAACCAACTGGACATTTTACAACTGGAAAATACAATATCTGAAATGAAAATTTCACTGCATGGGTTCCATAGCAGAATGGAAGAGGCAGAGGAAGGGGAAGGAGTCATTTAATTTGAAGATAAACCAATAGAAATTATCCAAATGGAAGAAGAGAGAAAAAAGATTAGGTGAAGGAGAAAAGGACAGAGCCTCAGAGTCCTGGGGGATGACATCAACAGAGTGACATTAATGTCAGTAGAGTCCAGAAGGAGAGGAGAAAGAGATTGCTGTAGAAAAGTTATGTGAACTAATAATGGCCAAAAGTATCCCAATATTGGATCAAGGTATGCATTTTTAGATTTAGAAAGCTTAGTAAACTGATACAGGAGAAAGCCAAAAGAAAAAAAAAAGAGCATGCTCAAAAAACAATCGAACTGCTGAAAACTAAAAGTGAAGAAGCATCAGAATGATGTATAGTGGTACTTGATCACAGACATGAACTAACATCCTTTGTTTTTACTACTTTTGGAAATTTTGCTCTGTGAAGTGGCCCTATAGGCCACAATTGAAATCTGGTTTTGTGGCTTTAAAAAAGGGCTTATCAGCTTTTTCCCCCCGTATGGAAACTTGTAATTGAACCAAATGTATTCTTAATTAGTAAGGTAGGTTTTTTCAGTGAGAAAAGTCATTGGAAGGTATTACTTCTTAGTCTATAGGGAAAAAGCTATAACATCAAAATACCTGTTTTATAAGGGTGCATTCTCCTAGTCTTTCTAATTGACTTTTCATTTGTTTGCCTGCAACCCATGGCAATAGACTTAATTGCTGTAAAGATGTTGAGACATCTTTGCCACTATTACCTACTTTGTGGAGAATTTAATTGAAGGGGAAGCCTTTCCCAAGGGACTAAATCTGAAAGATGGTAGCCTCATAATCACCTATGCTTGCATTTAATGTGTGTATATAAAGGAGTTGACCTAAGTATAGTACATTGCACAATTTTTGGCACGTAGTAAAAAAAATACCATGGTTAATTTCTTCTCCTTGCCATCCTCCATTTAGCTAGAAGACGATATCAATTAAATTTTAATATTTATACTACATTTATATTAGCTAATTAACATCTGTTAGTTTGCATGTCAGTCACTGTACATGTAATGTGAGTATCACTTGATTATTTTGGAACTCCATATAAAACTTTGCTGATCATGCAAGAAAACTGTCATTTTCACAGTAGGTTTTGTTTTAGTATATCAAGAGGACAGCATAGCCATCTAGGAAAAAAACTCAAAATTGAAAAATGTGTTAAGTTGTGGTTATTTCTTTCAATAAGTATGCATCTTAATATTTGGATTCTTGGGGGCATCTGGCTGGCTCAGTTGTAAGAGCATGCTACTCTTGATCTTGGAGTTGTGAGTTTGAGCCCCATGTTGGGTGTAACGATTACTTAAAAATAAAATCTTCAAAAAAATTGGATTCTCTGTAGTCACACACCTAAAATTAATTAAATTAATTAGAATTACCATTTAAAAAGCAAGGATAGTTGAATATAGTTTTTATTTAAAGTAACTATTATGTGCTTTTGTTCTATATTGAAGCTATGAACTTCCTTTATCCTATTTATCAACTATTAATAAGAATTTGAATTTTGGTTGCAAAAATGGTAGCAGAGAGCTTGAAAGACTATATTTACTGAAATTAATTATTATTAGATATTCAAGTTCTCAGAGATTGGTTAAAAGGTAAGTTTAGTGGCATAAGTTTTGAAATTTTATTTTTATAGTAGCCATATGTTTTTATAATAGTGTTAGTTTGGTATAAAATCAAAAGATTTACTCAACACTGACTTTAGTAATAATGAGTCAGAAACTTGTTTTCACATGTGTATGTTTGACATATGGAAATTTAGTATTTGTGGCCCATCTTGCGCTATTGGCCTGTTGTGCTTTTAGTAAGTTTTTGTCTCCTTTTGCAAATAGTACAATGAACATGGAAAGGTGGTGAAAATAATAAATACAAATAATGGCTCTGGGTTTTATATTTTCCCTTCTTTATGGTTTTATTCAGCCAAGTTAACTTTTCAGCTCAGGATTCCGAGACATTTTTGTTCTGTCTCCCCTTGAGACGGTGAGCTTCTGCAGTGATCTTTAGCTCTCCTCACCACTATGAGGCATGATGGAAAGGTGTCTCCTGCACCACTGTACAAAAGCAGTCCCTGTCCTTTTAGGCTAAAAAGTTAACAACTGCAGTGACATGAAAGCCAGTCTTTCAAGAACATAGCTAAGTAGTTCAATACAAATGAGAAAATATATGAAAAAGACTCTTTTAACTGGAATGGGTAAAGGAGGAGGGAAGCTGAGAAATTTCAGGACAGTTTGAACACATGTTAATGCCTTTTATATATGACTATAAAACATGACCATGGCTTAACTGACCTGATTTTGTCTTTCTAATTGATGCTGATTATTGTTATCCCATTAATTTTATAGAAATTGTGTCCATTCTCATCATCATATCACACATGGGTATACCAGGCAGGACCTAATGTCTTCATTTTGTTTTCAGCTGATGGCTGAAACTTACTATATGACCTTTTGACAATTCAGCTAATAAGTTGGTTAGATGTTTTGTTGGCTAATTGGACATAAAATGCTGAAGATGTTTGCCTGTTTCTATTTCCTTAAAATAAGTCTTGTTAACATGTTGAATTTCCTTTCACTGTACTCCTGTCATCAGGGCACTACTTCTGTACACATTTTTCAATTTCAAAGAGCAGAATGATGGAAAAGGTACAGCCCTAAAAATAAGGCCTAGACATTTTGTTTTGTTTTGTTTTTTGTTTTTTTTTTAGTTTTTAAACCTCTTCTCTTAGTATGTGTTGATTTTTATTGTTTATACAATGTGCAGTCTCTTAAGGTGGCATAGTTATTTCTTGATATTTGTGTTAAATAGGATGGACTATTTCTTTTTAATCTCTGTGCTCTTCCAGAGTTTTTCCAATTCTTCATCAGGGCTTGAGAGAGAATTTAAGTGTTAAGGGAATTATGTGCATATGTCCATGTAATTTATATTTTAACCTAAGTTTATGTAAACCTTAGGGCCAATTGTTGCTCAATGATATGTGGTAATCAAAGTCATAGCATTGAAGGTGCCTGTGTTTCTGGAGCTTATACACCTACTTAAGAGGTTTTCTACAAGCTCAGGGCATGCTGATAAAGTTTTATGATCATCTACTTCACTTTGTGTTTCTTATTTACCATATAAATGGTAGTTTTGTTAGAAAAGGGTCTGTAATGTAGTACTAAGCAGTCACATAAGCTTTTAGGAGGGTTCTTGTCCTGACACAAGGCTGAGAAGTTTAGACCTGGGTTTTCCAAAGTGTGTTTTGTAGAGTACTATTTCTATAGATCATTAGATATTGCATAGGACACAAGGGGTTTCCAGACACACAAGTTTGGGAAACAAAGGGGTAAGCAATGTTAAGTAAGTTTTTTTCCCTGAAAGTCTTCTAATATTTTTTCTTATGGTGATGTCTGTGAAGTCCTAAAGAAAGGAGGGAATCTACACAAGTTTGAAACAGGACAACCTTATGTTTACTATAAATATACCTTTGTTCCTGTGTTTATAGACTTTTTGGGCATTTTAAACTCTCTTTATTATGCTTTTTTCAGATTAATGATTGGACCTGTTTAAAAAAATTTGAGTAAATTTGAAGATGTTTTTTAAAAAAGTTGTTTTTTTGTTTTTGTTTTTTTTTTTAGAGACAGAGAGCTGGGGAGGGGCAGAGAGAGAGGGAGACAGTAAATCTCAAGCAGGTTCTGTGCTGCCAGCTCAGAGGCCAACGCAGGGCCAAAATCAAGAGTCAGAAGCTTAACCAACAGAGCCACCCAGGCGCCCCATATTTGAAGATCTTAATTGGCTTTATTAAACAATTCACGAATCGGGTAGCATCCCATCTAGCAAGGAGAAATCTCCCCTGAACTAGACAAAAGAAAGGTTTTTAAAGGCAGCTGGAGGGCATAAAAAGAGGAGACAGGAATTTATTAGCAAGTAATACATTGTTTAGGCAAGGTTGCCCTCTTAAGGGGATGGAAGGGGCCCATCAGTAAATTTCCTAATGTTGACCAGGAAATTCCATGTTGACTGGTTAAGTCATATTCCTTAGGGAGTTGAAACTGCACTTATGTTAGGTCTTAAGCCTTGGTTTACTGACTCAGGGCCTTAACCGGGGTGATGCCATGTGGGGCCTGTGATTTTCTCACTTAACAGACCTATTTCTTTAATTTTAAAGATATTTCTTCTG
Organism: Prionailurus bengalensis; assembly: GCF_016509475.1. Taxonomy (NCBI): domain Eukaryota; kingdom Metazoa; phylum Chordata; class Mammalia; order Carnivora; family Felidae; genus Prionailurus; species Prionailurus bengalensis. The sequence goes on along the minus strand of NC_057354.1, from coordinate 72,504,478 downwards.
AAATGTATCTGGAGGTTGAAGAAGACATTTTTGGTGTTTACTTTGAAAATGTAGGGGCGGCCTGGGTGGCTCAGTCTTAAGGTTAAGCGTCCGACTTCGGCTCAGGTCATGATCTCGCGGTCCGTGGGTTCGAGCCCCGCGGACGGGCTCTGTGCTGACAGCTCAGAGCCTGGAGCCTGTTTTAGATTCTGTGTCTCCCTCTTTCTCTGACCCTCCCCTGTTCATGCTCTCTCTCTCTCTCTGTGTCTCAAAAATAAATAAACGTTAAAAAAAAATGTAACTAGCATACTTCTATGTATTTATTTTCTAGCATACTTTAAAAAAATAAGTTCATCCTATAGTTCTTTCTTTCCTGGCTCTACTGTGGGAGCCATTGGAAACATTGGGGTTCAGAGCCAATGGCCAAGAAAGAATTCTTGAGACATCATCTTCTGCCTGCTGGTACTATCCCCACGCTATAATAAAAGCCACCTTTAATTGCACCAAAACGCCGCAAGAATTCTTTCTTGGCTGTCAGCTCTGAACTCCAATATTTCCACATCATAGAGTATATAGAGTTTCTCAAATATTTTCAATATGGAGCCTTTGTCATATAGATCATTTCCAGGATTTAGTGGTCCATGGAATATACTTTGGGAAACAGGTCTGGGCTTAAAATATTCCCCAATTTCATTTAACTATTTCATTAAGTGTTCAGTTTTCATAATAGTTGGAGGAGACATATTTCATGTATTTGCCATGCCATATTCACTGGTTAGATTTTGGTGTGATACTATGCCAATTCTACTAGTTACTACCTCTGTGTCTAAGCTTCAGTTTTGTATCTAGACTACAGATAATAATAGAACTTAACTTCTTAGGGTTGTTGTGAGGATTAGGGCAAATCTTCCACATAGCACATTTAGCACAGTGGCTGGTACTGAATAAATACTCACTAAAATTTGTTATTATAAGGAATTATGTGTGCAAATGTTCCTGCCACATTTTAGAGATGGATGGTTTCTCTTTTGGCCTTGTTTCTCAAATTTTCTTAGCAGGAGCCACATGTCTAGGTGCTATATTGAAATTTTAATAGGAAAGCCACTAATTGTTTTGTAGGTTTTTTTCTAAACAGAAAATGGCTAGAGAAGCCATCTGTAGCACTTAATCTAGCTTGCATTTAGGGCTTTCATTTACCTTTGTATTCTGTAGCAAAAGTATGTTTCTTTAAGAGCTAAATCATTAAGAGCTAAAGTATCTGTGGTTAGGCTATTGATGGTTTCAAAGCTTTTGAGGGAAGAGTTCAACCAGTCCCTGAATTGCACATGTAAACACTCATGCCTCGAAAATTGCCAGGCTTCTGGAGAATTATACATCTCATTTGTAGTGAGGCAGTTTCTCACACTTTACCTGCATATATTGGAACTTGTTCAACAGTCCATATGTATAGTGGAATCAGCAAGTAATAACTGCAGGCAAAATAGCGAGAGCCTAGTCAAATGAGGTCGAGGTGGTTGAAATAAATTGGTGATAACTGTTTAAAACCGTCAGTCAGAAGTATATCCTTTAGCATTTCTTGTAGTGCAAGACTGTTGGCGACAAATCTGTCAGGTTTCCTGTATCTGAAAAGAACTAGAGCAAAAAATACATACATACAGGACTGTTTTCAAGAACAATGATATGAACGATGGACTTCTCATCAGGAACAAATAGCAAGATGGTAGACAGGCAAAAAAGTTTTTAATTTTTATAAAGAAATTTTGGAATTATTATTTTTTTTTTCAACGTTTATTTATTTTTGGGACAGAGAGAGACAGAGCATGAACGGGGGAGGGGCAGAGAGAGAGGGAGACACAGAATCGGAAACAGGCTCCAGGCTCCGAGCCATCAGCCCAGAGCCTGACGCGGGGCTCGAACTCACGGACCGCGAGATTGTGACCTGGCTGAAGTCGGACGCTTAACCGACTGGGCCACCCAGGCGCCCCAAGAAATTTTGGAATTATTAATTTGTCTTTTCTAATTGCTGTGTAAATAACTAAAAGTAAAGCAAATGCCATTTCAGGTTTTAACTAAAGAAAAGCACAAATCGGAGATTAAACAGCGTAGATTTATGAAAATATGCAGGGGTTAGGTGACATTTTACTTATGTATTTGTTTTTTTAACTGCTTTTAAAACCTCATTTCAAGTTCTAGATTAAGTCCTTAGAAGGAGTTAGTTTCATATAACAGTGGTTTAAACATTTTAATACTTGTTTCATCAATAATTTTTATGCCTCTTATTTACTCAGGTTCTATGATACTGTGATTAATGAAATATTATTTAATTATAGTTTAAAATAGGATTAATGCCAATTTCAAAGGGAGAATAATTTTATTACATATTTTCTTTCACAGTTGTATACATAATGAACATACATGTTTACTAAGTTTTGTTACAATTATAGCATAAACAATTTAAAATTTTTTTAATGTTTTTTATTTGTTTTTGAGAGAGAAAGAGAGCAGGGGAGGGATAGAGAGACAGGGAGAGACAGAACCTGAAGCAGGCTCCAGGCTCTGAGCTATCAGCCCAGAACCCAACGCAGGGCGAACCCATGAACCACAAGATCATGACCTGAGCTGAGGTTGAACGCTTAACTGACTGAGCCATCCAGGTGCCCCAACATAAATAGTTTTTAAAATGTGGTCTCAAAACCACCATGATTGCAGTTTTATGATAACCATATCATATTTTGTACTTATTTGCTCCTCGTTAAACATTTAGGTAATTTTCTTTTAAAAGTCCATTACAGAAAAAATAAGTCTGTTGTAGATAATACTGTCATTAACATATTTTGCCAATAGGATGTAATTTCTTTTTTATTTTGTCTTGGATAAATTCCTAAGATATGTATTTATTCTATTCTATTCTATTTGGTTTTTTGTTTCTTTATTATTTAACTTGGCTCCACACCCAGCATGGGGCTTGAACTCATGACCCTGAGATTTCAAGAGTTTCATGCTCTATCTACTGAGCCAGCCAGGCACACTATGCTGTTTTACTTTACATACAATTTTATTTTACAGATACACGTACGGTGCTAGTGTTGTGTGCCAGAAAGTTTATGCAATTTGTTCAGAATCCCATAGCTACTAAGTAGCTGAACAGGCTGGCTCCAGAGTTTGTGCCCCTATAACTTGCTGTGATACCTCTTTTGATTCATCTTGCCAATTAGCTCTCTTGGAAAAGGATTACACTTATTTTCATTCAGTTTTACCACAATTTATCAGTCTTGGATGATACATTAAAAAAAAAACCAATTTAATAGGTATAAAATGATATATATATATATATATATATATATTTTTTTTTTTTTAACATTTATTTTTGAGACAGAGAAAGACAGAGCATGAACACGAGAGGGGCAGAGAGAGGGAGACACAGAATCTGAAACAGGCTCCAGGCTCTGAGCTGTCAGCACAGAGCCCGAAGCGGGACTGGAACTCACGGATCGTGAGATCATGACCTGAGCTGAAGTCAGCCGCTTAACCGACTGAGCCACCCAGGCGCCCCAGATATATATATTTTTAAAAATTTGCTTATTTTTGAAAGAGAGAGAACCTGAGCAGGGAAGGTACAGAAAGAGAGGGGGACAGAGGATCTGAAGTAGGCTCTGTCTCACAGGGTCTCTCCTGTCCCCATTGCAGGGCTCAAACTCCTGAACTGTGAGATCATGACCTGAGCTGAAGTTGGATGTTCAACCAACTGAGCCACTCCAGTGCTCCTAAAATGATATACTTTTATTCTGTAGAAGTACTTGATAGAGAAGATTAATTTAAAAATATAAAACTAAGTTAAATTTTTGTTCGTAAAAAAGCTGTCCTTGTTTTTACCATTATTAATTTAAAAGTAAAAGGGAAATTGACTAAGGCTATTGCTAAAGGAAATGGTATATTGGAAATTCCTAGAATGAGTTTTCTGTCTTTAGGGACTGATGACATTGTTTATGAACTTGGCTTAGCAAATATTTTGTTGTAGATACTTAATTGTACAAAAACATCACAATTTGAGAAGAGTTTTCTGTTTGTCAATGGTAACTTTTAAATTATCTACTTAAGATGAATTTTTAAAATTCTAAGGACATTGCCTGTTCATAGCTGAAAATTAAAAACCATGCAGGAGAGTGTAGATTAAAAAGTAGAATACTCCCTTTCCCCTAGTTCTCTAGTCCCAGTTCACTAGATATGTGAAGGGACTACAGATGAGAGCCCCCCAAAATGTATCACTTTGGCATTAAGATTATTTTGAGTTAAAAGTAATAAAAACCCAACAGAGGCAGGAGAAGCTCTCTGCCTCCCCCAGTGACTGCCTAACTTTACATGGGAAACAAGAGCCTACAACAACAGGAAGAGAGCTATTAGACTATTAACTATTTGCAAGAATTTTTTTCATATGAAAATCTAACTTGTCTTCTTTTTTCTTTTCTTTCTTTCTTTCTTTCTTTCTTTCTTTCTTTCTTTCTTTCTGCTGGAGCTGCGAGTTTTTTGGAATTGTGAATATACTTTTGAAATATGGAGCCCAGCTTAATGAACTTCATTTGGCATACTGCCTGAAGTATGAGAAATTTTTAGTATTTCGCTACTTTTTGAAGAAAGGTTGTCCATTGGCACCATGGAACCATATTTCTGAATTTATAAGTCATGCAATTAAAGCACAGACAACATATAAGGAATGGCTGCCATCTCTCCTGCTTGCTGGCTTTGACCCACTGAATCTACTCTGCAGTTCATGGTAAGAAGTCCTACCATAGTGAAGCTTTGGAAAAGAGCTTTTCCTTTTGGAATGAATATACTACCTTCAGTTTCTCCCAATTTCTTAAGATTCCCATTTGGGAGGCGAGAGAGAGAGAGAGAGAGAGAAAATGTGTGCGTGTGTTTTGGTGTGATGGCTAGGTTGGGGTGAAGGAGTTGGGGGGCTACTAATAGATTGAATGTAAGAGTCCTGGAAAAGGTAAGAGGTGGAAGGGATTAGAAATGGATGAATGCCAGTGAATTCTTTGGACGGGGGCTATTTCTTCTACTTAGGCCATCTCTCATGCTCTTATGCCTGTGACAAAATGGTTGTAGCTGCTTTGGAGATTTCTGTTATCCTTTCATCTACCAGAGGGAATACTCTTGTCCTGTAGCATCTTGTGTATTTGAACTTCGTCTCCTTTAATGTAAATACTGATTTCTGCAGTAGCTGATAATATATGAAAGTTGACTCAGGGTTTTTCTTGGATGAGAAGAGAAAACTGTTTCTTCCAGCCTTTAGCTTTTACAAAAGTTGTTTGTATCTAGGTGGAGCTGAGAAGGTGATTGTAGCAATGAAATAACTCTGTTGGCCTGTAATTCAAGTCAAATGAGAAAATAGAATAAGTCTCCAGGAAAATAGAGGACATGGGTATTGTATAAAATTCCAGTGAAACATCTCAATGTCCTCATTTTTGTGCCTTGAAAGTCATCATTCACTAAAATAATGTTTAGACAAATACTAAATTTTGCATTTCAGCAGAAAGTTGCTTTGGTATCTTATTAAATTGGGGTTTTTCTTTGGAAAACAGGTCTTCTTTGGGGTTCATGCAGGGAACAGTAGTGTTCCCTACTTGTACATTGTTTGCATTTCTGGAGACTCCCGTCTTTCACTCGGTGGCTTCTCTATCTGCATGTGGTGAACAGGTCTCTATCTGGCAGATCTCACCGTCTCACCTTTTTATGACATCTGTCAATATATAGAATTCAGGAATTTTTACTAAGTAGAGGTTTTATGCTTCGGCCTGTCATCCCTTTTGTTACCAAGTGTTTTACATAATGAGGTTTGTAAGGAAAAAGTGCTTTCTGGGAGGTTGTTTGAGGAACATAGAAGTAAAGGCAAAGTTCAGGTACACATTCCGATTCCCAGTTTACTTTTTGTTTATAGCTTATAACAAGTTGAGTGCCTGGTTGTATTTACTCCTTTTCCCAGCAACTGATTAATATCTAGTTGTCTGTCAGATACTCATTGTTGGAATTCTCTCTATACCTTTTCAATACAATTTCACAAAAATCCATTGTAGTTTTTAAATAATTGAATGAAATATAAAGATTATTGACAATTCATTGAGAAATCACTGATTTTTAAAAATTATTTATTTATTTTTTATTTTAGAGAGAGAGTGTGCAAGCGGGGGAGAGAGGCAGAGGCAGAGAAAGAGAGAATCTTAAGTAGGCTCCATGCTCAGCATGGAGCCTGATGCAGGGCTTGATCCCCCGACCCTGAGATCATGACCTGAGTGGAAATCAAGAGTAGGATAGTCAATCGACCAAGGCACCCAGGTGCCCTGAGAAATCACTGATTTTTAAAAGTTATTCATATATGCATATTTGTGTTAAATCTCCTTTATATGTGCGTGTGTGTGTGTGTGTGTGTGTGTGTATGTGCACATGCACAGACACACAAACCACTAAGATAGAAACACTTGCTAAGGAATGCTGTATCTAGCTATTAACAAAGTTATTTAAGTGTTCTTAACTATTAGCTTAGTGAATTTTGTGGTTGTGTCAGGCTCCTGACAGCTAGCCGCAGTTGCCTCTCACTATTCTAGGATTCACTCCCCAACTGCTGCTATAAATTCAGTCCAGCACGTGGGGCAGCTGTGGACAGCCCTGACAGTGTCCTTAGGGCACCCCCCCTCTTCTCAGCAGTATTCTTTGTGTTCTTCCTCTGAAGGTACTGACTTTGTAGTACTTGTCTGTTACTTTTAGCCTTCATACTCCCTTCTGGTTTCTAGTTTCTTTCTTTAACCAACACTTAGAATATGGCCTGACACAAGTAAGCACTATTTTAAGTTCTTTACTGTATTAATTCATTTAATATAAAATACAGTAGATACTATTATCCTTATTTTACAGAGAAGCAAATTGAGGCCCAGAGTGTTTAGCATGCTTGCTCAAGCTGACACAGCTAGTAATTTACTAGTACTAGAGTTTATCCTGTAATGTGGCTGTCCTGTAGTGTGGCTCAAGTTTCTTTCTAACCATTGTGCTATCCTGCCTTTGCCCTGTGTGTCCATATGGATACTGTAGTTACATCACTGAATTTCAAGTTTCTTAATCCCTTGCGTAACCTAGGGGATGTATATGTGCCGGCTTTTCTTGCTCCTTCTTACTCATAAATTAGCAAGTACCTATAGGGGGAAAAATTAAATGTTGCCTCTTCCCCTTTCCTCCTCAGCCAACTTCCTAGAGGGCTGGGAGAGGGAATTACTTAAGTTAATTTTCCCAGAAGGATTTGTAAAATACACTCTTCCATCCCCAGTCCGGATACAGGACCCTCCCCCTCCCCATGTGAATAGGCCATGTAAGAATTTTTCTGTTGTATTTGTTGATATCTCTCTGTGTGCTATATATATTGAATGTGTTGGGCTAGAAAAGAGTTGAGAAACAGTACACTACAAATTATTTTGAAGTAAATTGTAAAACTTTCAACTGTCTGGAGGGAGAATGCCAGTTGTATATATTTTACTCCAAAGGAGTAACTTCAGTCACTTTATATTCATTAGAAAAATACAATGGAAAATTTCACTTTAGCAATGAAAATGCTTAACATGGTCAAATTTTTGTTCACTGATCTTTTATTGAATGGATAAAGCTACTGTTTATGCTGAATATGATAAATGTTTTGCTTTCTTTGATCAAATTTACATTCAAAGAGCTGTTTCAAGAAAAATTCTCCCATAAAAATTCCAGTATGTTGTTAAAGTGGATTTTGGTTGTATCTTATTTATATCACATGTAAGTCTGTTGCTTAATCTTTGTCATGTAAATTATAAATGTCTTTCCTAGTATTGCTTGCCTTAAACAGTTTTAAAAATGTATCTCACTGAATAATTGCCTGTCACAATATAATCTACAGAGTTGAAATATTTTTTCAACTTTGAATGCAAGACTAGGTCCCCTCCCTACCCTTGCCCAAATGTAATGGGTGAATAATAGGAAGTAAATGTCATCTGTGCATTTAGTTGATTAACTGTCACTCGTTTATGATTGTACAACTGCTTTGTACAATGTAACGGTCAATGTAGTACACTAACAATACATTTTTAGTGGCATTATCAGCATTGGTAGAATCAACTCACCATTATATTAACTAAAGCTGTATAAACAGATTTATTTCTCATGTGTGTGTTTAGATAACTGCATAAAAATGACTTTGTGTTTGGTCACAGTGAGACTTAAAGCACACTTAAGCAGAAAAATGAAATCATTAAAAAAGAAATAAGGAGCCAGAATTAAGTAACCTTTGTTGTGGGGTACTAGAATGTTAAGGAGATTGTTTGCCTTTGAGTATATTGTACCATTTAATGTATTCTCAGTATTTCTTGATAAGTTGTGATTTTACTGAGAGCTTCCTAAGACATAAAATGTTTTCCCAAAGCATTTTGTGCTACCCTTCTTTCTTATGTATGCTTGCATATTGGAGAATTAAGAATTGGAGAAATGATTTTCATACTCTCTAGTCCTTCATTTCAAGGACACTTTGACTCTGAATTACAAAATATAAGTTGTCTTTGAATGACAAGTTGAGAGTATTATTCAGTTTCTTTCCTTTCCTTCTATTTTTTCCCCTTTTTTAGTCCTTGCTCAGTAACATCTTTAAAAAAGCAACCTTGAAAATAATTTCTGAAGTAATTACCAGAAGCCCTAATCATTTTATTTTCCTTCCAACAATGCAATATTGCAGGGGAGTATTTAGTTGAGTAATGGGTAATCTTGTAACAAGATGGGTAATCTTGTTAGAATTTGGAGTTCTCTTTAAGATGTTACTAAATTTCGGGGTGACTGGGTGGCTCAGTCGGTTAGGCAACTGACTTCGGCTCAGGTCATGATCTCATGGTTTGTGGGTTCGAGCGCCACGTCAGGCTCTGTGCTGATGGCTCAGAGCCTGGAGCCTGCTTTGGATTCTGTGTCTCCCTCTCTCTCTGTTCCTCCCCTGCTCATTCTCTGTCTCTCTGTGTCTCTCAAAAATAAATAAATATTAAAAAAAATTTTTTTAAGATGTGACTAAATTTCATGTGTACAATGTTTTAAGGCCTACAAAAATGCAATATTGAAAATTTCAATCCAGTTTTAGTAATATCAAATATTTGTGCAACATTTTATACTTTTCAAAGTATGTTTACTGTATTGTTTCATATTATTTTCTCAAATATTCTCCTGAAATAAGTTAAGTATTATTTGCATTTTTGAGACTGTGGTCTAGGGCTTGAAGAATTTAGACAATATGTTTGTAAGTAGTAGAGGTGGTATTAGAAACCAGAACTTTTCGGGGCGCCTGGGTGGCTTGGTCGGTTAAGCGTCTGACTTCAGCTCAGGTCATGATCTCACGGTCCGTGAGTTCGAGCCCCGCGTCGGGCTCTGTGCTGATAGCTCAGAGCCTGGAGCCTGTTTCAGATTCTGTGTCTCCCTCTCTCTCTGCCCCTCCCGTGTTCATGCTCTGTCTCTCTCTGTCTCAAAAATAAATAAACGTTAAAAAAAAATTAAAAAAAAAAAAAAAGAAACCAGAACTTTTCTTAGAACAGTGCTCTGTCCAGTAGGATTCAGGTGCTTATAAAATCTGGGGAAGTCTCTTTTGGCTGGGTTGGTAGAAAATTCAGTATTATTTTGAAATACTAGAGGGAGAACTTGTTTCTCTTGAACACTTTTCAGTCCTTAAGGACAAAAGTTGTTTTAGTACATCTTTTAGAACTGACTATACAGTGCGGAAGGTTCCTACGGGGTAACAATTGCCCATCCCTGGGAATTGGACAGAAACAAGCCATCTCTCCCATATACTCAGTTGAGTGATAGCTTTGGGTGTTTTGGGCTTTATCCTTTTAGGACTGTTAAGTTGTGTGTCTATAAGGATGACCACTTGAAGTGTTTATAGCAAGAGATTCCAGTGGGAAGAGATAATTGACAAATCCACTGATGATACTGGTGCCTCTCTTTTTCTTACCCCTGCTGCTGAGGAATGGGAAGGAGAATTCCTGTCCTCTACAGAAGTAGAAATTCTCTTGTCATCTAGTGGACAAGGACACACACAGTCCATTCATTTTCTTATAGGAACCTGTAAATTATTATTCATATCCATTGAACTTACCTCCAGTTACATGAATGTTTTCTGTGCCCCCAGTTTTCACTCTTCCTGCTATACTGAAAGGTTGCAAGAATAACTAAGTGGTGTTTGTAGGATGAACCCTTGGCATATTTTGTGTCTGATGGTATGTTAACATCTTGCTAATACAGGATTGACTCAGTCAGTGATGACATCCTTATCTTCACTTTGGAGTTTACTAATTGGAGGACACTTCCTCCAGCTGTTGAAAAGATGATTTCCACTCGTGCCTCACACTCGTCTCAGGCTCTGCAGCAGCATATTGGTAAGAAAGTTCGATTTTAGACACATTTCACTACTTTCTCTTCTCTTTAGCTATCTTATAATTGTAAGTGATTAGAGTCATTAAATTGGGCATTGTTTGCATTTTCTTTATGTGGGGAAAGGATGGGGCTGTGGTGGTGGTGTGGTGGTGGATCATAGTAATTTTCTTCAATGAATATCTTATCTGATTTGATAAGTTTAGCCTAAGGAGCATATAAAGAAAAGCAGGTGTTTATTGATATTTTTATTTAATGGTGTCCTTTTATTTCTAGTAAGGATTATGTAAACAAAAGTGAGTCCTAAAAATGTTGTTAGTGAATATTTAGTTTGTGGGCAGAAAAATGCTAACCGTTTATTTGTTATTACCACCCTTTTTTTTATACCTCTTACTTAATGCATGCCAGTGTGTTGGCACAATATAACTATCAAGGTGAGCTGGGTGAAAATTCTGTGAATTGATTGATACTTTATTATTATTTTTTAATCCTTTTTAAAAAATATTTATTTTTCAGAGAGAGAGAGTTCAAGCAGGGGAAGGGCAGAGAGAAACAGGGACAAATAATCTGAAGTGGGCTGTGCCCTGACAGCAGAAAGCCCAATATAAGGCTCACACCCATGAACTGTGAGATCTTGACCTGAGCTAAAGTCCCAGGCTCAACCTATTAAGCCACCCAGGTACCCCTGATTGATAATTTAAATGACTGTTTTAAAACAAATTCTCAACTTACTTTCACTTATTAAAAATTTTTTAAGGCTAGTTAAAAAGCATGAAGTAGAAGGGGTGCCTGGGTGGCTCAGTAGGTTGAGCGTCCGAACTTCGGCTCAGGTCATGATCTCTCAGCTTGTGAGTATGAGCCCCACGTTGGGCTCTGTGCTGATAGCTCGGAGCCTGGAGCCTGCTTCGGATTCTGTGTCTCCCTCGCTCTCTGCCCCTAGCCCACTTGCATTCTGTCTCTGTCTCTGTCTCTGTCAAAAATAAACAAACATTAAAAAAAAAAAAATTAAAGCATGAAGTAGAAGATCTTACGCAAGGAAGCCAGCTTAAACTAAACATAATAATTGTAATTCAGATTTAGTTTACTTTAACTATATTTTGTTAACCAGATTATATGTCTAAAGCTAGGAAAATTTTTTCTTCTCTGCTATTTTTGCATGAAATGTAGCTCTTCATAAAACATGTTGAATAGGTTTTTAACAAGTGAACTTAATGCATATGTAGAAATGTGTCTTGTAATCTCTTGGAAAATTACATTTAAGTAGATTTTCTCAATCAAAAACAGACATTCAGGAAAATATGCTCTTGAACTGAGGTGTATTCAAACTGTTAGAGTTTTCTGTTGAAGAAGAAAGTAATCTGTTTGGAGTCTGAGTGTTTTCATACAGAATTTCTTTAATGATAATGTTGGAAAACTCACTTGCATTTAATTCTTAATGTTGAGAATTGCATCTTTTACTAATTATGTATCTGAAGCAGTAGAGAACAAGTGTCTATTTCAAATAGATAGAATATGGGACAATGGATTTGGGAACAAAAGTCAAATGAGGGAGCATATGCCAAATGGGAAAATTATTGCAGTGTATCAATTAGTAAAGATATGTGAGAGTTTACTCTGAAGACTTTAACATATGGTAAGTTTGTCCAGATGAAGGTAAAAATTGTTCATGAGTGCATTACCCTCCAGTAGACTAAATCCATCAAGGGCTTCTTGTTTAATTAGGCACTAGGTAGAGCTTGGGTAGGGTAATAATCATCATCTCTTAAGAGCATTTTATTTTGGCTACAGATTTGCAAAAGTCTTTCTCAGAGGTATTAATGTAGCTCATGCTTTTCTGGTCTATTTCTCTAGCCGAGACCTCTTTTCTTGATTCCATTCCCATATATCCAACTGCCTTATGGACATCTCCCCTTGGTATCTCATATTTTGACATATCTAAAATTTGAACTTGTCATTTTTCCTACTAGTCCTGCTGTTCCTTCTGTATCCTGGCTCGAGAAGTGAAATGGTTTGGGAGTGCTAGTTACCCAGAGAGTGAGTTATCCTTGGCAGCTCTTTATTACTTGTCTCATCCATAGCAGTGGTGCCCAACAGGGATGATTTTGCTCCTGATATTTGGCAATGTCTACCAACATTTTTTGGTTGTCATTACTGGTGAGGGGGCTATTGCCATCTAGCATGCAGAGGCTAGGGATGCTGCTAAACATCCCACAATCTGCAGGGAAGCCCCCCACAACAAAGAATTATCTGGTTTCAATGGTCAGTAGTGCTGAGTTTGAGAAACTCTGATCTACATTGTCTCTTGGGTTGTCTGGTTTTAAGAAGGCCTTTTATTCCTATTATGGAAAGCCTTTTTTAAACCTTGCTCTTATTGCAGGCTACTTAGGAAAAGCTTGTGTTCTTCCTCCTAGTTATATTGATCTCTCAAGGTATTCTGTATTGGTTCCTCTTCTGCAGATAATGGGAACCATAACAATATTGGATTTTAGTAGGGCTGAGGGGAAAAGATATGCCCACCTACTCAGTTGTCTGAATTTCTCTTCCGTTCTGTAGTTCAAGGCTCTCTCTCTTGATACACCCAGCTTTCCTCTTTTCCTTCAATTTTCAGGACACTCCATTCGGTATAGTGGTTAACTTTATTTGGATCTTGAGCTGCAGGACTTTCGGTGAGCAGAAGCATGGCTCATCACCAGTGAGAGTGAGCCCAGAAAAGCAACTCTTTAACTACCTCTCTAAATGTATGAGTCTCGCTTTCTCTTAACATGGTAGCAGAAACTATGTTCTCAATATATTTAATTTTTTTTTGAAAAGATACTTCTTTTTTTTTTTTTATGAAATTTATTGACAAATTGGTTTCCATACAACACCCAGTGCTCATCCCAAAAGGTGCCCTCCTCAATACCCATCACCCACCCTCTCCTCCCTCCCACCCCCCATCAACCCTCAGTTTGTTCTCAGTTTTTAACAGTCTCTTATGCTTTGGCTCTCTCCCATTCTAACCTCTTTTTTTTTTTTCCTTCCCCTCCCCCATGGGTTCCTGTTAAGTTTCTCAGGATCCACATAAGAGTGAAACCATATGGTATCTGTCTTTCTCTGTATGGCTTATTTCACTTAGCATCACACTCTCCAGTTCCATCCACGTTGCTACAAAAGGCCATATTTCATTTTTTCTCATTGCCACGTAGTATTCCATTGTGTATATAAACCACAATTTCTTTATTCATTCATCAGTTGATGGACATTTAGGCTCTTTCCATAATTTGACTATTGTTGAGAGTGCTGCTATGAACATTGGGGTACAAGTGGCCCTATGCATCAGTACTCCTGTATCCCTTGGATAAATTCCTAGCAGTGCTATTGCTGGGTCATAGGGTAGGTCTATTTTTAATTTTCTGAGGAACCTCCACACTGCTTTCCAGAGCAGCTGCACCAATTTGCATTCCCACCAGCAGTGCAAGAGGGTTCCCATTTCTCCACATCCTCTCCAGCATCTATAGTCTCCTGATTTGTTCATTTTGGCCACTCTGACTGGCGTGAGGTGATACCTGAGTGTGGTTTTGATTTGTATTTCCCTGATAAGGAGTGACGCTGAACATCTTTTCATGTGCCTGTTGGCCATCCGGATGTCTTCTTTAGAGAAGTGTCTATTCATGTTTTCTGCCCATTTCTTCACTGGGTTATTTGTTTTTCGGGTGTGGAGTTTGGTGAGCTCTTTATAGATTTTGGATACTAGCCCTTTGTCCGATATGTCATTTGCGAATATCTTTTCCCATTCCGTTGGTTGCCTTTTAGTTTTGTTGGTTGTTTCCTTGGCTGTGCAGAAGCTTTTTATCTTCATAAGGTCCCAGTAATTCACTTTTGCTTTTAATTCCCTTGCCTTTGGGGATGTGTCGAGTAAGAGATTGCTACGGCTGAGGTCAGAGAGGTCTTTTCCTGCTTTCTCCTCTAAGGTTTTGATGGTTTCCTGTCTCACATTTAGGTCCTTTATCCATTTTGAGTTTATTTTTGTGAATGGTGTGAGAAAGTGGTCTAGTTTCAACCTTCTGCATGTTGCTGTCCAGTTCTCCCAGCACCATTTGTTAAAGAGGCTGTCTTTTTTCCATTGGATGTTCTTTCCTGCTTTGTCAAAGATGAGTTGGCCATACGTTTGTGGGTCTAGTTCTGGGGTTTCTATTCTATTCCATTGGTCTATGTGTCTGTTTTTGTGCCAGAAAAGATACTTCTTGTAGCCCAATACCTATTAGTAAGCCCCTAGATAATTTCAGCTCCCTAGCTCCTTTAGGTTTACCAGTATCTATCCCAAGGAAAAGATTTTCTCTATTTTTTTTTTTCTAGGCCCTTTTCAAGTCTTTGGAATGCCATATCCTTGGTCAATATTTTCCTTTCCTTACCTTTTACCTTTTTCCTCCATAAAGAAATAGGAGCTTGCTTTGGTAGTTTACAAATAAAAAAGACAACTATTCCCTTGTTCCTCATGTTTTTTTTTTTTTTTTTAATTTTTTTTTTCAACGTTTATTTATTTTTGGGACAGAGAGAGACAGAGCATGAACGGGGGAGGGGCAGAGAGAGAGGGAGACACAGAATCAGAAACAGGTTCCAGGCTCTGAGCCATCAGCCCAGAGCCTGACGTGGGGCTCGAACTCCCGGACCGCGAGATCGTGACCTGGCTGAAGTCGGACGCTCAACCGACTGCGCCACCCAGGCGCCCCTAGTTCCTCATGTTTTAATCATGAAGTTAGATTTGTCTTCAAAAAGATTTTTTTTTTTTTTGCATCAGAAAGGAAATGTATACCAGGTACTGACTGTTTGCATCTTTAATGACAATTTTTTATAATCATGTGCCTTCTATACATACCTTTTAGAAATATCATTTTAACCACATAGTAGTAGACTTCTTCATAAAAAAAATCTGCCTACCTCTGGCCAGCTGTCCAAGATAAAGTCTAAGTAATTAAATTCTTAGGGAAAAAAGCACTTGGCTTTAGTTCATCCCCACTTTAATGATCAAATATGTACAATTCTATCCATGGTATTATATGAATCTGGATTCTGTAAAGAATCTAAAAGGGCCCCAGGAAACTCTCTTGATCTATTCATTTCAATGTTCTGCTTTGTTCTAAAAAGGATTTTAAGTCGTTTAAACATGTAGATTATCACAAAACAGTAAGATGTTAAAAGTGGAAGCAAAAGAAAAATGAAAAGTAAACTTGGGGATGGATTTAAAATGGTGTCAGGGAAAATATAGCATGGTAATCTGAAATGTGCCTGTGGACAGGCTGTAAATTTGGTTCTGACTGAACTCTCTAGTCATTGACATTAGGTTACAGAGATTACATAAGATAAACTTGTTACTCACAAGTACAAATATTCTTGGATGTGGTAATGACAGTTTCCTAGAAGTTGTCTTTGTAGACTTGGTTTCTTGGGGACTTTATTTTACCTTACCAGTCTTCAATGTGGACTGTTGCTATCATTCTAACCTATAAAGTAGTTCTTAGGGATCAGTATTGTGTCATCTAGGTACTGGGGTATCTGTGACTCTGACTTAACCAGGGCTAGATTTATAATATCTGGAGGAGTGGGTGACCTGTATGTACTTTGAGCACTTCTCTTTAAATTTTTTTTTTTTCAACGTTTATTTATTTTTGGGACAGAGAGAGACAGAGCATGAACGGGGGAGGGGCAGAGAGAGAGGGAAACACAGAATCTGAAACAGGCTCCAGGCTCTGAGCAGTCAGCACAGAGCCCGACGCGGGGCTCGAACTCACATACCACAAGATTGTGACCTGAGCCGAAGTTGGACACTTAACCAACTGAGCCACCCAGGCGCCCCAAAAGTTTAAGTAATCTTTACACCCCGTGTGGGGCTCGAACTCATGACCCCAAGATCAAGAGTTGCACAAAACTCTTTGGACTGAACCAGCCAGGTGCCCCTCTCAGATCAAGGTTTTGTTTATTTGTTTGTTTGTTTTGTTTTGTTTTTAATTAAGTATCTCTACACCCATCATTGGGCTTGAGCTCACAATTCTGAGATCAAGAGTTGCAGCTAGAGCCAGCTAGGTACCCCTCAACTCAATTTTTATTTTTTTCAATTAAAAAAATTTTTATTTTATTTTATTATTATTTTTTTATTTTAGAGAGTGAGAGAGAGCATGGGGGAGAGGGATAGAGGGCAAGAGATAGAACCCAAGCAGGCTTCATTCTTAGCCCAACACCTGACACAGGGCTCGATCCCACGACCCTGCGATCACTATCTGAGCCTAAATCAAGAGTCAGTTTCTCAACCAACTGAGCCACACAGGCACCCCTCAACTCAAATTTTAATATTAATAGTTAGCAATAAGTCTAAAATTATACTACCTAAGAAGTATCAGAGTGCAGCTATTTTGTGTTGTAGATTCAGTTGAGAGCGCATTTTTAAGAGGAATAGTTGAGCTTTGAAGTAGAAGCAAAACAAAAATGGAAAGTAGAGGCTGATTTGTGATGGGCTAAGTATTCTATTTGTGCAACCCATGGAATATTATGAGGGCTTCTTGCTAAATGTGGTAGGCTGAACAAGTATCCACAGCCACAGTTTCCTTTGAAACTTTGAGCAATGCTTGTAGTTTGGAGCAGTGTTCCTTATTCCTGTACTTTTCCTGATAAACCATTGTAGTAAGTACAAGCTCACTACATGTAGCAGCTTATTTTAAGAGATTGTTATATTTGAAGTTACAAATTGAGGAAAAACTACCAGAAACAATTTAAGTTTAGTCATAGTTTATTATAATCTTTTCTGGTCAAAATGTTTTCTCCAGCTTTATTGAGATATAATTGACATATAACATTGTGTGAGTTTGAAGTATACCTTTTTGATAATAATTAACTAGCATTCCAGTTGTCTACTCAAGCCATTTCTAGTTTAAGGTAATAAAATGTATCCAGTTTTCAGAGAATACTTTTCTGTTATCTATAGCAATAGCATGTATCTTGTGCAAAAGATAAATTTTCTATCTTGAAAGATACATCTTTCAAGATGTAATCTTCCCCCCCCCCTTTCAAATTTTTATTTAAATTTCAGTTAGTTAACATACTGTGCAGTATTGGTTTCAGGAGTAGAATTCAGTGATTGACCCATTAGATACAACACCCAGTGCTCATCATAGCAGGTGCCCTCCTTAATGCCCAACCCCCATCTAGCCCATCCCCCATCTACCTCTCTATCAACTCTCAGTTTGTTCTCTATCTTTAAAAGTCTCTTATGGCTTGTTTCCCTCTCTCTTTTTTCTCCCCCTTTCTCCCCACCCCCATATGTTCATGTGTTTTGTTTCTTAAATTCCACATATAAGTGACATCACATGGTATTTGTCTTTCTCTGACTGGTTTTGGTTAGCAGGATACAGTGTAGCTCCATCTTTTTTTAAGGTTTGTTTATTTTTAGTCATCTCTACACCCAATGTGGGGCTCGAATTCATGACCCAGAGATCAACAGTCCCTTGCTCTACTGACTGATCTGTCCAGGCACCCCTCAAGATGTGTCTTCTATATCATTAAGTTACTTGTTAAAAAGATGGGAGATGGGGCACAACCTTATTTCAGGCTGATGGAGGAGTTAATGGAGGTAATTTGTAACTGCAAATATAACAGTCTCTTAAAATAACTTTTTACATGTAGTCAGCCTGGTGTACTTACTATAATGGTTTATCATTCTACTTTGACTCTCATGGTAGTGATATGGTTCAGTTTTTGCATGGACATCAGGCAAAGTTAATAAAATAGTTAAAAATTGGAGCTCTGGAATTGAATAGACACACCTCCACTACTTTCTCGTCTTAGAGAAGTTACTTACATCTCTGAGCCTTGGTTTCTTCAGCTGAAAAAAGGGATAATAATAGAACCTACCTCATCATTTTCACAACAGATTTTGTCATTTTGGCAGAGACAGACCTCAGCTAACTGAGTTCTGCTTCATTTTACTCTTCCTTGGAACAGAGGAAGATTGCATTTTCCAGACTTGGTGATCATGTGAATGCTGTAAGCAGTCAAAGATCACTGGATGTGAGCTCTCTATGCTCCCCCTTCTCGCTGAGGAAGTGTGCAAGCCATGTTTGAGATGGTGGTGACACATGGTGGAAGTTACCTGAAACATTGAGATGTCATTTCAGGGCACCTGCCCTAGAGAATCACCTGGCCTGAGGATGATTTTGCATGAGGCAGAAATAAATCTTTGTTGTGTTAAGATACTGGTTTTGGGGCGCCTGGGTGGCTCAGTCGGTTGGGCGTCCGACTTCGGCTCAGGTCACGATCTCGCGGTCCTTGAGTTCGAGCCCCGCGTCAGGCTCTGGGCTGACAGCTCAGAGCCTGGAGCCTGCTTCCGATTCTGTGTCTCCCTCTCTCTCTGCCCCTCCCCCGTTCATGCTCTGTCTCTCTCTGTCTCAAAAATAAATAAACGTATAAAAAAAAATTAAAAAAAAAAAGATACTGGTTTTAGGATTTATATGTTACCATAGCATAACCTAATGGTAACCAAGTTAACCCATAACCAAATTCTGTCCCCGAGTCCATGACCAAGGAAAAGCCAACAAAATGTACAAGTGATGTAGTGATATACTTGGTAATGAGTATTTATACAAATGCTCTGTGGTAGCATAGTTCAACTAAAACCCACCCGCTTATTTTAAATATTGATTTGCAAAACCCCAACTTGCAGTTTTTAGGTAAAATGTTCAATAAATTGAAATGTCTCTAAATTTGGTAGGGATTGAGAAAACATGTGGAGGAGAGAGTTACCCTTTTTTTTTTTTACATGAAATTTATTGACAAATTGGTTTCCATACAACACCCAGTGCTCATCCCAAAAGGTGCCCTCCTCAATACCCATCACCCACCCTCCCCTCCCTCCCACCCCCCATCAACCCTCAGTTCTCAGTTTTTAACAGAGAGTTACCCTTTTAAAACTGCAAGAAAAATGGGGGCGCCTGGGTGGCTCAGTCTGTTAAGTGTCTGACTTTAGCTCAGATCATCATCTCAGTTTGTGAGTTTCAGTCCCGCGTTGGGTTCTGTGCTGACAGCTCAGAGCCTGCAGCCTGCAGCCTGCTTTGGATTCTGTGTCTTCTTTTTTTGTTCTTACCCCCACTCATGCTCTCTCTCTCCTTCAAAAATAAACATTAAAAAATTTTTTTTTAACTACAGGAAAAATGGCCACAGAGGCTGTGCCCACAGAATTAATAAAGCTTAGTATTTGGTGAGACTCAGAAGCCCCTATTCACAGCGGATTTTAACTCTAGAGGCATTTCCTCTGGTTAAGACATTATCACTAAGAACCCCAACAGTAGTTGCCTTTTATCTTGAAAAATTAAACATATGATCTTCTATTTATAGAGTAGGAAACTTGACCTCCAAGATTCCAGCCATATTGTTGGCCTTCATAAGTTCAGAATCATGCCTTGATTAAACAATATCCTATAGACTGCCCTTATTGTTAGATTTAAGAGCCAGACTTAGTTTTTTTGGGTTTTTTTTAGTGAGAAATTTATAGTTAACTTAAAATTTTAACAAGGTTCCATCTGCCCATTTCTAATTTTACCTTCACACAGCCTCTTACTAATCCAAGTATAGCTACATATAGCTTCTTACTAATCTGCATGGCTGTGTGTGTGTGTGTGTGTTTGTGTGGTGGAGAAATTCTTACTAAACTAGGTACTAATGGGTTGTGTCCATAGTTGCTGGGATGTTTTGCTCTTAAAATTTTTCTATGTTGTCAGTAGTGTGTTGGTAAGCTAAGAGACGGAAATTGCCTTAGAGCAATTAAAACAGAATTTTTAAAAGTATTCTAAGTATCAGGTCACCAATATTATTTGAAAGACCATCTTACTCCTGCTAGGGACATACTGCATTGGATATGTGTGTGGGCAGACACTGGGGACAACTGTATACCAAATGAAACAAAAAACTATTTTCTAGACCCAACATGTCTGTTTTAAGGTGGAAAGACAATTGGAATAGAAGGTTTAAACTCCTGATAACTTGTTCATTTATGAACTTTTAATCACTCAATCTATAATTTTAACTAAAATTAGTTCCAAGTATGGAACTTCAGTGAAGAGAAGCTATCATGTAAGTATTTCTCTAAGTAGACATTTATGAATCTAGCTGTTTATATCCCTTAATTCCTTAGTGAGTGGGTTCTTTAATTACATGTCAAGTATGTATTAGACATTGACAGAATTTATGAATGAAAAAATAAAGTGAGCATAGTTCTTTAGTGGAATGGCTAAAGGGAATGATGCAGGGTCATAGCAGAATTTTTCTTTTTAAGTCGAGAGAGGCTTGAACACCTTTTATAGATTGAAGGATCTCAATTTGTAAAAACACAACAATAGCACTAGCTTAACTATTTGGAGATAAAAGCCATATTTATGAAATAAGGTTTCAGATAACCCAGAGGGAGATGGGATTCGCCTCAAAGAGGCCCATTTCTTTGCAAAGAAGAATGAAGATGGGGTGGTTCTAGATAATATTATAGCTGGAGAACTAGGCCCTCAGGGAGAGAGGGCCCTGAAGGCCTCCTGTTTTCCTTTGAAGTAGGAGGGAAATCTTGCAGATGAGACTGAAGTGACAATTGGGTGGGGACCTGATAGTTGAGAATGGTGGTTGTGGGAAAGGAATGAGGGCCAGGGAAAGAGGTGTATGCAACCCTACAGACCTCGTAGAGGTTGCAAGTGGTACTCGTTCATATGGTTATGTGATCATTTCCCCCAGCATTGCTTCCCTTTCTCTGTGTTGAGGTGCAGAAGGAGAATGTTTAGATTGATCCTAGGGATTGTCAGAGCAGAGACGGAAGAATTGAGGATGATTAAATAACATGAGGGATGGGCTCATGGAATCTGGTCTGGTCAGGAAAGGAATCAGGAAAGGAGGGGACCTGATAGACTAGTGGCAGGAGGAGTCACAGGACCTGATGTCTCCAGGACATTAAAGATTGGGTGTAATAGCAGTAAGGGAGAGTGAAGTCTGGAAGGATAGTGTACGTTGGAATTTAGAGACCCAAAACCATGGGCCTGGAAGTGGTGCAGAACTGTGTGAATGCTACATTTGCCTCCTAGACTTTGTGGTAGATGTGATGGGGGTGGAAGAATGAGAAAATTCTATTTGAGAAATTGGTCAAGGAAGTGATTTCCCTGTGAGGACAAGAAGTGGAGAGAGTTTTCTCTACAGTGTTCTAGATGTAGGAAAGTTTGTGGTAGAATGGGGGTTCCGGAAGACTTTATGGAAAAATTTTAGGACAGTTAAAATTTGCTTTATAATATTGAGTTTGATTTTTTCCTATTGTCTCCCCTAAATGGAGTAGGGAAGTAAAGAATGGATTTTTATTTTCTAAGATTCTGAGACCATGATTCATTCTTTCATCTGATAACCATAGGAAACTGCTTAGGCTAGATGTTTTTACTTAATTTTCAAATATTCCTTGCTCCAGAGAGGCATCTTAAAGGTGGGATACAGGAAGATATAATTGATTATCAATGATTAAGTTCCCTTCCATTTTGTCTTTTCTCTACTGGTGAAGTAGTTTTAGTTTTTGAATTGAATTTTTGTCTTTTTGTCTTTTTTCCCTCTTAACACACATGGTCCGATGCTACATATCCATATGGGTTAGGTCAAGTACTTCCCAAAACGAGGTGTGTGGTGGGACTGACCATGCAACCACATTCATTTGCTTTAATGAATTGTAGTTAATGTGTGGTCATTCAGTAGACTTGTGATTACGTTATCCAGTTCTCAAAAATTGATCAAGCGGCTTAAAAAGATTGCTGCCTGGGGCACCTGGGTGGCTCAGTTGTTTAAGCATCTCTCTCTTGATTTCTGCTCAGGTCATGATCTCATGGTTTGTGAGTTCCAGCCCTCTGTTGCCTCTGTGCTGACAATGCAGAGATTGCTTCAGATTCTCTTTCCCCTCTCTGTGCCCATCCCCCGTTCGCACGCCCTCTCTCTCAAAATAAATACATAAACATTAAAAAAAAGATTGACGCTTTTAAAGAAAGAGCGTTTTATGTGGATAATACTTAAGGTACAAATAACCATAGAGCTGTACCCCTGCTCTTTATCACATAGCCATGTTCTCTGATTA
The DNA here is from genome assembly GCF_016509475.1 of Prionailurus bengalensis. Classification (NCBI taxonomy): domain Eukaryota; kingdom Metazoa; phylum Chordata; class Mammalia; order Carnivora; family Felidae; genus Prionailurus; species Prionailurus bengalensis. The sequence goes on along the minus strand of NC_057354.1, from coordinate 72,481,980 downwards.
AAAATAATGACCACCTGGGGTGCCTGGGTGGCTCAGTCAGTTGAATGTCCAACTTCAGCTCAGGTCATGATCTCACAGTTTCGTGGGTTCAAGCCCTGTGCCACACTCTGTGCTGTTGGAGCCTGGATCCTACTTCAGATTCTGTGTCGCCCCACCCCTCCCCTGCTTGTACTCTCTCTCGAAAATAAATAAACATTAAAAAACAAAACAAAAGAAAACTTGATGACCACCTAATCTGAGCTGACAAGAATTTTAGAAATATCAAGAAAAGTATTGAAAATATGGTTCACTGTTAGTAATGTTAACAGTGAGCTTTGACCTTAGTATGTAGCATGCCTTGAAATATTAGGTAATGAAAAAAGTAATAATCAGCAAGACACTCTAAGCCATGAAGACAAATCTGTGAGTTTTTAAATCACTTTTTAAGTCATGATGTTCAATCCATTATTTTTACAAATTTTACTAAACATGATGATAAATGCTTACAAGTCTTTTGAAGTTTTCTTAATCATTAGTGAAAAGGCAAAAAGTCACATACTATTGGGGAAACATGTTCTTGCTGCCACAGTAAAACTGGCTAGAATAATATGGGACAGAATAAAATCCATTCCTTGTTAGCTAATAATATTCAAGGGGGCACAGATAATACTGCTAAAGAGTTAAAGAGTCAAAAATCACTCTGCAGGTAGGAAGTATGGTATACTAAGTTGGAGGTATACTAATTTATTATTATAAATATATAATATTTATAATAGGTCTTGGCTTAGGGTATTTGTGAAGATTCTGTTTCTGTAATAGTTAACTTTTCTGGGAGCCACTAAAGGAAATATGTACCGGAATGGATATGTTTATAACAGTAATGACTTATTTAATAGAAAAATGTTTTTTGGAAAATCTGTAAGAATGACTACTGATGGAGTGGCTTACTTTTCTGTAGATGTTAGGAAATAGAGATAACATCATTCATGAAATGAGTTTATTGCATCATTAATAGGCTAATACAGGAAAGGAGTTGAAACCAGAATAGCACAAAGTAATAGCGTGGTAGACAACTTCATAAAAACTTGACTTTTGAAATATATTAGAGTCTTTGTAGTACTTTATAATGAGATGGGAGTAACCATGATTATTTATACATACAGAAGTGTGCTCATTCTCTTGGTGTAAGAGTCAAACTTAAAGATGGATTATATAGCTGGGTTTTTTTGTTTGTTTGTTTTTTGTTTTTTCTAAAATAGCAATGTTCCAGTCTCCTGAACCAAATTCTTTTTCTTGGTGACAAATAGGTGTCAGTAGTGTGAAACCTAGTACATATTTTTTAAAAATTCTGTTGATTTAAGGTAAAGATGACATTTTAAATGAGTGAGAAAGAAACCACTTTCTGAAAGAAACTGCTCTGGGGAGATGAGTCTGAAAACATCCTGGGAAGTACTTCTATTGTATGTGCTTTTCTTGCCAAAAACAATGTGTCACCTAGAAAAACTCTTATATTGACACCTTTAAAATACTTGGAAACCATTTCCCTGGGTTTTGAATGCATTTAATAAAGATGCAAAGAAGTAAAACTTTCTAATTAGGTTATAAACTGATATCAGGAAAAATACAAATTTATTGGGTGGATTTTGATAAAAACTTTTGCCTAATTGGTAGATGCGATACTATGCTGATTAGTTCACCTAAGCTACAATGCACCCTTCCCATTTGTACCTCATCTTTTTAAAGATATTTCTTTAAGCTACATCATCCCTTATAATCAAGTATCAAAATAAACTGGACCTAGAACCAAATCTTGGAATTGCCAAGTCACTAAGAATTTATAGAACTTAGTCACCTCGCTGTTGTTAAAATATTATTATTAATATTTTTAGTAAAAGTAAAAAGAATTTTATACCTCTAATAAATAATTATTTAAAAAATAGCTACACATATGTACTCAAAGACTAATTGAGTGTACATTCAAAACATTTACAGATCACTGGATTACATGGTATCTAGGATTTGTATGTGATATACTTTATAAAATGCTTTTGCAAATGTGTTCTAACTTGAACCTCTTCAACAACTTTGGTGCAGAGAGGTGACATCATGTCTGTTTTATAGGTAAGGCATTATGCCCTTCTTACACAGGAAGAACTCAAGGTCAAAGTATTTAAATGACTTGCCCAAGGTCACATAACTTGTTAATACAGACAACTGCAGACAGATCTTTTTTATGTGTGGTGCTCTTTCCATTCGTTCTGTTCATTGCTGTTCTACTGGTCATTCTCCATGTTTTGATTTCCTGCCCTAAGCTATCTGTTAGTTATTTCTCAGACCCCTCAGGTAATTGCCTTTTGAATGTTGTTTAGAGTTTTTGGTTGTCATCAGTGGGTAAGAGAGACTATGCTAGTAAATTAAGAAAGACTGGGAACAAAAGATAGAAGCCAACCAGAAAATATTTTTTTATTCTTTTTTTTCATTGTTTAAAAATACTTAATTTAATTTTTTTAAAATTTACATCAGTGCAAGAATGATTTCAGGAGTAGATTCCTTAATGCCCCTTACCCAGAAAGACAACATGTTAATGATGGAAATATAAATTGTACTAGATGGCCCAGAAGTCAAATGAATGCATTTGATGTGGAAAGCCGTACAGAGGAACCACAGAAATACAGTCTAGGCAGAAAGCTCATTTGAATATTGGCATAAGGGCCGAGTAGAGATGATTGGTTGTGGAAAATATAGGTAGCGGGTATGTATGATGTACATGTAGTTCTGTGCTATAGGAAAGTTGGCATTGATAAGCATAATGAGTTAAGAATTGTGATGTTTAGTTTTAATCATTTTTCACCTTAATATAACTTCATATAACATGTAGCCTTTTGTTTCAATTGTTCTGTGAGTACATATTAAACAAAATGAACAAAATTGAAGAATTCTGTATAGGAATGAAAAGTGAAAGGTTGTATGATGCTTTTGCATCTATAGATAAAGAAGATTTATCATGCTAAATTGAGTATGATTGATTGGGTCAGAAAAGTGACTTAAAAGTATAGCATGGCTTCAGACATCATTTTCTAAGCTACAATCAGTGCCATAATCCAAGAAGGCAGAGATGTATTTAACAAATTAAAATCTGGATTTAACAGGTTTTCATGAAAGTATGTTTTTACATACATACAGCTTCTGGACTATTTCATATTATAAATTCAAGGCATGGCTTGATCTTCTCTCAGCCTAGTGGTAACACATCTGGAAATACTACGCATCACTAAAACTTTCATAGGAATGCTTTGCATGCTTTGAAATACTGTATATATGATTATAAAGTTTCCTTAATATTCATTGGTATATTAAACTAAGATGGCACTGAGGGGTATATTATTGTCTATGTTAATAATCTGCAGATGAAAGACTCCCTTCAGTTCAAGTGAATACAGGTCTTCCCTCTAACTGTTCACAATGCCATCAGTCTATTGTGCTCACAGGAGAAAAACCAAAATGGTACAATTAAAATTGTAATCAATGTCTGAAGTGACTACACCTCTCCCCCCCAACCTTTTTTTTTTTTTTTTTTGTATTAAAAAATGGAAAGATCTTCTGAAACTTGGGATAGTTTCAGTGGCTTAGAAGATGTTAGAGAATTATTTTGGTCTTATCACACTTTAAAGAATCCTAGACTTGGAGTCAAATCACCTGGATCTGATAGCAGCTATTTTGTTGTTATACCGTGTCAATCTGGGCAAGTGGGGTAAACTTCTCATAGCAGATGTGTACTGTTCCAGTTGGGCTTCCTCACAAATGATTAAGTTTCCACATACGTAATAGTCTAAAAAAATAAGTGGTTTATTTAGCTTTGAAGATAATGATACAGTGGTGTAGTCAGATGGCCTGGAAAGGCTTGTGGTATTGCAGGAAGCTGTGGGGCATCCAGAGGAACTCTCCACAGCCCGAGGAGGCTGTAAGTTAGTGTCCTCCATCAAGTTGGAGAAGCTGGAGAGGCATCAAGAATCCCTTAGCCCCAAGAGCTCTCCTCCAGGTTGTACAGCCATATCGTTTATCTTCCTGCTGAGTGTGTATCTGTGTAACCAGGAATGTGCAGAATGATGAGATCTCAACTGAACAAGATGCATATTAAACTCTGACTGAATATAAGTAGAAGTTCTCTTAACCAACCTCACTTTAACTCACACAACCCAATCTTGTCATTTCCGGTTTCATTCTCATCTGACTGTGCCGACGGTGTGCTCAGTGTCTGTAGCTGATAGCTTGCTCTCTAGTATGCCAACATGCTTGTGTCCCTACCAGCTGAGTTGTATGCTTACCGAGAATCAGTTATGCTTGTTTCTAAAGCTTTTATGATATTTGTGCATACCCAGTGACATTAGGACCAATTATCATTCCTGATCTCACTGGGGAAGAGGGCTTCTTTATATGTAACAGTTCAACATAGTCAGCCTACTTGTTAAACTTGAACCTGCTTACTCTTTTGGAAAAATGTGGGCATTTGCAGGTTGGGCATGCTTTTTATATGTATTCTTATCTCTGCGTTGCTTCCCTTCACTGTGTTTTCCCATCTTACAAGTGAGAAAAGGATTCTTCCTTTACGTTTGCAGAACAGGGTAAAATTTAAACAAGATACAGATATGAAAGCACTGGAAATATATGTGCAGTGGGGGGCGCCTGGGTGGATTAGTTGGTTAAGTGTCCAACTCTTGATTTTGGCTCAGGTTATGATCTCATGGTTTGCGAGTTCCAACTGTGTGTTGTGCTAGTGTGGAGTCTGTTTAGAATTCTCTCTCTCCCTGTCTCTGCCCCTCCCCTGCTCACATGTACACTCTCTCTGTTTCTCAAAATGGATAAATAAACATTAAAAAAATGTGCTACGTATTATAGATGTCATAGTCCTATTTATAATGGGGAGTCTATGAGTTATGGTTTAAGAAAATTCTCATCTTTTCTTAGATTCAGGTTTTATGTACAAAATCAGATAACTTCTTTGGCATTTTGAAACACTATGGTTTGAGAAGTTTCCCAGTCTCTGAAAAAACAACTTAAGCCAATAAGCTTAAACTTAAAAGTTAGGTGATGACTTAACTTTTGTGGTTTGGAAGGTGTTGAAGATGTTGGAGAATTAGTATGGCAGGTCCTACGGGGTCTTACAGTTTACAGAACTCCTAGGCATGGAGTCAGACCAGCTGGTCTCGGATAGTACTTGCCTTTGCTGCTCTGATCCCAGTCTGTTAACCATTGTTACATTTCATGAGGATTTTATAGAAGATTTCTTTGCCTAATAAAAGGTGTTAGATTTGATTCACATAAAACCAATAGCTGTTTATAGTGCTCTTAGTTTTCATGGACGTTAGCTTCTTTAGTTAACACTTTTCATCCGAGAAAATGAAGCTCAATTTAATATGCTAAATCTACTTTATCTATATAGCACCTTGAACATTTCATTCTTATGTAGAATATTTCAATTTTCTTAATTAAGTACATCTGGATTATCTTTTAATTGGTAACTAGCTTTTGACAGCAGTAGTTTTTTTTTTTTTTTAACGTTTATTTATTTTTGAGAGAGAGAGACAGAGTACAAGCAGGGGAGGAGCAGAGAGAGAGGGAGACACAGAATCCGAAGCAGGCTACAGGCTCTGAGCTGTCAGCACAGAGCCCGATGCAGGGCTCAAACTCACGAACAGTGAGATCATGACCTGAGCTGAAGTCGGACGCTCAACTGACTGAGCCACCCAGGCGCCCTTTGGCAGCAATAGTTGTTTTTTGTTTTTTGTTTTTTTAAATTTTTTTTTCAACATTTATTTATTTTTTTGGGGACAGAGAGAGACAGAGCATGAACGGGGGAGGGGCAGAGAGAGAGGGAGACACAGAATCGGAAACAGGCTCCAGGCTCCGAGCCATCAGCCCAGAGCCTGACGCGGGGCTCGAACTCACGGACCATCAGATCGTGACCTGGCTGAAGTCGGACGCTTAACTGACTGCGCCACCCAGGCGCCCCTGGCAGCAATAGTTTTAAGTGTGTGTGCATGTTTTGGGGTCATCTGCACTTGAGTTTGAATCCTGGCTCTACCATGCACTAGATGTATAACCTTTGGAAAAATTACCTAATCTTCTTATCTCTGTATGAGTATGATAATGTACACCTCATAGGGTTAATGAAAATAAAAACATAGTGTGTGTGAAATGTATAGGTATGTGGCCTAATAGATAATCAATGTTCCCTTTCTCTCTGTGTCTATTTTAAAATATCAATCTATGTTGTGGATAAAAAGAGGAAAGCTTCTATAAATTACTCACTTATTCACTTGATGGGGTAGGTCTGGAGACCATTTGCAGTGAAACAGAGAAAGAGGGTTATAGTATTTGCTGCTGTGGGTGTCTATCATATGTAAAATTAGTTAATTCATTTCTTAAATACCAACTGGTATTGCCACATCTTTAGAATGTGAACATTTATATGGCCCCGAATACTGACTTTAAGTGTGTGGCCAGCAATTGCAGACATGAACCAGGTGAAGGCTGTAAAAATAATAAAAGGAATGAATAGTTTGTCAGGGTCATCCTGACCAAAGTAATCTTTCAAAAGTAATCTAAGTAACATATGCCTTCTCTTTGACTACAAAGAGTTGGGAAATTTTAAAAAAGAAAATTAAAAAAATGTTCATCTTTTTTTGTTTCTCCAGCCTGTCTTCCATCCCTTACTCACCTTTGTCGTTTGGAAATTCGGTCCTGTCTCAAACCAGAACACCTACGATCTGACAGTTTTATCTGTCAGTTGCCACTTCCCAGAAGTCTACATAATTACTTGCTCTATGCAGAGGTTCTGAGGATGAATGAAGTTCCAGCACTGACAGCTATTGAAGATGGAGAAATCAATGAAGCTACTTAATACAGCTCCTGTCTTACTCTGAAAACTACCAAAACAAAGAGCCATGCAGTACAAATTCTTCATGATTTCATAGTCATAAAAGATGATTTTTGTTTGTGTGGTTGGTTAGGTTTTGAAGGGACAGTAGTTTAATGTAAATGTTTACAATTGGGCTTTCTGGTAAAAAATACTAAAAACTTCACTTATGTTACTTTATTGCAGATTCACCAGCACATTTTATGTTGTAAATTCATTTATGTAACTGTTTTCCACTTTATTCTGTTAATGAACTATGAGGCTGCTTCTAGTGCTGAACATGGCATATTTCCATTTACGATTCTGTGTTTACCTCGGGCTAGGAGCTTAGAATGGACTGCATAAAACTTTCCTGGAAGTGTACACATAATGGGGTTGAAGCTATCATCATCATCATCATTATTATTATTATTTTATTTAAGGTTGACTATCTCTTATGTTTATAAATAAGTCCATTCTCATCTCTTAATTTGGTCAGTTTTATGAAGAATTGCTATTCATTGGCTTTTCACAGATAAACTCAGGGGAGAATTTTTTTTAAAGAATATAGAAAATGAATAATTTTGCTGTTGTTAGTTTTACCCCACAGTTCCTTGATACTGTCTTTGGTTAAAAGAAACTCCATTTCTGCAATGGCAAGAACAGATCTAAACTCAAAGATAGGCTCAGTTGAAAAAAATTAGGTCAGTAGTGAATTAAATGAGCATTTAACCACATTTAGAGTACTAATCAGGAGACTAACAGGGGCATTTCTGTGGCACCATCTTTAAAGAAAGAAAGCTATGTATTTCTGAGTCTCATAGTATCAAATAAAACATTCAAGCTCCATTCAGCCTCTATATCAGAGGGCAGCTTTGATCCTATGAAGCAATGACTGCCAGTTATATTCATATTATAGTGTTTTTCCTTTTTATTATCTAGATAGGTTATAAAATAGTCCTTGATCCTATGAAATTTAGACCTCAGAATCCTAGGGTAATGAGACACCACCTCACTGGTTTTACAGTTGTTCAATATGAATCTATAGTCAGAGAGGACTAAACATTGGATCAGGTGAGCTACGGTAAGATGCTGTCAGGACCAACCTTGAAAGAAAATTTATGAAAGCATTACTGTCATGACAGACAACTAGAAATTGGGTCCATAAGAGGGCAGGTCTTCTATCCTGTTGGGATTCTGTGGATTGAAATAGATGGGAGTATGTCAGGTGCATCTCTCAAAGGCCTTTGCTATTTGATAATAGCAGTGGATGAAGTCAGACCAACTGATGGAAGCAATGTTAAGGTCCAGGTGGATGACTGAACTTCGTGCAGATTAGAGCTATAGTTGCTGCCTGTGGGTGGAGATAGAGTTTGAATGTGGGTATACAGGCAGAAATAAGTATAAATTTGGAAAACCAGGTGGAAATTCTGATACTTAATAAAGAAATTCCAAGGATGTATGTACTATGTAGTAATTTTTAAATGTCCTAATCTTTATTTTTCCAAACTCCAAGTCTCTGATTTTTAACATAACTGGTTTATTATTACAGCTAGATGCACATAGAATGTTTACATTTGAGGGTGAATCTTCTCGTGTTTTTGTTCATGTTCAAATATGTAATAAAAATTAAACTATCCATAACATCATTGAGCTCTTGTTCTTAAAAATCTGAAAATGGGGGCACCTGGGTGGTTCAGTCAGTTAAGCATCTGACTCTTGGTTTTGGCTCAGATCACGATCTCACATGGTTCATGAGTTTGAGCCCTGCATTGGTCTCTGTGCTGACAGTGTGGACCCTGCTTAGGATTCTCTCTCTCTCTCTCTCTCTCTCTCTCTCTCTCTCTCTCTCTCTTTTCCTTTACCTCTCCCTCCCTCTCTTGCTCCTTCTCAAAATAAATAAACTTTAAAAATTTTTACGTATTTATGATTTTTATGACTTACAACAAGGATTCAGTGAGAAATGTGAAAGTATCTACAGGTAGTGAGTTAGTTAAATCTAGATCAAATCTAGATCAAAATGATACCTCTGGTTAGTGTGAACCATAAGCTCTGACCTACATGCACAATAGTGCTTTAATACTGTACATTTTTATTTTTAAAATATTTGTGCAAAAATAAACTCAAAATGGATGAAAGACAAATGTAAGACAGGAAGAAATCAAAATCCTCAAGAAAGCAGGCATAAACCTCTTTGATCTTGGCCACAGCAACTTCTTACTCAACATGTCTCCAGAGGCAAGGGAAACAAGCAAAAATGAATTATTGGGACCTCATCAAAATAAAAAGCTTCTGCACAGCGAAGGATGTGATCAGCAAAAGTAAAAGGCAACTCATGGAATGGGAGAAAATATTTGCAAATGACATATCAGATAAAGGGCTAGTATCCAAAATCTATAAAGAACTTATCAAACTCAACACCCAAAAAACAATCCAGTGAAGAAATGGGCAAAAGACATGAATAGACACTTCTCCAAAGAAGACATCCAGATGGCCAACTGACACATGAGAAGATGTTCAACATCACTCATCATCAGGGAAATACAAATCAAAACCACAATGAGATACCACCTCACACCTGTCAGAATGGCTGACATTAACAACTCAGGCAACAACAGATCTTGGCGAGGATGCAGAGAAAGAGGATCCCTTTTGCACTGCTGGTGGGAATGCCAACTGGTGCGACCACTCTGGAAAACACTATGGAGGTTTCTCAAAAAATTAAAAATAGAAATACTCTACGACCCAGCAATTGCCCTACTAGGTATTTATCCAAGGGATACAGGTATGCTGTTTCGAAAGGGCACATGCACCCCAATGTTTATAGCAGTACTATCAACAGTAGCCAAAGTATGGGAAGAGCCCAAATGTCCATCGATGGATGAATGGATAAAGAAGATGTGGCATATATATATAGAATGGAGTATTAATCAGCAATCAAAAAGAATGAAATCTTGCCATCTGCAACTACATGGATGGAACTAGAGGGTATTATGCTAGGTGAAATTAGAGAAAGACAAGTATCATATGACTTCACACAGATGAGGACTTTAAGACACAGAACAGATGAACACAAGGGAAGGGAAGCAAAAATAATACAAAGATGGGGCGGGGGACAAAACAAAAGACTCCAATATGGAGAACAAGAATGATTTCTGGAAGGGTTGTGGGAGGGGGGATGGGCTAAATGGGTAAGGGGCATTAAGGAATCTACTGAAATTGTTGCACTATATGTTAACTACCTTGGATGTAAATTAAACAATTTTTTAAAGAATAAAAAGGAATATAAAGTAAAAAGAAAATAAAATATTTGTGTATGTGTTTTAATACTTTCATTTGCAAGTCACAGTGAGCCTATTGAACACTGTAAAAAAAAAACAAGAATGCTGTAGTACTGTAGTTCTCTAATGGTGGTACTTATTACCAGAGCAGGACTCAGATCAGTTTTAATAACGATTGTCAAGATTTTACCCTCCCTTGATAATATGTTATCCTTTAAGTTTTTTTATTGTTGGTCATTCCTGTCATTGGATATTTTTCCATGATCATTTGATGGAACAGTGGTAACCTGAAGGTTGTTTCTTTATATTTTCCTCTCTTTTTTGCCAAGTAGCAAGTGTCTTGATGTGAAGCATTCTGGTGGCCCTAGTTCCCAGAGTGAGTCACACTCCTTTGTGTTCAATGACCACCCATGACAGTGATAATCCTTGATAGGCAGCCTAAGTGGCATATTTATGTCACATGACCAGTTGATCTCTCTAACTTTAGATCTGTTCTTCCTACCTAAGTTCATCTATAAATCTGTGTGAAAATTGTATTTTATAGATCTTCAGGTATTATGTCAGGTATACCTTGAAAACATACGAGTAGTTTTGATTGATTACTCCCTAAAATTCTACTATAATTTTGTTGGTCCTCAAAAATGTAATAATGTAAATAATACAAATGTAAATAATGACGTCTTCTCTGAAACAGTAGACTTGGTGGTTCCATTAGCACGGGATACAGAAAGAAGTTGACATAATCCACCTAAAAGTTTGCCTTTCCCTTTTAAACTCTGTATTCTCAGGGGTCTATTCCCCTAATTATACTTCTTTTTTTTTTTTTTAATATATGAAGTTTATTGTCAAATTGGTTTCCATACAACACCCAGTGCTCATCCCAAAAGGTGCCCTCCTCAATACCCATCACCCACCCTCCCCTCCTTCCCACCCCCCATCAACCCTCAGTTTGTTCTCAGTTTTTAAGAGTCTCTTATGCTTTGGCTCTCTCCCATTCTAACCTCATTTTTTTTTCCTTCCCCTCCCCCATGGGTTTCTGTTAAGTTTCTCAGGATCCACATAAGAGTGAAAACATATGGTATCTGTATTTCTCTGTATGGCTTATTTCACTTAGCATCACACTCTCCAGTTCCATCCACGTTGCTACAAAGGGCCATATTTCGTTCTTTCTCATGGCCACGTAGTACTCCATTGTGTATATAAACCACAATTTCTTTATCACCACTCTGGAAAACAGTGTGGAGTTTCCTCAAAAAATTAAAAATAGACCTACCCTATGACCCAGCAGTAGCACTGCTAGGAATTTACCCAAGGGATACAGGAGTACTGATGCATAGGGGCATTTGTACCCCAATGTTTATAGCAGCACTCTCAACAATAGCCAAATTGTGGAAAAAGCCTAATTATATTTCTTGATTAGTCATAGAAATATTTGTTTAAAAAGGAAATCTCTGTACAATTTTTACCAGTGGTGCCTAGTGCTATTGTGGAAAAGATTTTACATTGCTGGTGACATTGTCAGTCATGTGGCCATTTTCAGCTCCATGATTAAATATTTTAGATCTAACAATTTAGGAGAATAACCAGGAAAACTGTACACTGCCTTCTTCCAGTTTCGTGAGTTCATCCTCCATATAAAGCAAATGGAAGGTCTGCCCACTGGCTTCATCCAAATACTCAATTTAAGTAGGATCTCAAAGGTAAAGGGATCTCTAAAGCTTTTCCTGGGAGCTGGGAACATAAGAAAAGTACCCTGGGTACTCTTAGTTCCCCTGAATTTCCAAGGAGCTCTTGCCTCCTCCCTTTTCTTTTATCCCAATCAGCCGGTCACATATAACTGAGTATCAAGACTAATGTGTAGATGAGAGTCCTTACCAAGTATTTCCATTACTCATGGTGCTTTATGACCCGGGGTAGTTAGCTGAAAGATAATTGAGAGTGGGTGTACCTGCATCAGAAGAGGAGAGCTATATTTTATTTAGATCTAATGTGGGATCTCTGAGTTCACACCCACACATTCTCTAGAAGAAGGCAGTGTTTCTGACTACAGATAAATCTGGCCCCTGTTTGAGGGTGTAGAGAGACTATCATGATAATTTTATAAACACTTGGGTTTTTTTCTTCTTTATCCTTTAAAAATTTTTAATGAAACATTTAAGGAAAATTTAATATCCTTGTGTGTGACTGTTTTGATTTCCTCTTTTGCTTTCTCTTCCATTGTATGTTTTTCTCTTTGAGGCTAAATTAATCTGTTTATCCTCATCTGTATTTGTTATTATCACTATTGTTATTAAATGACAGGTTGTCATTGAAATACAGTAATTTTCAGTAAGTAAACTTTTGTGTGTGTGTGTGTGTGAGTCAGTAAAAACTGATGGTTTTAGTGAGACAGGGAACTGATGATGCTTAGTATTTTTGTGAACTATTGATAGAAAAATACAGTTTTAATTGCAATCACACATCAGTAACTTATATACTGAGCCAGTCTGAATTCTATTTTTTAAGGAAACATACACTTTGAAACATACTTTGGGTGCAGATTTTAAGTTTGTATCTTCTGTGGTTGCTCTAGTGAGTAAAACATTTAAATTTTAAATAAAAGGATGTCTATTAACCTGTCCCTATGCTGGTAAAAATCTTAAAAAAGTCATATAATGGTAATAGCACATCTTATATATGTATATTTTATTTATATATATTATAGCAATAATAGCACATTTTAAATGTTACATTTTAAATGAAAAAATATTCTAAAATTTAGGAAAAAAAGGTGGGGAAAGGGAGATGGAGCCATAGTCCTGTCATCCAGACCCAATATTAATGTTAACCTACATATTGGAATATTTTCTTTCTCCCAGGCTTTTAAAAAATTTGTACACAAATTTGAGGAGTGTTTCCCTCCCCTGATTAAAATTAAGCCACCGTTACAGTTTTGTACCTGATCAAGACTTTCCTTTTCTTTTTTTTTTTCTTTTAATGTTTATTCCTTTTTGAGAGACAGAGCGTGAGTGGGGGAGTGACAGAGAGAGAGAGGGAGACACAGAATCTGAAGCAGGCTCCAGGCTCTGAACTGACAGCACAGAGCCCGATGTGGGCCTTGGACTCACAGACCATGAGATCATGACCTGAACCGAAGTCGAAGTCGGAAGCTTAACCAACTGAGATACCCAAGCGCCCTAACACTTTTCTTTATCATGTTAATGATACCTGCAGCCAAACTCAAGCCACGAGTTAGCACGAATTATGAATTGGTAAGAATGATAAAGAATGTGTCATTTCTGGGTTGATTCTTTGTCCTAAGATATCTCTGTAAAGCAAATAACCCCACCCACCCACTTGGAGAGAAGAGAGGGGAGTGGGGTGAGACCCAAATTTGTGAACCTGCACCAGTCATCTGGTTGCAGCCTGGGCTAGCCCTGCAGTGGCATATCTGTTGTGTGACTCCATTATAACTATGCTATGTATTTTTAATGAAGAAATTTAAAATACTATTGTTGCAGTAAAGATTAGTGTCTGCATGGTTTTCCTGTCTCTTGGCTTCTTTTTCATGCAGAGCACTAATAGATGAAGCAGAACAGGTGGTAATTGCCATTGGCGCGCTGAGACTTGTGAGTAGCATCTGTTTATGTCTCTTTTACCATCAAATGGTTAGCATAACCTTCTCTTCACTGCTTTCCTATGCGGATGATAAAAGTCTATCATGAGTCATTATAAGGTGCTAATTTACGTTGTTTTTCTAACATGATGGAATACGTGAAGAAGAAAGTCCATCTGGTGACTAAATATGACTATAATTTGAGTCAAACAATTAAAAAAGAAGGCATAATACTTCTGAACTTATTAAAGAATATTGGATCAAATAGTATGTGCCAAAGATAGCAATTCCATGCTAGAGTAGTTCCATAAATAGATGCATCAATTAGTAACATGTAGTCTAGATATCAGTTTTGATGCTTAAAAATTATTTGTTTTGTTTTATTTTATTATTATTTTTAAATTGTTTTAGACAAAACCAAATTCTTATGGTCTTCATCTTGCTTATAATTATTTAGTTTTGTTAAGCCCACTTTTTTATTTTTTTTATTTTTTATTTTTAAAAATTTTTTTTCAACGTTTATTTATTTTTGGGACAGAGAGAGACAGAGCATGAACAGGGGAGGGGCAGAGAGAGAGGGAGACACAGAATTGGAAACAGGCTCCAGGCTCTGAGCCATCAGCCCAGAGCCTGATGTGGGGCTTGAACTCCCGGACCGCGAGATCGTGACCTGGCTGAAGTCGGACGCTTAACCGACTGCGCCACCCAGGCGCCCCAAGCCCACTTTTTTAAAGCTCACTCTTAAATGTCATGTTGTGTCATAATTGTGCGTGTTGATGGAAGTGCACACTTATTATTTTTATCTTTTTGTTATGGAAAATTTCAGGGGCTCCTGGGTGGCTCAGTCATTTGAGTGTTTGACTCTCAATTTTTGCTCAGGTCATGGTCCCAGGGTTGTGGGATCGAGCCTTGTGTTGGGCTCCTCACTAAGTGTGGAGCCTGCTTAAGATTCTCTCTCTCTCTCTCTCTCTCTCTCTCTCTCTCTCTCTCTCCCTCTGCCCCTTTCTCCTGCTTGTGCTCTCTCTGAAAATATAAATAAAATATGGAAAATTTCAAGCATACAGAAAAATAGAGAATTGTATAATGAACTTCCATGTTCCCATCACTCAGCTTTAATAATGACCAACTCATGACTATTCTTTATTTCCTCCCCCCCACCCCGATAGCCTTTCTGAAGCAAATTTCAGACATATCATCTATAAATATTTTAGTATGTATCTCTAGAAGTCAAGGACTCCCTTTCAAAAACATAACTCTAATACCATCATTACAACTCCCTAAAATAAATAATTTCTTAATATCAAATATCCTGTCAGTATTTACATGTTTTTAATCATCCTATAACTTTTTAAATGGTTTGCTTGAGTACAGATCCAAAAATATCATTGTGATGTGATTTTTTTTCTTTGAAATGTTTTGGTTGAAGATAGGTTATTTTCCTGCAGTCTTTTCCATAGTCTGGGTTTTGCTGATTATAACCCCATGCTGTCATTTTACCCTGTGCCATTTTTCTTGTACGTTAGTTATATATAACTGTGTAATAAATTGCCTCGAAACTTCAACAAATAACTGTGTTACATAGTTCTTGTGAGTCAGGAATTCAAGAGTGGTCTGGCTGAGTGGTAATGGCTCAGGTTCTGTCACAAAGTTGCATTATGCTGTAAGCAGAGGCTGCAGTGGTTTATTTATTTTTATTTTTTATTAAAAAAAATTTTTTAACGTTTATTTATTATTGAGAGACAGAAACAGAGCATGAGCAGGGGAGTGGCTGAGAGATGGGGAGACACAGGATCCGAAGCAGGCTCCAGGCTCTGAGCTGTCAGCACATAGCCCAATGTGGGGCTCGAACTCACAAACCGTGAGATCATGACCCGAGCCGAAGTCAGACGCGCAACCAACTGAGCCAATTCACACTAGGGAGGCTCATTCACACAGCTGTTGGCTGTAGGCCTCTTCCTTGTCACATGAATCTTCTTACGGCTGCTCTTTTCAAAACTCTTCACATTTCAATGGGTTTCCCCTGAGCAAGTGATCTTAGGGATGGAGCAGGGTCGATGCCACAATGCCTTTTATGATATTAGTCTTGAAAGTCATACACCATCATTTCCAATACATTCTATTAGACGTGAATCACAAAGTACAGCCCGTAGTCAAGGAGGGAAGAATTAGGCTCCACCTTTTGAAGGGAGGAGTATCAGTGTGTAAAATCTTTTAAAACCACCACACTTTATTTCCTGTAAATTGGTGGTCAGATGTAGACAAAGGCTGGCTAAATAGTTTGCGGGGTCCAGTGCAAAATGAAAATGTGGACCCTCTCTTCAAATTTCGAGATGGGGACAGCAGAGCGTTAAGCCAAACACGTGCCCTTCTGACCACAGAGCCTGGTATGATGGCACAGATGATACCATGAACAAGCTCTAGATACAGAGGCTTGGTCCTACTGAGATTCCGTACTCCTATCCTTTTTTTCTCATACACCTTTTTTCTTGGAGGACTGCTTCATAAGTGTCGGGTACTTCATCTCTCTAGTGATTTTATTAAAAAAAAATGTTTTTTTAACGTTTATTTATTTTTTGAGACAGAGCATGAACAGAGGAGGGTCAGAGGGAGGGAGACACAGAATCTGAAACAGGCTCCAGGCTCTGAGCTGTCAGCACAGAGCCCGACGCGGGGCTCGAACTCACGAACTGTAGGATCATGACCTGAGCCAAAGTCGGCTGCTTAACCGACTGAGCCACCCAGGCACCCAATCTCTCTAGTGATTTTAGCAGATACCAGCAATCATTAGCTAGACCTATTCATTATAGTTTTATTTATTTATTGGCTGTAATACTTTCAAAAAGATAACTTCCCATGATTATTTGTTTACCCTGAGGTCTAGCACGTACAGGATAAATGTAAAATCTTTCATTCTTTTTTTGATAATGAGTTGATTCTCTAGTAACCCCTTGAAGATGATCACTAAGTTTTCCTTTTTTTAGTATTAATGTAAACATGGATTTTTGATGTGTTCTAATCCATTATAGTTATTATCCTTACTGATATTCAAATTGTCCCATCTGTAGCTAGCATTTCAGTGGTCTTTGATAGCTTTTTTGTTGTTGTTTTCTGTTAATAATATATTCCAGTTTTATCTTGTACATTTCCTTCTTCAGACCTGGAATCGGCCATTTCTCCAGAGACCTTTGTTTACTCAGAAATGGTATTATATAGACTTTAATACGTTTTATGCACACACACACTCACACACACACAGACAGAATAATCTTGCCATTAGGGGTGTTCCCTTCTACTGGTTTGGTCATTGTTCAGTGAACAGAGATAGCTAAGATGGTGCAGCTGGGTAGATCTGTCAGTTAAGTGTCCGACTTTGGCTCAGGTCATGATCTTGTGGTTTGTGAGTTTGAGCCCCGCGTCAGGCTCTGTGCTGACAGCTCAGAGCCTGGAGTCTGCTTTGGATTCTATGTCTCCCTCTTTCTCTGCCCCTCTCTCATCTGTGCTCTCTCTCTCTCTCTCTCTCTCTCAAAAATAAATTTAAAAATGTAAAAAAAAAATTTTAAAAAAGAAATCGGTATACATTTTGTTCATATTTATACTTCAAATTCAGGATGACATTTTTCAAACTCGACTTCAGTGATCTTACATCTGTGTATTTCCTTTCTTATCATGACCTGAACATCCTACTTCTGAGTGACCCTGACAATTACCCATTTGTTTTATATAAGATTCATACAATAGTCTCGTAATAATTTCTCCACTGCTGTCAATAATATTAGTGAAAACAGCTTAAATATCCTACCTCACCCCAATTATTTTGTTATTTAGGTATATGTCAGGAAGATTGAACAAATTGCTGTGTTTCTAAGTCACTTGAGTATGAATAATCATGTGTTTTATTTTCAATCTGTCTTGTAGGGATTTTTAAAATGTAATTTTGCTTTATAATTATGGGAAATACTTACATGGTTTAAAGTTAAATCTATGGAGACAGGGGTGGGCACCTGAGTGGCTCAGATGGTTGAGTATCTGATTTGATTTCAGCTCAGGTCATGATCTCACAGTTCACAGGATCAAACCCTGAGTGAGGCTCTGTGCTGACAGCGTGGAGCCTGCTTAGGATTCTCTCTTCTTCTTTTTGCCCCTCTCCTGCTCATCCTTCCTCTCTCTCTCTCTCTCTCTCTCTCTCTTTAAAAATTTATTTATTTATTTATTTATTTATTTATTTATTTATTTATTCATTCATTCTGAGAGAGAGAGAGAGAGAGAGAGAGAGTGAGCAAGGGGCAGAAAGAGAGGGAAAGAGACAGAATGCCAAGCAGGCTCAGCACCATCAATGCAGAGCCCTATATGGGGCTTGAACTCCCAAACCATGAGATCATGACCTGAGCTGAAATCCAGAGTTGGACTCTTAGCTAACTGAGCCACCAGGTGCTCAATCTTTCTCTCTCTCTTAAAATAAATAAACAAACATTTAAAAAAATAATAAATTTTAATGTACAGAAAAAAGTATATTCAAATAAATCTGGCTTCTATCCCCTTTTCATCCTATTTCCTCCCCCTCCCATAGGAAACCTTTTTATAATTTATAGCTTATTTTCAAATTTATTTTAAGTGTAAGCATATATTTTCAAAGCCCTTCCTTTGAGAAGCAAAGAATAGTATACACAGCTTTCTGCCTCTTGCTTTTTTCACTTAATATAATCTGGAGATTAATAATAACAGTAATGATAGAGATGGTCTTCATTTCTTTTTACAGAAACTCTGCTGATACACCAAAGTTCATTCAGCCTTTCCCCTACTGATGAACATTGGGATTATTTCTCATTTTGTGCTATTACAAATGATGCTTCAAGAATAACTTTGTGCTGTTTGTATTTTTACCAGTTTAGTGTTGGAAGATTCCTAGAATTGGGATTGGTGGGTCAAAAGGTAAAGGCATATGTGAGTTTGCTAGATATTGCCAATTTCTTCTCCAGAGGCAAATTGTGCATATCATTAAGGTTTGAGGGTGCCAGTAGAGAAAGTTGTCAAACACTTAGCTATTTGGCAATTGTGGGTGAGATATATATGTCCGTATAGCTTTAGTTTGCATTTCTTTAATGAGCAGGATGGAACATCTTTTCATATTGGTGGAAGGAATGGGCCCAATTTTAATGATTTCTCTGTGACTATCTAGTTACCTTCACAGCAGTTATTAGAAAATCCCTCTTTTCTCCACTGACTGAGAAACTACCATTCATTGACACTACACTTTTTTCCTTTTTCATTGGCCTGTCGTTTTCTACTTATGCGTTGGTACCAAACTTTTTTTTTTTTTTTTTAATGTTTATGTATTTTTGAGAGAGGGAGAGAGAGCATGAACCAGGTAAGGGAAGACATAGAGGGGAACAGAAAGGATCAAGACAGGTTCTGCTGTCAGCATGGAGCCTGATATGGGACTTGAGCTCATGAACCGCAATATCACGACCTGAGCCAAAGTCTGACGCTTAACTGAGCCACCCAGGTGCACCACCAAACTTTGAATTATAGAAGATTTATAATATATCTCAATGCCTGGCAAAACCAATTCCTCTTTATTGCTCTTTTCTTTGACAATTCTTGTGGCCATTTTCCCTTGTTTGTTCTTCCAGGTAAACGTTAAATAATCCTGGCTCTAGTATCAAATACCTTACAGTATTTTTATTGGAATTTTGCTAAATCAATTAACTAATTTAGAGAGAACTAACATCTGTATGATGTGACTTCCTATGCAGGAATGTGGTTTGTGTTTCCTGTTGTTCTCATCTACTTTTGTGACTTTCAAAAATATTTTATGGTTTTCATTTATATCTTCTAAGTGGTTTTGGTTTATAAATATGAAAGCTGTTGATTTTGTATCAATTTTATAACCACTGCTTTCCTAATGCCTCTCTGTTTTTAATAATTTTTCCTATCAATTTCCATTGGCTTACTGTTGTTTTGCCAGATATGTGATCATGCCACTTACAAATAGAGATGTTTTTTCCATTGTCATTTTAGTTCTTAAGCCTCAGTTGTTTTCTCCTGTCTATTATATTGGCTAATACTTCCAACCTTTGGAGAGCTTCCCAATTCATGAACACCTTGAGGTGCTGAAAGAGTGGCACACCTGGAGAAGGTATGGAAGTTCTTTGTCCCTTCCCATATACCTTGCCCTATGTACGTCTTCCTTTTGGCTGTTCCTAAGTTTTATCCATTATAATAAATGAATAATAATAAAGTGCTTTCCTGAGTTCTGTGAGCCATTCCAGCAAATTATTGAACCCCAGGAGAGGGTTGTGAGAATCCCCAATTTATAGCCAGTTGGCAGGCCCAGATAAGGCTGAAGCAGAGGCAGTCTTGTCTGGGATCTGACATTAACTCTAGGTAAAATTTGTCAGAATTGAATTAAGTTATAGAACACCCAGCTGGTATCAGAGAATTGGTCAGTGTGGGGAAAAACCCCACACATTTGTGTCAGAAGTCAAGTATTGAGAGTGGAAAAAGAAAAAGCAGAAGTAACACAGTAGAGGGAAATGTTTTGTTTGGTTTTCCCCACTAGTGTTGACTGTCCTAGATCTATCTTCCCAGGTGTGTGGAATGCCATCTCACTATAGAGACTAAAGGTGTTTAAAATTTTTTTATAGTTTTTAGTCTTTTCTCAATTCCATTTTGTTGGGTTGCCTTCTTCAGTGGCTCCCATTGCATGTATTTTGGATCTACTTTGTCTGCCTTCTACATCCTTCACTTCTCTCCAGTTATTATACTTTTTGTTTCCTTCTGAATTAAGGTTTTTTTTCCCCTCCTTTTCATGTTTTATTTCTCTTAAAGTATTTTTTGTAATGTTTATTTATTTTTGAGAGAGAGAGAGAGACAGACAGACAGAGTGCAAGCGGCGGGGGGGTGGGGGGGGGAGAGGGAGACACAGAATCTGAGGCAGGCTCCAGGTTCTGAGCTGTCAGCACAGAGCCTGACACAGGGCTCGAACCCACAAACTGTGAGATCATGACCTGAGCCGAATTTGGACGCTTAACTGACTGAGCCATCCAGGCGCCCCTCTTAAAGTGTTATTGATTGTGTACATTTACTGTTGTGTTCCTTCTTGTTTGTTTGTTTCTTTTGTTACAGAACCATTACATACAACTTATACACAAGCCAGGATGGTGTGGAGGGTAGGAGAGAAGGGAGGGGGCCACAAAGGTAAGAGGGGCAGAATGGCACAATCCTTTTCTTGTTTGGTCTTAATTTCTGAAATGGTGTTTTTATTTTCTTATAAATTATTTTCTTTTTCTTTTTAAAATTTTTTAACGTTTTTATTTATTTTTGAGAGACAGACAGAGATAGAGTGCAAGTGGGAGATGGGCAGAGAGAGGGAGACACAGAATCCGAAGCAGGCTCCAGGCTCTGAGCTGTCAGCACAGAGCCCAATGCGGGGTTTGAACTCATAAACCTTGAAATCATGACCTGAGCCAAAGTTGGACACTTAAATGACTGAGCCACCCAGGCACCCCTTATAAATTATTTTCTAAATTGTTTCTTCTCTCTTGTCAAATATCTAATCTTTTCATTTGAGTTTTTCTAGTTTTGATTTAAGTTGTTCTTCAATTCTCTATCATCATCTTAATTTCTTTTAGCTCATTTTGAAATATGAAGTGATATTTCTCTTCTGCTTTGGGGTACATTTCTCTGGCTTTTTAAAAATTATCTGTGGGGATTCTATTCTTATATCTTTCTTATATTCTTATTCTTATATCTACTTTTTATGAGATATGCTCTTTTCTGTTGCTTTTTGTGTTAAATGTATATTTTCTAGTATACTATTTTAATTCCTTTGTTATTCCTTTTACCATATATTTTTGAATTATTTTCTTAGTGGTTGCCTTACAGATTATAGTTAACATAATAATTTATTATAACCTCACTCAGTTTAATACCAGTATAATTTCATATTATACAAAAACTTTGCTGTCCTATGTAACTCCATTTATCCCTCCTTTGGGCTGTTATTGTCATACAGATTAGATCTTATACATTGTGTGCTTCGCATTGTAGATATGTAATTAATGTTTTATTTCGTTGTTTTTAAATCAAATAGGAGAAAAATATAATTACAACCAAAAAAAATGCACTTATGCTGTCTTTTATATTTACCTATGTACCTTTACCAGTGCTCTGTATTTCTTTGTGTGGATGCATTTCAGTCTGAAAGATTCCCTTTAGTATTTCTTTTTTTTTCAACGTTTTTTAATTTATTTTTGGGACAGAGAGAGACAGAGCATGAACGGGGGAGGGGCAGAGAGAGAGGGAGACACAGAATCGGAAACAGGCTCCAGGCTCTGAGCCATCAGCCCAGAGCCCGACGCGGGGCTCGAACCCACGGACCACGAGATCGTGACCTGGCTGAAGTCGGACGCTTAACCAACTGCGCCACCCAGGCGCCCCTCCCTTTAGTATTTCTTGTGGGGAAAATCTTCTAGCACAAATTTCTCTCAGTTTTTGTTTGCTTGGGATGCTTTAATTTCTCCTTCATTTTTGAAGGATACTTTTGCTAGATATAGAATTCTTGGTTTGCAATTTGAAAAAATCATTCCCCTATCTTCTGGTTCCTTGGTTTCTGATGAGAAATCAGCTGTTAATACTATTTGGGATCCCTTGTATATGATGAGTCTGTTCTCTTGCTGTTTTCAAGATTATCTCTTTGTTTTTATCTTTGATTATAATGTGTCCAGGTATGGATCTTTTTGAGATTATCTTATTTGAAGTTTGTTGAGCTTCTTGGATGTGTAGATTAATGTTTGTGTGTGTGTGTGTGTGTGTGTGTGTGTGTGTGTGTGTGTGTGTGTTTTGTTTGTTTTTATTAAATTGGGAAGGTTTTGGTCACTATTTCTTCAAATATCCTTTCTGCCCCCTTTTCTCTTTCCTCTTTTTCTAGGGCTCCTATTATGCATGTTATAGGCTGAATTGTGTTCTCCTGAAATTCATATGTTGAAGTTCTAACTCCTAGTACCTCAGAATGTGACCTTATTGGGAATAGGGTTTTGGCAGATGTAATTAGTTAAGGCAGTAGGGTGGGTCCTAATCCAATAAATGACTAGAATCCTTATAAAAAGGGGTCATAAGGACATAGACATGCATAGAGGGATAGTGATGTGAAGAGATCTAGAGAGAACATGATGTGAAGAGACATAGAGAGAACATAGCCATCTACGAGCCAAAGGAGAGAGGCCTGGAATAGAGCATTCCCTCACTGCCCTCAAAAGGAACAAACCCTACTTACACCTTGATCTCAGACTTGTAGCCTCCCGAACTGCAAGACCATACATATCTGTTGTCTAAGCCACTCATTTGTGATACTTTGTTACAGAAGCAAACTGATATAACATGGGTATCGATGTGCTTAATGGTGTCCTAGTGACCCTGAGGCTCGGGTTTTGTTTTGTTTTGTTTTATTTTGTTTTTGGTGATTCATTGTAGTGCCTGTTCAAATCTGCTCTTGAACCCTTTTAATGAATTTTTCATTTCACTGTTATACTTTTCAATTCAGGATTTCTTTTTGGTTCTTTTTTAGATATCTTTCTCTTTATGATATTCCTTCTTGGTGAGACAGTTTTCATACTTTCCTTTAATTTTTTTTTTTTGTTGTTGTTGTTTTGAAGATATTTAATCATGATTAAATGTTTAGCACAGTTTCTGGTACACAGTCATTATTCAACATGTAGTTGATATTTTTATTTCTTATCTTGGTTTTCGACAATTTCAGTCATTTTCCTTTTTGAAGACTGTAACTCGTGAAGATGATTTTTTTTTAGTTTAACTTGTTTTATTCTTTATTTTTTTAAATTTACATCCAAATTAGTTAGCATATAGTGCAACAATGATTTCAGGAGTAGATTCCTTGCCCCTTACCCATTTAGCCATCACCCCTCCCAAACCCCTCCCATAACCCTCAGTTCTCCATATTTTTGAGTGTCATCTGTTTTGTCCCCCTTCCTGTTTTTATGTTATTTTTGTTTCCCTTCCCGTATGTTCATCTGTTTTGTCTCTTAAAGTCCTCATACGAGTGAAGTCATATGATATTTGTCTTTCTCTGACTGACTAATTTCACTTAGCATAATACCCTCCAGTTCCATCCACATAGTTGCAAATGGCAAGATTTCATTCTTTTTGATTGCCGAGTAATACTCCATTGTATATATATACCACATCTTCTTTATCCATTCATCCATCAATGGGCATTTGGGGTCTTTCCATACTTTGGCTATTGTTGATAGTGCTGCTATAAGCATTGGGGTGCATGTGTCCCCTCGAAACAGGACACCTGCATCCCTTGGATAAATGCCTAGTAGTGCAATTGCTGGGTCATAGGGTAGCTCTATTTTTAGTTTTTTGAGGAACATCCATACTGGTTTCCAGAGTGGCTGCACCAGTTTGCATTCCCATCCTTTAATTTTTTATCCATGGTTTCTTTTAGTTCTTTGACCACATTTAAAATAATTATTTAAAAGTTTTATCTAATAAATCCAACATCTGGCCTTTTTGGGATAGTTTCTATCGATTGCTTTTTTTTTTTTTTCTTTCTGTGTTAGGCTAATCCATCCTTCCAGCTTTTGGTTAATCTTCGCAGTTTTGAAAAAGTTGATTATACTTTTGTTAGTTTTCTCCTTGCTTTTATGAAGGAGAGAATCCATACTCCCAAGAATACCACTAATTCCTAATTAAAGAAGTGGCAACATATGCCTGAATGGTGTCATAATAGCTATGGATCAGTGACTTTTGCGTCCCTCTGATTTTCCTCCTTTTTAAGTGGTAATTATCTTACCCCTTGGTAACCATTGTATACTGGGTTTATGAGTGTCAGATGAGTTGTCTCTTTAGTTCACAAGACTTCAGACTCAGAGGCACCAAACTCAAGTTGCTGAACTTGAGGAACTGTCTCAATCTATAACTGACCTTCATGTCTGAGCCTGATGACATACTTGCCCTTATGCCTGAGCCTGTTGTCATAATAGACAAGTCTTTGGGGAACCTTAGAAAAGGAGGAGTATAATTTGCATGTGGGAGGAGTACAAATAATTTTTGGTCACAGGGTGAACTCAAAATTCTTAGGCATTCCTTCCATCAAAAAGAGGAGCCTTACATATGAATTGGCCTTAGTGACTTGTTTCTAACCAACAGAATGTGTTAGAAATGATAACAAGAGACTAGGTCATAAGGCATTATAACAGCTTTTGTCCTGTGTGCCTATGCTCTCTCTCATTCTCCTTCCTCTTAGTCTTGGAACCTAGCCCCATATTATGAGGAAGACAAATCCACATATAGAGGGCCACATGAAACTGTTCAGCAAAAATTTCAGCCAATAGCCAATATCAATCACTAGACATAAAGCTAATAACTCTTCAGATGATCCTAACCTTCAACTTTTGAGCTACCCCAGCAGACACCCAGTGGAATAGATTTTAGCTACCCCCCTCAGTCTACCCAGCAATAATAAATGCTGTCATTGTTTCAGTCCATTAAGTTGGGGTAAATTTTTTAAGGCATACTTCTAAAAAAATTTATTTATTCTTTTTGAGAGAGAGAGGGGGAGAGTGCATATGAGCAGGGAGGGGTAGAGAGAAAGGGAGATGGACAATCTTAAGCAGGCTCTGTGCTGTCAGCATGGAGCCCTATGTGGGGCTCAACTCCACCAACTGTGAGATCATGATGGGAGCTGAAACCAAGAGTCAGCTGTTAAACTGGCTGAACCACCCAGGCACCCCTAAATTGGGGTAATTTTTAAAGTAACAATACCTAACACCAAGTTAACCCAACTCAACCCAGAGTCAACATTGTATTATTTATACTCCCACCCATTTCCCCAACTAGTTTAAAGCAGATTCCAGACTTCATTACTTTCATCTTTGTAATATAGATATATGCAAGTGCTCTTTTTAAACAATGTAAGCACAATATTATCACATCTAACAATTCCTTAATATTGTCAAATATCCAATTGGTGTTCAACTTTCCCTCGTCTCACAAATTTTTTAACAACGTATTTGTTTGTATCAATATCCAATTAAATTCCATATATTGCAATCAGTTAATGTGTCTTTGAGTCTGTCTTTAAAAAAAAAGTTTTTTTTAGCATTTATTTTTTGAGAGACAGAGAGAAACAGAGCACAAGTGGGGGAGGGGCAGAGAGAGAGGGAGTCACAGATTCTGAAGCAGGCTCCAGGCTGTGAGCTATCAGCACAGAGCCCGACATGGAGCTTGAACTCACTAACCATGAGATCATGACCTGAGCTGAAGGTGGACGCTTAACCAACTGAGCCTCCCAAGTGCTCCTCTTTTAATCTCTTTTAAAAAATCTCTAGGTCTTGGGATGCCTGGGTGGCTCAATTGGTTAAGCCTCCTACTCTTGATTTCAGCTCAGGTCATGATCTCATGGTTCATGAGTTTAAGCCCCACAACAGGCTCTGCACTGACAGTATGTGACCTGCTTGGGATTCTCTTTCTCTTCTTTCTCTGGCCCTCCCCCCACTTGCATGGTCTCTCTCAAAATAAATAAATGAAAATTTGTAAAATATCTGCAGGTCTTCCTTTTTGAAGGGCCTACTTTATGCATCTTTAGAAAGTTGGTAAAGGAAGATAGATAGAATTAAATTAGTAGGAAAGAGACATGCATGTGCACAGACAATCAAACAAAGTATAATGTGGTAGGAGTTAAATGAATCAAGTGTTGGGAGGTTTGAGAAAAAGAAGACTATACCTCAACCATCTTCCCCATAGTAGCTATGGTGTTTAGAGAGGTCTATGCAGGATGGAAAACAGACAAAAATAAAGAAAGGAGACCTCCCACAGATTCCAGAGGAGTTCACAGATGTCAAATCTATGAGCTAAAGTGTAATATATCTGTTTTTTTTTTGATGATTTCCCTTAAAACAACTTTGCTTGAGATTATTGATCCTTGCAGCCAGTTTGAGCTTTCTTTCTCACAGCCTTTAGCTCTTCATCTGCAAAAGCTGCTAAAATAATTTGCATCACAAACTCTCCAAATTACTGAGGAGCCCTTTAAAATTGAGATTTTACTCTAGGAGAAATGGGTGTGAGTCATTTTACTATAACAAGAGTAACCATAAATATTTTCAATGTGATTCAGACAGAGAAGGGGAAATCTCAGCACAGGGAAATTTTTGCCCATTCAACTTTGGTGGTGTGGTTTGTTGGGCAGTACAAGATCAGAATTAAGCTCTATTGTTTCTGTTTGCAAAAAATGCAAATAATACAGGTCTTAACAATCATTTGACTATCCAAGATATTTATAAATCTAAAAAAGATGCTTTTAATGGGCTCAGGGGGCAGTTTATTCATATTGTCCTATTTTCAATCCCCTAAAGATCCACTGCAAGAAATAAGGGATATTTATGACCTGTGACTAATACCTAGTAATCATGATGGACAATGACTTTTGTCATTTAAGAGCTACTTGAGGAAGGAGAAAGACCTTCAGTGATCAGTAGGGCATTTTAAAAATCTAATAAACTGCTATTACTGCTTCAGTAATAAAAATGTAATGGCTTGTTAGACATAAAAGTTGCATGAAATTTATTTAAAGACAATTTTGGGGTCAGAATGGGAGATTTACACATGCAATTATCCTGTTGATCAAGGTGAAAATGAATAATCTGCTTTTAGTATAAAATATAAGAGGGCATGCTTATTTTGTTCTTTTTGTATGTTGTGAACCTTAGAAAGATTTAGATATTGGTGGTAGCTGCAATTTCAGAGCAATTATTATTACTTTTGAATAAAGTTCATTTATTTATTTATTTTTTTATTTTTTTTAAATTTTTTTAACGTTTATTTACTTTTGAGACAGAGAGAGACAGAGCATGAATGGGGGAGGGTCAGAGAGAGAGAGGGAGACACAGAATCTGAAACAGGCTCCAGGCTCTGAGCTGTCAGCACAGAGCCCGTCGCGGGGCTCGAACTCACGAACTGTGAGATCATGACCTGAGCCGAAGTCGGACGCTTAACCGACTGAGCCACCCAGGCGCCCCTAAAGTTCATTTATTTATTTTGAGAGAGAGCGAGAGAGAGTAGGGGAGGGGCAGAGAGAGAGAGGGAGAGAGAGAATCCCAAGCAGGCTCTGTACAGTCAGCTCAGAGCCCATGGCAGGCTCAGTCTCACCAACTATGAGATTCTGACTGGAGCCAAAATCAAGAGTCAGATGCTTAACTGACTTAGCCACCTAGGTGTCCCCAGAGCAATTATTGTATGGTGATAGCTTTTCTTTCCATATTGTTCAATTACGGTGTCTTTGGAGGGGTTTTGAGGGGGAAGCCCTCAAACGTGGGTGCAGAACCCTGGAGAGTGCTGGGCATCAAATGACCATTTCTGGTTGAGCTTAGATAATAGCATATCCAGGGGTGATTTGAATAGTCAGAACTTCTTTCTAGGATCTTTTGAGTACAAACATGAATAGATATAGGATCTGGGGCAGTCCACACACTTGCTGACTGGCACCTTAGTTCCACCTAAAAGGTGGAATTTAGGGGTTCCTGGGTAGCTCAGTTGGTTAAGCATCTGACTGTTGGTTTCAGCTCAGGTCATGATTTCACAGTCCGTGAGTTCAAGCCCCACATAGGGCCTGTGCTGACAGCTCAGAGCCTGCCTGGGATTCTCTCTCTCCCTCTCTCTCTGCCCCTCCCCTGCTCGCTCACTCTCTATCTCAAAATAAATAAACTTAAAAAAAAAAGGGCAGAATTTGGCTGACCTATTAACTTATTCTGTCTTCTAATGTCATATCTGCCATCCAAAAGAAATTGAAATTACCTAGTTGCTATTTTATTCTTTATATATTATTCAATATAAATAACTTTCATATTATGTATTGCTGTATAACAAATTACCACAAATTTGGTGCCTGAAAACAACACGTATTTATTATCTCACAGCTTCTGTGCATGTGGAGTCTAGGCATGATTAGTTAGGTCCTTTGCTTTTAGGGCCTCTCATCAGTTTGCCATCAAGGTGTTAGCCAAGACTACATTCTCATCTGAGCTTGATTGGAAAAGGATCTGCTTCCAAAATAACGTGGTTCCTGGCAAGGTTTAGTTCCTTGCAGCCTATTGGACTGAGAGCCCAGTTTCTCATTGGCTGTTGGCCAAGAAGCCACCTTAAATCTTACTTAGCTCTTGGCCAGAGACCATTCAGTTCCTATCCACATGGGTGTCCCTGACATGGCTGCTTGCTTAATCATGTGCAAGGTAAGAAGGCAATGGAGTCTTGCTAGCAAGAAAAAAGTCACTATTATGAAACTTAATCATGAGAGCAACAACTTTTGCCATCTCTTATTGTTTAGAAGCAAATCACAGTTCCTATCCACACTAAATGGGAGGGGATTACACAAGGTGTGGATACCAGGAGTGAAGACACGTGGGGGCTATTTTAGAGTCTGTCTGACACAATATTATTTTATTATTATTAAAATATATGTTCTTTTAGAAAATGTAAGCAGTATGGGTAAGTTTAAAAAAAAAAAAAAAACCTCTGCAATCCCACTCTCCAAAGCCACTAATATTTCAGCACATAGTCTTCCAGTCTTTTTTCTATTTCATATATTATTAAAATTAACAAAAATGTGGTCATAATTTTATGTACTCTTATATGGTCTATCTTATTTAATTCCTTAAACATTCTTGCAAGCTAGTAAATAATCTTCTATACCATTTTAAATGGCCGTGTAAATTTATGCTATGATTAGACCATGGTTTATTTAACCCAGAGGTTGGCAAACTTTTTATATGAAGGGAAAGATAGTAAATATTTTAGCCTTTGGGGGCCATACAGTCGGTTGCATTTACCCAACTGCTCTTATAGTACAAAACCAGCCATAACAAACTTAACAAATGTAGGTATGGCTGCATTTCAGTAAAACTTTATTTATGGACACTAAAATTTAAATTTCCTTTAATTTTGTATGTTATGAAATATTATTCTTTCAATTTTTTTCAGTCATTAAAAAATATTGAGATTATTCTTAGCTCGTGGATTAGATTTGGTCTGTGAGTCATAGTTTTATTTATCCTATTATTTCTAGGTAGATATTCAAATAGTTCCATATTGTTAGTATTGTTATTAATGCTGAGATTAACATCTTGGTAGCTAAACTTATGTGCATATTTATGATTACTTACCGAGAACAAATTCTTAAAAGTATAATTATTGGGGCAAAAGTTATACATGTAAAACTTTATATGTGTTAGTAAATTACCTTCCACAAAAGTGGAGTCAAGTTTATACACTTACCAAAGGATATGGATGTGCTTATTTTTCTGTGTGCTTTCCGTTTTGTATCTTAAAGTCCTCATATGAGCGAAGTCATATGATATTTGTCTTTTTCTGACTAATTTCGTTTAGCATAATACCCTCTAGTTCCATCCACGTAGTTGCAAATGGCAAGATTTCATTCTTTTTGATTGCCGAGTAATACTCCATTGTGTGTGTGTGTGTGTGTGTGTATATATATATATATATATATATATACACCATATATATATACATCATATATATATATATATATGCCACATCTTCTTTATCCATTCATCCATGTCCATCGATGGACATTTGGGCTCTTCCCATACTTTGGCTATTGTTGATAGGGTTGCTATAAACATTGGGGTGCATGTGCCCCTTTGAAACAGCATACCTGTATCCCTTGGATAAATACCTAGCAGTGCAATTGCTGGGTTGTAGGGTAGTTCTATTTTTAATTTTTTGAGAAACCTCCATACTGTTTTCCAGAGTGGCTGCACCAGTTTGCACTCCCATTCTGTGTGCTTTCTGACACTGGGTATTATCTTTTTAGGAATCTCTATAAAGTGGTAGGTTAAAAACTGTCAAAGATTTCTCTTTTGAAAAATAGTTTATATCCTATTTTAAATTAACATTTAAAAATTTTATTTCAAATCTGTGATTTCTTTCCAACGATACATCTAGGTGTCTTAAGATAACTTGCCCAGCTGAAATGACATGCAAATATAGTAAGGCTGAGAGCCACTTGACTATTAAGAATCAGTAATATTGTGCTAATGCCTGTTACAGGAGATTACTGGTAAAGCCTCTGCCTATTTGGGCCACTGGCATTAAATAGCCATTGGCAGAAAAAATAAGTTGGCAATATAGGCAATATAGATATTTTATAGTATTTAAGGTATAGAATTGATTGCACTCAATGCTTATAACTTTGGCCATTCTGAGAAATGAACAACATGAAAAATTAAAAATTTTAGTTTATGCTCCTATCTATATTTATATTCATCTTGTGTCTATTAGGGTTTGATTCTGTTTTCTTCTTCAAACTCAGATATGATCATGTCACTCCTGTTATTAAAATCTTTTCTGATTCCTTGCTTGCTTTCTGAAATCAGACTCCTTAGCATGCTATTCAAGATTCAATAAGATCTGCCCTTATCTTTTTAATCTCATATAATGCTGATGTCCCATAGGAAATAATGACAAAACAATAATAGCAAGTAGTATTTATTAAGTCTTAAACTACCAGATATTAGGGTAAGTGCTTTGGGGTAGGTATTATTATTCTTACTATTTTAAAGATGGGAAAATAGGTTTAGAGAATGTAAATGGCTTGCCCAAGATCAAATAGTAGGCAATTTCTACCTTCCTGTACTCAATACCCTAAAAAATTGATTTATGCTTTGCTAGCATAAGGTCTTCAGTTGACTGCTTTATCTAGCCAAGTTTTCTCCCCTCTGACCTGGAGGGGCTTTAAGAGTTCCAGTTGCTCCAGCATTCTGTTTATTTCAAACAACAGTAATGTAGATGAACTTTGGAGTAATCTGTTAATTCCCCTCTTCTGGACACTGGAGCATATGAGAATACCCAAGAAGGGAAATAAAGCTCCCTACAGAGTATTCCATTAGATAGTAAAATTCTTAAAAAAAATTTTTTTTAACATTTATTGATTTTTGAGAGTGAGAAAGACAGTGTGAGTGGGAGAGAGGCAGAGAGAGAGTGAGACACAGAATCTGAAGCAGGCTCCAGGCTCTGAGTTGTCAGCACAGAGCCCGATGTGGGGCTCAAACTCAAGAACCATGAGATCATGACCTGAGCTGAAGTCAGACACTCAACTGACTGAGCCACTCAGGTGTCCCTGGATAATAAAATTCTTGAGCAGCTAGCTTTGAGTTGATGATCTATAGCAGTGTGTATATTTTATTTTTATACTCTATGGGAAAATATAGCAATAATAATTCAGGGCAAAAGGGACAGTAATAGATTGTCAACTGTTACCTTTAATGAAATGAAAGTCTCATTGGAAAATGATGGGAAATTAATGACTTAAGCAATAAGCCAAAATCACTACACCTTGTAGCAAAGAAATGGCAGGAACGTCTCCCTTCTCAATAACTTTTCTCCCTCTGGTTTACAGGAAATGATTTGGAAGCTGAGAAAATTCCTGTTTACTAGGGAGAATAATGTTGCTATATCAAGTGCTGGGAGTCCTGAGTCCCAGCTGTTGTATATGAACTAACTTTGAGCTCTCTTGAAGCTTCCAGTGCAGTATGCAGTAAAGGGTTGCCACTGTGGCAGTGTCTGCATCAAAAATCTATTCTAAGCTCACAAACTTGGGAGTCCTTATTAGAAGGCCATAATTTAAATAGCTTGTACTGCATTGCTGGTTTCTGACTCCCCTTCTCACCAGGCAAAGGACATTCCCTTAAAAGGAATCACCTACAAGGCTGTACCACTTTATTCATTTTCTCATACTGGAATCTACCCAGGATGTACATCAATAGGCTCATATGTGAACAGTGTCTGAAATTCCACTTACCACTTAGTTCAGGAAAACCTAGCAAAGCAATTATGATAGTGGTTATTTTTTCGCCAACAAAACTATGCAAAAGTGTATGATTCATTTATTATTCTTTCTCACTAAACATGTGGAATCAAAAAAAAAATGTGTCTCAAGTTTTGCCTAACCTCTTTTTTCCTCTCTTTTCCTTGCATTTATTGAGAAAAAAGTACAGTTGTCAGGTTTGTGACTTTCTTAGTTCCCTCTATAGCTAAAACTACTGATACCCTGTACAAAGAAAGACACATAAACAAGAGGTTTTCCCAGATGTGTTTTTCCCTGCTCTGGCCAATGAGGCCAATGACATCTTGGATCTCATTTGGTTCTGTTGGCTTGCACTTGGATGCTTGATCTCCACCCTTAGCCTCTTGGATGATGAGACAGATGAATGGTCTGACTGGGTTTTGGTTTGGCTTCTTCCCAAGATGCTGACTTTCATCCAGCCTATGGGTAAGTGATAGATCTTCCTCTGTCCAGGCTCCTGGATTCTCTCACCTGGCTCAAACCTCAGTCCTTTGGGCCTCCACTTGCCTGGAAAGAGGACACTGAATTCAAAGCAATATTAAAGGTAATGAGGGCAGAAGTGATTGAGAGAGATATTAAGAATTAAGAGGCCAAGTTTCTTGTTCTCCAGAAGATAGTCAGGAAAGATAGAAGAGAGGCACACTTGAAACATAATTTATAATTCAGATAATATGATTCATAGGACATTATAGGATAGCTGTTAAGATTGTTCAGTAAATATTTACTGTGTGTCACTTCCATGGTATTTAAAAATAATTGTGCAGTACTATAAATTATTATTGGGTGTAGTTGGGAGAGAATGTATTTGGTTTACTCCAACATTGGGTTAGCAAATATTGTATGAGCTACACTTATTTTGGTGACATTTACTAGAATATGCTTAATTCTGAAGTCGTACTTAATTTTTTAAATAATTTTTTTAATTAAAATTTTTTAAATGTTTATTCATTTTTTGATAGAGAGAGACAGAGCGTGAATGGGGCAGAGAGGGAGGGAGACACAGAATCCAAAGCAGGATCCAGGCTCTCAACTGACAGCACAGAGCCCGACGTGGGGCTTGAATTCACGGATCGTGAGATCATGACCTGAGCTGAAGTCAGATGCCCAACTGACCGAGCCGCCCAGGCGCCCCAGTCATACTCATTTTTTTATATTTAGTTTTGTAATTTAATGCTTCAATATACCCTAGGTATACCCGATATACCTAACTGAAAAAGCTCAAATTAACCATTTGGGGTGTTTTTGTTTGTTTTATTAGTTAGACAATAAATTACACAATACTGAATATGCTTTAATCTTGAGTGATTCAGAAGGCGCATTGTGAGCTTGTGTAGCCCCAGGGCAGATCAAATGAGGCTATTAACATATTAGAATATAGGTGCATTACCCAGCTACACATGGGTTTTTAGTAAATATGGTACTGGATCCTGACATCATTATTATACTATATGTTAACTAACTTGGATTTAAGTAAAATTAAAGAATTAAAATAAATACATGGTATTGGATAGGCTAGGAGGCAAAAGTACCTGGTCAATTAACAGAATGCTGAGTTTATCCAAAGTTTATCTTTATTTGGGGGTGGAAAGCATATGAGCTACAACAATTAGGGAAAAGTACAACTTGTATTACAACACTTGTATTTAATACAAATGTATTGAATATAAGCTATATATAAAGCACCTGGTCCTGCTGACAAAGTACACAGTAGGCCCTTCCAAGGACCTGGAAAGTAGTAACTGTTCATCAGGAGTTTTGAATATGTTAAAGAAATAAGACAGAGACCCAAGGCAGCAGGATATAAGAGCTAAAGTGTGAGGGTGGTGGAGGAAGCACCTGCACTGTGAATTGGAGAGATGAAGACAGAATTATGTTCGGGGACTCAAGTGTGCCATTTGTTTCTCAAGTTCATAGCCATTTTGGAAAGCAGCACACGCAGCACTTGAGTTTTCTGGAGCCTCAGTCATTAAAAGTTTTGTGTAGAGGATGGGGTGTTGGAAAGTTTGGGAACCCAAGGTGAGGGGAGGGAGGTGGAAGACGTCCATGGGTTTGCTCTCTCCTGCCCACACAGCAAGCTCAGACTTCAGAGTCAGAGGGGCCCAGATTCTAGTTCTGCCTCCACTGCTCTCTCACCATGGGTCCTCAGGAAGGTTATCTTCTAGTTGTGAACTGGCAACATTAAGGAACCTGCCCGACTGCTGCCACTTCATACCAGAGCTGCAGTCTGGGTCCTGCTGGGTTCATGAAAGGAAGCCAGAAAACATTTGATCCGCAGCACTACCCACCTCCCATTTCTTTCCACTGATACAGGTAAGTGAGAGGTAAATGAAGACGAAAGCAACATAGAAGGCAGTCCTGGGAGTTGGTAGCTTGCCTTTCGGGGATGTTTTATCCAAGCTTCCATTGCACTCCCTGGGCTCTGTCTGGACAAGGCAAGGGGAACAGGGTCTTCATTCCATTTGGTGTATCACATTTGTCAGTGCCTAAGAACTGTTTCCCTACCCCACCCGCCTCCTAACGGAGTCCAGAGTTATTCCCATCCTACAAACACACCACAGAAAGAGATAGGATTTTCACCTCCCATTTGTACTTTCAATAAAACTAACCAACTTCGGGCCCACATGGCTGATCAAGGCCACCTGGGTCATTCGCCTAAAAATTTCAATTTAAATATTTTGCTGGTACAACCCAGCCATGTACTAGTACAGTATTTGCTGATGCCAATAAATTCTTTTGGATATTTTATACCTTCTCCCCCCCCAAGGTATTAGTATAAAATATATCGTGCTTTCATAAACAAGGTGTTGTTCTCTTGTGAAACCACTTCAAAGTGTTTTAAAATATATGTACGTTGAAGGCACTTGAATGTTTTTTCCCCAGAGAAATGTCTTTGTAAAAGTGGGGTGTATGTTACATGTGTGTGCATCTGCTCCGCAGGTAAATAGGGTGCCAGGGTTTGCAAAGACCTGTGTTGGGGAAAGCAGTCTCATGCATGCTGTCTTTTGTTACCCACTTGGTCACATACAAATGGGCCTTGGGCTTAGACTACTTCTTTTGTTTTTTTTTTTTCCCTCACTTTTCCAACAGATTTATTTATTTATTTATTTGAAAGGAATGGATTTTGAGGAGAAAAAAACATGGTGATCCCTAAGGCAAGGCTGATCAAGGTGATCAAGGTGATCCCTAAGACAAGGCTGAAGATTTCAGTCTCTGGTGTCTGGAATTCAGGCTGTAGTCCTTGTTTTTGGATGGGTCACTGGGTGTGTGACACAGTCCATGCTTTTAACTAGATTTTTTGGTAAAGTTTACTTATTTATTTTGAGAGAGAGAGAGAGAGAGAGAGAGAAAGAGAGAGAGAGAGAGAGCAGGGGAGGGGCAGAGAGAGAGAGAGAGAGAGAGAAATCGAAGCTGGCTCCACAATGTCACCACGGAGCCTGATGTGGGGCTCGAACTCACAATCATGCGAGATCATGACCTGAGCCAAAATCAAGAGTCAGACACTTAACTGACCGAGCCACCCAGGTGCCCTGCTTTTAACTGGATTTGCACAGAAGAATGGATGCTTGGCCCAGGTAGAACAGATGAAGTATTTGGTTTCACGTGTCACAGTACTACCCAAGTTCCTTCCCAGGATGTAGTGCCCCATGGGGTTGTACTTCTTGTCAAGCTCCCTCTTAATTTGGGCTGCATTGTCCTC